>NC_057855.1:31912500-33217500 GCF_015237465.2 Chelonia mydas | reverse complement strand
CAATGGTAGCCCATAAGCCTCTTCTTGTGTAGAACACTTATCAAATGGTTAATTTGTATAAGGCCACTGCTTCCACAGACATGTTGCAATAGTGTTACACTCTCAGTCAATGAGAATGAGTCCTGATGAAACTGGCCGTGGTACTGGAGAAGAGTTTCGGAACCAGGCAGCGCTAGAGCTCAGGCAATTTTCAGTTAAATTCAGATGTCATAATTCTTCTCTAATTTTTCTTACTCTCAGCCAATGAGAAATCTTTTTTCTAAAAAAGGAAACACACACATACAAAGAAACTTGTGTGGATTCATATTTCCAGCGTTCCAGGTATTTACCTGTAAGAAGATGTAGGTCTTTTCCTATTAATTTTTCCCCCACAGTGCCAAATACTGGTGTTTCTTTTCTTGTAAACGAATTTGTATTCAGATATTACAATATGTGGACTGAATTATTTTATACATTGCAGTCACACTTGCCTTAATCGGTCTCAATTCTATAGCCAATAGACCAAATTACTAAAGTCAGTGACATTTCATAGTTTAAATAGGGGCAGAATTTGATTTAGTGGTGCCAATTTTAATTTCATCTACCCAGTAGTCGATCCAAAGTAACTACACTGACTCCTGGAATTGACACCTCCTCATCTATTGTTGGGAGTGGGCTACATCCACTCTGATTGAACTGGCCCTGTCAACACTGGTTCTCCACTTGTGAGGTAACTCCCTTCTCTTCATGTGTCAGTATATTTATATCTGCGTCCGTAATTTTCACTCCATGCATCTGAAGAAGTGGGGTTTTTACCCACGAAAGCTTATGCTCAAATATATCTGTTAGTCTTTAAAGTGCCACCAGACTCCTTGTTGTTTACATTGACTTCAGTATACACCTATATCCTGATATAACGCTGTCCTCAAGAGCCAAAAAATCTTACCGCATTATAGGTGAAACCATGTTATATCGAACTTGCTTTGATCCATCGGAGCACCCCCCGGAGTACTGCTTTACCGCGTTATATCTGAATTCGTGTTATATTGGGTCTCGTTATATCAGGGTAGAGGTGTATTTATGTTTTCCCTGTTAATAGCTATTAGATGTTTTATTTTCTCTGAATCATCTAATGCCTAATAATTCAACATTCAGGATGATACTCTCCCTTTAACTTGTTGCCTAGTCTACACTATGCAAAGTTTGGTTGATGTAAGCTGCCTTGCATAAACCTAGTTGTGCATATGTCCACACTTAAATTAGTCTCCCTCTGATATAAGTGCCCCATTCCAGTGACACAGTAACACCACCTCCCAGAGAGACATTGAGCCATGATTCATGTAGTAAGGTTGACACAGCACAAGGGTAGATGCTGCATTACATAAGTTGACCCTAACTGTCCTCCAGCAACTATCCTGCAATGTCCAACAGTGACAGCTCTGGTCACAATTGTAACACACTCAACCACCCAGAAACTGGAAGGCGTCCCTCCCCTTTAAAGATCCGTGATTTTTTAAAATGCCTTTTCCCGATTGCTCACTTTGGCGAACACTCCTAGCAGCTCTGTCTGTGGTTTCCAACTGTCCAGCTGACTGGGCCAGCTACATGTTCCCGAAGTGCTCCAGCTTGGAGCCGGCAGGAGATACTGGGTCTCCTGGGCCTGTGGGGAGAAGAGGCTGTGCAGGCACAGCTACAGACCAGCTGTAGAAGGGTGGACCTCTCTGAGCAGATTGCACGGGAGAGGCAGGGGAAGAGGTACAGCAGGGATCAGCAGCATTCCCACATCAAAGGAACAGCCGCAGGCCAACATTTGATCTGGTGCCAACCTGCAGACCATCTGCTTTTACAAAGAGCAACATGTCATACTTGGCGAAGACCCCACCACCACCCCACACAACATTGAGGACACCTCTGAGAAGCCCAAGCCACAGCCCGCTGGCATGAACAGCGAGGACGAGGAGGAAGAGGATGATGGGAGACATATGACTATGGGTCCAGCTATGCTGCATGCCAGAACCTGTTTGAGACTCCACATAGTCCAGTCAGTCCTGGCAGTTGAAAATAGGTGAGCCCAATGCCAGGGAAGGAACCTTAGGTAAGTGCTTAATTGTTTTTGTCCATACAATTATGTACTGATGGTGCCCCCAACTTGACAGGATGCAGCTGTCAACTTTTCCTTAATTTACTCATACTAGAAGAGATAGTGATATAGCCAAGAGAGGCAGAGATGTTATTTGCTTTTCATTCTCCTGTAGAGTTAGGCAGCTTATGTACTCTGTGATGTCTCTTGAATCCTCCCGAGAGAGCTTGATGAAACTTCCATGATGATACTCTGCAATCCTCTTCTGAAGGTTTCAAGGGATGGCAGCTTTATTTCTTCCTCCACAGCCAGACACTTTCCCACGCCGATCGATGATAACTTCAGCAGGCACCATTGCCGTACACATGCTAGCAGCTCAGACCTGGGCAGCTTTCGGATGCCTGCAGCAGCTGTGCTCTCTGTGCTGAGACATCAGCTAAAATCACCACTGCCTGTGGAAAATGGTGCCAGTTCTCAGTACTATTACCCTACACGCAGTTTCATGCGCCTGAGCAATTCCCTCCTCATTTCCCTCTCCCTGATGGGTCATACTCACCATGGCTGGTGCTGTGAATGGCGCGATGCACAAGATTGTCGGGCTCAACGGGTAGTGATCAACGGCTCGATGTCTAGTTGGCAGCTGGTATCAAGCAGAGTGCCCAAGGGGTTGGTCCTGGAACCAGTTTTGTTCAACATCTTCATTAATGATCTGGATGATGGGATGGATTGCACCCTCAGCAAGTTCGCAGATGACACTAACCTGGGGGGAGAGGTAGATACGCTGAAGGGTCGGGATAGGGTCCAAAGTGACCTAGACAAATTAGAGGATTGGGCCAAGGGGGTCATCAAGGACAAGTGCAGAGTCCTGCACTTAGGATGGAAGAATCCCATGCACTGCTACAGGCTGGGGACTGACTGGCTAACTAGCAGTTCTGCAGAAAAGGACCTAGGGATTACAGTGGATGAGAAACTGGATATGAGTCAGCAGTGTGCCCTTGTTGCCAAGAAGGCTAGCGGTATATTGGGCTGCATTAGTAGGAGCATTGCCAGCAGCTCGAGGGAAGTGATTATTTCCCTCTATTCGACATTGGTGCGGCCACATCTGGTGTATTGCGTCCAGTTTTGGTCCCCCCACTACAGAAAGGATGTGGACAAATTGGAGAGAGTCCAGCGGAGAGCAATGATCAGGGGGTTGGGGCACATGACTTACAAGGAGAGGCTCAGGTAACTGGGCTTGTTTAGTCTGCAGAAAAGAAGAGTGAGGGGGGATTTGATAGTAGCCTTCAACTACCTGAAGGTGGGGTTCCAAAGAGGATGGAGCTCAGCTGTTCTCAGTGGTACCAGATGACAGAACGAGGAGCAATGGTCTCAAGTTGCAGCGGGGGAGGTCTAGGTTGGATATTTGGAAATACTATTTCACTAGGAGGGTGGTGAAGCACTGGAATGGGTTACCTACGGAGGTGGTGGAATCTCCATCCTTAGGGGGTTTTAAGGCCCAGCTTGACAAAGCCCTGGCTGGGATGATTTAGTTGATGTTGGTCCTGCTTGGAGCAACGGGTTGGACTAGATGACCTCCTGAGGTCCCTTCCAACCCTAATCTTCTATGATTCTAAGCACGCCCAAGCAGAGGAGTCAATAAGCATGTCTTGTTTAAAACTGCGGGGGAGCAAAGGAAGGGGGTTCTGAATCTTAACTTTTGCTTTCTGTTGTGACTATACTGACAATGGTAGCTGTGTGTGTTTTATCTGCAGCTGCTGCCACTGTGGCCTTGAGGTGTTCCTCATCCACACCGGCAGAACACCTGCACCAGATAAGGAAGAGAAAAAAGATGACTGGGGATGACATTCAATGAGATCCTGAAAGCCGGTGCTGCATCAAACCATGAGCACAGGCCCCGGAGCGTGAACACTGCAGAAAGCCTTGAGAAGGAAAGTGCAAACAGTAGTCCCAGCAGGAAAAGGAGAGGGAGATGCACCAGGACATAATGGGGCTTCTCCAGCAGCACACACAGATACTGCACCCTCTTGCAGACATACATGGTGAACTCCGTTACAGCACCACCCTACACGCCTCCTCAACATTCCATGTGGTATCAGAGGCCACATCTCTACCCCTACCACTCCACCCTGGGGAGACATTAAGGACAACCACAGCTGCACATACACTGACCGGTGAAAGCCACCGTTGCTGTATGTGTAGTTAAAATAGACATGAATATTCTTTCCCCTTATTAAGTTCTGTTCCGTTTATGTATTAAGTTTGTAAGGTATTTGCTTTTAAATTGCGCAGATTTTTCTTTGCACTGGTTTTGTTATTGAATAAAGTTATATTATTTGAAAAATAATTCATCTTTATTAGTTCACAATATATGCTGCAGAGTGCCTACCAGTTCTGAAAGCAACCAATGACTTGTTACTGTGCAGTGTGACACAACTCAGGATCAGTGACAAACACAGTGTAATAATCATAAATGAACAGCAAGCACCACAAAATTAATAGGTGCATTGACAATGTTATATTCCTACATGTACACCAAGCACCACACAATTCCTAACAGGCCCCAGAACAGCAGGGGCAGATAGAGCACAGTACCCCACAACACATTACTGTGGCTCATTGTTAAAGCGCTCTTTCAAAACCTCTCTGAGCTGTATAGCTCTACGCTGAGCTCATCTAATCGCTATTGTGTCTGGCTTTTTAAAAACTCAGCAGACAGTCACTCCACCCCCACCCTGGCAGCAACTCTTCCCCCTTTGCTTCACAGATATATGCAGGACACAGCAGACAGCTATAACTATTGGGACGTTTATTTCACCAGTCTTGTGAGTAAATGCCAGTGTCTTTTCAATCTTTCAAAAGCACATTCAACTGTCATTCTGCACCTGCTGAGCCTGTAGCTGAATTCTTCGATGGTGCTGTCGAGGTGGCCAGTATATGGTTTCATGACTCAGGAGAGAAAGGGGTAGACTGGGTCCCCAGGATCACGACTGGCATTTGAACATTGCCAGTGGTAATTCACCAGCCAGAAAAGAAAGTCCCTACTTGTAGCTTTCTGAACAGTCCTGTGTTCTTAAAGATGCAAACATCATGCACCTTCTCTCACCAGCCAACACTGATGTTGGTGAAGCAACCCTGGAGATTCACAATGCTTGCATAACCATAGACAAGTAGCCCCTTTTGTTGATGTACTCTGCGGCAAGGTGGTCTGGTGCCAAAATATGGACATACATGCCATATGGTTGCCCCAGTGAAGTTCAGGAATCCCATTGCTGCAGAGACATCCATTTTGTCCTGCATATTGCTGAAAGGCACAGTCCAGCATAGTAGGAGACGATTAATAGTACTGGCATGACAGTGGCCTCTGCCTCCAACTCCCAAATGATTTCACACTACCCAGTGGCAATCTAGCATTGCAACTTTCCACAGTGCAATTGTTACTCATTTCTCCACTGTCAGTGCAGCTCTCATTTTGGTGTCCCTGCACTGGAGGGCTGGGGTGAGCTAGGTACACAGATCCAGGAATGTGGCCTTGCACATCTGAAAGATCTACGGCCCCTGCTCATCATCTCAAGTCTGCATTATGATGCAATCCCACCAGAAAGTGCTTGTTTCTCAGGCTCAAAAGTGGCACTCGACCATCTGCAGCTCCTTCTTGAACCGGTTCTCGCTATGTCCCACAGCAGTCTGTCCTCCAAGAAATTGTCATGGTCCCTGCATACTTGGTTTTTCTTACAGCTCTGCTAATGCCGGCAGCTCATGCATCTTGTGTTTGCAATGCTCATGACAATAGTGCAGAGCTGCGTAGGCGCCATGCTTCTGTCAGAGATGATGGCCAGTGTGATGTTTCACTCTGTATTCTTTATGAAAATATGCTTGATATGAATATGACATAACTGAGATATACTTTATGCAAGGTGGCTCATGTAAGATATCATTAGAAAGGTTATGATTTACTGAATGTGATTATACAATGTGTATGCCTGTATCATTTCTGTATATGAAGTTAGGAATATTAACTATGTATCTGTATTTCAAATGTGTTACTTTGGGTGTGACCCCCAACCAGCCCTTCAGGTACAACAATGGAAAAGCCAGACAGGGCTGATGGCCCATTAGCAGAGACAATGGACTGTGAAAGAGCTTAGTCTTCCTGTGGACACTTCAGACAGCCTGTGAGTAATGGCTGCCACAGCCCTGCAGAAACATCGGTCTGAGTCACCTGGAACTGGACCCACCCCTTGGAATGTTAGTGTTCTCCCACTGGGTGACAAAGGGTTCCCGCCATACACAAGAGCTATATAAGGCAGGGGAGTGACATCATCATGGTTCTCCTCCAACTCCCCACCCAAAGAGGCACTGAAAAACACCTGGAAGCAAGAACTGAACTAGGGGGAGAAGGGTTGAGCCCAAGCTGGAAGGGAATCCAGCTTGTGAGTAATAATACCTGAGGTCTCAAGCTGGAGACCAGTGCAGCTGCCTTTCAAGACTTTCTGTAATCTGTCTGCAACAATATCGAGGGTGAGAAATTACGATTTGTAACCAATTTCTTTAGTGAAATAAGCTTATTTTGCGGGTTCTGTTTTATTTGCTTAGTAATCTGCTTTGTTCTTTAACCACTTAAAATCTGCCTTTTATAGTTAATAAAATTTGTTTTGTTTATTATAAAGCCCAGTTTCTGTTGTGCATGTCTTCCTCCACATTGAGGGAAGAGGCGAATTTCATAATATACCTTTGAGTCTGCACCCCAAGGGAGATGGACACCTGAGTGTTGGGGCAAGTCCCTTAAGCTGAGGCTTCCCACAGCTGATCTCAGTATCTGTGTCATTCTACAGTTAAGTGTGGCCCCGCCTGTGTGTGTGCCAGAGGAGGCTTAATAGCCTGGCTCAGCAAGAAAGGTAAAAAGGGTGCCCTGGCTGGCAGAACAGGTGGGCTCAGTGATATCCCAGCACATCAGGTGGCATCTTAACTGGGGGCAATCTGTCAGAGACGGTATGGAGGGCTGCACAGGTTTGTGGGATTTTTTTTTTTAAAAAGGCATGAAAATTATGGGATGGAAACAGTTGCACACTGGGAAATTGACCACTTGTCCCCAGTCACTCTGCGCAACTCATTTCTGCCCACAATGCATTGCCAAAATTTCCCAAAAGACAGTGCGCTGGATGTTGGCACATTGCACATGGCAGTACCTACCCATGGTGCACCGCATTGAGCATCAACACGCACTCTTGGTGACAACACAGAAAGCCAAGTATACACATGTACACACGATATGCTAACTGCAGCAGCTTTATGCCGATGTAAATTGCGTCAACCAAAATTCATAGCATATACACGGCTTGTGTCTTTTTAAGTACAGTAGAATTGTCTAATTGCTGGACTCTGCTGAATTGTTGAGCTTCACAGCATTCCCTTGCCTTAAGGGCACTCTTAACCATTACTACAAAATATTGTTTAAAAAAATCAGTTATTTAAACAGTACTTCTCCAAATATTGTAAGCAATTAGCAATCCCTGTTTCTAAGATCCCTATTTCCCTTATGCAAGCTCACACATGCTTCATTAAACATAGCTTGTTCCTCAAGAATTTAGTTTACCTTGTTGTTTTTCTGCAGTGTAATAGGCCTAATTAGGAAATTAAATGTTTTGTGAAGTACTTTAGCTAATAGTGTCCATCTAAAAACAATTGTTACTGTTAAAGATATAGTGTCAACCTGCTATACACAAATGCATTCTCCTTCCATAGATGGAGGATGCCATATGTATTTTCTTCAATGGGAAAAAAAAACTTTAGCATGTGTTTTTAAAGCCATTTTTTTGCTCCAGAGCAAACCAAACACAGAATCACTGAGGAATCAAGAAATGTTGACTTATAAAGTATTACCTTGTTTTAAAAAATGTTCATGGGTAAATCTGAAACTTCATACTCTAGCAAACTTCCCACAGAAATCAGTGGGAATTATGCTTGAGTACGGCACTCACCTCTAAGACGGCTGTGTATAGAAAAGCTATCCTGCCAGTATATTGCTTCTGCCAGGGGATTTGCCCTTACTCTAAAGGAAGGTTTAGAGTTCTTCAGTCTAAACATATATGACTATGACCATTTAGACACCAGATCATAATTCTTTATCTATCTTTTTACAATATCTTCAACAACAACCAAAAGAGGCCAAAATTCTTCTCTTATCGACATTGAACTTAGTGGGGTTACATGGGGATAACCCAGAACAGAATTTGGATCTAAATGTTTTATTTTAAACTTTTTATGTATAGAGACAACTAGAAGGCACTTTAATCTAGAAAACAAAAGAACAACAAGATCCAATGACTGGAAAGTCAAGTCAGAAAAACTCAAAGTGGAAATAAAATACACACTTTTATTAGTGATGGTAATTTTATTTTTATTTTATTTTTATTAATGATGGTAATTTTCCATCAAGTTGAGTATATAAATGACAATGAGATGTTTTTCTAAAAAAGATGCCCTAGTTCTATGCCAAGTTCCTGGGCTCGATACAGGACTCAACTGGTAAAATTCTATGGCCTGTATTATGCAGAAGGTCAGACTAGATCCATATAATGGCGCGTTCTGGCTCTAAAATCTATCTGTCTCCTAAAAGAAGCATTAATAGAGACAGCCAAATTTTGCTCTCAGATAAATCCATACAATATTACTGCCTTCTATAGACTTGCACAGACTCAAGCAAGAAAATAATTTTGCCCTGCAATTACATTCAAAGATTAGGCACATATATCATGTTCGCTCTGGTCCATTGGAATGTGTACCTCCATTCAAGATGCATGCTACATTGTCATTTCTTTGCTCTGCAGTAAGCACGGTCCCCGCAAGACAGATGTTTGAAAGGAAAAGCACAGTTTCCTTTATTCATGCTGAGCCTCATTAATCAAGTTCCTTGTCTCAAAATAGCTCTCCATGGTTCCGTGAAAAATTATTTCACTAATTTTAATTCGTGACTTTAAACTTCTCAAATGTAGTTTAAAACAAATATTTTTAAATGTGGAACTTCCTTTTCTGGTCTGAGAAAGCAAAACTAGATGGAACAGACATAGCTATTTAATTTCTTATTGACATAGGCATAATATACAGTATCAGTCTATACCAGATCTGTGACGTCCCAGTGTTCATGATGTTGCACACCATGGCCACTTGGAAACATAACTCAGAACATCCTCCTCCACCTCTTTCACTTGAGTTAATCGAATCTTCTGAGTACTGTACCTCCTTTACTCATTGAACAGTTACATTTCCATCCAATAGGAGGCAATGATAGACCTACACATTATTTATTCTTTATATTACAGTACTACATAGAGGCTCCAACTGAGATCAGGGCTCCATCGTGCTAGGTGTTGTACATAGAAATAGAAAGAGACAGTCTCTGCCCCAAAGTTCTTACTGCCTCAATAGACAAGACAAATAAAGGGTGGGAGACAAGAAGGATTATTATTCCCATTTTCTGATGGATTACTGAGGTTTGGACGGATTGGGGCCTTAATCAAGCAAATTCCTTAAGCATATGCTTAACTTTAAGCACATGACTAGTTCCATTTAAATCAACTAGATTACTTAAAGCATCTTCTTAAGTGCTTTGCTGGATTGGAGCCAAAGTCACACAGCAAGTCAGTGGCAGAGACAAGAATTAAATGCATATCTCCTGAGTTCCAATCTACCAACAAGATCATCCTTCTGCTCATTATATGTATGGGTAAATATTTGGTAATAGCTTGGTTTTGCATTGTACTCTAGAGATCTAGTTCAGTACTCAGTGAAGTAAATGGTAATCTTTCCATGGATTTAAATAGGATCTAGATCAGGGTTCTCAAACTTCATTGCACCGTGATCCCCTTTTGACAACAAAAATTATTACACGGCCCCAGGAGGGGGGATGGAAGCCTGAGCCTGCCTAAGCCCTGCTGCCCCGGGTGTGGAAGAGCCAAAGCCAAAGCCCCACCAGCCTGGGAGGAGTGGGGGGCGAAGCCCAAAGATTTCAGCTCCAGGCAGGGGTGCTGGAACAATTTGTATAGTGTAGGTTCTGAGAGCCATTGAACCAAACTGTAAACCCTGTATATAATGGAAACCACTTCAAGCCAGGGGTTGAGGCAGCACCCACCGTAATTTTAGTTCTAGCACCTATGGGCAGGGGGTCTGTAACCTGAGCCCCGTCGCCCAGGGCTGAAGCTCTCTGGCTTCAGCCCCAGGCGGTGGGACTTGCGCTTTGGAGCTGACCCAGGTGAGGCCCCAGCAAGTCTAAGCCAACCCAGCAACCCCATTAAATTGAGGTCCTGATCCACAGCTTGATAACTGCTGACTAGATTGATCCCTAGAGGAGAAACTTGTTTGTGCATGTTTCTTTTGCATTTCAATATTCTGCTTATTATACTTGTTGCCAATGTTTCTTATTTATTATCACACCCTCTACCAGGCCTTGAGTCTGATACCAGCAATGGGGCAAATGCTGCTTACCTTACTCACCCTGGCAATGAGTATTGTAGTATGTACTGAAGGCAAAGTAATGAGAACAGATATTAAAACCATCTCAAAGCCTGTGAAGTTGCTATTGTTCCCCCCCCGCCCCAGAACATCAGCATTTCACGTACTATATTTTTCTTACTGAAAATACCTGCAATCTAGACACTATATTCCTTTCCCAATCATTGCTTACGCCATAATTACTATGATCTCGGTTAAAGTACCAGCAATTCAACTGCTAGAAATTTATTCAAATACTGACAATATAAAGGCCTCATTTCCCCAAAGATTCTGTATTTCCTTTCAATATTTTCTTTACATCAGATGAAAGAGAGAGTTGCTTAGATACCTACTTACTGAACAATCACAACAGATAAATAGCTGGGCTTTCTTTAGAGAGGAATAAGTTTGTCTTACCTTTTGTTCTGAAGATGATTTAGATACATTAGGCCAAGTTGGCAGCTGTTATAAGCGTGTGCAACTTCCACTGAAGTCAGTGGAATTGTGCCCACTTATGCCAGCTGTGAATCTGGCCTAATATCTACATTAGAAGTGCCTTCAAATGGAAACTGTGGCTGTTACAGACCAGAAGCAATGGGCTCTTAATGATTTCTGAAATTGATGCAGAAGTAAATATCCCAGAGAACTGGAATAATTTAGTCACTGATATGGATACCTTCTCTACAAGATTGAAAAGAGGTTTGTCAAAATATATTGAAATCCTGTTTGTCCATTTATTCATGAGGTTACTGCCTGGGTTACTATAGTAACCAGGTATCCCTTAATGACCTGCCTTGGTGCCAAAAGAGTTTACATTTATGATTATCCATTCAGCTGTAATCATTGCAGTGCATTCATGAAGTGCTATGGGGCTACTTTTGTTTTCCTTCTATATAAAATAACCCTGAGGAGAATAATTTCAAAGCTGGCTGGTTTTGTAAATAAGCAAAATAAAAAATGGATCCATTAAACTAACAAGAAGTGACCAATTTGTTTGTACTGTAGGTGGTAGCCCCTTTCCTCCCACTCTTTGTTTATCATTGTTTCAGGGTGCAAGCTCTTTGGACAAGGACTGTCTCTTCCTATAGTTTTGCAGAGCAACTAAACCAACGTTGGTGCTCCTGCAGTATAAACAATAATAGTCAATGACACCAAACATTGTGGTAGGTCAAAAAATATAGATTAATACATTTTTACAAGCTTCGGATGGATTTGGTGTAACAGGCTCCTGCAGAAAAATGTATGGTAATAAACTACCAAGAATATTTTATCCCGGATTTACCTCTCACTTACACCAGTGTATGTCAGGAGTAATTCCATGGCCATGAATAGAGTTATGTCAGTGTAATTGATACTAGAAGTCTTTAGCCTTGAAGGAAATAAAATAGGGATCAACCAAAGTTGTGAAGAAAAAGGCCTGGATCCCATCTTGCTCTCAGCCTGGAGTAAGGCCACTAAAGTCAGTACTGCTGTTCTTTCGCTTTATTTTCCTTTTTTCTGACCATCTTTAGTTTTGGATGGAAAGGAAGGATAGATGAGGGGAAGAACCAATAGGATTTATCAACAGCCTGGATGTGGGAGGAGGGAGAGAGACATTGAGGGTGTGCTAGCAAAGAGAATGGTGTCATACAATAACGAGGGAGGAGTGTTGGGAGGAAAGGGAAAATGTCTCATTTTAGCCATGCTGAGTTTGGGTCTGTGGCAGACCATAGAGCATAAAAGGCAGAAAGGGAGTTGGAGATTGAAGTGAGTGGGGCATGTCAGGGGGAGTGAATGAATTTGGCAGTCATCACCATACAGGTGAGAGCTGAGGCAATGTGAACAGATGGGTAATCCCAGGAAGAATATATAGAGGGACGAGAGGAGGATACCAAGGGCAGAACCGAAAGCATCCCAATAAAAAGAATGGGAGAGAAGCAAGAGAGGAAGCAGCAAAGGAGAGGGCAGAGGGGAACCAGAGAAGCAAAGACTCATGGACACCAAAGGATGTATAAGTTCATGATGAGAGAGTGACAAACTATGTAGAAGGCAGTGGAGAGACTGAGTTGAGTGGAGGAGAGGCTCTCACTTTCCATGGTCATATGTTTTGCGTGTCTTTGTTAACAGAGAAAACCACTGGGCCGAAGTGTCTTTTCAGTGATGAATGACTTATCGTAGACATTTAAGATCTTGGGGGCAAATTCAGCCCACACAGCCACAGTAGAGCTCAAGTCCAGCATTCTGCTCTGCAGGTGGAAGTTTAGCACTGTAGGCACCGCAGAATATCACAGACAAGAGCCAAGGTTTTAAAAAAGGGATCCCTACAATCAGACTCCTGAATCCTTATTTATGTAACCCTGCTGCTCTTGTGACTGTTTGATAGGTGCCCTGCCCAGAATGTGCAGAGAGGCCAGATTCTGATCTCACACAATAATAATTCCACTAACTTCTTTAGTTACAGTACCTGAGTCTCCTCCCACCTACAGCTGGTATAACACTTCAGTTGAATCTTTCCTGATTTGCAGCATCATAAGTGAGTGAAGAATCAGGCTTTGTATGCATATTTATGGAAACAGTTTCTGGATACAGCCTTGGATTCAATAGAGTGACAACTGGGATGAATTTGGTCTGCAGTATGCCAGAAGGTGGGATAACATTTGGGCAATTTTACAAGCACATGGATGTTGACCTGAGACAATGGAACACTGAGAACTCTGCAAGGTCAAAAATGTTTTCAGCACATAATTTCTGAGAAAGAAAAAGTTTGGAGTTTCATAAACTGTTTCACAATTTCCAATGAGTATGATTTATTGTGAAAATAGGAAGTGCGCTGGAAGTCAGACTTCCTATTTCAGACCCAGGCACATGCTAATTATTCACAGGCATGCAGAGAGTTTCTAATTACTGTATCTCTACCTATTTTTGCAGACTTTAATTCTTTTGTCACCTGGGCCCAGAACTTGCAAAACACCACTGTGTGCTAACAACGCAGGATAGAACTGTTTTGAAAGCATAAAAGAAAAATAAATTTTATAAAGACTATCCCATAGGTAAAACAGAGTATTTAGAAATTGCATTGTTGTAAAGTGGAAAGGCTGAGGGCAGAGAGAAGATATGTCATAAGGTATAAAATAATAGTGTTATTTGATGTGCAGCTCCACCTGCCATCATATATAACAAAGATGAATGAAAATACAATGTTCTGAATGTCCTAACACATCAAAGCAAACAAGGGGAGTCCAATAGAAAACAAAGGAAGAGAGGAAACATTATAAAACATGGGACCCAATAGTGGTCACTCTATAAAGAACTAACCTCCACCTCTGGAAAATGTACTGATTTTAGATTTTTAAGCATGGGACAGATTTCATAGAGCACTAGCTCCACATACAGAGGCCCCTGACAGCAAAGGCTAAGCACTTGCCAACTTGAGACAAGATAGTAAGATTCATAAAACAAGGAGTGTCTGCTTATAGTCTAACACACTGTCTTGGCATTGGTTCCCAATAAGAGTTTCTTCTTAGAGATGAGCTGTCCCTGTGGTTTGAACTAATTAACATGTAAATAGGTATTAAGACATTTACAAATCAAGCACATAAGTGTGCCTAAGAATCAGCATGCAATTCAAATTTATATAATAGGAATGGAGATCCCACCAAGTGTGTTGAAACAACAGTCAACACAGAGCTGCAGGGCTTGAAGACATGTCTCATCAACATTCTGCATTAGATTTTGCCTGGCGTATTTAATTAAAGAATGAACTCTATGACCATATAAAGTCAGTTTTTGGGCTCTGTAGGGACTGAAGATACATATTATAAAATACTTACTGTAAAGTTTCAAGAGACTTAATCGCAGAAGGTGCTGAGCACTCTGGCCCTGATACAGCAAAGCCCTTCACCACATGCTTAACTTTCAGAATAAATAAATAATAAATAAATAAAAATGCATAGGTCCACTGAAGTAAATGCTCCAGCAAAGCTCATGTTCAAGTGCTTTATTGGATCAGGGATGAAATGCTCGCTCAGCACCTTACAGAGATCAAATCCAAGATAACTCGTACTGTGGTTTGGCCAAGTTATATGCTGAGCCATCACTTTCTGTTTTCATGATAGAGAACACAGTTCATGTGTGTCCAAAGCAATTTCTGTAGGTGTAAATGATGTGAGGAGAATGTAAGTTACTCACCCACTTTAGGGAAACAATTGGATTTTTTTAATTTTAAAAACATGCTAACAAATTGCTACGTGAAGATTTTTCTACATCTTGTGTCTCACGTTATTTGACTCTGTGATCTCTCTCTTTTGGTGTATAACAAAAGGAAGCATTTACATGCAGAGCGAAATGGATTTACTAAATCGCACAATGGGATATTTTATGCAGAACAGGGCATTCATACTTCTCACCCCGACACTGAGATTTGGGAACAAAGGGGCTTAAATCATAGACATTCTGTCTTTAAAAAAAAAAAAAAAAATTCTCTGAAATCTCTGGGCTGAACTAGCTGTGACTAAAGCATACATTTAACAGAAACTTAGCTGGTCATTTAGAGTCTGATGTTATTTCTGCTGTTTAAATTTCTGCCTTTGCGGTCAGCACCAGAGAATATTTTTCATGCAAAATTGGAGGCTTTTGTGGAAAAACAGTTGAGAGGTATGTGTACGAGGGCTAGCCTAGAAACAGTTCTCATCATCCCATGAGAATTTAAGATTTAAAAAATTTCTCCTATCCTG
Source organism: Chelonia mydas (assembly GCF_015237465.2). Taxonomy (NCBI): domain Eukaryota; kingdom Metazoa; phylum Chordata; order Testudines; family Cheloniidae; genus Chelonia; species Chelonia mydas. Next base: position 33,202,242 of record NC_057855.1, on the reverse strand, counting down.
AATTGTGATAAAAATCAAAATCTGTTTTTCACAAACCAACAAACTGAAACAATGTTTTGTTCAGATCAAAATACTTCGTTTCTATAATTTCAAACTGTTTTGTTTTGGTGTCGGCCTTTTCAAACTTCTGATAAATTAACTTTCAAAAAAAATATTTTTTTAAAACTGAGAAACAAAGACATCAAAACAAGATGTTTTGATACTTTTAACACTTTTTTAAAAATATTTTGCCAAGTTGGGAAATTAAGAAAAACTCTTACGCATGAATAGTTTCAGTTTAGATGAATCAGCATTTTTTGGCAAAAATAGTTTCCTCAAAATAATATCCGCCCAACTCTAATGAGCACAATAAAGTCTCATTGCCAGTTCTGTATGTGGCAATAGCTTTGATAAAAGATCATTTTTTCCCTTGATAAATGAATCATCTCCTAGTTTGTAGCATGAGTAGAAAATGTGATCCAATTTGTATGGGGAACTTGTAGTGTATTTCACAAACCTAAAAATGTCATCAAAGTATTACAGTATTTATCATCTAAAAGTCCAATAATCTATTCCTTTCTAAATTCAACAGCACATATCTGAGAATAAGTAAATCACAGCCATGAGGCATTTTGATTTAAAACTAACATGCATCTCTTTACTGCTAGTTTACCACCTCATTTTGAATCTCACACATATTAAAAATAATAACCCTTCAAAACTATCAGAAGTTATGCCATCTCAGTGGAATCATCAGACATTCTGTCTGTGGAAATGAAATTGGTGGCGGTGAAAGATGGAAGCAAAACTGATAAATTGCACACCTAATTTAACGCTTCAAAATCTGCTCCCAGCTTTATCCTTATCAAATTAAATGTAATCTGTGTTTTGTGGGAAAGCAACATGCTGAGTAACTGAGATAAATTAACTTGTCACCATCTTTCAAATCTAAAACAATTTAAATGTAAAATACATAAGATAAAAGTAGAATGAAAGTTATAGACTGATGTGCTGAAGTCAGATTGATCCTTATTTGTAAGAATGACAGGTTTCAGAGTAGCAGCCATGTTAGTCTGTATCCGCAAAAAGAAAAGGAGTACTTGTGGCACCTTAGAGACTAACAAATGTATTTGAGCATACGCTTTCATGAGCTACAGCTCACTTCATCGGATGCATTCAGTGGAATGAGCTCACTTTATCGGATGCATTCAGTGGAAAAGCATTCCACTGAATGCATCCGATGAAGTGAGCTGTAGCTCACGAAAGCTTATGCTCAAATACATTTGTTAGTCTCTAAGGTGCCACAAGTCCTCCTTTTCTTTTTTATTTGTAAGAAGTTTCTAATCAAGTTTTGTATGGGATGGATCAATACTGTGTCATGCAACAGAAAAGAGCAAATTAAAATAACAGAATTACAGACACACAAAAATAAGCCTATATATGTCTTAGGAGGCAATTATTCTACATCATGATTATTACTATCTGCTTTTATTCTTCAGATGACAGCGGCACTAGAGTAAGTCGAAAGGCAACAGTCTGCTCTGTGTTATAAATACTGTTGCCATACAGAAGTATATATGAACAAATATATAGCCCTTTGTCACTGGGTGCGTCACTCACTGCAGGGCTGGTACCTCCTCCTGGTCACTCTGGTGATTAGCTTGAGGCCGACACCCCCGGTCTGCGGTCTGCACACTGTCACTGCAGCCCCTCTCACAGCCTCAGGAACTGCAGTGTCCTCTTCGCGGCTTGGCCTTCTGGTCATGTCATCATCCATGTTTCCCCCTAGGTGACGGGAGGGGGGGAAGATTAGCATCACAGCCCAATAGTCCAGTGGTGAATGGAGGGGAGGGGACCTGAGCCCGCCAACTACTCCGGGTCCCAGCCCAGGGATCCTATTGACCACAGCCTCTTGCTGTGACTTTTTAGCGTCTCACCATACTGCTATGTCTCCCTGGGCCACTTCCCCATGGCCCCAGCACCTTCTTCACCCTTGCCTCAGGGCATGTCACTACCCAGTCCCAGCAGCCGGACAGGAACTCCCTCTTGCTTTCCCAGTCCCTGCCAGTAGTTGCTCTGTCCAAGGTGCTGCAGGTGTCAGTCTATGAGTGAGTGAGTGAGTGAGAGAGTCCATACTCCTTGAGCTCCCAACAACAGACTTCAACTCTTCCCTGCAGCTCCTTTTATTTGATCCTGCTGGGCCCTGATTGGCTGCTTCTTGCATCCTCTCTCCTATTGGCTGCACCTCACACAGACTCTCTGGGCCACTCTGAGGACTCATATCCACTGCCTCCTGGTTAGATTAACCCTTTCTGCACCCATGTGGGGCAAACACCCCATCACACCCTTGTCAAACTAACTCTTTTTCAGAGTGCTGCAAAACATCCTAGTTTGCACCATATACTTGAATCTTTTGCTGGGCCCCAAGGCCCATTGCATGAGTGACACAGGCTTTAGCCTTACCAATGACACACACAAGAATGAGACACCATGAAGAACAACTCATGCCCACCCACACTCTCAGCAGATAGGTAAATAACACATGCATGGATTTGAAGGCAATCCCCTACCTACCCAGATTTATACACGTATCTCCCTGTCACATAGATGACAATAAAGTAAATAAAACAGACCACAGCAAAGGAATAACACACCAAAAACAACAGCACAACAGACTGGGAGCTAAGTTGGAGGCGGGGGGTGAAAGAAAAACAGGATCGGGAGAAGGAAAGGGTTAAGGTTTAGTAATAGTAAACACACATGAATATATAAGACCATTCCCCACCTCCTAACACTTACAAACTCCTCCAACCTCAGTTCCCTGCCCATCTTCTTCTTGAGGCAGCTGGTAAGACCCAAGTTGCCTCCTGAGATGGAGTGCTGCAGCACTATAGGGTTGCCTGGCTTTAAAAAAGGCCCCTTACTTTATCTTCACCCCTGGGTGTGGCAGGTCCTCTCCTGACTTCAACTGGGCTTGCTGGTTTCCTGATTGGGATTCCTTTGGGGTCTTGACTGGCTCTCAGTAGTGAATGCTGGGTTGAACCCTCTCTCTCTGGATGCTGGTCATGGCAGGGCTGGAGCTGCCTGATCCATGCAGCCAGCATCTCAGAACAGTGCAAAACTTCCTTGGTGGTAGAGGGCGAGGGGGAATTTAGCAGGGATTCCCTGAACTGCACTCTCCCTCTCTCAACTTCCAAATTGAAACTGAAAGTACATTCACTCCTTCCCTCCCTCCCTTTCTTCCTGCCCTTGTGTAAAGTTAGGCTGTCCCTTCGCTGGCCATGTGGAAGCCTCTTATTGGCCCCAGCAAGGGGTTCTCGTTCCTTCTGTCCCCAGCCCTGACTCCAAGCATGCTGGAAATGTGGGGAGGGTCAGACGGGTTTGGAAGCCATCTTAGTTGTAGTTCCTGTTGGTAGGGTCCTCTCTAGGCTCAGCCTGCAGCTCCACAGACTGGCAAGCTCCAAGTAGGGATTACATAAGAAAAGAATCAATTCATTTTCTGTTCACTGACAGCATCACCCATTCTTTTTCAGACAGATGCACCTGGACGTTAACTGTTTAGCCATGAATAGTCAGCTCAACTATTCCTACCATGTATGAGCATCTAAGGCTGAGACCAAGAGCAGTAAGAAAGGGAGGTTTAAGCCAAGTAGATTGGAATGGAAAGACCCAGTTAAAGCAACATCTGGAAGAGAACACCCCAGCACAGCAATGTGGCAATGCATCACATTCCAAATTATTCTCTGGTGACATGGTATCTCCTTGTTAATGAGATTGCATGAGGCAGAAGTACACAGAAATATGCTTATGGGGCTCTTCCTGTCACCCCGTCAAGAAATAAAGACAATTGCCCAGCTGGCTGACTCATTTCCTGTTTTAATAAATTTAGAAATGTAATGGGGGTTAAATTTGGAAACTAAGAAAATCTTTAACAGCTGTCTCAAGCTGAGCAACTGAGGGCTGGTGCAAGTCTGCTTTCCCATTTGTAGCCATAGCGTTTGGGATAAGTGATGCATTTGTGGGTCTCCATATTTAGCTCCCAATCTGTCTGTATTCTTCTACCTCTTAAATGGGTAACTTCATTACCTCCAGGTGAGGATCAGAGTAGCACACAGCTGGTTCAGAGTTGCCTTTCCCCATAGTGCAAATTGCTTGGCCATTGCTAAGGATCAGGGCCACAATATTAACTACAGAATATCTTCAGAGGGGAAGAATTGGGCCCCCCAAGAGTGGTTAGTTGAGATGGAACTTCTAGACTAAAGAAATCCTATTTGGATCCTGGCTAATTCTGCTTGTGTTCATGTTGTTTCTTTTATGGTACCTGCAGGAGGCTCCAAGATGTGCTAATAGAAGAGTGACAAAACTTTGCACTTTGGTAATGCCTTTCCCCAGAGGAGCCAATAATGCTTTATTTATCATTGAATAAAGCAACATCATGCTCCTGGGGCAGGTCTGAAGTGAATGTTAGAATTTGGGGAGAGAGGTTGTTTTGGTTTTGGGTTTCTGTGATTGTTTTTTTGGCTGTGTGCCTCTTTTTTCTTTTTTAAGAATTTGTTTTAATTTAAAATTAAACAAAACCAGAACTGAAAGCCATGCCATGTGCTCTCATCTTCCCGATGCAGTTTAGTCGGCACACTGCCATTTTAAAAAGATTTAAGAAATAGCACGATGTGTCCATGAATTTCTACATCAAGAGCCAAAGCAATGCCGGGGGAAACTTGCTGAAGTTAATGGAGCGCCACCTGGTATGAAATGGCCCCACAGCCCTAATACTCATCACCTATTTCTTTTCTTGACATTTGTAGGTGGTCAGATTTGCAGATGAATGCTGAGTAAGGGCTCAGAGATTTTGCATCTTGTTTCATGCCCAGGAGAAACCCCACATGGGGTTTCATGCAGTTGCTAGTAACTACATTGTCTTTTTTTTTTTTTTAAAGGATGATACCTGCAGTAGACATTTCAACTCATTTAATACAAGAAACTTGCTTTAAGGCATTAGACGGGCAGACTAGTTCAAGAAGTGACAAGTATGCACAAACTAAAATCTGGCCCAAAGGGAGTGGGAAGGAATGTTCAACCAAATTTGTGCAACTGAGTATGCAGTGAATGTCTATAACACGGGTCGGCAACCTTTCAGACGTGGTGTGCTAAGTCTTCATTTATTCACTCTAATTTAAGGTTTCACATGCCAGTAATACATTTTAATGTTTTTTAGAAGGTCTCTCGCTAGAAGTCTATATATTATATAACTAAACTATTGTCGTTTGTAAAATAAACCAGGTTTTCAAAATGTTTAAGAAGCTTCATTTAAAAATCAAATTAAAATGCTGATCTTATGCCGCCGGCCCGCTCAGCCCGCTGCCAGCCTGGGGTTCCATTCACCTAGGCCAGCAGCAGGCTGAGCGAGACCTGCGGCCGGGACCCCAGCTGGCAAGGGGCTGGCAGCCAGAACCCCAGACCGGCAGTGGGCTGAGCGGGGCCAGCGGCTGGGACCCCAGACCGGCAGTGGGCTGAACAGCTCAGCCCACTGCCGGTCTGGGATCCCAGCCCTCCCCACATAGAGTGGGTACCTACCTTCTCCCTGGTTCTAGCCCATTCTCTTCCTCTCTTTCTGCACTGAGCTGAGGGTGGGAGTGCACTGAGCACAGGGCTGGGGGTGAAGGAGCAGGCTGGGGGTTGGGGTGTAGGGCCTGGCCAAGAGCTAGAATGAGGGAGCGGGCTCAGGGTTGGGGCAGGAGGTTTGGGTGTGGAGTGCTTACCTGGGCAGCTCCCATTTGGTGCAAGGGGTGCAGGTGGGAATGTGGGGGTGTGTGTGTGGGAACTCCCGTTTGGTGCTCAGGGTGGGGGTGGGAGTGTGGGGGGTGCAGGAGTCAGGGCAAAGGGCTGGGAGCATGTGAGGGGAGTGCAGGAGTCAGGGCATGGGGGGGCTGGGTATGTGTGGAGGTGCTGGAGTCAAGGCTGGGGTCGTGGGGGGTGCAGGGGTCAGGGCAGGGGGCTGGGGTGTGTGGGGGGGATGCAGAGGTCAGGGCAGGGGTGTGTGTGGAGGGGGCACGGAGTCAGGGCAGGGAGCTGGGGGTGTGGGCTAGGGTCGTGGGGGTGCTCCCAGCCCCCTGCCCAGAGCGGCTCACAGCATTAGGCTGGAGGGGATAAGCCCTGATTCCAACCCCCTTCCCCAAGTCCCTTCCCTACCTCTTCTCTGCTTCCTCCCTAGAGCAGCGAGCGTGCTGCGGCTCTGCTTCTCCCCATCCCTCACAAGGGCCATCAGCTGATCGAAGGGAAGAAGAGGAGGAGGGGTAGGAACCTGGCACGCTGGGGGAAGAGGCGGGGGACCAGGGACCTTGCCTGCCCTGCAGCAGCAGCCACAGGCCGGGGGCGGAAAAGAGCGGGCCGGGGCGGGCAGGATTTTTAATGGCACGCTGCTCCCTGCCAGGGTCCTGGCCGCAGGCCCAGCTCAGCCCACTGCCGGCCTGGATTCAGCAGCGGGCTGAGCGGGGCCGGTGGCTGGGACCCAGCAGGCAGCAGCATGCCATTAAAAATCGGCTCGCGTGCCATAGTTTGCCGACCCCTGGTCTATAATCAACAGTGTTCTAGCAGCTCACATGGCATGAATCATGCAGCACTTCTGGGCTGATATTTTCTGTACTAGTTTTTAATATGATGTCCCTAAAGTCCACATGCACTAAATACAGTGAATATGGGTATCAACTAAAAGGAACTGTCCAAGGAATGTTCTTTCATAGTTACCTATATTTATGGATAGTGCCTTTCACGAAAGAATCTCTAGGGACATTCATTAGGTCTCACAAAGCAAGGAAGGTAAGCATTACTATGCACAATTTGCATTTATTATAAACTCAGGCACTAAAAGGTTAAGTGACTTGCTGAAAGACACTTATCAACTCAGTGGCAGATCCAGGAATACAAACCAAGTTGTGGCTTCCTCCTCCTCTTACAGCTATAACTCTAGACTAGTGGTTTTCAACGTGTGGTCCATGGACCTGCATGGAGTCCATGGACTGTGTGTAAGATTTCCAAAGGGGTCCACAACTGAGAAAAGGTTGAAAACCACTGCTCTAGGCAAACCTTTTTCAGAAGAGTCTGAAGCCTGCCCCGTGTATCTCATTGTTGCAGCAAAAAATACTTAGAATGAAAGGGGCAGATTAATGTTCAGCGCAAATGGTGGGGTGTAGCAAGGCCGAGACTCACCGGTGCGGCGCCTCCCACTGGTCGTCCTGGGAATTAGCTCTCCAGCCTCTGGAGCACCCTCTGCAGGCCGGTGTCCCGCTTGCCTCAAGCCCCTGTGTCTGTCCCGGACCCCGGTGCCCCTTCCCTTGGGGGCTCTGCCCTCTGCAGTCCCCACGCAGTCTCTGGGTCTCCCCTGTTAGGGGGCTTATTCCTTCACCCACTTACTTCCCTGGTCCTTCTCGCATGAACAGAGAGTAACAATACCCGAAGTCCAAAGGTGCAAACAATTCGATATTTATTGGGGTGAACTTCCAGCAAGCATGATTCCAGTTTCCTTCCTTAGTATCCTCCTTCCCAGCTCTGACACCACAGAGCCTTACGCCTGTGTCCCTGTTCCCATTCCTGCCCTTAGCCAAACATGATTCCAATTTCCCCAGCCCCATTCCCTGTTCCCATTTCCCCTTTTAGCAAAACATGATTCCAATTTCCTTACCCCCATTCCCTGTTCCCATTTCCCCCACCCGCATGCCCACCCACTCCCACTCACTTCCTCATTGACTACAGATTATATAGTAAAACTTGAGTTCTGCTTAGCTATACCTTAACCAATCATTTTCCTGAAATTTAACTAACCAATCCTAACATATTGTAACATGATTATGTAACCAATTATATCCCACCACCTTAATTAGTTTACACCCAGCAAAATTAATTATACAGCAGACAGGAACAATCACAGAACCAGACAGAGATTATACAGACAAACAATAGCAAAGTGGGAACTATAATGACAAAACAATACAGAAGTGAGGATTTCACATCCCAGCTATTGATAAGTGAGTTCTTGCCAGACAGGATGCTATCAAACTAACTTTCCTTTTACATTTTTTAGGCACTTCCCTTTCTCTGGAGGTGATAGGAATACAATCCTGTCCTGATAGTGCCTAACAGCCCAATAGCACCTTATTTCAATGTGACTAGTTTGGAATGTGAGGATGTGACTGTTCGCTTCCTAGCTTATGGCTGCCTCTGCTGCTTAGCCAAAGGCCTTAGCCTAAGAACAGGGCCTCAGACTATCACAATAAGAGAAGGCCCTTACACCGGCAGACAGTGATTTTGATTCTATCTTTTATACCTCTAGAACCAGCCAAGTGATAAGAATACACCTAAATTCTTAAAGTACAGGCCTTTGCAGACAGGCCTGAATATCTACATCCTAACATCCCCATCCCAGGGAATTCCCACCCTCTATACCCACCTTGCCTCAGCAGCTACTGCTAGTCCTCATCTAGCCCCCACACACTGTTCAGACTGCAGTGCAATGGCCACTCATCTTTGGCAAGGGGGGTTTGGACCTGCTGCCTTTGCCTACCCCTGGGCTGCCCCTCTGCAACCCCAGTACCTTTCCCGGCCTTTAGTAAGGCCTGCGGCCCGGGGTTTTTCCAGCCTGGAGCTCCCCAGCTCCTCTGGCCTTTCCTGAGCCCTGCTCCACTCTAGGTACCCTGCTCAGCTCCCAGGCAGCTAGGCCCATCTGTCTCCACAGCTAGAGAGAGACTGCCTGAATTCCTGGCTCATAGCCTTTTATATGGCCAGCTGTGGCCTGATTGGGGCATGGCCCCAGCTGTGGCTGCCTTCTCCATGAGCCTAGTCTTTGGCTCCCCCAGGGCAGCACTCCCCCTGCCGATCCAGGCTGTTTTAACCCTGTCAGGGCTGGAGCGGGTGACCACCCCGCTACATGGGATTTCACAAAGCTCTTTCACTGAAACTGTGGAACTGTCTCAGCTGTTGTGTTCTGAGAAATGCTGCTTCTCCTTCCCCCCGATATGGATACATTCACATGCCAGCTCCCTCTCATCTTATTTCATTCCAGTCACAGCCCGACCATTTGACCAGAAACATTTTGTTAAAATAGTTCAGCATGAACATTTATGTTCTGTCCCCGTTGTTATAAGGTTTGGACATTTTTCTTCAAGAAAAGCGTTCAAAATGTTCCTGAATAGAATGATTCTCTCTATTTCATCACAACCATCTTTTAGATTTGGGGAGTTTAAAGACTCAGTGAAACAGAGGCAAAAATGTGAAGCTGTATCTTGAGGGCAGCAAAATGACATGAGGTCAATTTAGGCTGAAAGCGTCATGTTCCACCAATGTATTTTAGGGCATCGGTCACAATGACATTTAAGCAGTGGAGACCGTGATCCAAATCTCAGCAGTGTTCTGCTGGGAAGCTATTTTCTGTTCCCTTTGTGGGGTTGCATTCCATCAAGTGTCTTTCTCTGGAGAGATGTTTATGGGAGCAAGTGTGAGAAGAGGCTCTACTGTGCTAAAGCTTATAGAAACAGACCTGTCACAAGGCAAGGCACAGTTTCATCCTGATCTCCTGTGGTAGTTTCACAGCCAGGAATGCGTACTGACAAGTCCTTCTCTGAACCTCCAGAGGTCCTCATCCTGGGTACAGCAGCATCTTCTCCATAAGATGGTAGTGGCTTGGAGGGATTCAGAGGGAGAAACAGTCTTTCCTCGACCTCATAGGACCTCAGCCAGTTGAATACAACTGGAGAGAGAAGAAAGAATAGAGTCCTATAGGACTTACCGTTAACTAGCATTTGGAGCAGGAACACCTGTCATTTCCTGTGCCTCCGATCAATCTAAATTGCACCTGCTAGTTGCCAAATCCACCTAGTTACACTACACTATTTTCCATGTACACATTGGGTCTGCATTGATCAGATATACCACATCAGTCCTGAGTTTGGCTCAAAGGCCCAGATACTAATCTGTGTTCTGCTGGCATAAATTCAGACTAACTCCATTGAAGTCAATTAAATAAGTGTAACTGAGATGAACACCAGGCCCTTCTCACTTGCATTTATACTGATGACTAGAATTAATTGTGATGTACATCATTGTGAGCTCAGAATGAGGCCGTCGGCTTTGCTAACAGGGTAGACCAGAGAGAATTCCAAAGCCTGGCTTCCTGTAGAATCTTGCAACGTAGGCTGATGTAGTTTTGGTTGACTCTCCCAGGATGCATTGCTCCAAGGAGGTGGAAGAGACTCCACCGCCTGAACTGCTGTTGTAATAGCAAGGGCACTGTGTGTGCTTCTGCAAAGAAATAAATAAGACAAGAACAAAGTCCAACACTGGCTGCAGCTACACAGAACAAACTGGTGGATAGGCATTTTCCTGGATAGTCTCGTTTGACTTCAGACTGATCAAAAGGAGCACCCCCTGATTATGTGGGAACCTGTCGCAGAAAGTCCGAAGTCAGAGAGCCCCAGCGGATTGTTTTCGTTAGAATATTCCTGGCCTGCTATGGAAGCAAAGCACAACAGACCAGCTTATTTTCCCAAATGATTAATTTTGCTGTCTGCTCTTCTCAGCTCTTCAGATTAAGATGTTTGCTCAACAAGTTTATTTATTTATTAATTTATATTCTTTCACGAAAGATCTCCCCAACCAGAGCCTGTTTGGTGGTTTATTTTTCCTAATGAGGAAGATTATTTACAATAATTGTCCTATTATGCAATCATTAAAAGGAGTTTAAAATTGGAATCCCCACAGGCACCCAGCAGCCTGGAAAGCAGACTTTTGCAGAGAGCTAATTTCTGTCCCCTATTCTGCACTGCAGAAGTGATATAGGAGAATGAGCCCACACAGAGCTAGTTTATGGGATATTGTTTATTTGCATTGGTTGATCTGCTCCACATCAGAGGAAGTTACCTGATCCAGTGCGCCTGATTGTAGCTATTCCAAACCCTAAGGAAATGAACAATGGTAAAAGGAGAAGGGATGTAAGAATAAGAGGTCAGCTCCTGGCTCACATGAAAGTTCCTCTAAACTGCATTAAAGGCCTTAGGGCTGCCCTGAATGTTCAGCTGACTCTATGCCAACTCCTTCTGAGTCTTCCCCATGCCCACCCGCAAGGGGAGTAGGTCAGGAATTAGAGGGGACAATTTGGGGCCCCCAGCTAGAGCACACTGCACTCTAGTAAGCCTCATAAGCATAATGAGCCCTAGGGTGTTATTATAAGCCAGCATAAGCGATCACAGCCATCAAATTAGGCCTGAATAAAGATTGGGAGTGGCTGAGTCACTACAAAAAGTAATTTTCCCTCTTTTGATATTCACCCCTTCTTATCAACTGTTGGGAATGGGCCACATCCACCCTAACTGAATTTGCCTCATTAACACTGACTCCCCCCTTGGTAAGGCAACTCCCATCTTTTCATGTGCTGTATATTTATACCTGCCTACTGTATTTTTCACTCCATGCATCTGATGAACTGGGTTATAGCCCATGAAAGCTTATGCCCAAATAAATTTGTTAGTCTCTAAGGTGCCACAAAGACTCCTTGTTGTTTTTGCTGATACAGACTAACACGGCTACCCCTCTGAAACACAGCCTTTAGGTTGCTCTAACTTCTGCTGAGGGCCGGTCCTCAGTCAGCTCCATGATAAGGCCCTGGGATTGGACATAAAGGTGGCTCAGAGGCAGCTTTATGTCCCCCACGCCCTACACCTGCACTAAGCTGTGCGCGAGGGAATGCAGGCATTTAGCCCAAGGGCTCAGGGAATGGAGGTTGGAACTTGCTAACAAAGAACATGGGCTAAGGAGGAGGATCGGGTCCATTTTTCCATGTTGCTATTTATCAGGTACGTTGCACTTTCCTCTCTTCCTGCTTGCTTACTCTGTGGAGAGCACGACAGGGATTTAATTGGCCCCATTGTGCAAATTAGGTAAAATCACACTGGTCAAACCTTACATTTGAGATGCCTAGAAGATCCAGCAAAAACCAACAGCATTGTGCCAGAAAAGATGGGTGGGGTTCTGGGAGAGATCTTTTAGTGGTTCTTGAACCAGGTGGACTCACTTTCTCTTGTTAAAATATATCCATCAATATAATTATACACACAGGGAGGGACCACAGATACTGAACCTGCCCCCTTCTTATAATGATTTTAATTTGAGCCCTGAGTGTCCTGGGAAAGAAACTGTGTGTGTCAGGAGACGCTGATAATATGGGGCCCAATACTGTGCAAAACTCACTGAAGTCAACAATAGGAGGGCAGTGCACAACTCAGAGAGGAGAATTGCACCCAGGGTCAACTGGGCGAACAAGACTGAGCAGTTTGTGGAGTTCTGCAACATGGCAGAACTAGTGAAATATTGAATGTGGCGACAAGCATCACTATAACAAATACTTGAAGAAGGCCTGTTGATGCGCTGGAGAAACCTGAACGGAAGATAGCCTTGGTCTGCCCATCTATATGGAGGGGCCATTTCTGCAACCCATTTTGCAACGTGGCAGGACTAGCGGAACTCCAGAACTGGTGGAGAAAGGCCAAGGTTTTTTCCAAAAATGAAGATGAGAAAGCACTAAAACATCACAGCTGTAATCTCTGTGAGCGATCTTACTGAACTGATCAGCTTTTGGCTGACTCCTTCCTGTTGTATCCTTAGGACCAGATTTTTAAAGGCATGTAGGCACCTAAAGATGCAGAGAGGTGCCTAGGGGGATTTTCAAAAGCACCTAACTCCCACTGATTGCAATGGGAGTTAGGTGCCTACTCACAGAGGCCAGTGGAAAATCCACCTAGTAGCTCCATGGGTGTCACTGGAGTGACCTACAATTTACACCAGTGTCAATGGCAGAACAATCAGACTTGTAGCATTTCCATGTGTTAACTCAGACATGGATTCTGATTAGATTTGACTAATCTTGGAGAAACAAGGTGGGTGAGGTAATATCTTTTATTGGCCCAACTTCTATTGGTGAAAGAGACAAACTTCCAAGTTACATAGAGCTCTTCTTCAGGTCTCATCTTGGTAGGGAGTGGCCAGGGCCTGATTCTAATCACTCACTAATCACCCTGGAGTAAAAGTCCTTAATCCTGAGGCCACTCGGAGCCTGTTGGTTAGTCTGATACTAAGGAAATGTTAAGAGAAATGAACAGCATTTACAGAGGCTTTTATCTTCCCCAGATACTTACCTAGAGTCCCAGTAAGTTCTGAAGCAATTCCACAGCACCCGCCATCCTTCCTCTTAATGTCCCCCAAAACAGGGGCTGGGCTGAGGCAAATTGTCATGTGATAGCAATGCAGATAGAAATTTAAACAGGCATTATTTGTGTTCTATTTCCTGCTTGCAGCAGTGCTATATCCTGCTGCTCACAGGATGTGACTGCACATGCTCAGTTACATGTACATGCTCTACTATTTGTAATTTTACAGCTCGTTTATAAAACACCCCTCATTTAATATAAAAGCAAGGGAGAGAGGTAGCTCTTAGCCTGTCAACTGCCTTAGACAGGTAATGGCTAGACTGTACAAACCACATGCAGCCCAGAGTAAGGGACAGTAGCAAGCTACACCTCCCCTTGGGGAAGCTCAGTGAGATAGTTTGCCTCAGGGAGGCAGAATTCTTCCTTGTTTGGGTGGGAGGGGGTTGTGCTTGGCCCTTCAAGGGCTGTTTACTCCCCATCCCTTGGGCTGCGTTAGAGGGAGCAGTCCTGGTATCTGCCAAGTACAAGGGTTGCAGTTGTGGCTGGCCCTCACATGGCCCATGCAAGGTAAGGGCAAAGGCTCCATATGCCTCATACCATAATTAAGTACATAGAGTTAGATAACCTCAGTATTTAAACCACCAAAGTATTTCCTGTAGTAAATACAGATCTGTGTTAGGGCAGACTGCAGCTATGGAGATACTCTCATTTATTTACCTTAGGCAAAATTGGTGCATGAACAGGGGCCACCACTGTTTGTTTTAATGTGGGTCCTTTAGAGCTGTGTTTAAGTATCACGGATAGCATATGGCCAGTGTGCTCATCTGTTTTGCCTGCACCTTTTATTTTTGCACTTGCATTCTGTGAAGGAGAAAATCTACAAGTTCCATTTAGTTTAGGCACTTTGCCATTTTGTTTGTGAATAGTTGTTGTCTGTCTACCATGTTGGTGCCCTTCATTTTGAGCCTATTAGCACCTTTCTACCTCTGAGGCGGGAAAAGACCAAGAATCACTTAGTACGTGTTCTGCCTAGTAACAAGAGAACATAAAGGACTGCTGCACCTGAGAGAAGGGGCTATCCTTCCTGGCGGCAGCACAGTGCATGTCCTAGCCAAGACTTCGAGAGATCTACAGAAGACCACAGAAGAAGATCCAAACTCCTGTTCCAGTTACCTGTTACTGATTAGTTCCTGTCTTACCTGTGTCCGAGCATCCTGTTGTACTTGGTCCATGAAGTCCATTGTCGTGGGTCCCTTCCTTTGAACCTGGTCTAGTATGTCCGTACCTTACCTGTGGCAAATTCCCTTGTTCTGTGGTTTCGGGACCTTGACTTCATGTCAGTTTGTTAAGCCAACCTGTACCTTTGTGTACTGTTTTATTTGGGGGTCCTATTAGTTACTGTTTAAGTCTTTGTAAAATAAATCAATCAGTTTCATAGTTAAGCCTGTCTGTAGTTTCTCACCGATGATAGATGTGGGTTGGGGGAATGAATCTGCTGGGTGGGGCTTTAAGGTGTGGAACCTAGGGCACATCCAGTTAACCACTAACAAAATATAAGTAGAGAGTATTCCTGGTTACCATCTGCTGCAATTATTCCACCCACAGGGACGGGGCTACATATTGCATTCCTCCCTGTGTATTGTGGTTGGCAATACGCAGTATAAAGACTAAGGCCATGTCTATATGTACATCACGGAAGTGGCGCAGCTGTACAGATGCAGCTGTGCCACTGCAGAGCGTCTGGTGAAGATGCCCTATGCTGATGGGAAAGAGGTCTCCCATCAGCATAATAAAACCACCTCCGCAAGCGGCAGAAGCTATGTTGGCGAGAGAAGCTCTCCCACTGACATAGTGCTGTGCAAACAAGCGCTTATGTTGGTGTAACTTATGTCCCTTGGGGGGGGAAGGTGGTTCACACCTGAGTGACACAAGTTATGCCAACAAAGACTGTAGTGTAAACATAGCCTAAAACGGGACTTGAGCCTTTGTCAGTGTGTATGTATTAAGCCATGTACTGCATGTGTAAGCCATGTATTAAGCCATGTACTGAATACAAATGTCACAGCATCCAGTGAAGTGGGTAAGAATTATACAGCTGGGGAAAAACAAGCCCAGGTATGTTTCCTTCTATTTATGCAGAGTGAAAAACACATGTGGGCAGAATTCGGAAAATGTGTCAAAGCGAGGGGAGCAGGTTCAGAGTACACTCAAGGCTCTGCATGTTGAGAAGGCCTGGAGCACACACAGTATGTTCCCCTCTGCACATGGTGGATTTGCAATAGGAAACCTGTGTAAAAGTTAACACTTCTCCAGAGTAACATTAACCCCCTCTCGCTTCGTGGATATTACCAGTGCACTTCCCCAGCCTCGTGTTTTTCCTCAGAAGAGCATGATCAGGCATACAGAGTGGTTAGGTCACTGGCCCAAATCAGCACCAGAGCTTGGATGAGAACTCTGGAAGGGTTTCTGCTCTCCAGCCCTGTGGTCAGGTTGGAAGGCTGTGCAGCCCCTCACAAATGTTTCTGAAATGCAGAGATGTGTACAGCACAACTATAATATGCTGTCGGAATTTAATAAAATAAATGGAAAGAACCAATTTCCAAAGCTTTTCATGAGAAGCACAGGATGATTTACAGAAGCTAGAGGCTCCATGTTCACAGAAAGATAGCGCCTCGCAAATTATTATCTTTCAGATCAGTCACTCAAGAGAGATACGGAATGGTTTAGAATTATTACCAAGGAGTGATTTGTATGCATAGAGACTATTGCTCACTGCAACATCTCCCTTGTAAAATACAGACGATTAAGTAGCATGCTCCCTCAAATAATAGAAAGTTGCTTGTTTCTGTACTCACATATAGATTCTCAGATGGCCAATATTTTATTATTGCAGGGAGTAAAATACTAAGAACTATTATTTCCTTTATTCTTGCTTAGTAAATCATCTAAAAATCAAATACCCTCTAAAAGGGTCTGATGGTTCACTGGGTAATTTTAGGGGAATGGAACATAAAAGCTGCCTCTCCACTAGCCTTTGGAGAGCATTGCTCCTGCCAGTGTCTTCCAAGCTCCACTTGGAACTCCCCATCGAGGAGGACCTCCAAATCATGCAGAGAGGAGAAGAACAAGGAATTGCAGACTCTGTATGTATGCAAAACAGGTAGCCAGACATCTGCCTAGTTCTTATGTGCAAACTGTTACTTGCAATATATGATTGTGCATGCAAAATTTCACTTCCAAACTCAGAAGCTGGTTTTAGATTAGGGTCATTCGGTCTCCTTCTGTAAGTTACTGGCTTGGCCAAAATTCAGTAAAATCTATTTTATTAGTTACAAGGGTGCAGAGGAGTTTGGATTTTTAAGATGTGTTTGGCATTTATATAACTCAAATAGTTTTGGTCTTATTAACATGTAGATTTATAGTCCAGTTGCTCCTGACAATGACTACTTACTTAGTTCACTTAGAAAACAAGTTACTGTGTTTCATTTTAGCAGAGAGAACTGACACTCGTACATGCTATTTTGTTTTCCCTTGCTTCCCTTCTTTCTCTCACATGCTCTAAAAATGTGACTTGCTTCTGCTGTATTTATTCTCTTTGCTATTTTTAATTTTTGGACTAAAATGTAATCTATACATTTAAATCACAAAACCCCATGCATTTTAATAACATTTACAGCTTGATTCACCAAAATAATATGTCCACATTCTGCCTGTACGTTAGTGTAAAATTCAGAAAATAGATTGTATCTCTTCCAATGGTTGCAACTGGAAACAGTAATAGCAAGGAATTCACAATTAAGAGTAACATACCAGATGTGCTCCAACCACTAGTAAAGATATTAACAAGGGGCAGTTACATCTGCCTTCTCGATTCATTATATTTTATTTGTTTTTAAGGGCAAATTCTGGAACCAACCTCAGTTGCTGAGCTCTAGGGATCTGTGTGTTAGGTGAAGTGGGTGAAAAAATCCCCAGGGCTGCAGTTGCCCCCACACAACCAGTGGTGCTGTCCCTTTGTGTTCCTCTTGGACGAACTGGCTGGTGCAAGAGCACTGACAATTCCCCAGAGTCCTTCCAAGGGGGAGTTGGGATAGAGATTCACTTACATTCTATGCTACCATGCAGCACCCAGTTAGCAGAAAGCAGGATTTTCTCTTGATTTATCTGAACATCATTTGGAGGGCAGTGATTTTTTTCTCACTCCTCACAGAAGTGAGAAACTAACAGCGCTGGCTGAAGGCAAACATCAAACCGACATTGTGCACAGCATGTTTCTCCAGGCAGTTATGCCAATTCCTCTCAGTCTTGATGTGGACACCTTTCCATGCCAATAATGGGCTCTGAAGCACAGAATGAAAGTCATGCTGAGCTCTATAACTGTATGGTTCTGTGACTATCAGTGTGGAATGAATTGGAGGACTGGGCCTAGGTTACAAGCATTGTATTCATTCTGCTTTTGAAAGGTTAAATTGTAATTTCTAGAAGAGACAATTCCATTTCACAATAACTTTTGAAGTTTCAAAATTTGATTGTGTGTATGCATGCACTGGCTGGGGATATCCAAGTTCAAGTCCCTGATTGAGAGCAGAGAGAGAGAATGAATCTGACTCAGGTCCTTTCAAATTTAGAGACTTTGTATAACCTGAAATGTAGGAAAATGACCGGATCAGATCCAACCTTGACTTGATAACATTTATTTAATATTCTTTGAAATATGCAAGAATTTGAAGAAGCACATAAGCAATCAAATGCAGCCACAGAAAAACCATACTGTATATAAATAAGATGCACTATGAGAAATACACAATATTGAATGAAACAGTACTGTACATTAATAACCTTTGAGAAACGAACTCAAACTGTAGGTTTAGTTTACTCACGATATAAAAACCTTGACTTTTAAAGAAAAATATCGATTCAATCCAATCCTCGGGCCAGAGCCTGTACCCACTAAAGTCAAAGGCAGTTTTGCCACTGATTTCAATGAGTATACGATCAAGTCCTTCGTGTGCCTCCACAGGCACCTGAATTGTATATTATTTTTACAAGGCCTAGCTTGAATACTATTACAAAAATGACAAAACATCAACTCAAAAGTATGTGTCAGCAACTTCCAGAAAAATAATGCAGAAATAGGTTATCTATCCATGCACAGAATAAGGCAAAAGCTAATTCATTCAGGTTAGGAATAATAAATGTTACTAATTTCTTTTTCACAACACAAACATTTTAGACTTTTTTTTAAATTAATGGATATATTATGCATCATATTATTTTTCACTTTTTCCTATCTCTACTGAGAAAGCTGGCACTGAGATGTCAAAAAGGAACTGTTCATTGATTAAGCTTACTGTATTCTGTTCTGTAACAACCATAGAATTTCATCTGGGTTTATTAATAATGTCTACCATGAAAAAACACACACTATTATTAGCTAACAATTTATAGAGTTGAAGGTACATTAAAATGTAATCCATGAATTTCAAACACTCAGTTTTAAAATATTTTTTCAGACTAAAAGCTGCAGAAAATTAGTTCTTAAATATTCTACAGAAAATTCTGGAACATTTAACATTTTAAATTTCTCACGCTTTCTTCTTCTTAAAAATATTTAAATTAATTTAGTAGCCCATCCTTTTGAAAAATAATCAGAAAAAGATACAGTCGATTACAAATCTTTTGTTTTAATTAGCGTGACCAAAGGTTTGTCATCAGGGCTGTAATCTTCATAAGCAATGGGGGTTGCATCGTACATTGCAGGTCGGGATTTCTTTCCAAACCTAAAAGAAAGGGAAAAAAAGACTTTGGTGATAAACAGAAGTACATACATGTTAATTGTAATAATCCACTGATTCATGGCTCCCTGTCAGAAAAATCTTTAGGGGAAAACTGTAAATTCTAAACCATAGTGCAGTATTTCTTGCAATCAATAGTAAAAACACAGAAGGAATGTTTGAACTACATGGAACCCAGAAACCAAGCCCTAAAAAGAGCAAGGAACAGATTCTTTACCCCAAGTCATTGGAGGTTTTACCCCTGAATTCAACAGAATCAAAATCAGAAACTAAGCTCCTAGCTCTGGTGAAATCAGTGGAGAAGCACCCACTGACTACAATGGGCCCAGAATTTCACTTTAAGAGAGTAGCACTTCCAAACAACATTGAGGTTCCCTGATGTCATTTGTCACAGTTATCACACACTGTTCATTGTTTTTTGTCTTCCTATTTGCCATCTGGAAATAGATAAAACTGTATAGTCAGGTTGAATTGTGAACTGGCAGACAAAGTGTCAAATAATTCAGCTGGTATGGTTTTGCTGACTAGATATATCCATTAGAGAGTCAGGTTGAAACTGCCAAGATTCTATAAAAGTTTGGAATGCCGATAAAACATTAATGCCTTTTAGTGCATCACTCTCATGAACACTTATTAAAATGTTAGGTAAAAAATATGCTGTAGATATGACCTGACTGTAGAAAAAATACCTTCAGAAATAGTTGTAAGTAACTAGGAGCTTTAAATAAAGAAATAGAATCATAGGGATAAAGAGATAGAAAAGACCTCAAGTCTATTTTCCTTACAGGGCTCCACCACATAAGACTCTGAAAGTGAAACAGAAGGCCTCTCAATTAATATACAAGGAATTCCTCTAATTTTAGATTCCCATTTAGTTCCCTTCATGCATATGACATGTTAGTTCTACTACTGAAAAAAACAAGGTGGGTGAGATAATATCTTTTATTGGACCAACTTATGTTGGTAGAAGGGGCAAGCTTGCAAGCTTCACAGAGTTCTTCCTCAGGTCTGGAAAAGGTAACCAGAGTGTCTCCACTACTGTAAGCTATTCAGGCTGGAAATTGTGACTTAGAACTGATGTTTTGAAGAAATTATTTAGGCTAAAACAAAAACCAATCCCATATTGTTTAAAGAATTGTATACAATTTCCCCATTCTCCTGATTTAGTTCATGGCTGTTTTTGGTGAATTGCACCAACCAAGATGGGTGGAAATCCTATAATTTGAATGATGCAAATCTCATGCAAGGAAAATACTCCAATTCTCAACAAGCCTAGAGTGAAAAACTTGTTTTTACTTTATGACTGACAGCTTTCTTCCATATTATACACAAAGTTAAATATATTTGGGCCACTGACTTCATCAGGGATGAATCTGTGCTTTAGTTGATATTCCAAGATCTGTGGGAACAAGCACTCTTATGGCACGTTACTAATCAATACGATAAAGATGAATTTCTGAACCATTTCCTCCTCTATCATTTTCAGCGGGAGTTAAAGATGCAGATCTTTTAATAGGCATGAAAGAAGATGAAAACTCTCTGGTGATTTATGGTGACATCCTGCCCTTTTTTGACAGAAGCACACTGCAGGTGCTGAGAGCATACTACCGGTTGCACACCTTGTACTATGCAAGATCCATTCTCCTGTGAAGATCAGGGTGGGCCATGGTTGACTAGCACATGCTAGGACAAGACCACGGCACCTATACTAATTGTTTGTGGCCTGGATGAGCCTTCTAGATGATAGGCCACATGCCTTTGATCAGCCAGGCTCTGCTTATAACACTATAGCTAGTTAATATATTACTCAGAGGTCTCAAAATGTAACTATAAATGGGGAATCATCATGGAGCAGGTGTGCTTCTAGTGGAGTCCCGCAGCGATCAGCTCTTGGTTCTATGCCACTTAACATTTTTATCAATGACTTGGAAGAAAACAAAATCATCACCAGCAAAGGCTGCAGATGACAAAAAAGATTGACAATGTTATGTGATAGGAGTCTACTATTCCCTGAACATGTGCCTGCTATCGATTCTAAAAAAAATTTCACACTGTAAAAATACACCCTTCATTTGACATCCACCCACACATGTGTATATAAAGAATATCAAGGCCTATATTTTCCAAAGTGAGTAGTGATCGTGTGTCCAAACTGTGACACCTTAAAAGGAACCTGATTTTCAGAAAGCGCTGAGAACCTGTTCTTTGAAAACAGGCCCCTTTAATATGTCGCAGGTTGAACACTTAAAATAAGTCACTTTTGAAAAAGTAGGCCTTGGTAGTCTCAATATATATACACGTCTGTGTAAAAGACAACTGTGAAATTGTGATTCCTCCCCTGTTCTGGGAGCATCAATTTATACTGCTTTCTATCCATCTGAAACAGAAATAAAGACTGAAGTCTGCACACTAAATCTTAGAAAAATACCAGCATGGCAGCTGTATAGTAGATTTTTATATAGCATCAAATGATTTATTTCTCATTTTCCTTTTTTGGCAGCACACAAATATTATTTGCAATTCAAACATTCCTTTTCATTGACATTAACTAGAATATATTTCACAAAGGTGCAAATAAAAATCCTTTTTATTTACAGGTTCTGGCATTCTCTCTTTTTCTTAACTACTGAATGCGGGCTTCAAAAACCGGTATGAATGCAGCCCCAATCTAAAGGCTTTTTTATGAGCTCATTCACCTTGACTCTCACTGGTTTTACTAAAAGTTGTTCCTTGGCACTATGCAGAGATTAATTCAGAGCAGGTCACATAGGTAAAGGAAAGACCTCCAACAAACAGTCCAGGTCCCAAGATTTGAAAAGTCTGACAGCAGCACTGTTTCACCGTTTCAATCACATCCATCAACAACTTGCAGTGAAAATAGTTTGAGTCAAGGTGAATGAGCTTATAAAAAAGCCTTTAGATTGGGGCATTGAACCACAAAGTGCCCTCTGCCCACCTCTGGAGCAGGAGAAGCAGTTACCTCACCATACACCTTCCTCTCTACACCCAAAGAGGGTGGTGGGGGAGTGAACATCTAGTACCCGTTGAAGATAAAGGAGCAGAAGAAAGATTCCAGCCATCAGGCAACCCCTTCCCCACCCAAGATAACATCAAAGGAAGAGGAGGCCCTACAGCCTGTTGGGTTAGGGGTCCCTAGGCTTCCAGTGCAGGAGACGCTAGCCAGGGTAGGGAAGAAAGTCCCAAGAAAGGGGATGAGCAATACTTGGGACACTCCAAACACTGTGCTGAAACATTCAGCTGCTAAGAACAGCACCAACAGCTGGAACAATTTTTATTTGGGTCGCATATCCCTGTTGTGTACAAGGCCTCAGGATTCTCTTTAAATGTCACCAATGGCCACTTCTCCTTACATCTGGGAAAACACTGTTGCACAGAGAATGAACAATACAAAAAATTGGGAAAATATGGCCACCAACCACACCATTGCTAAATCATCCTTTTGCCTGGCATACTAACGGTTCCAGTTATCAGAAGAATGTGGATGAGAGTAAATACTCTTTCAGTTCTCTAACCAGGAACAGGAAAGGGGCATAGCCAGAGTACATAAGAAGAGCCCTACTGGGTCAGAACAAAGGTCCATCTAGCCCAGTATCCTCTCTTCCGACAGTGGCCAGTGCCAGGTGTCCCAGAGGGAATGAACAGAGTAGGTAATCATCAAGTGATCCATCCCGTCACTCATTCCCAGCTTCTGACAAACAGAAGCTAGTGACACGATTCCTCCCCATCCTAGCTGACCTATCCTCCATGAATTTATCTAGTTCTTTTTTGAACCCTGTTATAGTCTTTACAACATCCTCTGGCAAGGAGTTCCACAGGTTGACTGTGCGTTGTGTGAAGAAATACTTCCTTTTATTTGTTTTAAACCTGCTACCTATTAATTTCATTTGGTGACCCCTAGTCCTTGTGTGATGAGAAGTAGTAAACAACACTTCCTTATCTACTTTCTCTACACCAGTCATGATTTTATAAAACTTCAATCATATCTCCCTTAACCGTCTCTTTTCCAAGCTGAAAAGTCCCAGTCTTCTTAATCTCTCCTCATGCAGAAGCCGTTCCATACCCCTAATAATTTTTGTTGCCCTTTTCTGAACCTTTTCCAATTCCAATATATCTTTTTTGAGATGTGGTGACCACCCCTGCACACAGTATTCTAGATGTGGGCATACCATGGATTTATAGAGAGGCAACATGATATTTTCTGTCCTATTATCTATCCCTTTCTTGATTATTCCCAGCATTCTGTTTGCTTTTTAACTGTCGCTGCACATTGAGTGGATATTTTCCGAGAACTATCCATGACTCCAAGATCTCTTTTTTGAGTGGTAACAGCTAATTTAGACCCCATCATTTTATATATATAGTTGGGATGCTTTCCAGTGTTCATTTCTTTGAATTTATCAACATTAAATTTCATCTGCCATTTTCTTGCCCAGTCACCCAATTTTGAGAGATCTGTTTGTAGCTCTTTGCAGTCTACCTGGGTCTTAACTATCTTTAGTAATTTTGTATCATCTGCAAATTTTACCACCTCACTGTTTACCCCCTTTTCCAGATCATTTATGAATATGTTGAATAGGACTGGGCCCAGAACAGACCCCTGGGGGACACCACTATTTACCTCTCTCCATTCTGAAAACTGACCATTTATACCTTTGTTTCCTATCTTTTAACCAGTTACCAGTCCATGAGAGCACCTTCTCTCTTATCTCGTGGCAGCTTACTTTGCATAAGAGCCTTTGGTGAGGGACCTTGTCAAAGGCTTTCTGAGAATCCAAGTACGCTATATCCACTGGGTCCCCTTGGTCCACATGCTTGTTGACCCCCTCAGAGAATTCTAGTAGATTGGTGAGGCATGATTTCCCTTTACTAAAACCATGGTGACTCTTCCTCAACAAATTATGTTCATCTATATGTCTGACAATATTTTTCTTTATTACAGTTTCAACCAGTTTGCCCGGTACTGAAGTCAGGCTTACAGGCCTGTAATTGCTGGGTCACCTCTGGAGCCCTTTTTTTAAAATTGGCATCACATTAGCTATCCTCCAGTCATCTGGTACAGAAGCTGATTTAAATGATAGACTACAGTTAGTAGTTCTGCAATTTCACATTTGAGTTCCTTCAGAACTCTTGGGTGAATACCGTCTGGTCCTGGTGACTTATTGCTGTTTAATTTATCAATTTGTTCCAAAACCAAAGGCTTCACTTCAGCAATCCTTGACTGGTGTATGGCTCCTAGCAGGCAGTAGACAGGCATAGTTAGAGCATTTTCAACAGGAAGGGCAGAGCACTAGAAAACCGCTGAGGGGAGCCCAGGCCCCAGGGAGGAGGAGTAGCCGTGAAAGGGAAAGGTGGGGTACTCTGGAAAGCCAGGAGCCAAGAAACAGCCATGGTGAGCAAATAAGGTAAGGAGGTCCTGTCTACTTTAATCTGTGATTACTGGCACTGACTTTTATCACTAATACCCTGCTGCAGTAAATGATCACATCCGATACATGTGACTGTATCATTAACTGTTCTGTCCATTATTTGGCTTCCATTTTAGCTGCAGGCATACACCATTTCCAGTTCTTATTTGGCTGCCTACTGAAATTAAATATTCAGTTTATACACATCTACTTTAAACAGCTGTTTGTTACATCAGCATAGGACAAGGGAGGGCAAACTATGGCCCGCGGGCTGGATCTGGCCCATCAGGGCTTTCAGTCCAGCCCATAGGATTGCCAGCCCCATGGTGCAGCAGGGCTAAGGCAGGCTCCCTGGCTGCCCTGGCCCCACACCACTCCCGGAAGCTGCCATCACCACGTCCTTGCAGCCCCTGGGGGAGAGAGGCAGAGGGCTCAGTGTGCTGCCCTTGCCTGCAGGGACTGCCCCCTGCAGCTCCCATTGGCTGGGAACGGGGAACCGCAACCAATGGGAGCTTTGGGGGTGGTACCTGCAGGCAAAGGCAGTGTGCAGCGGAGCCGCCTGCCCCATCCCACTCCCAGGAGCCACTGCTGGACGCGTTGGCCACTTCTGGGATTGGCGCGGGGCCAGGGCAGGCAGGGAGCCCACCTTAGCCCCGCTGTGCACCGGGCCGGAGCCCGCACCCTGAACCCCTCCTGCACCTCACACTTCAACCCCCTGCCCTGAGCCCCCTAAACCCCTGCCCTGAGCCCCCTGCCACACCCCTCCTGCACCCCAACCCCCTGCCCTGAGCCCCCTCCTGCACTCCGCACCCCTTCTGCATGCCAATCCCCTGCCCTGAGTCCCCAACCCCCTGCCCTGAGCCCCCTGCCGCATCCTGCACCCCAACCCCCTGCTGAGCCCACTCCTGCACCCTGTACCCCAACCCCTTGCCCTGAGTTCCTTCCTGCACACCACACCCCCTCCCACACCCCACACTCTCTCCTGCACCCCAACCCCCTGCCCCAGCCCTACATTCATGGTCCTGCATACAATTTCCCCACCCAGATGTGGCCTTTGGGCCAAAAAGTTTGCCCACTCCTGGCATAGGAGCAGGATGGAAACTGATTTATAGACTAATACAATGGCCTGCCATGCTGATAGTATCAGCAAGATACCTGCCATTACTATCTCACAAATAGCAGTTCTAAACTACACATTTTAATCTCAAATGCAATTTACTCATTGTAGTTGGTGTGAAATGTTTTAATTATATTTAGACTGCTGCACTGAACAAAATGCATGCAACTTTCTTTTAAAAACCTTTTCAGATTAATCTATCTTCTTCTTGGACATCTAGCGCAATGGTATTTGACTGTCTCACAACTATTAAAGGATTTATCCTCACAGTATTCTTGCGAGGCAGATAAGACTTATACCCATTTAGTGGATGGAAAAACGGAGGCACAGAACAGGGTCACACCAGGAATTTGTGGCAGAGGTGGGCACTGAACCCAGATTGCCTGAGTCCCCGTCCAGTGATTTAATCACACACAAGATATCAACCCCTGGCATTTTGATGATTATTTAGGAATTTTGTTTTGTTTTGCTAGGTGTCAAAATAATTTTGAAAAATATATGCAACAAAACAAATAAAACGTTCCCAAATGCATTATTCATTATTACCCAAAGTACATGGATGATAAAGTATGGAATTTTGATATGTAGATTTTGAAATGTGTAAATATAACAAGAAGAATAAAAACTTACAAAATAAAAAAAAATACTTGCACACTTCCCAAACGGAAACACCTTACAGACTGATGTAAAGGGACAGATTCAGCTCTCAGTTACACTGTGTAAATCCAGAACTCTACTGCCTTCAATGGAGCGGCACTTGATTCGCACTGTTTAACTGAGACCAGAGTGTAGCCCAGATATAATGATGAGCAATTAAAATAATGCGATATTCTAATTTGGAAGCAGTACAGCCTTCATATTTGTCAATAGCAATTGGCTGAATCTGTGCTACTACACAAGAATTTGAAGTAGATATAGCAAAGAGATTCCATTCACTTTCCCTTTCCCCACAACAAACCTGGCATGTCGGATAGAAGCAATTGCACTACTAAATTCACTGTCAATGCTTCTACAATTGTAGAACTCCTCATAGGCTGGCCTGGAAGAGCCTTGGTATTCAATGCGGCTGATGCGACATATCCCCACAATCAGAATGATCAGCATTAGGACAAATGCGACACAAAGGGCTCCAATTATGATGTAGAGGGAATGACGAGGCATGTTCGTTAGACTCTCTGCCATGTGCCCAGACTTCCACTGCAGATCTGGCAATAATACATAAATAAATACAAAAATGAAATTATTATTTATTTCCTTCCTGTTGAATAGAAGTTTTGGGTGCATTCATTTCCAACATTTCTATACAGACTTCTGTTGTTAATGATATTCTACTTTAAAATTATATTTTACATTTGAGGCTCTGCCTTGGACATAGCTGTATTTAACATGCTGTAAATACCAATATCACAAAATCTGAAAGATAATTTTGATTTTAGTTGGCCCTGTAACTGCTGATTGATGATCATCAGTTGCAATAGATACAAAAGCAGGGTTCTCATTATTGGCTCTGCCACTGATTTTCTCTACAGCCTTGAGCCCTCCATTTTCCCATCTATACTTTCATCGTTTATTCATAGCTTTCAAAGTCAGAAGGAAATTACATCTCCTAGTCTGCTCTTCTGTTTAAAACAAAGATCACAGAATTCCACATAGCTACCCTGGCATTGAGCCTTGTGTTTGACTGAATCCAGAAAGGCATTCAGTCTTGATCTGAAGACTGCAAGAGAGAGAGAATCCACCACTTCCCTTGGTAGTTTGTCCAATGGTTTATCACCCTCACTGTTAAAAATTGATGCCTGACTTCTCATTTGAATTTGTCTGTCTTTAACTTCTGGTCATTGCTTCTTCTTCTGCCTTTCTCAGCCAAATTAAAGCCCTTTGGTACCTGATATTCTCTCCTTGTGAATGTACTTCTACACCATAATCAAATCACCTCTCAAACAGATTGAGTTCTGTAAGTCTTTTGCTGTAAGGCATTTTCTCTAGCTCTTGAATAATTTTTGTGGCTCTTTTCTGCATCCTCTCAAATTTTTCAACAGCTGTTTAAAAAAAAAAAAGGGGACACCAGAACTGTATCCAGTGTTGGCGTCACCAAAGGTACAATCACCTCTCTAGTTCTATTCACTATTCCCCTCGTTTATACATCCAAAGATTGCATTTACCCTTTTTGCCACATCAGTTCATGGCGGAGGTTGGGGGATGACTCATATTGAGTTGCTTGTCCACTATGACCCCTAAAATTCTTTTCAGAGTCACTGTTTTCCAGGATACAGTTCCCCATTCTGTAGGTATGACTTGCACTCTTAGATTTATGACCTTGCATGTGACTGTATCAAAATACATTTTGTTTGAATGGGTCCAGCTTACCAGATCACTCTATATGACTTGCCCTGTCCTCATCATTATTTACCATTCTGCCAATATTTGTCTCATCAGCGAGTATTATCAGCAGTGATTTATATTTACTTCCACAGCATGCTCCAGATCTTCTTGGAATCAGAGAATTGTAGGATTGGAAGGGACCTTGAGAGTCTCTGTGCTCAAGGCAGGACTAAGTATTACCTAGACCATCTCTGACAGATGATTGTCTAACTTGCCCTAAAAAAATCTCTAGTGACAGAGTTCCCACAAAAATCTACAGTGATGGAGATTCTCACTTAACAGCTTTGAGACACTCACTTTTATGTAGCACTTTAAAACCAACAGTTGCTACTATTACTTCACTTGCAAAAAAAAAGAAAAGAAAAAAAAAGAAGAATCATTCTTGGACACAATTAAATAATTTAAAGGACTCCTGCAGGGCAAAGCAGCTGGAAATACTGGTAAAAGAGGTTCCTGTGTGGAGTAAGTTTCTCACTGACTTGCGAGCATATATCTCAAAGGGTTTGCAAAAAATTAAAGAGCCAACTATTAAACTATTAAGTCTTTCAAGCAGTGCAATATACAGCCATAAACAAGTAGACTGTACTTGATTATAGGCAATCCAAGTCCTGAGCTTCCCATACTTTCTACCCAAGGAAGCAAAAAAGAACAGTTCTTAAATCTCAGCTACACGTCCTGGGAGACTACAGTTGTCTGCCTCGATAAAATAAGCAGGATTCACTTGCAAAGAAAGCATTTCAGTACTCCGTGTGTGAGATCCAGATAAGGAGATAGCGTACCCCTGGTGTATCCTCACATTAGACTGATGCCTTTGAACACAAGCCTATTATTTTTGCATCAAAACATTTCCACTTCATTTCAGCTATATAATCATCAGGAAAAACCACATAAACAGTACTGAGTCTCTGCATGTTTTATGTTGGGTGATTAGACTCTAAATAAATAGATTTTGTTTTATAATACAGTCAAGATTCATTTAGGGCCAGACTGTGCCTAGCCCTTACAAAGGTACACGAGGGCGAGGAGGTGGAAGGATCCACCACAATTGCAGTCCCTGTGCTCAAGGGGAAAAGCTGCTCCCTTCCTTACTCCTCTGGGGTGCCCCAAAGGGATAAGGAGGTGGGATGCTGGCTTTAGCCCCCTACACATACAGAACTAGCTGATCACATAGCAGGGAGCACCCTGGACCTGATAAATGAATTACAGTACTGAGCAGGCATAGGCTGTGCAACCCCTTTGCATCCTCTCTGAGGCTGACTGCCTCATGTGGTTTTCTTACAAGATGGTACCTTAAATAAAGGACTAAGCCCTTAGTCTAGAGGTGACTTTTTGTATCTTATCTGCTCCATCTCCTTTCATCAAGTTACTGCTGATATCTAAACTGACTGGAAGATTTGAATCTTCCATTGCTTGTTTGTCGTCCTCAAATCTGGTGATTTCTATCACTCGTCAAACTACCTCCAATTGAATATCACCTCTACCCCATCTGTTGTAAACTCTTGGCAATCTTTTAAAATGTTAAGGGTGGGCTTTGGAGTTTTTTCCCCCCACAATTTCTACGATAGTACTGAATGTCTTCATGGCTCCTGAGGAATTGTAAATGGCTTGGAACCAGTGCTCAATCTCAGTGAATGGAGATCCATTTGGACGCAGAAGTCTGACACTGTGTCTATAATTTATTTTCACCTCACGATTGAACCTGCCATGTCACATTCCATCCACCATCCTCAAATGGCCCACTGAGTACTTAAAACCAGACTGGGACAAAGCACTTAATAAGATACTCTGGGGTCAGTGGGATTGTGGACTTATTTATTATGTCAAAGGTGCCTTAGAGTTGCTATTGCCAATAGATGACTGATTTTAGGAGCTCATCTGCTGGGTGGCATCTGGGGACAGAGTCCTGATTACTGATTGACCATGTATAGCAGTGGTACAAAAGGAGGCTACAGGGTAGACAAAAATCACTTGGACAATGGTGCAAGGAAATAGTGAGGTTATAACATCGAATAGGACAGCTCAGTGACAGGCTGAGAGGGAAGTAAATGGGCAGTGTTCTTTGTTTCTGTGGAGATGATGAAAGATTGATGCCACTATGTCCTCAAGTTTGTGTTTGCTCAGATTATCTTGTACCCTTTGTACAGCTGAGTAAGCTTTCAAGGCTGCTTGTTTGTATTTGCTTTTGCACAGAACCCTGAAATTCTGATCAATCCCGACCACAAAGCATTCAATTATGTACTGTTTTTAAGGATTTAATATTGTAATGTTCTCTGCTTGCTAGTGAATGAAATTGCCCAGCTGTGTGAAGTTTATTTCAGTTTTGGAAAAGCCTTTGTTTTTGCTCCATAGCCATCTATCAGACACTGTTCTGTCAGATTGTAAAATACACTTGGCCAAATTCAGACCTAATGTCAGCAGATACATCTCCACTGGAGGCAAGGAAAACCTGATTCTGACCCACTGTCTTCAATCTCTGGATGATAAGGATGTGAGGAATTTCTTCTGTTCTTTTTCGATAGATAAAATCCGAAAGATGCATGGCACATATTCCAAAGGTTAAGAAGAAAGTGGTTGAGACTCAAATTTATGATCTTCTCAGTTGCCACAGCAACCATGATAAGATTCAGTAAGATTGTAGATTATGACATATACATATATACTCCTAGGATTACCCTGTAAATGATTTTCTCTGAGTAATACTATCATTTAACTTTCCTTGCTGATTATCCATTTCTGTAGAGTCTGAAAAGATATTAGTGCTGAAAGATAATGTGCAGGCACTAAGTGGTTTATAAATGGACAATTTTACACATAGTTGCAAACTTTAATCTTACATTATCCTCATTGGCCAAGAGTATTTAATTTTAGTGGAAAAATTTTTCTCTTGTGTAACTCAGGTTGTTTGCAGTGTCCCTCTAGAATTTATTTTTAATTCCATTGTTTTTCAGTAGACACTGCTGTCACTGGGAAAGACCACAAAATGATGATATAAATGTGGGGTTTCACTGGGAGGCAAATTATTTCTTGCTGAATTGACTGTCTGGAGAATATTTGGAAGGTAGTTAAAGGATACAGTTTAACAGGTAGTTGAAGAGCCTTAACCCTGAAATATCTGTAAAAACAATAACCCCAGTGTAACAGATAGTTGGATCAGTTGTGAAAAAGCTGCACTGGATGTGGAGCTGCCAATTTTAGACAGTTTCTCTGCAAAAGGATGAAGTAATGCACAATCTCACCAGCCTCCTTTCTGATTAACAGCAGCTCATCATAAAAGGCAAGGCTGGATCAGTTTAGGAATGTGGCTGAGTTATACCACCACACTCCATCTCCTGTGAAAGTCTGGAACTCGATTTCATCGCACGTTTGAGTCAATCAGGTCAGGAGGGTGGATCAATCACATGAAGCTAGTGCTTCGGTGGTGAATTTAATTTCCAGTGTGTCAGTATGTGGAAACTGCTGAGGCTGTCTGATGGATGGTCCTCTTGGCTCTGACAATGAGGTATACACTGCTGAAATGGAGGCAGGTTAGTTGAGATATAAAAATCAATGGGCCAAATTGAGACAATGCACAATAGGATCAACTCCAGTCAAGTCAACTGAGGCCTGGTCTGCACTAGAAAATTAGGTTGGTTTAATTACACTGGTCAGGGGTATGAAAAATCCACACTCCTGAGCAGCATAATTAAGCCAACCTAAGTCCTTGTGTAGACAGCACTAGGTCAGTGGAAACATTCTTCCATTAACCTAACTGCCGCTAGGGAGGTGGATTATCTATGCTGACAGGACAACCTCTTCCACCAGTGTAAATAGTGTCTATCCTGAAGCACTGCAGCTGTGCCACTGTTGTGTTTTGAATGTACACAAGCCCTGAGTCATGCCCATTTATACCAGGTTTGAACGTGGCCCTTTTCTTTTATAGGCATACTAAGAATTGCACTTGGCCTCTAACCATTTAGTCATTTCTTAGACAACTCAAAGACAGAGAAAAGGAGTTCCCTCAGGTACACGGCTCTTTTGAAAAATCTATTGAAGATCAATTGTTTTCAGTCCTATTCTGAAAAAAGATTTCTTCAGAAATCCATCCAGATTTATTTTGGTAATCCTTTATATACAAGCTGAAATCCTGGCTTTTTTTTTTTTCTAAGTTTAAGTGTTTTTAAGGTATAAGTTTAATTCTGTAGATTTACACCAAGTGCTGAACTTTTTTGGATTATATTTATGTTTGACTGTTGTAAAGTGCCACATGTAGGTTTTCTAGGCAGGTGCCCTATAAATGACATGTTATTTGCAGGGGCAAGGTGGGTGAGGTAATATCTTTTATTTGACCAACTGCTGTTGGTGAAAGACATAAGCTTTCAAACTTACACAGAGCTCTTCTTCAGGTCTGGGAAAGGTACTCAGAGCGTCACAGCTAAATGCAAGATGGAACAGATTGTTTAGCATGAGGCGTTAACATGTTGTAAGAGGCCATACCTCTGCAGTCATAGGACAAAGGACGGTTAGTATGGTATAGATTGCTGCAATGAACTACAAATCCAGTGTCTTTATTGATGTTTAGTGTCTAACAAAGTTACAAATTTAAGTTCCCAGGCTCATCTCTTGAAGATGGTGTGCAAGTTTTCTTTGAGGACAAGGACTGAGAGGTTATATATGGAGTGATTGTTTTGTGAAAAATGTTCGCCTGCCGCCAATAGGGTGTTTTTGTCTTTTATCATTTTTCTGTGTGAGTTCATTAGAGAGTATAGTGATTGTCTTGTTTCACCCACGTAGTTGTTACAGAGTCATTTAGTGCACTGGATGAGGGACACCTTATTTTGTGATAGGCCTGTGTAGGACACAGGTATCTTAAAAGGTGTGTTGTGGGGGGTATTTATCACGGTGGCAGTGGAGAAAGATGCAAAACCTGCAGACTGTTCTTATGGCTTGGTGGGTCCTGGTCAGTGGGGAGCTTGCTTCCAATGATGGACTTGGCAAGGTTGGAGGGGTTGTTTGAAGACCAGAAGAGAGGATTTACAGTACCTAATAGTATAAATCTATTTTCTAAACATTAACATGGCAGGTAAATTGCTATAGGCTCCTGATTGCAGCATCAGCAGGTGATATTATCCAAGTCATTAACACTCAGATGTCTATAGGGCCACCACTGGTGAGAATGGGGTGGAAGACAGACATGGCTATTGGCCTAGGCCCGGTCAGTGGAACTATGAAACACACTAACACAGTAAGTCTCACTATACAGCAGTAGTAAGCGTCATCAGTGCATGTAGCTGCTATAGAAGAGATCCAACGAGGGGTTACTGCTGGTGAAGGCAATGCTTAAGGAAGCCAGGGATATAATGTGAAGATCAGTCCTCGACCATCCAGGACACAACTGGGGTGAAATGCACAACCCACTGAAGACAATGACAAGACTCCCATTGATTTCCATGTCTGAGTGCAAGCAAGGTTAAGCCGAGAGACAGTTCTCCCCACTGAGCAGAATGAGGTCTAAGCTCTGTGTGCACCTGCTCCCTTACTTACAAATGGGTAAATGAGTAGAGTGGATGTCTTAGAATCATGGGCCTAGGCATGAATCTCATCTTGCTAATCAGGCACATAATATATCTCTACACTGCAAAAAAAGGTGTGTTCTTAACTCGGATCTAGTTAAGATAGCAGTGAAGACACACCAACTGTGCATTTAACTTGGATTAGCACCTTAAGGTAAAGCCTATAGAAGAGCCTGGGGTTGAACTCAAGCTACTAATGCAGTTAAAAGCTGAGTTGCTGTCTTCATTGCTATTTTAACCTGAGTTAGGTACCCTGAGTTAAGAATATACTTTTTTTGCTGTGTAGATGTACCCTTAGCAATAAATTCCCCTCACAAGCTTTCTCCTCTGATCAGGCAGGAGTAATTTTTCAGATGTGCAGCAGAGGAGGCTTTCCTTGCTCTCAGTCCTGCTCATTGCTTTTCCCCTTGTGCTGATACACGCAGGACTCTACCTGAGGACCTAGTCCTCAGTGGATCTAGAAGTCTGGATAAAAAGGAGGATCCCTGAACAGATGCTGCTAATTTCATAGCTCAGCTTTGCAGTGCCCAGTAAGTACATAGCTCTGCCTGTCTTCCTTTTATGTGTTTTCATTCCATTCCATAATAGTAATGCAATTATTATATCAAGGTACCCCAGGGAATGCATTTCTAGAGGATTATGGCATGTCTCAAGGAATTAAAATCATTTTTCTGTCAGCCCACTGCCTACCACATAAGGAAGCTGCAGTCACTCAGAATGGCATTGCCTTACTGATTACATAGATGTGCCTGGTTCAGGTATCACTATGCCTGAGCAGGCCTCACAGACCTATTGAAGGCTCATCTCTGCCTCGCAGAAGCAATTCTATAAGAGGACCTGTAGAAGGCACTGCACCTAAAAGCTCCCCGGACTGCAGCATGCACTGCCTTCAAACAGGCAGCATGCACTGTCTGCAAATCAAAGGTGAGACACACAATGGATTTACTATCTTGGGAGTGGCTAGCAGTGCTATCCAGAAGCAGAAATCAAAGGATTGCAAGAGACCCTGCAAAAGGACCCAAGATGGCAAGGAAAACTTTGTACAGAGACCAAATATAATTTGGCCCTTGAAGTGGTTGATATCATCAACACTGTGCCTTTAATGGTTTGTATTTGTGCTGTCCTATGATTAATCAATGAAACTGAATTCACGAACAACAAATGCATAGATTTAGGCCTTAATCTAGCAAATGCTTACACGATAAAAAGTATGGAGTGATTGCGCTCCAACAGAAGGGTGAGCAGAGGTGACACGTGAGTAGAAGTAAGGTTGAGCTTTAGGCACTGCCTGCGTAGAAATCAGTCTCAAGAGGACAGGATTTAAAAAGAAAAGGGTTTGGGTGGAAAGTGGGCATATCTAAGGAGACATGGTCCAAAATATGATCCCCTCTATTATAGAGGAGCTTAACTACACATATACTTCTTTGGCTTTATTCCAGTAGGAGTAACTTTGTGACATTCTGCCAGGTTCTCACTAATGCAGGATGGGATTCTCCTGAGTACCTTCTGAGTTGATTACTTTTTATCTTGCACTTATTCATGCAATAGTCTGCAACTGCACTGGGCAGCTTCAAGCCCTTAAATCAATCTGAGTAACTATCTGATATTTGGAAGGGATCCTTCACTGTAGTATGTGAACAGTGAAATGGTCAAATATACCATTAAACTTCCCAGTAAAGGAGACAGAAGTGCTGTCAAAGACCAAAAACAAGGCCTCAGTGAAGCATAAACATAGGGCCTGCTTTTCAGACGTGCTGTTCATCTGCAGCTCCAGCTGAAGTCAATGGGAGTCTCCGAAATCAGGCCCAGTGTGAGTTGTCCCATGAGGGACAACCGGTTCTAAAAGGGCTTCTAAATTTAACAACCGGCCAAAAGTGGCACCTTAGGCGCTGACTCCGTGGGTGCTCCGGGGCTGGAGCACCCATGGGGAAAATTTGGTGGGTGCAGCTCCCTGCCCCGCCCCGCCCCAGCTCACCTCCACTCCGCTTCTCACCTCCCCCTCTCCCCCACCCCCAGCTTCCTGTGAATCATCTGCTCGCATGGGAAGCCTGGGAGGGCTGAGAAGCAGGCGGCGGCTTTGCGCTCAGGCCCAAGGAGGTGGAGCAGAGGAGAGCTGAGGCGGGGGGGGGGGCACGCGAGGAGGGCTGCCCACACCACAGCAGGTAACCCGGGAGATGGGGGAGGGAACCGCTCCCTGCCCCAGCTCACCTCCGCCTCCCTGGGCCTGAGCGCGAAGCCACAGCCTGCTTCTCAGCCCTCCCAGGCTTCCCACGCCAACAGCTGATTCACAGGAAGCAGGGGGGCGGGTGGAAAAACAGAGCAGGGCGGTGCGTTCAGGGGCGGAGGTGGAGGCGGAGCAGAGGTGAGCTGGGGCCGGGCATGGGACGGGACGGGGAGCTGCCGGTGGGAGCTCTGCACCCACCAAATTTTCCCTGTGGGTGCTCCAGCCCCGGAGCACCCACGGAGTCGGCGCCTAAGGCGCCACTTTTGATGTGATCCGTGAGGGGAGTGGCCGCTCCCCCCGAGCTATGCTACCCAGCCCTTAGGAGCCAGAGGGACCTGCCGGATGCTTCCCGGGAGCTGCCCCAGGTAAGCATTGCCGGGACTCCCCACCTCGCCCACTGGCAGGTCCCTCTGGCTCTTAGATGCGGGGTGGGGTGGGCACCCACTACAGTGGCCCACGAGACCCTCCTGCCCGGTTCTGAAGGCAGTCATGGGACGGGGAGAGGGGTGGATGCAGCAGGGGTCCAGGGCAGGCCACAACCCCCTCATGGGGTGAGGAGGGAACTGGCTGTTAAGATTTTGGCAACTCATCACTGATCAGGCCCATAAGCTTTACATTTACCGAGTTAAGGTATAATCACAATTGTGAAATTAAACTTTGCGATCACTAGGTGCACCAGCCAAAATTTTCAGAAGTGGCCACCAATTTTGGGTGCCCGCCTTGAGACACTTTGGGTTCAATTTACAGAGGTGCTGAGCACCAACAGCTCACACTGACTTCTGCTGGAGTTATGGGTGCTCAGCACTTCTGAAAATCAGGCATATGGTGTCTCAGAGTTGAACACCCAGAAACAGAAGCATCTAAAAATCAGTGGACACTTCAGAAAATTTGGTCTAAAAGACTAATTCCAGGATTTTATGCAACCTTGCTACATTATAATTCTTTTTAGAGTGCATTTTCCTTCATTCTGTGCATATCGAGGTATTGTTTAAGAACTGCCTACGATTCTTTTAGTATAATTTTGGTCCATTATTAGACGTTTCCAGGACAATGAGTTATACATATATCAAAAGGCTATTACAAAGCAACACAAACAATCTTCGTAACACTTACGAATTTCACAATTTGCTCCAACCCAGCCATGTGGACAATGGCACGTATACCCGTTGGGTTGGTCTATGCAAGTCCCAGCATGGTGACACGGATTGCTGTCACAGTCATTTATATCAAATTCACATTCTTCACCTTAAAGTAAAAAAGAAAGATGCTGGTGGATGTATCATGTTGTCAAGCCAGTTGTGTCATTTCAGTCACTAAAAGCAAAAGTTAGCTAGATTCACAATGTTGTCATTAATATTAGTTATTTCATCCTCATATATCAAACATTTATTGAAAGAATAAAGACCACATTTGTGACATTTTTTTGTTGAATTAGCTGAACATCTATAATTTTCTTTGGTGAAACAATATTTTGCAGTTATATATCACTTTCCATCTCAGAATCTCAACATGCTTTTACAACTGTCAAAGAACTAGGCCTCAGATACCACTAACTGACTTCACTAAGTTCACCTGTCTTCCAGGCCTTTACTTGAAACACAAGACCATCCTTCTTCCCCAGTCAAATGTGACAGAACTAGTCAGTACAGTAAGACCAGCTAATACAATCAATTCGTTAGCTATTAAGGGCTGCCATGAAGTGAAGACTCAAGTCCTATTTAAGTTTGTGGAAGGACCACACAGGATCAGGCCCAAAATAATATTCTCCTGTTAATCTAACAGAAAGCAGCATATGATATAAAACAATAAATATGTGTTTATATATTACTGACAAATTAACAGTTATCTTTTACATAATTGACTGAACATCAAGACAGATGTAAATTAGCTTAAAAGCAGTGTGTTTGGATTATGCCAATCATATTAATTTGAAAATGAGGCAAAATGACTAAATTGGCTGCATACCTTTGCTCTGGATGTGCAAACTGATGAATATAAGCACCTTAGAGCTTACAACAAACACATATTATGTAACAAAATGAAGTCCTTATTTAGATCCCAATAATAGTTCAAGGTAGACAGATCTGCCATTTTCAATACCATCCAATTAGTATATTTGCTTACCTGAGCATTTTCAAACTGTTATTTTTAAAATCTAGTCTGAAACAGATGTGTCACACACAATGTTGAACAGCTGTTTACTTTAGTGAATTCTCTAGTAGCAGCTACATTTTGCTGCTATATTTTTAAAACTAAACCAATTCTATGCAATATTAACAACTTTCAGTCTTTCAAGGTTGATTATAACCCAGCAATGTCCAAATTAATTAGTTTCCTGAAATAAATATAATCCTTTATGTCTGTGTAGAAGACTTGGAGTTGATTGCCTATTAACTAGATCATTTGTAAAACTGTCCCTTTATTAATTGGGCAATCAGTTTCTGGGGAAAAGAGACTGTGATATAAAACTACTACAAACTACAGAACTGTGCAATAAATGTACCACAGCTCTGCATATGAGAACTAATAAGTGCAAAGATATTTTTAAAGGTTTAGAGCCAAAGTCAGCCCTTGGATGTATACAGTACACATGGCTCCCATTTATTTTTCTAGGACTTGCAAGATTTTCTTTAGAACACATCATTACCATTCCTTAGTTGTCCCAGGAGGTCACTCTTGTGCTTTCTCCAGGAGCTAAATACACCGCCTCTATAATCATAGAATCATAGAATCATAGAATATCAGGGTTGGAAGGGACCCCAGAAGGTCATCTAGTCCAACCCCCTGCTCGAAGCAGGACCAAGTCCCAGTTAAATCATCCCAGCCAGGGCTGTGTCAAGCCTGACCTTAAAAACCTCTAAGGAAGGAGATTCTACCACCTCCCTAGGTAACGCATTCCAGTGTTTCACCACCCTCTTAGTGAAAAAGTTTTTCCTAATATCCAATCTAAACCTCCCCCATTGCAACTTGAGACCATTACTCCTCGTTCTGTCATCTGCTACCATTGAGAACAGTCTAGAGCCATCCTCTTTGGAACCCCCTTTCAGGTAGTTGAAAGCAGCTATCAAATCCCCCCTCATTCTTCTCTTCTGCAGACTAAACAATCCCAGCTCCCTCAGCGTCTCCTCATAAGTCATGTGCTCTAGACCCCTAATCATTTTTGTTGCCCTTCGCTGGACTCTCTCCAATTTATCCACATCCTTCTTGTAGTGTGGGGCCCAAAACTGGACACAGTACTCCAGATGAGGCCTCACCAGTGTCGAATAGAGGGGAACGATCACGTCCCTCGATCTGCTGGCAATGCCCCTACTTATACATCCCAAAATGCCATTGGCCTTCTTGGCAACAAGGGCACACTGCTGACTCATATCCAGCTTCTCGTCCACTGTCACCCCTAGGTCCTTTTCCGCAGAACTGCTGCCTAGCCATTCGGTCCCTAGTCTGTAGCGGTGCATTGGATTCTTCCATCCTAAGTGCAGGACCCTGCACTTATCCTTATTAAACCTCATCAGATTTCTTTTGGCCCAATCCTCCAATTTGTCTAGGTCCTTCTGTATCCTATCCCTCCCCTCCAGCGTATCTACCACTCCTCCCAGTTTAGTATCATCCGCAAATTTGCTGAGAGTGCAATCCACACCATCCTCCAGATCATTTATAAAGATATTGAACAAAACCGGCCCCAGGACCGACCCCTGGGGCACTCCACTTGACACCGGCTGCCAACTAGACATGGAGCCATTGATCACTACCCGTTGAGCCCGACAATCTAGCCAGCTTTCTACCCACCGTATAGTGCATTCATCCAGCCCATACTTCCTTAACTTGCTGACAAGAATACTGTGGGAGACCGTGTCAAAAGCTTTGCTAAAGTCAAGAAACAATACATCCACTGCTTTCCCTTCATCCACAGAACCAGTAATCTCATCATAAAAGGCGATTAGATTAGTCAGGCATGACCTTCCCTTGGTGAATCCATGCTGACTGTTCCTGATCACTTTCCTCTCATGTAAGTGCTTCAGGATTGATTCTTTGAGGACCTGCTCCATGATAATGTTCCAGCCCATTCCAAGCTATGAAGTGAAAGATCAATGGCCAAATTCTGCAGTGACTTACACCCTGTGCAACCTTCCCTGAAGTCAATGGACTACATCCTGCTCTCTCACACTGGTGTAAGACAGAAGAATTTTATATAATGAGGTTATAAGCACAAACTGGGCTACAAGACAATGCAGGACTCCAGTCTTCTCCATAACAGTGCATCCCAAGTAGACCAGCAGATCACTTGCCTCTCTTCCAATCTATAATGGAGATGGTGGAAGAGCACAGTGCTCCTCCACAGTGTTTCTTAGTTATAAGGTGTCCCTTTGCTGGAAACTATAGGAACAATAATGAAAACCTTAGTAATGAATGGGGAGGTTGCCACCAAGTGAGATCAGCAGTAGACAGATAACAGGGGCTAGTGTTGGGCCCATGTTTTAAAGACTCAGCTTGTGGCAGCTACTCTTAATGCCCACAGGTCCTGTTTCTAGGTCTGCAGCTTTTCTATGTATTTGTTAAAGTATATACAATAGATGGTCTTTGCATTTAACAACATCAAACAAAGAGTAGGTCATTAAAAACATATCTGAAGGAGAAACCATAAGAGGTTTCAAAACTTCATACTTACTATTTAAATATCCCAGTCCAGCATCAAAAATCTTTTAACAGCATGTTCTCAAATGTCATTAGACTACAGAAAATGTTACAAAATGTAACTGATTTTAAGCCATAACCACTTCCACAGGCGTGTTAAAGGAAAAAAACAATTTGATGCAGATATGGTATGAAAAACAAAGTTAGGATTGACAATACACAGCAGTATTAATCATCTTAATATACAATGATAGGCATGCATGTCCAATGGAAATGGGCTACTAGATGAAAAAGAACATGAGTCAATGGATATCATGCCCTGAGATTGCTAGGCTCTCAGCTGAAATGAAACCTGTTAGCAAAAATTGTTAATGAAGTTATAAAGTCATTTAGGAATTATTTGTGTTTGGCACAAAAGACAGTGAGCACCTGATGCCAAGTAACAACATTTAGTATTTGCATTTCTACAGTGTTATACAGACATTTTATCAGGACAGCTCCAAACAACATTTAAAACATGAATTCACATCCAGTGATTGTATGAACTACTGAGAAAGGTTGAGTCAAGGGCCAGGTTTTTTCTTCCCACTTATCCAGGAATAACTCTACTGACGTCAGTTAAATTATACATAAAACTAGTCTGAGGAGAGAATCAGGCCAAAAAGCCCTTGGTTTTGCAATGTTTTAATATGAATTTCAAATACCAATAATACTGAGAATAATGAAGTCTTGGCTAAAATATTATATGGTAGATGATGGCATTTTGTCGTCAGGAAATACTAGCATATTTTAGGAGAACTGAATTTTTCAGATATTTCATTGCAATAGCTAAACTTTTACTCTATTCCTCAACTTCATTTCCTAAACAGCCCGAAGCAAACATCTTTACTAAAAAATTTTAACATGAGGTTTTATTAAAGGGACACCATTATGGGAATTGTAACACGTGTTGAATGATTAATTTATCATTTTTATACCACTTTGAATTGCCTCACAGTATATGATTCCATAAATTTCCTCTCGTGCTTTTTTCTTTAATGTAGCATGCCTCAAAGAAGCACCTCATTAGGATATCGATCACTTTTATACTACTTACAAGAACAACACCTTCTGGGTATCATCAAACATAAAACAGATTTATTTACACCAGCATTTACAAGCGTTAACCAATTGCAACTCAGTCACATCAGTGTAAAGCTGAAATTGACTGAAATAGAGTTATTCTGGAGAGTACCTCAGAGGTGAATGTTGCCCTATGTATAAAAAGAATATGTGGACCAATATTAAATAACGTCAATACTCAAACTTTACCATAGCACCAGTAATACAGAAGAGAGAAATTAATTCTCCTATCAATAGATGCCTGTGTCGTTAGTAACACAGACCTTCCAGCAGTTCATAGTTTCATAGATTCCAAGGTCAGATCATCTAAGTCTGACCTCTTGTATGACACAGGCCATAGAACTTCCCCAAAATAATTAGATAAACATCCAATCTTGATTTAAAAATTGTCAGCGTTGGAGAATAGATTGAGCTCTGAGTCTATCACTACAAGGCATGTTTTCTCATGTTTAATCATTCTCGTGGCTCTTCTCTGGGCCCTCTCCAATTATCAACATTCTTCTTGAACTGTGGGCACCAGAACGGGACACAGCAGTGCCGGAGCAGCTGCACCAATGCCAAATATAGAGGTAAAATAATTTCTCTATTCCTAGTTGAGATTCCCCGGTTTATGCATCTCAGGATTGCATTAGCTCTTTTGACTACAGTATCACATTGGGAGCTCATGTTCAGCTCACTGTCCACCACAACCTACGAAACATCTTGACAGTTGCTGCTTCCCAGGATAGAATCCCGCATTCTGTAAGTATGGCCTACATTCTTTGTTCCTAGATGTACACATTCACATTTAGCCATATTAAAATGCACATTTGCTTGTGCCCAGTTTATCAAGCAATCCCACTGGCCTGTCCTCTTCATTATTTACAACTCCCCCAATTTTTGTCTTATCTGCCTACTTTATCAGTGATGACTTTATGTTTTCCACCAGGTCACTGATAAAAATGTTAAATAGTGTAGGTCCAAGAACGAATCCCCATGGGACCACTGGAAACAGACCCCCTTGATGATTATTTGCCATTTACATTTTGAGACCTAATAATTTTTAAACCATTTAATGTACATTAATTTTACAGTGTGCTTAGTTTTTTAATCAAAATGTTGTGAGGTTCCAAGTCACATAACTATCCTCATTGGCATCATAAGGGGAATATAAAATATAAACTAGTACAGAATGAAGTAGTTTTCCCTTAAAAAACATACTATTCTGACAACTAAAACAAGTAATAACTAATGTTAAAGATGGGTCCCAAGTTACAATATTTGGATGTGGATGACACCATAGATAGAGGTGTTCAGATTTAGTGCTTTGGTTCGGGCCCCTGTGTTGGTACAATAATTCAAAGCAGTATTGCATTAAAAATTTAGTTTCAGCTGTACTTACATTATTTCCCAGAAGTACAATGCAAGATACTACTGCTATATCATTTCTATCCTCTAAAATGTCCCTTTTAACTTGTTCATTATATGAAAGAATATGGAGATACACAGATTCAGATGCCATATACTTGACATTTGCCTTCTTTTGGACACTGAAATTAACAATTATACTTTTTGTGTTATTTGCAAATTACTTGCCTGTAAATCCAGGTGCACAGATACATGTAGCATTTAGACCTTCACTGTCACAAGTGCCACCATTTTGACAACTGATGTTAATGCAAGGATCTTTGTATAATTCACAGTGCCGTCCTGAGAATGATAAATTAGTGTTATTGACATTATTTGTACTTATGGTTAGTCAGAAATCAGAATGTGGGCTGTCTGCCATATGGAATGAGGGCAATGATTGTTCTTCTCTCAGACACCAGTGTTATTCACAAGTAAGTTGCTGAAGACAATTGTAAAGCCAATGCAAGATCAGACTCAGGTCATATGTTTTTATGGTGATTTGGTCTTAAAACATTGGACTCCCCTTCTCATCAAGGCTATGTCACCTCTTCAGGCATAGCAGGCCAGTTCCTGTTCTCAGACAATGGCAGCAATGGAGTTTCTATGGCTATACAATGGTATAATAAAGAAGCAGGTTGGCCAGCTGTTTAATATTCTGCAATGGAAATAACAGTTGCTATCTTCAGTAACAGTTCCAATTAATATGAAACTTAAAATATAATATGTACACATTATTAAGCCTATTTTCTCCTTTTCCAGTAGGCTCAGATGGACTATGGCTTGTCAAGGCAATAAAAATAGAAATCAACTTATTCAAACATATAGGTTAACATTATATGATTTTATTTGATTGTCAAGCCCCATCCCTCTTTCCTTGATCTCCTGCCTCAGAACTAGATCTGTGTGGACTCAGTGGTTTCACTCTGCAGCAGTGTGTGTGATCCTTATCTGGCACAAGGTAGAAAAGGATGGTAGATTCCCAACTGGGGTTGGGGAGAGAGGTCAGCTGCCACAGTGGTATCATATATTATATCGTATCAGCTCTGAAAACACTACCACATAAGTAGCCTCACTGAGCTCAATGGGACTGTTTTCATTCATAAAGTTACTCATTTTCTTAAGTGTTTACGGAGTCCTACAGGTGTAATGATATAGACTTGTTCAGGATAAATTTAAGCATGCATTGGTGGTTGTTCTATGTAAAAACTGAGTAGTGTATTTGCAGGCTGACCTTTGATCTGTTGGTTGCTTTTGCTTGCATAATTCATCCCCTTTACTTTGTGATCCACTATAATATGCAATATTTTGTATATTATATAATATACAATATGCTGTAATGCTGACTACTCCATGCAGACAGAAGGGTACCACTTCACTGATCGTACTGTAGGGTCAAAATCTAAATGATTAGTTTTAAGTAACTATAAGTAATTAATTTCTGTGGGTAGTTTCGTGAGCTATGCTCACAGACCT
Organism: Chelonia mydas; assembly: GCF_015237465.2. NCBI lineage: Eukaryota > Metazoa > Chordata > Testudines > Cheloniidae > Chelonia > Chelonia mydas. Next base: position 33,157,964 of record NC_057855.1, on the reverse strand, counting down.
TTGTTGGTACTGCCTTTCATTGTCCTGAATAAAGATTACGTACTTTACAGAGGCACCACCAACTTGAAATCTAATCAATTAACAAAACAACAAAACAAAGAATTATTAGTTTCAAATACTACATCTTCATCTGAATCTCCCTGCCAGTACTGTGGTTTTACAGTCACATTTCTCTTTTTTCTCTCTCTCCCTGGTTGCACAAAAAAAAAAAAAAGGGTAAAACAGTTTAAACATACAAACAAAAACCATGATACTGAAAGTCCTGTGAAATGCAAAAAATAAACAGGAAAAATTAGAAGAGCAATTACACCCTGTCTCTTTCAGATATTCGTAAGTTTTCATCTTATGTTTCGTTGTAAGAGTAGAAGGCAAAAATATTGAGAGAGAAATACACTTTTCAAGTTGATGATGCCCCTTTAACATCAACTCCAATTCAACAGATTGTGCTATCCTTTGCTAACTATGATTATATGTATGATAACATTATTACATTTCTCAGAAATAATAACCTCAACAAGAGACAAATTTATTTCACTTCGGATATTTGCCAGGAATTACAGTCAATGTTAGATTTGAACTCTTTGGCATCAGCTATTTTATGAAAGGATATTAAGAAATTTACTAAATTACAAACCGTTCACGTTCACTACAACATGCTTAAAATGAATTTAAGGAAACCATTTTAGCCTTCTGCCCATTCATGATAAATATTACTGGTTTCCCGTTTCAATAATGATATGGCTGAAATGAAATTAATCTAAAAGAACTACTTTGATTAGATGCAATGTATACAGAGAAAGTGTTTTGTGCAATTTCTATCAGTTGTTTTCCTATTTGTATTACTACTATATATTTATGGAAATGATGTATCAAATGATTGCTTTCACCTGACATGCTACAAAAATGATGGATATGCCAGGATTACAGGGAGCACATCTTTATAATCCCAGCAATGAATAGCTCCAGATTCAGTGAGCTGTTTCATGGGTACAAGAGACTGACTTGCTGGAGAAGTGCGGGAAGAGAGAGTAACCTGGAGGGAGGAGGGTAACTGGTTAGGAAGTTAGCTAATGGCTATTAGCTACATTAGATTGGTGAGGGACGTGGAAGCATGAGGATTGAAAAAAGGCAGTAAGAGAACTGAAGAGGGTTGGTGGGAAAACTTGGAATAGAGCCTTCTGGGAAAGCAAAGAAAACAACAATACAAAATTAGTAGATGAAACACAGAATCATAGACACATAGGGCTGGAAGGGACTTTGAGAAGTCATCAAGTCCCAGCTCCCTGTGCTGTGGCAGAACCAAGTAAACCTAGACCATCCCCAACAGGTGTTTGTCCAACCTGTGTTTAAAAATGTCCAATGATGGGGATTCCACAACCTCCCTTGGAAGCCTACTCCAGAGCTTAGCTACCCTTATGGAAACATGACACATTTCACCTCCATCACTTCTATGCTTATATCTGTTCCCCTATCTCTTGTCTGTGTGTTTTTTGTTTTTGATCTATTCAGATGGTAATTTCTTCAATTATGGACCTATCTTATGTTTTATGTCTTTGGGTGCTGTAATACAAATTATAAATAATAATAATGATAATAAAATAATAATAATAATAATACTATTCTGCAAGCCTGAATGAAAATGAGAATGAGAAAGATTTACATAATTTAGTTGGTAATACATTTGTTTTATGCATACACTGAGTCTTGTTTTACAATGTCCTTTTCAGCTTGTGCTTTATCCTTGTCCATTCAAACAGTATTCCTTATGTCAGAATACTTGGCAAAATTCTGTAAGTCAGTTATGACTTCTTTTATGGCCATCTGACCAGAGAAGAGCACAATTCAACATCAGTGTATTATGTTAACCAGCTCAGAGAAAGAGGCTACCACATTATTTTGTTCTAACCAGACTTTTACATAGCCCTGGTCTACACTAGGACTTTAGGTCGAATTTAGCAGCGTTAAATAGATGTAAACCTGCACCCGTCCACACGATGAAGCCCTTTATTTCGACTTAAAGGGCTCTTAAAATTGATTTCCTTACTCCACCCCGACAAGTGGATTAGCGCTTAAATTGGCCTTGCCGGGTCGAATTTGGGGTACTGTGGACACAATTTGACGGTATTGGCCTCCGGGAGCTATCCCAGAGTGCTCCATTGTGACCGCTCTGGACAGCACTCTCAACTCAGATGCACTGGCCAGGTAGACAGGAAAAGAACCGCGAACTTTTGAATCTCATTTCCTGTTTGGCCAGCGTGGCAAGCTGCAGGTGACCATGCAGAGCTCATCAGCAGAGGTGACCATGATGGAGTCCCAGAATCGTAAAAGAGCTCCAGCATGGACTGAACGGGAGGTACGGGATCTGATCGCTGTATGGGGAGAGGAATCCGTGCTATCAGAACTCCGTTCCAGTTTTCGAAATGCCAAAATTTGTCAAAATCTCCCAGGGCATGAAGGACAGAGGCCATAACAGGGACCCGAAACAGTGCCGCGTGAAACTTAAGGAGCTGAGGCAAGCCTACCAGAGAGGCGAACGGCCGCTCCGGGTCAGAGCCCCAAACATGCCGCTTCTATGATGAGCTGCATGCCATTTTAGGGGGTTCAGCCACCCCTACCCCAGCCGTGTTGTTTGACTCCTTCAATGGAGATGGAGGCAACACGGAAGCAGGTTTTCGGGACAAGGAAGATGATAGCTCACAGCAAGCAAGCGGAGAAACCGGTTTTCCCGACAGCCAGGAACTGTTTCTCATGCTGGACCTGGATCCAGTACCCCCCGAACCCACCCAAGGCTGCCTCCTGGACCCAGCAGGCGGAGAAGGGACCTCCGGTGAGTGTACCTTTTAAAATACTATACATGGTTTAAAAGCAAGCATGTGAAAGGATTAATTTGCCCTGGCATTCGCAACTCTCCTGGATGTACTCCCAAAGCCTTTGCAAAAGGTTTCTGGGGAGGGCAGCCTTATTGCGTCCTCCATGGTAGGACACTTTACCATTCCAGGCCAGTAGCACGTACTCGGGAATCATTGTACAACAAAGCATTGCAGTATATGTTTGCTGGCATTCAAACAACATCCGTTCTTTATCTCTCTGTGTTATCCTCAGGAGAGTGAGATATCATTCATGGTCACCTGTTTGAAATAGGGTGCTTTTCTTCACAAAATGACCAGGAGGAGAGGTGGCAGGCTGAAGAGAGGGCTGAAGCTCAAATGTGGCAGCAGCATGATGAGAGGAGGCAGGATTCAATGCTGAGGCTGCTGGAGGATCAAACCAATATGCTCCAGTGTATGGTTGAGCTGCAGCAAAGGCACCTGGAGCACAGACTGCCGCTACAGCCCCTGTGTAACCAACCACCCTCCTCCACAAGTTCCATAGCTTCCTCACCCAGATGCCCAAGAACACGGTGGGCGGGCCTCCGGCCAACCAGCCACTCCACCACAGAGGATTGCCCAAAAAACAGAAGGCTGGCATCCAATAAATTTTAAAGTTGTAAACTTTTGAAGTGCTGTGTGGCATTTTCCTTCCCTCCTCCACCACCCCTCCTGGGCTACCTTGGTAGTCATCCCCCTATTTGTGTGATGAATGAATAAAGAATGCATGAATGTGAAGCAACAATGACTTTATTGCCTCTGCAAGCGGTGATCGAAGGGAGGAGGGGAGGGTGGTTAGCTTACAGTGAAGTAGAGTGAACCAAGGGGTGGGGGGTTTCATCAAGGAGAAACAAACAGAACTTTCACACCGTAGCCTGGCCAGTCATGAAACTTGTTTTCAAAGCTTCTCTGATGCGTACCGCGCCCTCCTGTGCTCTTCTAACCGCCCTGGTGTCTGGCTGCGCGTAACCAGCAGCCAGGCGATTTGCCTCAACCTCCCACTGCCATAAACGTCTCCCTCTTATTCTCACAGATATTGTGGAGCACACAGCAAGCAGTAATAACAGTGGGAATATTGGTTTCGCTGAGGTCTAAGCGAGTCAGTAAACTGCGCCAGCGCGCCTTTAAACGTCCAAATGCACATTCTACCACCATTCTGCACTTGCTCAGCTGTAGATGAACAGCTCCCGACTACTGTCCAGGCTGCCTGTGTACGGCTTCATGAGCCATGGCATTAAGGGGTAGGCTGGGTCCCCAAGGATAACTATAGGCATTTCAACATCCCCAAAGGTTATTTTCTGGTCTGGGAATAAAGTCCCTTCCTGCAGCTTTTGAAACAGACCAGAGTTCCTGAAGATGCGAGCGTCATGTACCTTTCTCGGCCATCTCACGTTGATGTTGGTGAAACGTCCCTTGTGATCCACCAGAGCTTGCAGCACTATTGAAAAGTACCCCTTGCGGTTTATGTACTCGCCAGCTTGGTGCTCCGGTGCCAAGATAGGGATATGGGTTCCGTCTATTGCCCCACCACAGTTAGGGAATCCCATTGCAGCAAAGCCATCCACTATGACTTGCACATTTCCCAGGGTCACTACCCTTGATATCAGCAGATCTTTGATTGCGTGGGCTACTTGCATCACAGCAGCCCCCACAGTAGATTTGCCCACTCCAAATTGATTCCCAACTGACTGGTAGCTGTCTGGCGTTGCAAGCTTCCACAGGGCTATCGCCACTCGCTTCTCAACTGTGAGGGCTGCTCTCATCTTGGTATTCATGCGCTTCCGGGCAGGGGAAAGCAAGTCACAAAGTTGCATGAAAGTGCCCTTACGCATGCGAAAGTTTCGCAGCCACTGGGAATCATCCCAGACCTGCAACACTATGCGGTCCCACCAGGCTGTGCTTGTTTCCCGAGCCCAGAATCGGCGTTCCACAGCATGAACCTGCCCCATTAGCACCATGATGCATGCATTGGCAGGGCCCATGCTTTCAGAGAAATCTGTGTCCATGTCCTGATCACTCACGTGACCGCGCTGACGTCGCCTCCTCGCCCGGTATCGCTCTGCCAGGTTCTGGTGCTGCATATACTGCTGGATAATGCATGTGGTGTTTAATGTGCTCCTAATTGCCAAAGTGAGCTGAGCGGCCTCCATGCTTGCCTTGGTATGGCGTCCGCACAGAAAAAAGGCTCGGAACGATTGTCTGCCGTTGCTCTGACGGAGGGAGGGGCGACTGACGACATGGCTTACAGGGTTGGCTTACAGGGAATTAAAATTAACAAAGGGGGTGGCTTTACATCAATGAGTATTTCAGGCAGGACTTCACGGAGGGTTCCAATAAGAAATGGTGCACCTAAGTAATTGTTCTTATTGGAACAAGCAGGTTGGTCTGGCTTCTGATTGATACATGGCTAGATTTACCTCGCTGCACCTTCTCTGTGAGTGACTGCAGTGTGACCTAGAGGAATGAGTCCCCTAGACGGCGGAGGGGGGGAATCAAATGAGTACAAAACAAATCTGGTCTATTTCTTGTTTTGATCCACTCCATCTATCTTTTACATCTTTGGCTGGCAGCAGACGGTGCAGAAGGACTGCAAGCCATCCACATCTCATGGCTGCTCGGCAGAAGACGATGCAGTAGGACTGCTAGCCATCCTCATCTCTTGCCTGCCTGACAGAAGATGGTACAATAGGACTGCTAGCAATCCGTATCGCCTGCCTGCTCACCATAAGATGGTTCAATAGGACTGACTGCAGGACTAAAGAGAATGACCTGGTCAAGTCACTCCAAATTTAGTCCCTGCACCCATGTCTGCCCAGGTGCTCCTGGCCGACGTGGCCAGGAGCACCTCGGACATGACGATGACGGCTACCAGTCGTACTGTACCGTCTGCTGCCACAAGGCAATGGGTTGATGCTGCTGTGTAGCAATGCAGTACCACGTCTGCCAGCACCCAGGAGACATACGGTGATGATTACCTGAGCGGGCTCCATGCTTGCCGTGGTATGGCGTCTGCACAGGTAACTCAGGAAAAAAGGCGCGAAACAATTGTCTGCCCTTGCTTTCACGGAGGGAGGGAGGGAGGGAAGGGGGGACTGATGATATGTACCCAGAACCACCCGCGACAATGTTTTAGCTCCATCAGGCATTGGGATCTCAACCCAGAATTCCAATGGGCAGCGGAGAATGCAGGAACTGTGGGATAGCTACCCACAGTGCAACACTCCGGAAGTCGACTCTAGCCACGGTACTGTGGAAGCACTCCGCCGAGTTAATGCACTTAATGCACTTAGAGCATTTTCTGTGGGGACACACACACTCGAATATATAAAACCGATTTCTAAAAAACCGACTTCTATAAATTTGACCTAATTTCGTAGTGTAGACATACCCTTAGACTCCAAATCAGACAAAGGTCTCCAAAATTTACAAACAAAGCATTCAATGTTGCCTGACAATTCTCTCTTGCACCCAAGAAAGATCTCCCTAGAAATTAATGAGCAAATATTTTTAGTGTCCATCTTATGGGCCCAGTTGTGCAAACCCTTATGCATTTGAATAATTCGACTCTCGTGAGTAGTCCTATTAAAATAAATGAGTCTGATTCTCTACTGCTCTGCACTTTGTAGAGTCACGTACATCAGTGCAAAGTAGGTGTAGGTAATAGTAATGTTCTATACCCACTTTACAGTGGTGTAGGTGACTACACAAAGTGCAAGGCAATGGAAAATCAGGCCTAATGGAACTACTCAAAGTAGAAGGCACAAGGCCTTATAAAAAGTGTTTACAGGATTGAGCCTCATGCTGGCATTTCAATCAAATGCAAAAAATTAACTTCCTATAATTTTAGGGGTTAAAACTTTGGAGTTTTTTGTTTTTTTGGCTAGATACACGTGTTGAATTGACAGTTTAACATTAAGTCTAAGCCAATGCACTCTCAAAAAGACCACTGTTTCCATTGTAACTGAAAAGCTGATGGTTAATTCCTCATCCTTGGCCACTGAAATGATGCATTCTTCATCTAGTGCCAAAGAACAGAGCACACACCAATATGAAATATATACTTAGCCTCAAGCAGCAGCTGACTGAGCTTCAGTCAAAAGAGAGAAGGATTTTTTGTTAGTTTGTTTGAGGACATGTTTAATGTTCCTTAAACCACTGCTCTCTCTCTCTCTCTGTGTAAAAACAAATATATATATGGTTTACCCTTTTTTACTGAAAACTAAATAAATCTATTCTTAAAATATTCTGGATGAACAAAACGTAAACAATTTTTTCTTTCTTTATTTTACAAAATACTTAGGAAATGTTATATGAAAGCAGAATCTGTTGAATCAGATATGACAGTGATTTTAGTGAACACGGAGGAGTGTTTATTGAATTATCATTACTTCTGAATTTTATGATTTGCGAATAAACTTCCAGATAACTGGTTACATTTGTATTTTTTCACCGCAGAGAGTTTTAAATATAGGTTTTTGTTCCTGTGTTTTTAACTAATTACACTAGAGAAAATCCAACAGAAATCTGGGAAGTCCTCCAGGTAACGGTTCCCAGCAATAACTGATTACAAACTATATCCAACAGCCTCTTAAAAAAACTATCACTTTAACTCACGTCTTTAAAGGGAACAGAATAAACTAGTACGCTTACAAAGTAACAACCTGAACAAGCAAATCCTTACTCAAGTTAATTTTGTTCATATGAGTAATGCCATTGACTTCAGTGGATCTACTTATGTAAATAAGAATTAATCACTTGAGTAACGGGACGGGATCAGGACCTACTTTAAATTAATTTTCCTACCTTATGCAGTGGCGTACCACAACTTACCTCCTCACTTCTTAATTTTGTTATCCAGAAAAGAAGCATTTAAAAACATGTGGAGTACGCTATACTTACACAACAAGAGGCAAAAACATATTTTACCTTCGTATTCAGCAAGGCATACACATTCATAGCTATTGACAAGGTCTCTGCAGGTGGCAGCATTCTGGCAGGGTGCAGAAAGGCATTCATTATATTCCTCTTCACAATAAAGCCCATGGTAACCTAAAGCACATGCGGGAGAAAATGGAATAAACTATGAAATGTTTCCCGATAAAAGGTAACAATTTACCTATCTTGGATTGTGGGTAGATGGTCATTAATTGAAAGGTATTGTGCCTTTAAGGCTATCAGGCTATCTATTACACAAATAAAATGTATAAAAAAGGGTAGCGAGGCCGATAGCTAGAACTCTAAACATTTATTATATGGTGAACTACAACATTTCCCAGACTACAAAGACAGATGACCAAGACCATTATTGAGACTTTGAAGAAAATGTGTTTTATTGTAGCAGTGAAATAATCCAATAAGTACATAGTCACCAATTTTCATGATTAGCTTTGCCCTGCAGCAATTTCACTGGCTTGGAGTGATGATGATCATGTAATACTACAGTTAGCATTTATGCTGTGTCTTCTAATTCTTAACACTGTGCAAATTCAAAGTGCTCCACAAACATCTAACAATTCAATTTTCGCAGTACCCATGGGAGGTAGGCAAGTATTATAGCCTGATTCTGCCCATGGAGCAAATGGAAGCATAGAAAGGCTATGCAACTTGCTAGTGTCACAACAGGATGAGAAATCATGAGTTATGTAATCCACTTGACCATCCACTATTTTGCATGGTCTAGTGGATCATGCGGTCATCTGTCTTAATAGTAGTTAAAATGTCGTTTTCAACATACCGCATTAGGTCAAAGAAGCATTTTTTTCATATCAGATAATAAGATAAATAAGATCATTAGTGTAGTATGGGGATAGACTAGCCAGAATAAAGAGTTACAAGAGTTTTGCTTTATAAGACTGATTACAAAAGCATTATCACAGCTTCCTCCCTGACCACTATACTATATTTTCCTCTGGATCTATGCACATAATTCATAATATGATTTGTATACAAAGAACAGAAAAGTATATATTGTACCTTCTGTTTCTTGATTTTCCTGGCCAATTTACTACTGCAGTGGCTCTCAGCCTTTCCCGACTACCGTACCCCTTGCAGGAGTCTGGTTTGTCTTGTGTACCCTAAGTTTCACCTCACTTAAAAACTACTTGCTTACAAAATCAGACATACAAATTCAAAAGTGTCACCGCAGACTATTACTAGAAAATTGCTTCTTTTCTTATTGTTACCATATAATTATGACATAAATCAACTGGAATATAAATACTGTACTTACATTTCAGTGTACGGTATATAGAGCAATATAAACAAGTCACTGTCTGTATGAAATTTTAGTTTGTACTAACTGAGTTAGTGCTTTTTATGCAGCCTGTTGTACAACTAGGCAAATACCTAGATGAGTTGATCTACCCCCGGAAGACCTCTGCGTACCCCATGGGGTATGCGTACCCCTGGTTGAGAACAGGTGCACTACCATTTCCTATATTACTTATATAGAGCTACAAGAGTGTACAGTACTTTACACATAATTTTCTATTCAATACAAAGAAACTCTTTAAATTATTTTTAAAAATTGTTTAAATTTCTTCTTTTTTGTCCCAAGGTATTTATTCATTAGGGAAAAGTTCCCCCTTTCCTCTCTTCCTGCTATGTATTACAATCTGTATTTAAAATGCAGGGCCCTCCATCTTCAATATATTTTATTTATTAAACATATTTCTACTTTTCTCCTAGTTCAGTAGTCGCATCTAATTTTATAGCCAATTAAGACATATGCAAGATAGAACTGATATAGTCATTCTCCCATTGCTATTTATATTTAATAAGCAAAAAGAATTATTTAAATGCAGCGATAAGATGAAAATTTACATTTGTTCTCTCCCTATTAATCAAGCTTTAGGTCAGGAGAATTTAAATACCCCAAGTGTGTTTGACCTTTTACTGAATTGAAGTGATATTTTCTACAATGAAAAAAGCAACAGCTAATTTACTGAACTCAAGTTGTTTTCCTTTTAGTACTACATAATTATCTTGCTTTCTTACCTTTGGGGAAAAATATGGAGGGTAAATGATGGTGGTTTTTATTTTGTTCAAGAGATTATTCTGAAGACTTTTTGATTTCTTTGAAAGACAGAAAGAGTTCATTTTCTGTAACTGTGTCTCTCTTTCATAACATTTACAATTCCTTTTGGAAATTAAGTCAAGTTGTAGAATGAACATGTAGAATGAAAATACTTTGGTATTTTCTTACCACATGCATTAAACCACTTGCTGTGTTCTATGAAATGACTGATAAAATGAATGCTAAGGACTCAACTGTCGTTCCGCAACAAGCCCTGAGTAAGGAGCAATGCATGGTTGTGCTTCCCCAGGAAAGCAGACCAAAGACAATCTTGTGACCTTGCTCCAGGGAGGAAGTAATCTGCTCCATCATGATAGTTAGTGCTGATTACTTCCTCATCTGTACTGGCCAATGCATTCGGTTGGTATAGCCTTAGCTCCACCCGGTCCCTGCTCACTCACCTTTATGGGAGGGAGAATAGAGGCCTTGCAGAGACTGCTTTTGCCTCCTCCCCCACTCCCAGGGTGATGAAAATCCCCCCCTGTGCAGGTGATGAAGGAGACTTCTGCCCTCCTGCTCTCTTGTGCATGCGGGTAAAGTGGATCACACATGAGCCATAAAGGTTGTGATATTCTCAACACCACCAAAATTTAATGAACAGCCCTGAGCACCCAACTCTCCATTCTTTGACTGGGGTTTTTCCCTCAATAAAGAGTGAAGAATAGACTTTGAGTCTATGATAATGCTACTCTTTTTAGCCCATGTTCTCAAATACTGCAGGACACTATATTCTTATTATGTACATCCACTATCATAAGGTTTTATTAGTATTTATTAAGCACTGAATGGTCTCAACACTGTACAAGACACGAGTGCAAAAAGTTCCTGTTCTGTAACAATATAAACAAAATTATTTTAGAAATTTGTTTGGCGCTTTGGTCTATCTTTCCTACTGTCTTGCTGTTCAGCTGGCTGTGAAGAGTGTTTTCAGAACAAATTCAAAAACCTTGGCAATTAGAAATTTTGGCATTTCATTTTAATTTTGAAGTATTTGTTCAGATTTGGAAACAAAAATAGCCTGGTGAAATTTCACCAGTTTTGAGTGGAAATTGGCTCATTCACTCAGACCTGATCAAATTTCAAATGCTCTTGAAATTTTATTCTGATGAAGACCAATTTTTACATAAAACATGTAATTACACATGTTTTGAAATTAAAATAATTGTTTCACAAAAGGCATGTAGAGTTGCATGGAAAAGCCATATGCCACAGTACTTAATACTACATATTATAAACACATCTTTTCTCCACAACCACTCTAATTTCAAATGTATTGCCTCTCTGAGATATCACAGCATCTTTTCCACTGAGCTCTAATGTGTAACTGGAATACAACACTATGAAAACTGTTTTGTAAATTATAATACAGTACTGGGTGTCACAGGCTCAGGAACTAGCGGTGCAGGGGGTGTTGCAGTACCCCCAGGTTGTATGTGGGGCCGCTGACCCTGCACCCAGGCCTCCATTCCCCAGCCCAGGGCTTGTGTCCCAGCTGCCGGCACTGCTCCCCAGCCTCTGGCCCCATGCCTGGGGCTCCGATCCTGGGGCCCCGCGCCCATGCCTCCACTCCCCAGCCCTGTGCCTGGAGCTCGGGTCCTGACCACTGGCCCTGCGCCCTGGCCTCTGGCTCTGTGCCTGGGGCTGGCACCCAGGCTCTGCTTTTGGGGCGCTGGCCCCACTCCTCACCCACTGGCCCCATGCCCGAGGACCGGTGCCCGGCACCCCCACTCCCAGGGCCCCAGCCGATGGCCCCGCAGCCAGGGCTCTGTTACTAGCTCTGTGCCCGCCCTGACCCCTGTCCGGGACCTACTAGCAGCCTTTGCCTCCTGACCCCTGTCTGGGTCCCCCCATCCTGGAGACACGGCACTGCTCCCAGCCCCAGCTGCAGGGGGAGGGCGGACGGGGTAAGGGGCTGGCTTTCACCGCCACTGCTGGGTGTTAAAGCAGTGACTGTATACTTTAAAAAGTCTTGAATCACTTGTTCATTACATATATTTATAAAAATGATGATTAAAGAAATAACTGGAAAAAAGGTCTCAAATATCAGTGTGTATGTAACAGTTCATAATGTGTGGGCTCTCCACTGTATTTTACATTTTATCAGAGAGTCTTTAGTTTGTTGTGAAAACAGTACTGCATTGCAGGAGTGTTGTTTCTTTTTCCCCCCACAAAGAAGAAAGTGCAAAAGGCGCAAGATTCTGATCTCAATTAATTGGTCTCAATTTAGAGCAACCAATCTTCTGGTCCAAGATTTTGCCAACTCAAGGATAATTTAAAAAAAAAAAGAAGTATATTGAGATACTACAGAGCAAGCTTCCTTTTCCACCGTTACATCTTGTGGTTGCCTGAGACTGAGTGCAGTGCTTTCAAGTGCTATCCTGTGCATGCAGTAATCTCCCAAGTAAATCATTTAGGCAATCAGACTGTTACCTTATTATGAATTTTTTGAGACTCCTGTTTTCCGTACATTTCAGCCCTTTAAGACTGAAGAATTAACGATTTCCTCTGTGTATATTATTCTCAACCATGTCAGCTAACTTGTGATACATTGTATTGTTTAGATAGTAACATCTTTAGCCAATACCTATATCACAGAAATGGCTGGTATCTAGCAGATTTTAAAAATGGTACACGGGACATACTTATGCTAAATATACATGTACTCAGACATTTTAAGCATACATATTTTCAAGTGTTTGTAATTACGTTTTTCTTGGAAGAAATATTCTGAATTGCATGATTAAACAATTGACTTCTGAAAATCAGTATTCACCTCCTTTTCATTAAAATATGACAGGTCACTTGCTGTTCTGAACTACAGTAAATGGTGGATTGTCTGCAACTTGAAGTACTTAAATCAAGACTTATGTAACTCAGCCAGATGTTATGGGCCTATTACATGATCAGGTGAGTGAGGTTCAACAGAACAGACAAGATGATCATGATGGACCCTTCTGGCTTTAAAGTCTATGAGTTTATGTCGTCAAATACCACATACAACATGGAAAAGATGCCTTTTTTGCCCACTAGAGGGTGGATTGTGCCTATGCACTCTATATGAATGGTCAGAGGGAAGGCATACAGTGTTTTCATCCTGTTACCAAAAGCCTGATTCTAGTTGCATTGCAGAGAAGAGTAAAACTCTGCAATGGGATCAGGCCATTGCTACTGCAGGGAAAGGTGATATTTTCATTTTCCTCCCATGAAACTAGGATGCATCATACAATTCTTAGCAACTCATCCTGTTTTGTGTTATTGTTCTTTAATATGCTCTGAATGCATTAAGGATGCTTATACTGTTTCTACATGTATGTATCCTCTGAAATCTATATACATCACTTTTATCTTTGCAGTCAAAGAGATGAAATGAATACATTGACCCAAGAGGAATCGTCTGTTGATAACTTCATCTGTCTCTGGCCTATTAAAATTCTGCTGATTTTGTGTCAGAATCAATTAAAAAAACTGATTTCATCTTTGCGCTTGTACAGTGCACAGCTTATTCTATGTGTGACCAGAGAAAAACAATGAATAATATCTGCATTATCCAGCAACTCTAACTGCTGGGTTATCAGTGCAATGTTCTTCAGTGCGGTCTCTGCTGACAAACACCGTCAGCGACACAGTTTATGTTTTATAGGCAAAACGGGCAACTGAACCTATAGCTCTATTTTGCCCAGGTGAAGGCAGAACTTGAACATGCATTCAACAGCCACATCTTACATGGGCAGGCAGGGCATAATGATGTGTATGTGCCCCTACTCCTGCTTAGATGTGTCCTCTTTTCCACACTCCTTTCCCCTCACCCATCCAGGAGATGGTTGAAAAATGGGAAAAATATTCCGGAAAAATCTGTCCCTGATTTTCATTTTTAAAAAATTTGAAATTCATTATTTTCTAACCAGCTTTACCCAAACCCTTACACCTCTTTTTCCCTACTGGCTGTCCCCTTTCCTCTGCCATCCTCCTCACAAAGACAGATACCTACCTCTTTCTTTCCCCAGGATGCCCAAATCCTCCTTTCTCCTTCTCAAACACCCTCTTCCTTCCAAAGTCACTCACAGCCCTTCCCACACATTTGCATTCGCTGAGTCTCACATGCACATCAAGGTCTCTCTCACACATACCATCTCCCCTTCACAAACCTCCTAGGCTCTCTCACACAGACTTCCCTGGGGGCTCGTACCCCACCCACTCTAACCTGATCCATAAATGGTGAGGAGTCCAGGCAAAGTGCCTAGAAGAGGCTGGGATCATTGACCCTTACATAATTCATAAACATCTCTGCCCCATGTATTTTGCAGCATGGCCTGCAGGCAGCTCCTTTCCTAGGTGAGCTGCCTCTGTAGACAACCATTCTCAGAAGGGCTATGGGAGTCAGACTGGGGAGGGTATAGACATAGCAGCTCTCACCATCCTCTTCTCAATTTCTGCACTCACAGGCCAATGAAAGGCAGGGGGAGAAGAAGCTCTCCCTCCCCCTCAGAGGCTAATGAGGGACAAGGGGAAAAACTCTTGAAGCTTCTCTTAGGCTCCAGTTCCTCTGCAACCACACCTTTCCTCCCTCCCTCCCCTGACTTAATGACCCCAAGCACTTCGAGACTTCAGCACAACAGCCACACCTCTGTGTGCTGGCCTAAGGGGGTACAGTACAATAAACTCTGCTTTTCTTGGCATAGTGCCCTTTCATATAAACTTCATCCTAAAAGACTTCCCAGAATTACATGTACAATAGGAGCTGCAGAGGGAATAAGAGGTATAGCTGAGGAAGACAAGACGTGTGGCGTGGTCTGATAAGCTCAGAAATTAAACAGTGATTCAATAAAACAGAGAGATACAGGGAAGCTGCTCCAGATGAGAAAGGCAGGCTCACCAACACTGGCCAGATTGTGCAAAGCAGGCTGCAAAAAGGGCTGTGAGATAGCTGGCAGTTGGAATTACCCTGCAGCCATCACTGCCAAGGTCTTGAGACTGGTCTGCCCCCAGAGAGAGGGGAGAGAGAAGAACAGAAAAGAACTGCTGCAACTACAGGAAATGTTGCAGCTGCCCATTCTGAAGCACTGAGACCAGCCTATCCCCAGCTACAAACCTGCAGGAAGGAAAGGCAAAGAGTAGAAGAGAAACACCCCTGGCTATTATCTATGAAGTTGCTGCCCCGTGGTTCACTTTTCTCTTACTCTTTTTAAAAAAATGTTCTAATGATGATATAATTTACATATTTTGGTGACGGAGATGTATATCTGAATGTGTGTGAGCATCTTATATCCATGTCTGTGCATGTGGGATTATAGTGTGTGTGCTACCTGGTCACATTATTTTTATGTATTATCCAGGGGTGAAATCCTGGCGCTACTAAGCTCAAAACCAAAACTCCCATTGACTTTAACAGGGCCAGGATTTCACACTAGCACTTTGGCAACCCATCTTGGAGCTGATACTTAGTTTCCCCTAATATCTATATACATTATTTTCCAACTGGATTTCAAACGCCAAATCCTTATAATTCATATAATGTCTCCAAAGTAGAGACAAGAACAAGAATGGAGGTTCCTTAAATAAATTATTGGTAGAAACTCCCATTGCACGTAGAAGATTGACAGACTACATCAGGACATCATCCATGGTAGTACAACCCTCCCTGCAATCCCATCTTGCTGTTGCTGCTCTAAAAGCTGTTCAAGTAGCAGATAAGATTTCTACAACTCTCGAGCCAACTTATGTCAAAGTTTCATTGGAAAGGTACTTTCAGCCATTCATGGTTTACAAATCAAAAAGTTTTAATTCTTTTGCATTCAAAATAGACACTGCTACCCAATAAGATAATTCAGTTTGAAAGTAGGATGTAAAAGATTGGAAAAGGTCATTACAAATTGGAAAAAAAAATAGCTTTGAAATGAAGGGCCTGATCCAATGTTCTATGAAGTCAACAGAAAGGCTCCATTTGATTTCAGTAGACTGAATCAGGCCACAGATGAGCAGAGCACCAAAACGTTCATAAGAGTTTTAATCAAGGATAATTCTTTAACGTGTAGTAAGCTTAACACCTTGAGAAAGTTCAGCTGGACTGTATTTTTTCAGTATCTCTACGAGACACATTAATGGCTACTCATACTTCACTGGTAAACTCTCTGAAAGATTTTAATTCTCCCCTTTATGTTGCAATGATTTTTAGACCCTGATCCTGCAAGTAGAGCCACATGGAGCCCCACTGACACCAGTGAGGCTTCACATGGATGCCTGGATTTGACCCTTTGATTCCAATTGTAGAACGTGGAGCTGAACGGGTAATGGAGTTTCTAAGCCTACTAATAAATTAGCTTTTTTCTCTTGTACTGTGATTATTGCAATTTCATCCCCTTTTGATAGAGAGCATATAACTCAGGTAGTGTGTGTGTGTATGGTTTTGGGGGGGGGAGAGAGACAGAAATATTTCATTTAATAGGAAAATTCTTATAGTCAAAGGCACTTCAACGGCTATTCAAGCTGGATGATAAAAATTGTTTTTGGTCAGGGTTGAACTTGCAGCCTTGGTTTTGTCCACTTCAGTCCTGTTCCCAGCAAAGCTAAGGGTGTACAAAAGTCAAAAACAATACATTTTCTTTGTCAATAATGGCAGGAAAGATTTTCTGATAACTCAGATTAGAAAGGCTTTGTGTAAGTCATTTGGAGACTCGTTCTGATGCTCAACTTTCTGATTTATCACAGTTTCAATGGGCATGAATGCAGTTTAGTGTTTGTCTGTTAAGCCTGATGTAACTAAAAATAACATTAGTGCTTCCTGAAATATAGTCACCAATCTTGCAATTGGATCCATGCAGGCAAGTCTATGGAGCTCCTACAGGGTACATATACTAAAGTTCTATTTATATATAACTTAGAAATTGGGGATAAATATGTATCGATATTTTACCTCCGAGATGAGAAAAATATTCTACAAAGCATCAAGCTGCTTTTAAAAATTAATTTACAATTTTAGGTCTTAATCTAATTTATTTAAAAAAATCCTCTCTTATAATAAAAATTCTACTATAACAAGCCATTAGATCAGTGGTTTTCAAACTTTTTGAGCTGAGCCCCCCCTTTGAGTTACAATTATTGGTTGTGCTCCCCCAATCCAAACAAAAAGAGGTGAGTCAGGGGGTGGAGGGGGTGCTCCCTCCCTGAGCTCCATTGCACTGGGCTGAAGCCTGAGCTGCCTGGCATTGTCACTCGCTGCCTCCACCCCACCCCCGAACATACCTCCATGCCCTAGGAGGAGCACCCCATAGTTTGAAAACCTCTGCATTAGATAATGTAAACTATCCCTATCTGTCCCAGTCTTGCAATAATAATGACAGCCAGCATTAAAAACGCCATCAATATTAAACGCTGGTTTGAGAGTGCTCTTCAGATTGTGCAGCTACGTAAGTGTCATAGCTATCATTTGTCACTCTTCCATGCTGCACACTGGCCAGAAAAGATGGAAACCAAGCTTCCTACAAGGCAAAGACATTTCACAGTCTTTGGGCTAAATGAAGCAGTTTAAAATTCCTCTCATGTGTAATTTCTGAGGCAGAAGTAACAGAGATGAAAACCCAGCTAACAGCATATGCCTAATGGTGAAAAGAGAGGGCATAAAGGAAGGACAGCATCGAAGTTGCAGATGAGAGCAAAACTCTGTGGTTCTTTTGTCTCTGTAATTAAGATGTGATAATCCCTCCTAAGTACGTCAAAACCAGAATTGTTCCTGAGATCAAATGTAAGAAAATGAAGTAGAACTTATGGACTCGGAAGTTCTGAAAATGAGATTAAGTTTCAGATAAGCTACATAACATACGGAAATAGGTACACAGGTTATGGCTATGAATGTATGCATGCATATAGGAGTAGAATATTGTAATTGTAACTATGCTGCAACTACAGCATCATCTCATAGTAGGGTTGCCAACATTGTATTTTAAAAATAAAGGACTGTTTTCTTAGCACCCCTGGCCCACCCCTCCTACAGATATTATCATTATTAGTATTAATAATAATAAGCAGTACTCACCTACATTCACTCAGCAATTCCCAATCTTCTTGTGCAGAGATGAAAAAATAAGGGACTGTTGACAACCCTACCTCACACGAGTAGGGGGGAAGCAATCAAGCAGGGAAGGGCACCTCCCAGGTAAGCTGTTAACAGGAAACCAACTCCCAGCCCCTAACCTTGCACAACCCAGGGAAAGACAATGATGGACCATTCAAGTTAATGAAAAAACACTGCAGCTGAAAAGAAAACCCGAGTCTTGGAAAATTAAGAAAGGGGAGAGTTTGCCCCACTCCGTGTAACCATGAATTATCATCGTCCGAGAGAAAGGGGAAAAAATGAAAACCCTGTTAAAAGGGAAGGGGGTTTGAGGGTAAGAATTTCAATAAATTGAGAGCCAGTATCTAAGCGGGGTGCTGTCTGTGAAACACTGGATCCCCTCTAGGACAGAGAGCATGCTAGGAAACTGTTCAGAGGCAATAGGTCACTTGTGATGGAAAAGGGAATTTAGCTATCATAGAAGTGCAAAGCCTGAGATGGCATCTTTATGTTTATTTTCTGTGTCACTGCTCTGTGTTTGCTCTCCCTTACTATTTCACCTTTGAATCTCTGATTTTTCTATTAAACAATCTTTTTGTTTATTTTTACCCCAAGCAGGTCTCTGCTGTGCAAACTGTGTGGTGTGTGTGCGCCAAAGTGAACTGATAACTGGCAGCAGGTTTCACTCCTTTTGGGAGTGACAGACCAGAGGGGAAAAGTCCAAGCGTCTGGTAGTTAAGAACTCGGGGAGAAGGAGATGGGGGGACTCAGGACTGAAAGGGGTTTCTGAGGATGCTCTGCAACAGTAACTAGGGTAGTGGATGCCAGAGTTGAGACCTCTATGTCTGCAGGCTGGCTACTGGTATCAGAGCTCTGAGCCATAGCAGTATAGCAATAAGGCACACCAAGTTACAAAGCAGGGGTTACAGAACTCTTTACTAGCCTGGGTAATCCTTGAAAAGTCACAGTATCTGAGACACATTATGTGTATCCAACTGTATCTATAAGAGGAATATTCCTATATGAAATAATGGGCTGTGAGCCTGGAGACCATAGGTTTGTCCTCCTCTACCTGGCTTAAATACATAGCACTTGACTGAGACAGTGTAAGAGATCACTCCTGTTTCATTCTACACTAACCACTGCTTACTGGAGGACAGCGTGCCTCAGGGCAATGCTAGTGAGCTACTGAGCCTTTCGCCCGTATGTCACCGGTCTGCATATAGCCACCTCTGTAGGGGATTACCAGGTGTTTCCATCTAATGGATGTTTGGTGGCCCTTATATGAGAGGAGTTTGGAAAGTCTCAGTTCCAGCTCCCATATAAGAAGCTCATGATCATGCTTTGCACAGAATGGCAAACTCAGAGAGGCCAAGGACTGTGGGGGCCTGGGAGGCTGAACTAGCCCTTCTATCCCTATAGTAAGTCTCCTCAGATCAAGACTGAAGCATGCTGGCAAGGCACGGCCTCTTGGAAGTCTGCCCTGCTGCTGCCCTGTAGATAAGCAGGGGATTAAATTCGCTAGGGCTGTCAATCTTATCCCTTTCATCAACACCAAATCCACTTAAGTTTTTAAACCTGAAGTTTATGGCCGTATGCAAACCAGCTCCTTAAACACTTTGCATAAAATATCACACATGGAGCTACAAAAAACACCCGAGCTACTGACTTCCATCTGAAAGACCTGTACTTAATTTCTGGGTCTGGACTACTACTTCCATGGGTCCAGTCTGGCAAAACTTTGCCCATGTGAGTACTGTTTAAATAAAAATAGGTTTCCACAACATAAAAGAGCTGCGGAATGAGAAACAAAAAGCCCACAAATAGATTTATACAGCTAGTCTCAAAAGTAGTGATTTTTTCATTTATTTCTCCACAGAGACTTCAAACCCCCTAGAGTGCAGGGGTTTGGGTTAATCTGACATGTTTGCCCATGGATCATGCACAGGTAGAATGTGGCACTTAGCATTGCAGTTTGTAACCCTAAAGTATATTTGTTTCCTAACAGTAGCTGAAAGATAACCTCCCAGAGCATACATACTACTGACATTTTAATACCTACATCTTTAGTTCTGACATGCATCAGGAACTACTGAAAGATCAAAAGGTTTATTGAAGCATTGACACCCTTTGATCACAATGAACCACTCTCCTTTTTGGCCAGTTCTGCAGCTCTCCTTTTCCCCCCACTACGCTCTGCTTCCCCTGCAAGAATGCTTCTTCACTCTGTCCCACCTGCTGGTAGCATGCATTGGCTGGCAAAACTGCGTTTTTGTGTTAGCCCGGTGAACTAAGCTGCTAACAGAGTACTGGCCAGGCAGTCAATTTATGGGGTACTGCTGCCAACCTATCCAGTTCCTCCTGCTACTCTTGCTCCCTCCCTCACTGGATTTTCTGGTGTCTCCTCCATATCCACACAGTTGATTCCCACTCCCATTCATTCCTGATGGGGAAAAAAATCAGGAATGTTGGGGTTAATATTAAAATCTCATCAATTTCCTAGTTCTATCAAATGAAATTCGAAAAATAACACCTGGCAAGTTCTCCGATCTGAAATCAAAAAAAGATATTTTTGTCAGATGTGGAAATAATTAGTAACCTGGTATGAGTTTTAGTTTTCACCTTCTTTATAAAATAAGATACGTTAGCTATATTTACATATGATTAGGCTTGTTGCTCTTCAGCTAGATACCCAGTTTAACTTATTCTCATGGGATTCCTCTATTATGCAAACTAACAATAAACTTTGAAGGATGTAATTGCTTTATGACTGGAAAATTGAAATTGAGAGACTTATCTTCATCTCCTGAAATAGGAAATTCATATCAGATGCTAGGAAATAGCAAAGCTTTTTTCTCAAATAATGCCATTCACCAGTCCCAAAGACAACTGGTGTCCCCTGGACAGTGTCCACAGGACACTTAAGTCTACCAGACAGCAAGTGAACCCGGGCGTAACACTAATGTGGCATAGCCTCGTCTTCCATTTCATATCCCCATTTTTCTCCCTCTGAATGGAACTGTGTAATTTCACTATAACATTGCAAAATTCCCAGCACAGGATTTAAACTGGCTTCTATTGATTTGTGAACAACTATGTCATCTGTTGCGATATCCAAAGACTTTATGTGATGGTTCAAATCCATATTTTTGCTGCTAATCTGTGAAGATTATTTCAACATATTCTAATTCATATAGAAGTGCTGCAGTACTGTATCTAGAAGCAATTCTTCAGTCGCACTATTTATCAGAAACTACTCAAAATTCTTCGTAGTGCCCCAAGAGACTGGCAGTTAATTGTATCGTCCACACAATGGTGATTGTCCAAAAAGAATTCATAAATTGGGAAGTTTCTTGGTTCCTCAATCAATAACTTTTACCAGTCTTACAAGATGCCAGTATTGCAGACTGGGGATCTCAGACAACAATTCACTCTTGTCAGGGAAAATGGCCATTTATCCAAATTTCACCACACCATAAAATTATCTGAAACTGGAAGCAGCAGGCAAAACATGATCTTTCTTCCTCACAACACCAATAATCAGTCAGCCAATTAAACCAAAATATTGCCTTTACCTTTCTTTTGTCCTAAACTGCATCATTCCAACTCTCTCCATTGGCAGAGCAATAAGGTGGTATAACAACAAACTTCAGAATAGAGAAGCTGAAAAGCTCTTTTCATGATTTACACAGACCAGAGGAAGGACATGAAAACATCAAAAATGTTACCACTCAAACTGGGGATCAATAGCTGAATGTGGTCCCATGGAATCTGAGCTCACTTTCTTTTGCTTTGCTCCCAGGAGCACTAGCATATTTCAGGCAATATGACAAAGTACCACAAGGAGGGCTAAATAGTTGAAGATTTATTTGCAAGTCTCAGTTCTAGCTCCCACATCACAAGCTCATCATCATGCTTTGCACTGACCATTACGGGATCAGCTTATGAGATCCCTCCATATCTGGCCAAGAAACCAGGAAGGGAGGAGAAAAAAAAAGGTGAAAGAGGAGAAACTCCCCGTTTTCCTAGAAGTCAAGAGAGATGATGAGAGAACAGATATTGTGCTGACTGGAGCTGCAGATATAATAATGCTGCCATTTGTGCATCATAGCATTACATCAATATATAATGATGTTGGTATTGTGAGGCGATGCCACAATGCAAACGTCATACTGCACTACCAAGATGTCACGCTGGCTCTTTTCAGTTACATCACTGATTTCTAGCCCAGCAAAGCTGAGTACATCTGCCCTGAAATATGTTCATCTTTAGATAAATAAACCAACAAGGAAACGAGTGTATATGTTTGTTAACAAGATTCCTCTGCAAGGAATCAAAAGAAAGTAGTTCTGCACATTTCAACCTATGATCCTAAGTGGTCAACAGAACACCACTTTGCCTGTTATGAGGTGGAAGTTTTCTCTTCTGCAGACGCAGTTTTCAAGTGTACAGTTTTGCAAACTGTACTTTCTCAGGATAGATTCACTTTAAAACACTACAAAAATGTTGTCTCCCTTGATATTGCCTTAATTGTTCATTCCCTATGCATCTTCAAACATGAAACCTGGATTGCTGCTTGCTATTCTGCAAGGTTGGTTGATAGCAATGAGGAAGAGAGGATATTTTTTCCTTTTCTGTATTTTTGTCTGGACGAATCTTCTCTATATTAGCTTGAACAGTTCTGTTTACGTAGTTATTACTGTTGGAATATGCTGTCAGCAATTTCTTCTTATGATAAAATCTGTGTATACAGAAATTGCAGAGGGGGGCGGGGTAGCTTACCCACAACTTCTAGATTACTGACTATCATTATGAGGAGAAAAAATTACAGAAAGGGGGGAAAAAATCTCATTTCTTATGCAATCCAGAAACTATTTATTTCTTGCCTATATAATCACATGCAGTTTTTCCACCTGATCCAGCAATCGTTGCTCACAGAGAAGTCCCACTGAAATCAATGAGTGTGAATAAAGGCTCTAGGATTGGGCTCTTAGAGATAATTAAACATTGTGAGTGGTTTACATTTATTTCTTCGTGTTTCCAGCCTTTCCCCAATAGCCAATTTCAAGACTTCCCATACCTTTACTTCATTTTTCATTTCATTGACATTTGATGTCTCACCTTAAAAATCCTCATGCTGCAAGCTTCAGTTCTATAATACAGCTGTAAATATAAACCAACCCATATGGAACTCAGTGTGTATTTTGAGTGCTTACCCTGCAATTTCTGATTATCCAAATGGAATGTGTAGATTCCTATCATTATTCTAAACAGATAGAACATCTGCTCAATGTGTATTACATACTGAAAAGAAAAAAGGAAGTAATTTTAAACTATGTATCCAAGGCTGTGTAAGAAGTATTAAAAGATTTATAAAACATGGAACTGGTTGGTACAAACCAGGGATACAGAGGCATTTATAACTGGTTCCAACACTGCGACAAATGCCATGTGCACAAGGATTCAGAGCACAGAAGTCAATCAGCTGAGAACAGGTAGGTCCCGTGAATCCAGGACTACAACTGCAGGAGTAGGCAAGTCTGTCTGCGTAACAGGTCCCATTGTTCTGGCAGAGAGATGAAGCACAGGGGTCTACTTTCTCTTCACAAGAAGATCCTAAAAATCCTAGTTGGAAAGAGATGATTTTCATAAATAAAACTTCTTTACACATAAGCTATTTAAAAAAAACTTGCAGTAATTGACAGTTACACAATTTAGTATTTCTAATTGACTTTGTGGAAGAGTTACAGAAACACATATGCATTCACAAAAATGTTAATTCTGGCAGCTGACATGTTTGTGACATTATTGCAACTCAGTGCATAAGGAGTGTAACTGCTTTGATGTGGCAGGATTTCAAAGATATCTGCAAAATCTTACATCAAGTATCATTTATCTCAAACAATTATAAAGGTATACTGGTTGGTTTAATTTAGAGAAAGTGAGAAAAATCAGACATCGTGTAAGCAGGTATAATTCCCATTAATATCTTGGAGCCAAATTCACCCCCAAGTCATAAATGGTGATGTATGTGTTACAATAGGGTAACTTGCATTCAGGATACATGCAAAATAAATGTAACTTAGCCCTGGTCTACACTGGGAGTGGGATCGATCTAAATTACGCAACTTCAGCTACACGAATAACGTAGCTGAAGTCGACGTACTTAGATCAACTTACCATCGTGTCCTCACTGCGGTGAGTTGACTGCTGCCGCTCTCCTGTCAACTCCGCCTGCGCCTCTCACGGCGCTGCAGTACAGGAGTCGACAGGAGAGCACTCAGAGGTTGATTTATCGCATCTAGACTAGACACGATAAATCGATCCCCACTGGATTGATTGCTGCCCGCCGATCCGGTGGGTAGTGAAGACATACCCTTATTTACATTCTGAGTGTGAAAGGAAGCATGCAGTAGTGTCATCCTTAAACATTCAAAAATCGAAAGATTTTTAAAAAGAATTAATTTGGGGTTGGGGTTTTTTTGCCTTTAGGCACTCAGGCTCTAAATAAAGCATATAATATTGTAAGAACTGTAATAAAATGAAGAGAGTTGGTAACATAGAGATGGTGGAGCAGTAACAGTAGCAAACACTCTGCGAGGGATACTACTTGCTAGACCAAAAATACTGAATTGAGGCATCTCTTGCTATTTATTATTGATCTTGGAAGTATTATTGTTCAGAACAATATCATTTTACACTTCAGGTGGTTGTATTTTATTAATAATACATTTCCATTAATCCTGAGAAGATGTGTTACTTCCAGGCATTTTTATGAAGTTTTTCTTTTCTTCCTTCCATAATTAATCATTATTCAGACACAAAAGTGCATTAAATAGCCATTTTATTTTACTTTAGTTTTATCACTGCAATAATAGACAGCATCTGAGAAAGATTTTTCTATAGATTTTAAAATCACAACAACTCTACAAAACAAGCAATGGATGAAATTATATTTTCAAGTGCAACAATAGAGAAACAAGCATACAATGGTATATTCAAATCATACTATTTGTTCTTTATCAGTGGATTTCTTAATGGTAAGAGGCAGTAAGGTCTAGTGGACTGGGCTAGAAGTCAGGAATTGCTTAATTGTGGTCCATGCTCTGACATGGACTTGATGTAAGATATTGTGCAAAAGGCCAAATCTATCAAAAGTAGCTTCTAGTTTTGTAGGAGTCGATTTTTGTGCGGCCATATTTGAACACTTAGGACCTGATTCTCAGAGGTTCTGATCACCTACAACTCCTATTTAAGTCAGTGTTGCTGGCAGTATAGCTATAATATACTGCATACGTGTATACGTATATGTGCATTTATAAGCTAAATTCTGCTTTCAGCTATTGCAGCGTCAACACTGAATACTGTCACTGATTTAAGAAGAATTACATGACTTACACCATGGTAACGGAGATCAGAACAAGGTCCATAGATTTCGAGTAAACATGTAAAAGGAGTAAATGACTACAGGTGTAAGCAAGAGGAGAATCAGACCCACAGTACTGCTACTCAGACACCTTAATTCTACTGCGTAAGACACCCGTTAACCTATGGCAGGGTGGGCCTCTGGATAGGACACAGGACTGGGAGTTGGGAAACTAGGAATCTGTTCTTTGTCCTGCCACTGATCTGCTCTGTAACCTTAGAGAATTCATTTCATTCTTAGGAAAAACACATGATCCATCATGCTTGGGTCTGGACAGGTTTCTGCTGGAAGCAATTTCCAGTGCTCAGAGCCCAAGATTGTGAATGCCCTGCCACCAGCTCCCATGAGACCCACCTTCCCATCAACACAGAGCACAGAAAGCTTAACTGAAAGAATAAAAAGGAAGGCCCATATACATATCTGCTAGAGAGATGAATCAAATTCATTACTTGTTCCCTGCCAGAGCAGGGTAAAAGTGTTTTTCAAACTTACACAGACATAAACTTTCAAGTTAACTAAAAAAGGAATCAGAATACAAATAAACAATGTAAAGTAACTGTTCAAACTTCAGTATATTAAATACACTTGGACTACCAGTAAAAAATCTGAGAAGGCAGGTGAAAAACTATTTATTTTTTTCACAGTAACAGCCGTGTTAGTCTGTAACCGCAAAAAGAAAAGGAGTCCTTGTGGCACCTTAGAGACTAACAAATTTCTTTGTTTCAGAGTAACAGCTGTGTTAGTCTGTATTCGCAAAAAGAAAAGGAGTACTTGTGGCACCTTAGAGACTAACCAATTTATTTGAGCATGAGCTTTCGTGAGCTACAGCTCACTTCATCGGATGCATACTGTGGAAATTGCAGAAGACATTATTATATACACAGACACCATGAAACAATACCTCCTCCCACCCCACTCTCCTGCTGGTAATAGCTTATCTAAAGTGATCATCAAGATGGGCCATTTCCAGCATCCGATGAAGTGAGCTGTAGCTCACGAAAGCTTATGCTCACACAAAGAAATCTGTTAGTCTCTAAGGTGCCACAAGTACTCCTTTTATTTATTTTTTAAATCTCCTGGTTTTTAAGCCAGTCTCATGAGTTTTGAATGGCTTGAACTGGCTATACTGCATGTGCTTAAGAATTCTGCTGAACGAGGAATGGATTTGCGTATGCTAAGCATGTTAAGTACTTAAGAGCTTTGTGTTTTCCATGCTGGTCTGCTTTAGGAGTGCTGTGGAGCTACCCACCCCAATGGAAGCTCCAAGAAACATGCTTTCTAGAGATCGTGGGTACATGGATGAACTTAGAATGATGAATCATCCCTTTATGCCCAGACAGCTGCTCCTCAAGCACAGGGATTGTGACTTCTCTGCGACCTTGTTCTTCCCCCTATATTCACATACGGATCAGAGACAAATATGTATGCCAAAAGGCTTGGTCTGTGAGAACAAAGGAAGAAATGAATTCCAGAGCTGAGGGCCCTCTGCAGAGAACACCTGGCCATCAGCCCAATAACATTTAAAATCTAGGGACTAACAAGCTTGAGCCCAGCAGCTGATCTCAAATATCCTGATGAGTCATTGGAAGAGGTAGTTTCTCAAGCAGTAAGCACCTAAAATATAGTACCTGATGTTTTATAGATCAAAGTCAGCTCCTTGAAATGTGCTAAGTGAATGGGAAGCCAGAGCAGTCCCTTACAACTAGATGATATCTGCTCCCTGCAGTGTTGACGCTGCAATAGCTGAAAGCAGAATT
This sequence comes from Chelonia mydas, assembly GCF_015237465.2. Lineage (NCBI taxonomy): Eukaryota > Metazoa > Chordata > Testudines > Cheloniidae > Chelonia > Chelonia mydas. The sequence continues at coordinate 33,130,792 of NC_057855.1, read as the reverse complement.
TAGCTTATAAATGCACATATATGTATACACGTATGCCGTTTATTATAGCTATAGTGCCCGCAACACTGACTTAAATAGGAGTTGTAGGTGATCAGAATCTCTGAGAATTGTGTCCCAAGTGTTCAAATATGGCCGCACAAAAATCGACTCCTACAAAACTAGAAGCTACTTTTGATAGATTTGGCCTTTTGCACAATATCTTACATCAAGTCTTATGTTTGAGTTAAATATATGCAAATACTAGAATCAAGTATAATTACACTGCTAAATTGAAGGTCTGACTTTTTAGTGCTTCTGATTGTATATTTAAGTCAATACTTACCAATAAAATAAAAAAAATAATGAAAAGGTTAATAGAGGTGCACGGATCAAGAACGGCATAAAAATAGTGAAAAATGGGTTTTTCACCTTTACATTTATTTTGCAGATAAATATCATCTGAAATTTTCATCAGCTAAATTGCAAAAAGGAAGCCCTAATAACACATGATTAAAATGGGGAAATGACTGGGGATTTATGATATCAGAATGCAGAATTTACCAAAGGCAAATAAATAAAACAGGAAGCAAGAAGGGATGGCAATATCAGTTAAAAATTCTATTGCTCAAAAGATATGATAAAAATATTTTTGCTGACATAGCCATTTGGCTAGAAGTCAAAGACAACAGAAATAGTCAGAGACGTGATATTCCTTAGACATTTCTATATACCACAGCAAGAGAAGGTAGATCAGGAAATATTTTCAGAGACGAGAGCTCTGAAAGAAAGCCAGAATCCTGATCATGGGAGCATTTTAATTACTTGGCTACTGAGTGGATAACAGTCATGCAAAAACTAAGAAAGGTAAATGTTTTCAGAGGTAGTGCAAGATTTTGTGAACAACCAACTTGGCTGGAGATTATATTAGAACTAATCCTAGGAAATGTGTCAAATGTGATAAATGAAGTTAGTGAACATTGAGGACCAGAAATTACAAAAAATTTTAGATTTGAAATATGTGGATAAGCAATAAAAGAAGTAAGATAAATGTTTTTAATTTTTCTTGTACAAAGCCTTTTTATGAGGAAATATAAAATGCTCTATGGAATTTTCATTAGAATTTTATATAAAAGAGATGCCTATTATAGGGAAATGAGAAATAATTAGGAAATAGTAGTAAGACTTTAATTGACTTTCATCCTAGCCAAGTCTAAACACACAAAAGGGCAAGAGAGACCAAACTGGCTAAAGCATTAAATAGATAGTCTAAGCAAAAAGAAGGTAGCTTTTAAAATTAAGAACAATATGGAAGGATGCAAGGTAAAACGATAATTACATTAGCAAAAAATTTAATGAAGACTAAGTTACAGTAATAGTTTAAATTAACAATAAAGTATTTTTCAAATATATTCACAGCCTCTTTTATACTGTTAAGAAGAACAGTGTGTTCTGTAATCACCAGATACTTTGGGTACCACACGTACACAATAGGTGTATTCCCCATGTTCATAGTATCAAGGTGATAGATGGACCTTGATTGGACTATTGTGCAAGTGTATAGAAGTAACAATCAACTTTGTTAGACGTATTAGAGAAAACCCATCTTGCCTGGGTATGGAAAACAAATCCAGAAAAGGATCCACACCACCCCTGGACTGTTCCTAGTCTATCAAAGTTTTCTAGTCAATAACTCTGCTAGTCAATTAAAATTCATTGACCTAGTGTGCATTTTATTGGCTGGTAGAGCAAGTCAACTCATCCCAATCACAACTTAACACCTTCTGTTCGCTGTCAAGCTTTAATTTCCTCTCATTGTACCACTAACTCCACATCAACAATATTCTTAAATTTCACAGAATCATAGAAACGTAAGAATGGAAGGGACCTGAATCGGGCATCTAAGTCTAGTCCCCTGCATTGAGGCAGGACTAAGTATTATCTAGCCCTGAGGTTCTCAACCTTTTTCTTCCTGAGGCTCCTCCGACATGCTATAAACACGCCACGGCCCACAACTGTTTTTTTGCATATAAAAGCCAGGGCCAGCATTAGGGAGCAGCAAGCAGGGCAATTGCCCAGGGCCTCACACCACAGTGGACCCCACAAACCTAAGTTGCTCAGGCTTCTCCTTCAGGGCCGGGTGGCAGGCTCAGGGCCCCAGGCTTTAGCCTCACATGGCAGGGCTTCGGTTTTCTGCCCTGGGCCCCAGTGAGTGTAACGCTGGCCCTGCTTGACAGACCCCCTGAAACCTCTGACCCCATGGTTTGAGAACCATTCCTGACAGTCATTTATCTAACCTGTTATTAAAAACTTATGACAACAGAGATTCCACGGCCTCCCTAGGTAATTTGTTACAGGACTTAACTACCCTTACAGTAAGGAAGTTTTTTCTAACATCTAACCTAAATTTACCTTGCTGCAATTTAAGCCCTTTACTTCTTGTTCTGTCCTCAGTGGTTAAGGAGAACAATTTGTCACTCTCCTCTTTAACAATCTTGTACATACCTTTGAAAACTGTTATTCACCCCCCACACCTCCCGTCTTCCCTTCTCCAGACTAAACTAATCTAGTTTTTCCAATCTTTCCTTGTATGTCATGTTTTCTAGACCTTTCAACATTTTTGATGCCCTCCTCTGGTCTTTCTCCAATTTGACCACATCTTTCCCAAAGTATGGTGCCCAGAACTGGACACAATACTCCAGTTGAGGCCTTCTCAGTGCTGAATAGAGTGGAAGAATTACTTCTCATGTCTTGCTTAAAATGCTCCGGCTAATACATCCTAGAATAATGTTTCTTTTTTTTGTAACAGAATCACATTGTTGACTCATATTTAGTTTGTGATCTACTATAACCCCGATCCTGCTCTGCGGTACCCCTCCCTAGCCAGTTACTCCCCATTTTGTATTTGAGAATTGATTATTCCTTCCAGAGAAGGACTTTGCATTTGTCCTAACTGAATTTCATCCTATTTAATTCAGACCATTTCTCCAGTTTGTCAAGATCGTTTTGAATTCAAACCCTACCATGAGGCTTGAAATGATGATGATCAAAGTGACATTTCATTCAAACGGAACACATTGAAAGAGAAAAATAAATATCCCCTCTCCCAGTCACTGAACATGTATCTATATTAGCACTGGAGGGGATTTCTTGGGCCATCTAATCCAGTCCTTACACAAGTGCAAAAATTTCTTCATTCTACTTCTCTGAATGTAAAATCCAAATGTGCCCTGAAAACAAGTTGCCTCAACAACTGCACATAGTAGATTATTTCCCAACTTATTTTGTATATATGTCGGAGTTGAAATATAATGTTAAGCAGAAAATCATGGGATCTTCAAGCCTGATTCTCTAGTTTATTAACCATTCTTTAAGGACTCTAAAACTATTAAAGATTATCTAATGAATATAAAGAACTACTTCTATTTAATCCGGTCACTTTCCACTGCCTAAGAAGCTCACCTTTCATACTTTTCGTGACTGATTTCTAAAACACAGGTCTCATTTGTAGAACATAAATGGACCATGTTGAAATGATTCCTCATTATTTCCTTCCATCTCTTCTTCTGCCATCCATTGCACGCTCTTCTCTTTTTTCCTTTTGTAATGTGGTTATATTTTCCATCTCTCCTGTTCTGTTCATTTTCTACCACATACTACCTCCCAATTCTCCAGTACTTTAGTTTTTAAATGTGTACTAATCGCTGGCCTGCCTTCCCCCTACTGTGCTGAAAGAAAGAAAGGCCTTCAGAAAGCACTTCAGAAAGAAAGGCCTCCTCTCAACATGCAACTACAATTAGGCACAGTGGCAGAAAGGTAGCAGAGCAAGAGCCCAAGCCTATGCTTGAAGCTGATCATATTTTTTAGAAATGAAACATGTCAGGGTATTCTAAAAATAGCAGATCTGCAACTTCCAAGCAGGTATTCTTTGGCTTATTTACAAAAAAAATTTCCTCCTCAGTCTCCCTGCTCCCTAAAAATCTCCAAATAAAAGCTCACAAACTGTATTTGAGTGAGAAAGATAAAAATATGGTCTCAAATGGAATAAGAAAAAACATGGCCATGTATCTGGTCAGAGCAGTCAATACTGTATTTTATAATGTGGCATCTACAAGCTCAGCCCTTATTCTTCCCCACAAAAACCTGAAATTCCTGTTATTGTTAGTATAAGTATATTGCATTTCCTTGCCATGTTGGACAATATCATAGCTAACGTGCTTGGTTGATACTCTATCCCAGTACAACTGCCCCTGCCTTTGCAGAAGGGACCAGATGCGACCTCTGCAGCAGCATTCTCCCTTCCTTGTGGTGGGGACAAAATTAGGAAAGATGGATACTCAACAGCAACATTACTGAAGCAGCAACAGTTCAGCTGAGGGAAGGGGACCAGCATAGCCACATACGGGGGTAACCATACATAAAGAACAGCACCTAATTCTGCAAGTTTGGAGGTGTTTTGCCCAGAGAATACCTTATGTAAAAAGGATTAGGAGGCTAGATGTGTAGTCTCAGAAACCTCTCTTCACTAGAGAGGATGGCTCTAGAGAACCCAGAAGGTGAATACAGTGCAGTTTTTTGCCTGCTCTATGGGGTCCCCTTCCAATGGTTTTTCTGCTTGAAGGGGCAATCTAGCTCTGCACACTGATTGATTCTAAAGACAACATGGTGCAGTATAATGCAATTAAACAGCAACAGTTTTTTGGATAAAGGGGAAATGTTTGTGCTCCAATCTATAATCCAGGGGTGGCCAAACTTACTGACCCTCTGAGATATGACAATCTTCAGAAGTTCGAGAGATGGATCGCACCTGCCGGGGCTCAGGGCTTCAGCCTTGCAGGAGGCACCTGCCAGGGCTCAGGGCTACAGCCCTGTTCCTGCTGAAGCCCCAAGCTTCGGCAGGTGCTTCCGGTGGGGCTGAAGCCCCAAACCCCCCCATCCCTGCTAGCCAGAGGAGATGTGTGAGGGGTGCACATGGAGTCACATGTCCAGCTCCCTCACGATTTTTGCTATGGTTTGCTGGCCCTGCTCAGTCACATGGTGCTGCTGGGCCCCTTCCCTGCACAGCAGCTGCTGGAGCTGGCAAGCTGGGAGCTGCGGCCCTGGGGAGAGCCAGCAGCAAATAGCTGGGAGCTGCAGGGAGAGCCACTGCTTTTGCTTCTGCCTCTCCCTGCAAAGCTAAAGTAGTGCCCCCTCCCTGCAGCTCCCAGCTGTTTACAGCTGCCTCTCCACAAGGAGCTAACACCTGGGAGCTGCAGGGAGGGGGCACTGAGGGGTAAGCGCGGGGGGGAGGGGATGCGTGCCTGGTAGGGCACGACTCAAACTGTTGGCGGGGGCAAACCTTTAAATTGTGCCCACCCCCCCCCGAGTCACAACAGACACCAGTCAGCTCTGGCAGAAACCCCTAGCCCCACCATCCCGCTGCAAGGCAGAAGCCCCGAGCTCCACACCACCAATCTGGTAGGTGGAGAATGTGGGGGAGATCATGGGTGACTCCATGAGCCGCACTTTAACTGTGAAAGAGCCGATGTGGCTCACGAGCCGCGGTTTGACCACTCATGCTGTAATCCATAGCAGTAGCAGCAAGTACACCTCTACCCCGATATAACGTGACCCTATAGAACATGAATTCGGATATAACGCAGTAAAGCAGTGCTCCGGGTGGGCAGGGCTGCGCGCTCCGGTGGATCAAAGTAAGTTTGATATAATGCGGTTTCACCTATAAAGCGGTAAGATTTTTTGGCTCCCGAGGACAGTGTTATATCAGGGTAGAGGTGTATAACAAATAGAGTAAACACACAATCAAAGTAGAAGATCCTCACCTAATTCCATCCTGATTCTATATAATGGCTGCAAGTTGTAAGTTATTCAGAAACATTAATAAAAATGATGTAATCTATAGTGTGGTTTATTTTTAAAGGAGGTCAACGTGCTGTGCTGTACTTATTGTATTAGACATGCAGTAGAAATCTGTCTGATACTAATTACATTGGCTAAAATTACAGTAAGAAAATATTTGATGTAAATATTTGTTTTTGCTCCTATAGAAAAACTGAATCGTGTTTATTCTAATTCTTTATTAGGAAAATAAATGCTAATATATTTTGATACTAAAATGAAACAACAGAAACTTACCAGTGCATTAGATCTGAAGCATGAGAATAGGAATGGTGTTTCTGTTCATTTCAGCTCAACTCACTCTGCCTTTGAGATTGTGTGCACGTTCTCTATGGTAATATATGCATATTCTTTATATAATCATAAAGTAATGTTTCCCCATGGTCATTTAAATCTGGATGCTAGCCTGGACCAACCCAAATCCCAGTGCACAAATCCCTTGCTATAGAAGTTTTATCTGTATACCTGAGCATATCACATAGTCTCTGATGAACCATAAAAATTACTTTTGAAAAAGTCAACACACAAGTCACTCGTCCACAAATTGGGGCCTTTAACAGAAAGCATCTCTTTCCTAAAGGCTCCAAACCCTAAAACTTTGCAATATTTCCTATTATTTAGTCATCTTAAATCCACAAACATGCTACAAAAGAAATGAGCTAATGGGGAAGCTTTAACAGGCTTCAACACCATTTGTGCCAAGATCTTTGGCACATGAAATGTCAGGGTTGCTGGGGACAGGACTTATGTTCCTGTGCTCTCTGAACTGACTTCCTGGTTTGTGGGTGTCAATCTTGGTACAAAAAGGACTTTAAATGCATTTAGAGCTCTAATAATCTTTCACATCGGGTCTGACAGATCATTGCACCCTTCAAGACAACCTGGAGGATGACCAGGAAGGACTTGACAAAGTCACTGCACACACACTGCCACACAGCTAATTGGTCAGGGATGTGTAGCCGCCTCCAGTCCTTTTCAATGTCTCGCCAAATGAGGTGGTGCTCAGTACCAAAGACTTCAGTGCTGAGATGCCTAGGGCATCATGGACTAGGTGTACCACTCAGTCTCCTGCCTTGGTGGTAAAGCTACATTGTTGGATTTCGAGAAAATGCGGGTCTGCACCAATGCAAGCAGTGCCAACAACAGCAGAGGTACCCATGCCCAAAGGCAACTCAGATTTATGTTTCAAGTAACTCTCCTTCAAAGCACCCTAGGCTGGAATCTTGCCAGATATATGGGGGTTTCTTTGTGGGCAGAGGTCCCTTCAAAAGGGAGAAGAGTGATTCTCTGAAACACTTGAGTGCCTTGGGTGACATATGAAATTAGATCTGACATCCCCATACAGAAGTGATCCAGAAAATGTGAATATCCATTAATGATGTTCATGCAGCACAGACACTCCTCGAAGCTGCTACAAAACAGAAAGACTGGAGCTGAATAGGAGCAAAGGCTTCATCAGAGACGCAAAGCAAGAAGGTGAGATAACAAAGCAAAAAATGCCACAGAAAATTGCATCCAAGTGCCAAGAAGAAAAACAGCAAAGCACTGAGCAAAAATGGCAAAGTGCTAAAAACTATATCAAAGAACTTCGTACTCAAAATAAAACACAGGCCATGGTATGAAAGTTGTTTCAAGATCTTTGGCAGCTGAAGAATGGTTGTCAATGATGTTCCTGGGCTAGTGGCAGAGAAAGAGCTGCAGAAATAATAATTACGATGAAAAGAAGCAGACCTGACTGTAGGATCAGGTGGACGCAGCACAAAGATATCCAAACCCACTGAGGTTGAAAGGAGTAAGTTCAGCTGGAGAGGCACAGGTTCCTGCAGGTATTTTTGGGACATTGCAAGGGCAACAGTTAAGCTCAAGGGGGGTCAGCACAAAACATGTGTGGTGTAAGTGGTTCCACACACCATTGTTCCATCTCCTTGTGTTGGGGTATGGCATTGCAGGCACTCCCTGCTTCAGTTTACAAAGTGTGACAGCTAATCCCAAATAGGGCGGTGTGCCGTAAACTCAGCATACCATCTTTAAATGGTTAAATAATCTGGTTGTCCGTGCCTTTAAACAAACAAATGTAAAAGGCAGATGCTTCACTGCAGCACTTCTAAGCCCAGGACCCAAACTGCCCTTGGAGTGCTGGGTTAGCACAGAAGAGCTCCTCCTCTGTCCCAGTTTCACCCAGCAGACCACTCAGAGTAAGCAGGCAAGCCTTCTTAACTGGCCTGCTGTCTTCCTATTGGCCTGTGTCACCTCCAGGAGGACTAAATCTCACTGGTGGCCTGGCCCAAGTGGATTTTCCTTAAGCAGGGGATGTCAGGGTGATGATGCCTTCAGCAAGGGGCTGAGACAGAGTGATAGCCCCCACCACATAGGTGGATAGTGGCTCTGATCCCTTCTCACTACTGCTGCCACAAGGGGACAAAACTTTTAAGAGCTTTGGGGAGTATCACCCGATCTGTGCTAAGGAACTGACCCAGGACTGCTAATTGGTTAGTATAAGCATGTATTTAATTATATTATACACACGAATGAATGTCACCTTCAAAACTGGCAAAAATTATCTAACCAATACGTATTTTTCTTAATTACTGTTCTTACTGATAAGATTTTCTTTTAGCTAATTATATAAGATACTTGAACAAATTTCATTAGGAAGTCAAGCTACATTTGGCTAAGTCCCAACATCTTATGATTGTCTCATTGAATTCTGGTACTATTTATACAACAAACAATTTTCAAAATTCTTCTAAAATGCAAGGTTAAGACTGCTGACATAATGTCAATTCAACACAGCCGTTAAGTGGGTCACTCATTAGAGCAACTGTCTCCAGAGAAAGAGAAAAGCCAGTCTGAACATGGAGAATTCTTTTGTTCAGCATATACACTGAAACTTAATGTGGTTTGAACATCATTAATAATGGTAATGCAAAGATTTCTAAACTGGAATTCTATCCACTTAAATTGATGTCTTGTCAGGTAGAGCTTCCAATATATGATCATTTAACTAAAAAGTTACATCATCAAACTATATCCCATATAACACCAACTTTGTTAATGCTGATAAGAGGTATGATTTAAAATAAGAAGTTGTTTCTATTTACCTTCTGGACATTGACAACTGAATCCACTGATATTGGAAAAGCAGGTACCTCCATTTCTGCATGGCTCTTGGCTGCAGTGATCAATCTCTGACTGACATAGTTCTCCAGTGTAACCTATATCATAATTCAAATGTTTTAGAAAGTGAAGAAAAATTAAAGTTTTATTACCAAATTTGCCATTATATCATTTAAATACCAGTAAGTGAGTTTCCTTGAATAATATTACCCAGAGATGAGAAATAGTTTTCATGACAATCTCTCAATATTCAAATTTTCATTAAAACATTCAATTAATAAGAACCTCGGTTCCAGCAACATAAATCTAGCTCAGTGGTTTGAGCATTGGCCTGCAAAACCCAGGGTTGTGAGTTCAATCCTTGAGGGGGCCATTTAGGGATCTGGGGCAAAAATTTGGGATTGGTCCTGCTTTGAGCAGGGGGTTGGACTAGATGATCTTCTGAGGTCCCTTCCAACCCTGATATTCTATGATTCTATGAAATCAAAATTCAAATACAGTGATACTATCAAATTGTATTTTACCAACAGCAATATTCTAACTGCATTAGTGTGTATGGGGTTGTGCAACCACAAAGAACTTCAAATGAATTTCAATTTTATTTTTAATTTGAACACAAAAAACCTCTAGGGAGACTTTAAACAAGACTTTAAAGTCATTCTGAATTATTTGTGTATGCTGAATGACTGTCATTTGTTCCCACTTCTGAGCCTCAGAGAGGATTGTTTATTTTAAGTGAGAAATGTGGAGACACGATCACCACAGTTGTAAATTCTGCCAAAAACAAGCTCCTCAAAGTTCTCAAGCGACAGATTGCAAGTGCAGTGTGGGGCACATCTATACAGTGAGGGAATGCACATTATAAGGGTGTGATTTCTAAAACCAATAAAGTATTGCACATTAATTGGTCTGCGTAGACCCTGCTGGTACGCACTAAAAGTTCCCTAGTGAGCTTTAATCTAGTGTTGTTTGAAACAGTATTACATTAATGCGCATTAGGGAACTTTTAGAATGCACCGGCAGGGTCTCTGTCATAAATATAAAGGGAAGGGTAACCACCTTTCTGTATACAGTGCTATAAAATCCCTCCTGGCCAGAGGCAAAACCCTTTCACCTGTAAAGGGTTAAGAAGCTAAGGTAACCTAGCTGGCACCTGACCCAAAATGACCAATGAGAGGACAAGATACTTTCAAATCTCGAGGTGGAGGAACAAAGGGTCTGTCTGTCTGTGTGATGCTTTTGCCGGGAACAGATCAGGAATGCAGCCTCACAACCCCTGTTAGTTAGTAAGTAATCTACATAGAAAATGAGTTAGATTTCCTTTTGTTTAATGGCTGGTAAAATAAGCTGTGCTGAATGAAATGTATATTCCTCTTTTTGTAACTTAAGGTTTTGCCTAGAGGGATTCTCTATGTTTTGAATCTGATTACCCTGTAAGGTATTTACCATCCTGATTTTTCAGAGGTGATTCTTTTACCTTTTCTTTAATTAAAATTCTTCTTTTCAGAACCTGATTGCTTTTTCATTGTTCTTAAGATCCAAGGGTTTGGGTCTGTGTACAATGTACAAATTGGTGAGGATTCTTATCAAGCCTTCCCCAGGTAAGGGGGTGTAGGGCTTGGGGGGATATTTTGGGGGAAGACATCTCCAAGTGGGCTCTTTCCCTGGTCTTTGTGTAAGACGCTTGGTGGTGGCAGCCTAGGGTTCAAGGACAAGGGAAAGTTTGTACCTTGGGGAAGTTTTTAACCTAAGCTGATAAGAATAAGCTGAGGGGGTCTTTCATGCAGGTCCCCACATCTGTACCCTAGAGTTCAGAGTGGGGAAGGAACCTTGACAGTCTCCATGGGCCAATTAATGCAGAACACATTAGTGCATGTTACCCCATGGTGTAGATATACCCATACTGTCAATTGATTGTTAACTTGCTTTTTCCCATATGCTTGAAGACATTATAGTAGGTTCAGAATAAGGACTAAACATGGAAATAACAATCTAAGTAATGAAATACTCCAAACTCAAATCCTATCACAAGTACCACACATTTCTCATTCGATGTTTAAAATGATTTCTTTTGTTTCTACTAATTCTCTAGGGATTTGTGTGTAAAGAGAAAAGTACTGCATGTTACACACCTGATTGTTACCAAGTATGATAGTGAAATACTTAAAGTTAATTGGTGGTAAAAAAGAAAAAAAGAAAAAAAGGAATATTTATCACCATATCTTATCCTTGTCAAAGTCTACAATCCCCAGTTATGTCAAATGGAATTGTGTGTATTGATCTAGGGCAATATGTGGTCTTCAGTTTACCATAGACTAGTGGGAGGAAATGTAGTCTAATGTCTCGAGCATAAGGCTGTGAATCAGGAGACTGAGTTCTAATCCCCCTTCTACCACTGACTTGGTGTTTTGACACTGGGCAAGTCACTTAAGGGGTCTTGTGTGTCAGTTTCTCCATCTGTAAAATGCTTGCCCATATCTGTAAAGTGACATGAGATCTACAGTTGAAAAGTGCTCAGGATTAATCATTGTTATCATATGAGAATAAATACATATAAATATAATAAAATAGATTTAAATACTTGAGGTACCAATGGGTCTAAACCAGAACAGCATAGCTAAAGTTCCCTGAACTCTAGATATGTGGATATAGAACCAAATGTGTATTTCACCTTCTACACTGGCATTTTTCTATTACTGGGAAAAACCAAACCATTATATGTTAAGACTCTAGAGAATTTCAAATCCAGATCTGGATTAGAACTTTGTTTATTGCACCTATCCAGAGCACAAAATGTGAATATCAATGAACTTTGGAGAAGTTCAGATCTGAATCTGTTTCCAGATACGAGCTTCATGATTTGGGCCGCACTCGAATTTCAGAGTTACATTAGCATTAAGTAGTACAGTCTTATCAAACACAATACACTTAATGAACATAACACTTACAAAAAGACAACAAGCACAAGGAACCACAGAACACTGTTGGCCAAGTAATTTTCTTTTGATATACATATTCCAGTGTTTCAAGTTCTCTCTCACATTCATAGGATTATTTTTCTGAAGCATAGTGCAGTAGTGAATATGCTTACTTCATTTTCAGTTATGGCCATCTTCAGAAGTGTAAGTTTGTGAAAATAAAAATTACATTGGAATTCACTGTGTGATTGGAAAAACTTTAGTCAAATGAGGGACATGTAATTGCATGGCTCTGCAACTTGCTAAAAGAATCAGCTGGATTTGCTGAGACTGTCATAACAACCTGGAACAAATCACACCATAAAGATGACATTTTATTGTCAGCTTTATGAAAACAAATATATTCCCTCTAATTAACAAGTACATTGCATGTATTCTTCTACTGAAAGAAAATATTCTTTTGGTCTTAAACAGCCAATACTGAGTGCTGCAAATTAACAGTTTCCTAAATGAGTCATACTACAAAAAAGCAGCTTGTCAGTCAGATACATTTTAAAAATCTTTGTTCCTGTACATTTTGTGCTGTTACAAATCTCTGTACCATTTTCTTGTAGCAAGGTTATGGCAACATGGTACGTCACAGATACTGTGGGTCCTGAAAGCTTTCAAAAATGAGGAGTTTATAGTATATTCTATTTTTAGTTTCCATTTCCTCTACTAGCTTCAAATATGCAGTGAAGGGAATCTGTTAGAATCTTTTCTCAAAGAAATAACATGAAGACCACCAGTTTCCACTTTTCATTTCTTGATATACTGACATATGTTCTAGTAGAAAATCTAGTGAACATTAGATGAAGCAAGCAGTGATAGTCATTCCAATTACTACAAAAACAGTAGATTTCAAAAAACAAAAGCAGAAATTTACAAGGAGAAAAAAAACCTCCGAAAAAGCCAAACCCAACACATTTTAACAAATGTTTGAAGAAACAGGGCTAAATTCTTCAATGGCACAAATGAGTCCTACTCCAGTGGCTTCAATGAAGTTGAACCCACTTACCCCATAACTGAATTTTCCCCAAAGAGAACGTGTGAGCCTAAGAATGTAAGTCCAAGACAAGAATCAGAGTGAAACGAAAAATCTTTGAAAACATGAATGGATAACAACAACAAGGCAGGGTAAGAAAAATTAAGTAAGACTGAATTGTCATATTTATGGGCCCCGCCTTAGTACTAATGAAATCAATGGCAATGTTCCCACTAACTTCGCTCTCTCTTTTTTATATATTTATTTTTAGGGAGTCAGGGAAGAGTGGTGATCAGCCAGAGAAAGAATCTATGATATCTGGCTAATTTTATAAAAAAAAAATCAGTTTCTAAACTTCCTTGTTTTGTCTGGGATCAGAAATATCACAAGTAGTATGAAACACACATAATTTGTGAGATTACTGAAACATAACCCAACTAAAGCCAGGATATAATAGAAATCTCATATAGAAACTTTCTTGTGAGCTTCACTATTCAATATATCAGGCAAAAGATTTAGATTAAGGTTAGAGCATTACATTTCAATGGGAAGTTTGACTGGGTGAGTGGATGATATGATCAGACCCAATTTCAGGCAAGTTTTGGGTAAATATATGAATTTTTGGCTACTTCTACAAGCCCAGCCACAGCAAATCTCTGAACCTTTCTAGAGGATGAATGCACAAACCACTACTCAAACAAGTAGCTCCACTGAAGGACTTGGCTCAAGGTTTGCACATCGCTAAAATGTGGGATCCATGAAGCAGAATTTGGATATTTGTTTTTGCCTTATAAATAGTTAATTTTTGAGAATTACATTTACAAAATAAGTTCACATAAAGATAATTTAGTCTAATATTACATTTTAAAGAGGAATTTAAATAGGTATTTATATGCTTATGCCTATACAGTATATAAAAATACATTTTCAAGTGTCTTCTCCAAGTTACGGACAATTTTATGGTTAATGAATTCTGAATACATTGTATCCACTATGACTTAACTGTAGGGATTTTTCAAGTCACTCAATTTCTAGTTCACTTCCAGTCTAATCTTTCTCTTCTTAACTGTCCTTTGCCGTTAATAGAATTTAAAGCATTACGTAATTATATTTACATATCTTACTCGTAAAAGAGACAGCTGGATTCGTCTGTATATTTATGAAATATAATGGAGAAGAATATATTTGTATAGGGAGGTCATATCTCATTTCCAGCATGGTTTAAGTATAAATTCAAGTCATTAAATGAAGCCCATATGCAAATTAGTTTGGGGCTGCACATACAAAATAGTTAAACTAAGTAAAGGGAGAGAGAGAGACTGGAAATCCAGAGGCATAAAAAACAGCATATTTAGATGATGGGTGGGGATGCAAGATAGCTACCTTAAGTCATCTTTGTATACTGCAATTTCTGGGTTGGTATCCTAGCATAAGTTAGAGCAGTTAGAAGGTTGCTCTAGCTTGAACTGGCTGCCAACAGCCCATGTTGACAGTACAAGAGCCTGGGATTAGTGGGGCATACGGATGCCCAGCTCATTTCCCCTACTTTGATTACATAAGAACAGTCATAGTAGGTCAGACTAAAGGTCCACCTAGCCCAGTATTCTGTCTCCGATGGTGGCCAATGCCAGGTGCTTCAGAGGGAATGAACAGAACAGATTGCAGAGTGGAGAGTGATGTAGGTGCTGCTATACCTGCATTACACCCTGATAGATCCCCTTACACTGAGACAATTCTTCCAAGGCCAACAGTGCTGGCTGTAAGGCCACTTTGAATAATCTATTACTCCTGGTTCAATTTATTGATTATTCCACCTGACTTTCATCACAAGGTTTCAACTATCTTCAGAACTAACTGTTAACTTCTATATTATGCACAGTTCCAGGGCTTGATTCTGCAAGCACTATATATGTGTAACTTCCATTGACTACAAAAGGAATTTCATGATTAGAAGATTTACAGAATATGTTCCATAGTATCAAAAATTCCAACGGATGATCCTTCTGGGCTAAATTCTACACTTAGATACTTCTATGCCACAACACTGACTTCAAAATTTAGCATACATTTTATAAAACTAGCCACTTTTAACCACTTCTGTCAAGGTTCCTTCCCCACTCTGAACTCTAGGGTACAGATGTGGGGACCTGCATGAAAAACCCCCTAAGCTTATTTTGACCAGCTTAGGTTAAAACTTCCCCAAGGTACAAATGATTTTACCTTTTGTCCCTGGACTTTTTTACTGCCACCACCAAGCATCTAACAAATATAACAGGGAAAGAGCCCGCTTGGAAACGTCTTTCCCCCCAAAATCCCCCCCAAGCCCCACACCCCCTTTCCTGGGGAAGGCTTGATAAAAATCCTCACCAATTTGCTTAGGTGAACACAGACCCAAACCCTTGGATCTTAAGAACAATGAAAAAGCAATCAGGTTCTTAAAAGAAGAATTTTAATTAAAGAAAAAGTAAAAGAATCACCTCTGAAAAATCAGGATGGTAAATACCTTACAGTGTAATCAGATTCAAAACATAGAGAATCCCTCTAGGCTAAACCTTAAGTTACAAAAAGACACAAAAACAGGAATATATATTCCATTCAGCACAACTTATTTTATCAGCCATTTAAACAATACAGAATCTAACGCATATCTAACTAGATTGCTTACTGACTTTTTACAGAAGTTCTGACCTGCATTCCTGCTCTGGTCCCGGCAAAAGCAACACAGACAGAGAGAACCCTTTATTCCCCCCCGCCATCTAGCTTTGAAAGTATCTTGTCTCCTCATTGGTCATTTTGGTCAGGTGCCAGCAAGGTTGTCTTAGCTTCTTAACCCTTTACAGGTGAAAGGGTTTTTCCTCTGGCCAGGAGGTATTTTAAAGGTGTTTACCCTTCCCTTTATATTTATGACAACTTCTAATACTAATCTCTCCTTCCCCTCTGTTATCTCTTCCTTTTTCAGACAATTCCACTTTCATTCTTCTCAGTATTAGGTGCTCTAAAAAATAATTTGATATATCAACAGCCAATAGATCATTCCTATTTCCTATACTAGAGTTGGAAATGTGAGGTAAAATGTTTATAAGAAATGAAAATAAACTACTGAATGTTGCTGTTAATTTTATTCCAGTCTGCTTTTTATTTAAAACTAATCAAAATAATTTTGGAAAATGCCTATTGAAGTGGTTTGTCTAAGAACTATGCAATGAACTTTAGTGCCTTTGAAATGTCAGACATGAAAGCACTACATATTCAATCATGCCAATTCTGTAAAAAGGATTTTCCACCAGCACAGAACAGTAATTACATGAAGTTACCCTCTGGCATTCAACTATGACCATCATATTTAGTTTAATTTTAATTCTAATTAAGATGCCAATATTCATTTGATCAAGTGTTAAAAAACAAATGCTCACAAAGCAATTCCGAAGCAACTTAAAACACATACACTTGACCATTAGCCCAACGATGAATTACTCAGTTAAGCTTTTTGCATTTTATAACATTTTTGCAAAATTTTATTTTAAATTAATTGTGTGAACAATCCATCAGCTGCACGGTTTGTATAGAAATATTTTCTATTTGACTAGTCTGAGCGGAAAAACACCACTTAAAGTTAGTTACTCAAAAGAGAACAATTTCAAGTGTGTACCAAAAAGCAAACAACATGACAGTTTTAGGCAGCAAAGTCTAAGCAAACTCTTCCTGTTATATGTAATTCTTATAACTGTGAATACTCTCATTGACTGGGACAATGCTCGCAATAGCAAGACCTACATCTAGTGGTCTCTGTAGCACTAGCCCCTATGTTCTTGTATCATCTTCCCCCTTGCTTCTCTTCTTCTCTCTAAAGATATAGAAAGCACTTTATTGCAAAAGATATGCACAGAATATTAAAACAGAAATATATTATTCAAAGCACCATGTAAAACATACCAGTAGGGCAAGTGCAGGTGAAATTTTTCCCATCATGTTTTTGTGTTACATCAGTGCAGGTTCCATTGTTCTGACAAGGCCTGCTTTGACAGGCATTAAATTCTTCACAGAAAGCACCAATATATTGATCTTCACAGTCGCAGTAAAACATTTCCTACGAACAAACACATTGTGTCCATTACTACGAGACTTCCAAGCTTATTTCTGAGTTGTTAACTTCATTGAGCAAGGTTTAAAAAACACATCATTGTAAAAAATACATCTCTGTAAAGTTACCCCTTAAAACAATGATCCTACACCCCTTACTCGGGCAAAACTTGTAACAATGTTAGTGGGAATTTCAATGGAGTAATGAGATCAGAATGCTGGGATCTGAAACTGGGATCAGAACCCTGATATGCAAGCTAGTTATATATAATAGTAATATATAAGCCACTGTAAAATTTTCTTCTGTAGTGTTCCAGTTAACTGTAAGTGTTATTAATTAATGCCCTAAGACACACTAGTAAAGTACTGGTTAGTAATAAGAAGCTCTACTGAACATAATCAACATTGAGGTAATGGGAGATGCACCCATGTATATAAGGGGCAGAGGAAGGGGGGCCCACAGTCCTGCCTCAGCAGTTTTGTGTAAAACCTGGGACAGATTCCCTAGGGAAAGTCTCCTCTTCAATTCTGCCAAAGTCCCAGACAGAAATCTGAAAGCATTCTTCTTCCTAAGGCTTCTACTACATCTTCCAAATCTTAATTTATAACAAAAAAGTGCAAAGGACACTATATTTTAAAGCTTTAGAAATTCATACTTTAAAACATACATAATACAATATGACATAATTGTTGTTAGTTATAAAAATTATAAAAATATTTTTGAAAGAAGAATCTATGGAACATTAAGATTACTAGCAGATGAACTAAGGAGAAGGAAATAGAGATATGCTCTTTTTTTTTTAAGTTGTCTTTGCCTTAGATACATGAACAGCTGTGTCCTACAAAGAAAAAAATCATATTAATAATGTGTGGATTTAAAACATTGCAAAACTCTGTACTCAACAGAAATCAATAACATTTAGATCTTCTTTAAAAAGTTAGTACACAGGCTTGAATTTGCACATAGATCAACACTGCATATCTCCAAAACCTGGAATTATTTATATTTTATTGGGACTGCCAAAAGCCTCTGCTGAGTGAGTGGTCTGCACATACTTTTACATCCTTCAAAATCTGCAGATCACTAGAACTGAATATGCTCCATGTGAGTGATGGCAAATCTCCAAACACGGCTCTAGTTTGAACAAAAGCAGAGTGATTTGGCCAAAACCACAATTTATGTTACTTCCATATGATACAGTAATTTACAATGCAAGTTATGCATACACACCAGTATGTAGTCAGCAGAAATCTATCTAAATACCGTTTTTGGCAAATCCATCACCTGATCCTTGTCATAAAATCATAGAACTGGAAGGGACTTTGAGAGGTCTTCTAGTCCAGTCCTCTGCACTCAAGGCAGGACTAAGGATTATCTAGACCAGTAGTTCTCAAACTTTTGTGCTGGTGATCCCTTTAACATAGAAAGCCTCTGAGTGCGACCCCCCTTATAAATTAAAAACACTCCTTATATATTTAACACTATTATAAATGTTGGAGGCAAAGCGGGGTTTGAGGTGGAGACCGACAGCTCGCGACCTCCCCACGTAATACCCTCACGACCCCCGGAAGGGTTCCGACCCCCAGTTTGAGAACCCCTGATGGGTGTCTGTCTAACCTGCTCTTAAAAATCTCCAATGACAGAGATTCCACAACCTCCCTGGGAAATTTATTTCAGTGCTTAACCACCCTAACAGCTAGGAAGTTTTTTATAATGTACAACCTAAACTTCCCTTTCTGCAATTTAAACACATTGCTTCTTGTCCTACCTTCAGAGGTTAAAGAGAACAATTTTTCTCCCTCCTCCCTGTAACAATCTTTTATGTAGTTGAAAACTGTTATGTCCCCTCTCAGTCTACTCTTCTCCAGACTAAACAACCCCAATTTTTTTCAATCTTCCCTCATCGGTCATGTTTTCTAGACCTTTAATCATTTTTGTTGCTCTTCTCTGAACTTTCTCCAATTTGTCCACATCTTTCCTGACATGTGGCACCCAGAACTGGACAAAATACTCCAGCTGAGGCCTAATCAGCCAGGGATAGGGCAGAAGAATTCCTTCTTGTGTCTTGCTTACAACTCTCCTGTTAGCACATCCCAGAATGATGTTCGCTTTTTTGCAACAGTATTACACTGTTTACTCACATAGTTAGCTTGTGATCCGTGATTACCTCCAGATCCCTTTCTGCAGCACTCCTTCCTAGGCAGTCATTTCCCAATTTGTATGTGTGCAGCTGATTGTTCCTTCCAAAGTGGAGTACTTTGCATTTATCCTTATTGAATTTCATCCTATTTGCTTCAGACCATTTCTCCAGTTTGTCCAGATCGTTTTGAATTTTAATCCGATCTTCCAAAGCACTTGCAACTCTTCCCAGCTTGGTATCGTCCGCAAACTTTATAAGTGTACTCTCTATGCCATTATCTAAATCACGGATGAAGATACTGAACATAACCAGAACTGATCCCTGCAGGATCCCACTCAATATGCCCTTCCAGCTTGACTGTGAACCATCGATAACTACTCTCTGAGTACAGTTTTCCAGCCAGTTATGCATCCACGTTATAGTAGCTCCAACTAGGTTGTATTTCCCTAATTTGTTAATGAGAAGGTCATGCACGACATTATCAAAGGCCTTACTAAAGTCAAGATATACCACATCTACTGCTTTCCTCCTATCCACAAATCTTGTTATTTTGTCAAAGAAAGGTATTAGGTTGGTTTGACACAATTTGTTGTTGACAAATCCATGCTAACTGTTATGTATCACTTTATTTTCTACTATGCGTCTGCAGATTGATTGCTTAATTATTTGCTCCATTATCTTTCCGGGTACTGAAGGTAAGCTGACGGTCTGTAATTCCCCGGGTTGTCCTTATTCCTCTTTTTATAGATTGCTAGAGCCCTGCACAGATAAAAAATGTATATCCATGGATGCGGATATCCACAGATATAAAGTGG
Source organism: Chelonia mydas (assembly GCF_015237465.2). Classification (NCBI taxonomy): domain Eukaryota; kingdom Metazoa; phylum Chordata; order Testudines; family Cheloniidae; genus Chelonia; species Chelonia mydas. Next base: position 33,110,826 of record NC_057855.1, on the reverse strand, counting down.
ATATCCGCAAAGCTGCAGGGATCTACCGGCAGAACTGCAGCAGTGAAAGCTGCTGCTCGCTGGCGGGAGCCAGCACCCAGCCCGGGCAGCCCCTCCAGCATGGCTGTACTGCCCCCAGCCCTGCCCACTGGGGTGGGCACCAGGCTCACCAACAGCTGCCCATGGTCACGCTAGTGTGTGCAAGCGACTTACACGCTTCCGGGCAGGAGTTTGCTGGGCTCTGGCTCCTGCGAGTGGCAGCCCGACATGCTGCTGCTGTCACTGCTAGTAGAGCCCTGCAGCTCCGCAGATATCTGCTTTATATCCATGGATATAGATGTTGTATCCACACAGGGCTATACAGATTGGCATTATATTTGCCCTTTTCTAGTCCTCTGGAATCTCACCTGTTTTCTAAGACTTTTCGAAGACAATCGCTAAAGGCTCAGATATTTCCTCAGTCAGCTCCTTGAATGTTCTAGGATGTATTTCACCAGGCCCTGGTGACTTCAAAACATCTAACTTGTCTAAGTAATTTTTAACTTTTTCCTTCCCCATTTTAGCCTCTGATTCTACCGAATTTTCACTGGCATTCATAAAATCAGTGATAAGCCTAACCTGTCCTTGGCCTTCCTCTTGCTTCTAATGTATTTGTAGAATGTTTTCTTGTTACCCTTTATGTTTCTGGCTAGTTTAATCTCCTTTTGTGCCTTGTCCTTTCTAATTTTGTCCCTACACACTAGTGTTATTTGTTTATATTCATCCTTTGTAATTTGACCTAATTTGACCCACTTTCTGTCAGATTTTTTTTTCTTTTTTCTTTTTTTTCTTTTTTGAGTTTCAGATAATTGAAGATCTCCTGGTTAAGCCAGGGTGGTCTCTTGCCATACTTCCTATCTTTCCCATGCAGTGGGATAGTTTGCTCTCATTCCCTTAATAATGTCTCTTTGAAAAACTGCCAACTCTCTTGAACTGTTTTTCCCGTTAGACTTGCTTCCCAAAGGATCTTACCTATCAACTCCCTGAGTTTGCTAACGTCTGCCATCTTGAAATCCATTGTCTTTATTGTCCTATTTTCCCTCCTATCATTTCTCAGAACCACAAACTCTGTCATTTCATGATCACTTTCACCCAAGCTGTCTTCCACTTTCAAATTCTCAACCAGTTCTTCCCTATTTGTCAAAATCAAATATAGAACAGTCTCACCCCTAGCAGCTTTCTCTACCTTCTGAAATAAAAAATGGTAAATCCCAAAAGGTAAGTCAGTAGTGACATTCAGAATAAGTTTTTCCTCAATTCCATATGGCACTGGTGGAGAACACATCAGTGCATGGCTCATTTCTGTTAAAAAAAATCCTAAAGATGACAAACATCAATTGCTCAAAACCTCTGCTTGTTTATTAGTACTCAGATAACATGAGTCACGCAGTCACATTGTGCAAGCTGTAGGATGAGGACTTGTGTGAAGAGATAACACAAATCTGTTACAAGCTTCATCCGTCATGGTTATTTTAACTCTTTCAAGCAGCAAGTGATTTTTATGCTTAAACAACAGTCAGTTTGTGATCTTGGGCTTGTGATCATCTTTGTTTCTGAGTGTTGAGTTTAGGCTTAATCATCAAATCAGGACTGCTGCTACCAGGATAATAAGGCCAGAAAATGGTCATTCAATAACTCATACCTTTTTTATTGACTTACCAAAGTGTGGCCCTACACTTAAAAAAAAAAAAAAAAAAAAAAAAACCTAACTACATATTTTTTTAACATGTTCAGGAAAAATCTTTACGTTTTAAGGAGCACACATCAGCAGAGATTCACTGGGCTTTATACACAGAGTGGGGAGAGCCCACTTTTCAAAATGAGTCAAGAGACAAAATGTGGTGTACTGTACGATTGTTATTTCTTCACAGAATTTTCCTACCTCCAATTCTATCTGCTTATTCTCTACTTTAATTCTGCTTGGTTTGTTTATTTTAAAATATGAAATCAGTGAATCTAGCAGATTTAAAAGAAGCATTAATGCTGTATTTCCAGTACCTGCACTCGTGCAACTGGAAATACAGTTAATACAGTTAATACTACTGCTTCCTAGAGGCAGTAGTGTTGTAGTTACGAGAAACTAGGTTGTGCCTCTAGAAAGTCTGCATCAGTGAGCTTTAATCTCCTTTCTTTCTTTGTTTCATTTTCCCTTTTATTTACTTAGAACATCTAACAAATTAAATAAACTATGTTACTGTAATATCGAGGTTGCAATATGAACTTGGTCATGTCGCACATCATGGACTATGTCCATTTCCTGTTTTCCTTACAAAGGGACCGATCCTTGGTTATATCTCAGGAGGAATTGTTTGCACTGTAGTCACCCAATCTTGGGGCCAAGTGCAAAGTGCTGCTGATTAGAGCAACCTGAGGAAAATCAGAACATTTCCATGTACAATATGTCCAGGGAATATAACACCAGGAATCTCCATTAGGTCCCTAAAAATGAAAACAAAACATATTGCAGAAAACATACACCTAGTGTAAATGTAATTCCATATACAGATTCATAGAGTTTAAGGCCAGAATAGACCAGCAGATCATCTAGTCTAACTTCCTGTATATAACAGGCCATCACATTTACAGTTTCCCCTGTATTGACTTGTGATTGACTAAAGCATAGCTTGTGTTGAGACATGGGTATCTCTGTACTAGTTGAAAATTGACCACTGTTTAGCAGAACTGCAGATCTGAGACTCCCTCCCAAACCCAAACCTGAATGCACAGATGGAAATAAAAGAACAATCTAGTATATAGCTTGCTGCCCACAGAATATTTTGTGGTCATGCTTTTCAAAAGGGCAGATTCAAGAATGACAGGCCCGACTCTTTTGTCATTTAGGCTGACGTAAATCTGTTGACTTCAGTAGTGTTACACCAGTTAGACATCAGAGTAAGAGGGGAGAATCAGAGGCGACGTATATAAATGATATTCTTTTTGCGAATACAAACTAACACGGCTGCTACTCTGAAAAATATTCATTCCTGAAACTCACATGGCCTTCCAACCATTCTTGCAGTGTTTACAAGTGTTTCCTTTCATGTCAATAGCCTATTCAGAAAGCTATACATTAGCTATCTTCTTTGCCTTTTTCTTGGTAGCCAGGTGATCATTTAAGCAACCAGTCTTTGATACAGAGGAAAATTTGTACAATAGCTATTTGTTGTCCTTGAAACTGCAGATTCTTTTTACGCTGTTGTTCAAATCTCCTTAGTAGTTTTTAAATTGCCTTCTAACCCAATAAGATGTTTATATAAACCAGGAGCTAAAAATATTTAATTATGTTTTGTGCACTGTGGCTGTTTAGTCTCTAACTCTATACATAAACACCTATGAGACACTGCTGCAAAAGACTTTTATTTAGAAAATATAATTCAATTGTTTTCAAAATCTTTTCTGCAGCAGCATCTCATATATTTAATCTAACTACTCATTTCTAAGGGGCCTGTTACTGGGGTACCTAGACCCCATTTAAGAGGATTAATTAACAGAACACTTAGAATATGTAAAGCACTGTACACATATGGTGAGTATTATTCATACACTCAATAAATATTTCATTTGAATTTTGATTTTCAGGCAATAGGTTAATAATTACAGCTACAAATTATTATAAATAATTCAACAGAACCATTTTTGGCCCAAATTACTACCATCCTGTGCCATATAATTGGCTTCCAAATCTTTCTCTCATTCTAGTTCAAAAGTTCCCTCTAATTATTGAAAACTTTCTAGGGATTTGCTTCAGTCTACTATTTTGATCACATTTCCCTCCTGTTTCCCCACCCATTAGTTCCATCCAATTTTGGTTTCACATATTCCTTGGCCTGTACTCACCAGTTAGAGCCAGTGGTGAGCTGGAGCCGGTTCACCCTTCCCGGCTTCCCGCTGAACAGCTGATTCGCGGGAAGCCAGGGGAGGGGGCGGAGAAGCAGAGCGGGGCGGTGCATTCAGGGGAAGAGGCAGAGCGGAGGTGAGGTGAGGTGAGCTGGGGCCGGGTGCGGGGCGGGAAGCTGCAAGTGGGTGCTCTGCACCCACCAAATTCTCCCCATGGGTGCTCCAGCCCCGGAGCACCCACAGAGTCGGCGCCTAAGGTGCTACTTTTGATGTGATCAGTTGGGGAGCAGCCGCTCCCCCTGCTCCCCCCCTAGCTACACTTCCCCACCCCTAGGAGCCAGAGAGACCTGCCGGATGCTTCCTGGGAGCTGCCCCAGGTAAGCAGCTCCGGGACTCCCCACCTCACCCCCCGGCAGGTGCCTCTGGCTCTTAGGGGTGGGGTGGGCACCCACTACGGTGACCCACGAGACGCTCCTGCCCGGTTCTGGGGGCAGTCAGGGGACAGGGGAGGGGGGTGGATAGGGTTGGGGGGGGCATCAAGGAACACGGGAGGGTTGGATGGGGCACGAGTCCTGGGGGGCAGGGGTGGGCAACGACCCCGTCGTGAGGTGCGGAGGGAACCCGTTGTTAAGATTTTGGCAGCTCATCGCTGGTTAGAGCGGTCTCCCTTTATACTTCCCCACATATCTGGAAATCTCCAGATGACTGTAATCCAAACCATTGAGACATGTCTCTTTCAATCTTGCCTTAAAACCTCCTTTCCCCTCTCTCTAGCCTCTTGAGCTAATACTACAATTCCAAAGATTTTTGATTGCATATCAAACAGTAATGATGTCACAAAATACAATATTGGCGTAGCCTTTTAACAGATTCATAGATTTTAACACCAGAAGGGACTATTATGATCCTCCAGTCTGAGCTCCTGCATAACACAGGTCTAAGAAGCTCACCCAATAATTTTTGCATCAAGCCCATAATTTCTATTTGAACTATATGATAAATCTATTGAACTGCCTAGAAATAAACTAGAAAGACAAAATATTTTTTATTGGACCAGTTTCTGGTTGGTGAGAGACATCAGAAGTTGGTCCAATAGAAGATATTACCTCACTCACTTTGTCTCTCTAATATTCTGTGACTGACACAGCTACAACACTGCATAGAAATCAACTATCTTCTAAAGCAGTGTTTCCCAAACATTTTTGGCCACGGAACACCTGGTATATATTTACGGAACACTTCTAATATTATTTTGTAGTCATTTGGTTTTCAAATAAAAATTGCGTTATTTATGCTCAAATATATTTTATTTTATAAAACAAAGCAAAAATACAAATTTAAAATAACTTGAACTAACAATTTCTAACTGGAAAGCATGTATAAAGTAGTACAAAAATCAAGTGCAAGACCCTTTTTTTTAATTATGATTCTTTCACGGAACACCTATTCACGTCATGCGAAACACCAGTTTGGGAAATGCTGTTCTAAAGTATTTAAGTAACTGTTTTGGTTCTCTACACTTTATGAGAAATTAAGGTGCATGTAATGGCAACAGAAGCACAGATGCTGTGGATAAAGGCTATGGTTAGTACCAGACTATACTTTTCATTCCATGTTTAAATACAGATTATCTGTAAACTAAAATGCAGCCAAACATCTGATGAAATGGTACCATGTCATTAGCTTATCTGATTAGTGAAGAAAAGTAAATAGTATAAAATTTGTGTTTTAATTAATGTTTTCATTCATGATAGTTTCTTTAATGTTAACCTCTGGGAAAGCACAAGTCTTTTGAAGATTGTTTCATTTAAATATAAAATCTACATGGCCTGCTTTTTTATCTTCTTCAGTGAATTTAGTGCTTTTGAAAAATGCCCAATTTGACAAGCATGGAAAGTGAAATCTTCTGTTTATCCACAGAACAAGTACACAGACGCAGTGGACTATATGGATACTTATCAATGTCTCTCATTCCAGACCTGAAGAAGCTACATCTCAGGGCAAAGGGACTGTCCTCCCTGCTGTGAATGTCAAACAACAAAGATGCCAATTTGTCCTCGACAGTGGTTTAGTAGTGATTAAGGGTAACATTTTCAAAAGCATCTGAAGTGAATTTGGAGTCTAAATCTCATTTAAAAAGTGCTTTAGGCATTCAGAAATCTAAGTCCCATTGACCTTTAATAAGAGTTACGCCTCAGTGCCGAAGTCACTTTTGAAAGTGATTTTTATGATGTGGACTCTTGCTATGTAGGACCTACCAGTGGTGAGCTGGAGCTGGTTTGCACCGGTTCACGTGAACCAGTTGATAAATTTAGAAGCCGGTTTAGAACCGGTCGTTAAAGGGTTGGGCAAACTCTGGCCCACAGGAGCGTCCTGTCTGGCCTGCCTGAGCTCCCAGCTGGGGAGGCTCCCCTTGAGAATCCCTTTTTACGCACCCAGCGGTGCTCCGAGTCTTCGGCAGCACTTCGGCGATGGGTCCCTCAGTGCTGCCGAAGACCCGGAGCGAGTGAAGGATGTGCTGCTGAAGACCCGGGGTGACTGAAGGAACCGGTTCTTCAGATTTTGGCAGCTCATCACTGGGACCTATGCAATGAACTACCAACTTATTTTTACACAGGCCATCGAACATCTATCATATGTCACAATGTTTTCACTTCCAACCTGAGCTTTACTTGAAAAGTCAAGGTGTGTAGGAAAGGCTTTGCATTCCAATATCAATCCCCTCAGCAAACTGCTTTGCCAGACGTTAGACCTGATCAAGACTCAAAGACTTGCTATTCTGCTTTATCACCTTTACAGGTAAATGTATTCATCATTTCTAAATTACAAGGCATTTCAAACTTTGCTGACTAAACTAATACTGCTTTGTGGACTGTGGAGGTTTGGGAAGGCTGCTTTCCCTGGTGTACTTTGCCACTGATTGTACATATGAAGCCAATAGAAAAGGAGTACTTGTGGCACCTTAGAGACTAACCAATTTATTTGAGCATGAGCTTTCGTGAGCTACAGCTCCCTTCATCGGATGCATACTGTGGAAATTGCAGAATACATTATTATATACACAGACACCATGAAACAATACCTCCTCCCACTGATGATCACTTTAGATAAGCTATTACCAGCAGGAGAGTGGGGTGGGAGGAGGTATTGTTTCATGGTGTCTGTGTATATAATAATGTATTCTGCAATTTCCACAGTATGCATCCGATGAAGTGAGCTGTAGCTCACGAAAGCTCATGCTCAAATAAATTGGTTAGTCTCTAAGGTGCCACAAGTACTCCTTTTCTTTTTGCGACTACAGACTAACACGGCTGTTACTCTGAAACCTGTCATGAAGCCAATACTTCGCCAACTTTTATAAAAGCCAAATTCGCTGATCCTAATTTACACCATTAGAAGTCAATGTCCTGAGGTCATTTTCAATTTCACTTGCAGTGTTTTTTGCAGGTATATTTCATTAACATTTATGCATGTGCACGTTATGGTAGGAAGATCTGGTAGCACCACTTATTGTTAAGGTTGCCTGACACTTCAACATCATAAAACCTAATTTTCAGTTGATTATAACTTTGTCAAATGTTACCAATTTTGGGATGAAATCCATATTGCATGTCTTCCTCAGGAAAAATTCAGCCAGAATGGTTTAGCCAGTTCATTATGCAGTCATTCTCTGCTTACATACGGTTCTCACACATTTAACTCATAAAAATACTCAAAAGCCTGGTGGCTTTTCTACCAAGCTACAGGAGTTTTATAGTGTGGGTTTCAGCTTTGTTTGAAGTGCTGCTAATCTAAGAATCCCGAAACTCTAGAAAATTATTGTTCTAGAGCAGTCTACACAAAAAGAAATGGAACCCACAACACAATGATCCAGATGGACTATTCTCCCTCTTTTGGAATACAACTATTTTTGAGAAACAGGGGATAAAACATCTCAGAAAAGTTGCAATTCCAGATAAACTCCAGGTTATGCTTAAGTGCTTTCCTGAAATTGAGCCAATATTTGTATAATAATGGTAGTGTTTGTGTGATGGGGAGGCAATGTGGCCTAGTGGACAGAGCATTGGGCTGGAACTGGGTTATATTCCTGGATCTGCCATTGGATTATTGACCAATTATTGATCTTGGGCAAGTCATTTCCTCTCTATGCTTCAGTTTCCTCATCTGTAAAATGATAATGATATTGACCTTTATAAAGTGCTTTGAGAAGCACTATTTATGAGCTAGGTATTATTATTAATTATTATTAATATTAGTGCCCAAACATCTCAATTAGAACTGGAATCCCATTGTGTGACGCTTGAAATGATTTCCATTATATACAGGGCTTACAGTGTGTAAATGTCTCTCAGCACCCCACTATAAAAATTGTTCCAGCACCCCTGCATATATGTAATGAAAATATGAATTGACTTAACTAACGTTTGTCTCGGTCTGCACACACCCTTAAACAGTACCCCATTCAATTTAACTCTGAATCCTGCTACCAGCACAAGTAAGGGTGGGGCCATAGGACAGGGCAGAGCCACAGGGGCACTAGATTGCCTTAGTTCAGCCCTGCATGGCTGAGTATATTAGGGGAAGGAAAGGACATAACAGTACAACACAGAAAGTTATCTGCAGTAGAGGAGCAGCAAATTGTGATTTAGAGCCATATCATGTTATCAGTTTTAAGCAGAACACCACTCTGAAGTAATGACAGGTTTCAGAGTAGCAGCCGTGTTAGTCTGTATTCGCAAAAAGAAAAGGAGTACTTGTGGCACCTTAGAGACGAATAAATTTATTTGAGAATAAGCTTTCATGAGCTACAGCTCACTTCATCGGATGAAGGTGTCACAAGTACTCCTTTTCTTTTTACACTGAAGAAAATGAGGAGTTCTGCTTACAGCCAATGACATTACAATAGCCTTGAGAATGGTGTTGCTTAGGCAGAGGAGGGCTTCAGGCACAGAGTTTAAATTAAGACCCAGATGTCAGCTTCCACACAGTCTGCAGATGCTTGCATCTGGAGTTTTGATTCAACTTATTACAGAGATTGGGGTCAGTGATGAAGTTTGCATCAGAATCCAGTGTGAACTTCACCAAACTTCAGGGTGTTCAAATATATATCTAAACTGACCAAAGTACAGCACACATCTCAGTTATAAAAGATGTGAGCAGTAATTTATTTAGAAAAAGCATAATGGAAAAAATTAAAATACTAATGAAAATCATGTTTTTCCACCCTCATGTCCACTCAACTAAACATGGAGATCTACTATCTCGTATGCACAGAATACTAGTCACTATATTATATAGGTACCGGAGTAAGAGAGGCATAAAATTCAAAAGTGTTTTACTCACTAATCTTAACAAAATGGACAGTTAAAAAGCTAAGGATAATGATGATGATGTCAGAAGATATGTAGTAGCAATTTACCATAAAATACAGTAACAAAATGTTTTTTTTGAAATTTTGACAACGAAAAGGGTTGCAACACTTCAAACTCAAATTTCTAATGATACATAACAGTTTGGGGATTCACAGAAGTTATTCTGCAGAGATAATTAGGTGTCATTATTTGCTATTAGATAAGTCATCTTCATTTTTTCCAAATCACAGTGTTATATTTTTTTCGTGAATAGGTGACGTGCTCATTAATTTGAGCACAAAAGCCACACAAAGGGAAGAAGAAATTACACACTGTTGTAATCCTAAACAGAATGATAACTAAACAATTCAAACCAAATAACGTAATTTATATACAATTCTTCTGTGTATTTTAGTTAACTATAATATGGAGTGTAAATCTAGAACAGCAGCATACACAAAGATTTGGGTAGCAATTAAATTGAAATCAAACCAATTTCTTATTAGCAAATCCAAAATATAAATTCTCTGCTATTTTCTAGTGATATACTGTACGTACAACCAAAACAAGTTAAGTGGGTACTACTGGAAATAAATAAGAGTAATAATCATTGTATCAGATGCTGGATTTCTGATATCATTTTTACAACAAGCAAGAGAGACTATAAAAACTACATAGAGACAGATAATTCATTCTGCATTCTTAATTATAGTAGATTTGTCCTTAACTATGTCCAGACCTAAACTGATGCCTGCCTCTTTCTTGCTCCGAAAGACTTAATATTCGTTCAAATTTTTGGGTAATTACTATAATGTATGGACCAAATATTACTCTGATTTAGACAAGTGTAAATCTGGAGTAACTCCACTGAAGTCACTGACTTACACCAATGTAAATGAAAGCCTCTATCTAAAATACTTCAGCTTTCATTATGAAACAAAGCTGTAGGGGACAATTTCCTGGTGCAAGTGCTGGAGGAACCAACTAGGGGCAGAACTCTTCTTGACCTGCTGCTCACAAACCGGGAAGAATTAGTAGGGGAAGCAAAAGTAGGAACCTGGAGGCAGTGGGAACCTGGGAGGCAATGACTGTGAGATGGTCAAGTTCAGGATCCTGACACAAGGAAGAAAGGAAAGCAGCAGAATACGGACCCTGGACTTCAGAAAAGCAGACTTTGACTCCCTCAGGGAACTGATGGGCAAGATCCCCTGGGAGAATAACTTGAGGGGGAAAGGAATCCAGGAGAGCTGGCTGTATTTTAAAGAATCCTTATTGCGGTTACAGGGACAAACCATCCCGATGCGTAGAAAGAATAGTAAATATGGCAGGCGATCAGCTTGGCTTAACAGTGAAATCCTTGCTGATCTTAAACACAAAAAAGAGGCTTACAAGAAGTGGAAGATTGGACAAATGACCAGGATGAGTATATAAATATTGCTCGGGCATGTAGGAATGGAATCAGGAAGGCTAAATCACTCCTGGAGTTGCAGCTAGCGAGGGATGTTAAGAGTAACAAGAAGGGTTTCTTCAGGTATGTTGGCAATAAGAAGAAAGCCAAGGAAAGTGTGGGCCCCTTACTAAATGAGGGAGGCAACCTAGTGACAGAGGATGTGGAAAAAGCTAATGTACTCAATGCTTTTTTTGCCTCTGTCTTCACGAACAAGGTCAGCTCCCAGACTACTGCACTGGGCAGCACAGCATGGGGAGGAGGTGGCCAGCCCTCTGTGGAGAAAGAAGTGGTTCGGGACTATTTAGAAAAACTGGACGTGCACAAGTCCATGGGGCCGGATGCGTTGCATCCGAGAGTGCTAAAGGAATTGGCGGATGTGATTGCAGAGCCATTGGCCATTATCTTTGAAAACTCATGGCGATCGGGGGAAGTCCCGGAAGATTGGAAAAAGGTTAATGTAGTGCCCATCTTTAAAAAAGGGAAGAAGGAGGATCCTGGGAACTACAGGCCGGTCAGCCTCACCTCAGTCCCCGGAAAAATCATGGAGCATGTCCTCAAGGAATCAATTCTGAAGCACTTAGAGGAGAGGAAAGTGATCAGGAACAGTCAGCATGGATTCACCAAGGGAAAGTCATGCCTGACTAATCTAATTGCCTTCTATGATGAGATAACTGGTTCTGTGGATGAAGGGAAAGCAGTGGACGTGTTATTCCTCGACTTTAGCAAAGCTTTTGACACGGTCTCCCAGAGTATTCTTGTCAGCAAGTTAAAGAAGTATGGGCTGGATGGATGCACTACAAGGTGGGTAGAAAGTTGGCTAGATTGTCGGGCTCAACGGGTAGTGATCAATGGCTCCATGTCTAGTTGGCAGCCAGTATCTAGCGGAGTGCCTCAAGGGTCGGTCCTGGGACCAGTTTTGTTCAATATCTTCATTAATGATCTGGAGGATAGTGTGGATTGCACTCTCAGCAAGTTTGCGGATGACACTAAACTGGGAGGAGTGGTAGATACGCTGGAGGGTAGGGATAGGATACAGAGGGACCTAGACAAATTAGAGGATTGGGCCAAAAGAAATCTGATGAGGTTCAACAAGGACAAGTGCAGAGTCCTGCACTTAGGATGGAAGAATCCCATGCACCGCTACAGACTAGGGACCGAATGGCTAGGCAGCAGTTCTGCAGAGAAGGACCTAGGGGTGACCGTGGACGAGAAGCTGGATATGAGTCAACAGTGTGCCCTTGTTGCCAAGAAGGCCCAATGGCATTTTGGGGTGTATAAGTAGGGGCACTGCCAGCAGATCGAGGGACGTGATCGTTCCCCTCTATTCGAGATTGGTGAGGCCTCATCTGGAGTACTGTGTCCAGTTTTGGGCCCCACACTACAAGAATGATGTGGAGAAATTGGAGAGAGTCCAGCGAAGGGCAACAAAAATGATTAGGGGACTGGAACACATGAGTTATGAGGAGAGGCTGAGGGAACTGGGATTGTTTAGCCTACGGAAGAGAAGAATGAGGGGGGATTTGATAGCTGCTTTTAACTACCTGAAAGGTGGATCGAAAGAGGATGGATCTAGACTATTCTCAGTGATAGCAGATGACAGGACAAGGAGTAATGGTCTCAAGTTGCAGTGGGGGAGGTTTAGGTTGGATATTAGGAAAAACTTTTTCACTAGAAGGGTGGTGAAACACTGGAATGCATTACCTAGGGAGGTGGTGGAATCCCCTTCTTTAGAAGTTTTTAAGGTCAGGCTTGACAAAGCCCTGGCTGGGATGATTTAGTTGGGATTGGTCCTGCTCTGGGCAGGGGGTTGGACTAGATGGCCTCCAGAGGTCCCTTCCAACTCTGTTATTCTATGATTCTATGATTCTTTGTTTGTGAAGACTGCCATCAGAACATATATCAGTACATTCACTGTTTTATTGCATCTGAATGCAACCAGACAGACTAAAACAGTAGCATCAGGAGAGGTATGGCCTTCCTGTCATTTATCTTAATGAAATCCTATTTGTGATGACTTAAATGCTAATAGTGGTAATTGCTTCACTGCTAAATGACATACTGAATAATGTCCAGAAAATAAGCTGTTCTAGTATTGCCTCTGAATAGAGCTGGTATCATACTGATGTCATTCAGAGAAAACACACCAGAACATTTGCGTGTTTCAGAAGGAATTAAATAACTTTAGCAGCTAGGTCAGCTGTGTCTGGTTTTGATAACTTTTCTGATAGGCAGTAACATCTTCTGAATCTTGAAGCGTTTATTAGTGCATTTATATTTATTTACTGCTACATACATAAAGGCACTGCATATTATTTTTCAATTGTCTCCTTCGATTTTTCTACATGGGGAATTTCAGACATTGTCGTAATCCTAAATAGAATGGTACCACCAATATCTCTGCACCAGCACAAACCCCTAGTATAGACAGGGAATATTACTATAGGATCCAATTAGCACTGGTGCAGCAGCTCCAACTTGAAACCGGATAAACTGTACTGGCACATATGGTGGTTTATAGGGGAGCTTTACCTAAGGGTTTCACTGTGAAGCTACATTAGTGGCTGACCACCAATGACTGAAACTGGGGCAAATATTCAAATACGTTTTCTTACAGGTTTTTAAACTTTTAAAACTTTGGATAGAAAACATGTTTGTTATAATTTGCCACAGTATATATCATGGCACAGTCTGGAGTTATATTGTGTTCTGCATGTGACAAAAATGGACACACTGAAAAAACCCTTTTTGTAAATTCTGGTTTATTCTAATGATATAATCATAGATTTATTTTTGTAACTTGAATGTAATATAGTGACGTTCTGCAAAACCATATTATGAAAATTTATTAATGTTAAGGAAAAATGATGTATGAAGATGTTCAAGTTTTTTTTATTGTTAAACTAATAAAGTTTATGCTACTTAAACTGTAATTGATTCCTTCATCATAATATAGATCTTAAAAAGTATGCATTTCTTTAGAAGGTTAAAGATGCTAGTTACACATGAATTATGTGCCATTATTCCAACCTCATTGTTAGCCCATACTGGCAAAAATACAAAGATCATGCATGTATGTTGCAAAGCATACAAAGATGATACCTAATAAAGTATATTTTTCATGTATGAATCAAAGCCTTCGTCTAAACTTAAAATTTATACTGGCATAGCTATGTTAATGGGGGAAGAGTGGAAAACACCACACACCTGACCAACAAAGCTATGCTAACAAAACCTCCAGTGTAGACACAGCTATGTTGACGGACAAGTGCTTTTGTTGGCCTATCTAATGTTATTCTGGGAGATGGCGTTCCTACACAGGCAGAAATTCTGTCGGAAGAGGATGCACCCTTGACTCAGAATCCACTCTCTCAACAAAATTTGGACCAGAGGACTGTGTATTGCACTCCTCTCATCATCAGTACAGCAAAAATTGGAAGGGAATCTATACCCTGGAAGCCCTTTTGGTTTTACTACTACATTGTATTCAACAGCTGGTGAAAATAATATTTGACTCCATCCAAACATAGGGGGCCAACATATTCCTTACTCAGGAGTTTTCCTGAGTAAGGAATGAGTAAAAGCTGGGTAATGAGCTCTTGATCTGGACCAAATTTATTTGTTTACTGATTTACACGCTCTACAGCATGCCTCTGTACTTATACTACAGGAAACTGTTAATTATAATTTACTTTCCAGTTAAGCAGATGTGGTAGCATATTTCTTTTGCATTAAAATGCATTTGAAGCAAAATGGCGAGGCACATAAACAAACAAAGTTGGTCATTAATATTCCTGTTGGCAGTGGAAGCAGCGACTATAGCCAGTGGAGCTTTTAGCTTATTCATGGCACTAGGCCTTTTACACATTCTTCTAACAACATGCTTTGCGTCTTGGAAGACTAGATTACACAAACAGAATGATTTATAGGTAAAAAAAAAACAAACAGAAAATCACAAAGGGCATGTAGTAAAGATAAATAAAATTAAAGTTTCAGCTTTGCAAAAAGAAGGACAGACGATCAGCCTTGTGGGAAACTGACACTATGGCTGAGTCACGTTGAGTATATAGTTTTGGCAGTTGCTTGCTATATCACTAAAAAAATCACCAAGCCATTCCAGGGCATGTCTCACCTTGGATGAGGAAAACAGTGTCAAAAACATGCCACTCAACTTAGCATGCACCTCCCAGAATCAAGGTAATTAAAACTACACTGGTCATATTGGTTCTGAATCAGTTTCCAGTCTTTAAATTGTAGGGCTAAAGATCAAGAAAACTTCTGTTAGAAAAATCAGTAAGGAGGAGAAATAAATAAAATGACATTTTTATTCTCAATGGGGTAAAAAACTGTTCATAAATTAATTATATTTGGAAATCAGAAACATAATTGATGCCTTGGCTGATTATCCTCAGTCTAGAATGATTTTTAAAATAGTTTGGTTGCATGTAGATAATCATAAATGTTAGTGTTGTTTCCCCAGTATGTTCCAAAGAATTGAAGGACTTTTCTGTAGAAATTAAAGATTCTAGTTATAGTTATAGTTGTGAGCCCAAATTTTATCTGTAGCGAAAACTTATGAAGGATATTGCTAATTCTAATTCTTTCTGCCTGTAATACTTTGGAATCTGTCTCTTTCAGAAACTGACCTCTCTATGGCTTCTCTAGGTCCAATAGCTCCACCTGCTGCTGGTAATTAGCCATAAGCTACAGTGTGCTAGAAGCAGTTCCCATTGCAAGTTATTCCCTTAATAAATATGCTCCCTATTATTATTATTCACTTGTCTGCTTTCAGTATGCTCTATGCTATAACAGATGTATACTAAAACTGAATTCCCTGGATCTTTGACTCATGCTGATTTGAATGGGGATTGAGGGCAGAACACATTTCAGGAATGATCTCCAAATAACCTATTATTTTTAACAGTATTACTTCATTGGCCAGAAAAATGGGGGTTGGATATCTGCTTATTTTGTAGGACCAACAAAAAAAAATGTTTCAATTTGAGAACCACCGTCATAAATATAAAGGGAAGGGTAAACACCTTTAAAATCCCTCCTGGCCAGAGGAAAAACCCTTTCACCTGTAAAGGGTTAAGAAGCTAGGATAACCTCGCTGGCAACTGACCAAAGTGACCAATGAGGAGACAAGATACTTTCAAAAGCTGAGGGGAGGGAGAAACAAAGCCTCTCTCTCTGTCTCTGTGATGCTTTTGCCGGGGACAGAATAGGAATGGAGTCTTAGAACTTAGTAAGTAATCTAGCTAGATATGCATTAGATTCTGATTCCTTTAAATGGCTGAGAAAATAAGCTGTGCTGAATGGAATGTAGATTCCTGTTTTTGTGTCTTTTTGTAACTTAAGGTTTTGCCTAGAGGGATTCTCTATGTTTTGAATCTAATTACCCTGTAAGGTATTTACCATCCTGATTTTACAGAGGTGATTCTTTTACTTTTTCTTCTATTAAAATTCTTCTTTTATTAATCTGATTGCTTTTTCATTGTTCTTAAGATCCAAGGGTTTGGGTCTGTGTTCACCTATGCAAATTGGTGAGAATTTTTATCAAGCCTTCCCCAGGAAAGGGGGTGTAAGTGTTGGGAGGATTTTGGGGGGGAAAGACATTTCCAAACGGACTCTTTGCCAGTAATATACCGGTTAGACGTTTGGTGGGGGCAGCGATAAAGTCCAAGGGCAAAAGGTTAAATAGTTTGTACCTTGGGGAAGTTTTAACCTAAGCTGGTAAAAGTAAGCTTAGGAGGTTTTCATGCAGGTCCCCACATCTGTACCCTAGAGTTCAGAGTGGGGAAGGAACCTTGAGAACCACATAAAAAATATTTCAGCCTCTTGGAACTGGTGTGATAAAGTACAGTGAGCAAAGAAATGGCCAATGATGGAGTGAATTAGTAAATCTCCTTTTGACTCAATATATGTAACTGCCTCCACCACCTCCAAAAATGAAGTCTACACACCCTTTGACTGAATAGGCAAATATGCTGGGGACATAATCTGAGCCCTTCCATCTATTCCTGTGCATGTAAGGGCCACATAAACTCCTTTGCGGTGGAGGGTGGTGTCGGGGGCATCCGCGAGATACCAGCTTCTTTTTCCAAGAAACAATTGTTAGACCCTTGATCAAGAAAAAAATCTCTTCAGCTATCGCCTAGGCTCAAACTTTCATTTTTGGAGGAAGATTGTTGGGACAGCTGTGGCCCTGGTTAGTGTTAGAGAGCATATCATAAACTGTACCAGTTGTGATCACTGATGATAACCATTCCTGATTCTTTTAGATATGTTACCTGGCTTAGTTATCACTGATCATTGTAGCCTGAAGAACATAAATATTGTATCCAGCGGTAATGCAACGAACCTACAGGCCCAAACCCTGTAAGACCCAGCTTGAGCACTTAGCATGAGGCTTTAGACCTACAAACCTTAGCATAAGAAAGTTAACCAATAAAAACAGAGTTATAGGAGAACCTAACATAAGATTTTTGCTTGGTTTACAGTTGCAATTTTGCTAATTGTGCATGAAATAACTAACAGGTATTTCAAGTATTTTGGGATAAGAACATCCGCAAACATATAATTGCAGGATTGTTATGGCAACTTAATTGACATATATGACAATGGACTTGGGATAACTAATATGCTAACCTATAGGATAAGGACACCCCAATATTATCAGGGTGAGGTATTTAGTTTTGGATAGACGAAGGAGAATATTTATACGCATATTCATGGAAGCCACCGGACCCTATAATTGGCCCAACCACCACAGAAGCTAGAGAGCTCTCAGGACCTTGATCACCAGACTAGCTTAGCATGCCAGAGATCAGATAGGACCCTGCCTTCCTACCTCTAGGTCTCCATGAGAATTGTGAGAGTATGCATATGGGATGATGTGGGACATCAGACTCACGTTGCACTATAGTTACATTCTCATTTGGTTTGGAACATTTGTGTTTTTACTGACTGTATTAACAAAATTATTAAAATCTCAGCTCTACTCTGAGTGCCACTGTTGTGCACGTCCGGGTCCCCAACAAGAAACTGAATTTGAAATTGAACTTAATCTTTCTGTTGTGTTTGACTCTGGGGCGGGAACCTGGCAAACCTCAAGAAGTTTAACTGTTTTGTCAATTGGGAGTTTAACTGGAAACTCTAAAGGAAAATTGATATAATCAATATCCACTCAACAAATCGGGCAACACAATCAGGTGTGTTTTCTCCCCTACAGAGCCTAGCACTAATAGATGGAGACCCTCAAGTGATTCCATTCCTTTCTCCTTAAGAGAACCAAGAGGGTAGTCCTAGACAATTACTCATTTCCCTCAAGGGCTCTCCCATGCAGACACACAGAGTTCCATTCTGTCCCCTCTCCTGTTCAATGACCATTTGGACTTTTAGGAGGTTAAAAATACATGTGCTGTCTATAGTATGCAGATGACATCCAACTTTATATTTCTCTCTCTCCTAGCACAGCCAGCGCAGCTGAATGACTTGTTTCATGTCTAACAGAGATTGGGGTGTTCATGAGGATTAGTTGATTGAGGTTCACCCCAGAAAAGTCAAAGGTGATGCTTATAAGGTGCAGGATACAATCTGAAGAAATAGCAAAGCCTATCATTTCTTATGCAGGCTTACAAGCTAGATATCTAGTTGGAGTTCAGAAGCTGCTGGATGTTACAAGTTTCAGCACTTAACCAAAAAACAACTCATCGTGTGTGCTTGGCAAAAAGGTTGCAACATTTTCTTTCAGATACAGATCTCATCAAGGTCATCCAAGCTTTTGTCATATCAAGACTGGATTGCATGACTGTAATACACTCTAAAAGGAGGGAAATACCTTAAGACTATTCTAAAATTTCAAAATACATCTGCCTGGCTGTTTGGCCATGTTTATCACAGGCAGAACGTTACATCTGTTCTGTGTGATTGGCACTGATACCAAATGATTTCTGACTGAGGTTTAATGCATTCATTTTTAGAGCTGCTGCAAAAAAAGTTTGAAATTTGAAATTTTCTGACAAAAAATTATCCTTTTTTCATTATTTTCATGAAAAATGTATGTCGTTTCTCTACCAGCTATAAAGCTCGTCAAAAAACCTGAGTTTTGAAATTTTTCAATGAAAAAGGCCATTGTTTGCAAAAATAATTCCATGTTCTGAGTTTTAACCTATAAAACTTTAAATGGTGTGATGCCTTGCTGTCCCTATAGACTGATTCTTCATGTGGTTCTATGCCACTACAACAACAAAGACTAGTAATGATTACATGAATGCGATCTACTGATTGGGCATTCTCAGTGAGGGTTCTTCACCCCTGGAAAGTACTTCCCCTTTGGTCTGCCAAGGCCTGGATTTAATGACTGCCAGAACTTGCACCAAGGCTTATATTGAGCATTTGTTTTCCAAAGATTTTAAGGTGGAGTGGTGGATATTGAAAGCGGTTTTGAAGTTGAAGGTTGACAGACCCTATTTGATAGCACTGAACCAATTTTGTTTCTTTTTTATTTTTTGTAAAACGGTTTGTAAAACGGTTCGGGTCAAAGATCTATATAAATAGGTTCATTACAAATTATAATACACACATCTTCATGAATGAAACACAGAATACACCAACAGGTCATCATTTCTTCCAAAACAGTCAGATATAGATCAATGTATCAATCAGTCAATGTAGATCTAATATAACAACATATTAACAGATGGAGAAAAGAGAGAGAAGGTGGGAAAATAAACAGGGAGAAAGAGGAAAGGGAGACGTGTACTGCCTTCCTCCTTTTTTAGTGAACATTCTAGTTCATATGCTTTATCTTCCACATGATTTTTGGTTGAACTACTCTTATAAAGTTTCAAAATTTTTGTACCTGTGCTTTAGGAGTGTTAGTTAATGCATTTAAAAATCCAAACAAATAAAATTATCCATTCTAAATTAAATAATTCTTCTTACTAAATAAAGAATGGGCACATATTCACATTATGATGTCCCATACTAAGTGTTTAATGTATTATTATGTAAGAAGCTTATGTGATTTAGAAAGCTGTGGTTCTGAAAGAAAAATTTAAAATTTAGAAGGAAATAAATTAAAAAATTAAACTAGTTTATGAAATAGGAAACATGACTACTTGAATGAACAACACTGATAGACAACTACTACAGTAAGGCCCTAAACTGGAAAGTAGCATTTATTTCTAAAATGGTCTTGTAGTAATTGTGTGCATATTATCTCAAGTATTTTAAAAACTTTATTTTTCAGGTCTGAAGAAGCTGTTCCATTCTTCCAGATGTTAATACTGTCATGGATATATGTATTTTAGCAGTTTAATTATTATCACTGCAGTTCAAACTATAATTTTCTGTCAATGTAATGTGCTTTTGTTTCGAGTTTAAATTAGTAAATGGTAGCAGCTGAGCTATTATTTAATTCCCCAAACATGCCAACTTTCCTGTGCACAGAAGGCTAACAGATGTTAATATTTGCTCAACAGCCACCACTATTTTTATCTTCCAAGTGTATATTAAATATTCACAGTTAATCTAGGTTTTTACTGTGCTCTAAAATGTTTGTTGTTAAAAAACATATATATATACAAGACATTTTCCATATAAACTAATGGAGAATATGTGGCCTAATTCAAAGAAACACAGACTAGACTGGTAAAAATGACAACCAGACAACAGAATTAAGCAGAAGGTTTTATAATTCTTTCCTTTGCATGTTATTTTGTCTACAGGAACTCTTAGATCACTAAGTGATCAATGAAATTCCTATGATCTCTACTATAGTCCTTCAATATAGTATTGTTAAAGGGAAAGAGAAGTGAAGTCAACAGTAATCAGGTACAGTAAGGGAGAATATAACATAACATAAAAACATCAGAATGGCCATAGTGGGTCAGACCAATGGTCCATCTAGCTCAGTATCCTGTGTCTTCAGAAAGTGGCCAAGGGAATGAACAGAACAGGGCAATTAACTAGTGGTCCATCCCCAGTCATCCAGTCCCAGTATGTGGCAGTCAGAGGCTTAGGGACACCCAGAGCATGGAATTGCATCCCTGACAATTTTGGCTAACAGCCAGTGATGGACCTATCCTCCATGAACAAATCTAATTCTTTTTTTCAGTCAAGTTATAGTTTTGGCCTTCACAACATCCCTTGGCAATGAGTTCCACAGGTTGACTGTGCATTATGTGAAGAAATACTACTATGTTTTTTTTTAAAACATGCTGCCTATTTGTTTGATTGGGTGATCCCTGGTTCTTGTGTTATGTGATGGGGTAAATAACACTTCCTTATTCACTTTCTCCACCCCAGTCATGATTTTATAGATCTCTCTCGTATCCCTGTTTGGTATCTCTTTTCCAAGCTGAACAGCCCCAGTCTTTTTGATTTCTCCTCATATGAAAGCTGTTCCATAACCCTAATAATTTTTGTTACCCTTCACTGTATGTTTTCCAATTCTAGTGTATCTTTTTTGATTTTCAACCTTACTCAAATAGCTCTGCCTTGTCTCTACCCAAGCTGATATATAGTTATGTGTAGCGATGCAAGACGCACCCGGCGGCGCCTCCCACTGGTTGTCCTCTGGAACGCCCTCTGCCGGTCTGTGTCTCGCCTGTCGTTGGCCCCCGTGTCCCTCCCGGACCCTGGTGCTCCTCTACAGCAGGGTTCTTCCCCCTGCAGTAACCCCACAGCTCTGGGTCTCCCCACCCAGGGGAACCCCCAACCCTCTCTCCCCACCTCGCCTCAGTCTATGGCTACTGCCAGTCACCATCTAGCCCCCGCTCACTGGGGCAGACTGCAGTGTATAAGCCATTCATCATTAGCAAAACGGGGTTTGGACCTGCTGCCTTTGCCTAGCCCCTGGGCTGCAGCCTCTGCAATCCCAGTACCTGGTTAGGCCTTTGACAAGGCCTGCAGCCTGGGGAGTTGCCAGGCGGGAGCTCAACAGCTCCTCTCGCCTTTCCCCGGCATGCTCAGTTGCATGCACCCTCAGCTCCCAGGCAGCTAGGTCCTTCTCCCTCTGAAGCTGGAGGGAGAGTGTCTAGCTCCTGGCTCATAGCCCTTTTATCAGGGCCAGCTGTGGCCTGATAGGGGAAAGTGCCACAGCTGGGCCACGCCCTATCAGCCTAGGCTTGCTGCTTTCACCAGCAGCAGCCCTCTCGCAGCCTCAGCCCTCTCCCAGGGCTGGTTTAACCCCTTCAGGGCCGGAGCAGGGTAACTACCCCACTATATTATGCTTTGATGAATCGGTGGCACCATTCTGTAATTTCTGAATAAGTCATTACACAGACTAACATACATGGTGAGAATGGTGTAAGATTACATAAAACCTTAAAAACAACAGAGCTGCGTGGGCTGCACAAACCAGATCGTACAGGTCTGTGGGTTCACGTGAAGATTTGGGTTCACCCCTTATTGCAACTCAGCTCTCTTCAGTGCAGCCTCTGCTTTCCCTGCCCTCTCTGCTCTCAAGCCAGGCTATAGTCCTTGGGGGAAGCTGTGTACCCACTCTAGTGATCTTTTACCTAAATATTTAAGAAATTTCCAATACAACATGATGGAGATCATTCATGTGAACATATATCAATTAATGCTTTTGTTTCAAAAGGGGGTGTGTTTATATTTTGAGATCACTAGTGAAGAAAAGTATTCCTTGATGGTGAAAGTTAAGTTGGTTGTGTTGTGATGTAATATACATTACTTTATACTTGATATGAATCATTTTTTGTTATCTGGGCAATGTTTGATTCTTCACCTCTTTAATTATTTATTTATTTGCTTTTCAGATCTTGAGTTTTGTAAATGATGTGACAGATAAGTACACTGTTATTACTCAGTAACCTTTACCAGCTTTTGAAACATATAGACATGCATGCATGTACGCATCCACACACAATGGAATTAGTATAGAAATACTAGTCTAAACATATTAGCTATGTTTGTCCTACCCCATTTAATCTCTACTCTTTAAATAAGGTTTTTGATAATGTTTCACCTTACCTCAGATGGTTTTGTGATACATTTTCCTTTTCCCAAACACTGAAAGTCATCTGAGTGGCTTCCCACAGGCATGCAGGTGCTGACTTTTACTACCACAGTTAAGCGTAAAGCCACAATGCATTTAGTAACTGAATCATTCACAAAACCTGAAAAGAAACAGAGATTACAGGTTTTTAATTTAAAATAAAAATTTCTAACGAACGGTTTTATTATTTGTAAAGTAAAAAATATTGAATACATAGAAACTATGGTTCAAATTTCACGCTCATACACGTCTCATGAAACCCTACTGAAAGCTTACACGGGATTTAAGTTAGGGTGGAATTTGTTCATATTACTGATCAAGTTGACTGACAAATGGAAGACATTCCAGAGTCAAGATCCATCATTAGAGTCTCATTCAGCACTCCTTCCTCTGGCAAAACTCCCATTTCACCTCAAAGAATGAATGAATAATTTGCTTAACATGGCCTTAAGTAAAAAGTACTTAACCAGGCCTTAAAGTTGATCTTCAATTTGCCTTTTTTCCGATAAAACTATATTTTAGTTTAAGTACCATAAAATATATAACAGACAACTACAATAGCTTAGGAGAGTAGACTGAAGTGACAAAATAAAAGCCTCGTTTTACTTGATTTTGTCTGCTTAAGGCAGAATGTTAAACATTTCTGTAACTTTTTTGTATTACATTTCCCTCAGTTTTTAAGGGTAACATGAAAGCAAAGACACCACAGTGAACATATTAGGTTAAAAATTAACTTAAATAATCAATCTGTAGCATGGAAAAATTAGTTTGAATAGAGTTAATAAGCACATCATTGAAACAACACAACATAAATTACAACAAATCAGTAACGACTCAAATGTTTCCTAGTAGCATTTTAGGTCAAAGTTGTGCAGCTTTACACTCTACTTGAAGGCATTACTGTGTTTCAATGTAACATGAGAACTTTTGAACACCACATTCAATCAATTCCAAAACTTCAGGGACTGTTCTAGGTATCACTGGATTGAACCCTATTGATTTTACTGAAAAATAAGAAGAAAAAAAAAGGAAGGGAGAAATGGGAGACCCTAGTTGTCCCCACCATCTGGTCAGCAGAACAAGCACCTTCAATTACTCTGTAATTATCTGCAGATCAAAGAGTTGATGGCAGCCATTAACATCATTCATAATAACAATGCCTCCATATCAACTCTATCCACCCTCCCAATACAGTTCAAAATACTGACACCCTGAAAGCGAAAAAAAAAATGGAAGAGGACGACTGGGAAAGTGAAGGTATGAGAGGAAAGGAGGCACACAGAATCCCTGGCAGAGGGCAGAATGGGTTTGTATAGAGCCCCTGGTATGCGGGGAGGGAATGAACGGGGAGTTTCATGGTTATAGAGTGAGCTGCGCTTTTGGCCCCTTTTAAGTGCACCCCTTAGGTGACAGGCTCTAGCTTCCTACATCTCACACTGGGGAGAACAACACAATCCTACCACTCAGACTGGATCTGTGGCTTGCAGCCCTCCTATTTACCAATCATGTTAATCTGAAGGTCAAACTGGTATTGGCATCTGTACACTCATTTCCTCCAGGAGACTATGACAGAATAAGTTTGCAGTGACAAAGAAACAGCTTTTTCAGAACAAAGTAGTATTTATTTGCCAAAGGGTGCATCATATGTATAGCAAATGGGTTAAAACATCAGAGTCCTACAGGGATCTTAACTTCTCTATAAATATCTCAGGTGGGTCAAGCTTATTCCAGACCACTCTTCTGAGTCTGAGAGTTAATTTTCATCCCCACAGACCCTCTTTCCATGTCTCAATCAACCTGGGTGTCAGCCTCAGTCTGCTGACAGCCTCTCCTCCCCTCCCCTTCCCTTCCCTTTCCACAGGAGCAAATCTTTAACTGACCAGTGTCTACTGATCTCTGGTCTCAGCCTGGAGAAAACAGCTGTATAATCTTGCTGGCACCAGGCAGGCAGCCTCTTTACAGCAAGTAACTACCTATTGTGTTTGAGTGTTTGCTGGGATGCTCCTTATCTAGGTCATAATTTTGTCTTTCCTGCTTGATTTCTCCAACACCTCCTTTTGATCTCACCTCATAGTAAGTAACCCATCACAAACACACACAGAGAGGAATGCACAATATTCATAAATATAATACAGCTATCTCCTATTTTGTTACAGGTGAAATGAGGCACACAAAGGCCCTGGCATGAGGGGTCCCTGAATAGACAAGGTGGGGAGGATGGCACACAGGCAGCTTGTTGTATGGAGGTATAAAGAAGCCCCAGGTCTGTGAAATGAGCTCAGCCTATAGAAGCAACAAACTGTGCAATTTTCTGGTTCGAATTTTCCAGCCAAAACATACTGTTTAATATACATTTCTCTCCTTTTAATACAATACTCCTTCTGCTGCATATTAAAAAAACAGTTGTGTATCTGTAAGTCATTGTTACGAAATAAATTGATTTGACAATACCACAGCCATTTTGTGCACTCAGCCACCATTAGCTGGAAGCGAGAACACCACACTATTAGAAATAATTTGAGCTTTGTATAAGCACAGGAAATAGCTGCAGCTGCACTTTTGATGATAAGGATAGAAAATAAAATTGGAAGAATCATGAGAATGGGCGAAAGTGTGGATAACTGACCTTGGATTTGGGTGTTCCTGATTATGAGTTTTTGCTGATGTTAGGAGAACTGTTAGTTTGCAAGGGGTTATTATGAGTTATTAGCTTTGTTTTGAGCAACCTATAAAAAGATCAGTCAGTGTGTGTAATTTGGAGAAGTGTGAAGAGGATTTCTATGAGCTAGGAGGCTGACATCCAACTCCCTTGTGGCTAGGAGGAAGGCTGGCCACCACAAACCTGCTGCCGACCGCTCAACACCATCTCAGCCTTTGGGTAACTATATCTGGGTTGCTCTGGACTATTGCTATTTTATATGTGTGCTTTAGATGCCCTGGGTCCAAACATTTGGATCCATGAGGGAGCATCCACACAACCACATTGGAGGCTGCTATATAAAGAGCTCTGAGCTTGTATGTCAAGTGCATGTGCAGGAGAGGGTGAAAGATTTTTGGGTGAAAGCACTCTCATTTGTACCAATCATTTATCAGATAGAGGAGCTGTGGACCCCATCGATTTATTTCCTGACACCGCCTGGAGATAGGAACATATAAATTAGCATAGTTTCAGGTTGAAAAAATTCTGGGCAATGGCATATAGTAGTACTATTTGAAAACTAGCTATAACACAGGAATGGAAATGGCAGTATGACTTTGGTTTTAGGTGGAAAGGCTTTGCTGATTGAGGGATATTTGAAAACCTCTTTCAGCATTCACTTCATCATCAATCTACAAAGCTGGTATAAACACTTTGAAAAGTTTCCAGAGAGTTTGGCGGAAGATCTGAAGTGCACTTTCACAGGTAAATACATTTATAAGGCCCTTTTGGAACAAGTTTATTTTCCTCCATTTCTTCAGGTGAACCCTCCCAACTTGCAGGAGACACAACTGGGGACCCTCAGTGGAGAAAAGACAGGGGATGCCCCCTTAATATGTCACAGAGGCAATGGGTCTGCTGCTGCTGCTGCTTCCATTCTGTAAGGAGGAAAGGACAGGACAATTTGCAGGCTACTATCTCTCTTTGAAGAAGACAACTGCAGGTAAGGGGGAGGGCACCTGAAAGGATGGAGGAGAAATTTGCTAGGAGAGGAAGGGAGCCTCTATAGATTCTAGAAGATTAGCTGAACTGCCATATTTTGAAGCTTGGAGAATTAAGATATTCATATTTATATCATCTAAAATGTCTCTGACTTTGCATAGGAAAGCCCCAAGGAAATCCTCTAGTCTCTTTTCAGAATTAACCTAGGATGTTTTTTTTTTTAAATGTTGGTATCTGTGCATTATTAATACATGAATACTAATACTGTCTATATGGATCCCTCTCCTGAACACGCACTTGACATACGTGACTTTGCACTCCATATGATTTTATGAAAATATGCTAATAAGTGTGAATATAATGTAACTGGAATATGCTTCATGCAAAAGGTCTCTTGTAAGGTATCATTACAAAGCTTATAATCTACTGAGTGTGGTCATCCTATTTGTATAAAGGTATCATTCTTGTATCTGAAACTAGAAATATGAAATATAACTCTGAGGTCCTATTGTAATTATGCAAAGTGTGGGCCATTAATGGTGGTTTGGAATCTTGATGGCTCCCAGCAACTAGGACAATTGGTTGTAAATGGCTCTGTTTACTTGCAAGCCTTCCTGTGAGTCAGACCAGGAAGAATGAAGGCTTTGGATCACACAAGACATATGACCATGACACCTGGTACTGGAATCCATCTTAAACCTGGAGGTTCCAGTCATGAGAAATCCCCTAGTTACCACCTGAGCTGGTGCTAACAAGACTGTACAAGGGGAAAGGATTGAGCCCAGACTCGGAAGGAGTCCAGTCTGTGAAAGAAGCTTACTGGAACATCTCTTTTGTGAGATTTCATCTGTATTCAGTTTCCTACTGTATTCGGCTTAGACTTGCGTGTTTTATTTTATTTTTCTTGGTAACTTACTTTGTTCTGTCTGTTATTACTAGGATCCACTTAAATCCTACTTTTTATATTTAATAAAATCACTTTTGCTTATAAATTAATCCAGAGCAAGTAATTAATTTCTGGGGGAGCAAACAGCTGTGAAATCTCTCTATCAGTGTTATACAGGGTGGACAATTTATAAGTTTAGCCTGTATAAGCTTTATACAGAATAAAACGGATTTATTTGGCGTTTGGAACCCATTGGGAGCTGGGTGTCTGGGTGCTAGAGACAGGAGCACTTCTTAAGCTGTTTTCAGTTAAGTCTGCAGCTTTGTGTGAGGTGGCTCAGACCTGGGTCTGTGTTTGCAGCAGGCTAGCGTGTCTGGCTCAACAAGACAGGGTTCTGATGTCCCAAGCTGGCAGGGAAAACGGGCTCAGAGGTAGTCTCTGCACATAAGGTGGCAGTCCCAAGGGGGTCTCTGTGACCCAACCCATAACAACATACACGCTCAGAGCTCTTTATATAGCAGCATCTAATGGGGCTGTGTGGATCCTTCCCTCATAGATCCTAATGTTTGGACACAGCGCATCTAAGAAGGCACAGCACCCACTATAACTCAGTTCATTTCAGTTGCAGAGGCAGTGAGTTAAAAGGCTTTTTTGT
Source organism: Chelonia mydas (assembly GCF_015237465.2). Lineage (NCBI taxonomy): Eukaryota > Metazoa > Chordata > Testudines > Cheloniidae > Chelonia > Chelonia mydas. Next base: position 33,082,964 of record NC_057855.1, on the reverse strand, counting down.
CTTTCTCTTTTCAGTGCCTCAGTTTTTATTAGTTAGTGGTTTTATCTTTTTAAAAACACGAAGGGTAGAAACCCTTATGCTTCACAATGTAAGCCAAGCTCTAACTAATGGTGTTAGGAAGACATCTCCCCTATGAGCTGTTTAATTCTATAACTGTCTATTACATTTTGTTCATGTGTTTTTTTAAACCTGAAGCATTGGGTACTGGACACTATCAGAGACAGGATATGGACTAAATCAAACCAGTGGAAGGTGGCAGCAAACTTGTCCAACCAGGCTACACATTATCTGTCCTGTACTTTTGGCAAAACACACTGTGGCAAACTTGTCTTACAAAATGACAATGAGTCTTTAAAGCCAAATTTCTGACTGGATGTCCACCTGGCCTCTACTGGAGTGTGCAGATAAGTGCTTCTATGGGCTACCACACTCCTGCCAACACTGCTGTCCACCCCGGACAGCATAAGTTATGTTGGTATAAATTGGCATACGTTATGTTCCTCAGGGGGTCACTAATTCACACCCAAGAGATACAACGTATATCAATGTAAGCTGTAGTGTAGCTATAGCCTAAAAAGCACAATGTTACCACCATCAATCTAAACACAAGCATAATAAATTCTAATAAAACTAAATTTTGATCCAAATTCATCTGAGGTTCTAAAAGCAGCTTTATACATCATGGAACATTTTGAAAAACCTACTTAAGTTTTGTCTGTTTCTCTTTCCTTATCCTTAATTACACTAATACAGGCATGAAAATGAGATTTATTTTTTTTACAGCTCACTTTCTCCTGATGTTATTCCCCATCTGAAGTCATAAATTTATTTGTGACATCAAAATTAGTTGCTTGGAATGTGACTGATATGCATCCAATAAGGGATTAATATTTCTGGAGGTAATAAACAGCAAGACCCTAAGGAAATATTCTATTTTTATGCAAATACCATTATTAACAAGAATGACCGAAGAGAGAAGCAGAAAATACATTAAATAGAAAGATTTTCAATGACACATTACCCTCCTCCTGCACCCTAAGATTTCATTTTTATGTAGCTATTCCCTAATGCAGTTATTCCCAAAGAGATAATGATGTTTACATGGTAAACAGGGATGTAATTCACACTACTATTCTTACCCTTCACAAAAGAATTTAGGGAATACAACTGCATTTTTCTTAGAGTTTCATAATGTTTTCTCCAAGAATTTTTTCTACTATGTGGTGAATTCTGCCTCTCTTCCAAAGGTCCCTGCCTGATGTGGAACCTGTACAAATCAATTGCATAGGATGAGCGAGATCTTGGGAACTCACACAGGGGACATGTAAACCTTAAAAGACCAGTTCTCTGGGAACCGCCTGCATGAAGATGATGAGCACCATTGCGAGTGTACCAACAGATCCACTAGACATTCTCTCTGCCTAGGGAAGGCATAGGTACCGTGGAAGCTACTCTAGCTCTAAGATTAGTTCAAGGGAGCAGCTCTGTTGCTAAGCTACAGCTTGAGGCAGTGGAGGATACCTTTCCTTTAGCCCCAAAGGAACTCCTCTGTTCACAGCCTAGCTGCTTGTGCTACATACTGGAGACTGAGTGCTTTATTTGCTCAGAAAACATTTTAGAACAATATAAAAGTTATAATGAGTACAGTACTTAATAAAACAGGGGTCCTGTTTCTTGGATGCTGAAAGAAAGCTATTTCCAGTGCTTTTATTAAGCACTCCTTAGCTTCTAGGTATGTTAGTAATTCTATGAGTGCTGTCAAAAATATTAATGGAGATGTTTCCATTTCATTTTACAATTTTACTGTATAATCTGGATAACTAGTTAGTGTTTCTAATTTGTAATGATCTATACCTTAATTTCCAAGTTGCAAACCGAAGGGTGAGGGGAAAAAGCACAGCAAATGTCTTCTTGTCCAACATAAATTTAATCAACTTGGATTTAACCACCATCAATTAGCCAATATTCCAATAGTCTCGATGAAAAATTTACTAGATATATCTCTGAAGTCTGGTTTGACTAGTAAAGTGGTATGCTGCTGACCTCTTCTAAAAACTACCAAACTGTTCTGGATCTAATCAACATCATATATTAGCCATCAGTATAAAGATGCAGCCAAAACTCACCTCCTCTTATAATAGAATTTGATAGTCCTAGACAGAGACACAAATATGTAATTATATGTGCATGTGTGGAAGTATCTAGAGTTTATTTGCTTGTCTGAAACAGATTTTTACACACTCTTCAGGACAGTTCCCTGAAGGAATTTAAAATCAGCCTCCTTTGTACTTTGACTCTCATTACTCTTTTGGCAACAAAAGCCCTTGGCAAACTGCTGAAGAAATCATTTCTCTCACTGGAATGCCACATTTTTTCTTATAATTCCTAATTATTCCACCTAATTTCCAAAGATTGTGAAGATAAAACAAGGCTATTTATTTTTACCTTACAGTATTTAAATTTAGGTATAAAAGATTCATAAATTTTAAGGCCAGGGGGACCATTGTGAAAATCTAGTCTGATCTCCTATATAACATAAATGAATTACTTTCTGCTTCAAATCCAATAGCTCTGATTGAACAAGAGCATATCTAAGATCTACTTTAATTTCCAGGTAGGAGGATAATTTCAGACATGTTTACAGCTCCCTTGATCTTGAGTCTCAAGAAAAATTATATAGCTGCTTATAATGATAGGTAATTTTGTTCAATTTAACTTTGCAGTCTTTCCAAGGCCCAGTTACAATGTAATGATGTCAAAGTAATTTCAGGGGAAGAAGTCAGGGCTGAACTATTTATACCTGTGTGTATGAACAATTTGAAAACGTTATAAATCAGAATCTGAAATGGAAGAACTCTGCATCTATTTTAAAGGAAAGAATCTTTCAAGCTTATACATAATCAGTTGATAGTGAAAAAATATCCATACGATTTCACTAGTACCATACATGGTAAGATAGACTAGATCTCATTTCCATCATTGCTGTTTTGCATTCTTCAGCCTCGGAGCACAAAGCACATACCTTAACCCTTCCATTTCTCTCACTTGGAGAATGTCGACGAACAAAAACGTAAGAAAGTCAAAACACCACAATCCTCCTCCACACCAGTTTGGCACATAGCTTGGGTCTTGCAACTAATTAGGAATATGGCCATTTTGTTATGTAGATCAGAAACTCCGAACCACACCACTATAACCAGTACAGCTAGTCCTTCCTTCTCCCATAAATCAGTGCAGTCAGAGGGTGCCACTATATGTACTTGCCCTCTGGAGATTCTGCCCCTGTGTATAAACTACCACAGAGGGCTACTCTGGCTACATCACCTTGAAGCCACAAACCACAAAATGAAAAGGAGTACTTGTGGCACCTTAGAGACTAACCAGTTTATTCGAGCATAAGCTTTTGTGAGCTACAGCTCACTGCATCCGATGAAGTGAGCTGTAGCTCACGAAAGCTTATGCTCAAATAAACTGGTTAGTCTCTAAGGTGCCAGAAGTACTCCTTTTCTTTTTGCGAATACAGACTAACACGGCTGCTACTCTAAAACCACAAAATGACTATCTTCCTTTGCTGGACATAATGTTCATAACATTGATAACAGATCATGATCTCTACTGTGACAAAGGCAAGGGAGTACTTTGGGTCTGAGGAACAGTGCAAGGCTTTACTTGCTGTTATCTGGCACAAGTTAGGTATCCAAGCTGTTTTGAATTTAACAAACGAATCAGAAAGTGTGTCAGTGAGTCTCTTATTACCTTGTGGATAGCAGGCATCCAGTGAAGTGGGAGAAAAAATGACGACACAATACTGTCACGTGAAGAACTCAAACGCAGTCTCTGACAACTGACAGACAACTATTTTCCCATTTCAAGATGCTGGATGTGGGATCTCACAGCCACAGCATAGGTGACTTTTGAGAATAGCTACAGAATCTGAACTGGACCCACCAATGAAGGAGAGAAGATGACGTTACCAAAGCCATCTGGCAACAGTACAGGAAGGTGGCTGATTAAGGTAACGTGGTAATGTGCAAGATCACTATTATTGTGCATTACTGGGAGCGTAGCTGGTTGTATGGATGGGGCTGGGTTCAGAAGGGTAACAGATGTGGCTCCTGGTGCATGCACGCTGCTTTGGCTATTGTGCTTGGTGACTGCAGAAATGCTCTCTCGTTATTTCCATGCTACAGTGCATCCAACACAGAAATATATTTTTCTCCAGCCATGCCTGTTCATACAGTGCTGGAACAATAATTAGTAATTTTAAGATTGAAATACAATTACCCTCCATCTCCTCCACTAAAGCACTAAATTACAAAGCTCAAAACTGAGTCTGTTCTGGGTCATGCATCAGGGTCTTGTTCGCCATTTGTTTTCTGGTGAACATACACATGATGCTTGGGCCCTCCAACTGTATCTGATATTGACAATTATCATGACCCTGAACACCGGAACAGTTACATCGGCATACAGCCACCATACTCAGTACATCGTTTGAGCATGTGCATACTTGGCTCCTAGTGTCAGCGGTGTGCATACTCACCGGGAGTGCTTGTATCGATTCAGAGTGCAATGCACCATGGGTAGGCATCCCACTGTGCAACTCGACACCGTCCAGTGCACTCTCTTTTCGGAAGCTTTGGAAGTGCATGATGGAGCCAAAAAAGGTTGAGCAGGAGTTACAGGGAGCATGGAGTCAACTTCCCAGTTTGCAACTGTCTCCATCTCATCATGTTATCAGTTTCCCATAATTTTTGCACTTTTTTTCAAAATCCCACAAACCCACACAGCCCTCTTCAATGTCTGCCATCTCTGACAGTAGAATGGAGCCTGCACAGTTCTACACTATTATCATGAACATTGCAAGCATAGGGTGCACGATCTTGGAGTATTTGCACAGCTGCAAAAGAACCAAATGAGTGGAGAACACAATTCCCCAAAGGACAGACTGCTGTGGGCCATAAGAAGAACCAATTCAAGGTTGCTGGTGACGTTCACGGAGCAGCTGTAGATATGGAGTGCTGCTTCTGGGCCCAAGAAACAAGCACTTTCTGATGGGATTGGATCAAAATGCAGGTTTGGGATGACAAGCAGTGACTGCAGAACTTTCAGATGCACCAGGCCACATTCCTGCATACATGTGCCAAGCTCACCCCAGCCCCCCAGTGCAGGGACACCAAAATGAGAGCGGCACTGACAGTGGAGATCAAGTGGCCATTGCACTGTGGAAAATTGCAATGCCAGATTGCTACCAGTGAGTCGGGAATCGATTTGGAGTCAGGAATTCCACTGTGGGGGCTGTAGTCATGCAAGACCATTTATCGCCTCCTGCTTTGCAGGACTGTGACTCTGGACAATATGCAGGATATATCTTGAACTTCGGTAGAGCAATAGATGGCATGCATGTCCCTATTTTAGCATCAGACCACTTTGCCACTGAGTATATCAACAGAAAGGGCTACTTTTCTATGGTTATGCAAGAACTGGTGGATCACTAGGGATGCTTCTCCGACATTAATGTGGGCTGGTCAGGGAAGGTGCCTGATACTCGCATCTTTAAGAATACAGGACTGTTCAGAAAGCTACAAGCAAGGAACTTTCTTTCCTGACCAGCGGATTACCACGGGCAATGCTGAAATGCCAACAGTGAGCCTTGGGGATCCAGCCTACCCCTTGCTCACGAAGCCACCCGCTGGTCAGACTGACAGCATAAAGGAACAATTCAATTACTGGTTGAGCAGGTGCAGAATGACAACTGGTATTGTTTACAGCAGTGTAGAGGGCAGAGGTGGAGCAGCAGTCTGTTGAATCTGAACTGCAAGACACAAGGGCTATGAGAAGAGCTCAGCGTGGATCTATAAGGTTCAGGAAGGCTTTGAAAGACCTTTTTAACAGTGAGCCAGAGTAATATCTATTGTAGTATCGTAGCAGCCAGGCCCTGCTCTTTTATGGCCTGATATGAATTGTTGGTCATTGCTGTACATCTACGGATATAACATTGTCAATGAACCTATTAATTTTCTTTGTGACTTATCCTATGAGTTGTGTGACACTGTGCAATAACAGTGTTGCTTTCAGAACTTCTGAGTATATGTGGTGAACTAATACAGATGAATTCTGTTGTTTGGAACACAATTCTATTCTGTAACAAAAATCATTGCAAAAAAACTCTGTGCTATTTTAAAACAAATATATTAAAAACTTAAAAAATTAAGAGAACTGAACTTATGAAGTGGAAAGAACATTCATGTCCCTTTCAGCCACATACACCTTCCGAGGCTTGGTAGTGCAGCAGGCCTTGATGCCACACGGATTGTGAGGCATGTGTAGGGAGATCTATATATTGAGTTCCCTCTGGACTGCAGAGGGAGGCGAGCTTGAGATCATTGAACCTGCAGGTCCATCAGAGTCTGCAGCATCTGTGTTTGCTGCCTGAGAAGCCTCATTATGTCCTGGTGCATCTCCCTCCTTTTCCTGCTGGGATTTCTGGGCCTCCCTCCTTTCCACTCTTTCCTTCTCCAGGCTTTCCACAATGTTCATCTTCCAGGCCCTATGCTTACAGTCCAATATGCAGCACTGGCTTGCAGGATGTCATTGAACGTGTCATCCTGAGTCCTCTTTTTTTCTCCTTATCTGGCTCAGGCGTGGAGAGGGAGACCCTGAAGGTAGCAATGGCTGCAGCTGAAGATGAAACACTCAGAGGTACCATTGTGAGCATATTCGCTACCGTAAGTGAAACTACAGATTCTGAACTCACTCCCCTACATTCTCACTTTACTTGGGACTGCTTGTGCATGGCGCCCAACACACCACCAGCCATGGTGAGTATGGCCCTCTGGGAGTTGGGGAAATGAAGAGGAAATTGCTCGGCTGCATGATTCTAGTAGTGCAGGGCAATGGCACTGAATATTGCCACCATTTTTCACCATTTTTTAGGCTGTGATGCTTTAGCTGATATCTCACTCCTGAGTGTCGCAAAGGCAGAGAGAACATAGTTGCTGCGAGCATCCCGAAGACACCCAGAGCCTTGTGCTGCTAGCCTGTGTACTGCAATGGTGCCTACTGAAATTATAGCTGAATGGCATGGGAAAGTATCCTACCGTGGAGGAAGAAATAAGGCAGCCCTCCCTAGAAACCTTCAGCAGACAATTGCAGAGAACCTCCATGAAACTCTCGCAACAGGATTCAAAGGACACCTCTGTGCACAGAAAAAAACGGCTCCGCATGCCTCTCTCCCCCACTCTAGAGGGGAATGAAAAGTAGATAGCAATTCTACCTCTCTTGGTAGTGCCACTACCTCTTCTAGCACGAGTAAATTAATGAAAAGTCAAAAAATGTATCCTGCTACTTTAGGGGTGCCATCCTCTGTAACCCTTCTGCCCGTCAGAGTTGGCAGCAACAAGGGCCGGGTTCAGTGTCTAGGGGTTCCATTCCAATAACACAATGCAAAACCGGCTTGAGCCCCCACCCAGTGACCTGGGACAAATATACACCACCCCCCACTGGGCGCCTCCAAGAGGCAATACTTCCCCTCTCGCAAGCACAAAGTCTGAATGTAGCAAAAGCCTTTTAATAACAGAGAGAAACAATGTAGCATTATGTTGGGGAAACACCAGCAACAGGATTCATAACACAACCCATGAGCAAAAAACCCACCCCAAACAAATTGGGGCATGGTTTCCCTTTGGTTCTTGAGTCCAACAACCCAAAAGTACCCAAAGTCCCAAAAGTCCAACAACCCAAAAGTCTCTGTCTCTGGTCAGTGCAGCCCTAGAGTTCGAAAGTGTATCTGCAGAGTTTTACCTCCCAACCTGGGTGGAGTTTGGGGGGGGGGGGGTTAAGGGGCACCTTACGTGGTCCAAAGCTGATTGCCCCACCTCTCCATGGGTCTCTGCTCCGCTCCACCAGCCATCCCATGAATCGCTCCATTCTGCCAGCTGCCCCCATGAGCTGCTCCAGGCATCCAACACACTGCTCTGCTCCACCAGCCGTCCCACAAACTGCTCTGCAATATATCTTCAGGCTCCCCCACTACTTAACACAAGACTCAGTGATTTCAGCTCTTAGTAAGTTTAGGTCTTTTATGATTTCAGCTTGTAGTAGTGGAGCCTCAGTGCTGGTGCACCACTGAATTCACCTCAGCAGCCTGTAACTAGACTCCTAATGGAATCAAAATTAGCTCTGATATTCCACAGTGGAGAGAGGAGGAAGTGTAATTAGCATATAAGGCCCTTGCCAGGGGGGCCCATACCACCAGGTATTAATACCTGTCCCCAGCCTCTCTCAATTCACTGAGTTTTGGAACCCATGTCCCTTGCCTAGCGAGTGCTACTTAGTTGATGGTGGTCCCTCCATCATAACAAAAGGCCAAGTACAGTTCCACTGTCCTTGATTCACATAATCAGGATAATAATCATTTATTCTTCCTGCCCCAAAAACAGAGAAACTGGGGATCCCACAGCAGCCAAAGTGACCATTTGGGCAGCTATGGGCTCATGCTAGGTGGGGTGGGTGTGCCTATGCAAATGAGATCAGCCCCTGAAGTTCTTTTCCACAGCTTGCCACAACTCACTACCAGATGTCAGGGTGGAGCTCATCCTGACTCTGCTTACACCTCTAATTAAAAATGTAGCTACACACTTACCAGAGATTCCTTCCCCTGCACCAGGCTTGCCCGTGCTTGACTGGCAGGACTGTGGAGGAGTCAAAAACAGGTCCTGGCTTGCTGCGCAGCTGGATCCCGCTATCTCCTGTTTCCCATATTACTCCTCCTTATCCACTACCTCCTACTTGCTGTTCATGGCAAGGGCCTATAACTCAGGCTCCTCAGAGGTATCTGCGGTGCTGTGGGGGGGAGCGGGTATCTTACAAGTATGCCTTTGTAAAGGCAGCAGGTCTGCAGCTCAGCACCAGATTAATTGTTGGCCTCTCTGGCCTTCTGGTAATCCTCCTGCAGCAACTTGGCTTTCACACAGCACTACTGCTGGTGCCTGCCATACCCCTTCTCCTGCATCTTCTGAGCAATCTGCTCGTAGATACCAACGTTTTTATGGCTGGTCCACAGCTGTGCCAGCACAGCCTCTTCTCCCCACAGGCCCAGGAGATCCAGTATCTCCTGCCTGCTCCGGGCAGCAACATGTCTGGAGTGTGTAGCTGGCATGGTCAGCTGGGCAGTTGTGCTCAAAAATGGAAAGCTGTTAAGTGTGCTCGCCAAGCTAGGCAATCAGGAAAAGGAATTTCAGAAATTTGCCCACCCCTGCACTAGAGAACAGCTGCTCAGAACATCACAGATCCCTCTCCTAAAATACTGTGAGGCAACATAGCAGCAGTGGACCTATATATACGGTTGTGATGGCAGAACAGCTGCCATGTGGACCCAAACCACGTTATTTGTAACTGGTTAGCTAACCAGGCCTCCACTCAGTTACAAAAATCACTGATGTTGAAGTGTGGAGGAACAATTTGTTACAGAAGGCATGAATCAGTCAGACCCCATTTTGGCAGCAGCATATTTGATCTCCATTGTTATATGTAGAGCTCAGTGACAAACATATCAAGAACCCTTTAAAATGCTTTCCATTCAGAAAAAAAATAATCACATGAAATATTGGGATTTAAAAAGTAATTCTTCTCGGAGCAGCAATTCTAAAATCATCATCATGTGGCTGCATCTCTATTGTTTCTCACTAATACTATAAAAAACCCACTCAGTTTCCAAATAAACACAAGTTCATTACTAACTACCAGCATTGAAAATCACACTGGGCTTGGATAGTCAAGTTGAGTCATTTCCTTCTTATACATAATCCCAACACAGTAATATTATTGCTGGCCAAATTATGCTCTCAGTCTCAGTAAAATTTGTGCAATGCCACTAACCTTAGTGAGGATCACTGAGGTACAGACCGATAACAATGAAATTGCATAGGTGCAACTGAGGACATGAATTTGGCCTGCAGGTCTTTATTACTGGTAGTGGTGCTTGAGAAGGAAAGTACCCAGCTTGACTTTCAAAGGTGAAGCTGAATTTTGCAGAGTTGGTGGATAGAATATATTTGTAAACTGAACAAATATGATTTGAAAGAACGAGGAGTACTTGTGGCACCTTAGAGACTAACAAATTTATTTGAGCATAAGCTTTCATGGGCTAAAGCCCACTTCATCAGATGCATGCAGTGGAAAATACAGTAGGAAGATATATAGATATAGATATATAGATATTTATATATACACACAGAGAACATGAAAAAATGGGGGTTGCCATACTAATTCTTAACGAGACCAATTGATTAAGATGGGCTATTATCAGCAGGAGAAAAAAAAACTTTTGTAGTGATAATCACTACATTTTTTCATGTTCTCTGTATGTGTGTGTATATATATATATATATATACACACACACACACACACACACACACCTTCCTACTGTATTTTCCACTGCATGCATCTGATGAAGTGGGCTTTATCCCACGAATGCTTATGATCACATAGCAATGTGATATGGACCCTTATGAGATTATTTGCATACTGCCTGCAATATCAGCTTAGAGTGTGGCTTTCTGCCATGTCTCTGAGGGCTGTATTTATTGCACTAGACAATGTGCCAGCATATTAAAAGATGGCAGGATTGGCTACACTAGTAGATTTCCCATATGAGGATTTCCCACTACACGCTCGTTGTGTTCCTGAATGAAAGTAATTGAGAACACCCACAGTTCAGGAAAATTTGCAATTAACAATATTTTGAGGCCAAACAGGCAGACCGTCAGAGTGTCTGATTCCCCCAAGGAACCAAGGCAGACTGTAAAAGGCAGAACTTGGGGTTGTAACAAGGGGATCTGCTGTGGATTAGGTGTGTGGTGATGCCCATGAGGTTTTATCTGTGCTGGTTGGTTCAGTCTGACGACGTGTAAGGTCATGAAAGGATTGGCTAACCCTATTTTAACATATACACACTATATAATAATAAATAGTAGCACCAATTACCTGAAAACCTCAAAGCACTTTACAAACTTACCGAACTGTGCCTCACAAAACCCCTTTGAATTAGGAATTAGTATCCCCATTTTACACATGAGAAGAGAAGTTAAGTGACTTGTTCAAGGCCTCACAGCAAGTCTGTGACAGAGCCATGAATAGATTGCAAACATTCTGACTTCTAGTCCTGTGCTTCTTTCATTAGACCATCATTTTGCCTAAAGAGAAATCCGAAAACTGAAGGGTTTTGCCCCTAAACTATAGATATCAACAAGTCATAAACCATCTACCAGAAGCTTTAAAATGCGGAATTTCCAAAGGTTAAACTACAAAACATACTCACTTCCCATGTACTCACTTCCCACTGCTGGGACATGCAGTAGTCAAAGGTGAACTGCAAAGTATATGACAAAATTAAAAAAAAATATTTGTAAAATTTCTACCTCCACCCCAAAAAATGCAGAAGTTGCTTAGAAATACAGCACTATGTTCTGGCAAAAATTGAATTAAGTATCACTTGCCAGTCCTGCTCTCTACTCCACCCTGTGGCCATTTTGTGTGGAGTTAGGCAGCCTCTGAACACACCTAGAGGATCAGGCCCTGGAGGACAGACAGGTGAGGGAAGGCCTATCTCCGCCTGGTTTGAGGCTTAAGCAGAAGATAGGCATCCAGATGCCTGCCTCAGGCAGCAGTGCACATGCCCAGAAGCAGAGGTTTAGGCACCTGGGGAACTTTCACAGCAAAAATTTAGGCACCAAGTGAGTTCCGGTGCCCGTAGGGTTAGGTGACATCTGAGCAGGGATTCTGTGGATCCCAGTAGTGTCTAAATCAGGGATTTAGGCACCTAGGTCCTTTGTGGATCTAGGCCAAAGTAATTACAAGGTGGAAGGATCCCAGAGCCCAGGCTCCAGCCCGACCCAGAAGTCTACACAGCAATGAAGCATCCCTGCAGCCCAAGCCCCGAGCCCAAATCAGGTGGCATGAGCCAGCTGTTGGTTTTTCTTTGCTGTGTAGACATGCCCTGAAGGTAATTTTTTGCAAGGCTAAAGTGGAATCCTCACAGCTGTAAGCACAACACTCAGTCGTGTTTGTACAAATAAGTCCTTAAAGGAGAACTGCAATCATAAAAATGAAAATTCTATTTACTTGAGCATAATGCACTGAATTCACCACTAACCAGGCTATGGTCTTGCACTGAAATAACTAAAACTGTTTTAATTTACTCTCTTTGTTATTTCAGTACAAGTCTGAGTGTAGACAGACACTCTTATTGTGAAATAAAATTGTGCTATTTCAATTTTACTTAACTCATTAAAAAAAATCAACTTAAGCTACATTGAATTCTTCAGATGGAAATATGATTATCTTTCCACTGCATGAGATGTAATAACACTGAATGCCTCTAAGGGTGTACATATTCTGGACCTAACACACACAAACTGCAATTTTTCTTCTAATCTGAAACCCTCACAACCAGATATATTAAAGGTTAGGATCCCCTCATCGTTGTAATTAGTTTCAAATTACCTACAGATTATCTATCATTATCAGTTTATTTTTAATATAATTTTCTTTTGTACAAAGACATTCACTCTGTCTGCATAATATGTCTCTAACCCCTGTTAGAGGTTACCAACAGCTAATGCATGAAGAAGAGAGATAACTGTGTACATTAAATGGCCCAGAGACCATCAATAGAGCAGATAATTAAAACTCATGAGACTCAAGATTAATAGTGGTCAGGGCAAAGATGTCTGAGTAGAAACCTGGCATTACAATGGCAGGTGAGCACTTTTAATACTAAATGTTGTTTCTGCACAAAATACACACAGATAGATCCAATCCACAAAGTTTTATACAAACCCTCAAAAGTTCACAAGCGTGTTTAGAGCTGAGATTTTAGTTCAAACTAATTACTAATTTTCATAAAGCTAAATTAAGCATGCTTTAAAATTCAGATTAGGTGTCATTTAACTACAGAAGTCACCGTGATAAACTTGGATGACTGTATGTGGCAGAAAATGTTCACTATTGCTGTACATTATATACTTCACTACATGCACAAGATGTTGTGTAAAAACAATCTACTGTGCACTTCTCCATGAATGACTTTCAGAAAATCTGTTTGTATAGCATACGTATGTTGCACATGTGTACTGAAGGCTGTAAAAAGTTTTGTTACTGAGAAATAGTATGTGATCATGTGATTCACCACTGTATGGTAATACATGCCCCAAATGGAACACAGTGAAAGCTGCTACACCCATTTATGCAGTTCAGCATGCTCCCCACTGCACATGAGCGCCACCTTAAGAGCATGTGCAGATGGGAGGGAAGGGTCATGGGCCCACTATACTGCAGGGGCTGTAACTATGATTGGGCCTTCCTTTGGCCATGTAAGAGCAAAGGAGTAGTCGTCTTGCAGCACTCACAAAGCAACTGCATAAGGGCCTCGCATAATCTGTTCCTAGCAATTAAACAGCACTATTTGGTGATGCACCTTTAACGTGAGATTGCCAATGCAAAACTAATTAGGCTGAGTTTAGCTATAGTATTTTAGACAGAGTCTTAAAAAAGAATTTAAAATTACTAAATATAGAAAGCTGTTCGTTACTACAGTTATGTTCATTGCTAAGTACTAAGATCACTAGTCATAAAGCGTTTTTGTGCTGTTTGTACAAGACAAACGAGAAATTTACATTCCATTGGGGATTTATAAGTCAAAGCATCTTTTAAAATTATTACTGAATTCCTAATGACTTCTGATTCAAATAATATTTTTCCAAGGTCACATGAGAAAAGTTACAGTTCAGTTTATTTAGGGTATAAAATTCTATTTATACTGGAGAAAAGTATACATTTTTCACCACATACAATAGGGAAGTCCGTAACAGACCTTTGATGCATTTTCCCATTATATCTTCTCATTGTACCTATCACATTGTTTCTCAGTACATATATGCATGTATTTTAAAACCCATTACTACTTAGACTAGTCATAAATAAGACTGCATGATAGAAAGTAGGTTGGATAAAGATCATGATTTTTTTTAAATTTAAATAGTATTTTAAATTTAATATTTTTATTTAAATCAGATTTGTTTTACTTACACGTTGCTAATTCTTTACTTTCTTCCCACTTTATAGTCTTAAATAACTAAAACCGAATGTTTGGTCTTGTTTCCTTAAATAATTTCCTAACTGTCAGTAGAATTTCAGATTCTGCACAGATTTTATTTCTAAAAATTTTCACATTTAAAGTGATCATCTATGCTGAAAAAGAATTCCGGGCTTCATTAATATCCTTACTGTACGAACAATCAAACTCATAATTGATAAGCAAATGTTAAACAAATAGCCAACCAGTACCATTTTCTGATATACTGAACTTTCCCAAGTCAAGAAAGATAAAATGCTTCCATCAAGGTCCATGGTGCCAAAATAGGGATTTAGGAGCCTAATTAGGGATCCTAATTTAGGGATCCAGTTTTTGAAAATGTTTCCCTATGTGTATAGAGAAATTCTCAATAACTTTGTTAATGTACTAGAAGTCTAAATAACATTTCAGTGTTAGCATTACAGCAATATTGTTTTGAAGTGACAAAGATTTATGCCATTAAGAGAAAAGATTTTTAATAAAAATACAATTTTAGCTTTGCTGCTACAAACATGTACACACGTGAAGCCCCACTATTGATGTGTGCAGTTACATACCTGCTCAGTTGGTTAAGGGGTTAGGGCATTAATTTTCACTATTTTGTTTTTTTTTTGGTTTTTTTATTATAGCAGTTTTATAAAATTAAAAGAAGATATCCTGTATGTGGTAGCATTTAAAAAAGTCAACAGAATTTACAATTCAGTTAATTATAAATTTTAATCTACATTTGCAATAGCACAAGTTTTCATATTAGTTTCACAGAGCCTCAACTGGATTTAAATTATTTATTTAAATTAAGTGATTTAAATTATTATTTAAAATCAGCTGATTAAATTGCTTTAATTTAAAATTGCTCCACAACCTGACAAAATCAGATTACACTGCTGGCCTAACTCAGTCCCTACAATCAAAATACTAGACACAATAGATGCTACAAGTGGAAATTATGTTGAGAGGATTTATTGTTCTGCTCTCAGTAACATGACAATTCTAAATCATATTCTATTTATGTATAATGATAACTAAACGGTAACAGAGGATAAGATTCAATCCTAAATGTGCTGAGCCTCTTGGCTCACTGGCTATCAACTTTTATTGGCACTGAATGATAATTCAGAATTTCTTGATTTGAGCTGGGGGTTTTTTTTCAGTACATTCCTGTAATTTTTTATTCTTTTAAAGGGAAACATTCTCAATCTCAGCTATACTGAAATGGCAAAATATGTCTTCAAATTTTCTTTTCCTTCTGTTATTTTTAAACATACAATTAAAGAAAAGCAAATATACCTATGCCAAACTACAAAGCCCCCCGCCCCCCACCCCTTTTTAGGCCTTATTATGGAATTTATGAAACTCGGCAAGCATCTTTTAGTGCAGAAGGTCTCACACAGCACTTTAGAAATATTAATTAAGCCTCCCAAACCATGTGAGATAGTTAAATATCCCTACCCCCGTATTACAGATACGGAAAGAAGGTGACTTTCTCAAGGTCCTTATGCACTAGGCTGATATATTTCTGATATATTTCACACTGCCGTTAACAATTTTGCAGCTCCACCAGAGGACACAACGGTGGGGGTGGTAGAACAGAAAAGCCACTGGCTGCCAGTAGTGTTCGACTATCATATCATGCAAACTGATTACAAGCAGGTTTTGACAACATGGCTACATTTGCTGGCAGTCATGGGAAGCCTTGTTACCTTGGACGGAGCTGCACTGGCATTAGCAACAGTGAGACATTTTTCTGAAAAACAGCTAACATGAATGCAGCCAATACATCAGAGGCAGAGTTGAAAATAAAATCTGGAGTCCTCAATGCCAATTGGATGACCTACAATACCATGCCCCAATCATGAGCACTTTTGGGAAACTGACTACAACTGAACAGATAACTATGAAGTATGTTAAACACTTTCGTTATCTATTTTCCAAATCTTCAAAACAATACAACATAAAATTATTGCAATTTTTATTGTTACTAGAATTAGACTATTAAATGTTATTTGCTATAGTAAAAAAGCTACAGCCATTTAAATCTGAATGTTTTTAAACTCCTTTATATTCAGGAAACTTTGCATAATTTTGAAATGCATGATTGTGATTTATGTTTTCATTCACAGTAAGGAGCGAGTTTATAAATCCTTCAAAGATAAAAGGCTAAAAATTAATGGGGGGTGGTTCTGGTGCTCACCTCAACCTCAATACTCTACTCATATGACACAGTTGCCACAAATAGCTGGGCTTACACACAATGTCTGGTGTAGGGCATTTGCCCAGCTAGAAGGAGCATGTCAGATGGGAGGGGTCTCCATAGCGGTAACTTAGTAAGACCTCGATTACAAAACTGTGGTTAGAGCAGCTTTTTTTTTTTTAAGGCAAATTTTACTGAATATTCTCAAGAAAGAAACTTCATTAGATCAAAAAGGAAAACCAAAGGAACCTGCAACCATCTCAAATAGAAACAGATATATATGTAAATGGCAGTAGGACGACTGTATTATCCCTTTCATGAGAGATATACTGGGTATCTGGTGTTCTAGGATTGCCAGGAAAAATGCATAGTAACATGTTTTTAGTTCTCAACCCAGTCTGCAAGGCTTTAACTATGCAGTTCTGATTAACATTCATGGAAATTTCACAGTTGAAAAGACTCATGCATCAAACTGTTACTATACTATGCATTCCATTGTAATGTCATTTTTCAGCACCTTGTCAAATATATTACATCTGATTTCAATTAAAATAACTTATTGCAATAAAGAGTAGATGTATGATCAGAACTGGGTTAAATTTTTGCGGCTTCTCATTTATGACATAGTTCTGGTGACACTAATGATCACGTACTGCAGAGGATCCTGAGTTAATCTAATAAAGCTCAGGAATCTTGTAAACCAGGTAGGACATTAGGGCCCTATACTCCTGCCAATTTAGATGAATATCTCCCACTGACTTCAAGGGTCTTTGGACCATATAGTGTGAAATTCTGGACTTGCTGAAGCAAATGGCAACATTCCCATTGACTTCAGTGGGCCCAGGATTTCACCTACAGTAAATGATTTCATTTTCTATTTAAACAGATGATTTTTTCTTATGACATTTTCAGTTATACACCCCATCTAGTCATATGTTACTTTCTCTGAGAGTCAACCTTACTGGGACCAATTAATTATGGACTCATCATTAAAAGTGTGAAAAATGTATCCTGTAAGCCCAGCTTTAACCTTCTACCATTGTAATTAAAAAAAACAAAAACTACAACCCTCCTTTCCTCATAAATTTGTCATGCATAGTCTTTGTCCGGAGAAGAATATTTAGGAAAATCTAAAGTTAATTGGACAGCTGTTTTGTTCAATCACAGGTATTTGAAGACATGATATGTTTTCAATTTTTAATTGTTTTCTTTTTTTTTTTGCCCATTGATAACTCATTGTCCCTGGGGTCCCCAAAAAGACACCTCAAAAGCTAGGGGCACACAGCCCATAAATTTATTCAACAAACAAACCAAAGAGGAAACAAACAAAAATGGGAGATGAACATAGTCTTTGCAGGAAAGGGTTAGTATAGCTATCATTGTCCTGATTGGCACAACCCAACTTCCAAGCCCAGCATGATACATGTCTGGCATAAAGAGGGATAAAGCTGCCACTGTGCTAAACTCCAGCAATATACTTAGCCCCTAGAACTGCGGCTTCCCATCCCTAAGCAAACCAGGAAAATAAACTGATGCCCTGCAAAACCTACATAAGCCCCCAAAGTTTTGCCATATTCACACACTGGAACATATGGTATTTGAATGCGATACTGGCTTGACCTAAACAGAAATAAAAATTCAATGGTGAACCCACATAACAGACAATTAGCAATCACATGCCAATATGTTTGCCCTAAGTCTTGCCCCCGGACGATGGGGGTGGCAGAGAAAACTTATTGCAGCAGAAGAGCTTTAATCATCCTTTGCCTTACCCCCACACGCAGCCTGAAAGGGATGATGAGTGGGCTCCTCCCCAACAGAGTATTTCTCAGAACCATACAAAATGGCAGCATCTTATGGTCAGTACCAGCCTAGCCTGGCTTTATACCAGCAACCTGGAAGTAAAAAGTGTCCTGTCCCACTCCTAAACCACTGACCCATCCAGTGCACCTTTTTTCTTTTCAAAGCCTAAATTGTATTTAATAGGTCACTCATTCTTTCTGACTAATAAATGTATCTTTTATGTTTCTTAATTAATGGCTGTAAGAAAAATGTTAGAAGATAGACTCCATACCATGAACATGTGGCTTACTCAAAACTCATTAAAATCTTTCTTTAAGGAAGATAGTATTAATAAGATTGCTATGGAAAGTATATGCTGTGAATGACAATAACTGACTTCAGTAAGTATTGGAGTTGGCACCCCTTTCCCTTCTCAAGATGGCCCAGCTTTAATAAAGTACATGTAGTAATTTAACAAATGTGGTCTATGCAGCCACAGAACCATTATGACTTCATTTCCACACTGCACTTTTTAAAGAATCTGTCTATTTGCAGAGTCAGCGACAAACAAAATTAGAGTATCATGCTACAGAGAGGGCACACTGTGCTCTCTGTGGCAGACTTTTATTCCTTCTCATTTTGCCGTTCCGCTCAATCCCCAAAAAGTCATTCACATTGAGGGTATAGGGCTGCTTTTTGTATATGGAAAAAACAATATGATCTCAAGGTTTTATTTATTTGTAATTCTTAGAGACACTCCATTACTTCCACTCAATAAATACTGTTTACACACTGCATCACTTGATTACTTTCTTCTATCTGATTCCTTTCAGCAGTGTCTAAACAACTTTAAACAAATGTTAATTTAGTTAATTAAACACCAAGAGACAGTACATAAACAAATAATATATTTCCCGGAATGTTTTGTCTTTGGCACATCAGACTTATTCAGGAAGACTGGTATGAAATAATTAAAGATCCAAGATGCATAACAAACTTGGAGGCTACACTGGGGAAAGTGACTTGAGAGATTCATGTAATCTTTTTCTTTGATCTTCAGCTTACTCACATCTTCCCTTTCTTCTATAACATCTCTAATTAGAAATGAAAAAATAAGAAGCCAATAAAATCTCTTTCAGTAAGATTCACTAAGGAAAGAAAAGAAGAGTTTAAAAAAACTCAGTTGAATATGCAGAAAAAAATACAATGTTCAGTGCAACCCCTACATTTCTCCAAGAAATATAATACATAGAAAGCAAATATTTGGCTGATATATTCCTAGAAGGAAAGTAGCATTATGCTTATATCATCTCACATTACCTCTTGGCTCAAGAGTATTACAGCTTAAGTATCATCAAACAAAGTAACTGTTACAGTCATTGCTTTTTTGTATACAGCAAAGTCATCCATGCCCCTATTTTGACGTTTTCATGCAGTAGAACTTTTTGTGAATACTGAAAGTAAAAAGCTTGAAGTTCACCTCGCCCTAATACATATAAAAACAAGGTACAGGGAGGGAGTATGTTTTATATTTATTTTTTTGAAGTAAAACTCAGAGTGCTACCAATGCACAGCAGATTATAAAACTAAAATGAAGAATTTAAGTAGATTTGTGGGTCTTTTAATAAAATATTTAAATCAAAATGTACTGTGCATGCCTCCATCTTTACTAAGCACGGATTAGCCCTCGATGCATGGTATCACTTTATCGTTACTTGAGTCTGCATGTTCCTCCATGCCATACTAATTTGTGATTATAGTGTCCTCTAACATCAGTCAGGATGATTGTGATCTTTTGGTTTTATTTTAAAAAAACTGCACTAAAGAGTTTGGAAAGCTCTGTACAGATTTTTTAGGATCAGAAGATTTATTTAAAAAAAAAAAGACATCACAAACTTCCAGTAGATGGAAGAAAAAGTTACAGAAAAAGGATTTGTAATGATGTACATGGTGACCAAAGTCTCTATTACAAACTGCACGTATGCTTTGTCTTCACTAGGAAAAAAGGTATGTTCTTACCTTGTGTGAGCTAACACATGTTAACTAACACAAGATCAAAGCCTAGTGAAGACAAGGCAAATGTAGCTGTAACATGAGTTAGTAGATTGAGGTAAACACTCCCCCGTAGTCTTTACCTTGACCGGCTAACACATGTAAAAACTACAAACTGCCTTATCTTCACTAGAATTTTACCTTATGTCAGTTGCCATGCCATTCCATGTTAGCACTGCTCTCGGAGAGAAACTTAACTTCAGCAAATTAAATGCAAAAAAAAAAAATTAGATGTAAGAGATTTAAGAGAAAGTGTCTATCTCAGCTAAAGAGGAAAAATGTAAAATAATTGGGAAACCATTTGGAGAAAATAAATGCCATTAAATGAAACCTGCTGCTGATAAAGTAGCTGTAACAACCCTCAACAGGATCTCTGATACACTGTCCCTTATCACTGTGGAAACACAGCATTTCTGCTTTATTTGGGCTTCTTTCTGGCAGGGACATCCATTCAGAAAACGGCCCAATATTTTTGCACAGGTGTTTTTGATGTCTTATATCTATTTGCAAAGCAGCCTGTGTTTCAGAAATAACAAATTACTGAACAATAATCTGTAGCAGCTTTTTCTTCATTATGGAAAGAAAAGTATTTCAAGACTACAACAAATAAGTACTGTTATTACCGTTATTTCAATGTCATGTCCTAATTTCAACAGACCATCTGTCCACAAAGCCCAATATAATTAAATCTATAGTCTCCATTCTTAAAGAATGTCTTTAAAACAGTATTATTTTCCATATACTTTATTTTAAACTGTATACTATTTTTCATTTCACACTTCCTCCCATGATATTTAATGTTTCATTTTTCAATGAAGTATATTACAGTATATTAAGATAATTCTAACAGTTCTGTGTTTGTGTCATATTTACATAGGAATAAATCCTTGACAAGTAAGTGTTATTGGTGGGTAATAAATATAGTTGTGAGAAGAACAGACTTGCCCATTATATTTTAATATATTTTGAAGTTTACATTATGTTCTAGGTATTTTATTCATTTAACTGATTTCAGACAAATTCTTTTCTCAAAGTGTATCATAATATAACAAATGATCAAAGAAACACCTTGAATATTTACATTTGGAGGCATTTATTGTAGTATTTACCAAAAAGCAACATAGTTAAATTAAAATGTATTATAAAACCCTTTGTGTATCTGAAGTAGATGGGTCAAATAACATTAACTGGATTTCATATTACATAGTTCCACATGTGTGCTACTTTGCAGCTTCAGGTAGCATTCATCTGCTTCGAATTAACAAAATTCTAAAATATATTCTGACCATCAATCCAGTTCTTCAAGCCCCGGTAAATTAACAGAGCTGCCTCTACGTTTCTTTAAGTTTTGCATAAATTATTGATTCTTGTGTAAGGCTGGAGATCAGGAGACCAGAACGTTAGCACAACTCACCAATAAAGTAGTTATTTCCTAATGCAAGCATTTCCTCAGAAAGAACAAGTCCACCCAGTGCCTGGAGGAGAGTAACGCTTCTACCATCTATAAGTGAGCACTGTTTAAATCCAACTGTTGTAACCTTCCACAACAGAATAAGAGAAGCCGTGGCATCTTGCCTTATTCTAGAGACATGAAGGATAAAAATAATTACATGTCAGATTGAAGAAAATCAGTCTTATCAAACAATACATCATTCTGGACCAAAATTAATCAACAAAAAAGAACGACTCAACTGTAGCAAATATACAATCAGAAAAAAGGTATAATTTAATGCACACTATTTGTACTATCAAAATACAAATTTTTTTATTACCACGCAATTTTCACTGCAGTAAGGCTGGATACATGCACATTCACAATACAAAATCCTGTAACAGTAGGGTTTGAATAATGGTATATTTGAAAGCAGACATTATGTACAGTCTTAATTTCTAATAATTTAAAAGAACCATTTTCATGTCCAATGAACACTTTATATAACATGACATAGCACAAAATCAGCATCCCTATTCACATACCACGCTCAGAACATATTAAATATATAACTACCGGATAACTACCAGAACACAATCTCTCCCCCCTGTATTAATGTGCTTTCAATGGTACTTCACTCCATTCCAAAGTTTCCCCTACTAGCAGTCATAATGCTGCCATTTCCAGTGGCTGAAATACTCCTGCTTCCATCACTTTTAGTCATGGTATTAGTACACATTCAAGATAGGCAGGTTTGATGTTGACAGAAATTCTGGTTTTGTTTAATGAATTGGATAAAATGTTCAGAGCATTTCATTCTCGTAAATCAAATGGGTTATGCAAGGTTGTCAAGGTCACTCAGACCTGTGGTGATCTACCGCAGGGGTTCTCAACCTTTTTCTTTTGGAGGACTCCCCTCCCCGGCGTTCTATAAAAACTCCACGGCCCACCTGTGCTACAATAACTGGTTTTCTGCATATAAAAGCCAGGGCCAGCATTAGGGCGTAGAAAGTAGGGGAATTGCCTGGGGCCCCATACCACAGGGACCCCTGCAAAGCTACATTACTCTGGCTTCAGCCCCTACTGAAGGCTGTGGCAGGGCTCAGGGCCCTGGGCTTCAGCCCCATGTGGCAGGGCTTCGGCTTTCTGCCATGGGCCCCTGAAACCTGCTTGCAACCCGAGGGGTTCGTGGACTGAGCTACTGAAATAAACAGGGTTGAGTAAGATAAAGTCACTTGAAAGCAACTACAATATATGCACTCAGTTCCACAGGATTTTAAATTTTTGTTTCTATGGATTTGTCCTTTCTTTAAGCGTACTTTTTCCACTCCCTTGTGTACATGTATAATATGAATCTTTTCCAGACATCTGCATCAATTCATAGATGGAAGAATCCCAACTAGGATTGAGTGAACCTCCAAAGGCTCAAACATTCTATACAGCTTAGTATCCAAATGTTCAGAAGTTAGTCTGACTCTTCTTTGCCTAAAATTGGGCTGCTAACCTCATGAGATCAACCTCTTCCAATTTTCATGCTTTTGCTTTCAGCTGAAACCAAGAACTGCAGGTGTGTGTGAATGTAATCCACACGAAGAGATCCCTTCTTGTACCTGGACTATTTAAGAATAAAATTTTGGACAAAGCTTTGGATTTTTTTTTATCCCAACTTATAGGCCCCTCATTAACAACAACTTCAGGTAACCTGAAAATGACAGCAAGGAATGCCACAATTTAGGTCAAATTCCAAGATAAAAATCAGTGCAAGTTTACTAACCTAAAGTGATTGTTGTTACATAAATATATATTCAGATCACATGTTCTACATATGCCTTTTAACACAGGGAGTACAGTGAAATAAAGAAAATTAATTCAAGTGATTGGCAAAACTGGAGTATTTCCGCTTATAAACAGTGTAAGTACGTGCCTAGCAGGGGCTGAACTGGGAAAAAGCTTGCGGTGTCTTTCCAAGTTTTGCTCACGTCAGCTGCCAAAGTGAGACGCTTGCTCATAGTAGATATCACAAATGACCAACATATGACTATGTGTGCTCCTTGGGTTCCTTAGAGATGGGCACCCCACAGTGAGTTTTTAATACGCCCATGAATTCTACTGGACTTCTCAGGGTTGGCTTCTCAGACTCCCTCCTGGTCTCTACTTAGGACTTCTTAATTTGGGGGCGGAAATGGTAGTACGCTTCCAAATCGCACCCACATACAATGAGACAATCAGTGACTGTACAGATCTGTGATCTTACCTCTCCTTTCTTACAAGCTTTCGTGGGGAATGAAATAATTAACAATGTTGACATTTATATCATAATCACTGGGTGTCTGAACTAACAACTCAGTGAGACAAATTGGGCAGTTCCCAACTTTCAGAGTCATTGTTCCAGGCTGCCTGCAGACTCAAGGTAGACACAGTTGCAAGAGTTTCATTCTTTTTTGCAAACATCAAAATAAGTCAAAACTTTTTTTTAATGAAAGCTGTGATTCTAGAGCACAAGATGGCAGCACAAGAATGGTGTCAGTGCGCTGTTTCAGGAGAAACCTAGGCCTAAAACAGCAGGAATGTTGCAAACCAGAAGGGAGATACATTGGCAGATCTTTATCTGAAAGCTTGTACCATAAACGTATGCTTCATCCCAGTCAATGCTATCAGATCTTGGCTTTCAAGGGAATCAAATTCCGTTCACTAAAATTAAGTTACACAACTGTCAGTGTGAAAAAGTGGATGCTTTACACAACTTTAAACTCTTCAAAAGCATATCTGCTTTGTAGGATGCACACCTCTTTGTAGAAAGCTTTTATAAAGCATTCAGACTACTGATGTGAAGTTCAAACACAAATATAAACAAATACATTAGTCTGAATTTGGCAATGGGGAAATGTGAGCTGCTCTGGCTGCCAGAAATCATCACTGCGTGGAGGGAAAAGAACAAAATGTTACACCCTTCTCCAAGTCAAACTGTTGTCCTCCACCTCTTTGCTCCAATTCCCAGTGTTCTCTGATGGCTGAAAGACACTTTACTTGCTTAGTCCCTCCTCCCCTCCTGTCCCCCCCAAACATGCCCCACAACCAAAACAAAAAAAAAACAAAAAAAAAAACCCACTTAAACATACATGTGAGCGCTTGCACCTCTGGAAGAAGGTGCTCTGGTATTGCTAGGTCCCTCCTGTCATCTGGAGGTGCTCTGGAGTTCTTTCATGACATACCAAGGCATTTCACAGTCTGGCTGCCTAGGAGACAATTGACTACAGTTCCCAAGACATGAATTCGGTACCAAACACTATTTAAATATTTATTATTCCAGGCTGCTATGACAAAGCAATATTCTTACTTTATTGATGTGTTCTGTGGAACTTCAAAGGAGATAAGCCGGCCTCCAGCAGAGTTGTTAGAACTGGCATTTCCACAAGCTACATCTGGGGTTATCTGAAAAGAGTAAAGATTGTTCTTTAAAGATTTAGTCCTTCAAAAGAGGATATAAAAAATGAGGGAAATTAATAAACATGAAAAGAATATGAAAACAGCACCATTAACCAATCCTGATCTTTTAAGAAATTTCCAGACATTGAAAGTTTCATCATCAATATACATTTGAGGTAATATAAGGTTCTATGTCGTCTTCAATTATTCTGGAATCTCACTTTATGGGTAATGTTTTCAAAAATATCAGAAAAAAACCCTCTCTATAGCTCTACATTTTAGTGAGAACTTACTGCGAGAGATGTCTGCCTTTAAAAGTATCACACCAGTCTTGAGAAAAAGATAAATGGATTTCTCAGATTGTCAAATACTAAATACCGTATACACTCGTTCATAAGCCGAATTTTTTTAGTAAAAAAGGGAAGCATCAGACAAGGGGGCCAGCTTATGAACTGGTTTAGAGAGGGAGAGGTGGGACACAACCCCTCCCCAACAGAGGGAGCAAGGAGAGGCAGCACAGCCAGCAGAGCCAGAAGGGAAGAGGCAGGGCCAGAGTCTCTCCGCGTCTGGCCATGCTGCTCTCCCCCCAGCCTCCGAAGCAGCTGCAGCTCCGGGGAGGGCAGGCTGCATCCGTGCCGCTCGGCCCCGCCCCCCAGGGAAGGCTGTGGCCACACTGCCCGGCCTGCCGGAGCCTGCTGCGGCCATGCCACCAGGCCCAGCCCGCTAGAACATGCTGCAGCCGTGCCGCCCGGTCTGGCCCGCTGGAGCAGGCTGCGGACGCATTGCCCAGCCGCCGAAGCAGCTCTGGCCACGCCAGAGACATCCTCCCCTGCCCCTCCCCAGATGAGGTGGGAAGGGATGGGATGGAGAGAGTGTGGGGGTCCTGGGCTAGGGGTGGGGTCATGTGGGGGATGGTCACAGGGGTTACTCCCCTGACCCCCAGCTTCCCCCCCCCCAAAATTTCCCCACCAGTTGCTGTCCCAGCCCATCAGGGTAAGCAGCTGGCGCGCTGGGACACTTTGCTTAGGTTTACCTCCGCGCCTGAGGACGCTCGAGGCAAACAAACCATCTCGGCCCGCCAGCGGCTTATCCTGATGGCCCATGAGCCAAAGTTTGCTGACCCCCTGAATTATAGGGTCGGCTTTTGAAAGGGTCATTAAAATTTTCCATTTTTACTTATTCATCTTGGGGGGGGAAGGGGGGTTTGACTTATAAACGAATCGGTTTATGATCGAGCATATACGGTAAATATCTAGCGTTGCCACATGTCAGTGAAAATGTGAGATCTTGGGGCATTTAGATCCAACAGCAAGAACTACTGCTCTCTTTCAACTGCACTTATTGCATAGCTTATTTTTCCTTTTGAAATTCATAGCCATACTCTGCCACATGAGCCCAGCAATAATGAAGTCCACTATCACTCTTTCCAATGACAGGAGGCTTTCTACAAAGTGAATGAAGCATCCACAGCCTACCTAGGGAGTAAATTCATGACTGCAGCTGTGATTTAGTGCTTGTGCTAAGTAACTGCTTTCTCTGCCATCTATGCAGCAATTCCTCTGTTCGCTAATCAGACCTTTTCTACCATACAGCACTGGCAGTATGATCATGGACAACATTTTTATTTGACCATACAATGCTGGCATCTAAGTTCATGCATGTACACAGCCATTCATCTATCTATCCAATGATACCAAATGTATTTCCAAAAGTCATGAATAAGCCTCTTAGTCCATCTAGACCAGTGATTCTCAACCTTTCCAGAATACTGTACCCTTTTCAGGAGTTTTATTTGTCTTGTATACCCCCAAGTTTCACCTCACTTAAAAACTACTTGGTTACAAAATCAGACATAAAAATAAAACAAAAGTCACAGCACACTATTGCTGAAAACTGCTTACTTTCTTATTTTTACCATACAATTATAAAATAAATCAATTGGAATATAAATATTGTACTTACATTTCAGTATATTGTATACAGAGCAAGTATAAACAAGTTATTCTGTATGAAATTTTTGTTTGTATTGGTTTCACTAGTGCTTCTTATGTAGCCTGTTGTAGAGCTAGGGAAATATCTAGATGAGTTGATGTGCCCCCTGGAAGACCCTGTTTGAGAACCACCTGGTCTAGACCAAATCATTGTTGCTACAGATCAACATAATGTGTGTGGGGGAGGGGGATCTAAAGTGTCTCTCTATATCATCATCATCTAGAGTATTTTTTGTGTATCCCTAACAGCTTGACTATGTAATAACACCATATGCAGTACAAAAAATGAGCCAATTTCTTTTCTACATTTGCCAAAAAGTAAGGATAGGTTTGTAACCCATCTTGTATGATAAAAAGCTTATATAGAGCCTATTATGCTAGGTTTACACTATGCTTATTGATAAACTGAGAATGTTCGCTGAAACCCATTCCAAAGAGTGAATCATCCTTCAAAAGGAAGAGCCAGAATCCAAATTCTAAACTCATGTTTCATTCAAATCCACATTTTGAACTTGACAATGAAGTATCTATGAAAAAAAGACACAGAAGAAAATCCTGGCATGTTACTTAAGTAATAATTTTCAAGTAACACAAGTTCAATTTTGACTCATGTGGCCAATTAGTCACAATAAGCAAAACTGTATGTCTGGCTCAGTTTATTGCTTCACCAGGCAGTAAGTTACTGAATTCTTCTCTGGCTTCAACAGACAATTTGATTATTTCAAATTTAAATAAATAGTGTGCAATTTTGTTGTGCTAGTTAAAGTAACATAGAAAAATGTTAATAAATTTATTACTGCTTCTTAATCTTGGAAACCATGATGATGGAGATTATGTTCAAAGCCCAATATGAATTTGGCTGACATCCCTCCTTTTATATTTGCCAATATGCATGGTAAGAGTTGTACTGTACAATCACTTTCCAAGAGAACCTGATTTTTAACAAGCCTGTGGGAAAAATATCATTAAATCTCTATTCTCATATTCCAGTATGATGTTAGCTAAAAATATAGCCACCATCACCCTCAATAATGAATGTCAATCATAAATCATATGACAGCAGAATTTTATATGTCCATTAACTTGGTCTATATCAGAAAAAGTTACAACCAAATTGCAGGACTGGAAGGGACCTCGAGAGGTCATCCAGGACTAAGTATTACCTAAACCAGCGGTTCTCAGACTTTAGCAACCTGAGGACCCCCATTTTGATTTAAAATTTTTCGGGGACCCACAATGCCGCCCCAGCTCAGCCCTTGCACCGCCCCTTTCCCCGCCCTTTCCTGGGGCCATGGCCCTTCCCCGTCCCTTCCCCCACTCTCTCCATCCCCCCTTCCTTCCTTTGCTCTCTCTCCCCCATCCTCACTCACTTTCACCAGGCTGGGTCGGGGGTTGGGGTTCAGGATGGGGTGCGGGCTCCGGGAGGCAGTTTAGGTGTGGGAAGGGATGCGGGCTCTGGGCTGGAGCAGGGGGTTGGAGTTCAGGAGGGGGCAAGGGTTGCAGTGCTTACCTCGGGACGCTCCTGAAAGTGACTGGCGCATCCATCTGGCTGCGGCTCCTAGGCCGCAGTGGGCAAGGTGTCTCTGCGCACTGCCCCTGCCTGCAGGCACTACCCCTACAGCTCCCATTGGCTGCAGTTCCCGGCTAATGGGAGCAGCGGAGTCGGTGCTCGGGCAGGGACAGTGCACAGAGACACTCTGGCCTCCCGCCCCAAGGGCCGCAGGCACATGCTGCCGCTTCCGGGAGTGGTGGGGAGCCAGGAGAGGTAAGCCTGTTCCCCAGTGTACTGGAGGTGCGCCTGGAAGGGAGGGGGAGGAGTTTCTCAGAGGGGCCCGTGGACCACCTGGAGCCCCCTAGGGGAACCCCAGGGGTCCATGGACCCCAGTTTGAGAAATGTTGATCCTTGACAGGTGTTTGTCTAATCCGCTCTTAAAAATCTCCAATGATGGAGATTCCACAACCTCCTTAGGCTATTTATTCCAGTGCTTAACCACCCTGACAGTTAGGAAGTTTTTCCTAATGTCCAACCTAAATCTCCTTGCTGCAATTTAAGCCCATTGTTTCTTGTCCTACCCTCACAGGTTAAGGAGAACAATTTTTCTCCTTCCTCCTTGTAACAACCTTTTATGTACTTGAAAACAGTTATCATGTCCCTTCTCGGTCTTCTCTTTTCCAGACCAAATAAACAGCAATATTTTCAATTTTCCATCATAGGTCATGTTTTCTAGACCTTTAATCGTTTTTGTTGCTCTTCTCTGGAGTGGTGAAATGTGGTGCCTAGAACTGGACACAATACTCAAGCTGAGGCCTAATGAGCACGGAGTAGAGCAGAAGAATTACTTTTCATGTCTTGCTTACAACACTCCTGCTAATACATCACAGAATGATGTTTGCTTTTTTGCAACAGTGTTAAACTGTTGATTCATATATAGCTTGTGATCCACTATGACCCCCAGATCCCTTTCCTAGGCAGTCATTTCCAATTTTGTATGCAAGCAACTGATTGTTCCTTCCTAAATGGAGTACTTTGCATTTGTCCTTATTGAATTTCATCCAATTTATTTCAGACCATTTCTCCAGTTTGTCCAGATCATTTTGAATTTTAATCCTATCCTCCAAAGCACTTGCAAACCCTCCCAGCTTGGTATCTTCCGCATATAAGTGTATTTTCTATGCCATTATCTAAATCACTGATGAAGATATTGAACAGAACCAGATTCAGCACTGATCCCTGCGGGACCCCACCCATTATGCCCTTCCAAGCTTGACTGTGAATGACTGATAACTACTTTCTGGGAACAGTTTTCTAACCAGTTATGCACCCATTTCCCTAGTTTGCTTTTGAGAAGGTCATGTGAGACAGTATCAAAAGCCTTACTTTAGTCAGGATAGACCACATCTACCACTTCCTCCTATCCACAAGGCTTGTTATCTGTTAAAGAAAGGTATTAGGTTGGTTTGATATGATTTGTTCTTGACAAATCCATGCTGTTACTTAGCACCTTCCAGGTGTTTGCAAATTTATTGTTCTATTATCTTTCCAGGTAGTGAAGCTAAGATGACTGGTCTGTAATTCCCTGGGTTATCCTTATTTCCCTTTTTATAGGCTGGGAGGGCAAGTGGAAAGACAGAAAAGACAGACCAGACAGACAAGACAGAAAGAAAGAAACTGGACAGTACAATTGCACAAGGGGCAGCACAAAAAATAATATACTGAGAGTGGAAAACCAACATGCAATCAAACAGGAACACTCTCTTAAATTAAAGCTTCAAAGGAAAGGCAACATAAACACAAAATGTTTTAATGCAAGGCAAAGCAGCAAGGGTATGCAGGGCTTTTACAGTTATACCTGGAGAGGAAGGTGTCGTGTGATGCTGACCTAACTAGCAGCTCCATTTACACTTCACTCTGGCTCCATTACCCACTGATCTGATAAACCGAAGGACATCTAAAACAGAAGGACACTAAACCAAAATAGAATTTTACAGTGGCAGAAAACTGATATTTCAGTTTTAAAAAATCTGGAATTTAGATCAGCACAAAAACAGAAGGAGAAGCAGCAGCCTCCCAGCACAGATAAGAAACAAAATGCTGCCAGCAACAGTGTGTCCTCAGACAAATACCAGTGAAAGAGAAAATCATGGTTTGGCAGCCAGAATTACAGGAGAAATTACACAGAACCTTTCCATAGCAATGGGAGAAATACATTACAGTTTCCAGTCATGTCTGTATTTGGTCCTGGGAGAGCTTTCTACTAAGCTGAAAGAGCTGAAAATCAGGATTCGCTAGACCAGTACACTAGACCAGTACTAACAGAGAAAACTAAACCAGAACATGCAAATAGATCACTGGCTCTGCAAGAGAAGCTACAATAGCTGGAAGAAGATAACGAAAACAGGAATTGCAGGAAAATATTTAAATAAGGGATTTTCAGATTCATAGATTCCAGAAGGGATCACTTTGATCATCTAGTCTGACTTCCTGTATAACATAGGCCATAGAATATCCCAAAATAATTTCTGGAGCACATCTTTGAGAAAAAAAAATCCAATCTTGATTTTAAAATTTTCAGTAATGGAGAATCTACAATGACCCTTGGTAAACTGTTCCAGTGGTTAATTACTCTCACTGTTAAAAATGTATACCTTCTCCCAAGTCTAAATCATCTACCTTCAACTTCCAGCCATTGGATCATGTTATACCTTTCTTTGCTAGATTGCCTTTATTAAATATTTGTTCCCCAGGTAGGTACTTATAAACAGTAATCAGGCCACCCCTTATCATTCTCTTTGTTAAGCTCCTAGAGTTTATCATTATAAGGCACGTTTTCTAATCCTTTAATCAGTCACATAGCTCTTCTCTGAGCCCTCTCCAATTTAGTAACATCCTTCTTGAACTATGGAAACCAGAACTGGACACAGTATTCCAGCAGCAGTCACACCAGTTCCAAATACAGAAGTAAAATAAACTCTCTTGTCCTATTCAAGATTCCCCTATTTATTTATTCATTCAAGGATCGCATTAACCCTTTTGGCCACAGCATCGCACTGGGAGCTCATGTTCAGCTGATTATCCACCACGAGCCCCAAATCTTTTTCAGTCACTGCTTCTCAGGACAGAGCCCCCATCCTGTAAGTATGCCCTACCTTCTTTGTTCCTAGATGTATACATTTACATTGAGCCATTTTAAAAATGCATATTTGTTTGCCCAATTTACCAGGCTATCCAGATTGCTCTGTATCAGTGACCTGTCCCCTTTGTTATTTACCAGTCCTCCAATTTGTGTGATATGCAAACTTTATCAATGATGATTTATGTTTTCTTCCAGGTTATTAATAAGAATGTTCAACAGAGCAGCGCCAAGAACCAATCAGTTACAACACCTTTTAATCCATTTAATGTGTGCTATGTTAATTTTATATCATTCTAGCTTTTAATCAAAATGTCATGCAGTACCAAATCAAATACCTTACAGAAGTCTAGGTATATTACATCAACACTATTTCCTTTATCAACCAAATTTGTAGTCTCATCTGAGGAGTCTCTGAAGGTAAAATTGAAAGGACATGTGATATGCTTTCTCCTAAAAATGCACACATTGAGAGATCATGACCTACATGTTCCAGTTCCACGCCCATGAGGGCAGACAAGCAGTTATGCCTGCTGAAACTGGAAAAAGATCCACTGAACACAACCGCAGTACCATGTTTTTCCAAGATTTCCCTGTAGCACTAGAAACAGCACACCGCCTTTAACTGAGCAAGGCAGCTCCTTAAGACACACACCGCCACTTTAAAAATAGTCATTAGGAAAAAAGCATAATCTTTCACCAGCCAGACAAAGCCCTGAAGCACCCTCAAGAACTGCTTACAAAGATATGCTCTTCAATATGTTATGCATTATTTAGAATGATTATATGTCCATCATGCAGATATGAGGACACAGGTATTCTTCTCCTCACCTGTAAACTGGCATAAATATGAATGGACCCAAACAGTTTGGGTCTAAATCAATGGATACAGAGCTCCTTTTTTAAAGAGATAGAGATAACAAACCAAAAATCACATTTCTGCTTCAAATATTTTAACCATTGTCCTTTCCCAAGGGCCCCATGTGGGGTAGGGAGGAGCTCCACTGTGTGCTTGCCAGGGAAAAAAACCATGGAGTCTTTGGGAGGATTACAACAGAGGGCTTTTGCTATTTGTAGTTTCAGAGCATCTAGTCCTTGCTCTCTAAGTCTTAAAGGTGGCCTGGAAACACAATTAACATTTCATTGCCTTTAACAATACAGGATGAGTTCCCCCACTAGCCAGACTCAGAACATATTAACAAGTGAAAATTCACTTTTCCTTTGTACTTTTAGTCCCAAAATGTCCATCCTTCCCTGAGAGCTATCTGTTATGATACCGCAGCATGCAGCATGCTGGTGACATCACAGCTTTCACAACACCCCACTGTGGTTTGCAGTGAGTTTGCATACTTTTGTAAACACTCTCAGTACATTACACACACACAAATGATTATTGTTCAGAACTCAGCATCTCTTCTTTATTCACAAGTGACAACATAAGCCTATGTCTGAGTTTCCTCCTGCGCTGGCTGCTCTTAAGGATTCTCTATTCTTGTCTTTCTCCCTAGCTTTTCTTTCCTTTCTACCCTTCAAGTGGAGGCAATGAGATCCACCTGGTCTTGCTGCCAAACCACAGTGGGGGAAATTACTGTCTAGAATGCAGTTGCAAGTGTGAATTCACATAACACATCTGAACTGACTCAGGAAGATAAAAGCCTCATTGACATATACCATTCAGTTGGAAGGGCAAGGTAATAAAAGCCAGTGCTTTAGGAAATGAAAGTTTTAGACTTCAGACAAAACTTATTTTAAGGGCATTGGGTGACTGCAAATACTGTAAAAATTATTAGCTTGAGAAAAATGTTATATCCCAAAGCTGTACCATTTTAAAAGTGATATGACAGTTATTTCACAAAAATACTATATCCCTCCAGCAGAACAGCAACAGCCAAGATGAATACATTACCAGGATTGCTTCTGTAAATGCTAACCCTGCCAAATCTCCTTCCAAGGGATTACACATTAATTAATTTTTAATTCAATAAAATTAGTTTCCTTACTTGCAATTTATCTTCTGTGAATGCAAATCCACTGTTCCATCAGGCTTGGAACTGCTGGGTTTTCCATCTTTTCCACGTCTCTATGCAGGCAAGAGGTTCCTCTTTTCTCCCCTACCAGTGCAATCTGCCTAGCAGCACCCTCTAATGGCACAGGATTAAATTGTATGATCTTTCTCCCCCAGGCCATACTGCCAAAGCTAAAAAGAATGCTGGGGGTGGGAGGGAGACCCCTAGAAAAAAATCAAACCGATTAGATGCCGAACTGTATTCTGCATGGGAAAAATGCGGCTGGGGAAGCAAGAAATAAAAGCAGGTTTGTAAGACCCAGAAGATAAGGATCTATTACCCTCTCCATTCAGCCATACTGAAATTGCTGAATACCACCCAGGGTGAAACAGAGCAGGGAATTCCCATTCAGAGAAGACAGAATTACAGGTAAGGAAACCAATTCTCTTGTTCTCTAACCATCTCATGGAAACTCCTCCATTACTTCATAGAGTTGGAACTGCTGGGAAGCAACAAGCAGAAAAAAAACTTCTAACAATGGGGAAGGAAAAGTGAAAGTGTCCAGAGTAGAAACATCATAATATCAAACCTAATAGTACTGAGTAAAATTTTTAAGAAAGGGTCTTTACTGAAGAGCACCATGTCCAAAGGTGGCATCAGATGAAGAAATCATGTCAGTTTTGTAGCGTTTTGTGAATGAAAATAAGTATCTGCCAGGCAAATTCCATTACAGATGGCTCTGTTTTTCTGTTCAGAAAACAACTGTAACCTTGGTGGAGTCAGCAACTATACTTTCAAAATTATCTCAATTAGAATATGATTTATTCCACCTACAGATACAGAATTTTGAGACTCTGCACCCTTTTTTAGATTCCACGAATAAAATCTTGGATTTCCTCCATGGTATTATCAATGTTCTTCCAAGTACTGGATGGTTCAGTCAGTGAGGCAAGCTATCACGTTGCACGATTGCGTCTTCACAAGTATATCGTCTTGTCAGTAGTAGATCTAGATACTCTCTTTTCTCAAGATGACCATCAGGGTGGCCTTTAACTTCAGAACACCCAAGGAACAGGTGATAGACTGAAGGGCATTTCCTGAATCAGATAACGGTCATTCCTGATTACAAAGCATAGACACTCATGGCAGTAGGGATGCACTGGGGAGAGGGCTATAGTTCTTGGATCAGTAGAGCTACGACCTCCATCATGAAATCAGTTTTGCACATGAAGACAGACAAATCCAGAGTCAGACAAGATCATCCAGAACTATTTAAATCACCATGAAGCACATGGAACCCACTCTCTTTTGATGCGACTGGAATCATGGATCTAAGGCATAAATTCTCAACATGGAGGTTGCTACCACACCCCTATACTTTATGACTAGGTGGGAGAGGAGTCCCGAAATGTTTCTCTGCTGTAACATTAGGTTGCTGAATGTAAAACATTGAGAACTGCTCCAGAGAAAAGGTTGTTCACTACACAGTTCAGAAAGCCTTATCTTTTCATTCAGTCTTAAAGGAAGAGGAGACAAAAGTTTCAAGATAGAGTGGCTCTTGAAAGACTACGAGAAGCCTTGTTTATGAATCTTGATACTTGCTGGAAGTAGTAACAGATCACATTAAAAAGAAAGTTCTGAACCCAACCCGGGCACTAAAGAAAGGTGGGTCTGAACTAATAGGGCTTCACTCTCTAGTTGATGTTGTGGAAGGATTTCCTCACCCCAGTGTACTGAAAGAGTTTAAGAGAGCTGTGGTTCTGGTACGGCTAGAAGTTGTAGTTGTGGCAAAATTACCTGAAACTCCCTTAAATGTCTTTTGACAACGGATGGTTAAGCATAATTTTATTTGGGTCTGGGGACTCCTTAAGGATATTTTTTAAGATAAGTTATTTTGTTTTGTTATTTTAAAAAAGGGGCCCACTGAAGAGTTTTACCCTGTTCAAAGATGTCTGAGCCAAGTTGCCTCTGGAAATAGTGTTTATATCTAAAGCCCAGAGCCATGATGTGGCAGAGAAGAGATTTGGTGATATTACACAAGTCACAGGAAAATTAATATAATCTTAATAGAACACATCTTCCCTTTAGTCTCCCTTGATTTTTGAGAGCACCAGAGGATGCAGGAGATACACAGAGCTATTTTGAACCAGTATCACATGTACCATGGCAGCACATAAAGAAATGGAAGATTAAAGGTCCTATTTCAATCCTTGCAGATGACTCAAATAGGGGCTGTCAGAGTTCAGGACAACTCAGTGATCCAGCAAGGGCACCCACTCTCAGCTGTCCAGCTCCCCAGCCATTGCCTTTCTTGGGTGGAGACCCACGTCTCATTCCCTTCTGACTGGGGAATTTCCAGGCTGCACAGTTCCCTGCCTTCACTGTGGTATTCCCAGCAGAGACAGGCTACTTGCTTTCTCTTCAGAGATAGTTAACAGTCTGACTGCCCACAGTTCTAGATACCACACAGCTCTTTCAGTGCAAGCCTATTTTAGTCCTAGCACTACAGAGAAATCATTATAAACAATAAAAGAACCTACATGCATGCTAGTAAGCTTACCAGAGATCAAGAGATATTCCGATTCTAACATGGACTCTGGCAGGAGCAGTCCTTCAATGCCTTACAAAGGGAGTCTTTTCTATGGTCACAAGTTCATAACCGTCTCCGTTCAGAACTAGTAACCAGTTTTATGGGCC
Source organism: Chelonia mydas (assembly GCF_015237465.2). Lineage (NCBI taxonomy): Eukaryota > Metazoa > Chordata > Testudines > Cheloniidae > Chelonia > Chelonia mydas. Next base: position 33,046,621 of record NC_057855.1, on the reverse strand, counting down.
CCAGTAAGCCAAGTCCTTCCAATCCTTCTCTCACGATTGGGGCCCTCTGTGGATCAGGGGTCCTGTCTGTTTGACGGATAAGGAAGAAGGCCCTGACCCAGTTTAAAATGAGGCTATTCATCCAAAAACCTCTTCTTTGTCTGTTGGTCCCTGGAGAATCCGTTTTGAACTAGTATATGTGCACCTCTCCAGGAGGATAGGTTCAAAGGGCCGATAATGGAGGAATTACATGAGCACCTCCCTCCTACTATAACTCCATAACACATACACAACTGCATTTTAATACAATGGACCCTCAGGTATTAAACCTAATCCAATAAAGTTTAATTTAATTCAATAAAGTTTATCTTAATTCAATAAGATTTGTCCAGGATATTAACAGTTAATATCTAGCTAATTTTGGTTTCTACACCTTGTGAGTGCATCTCAAAGAATCCCTGTAATCAAAATATTTTAAAAGTCAGGCTTAACATTTTATCCATTTATTCCTGAATAATAAACTCACCTGAATTCTCTTTTCTTTACAATCTGTTGTTTCATTAAGAAAAAAGTCACAAAAGGTTATGAAATTGTTATCATTTATTGAACTTCAAAAAATTGCTGCACCACTGACCTTTATTATGCCTAGTGCTTGATAGTAAAATCAATCCAACCTCATTTGCATTTTGCCTGGAGGGCAAATACAACCCTAGTATTTATTTCCAAATTCTGAAGGGCTCTGGTGGCATTGTAATCAAGCTTTTTAATGGAACTATGACAAAAATGCTAATAAATATGACTTAGTTCCCTGTTTAGGAACCAGTCTGCTATGTACATGCTTAACTTTATGCACTGGCTATGTCTACACTTCATAGAATCATAGAATATCAGGGTTGGAAGGGACCTAGGAGCTAGGGGTATGATTCCCAGCTTGTGAAGACACTCGCACTAGCTCTCTTTGAGCTGTGGTAGGCACAGCACAGTGGCGACCAGCAGGACATGATAGCCGCACCAAGTACATACTAATTTGGTCCACGCAGATTTGTAACTGGGGTAGCTAGCCTGTGCCACCACTCTGCATTGTGTTACACAGTCACACTACTATTTATAGTGTGCTAACTTGATCAGAGCTAGAACGGGTATGTCTATGCAAGCTGGGAATTGCACTCCTATCCACAGCTGTAAGTGTAGCCACTGTGAATAGGTCCCCTGAACTCAATGGAACTTCTACATGCATTACCCTTTGCTGAACTGGGGCCTTATTTATTTAGGGATAGGAAAATGCTTGATAAACAAAGGCTATTTTCTATTTAGTTTACTATTGTATTATGATTTGGTTTAGTCTGAATAGATACTTATGGTGATACATAATACAACATAGTATGTTACTCGTTTCTTGTACAGCTAATTAGAATTACAATTCTTAAAGCACAATGAGCCTTCTGGAATATTTTTCTGGAACATTCCAAATGTCAAAACTTAAACCTATTGGAAGTTTCTTTGGGGTTTTTGGTTTGTTTGTTTTTTTTAAGTCCTCAAACTGCAACAAGCAATTTCCATTATTTACACTATGAGCTCGTATCTATTTAACACTGGGCTGGAGCACAGACTCTCAAGTCTAGGTGCTTGGGTCGGCCTAAGAGCCCAAGCTCCAACGTCCACACTGCTATTTTTAGCAATTACTCCAGCCCAGCTACCATGAGTCTGTCTACCCAGGCTGGGAGGCTTGCTCCCATTGCAGTAGAGACACATCCTTTAGTAGCAACAGACGAATAATATAAAACCACACAATGCACTTGCCCCCCAAAACCCTCTCTGAACAGATCCCCTTATGCAACGATTAATATGCAACATGTATCATGTCTCAGCCGAGATTACTAAATAGTTAAAGACCTAAGTCAAGTACTCAGATGTTTTCTGATCTGCAGACATTAGGGCCTGTTGCAACAGAGAAGAAGAGACTCCTCAATGAGAAGTTAGGAGAGAGTCAAAACAACGTTGAAGTGGAGATCTTTAATTAAAGTTAGTATGTTGTCTACATTCTGACTTTTCTTGACAGATACTATGGTTTGTGGTATCGCCTACCGGTATGATAATTGTTCATAATTTACTTATTTTACTTTGGCAATCCTGAATATAATTCAGTGTTGGCTCTTATCATTTAGGAACATAGGATTCAAAGGGATCTCATGGGTCATCAAGCCCAGTCTGCTGCTACTACTGGCAACCCTGACCATGTAAGCCAGGGGTTCTCAAACTGGGGGTCAGGACCCCTCAGGGGGTCGCGAGGTTATTACATGGGGGGGGGGGGTCGCAAGCTGTCAGCCTCCACTCCAAACCCAGCTTTGCCTCCAGCATTTATAATGGTGTTAAATATATAAAAAAGTGTTTTTAATTTATAAGGGGGGGTTGCACTCAGAGGCTTGCTATGTGAAAGGGGTCACCAGTACAAAAGTTTGAGAATCACTGATGTAATCCCATTCATAAATGTATCAAGCTCCATCTTAAAAGCAATTAGATTTGTTGTTTGCACTTCTCCTATTGGAAGGATATTCCAGAATATCACTCTTCTGGTGGTTAGAAATCTTCTAATTTCCAGCCTAAATTTATTCATGGCCAGTTTATACCCATTTGTTCTGGTGCCCACATTGTACTTTGTGCATTGTAAAACAGCTCTTCTTCCTCCCTGGTGTTTACCCCACCAATGTATTTATAGCGACCAATCATATTCCCTCTCAGTCTTTGTTGTGCGAGGCTAAGCAAGCTAAGCTCTTTCAGTCTCCTCTCATAAGGCTTCTTATTCCCCTGATCACCGCAATAGCCCTTTTCTACACCTGTTCTAGTTTGAATTAATCTTTCTTAAACATGATTGATCAGAAGTATGCAAAAGATTCCAGATGAGGTCTTATCAATGCCTTGTACCATGGCATGAATTCTTCTCTCTCTCTACTGGAAATACCTTGCCTGAAAGATCATAGGATTTCATTGCCTTTTTATGGCCACACCACATAGGTGCCTTAGTCATCCAGTAATCAACTAATACACCCATGTCTTTCTCCTACTCCATTATTTCCAACTGATGAGTCCCTAGTTTCAGAAATTCTTTTTATTAGCTAAGTGCATGACTTTGTACTTTATACTATTAAATGTATTTCCATTTCCATAATTCCATTCCTCAAGATCGTTCAGTTCTTCCTGTATAACATTTCAATCCTCTTCTGTATTGACAATGTCTCCAGACTTTGTGTCATCAGCAAATTTCATTAGTACACTCCTATTTTTGTGCCACAGTCATTAATGAAAATATTAAATGAGATTGATCCCAAGACCGATCCTTGAAGAGCTCCACTAGTAACCTCTCTCCAGAGAGATAGTTCTCCTTTCAGTGCAATCCTTTGTCATCTCCCCTTTAGCCAGTCCCTTAGCCACTATACAATTATTGTACTAAGCCCCATATGATACTATATCAAATGCACACACTCAGCCATGACATTTTAGCTGCTAGCTAAAAGATCACTGCACATGCGCACAGAAAAAAAAAAAAGAGTCCAGTAAATTAAATTTCTTGACCAGCAACTGTCAAGAGAGTAGAAAAACTGGCCAGGCCAGTTGAAAAACAGCCAGGTGACGACCCTATTTTCCATGCAGCTGCCTAAAATTGGTTGGTCCATGGCCCGGACGGCCCCCTAGCTATTCAGTCTATGCCAAGCATGGAGATTACAGGAATCTCTCCCAACCTTTCCCCCACCCTGCATTTCCTAGTTTAAAGCTCTTCTTATCAATCATGCCAGCCTTGATCCCAGAAGGTTAGTACCCCATGTACTCATGATTAGTCTATTAATTGAGAAGAGCCCTCTCTTTCCCTGAATGTCCAAAAACCTTCAACAAGGATTGGTGCTATGAGTTTGTCTTCATTATCTTACCACACCTTCACCTTCCCTCCCTAAGGACTGGAAGAATTCCACTAAAGAAAATCTTCTGAGCCTCTGCTTCTTTGGGAGTCTTTCCCTAGCCTTGTGCAGTCATCCTAGAGCCCTTCCTGCAGGAATGTGGCAGTGTCATAAAACACAACCAGTGGATTTTCCCCCACACCCATCAGGATCCCTTTCAGCCACAGGTCTACATCTCATGTCCTTACTTCTGGCAGATAGCACACCTTTCTGTCCTTTGGATCTGCTCTGGTGACAGGCCTGTCAATTCGTGTTAGTAAGGAACCCACAGTCACACAGGCTAGTTTTGGTGTGAATATCAGGTTCCCTCCCAGCTGTTCTTACTTCTGTAGTCCCTTGCTGTCCCCTTTATATCATACTTATCTTTACTATGGCTCCATCCCTAATATCTCCATCATCTCTTCCACTGGGACTGGTTTCCTTGCTTTCCTTCCTTGCCACCCCATCTTCAGCCTGCTTCTCCTTGTTGTTCTCCAGTGCAGCCCTCCACTCTCTCTCTCTCCTCAACTAGCCTGTCTCTTCCTCTGCCTTGTCATCATGGGTCATGCTCCTCGTCTAGTAGTCTGCCCTCTAGGTCCACTTGTTTGGCAAGGTCAGCAAATCTTGAGCTGTATGTGCAATCTCCTCTCTCCTTTCCCCCATGATGTCTTTAAATCCCCATCTGAACTCCACCATTATCTCCAGATGCATCTCTAGTCCTCAGATCTTCTCTTCCATGAGCTCTCTCAGGCGACATTTCATACATAAGTAGTTTCTGTCAGAATAATATACATCCTGCAGCTTCTGTGTCCAGTCATCTTCTTTGTCTCCTCTCTTCCTCAGGTCACCTCTAGTGCTACCTCAGTAGCCATCATTGTCTTCACTTCCTAGTCCCTAGTCTTAAAAATGAAAGGACAAAAATCCACCAAACTCCCTCCTACAAAATCCCACACAAACTCCCCTGCTTTCTGTCCTCTGTTCACTGGCTTATAATCCTTTTGTCTAGGTCAGCCCTGCCCCCTCATTAACGCTTGGCAGTTATCTGTCCACCATCAGTGATCAAAGACAGAAAATATCTAGTGCACACTCATCTCGGAGGCCTCCAGCTCAGTCACAATACACAGCCCCCAAACAGACTATGCAAAATACAAACAGCAAACAATCTACCAAAAAGCAGACCAAAACAAATTCACTTTCCCCCAAGGAAAAAGGACTCACTCCTTCCTTACTAAGTAAAATCCCTTCCTGACCCCTGATGGTGGCTGGCTGAAACCCTGATGCATGAGCTTTAGAACATAAGACAAACTGGGAGTGAGCCCCTGTGCTTGTGAGCCTTGCCCCTCCCTCCCCACCATCACAAGTAACCCCATCATACAATCGCAGCCATAAATTTGTCCAGCTCTTTCTTCAAACTAATTAAATTGTTTGCCCCCACAACTTATATTGTTCCAGAAACTCACTCCTTTGATTAGAAACCTTCTTTTACTTTCCAGCCTGAATTTGTTCATTGTCAGTTTACATCCACTTATTCTTGTGCCAGCATTGTTCTTTTGCTTAAATTGCTCTTCACCCTTCTTGGTATTTACTCCCCTAATGTATTTATAAAAAGTAATCATACCGCCTCTCAGTCTTCTTTTGTAAGACTAAATAAGCCAACCTCTTCTAGTCTCCTCTCATAAGATGGGACCTCCATTTTTCTGATCATCCTAGTTGCTCTTCTCTGCACCTGTTCCAGTTTAAATTCATTTTTCTTGAACAGGGTGACCAGAATTGATTTCCAAACATTACCAGCTTCAAAACACACCATGACAGGGGTTTAGCTCTGGAAAATGTAAAAACTTAAAATAAGGTAATCCCAAGGCAATATAACTAGTTCATTTTGACCTAGGTTGAAAAGATCCAAACTGCAACGTGCAGCGTGCTGATCGGTCAGGGATTGGAGGTCATCACTGTATCTATGACAGGTATTAAATGTAATTAAGAAATATGCATATGCACATTTTTGGCTATGTTCAAATGTAAAATTTTCATCTCTAAAGACACACTTCAGGAAAACTATTTATAGCATGTGGTATACGGTACAGTGTATTATTAAAGTAGTTAATACATACATTTCCTAGCTGTAGGTATTGAGCATTTGTATTCTCTGAAAATATTAAATATATATATTCCCACTATCATTCTAGAAGTCTATACTGGATAATCTGCAGAATTCACTGACAGATCTGAGACTCTTTTGATCAGTCTCCCTACCAGTGTGGAAACAGATCTGAAAATATAATACACTTCTCAGAATTTATTAGATACAGAACAGTCAGATAGTATTTACTGTTGCAAAACAATAGACAGAATTCTTGGAACTTCTGGCCCAGATAGGAAACCATAAAATATACATTTCTCTTCCATGTAAGAATATCACAAAGCATATCTACAAAGAGGCAAACAACTCTACAACATTTTCAATCACAGACTAGCCTGCTGTAATCAAAGTAGAGTTACAAAAAGTGAAGATGGAACTTGATGAGACAGCAGGGCTGGAAAGACTAGAAACACACAGTTTCCGTGGGGACTTCATGAATCGTATTGCACACAATTGAGCTATGACTCAAAAACTATATGTGAATGTGACCTTGACAGATTCAAAGAATGTGACATTTTTAATAGAGTATGTTGTAACCAGTGGCTACCTTCATACAAAATAAAACTTTCTGTAACCACATTTTCAAATCCCAGCAGGGTGTACAAAGGGTTTATTTTTCTAGAATAATTAACTGCATTTCTTGCAATATATTGTGCCTTTCAAATGAGAGCTTAATAAAAACAGAGATGTTGAGTAGCCATTAAAAAAACTTTCATAAGATTGTTTAAAAAAAAAAAAAAAGCAAACCCAACTTCTCAACATACTTGCTTAAGTTTTCTCCCCCATATCCCAGACCCCTACTGTTATGCAGCATGCTGTGTGCTATTTTTGTCACCAAGTATGCAATCTTCTACCTCAAAGGTGGCTTCACTGCAGTTGTGTTTTGGGACTATAACTTTCAAAGCAATATAGGACCCTTTGCTCTATAAATATAAAAGATTACTACTACTGTGTAAATAGAAAAAAACCATGCTAAAAAGTAGTTGCTTTACACTTTTGCTTTTCTTAAACGGATTTGAAGTTTGGAATTTCCAGTTTATTAATAAAATGGCAGAACTAAAAGATATTGTACCATATATATCTCAAAGATTTCCCATGCATTATACCTACAAAAGCATACATCTATTTTCAAAAGAGCAACAGTTAAGCCTAAAACCATTTTCTCAAGTGTTTTACTTGCTAATTTTATGGATTAACAACTCAGGGCAGGGATCATATCTTCAGTCTTCCTACATATATGCCTATGGCCCATAGACAAATGATAACTAAATAACAACAAGTGACATCCACAAGCTTTTTATGTATGACTGTTAAACAAAATGGTCTCACCTCTATTTCATCCCATTTTAGATCGACAACTTTTTGTCCTGCTTTTGGCTGCCAAGTAGGTAATGTCACAGTTGCTTTTGAATGGGGTAAAACAATGTCAGGTTCCAAGGTTGCTGATACTGGCCTGATTTGTCTTGGTGGCAGTGACTCCGCCCATCCAGAAACTGGAAGGCTGTGAAATGAGCGTTCACAGTTTGTACCTTCATAGCCTTCATTACACAAACAGAGGTAGCCATCACCGTTACTGCTGCAGTTACCATGGTGACAAGGGTTGCTGGCACAAGGATCTGAAACAAACTGAGAAAAAAAAACATCTGGGTTAATTACTTCATGAAAAAGATTTACTTCTGCATTTTAGAAATGCCATAAAACAGGATTTATTTTTCCAATATTTAGCTTCCACAAAATATATTTATGGGTCAAAATTCATCCCCGATATAAATTCAATGATTTTAGAGGATTAAAAAAACAGGGATTAATATGGTCCGTTATTCCGAGGTCAATGAACACAGGTTCATTGATGATAGGCTTACAGAGAAGTAGTAAATAAAACAGTAGCGTCAGCAGTGTTCAAATTATGTAGTTTGCAACTGTGATGAGGTAGCTCCTGTGCCGCAACAATCCACTGCTGGGTTTCTGGTTGGGTGGAAAAGACAAAAGGATTTTATATTCAGGTGGGGCACCACCTGCAGCAGTCTTACTCAGCAACAATAGACATATCATGGGAGCAAATCAAATCAACAGCCCCACATCAGGCCTACCTTGCCTCAGGGAGGCTCAGGTAGGCAACAGTTTCTAGTCAGCCCCGATCAGAGCTAGGCTCCTCTCATGCAGAGCAGGTGGTTATCCCTCCTGCCCAGCTAGCATCTAGCTGAGCTGGAATTTCCCCTTTTAACCCTTCCCTCTAAGCCCGACATCTATTGCCGATGTAGCAGGACGGGGCCGACTAAGCCCACAGCAGTTCACTGACTCTTTTCCTGGCAGTGTGGCATTCATATACCGCATCATAGTAATCCTCATAGGAAGGTCTGATGGTAACCTCTCCTGGTGATGTTTTCTAAAAGTATCTGCCACTTGGTGTAATCTAGTACATTCCAAAGGTCAAACCAAAGAAACCAACAGTATATTTATGAAACAAGAATAAAGAGCAATTTCTAGCATGAATAGTTTAGCAGCAAGCAAAGAAGGGGCTCCGCTGCATAAGAGAGACGGGAAGACCACTAATATTTATTAAAGAAAAGATTTAATTTTCTAATTTTTATGAACCTGCTTCAAAAAAAAAATAAAGGTGTCTTCTTTACTATCGAAGTCTGCCATGCAGGTTACAAAATTTAGTTTCATTGAATCAGAAGCTAAGAAAGTATTACATGGAAAGGGTTTTAGAAGAGATTAAATAAAGAATTCTAGGTCTTCTGCTCTCCTTTAACTTGTTAAATATAGAAGAAATTCAAGAAAATAGGAAAATTCCACTACATATGTCATCAAACTTTTTTTACAACTATTATTTATTTGCAAAATTACTTCCCTACCATAATGACAGGTTTCAGAGTAACAGCTGTGTTAGTCTGTATTCGCAAAAAGAAAAGGTCTCTAAGTCTCTAAGGTGCCACAAGTACTCCTTCCCTACCATAAATACATCATGTTCTCTTTTGGTTTGAAAACTTATTAAAATCAGAACATCCAGTATTAGACCACCCTAGCTGATAAACCAAATCCCGCAGCATGTCAGTGTCTTGTCAGAATTAGCAGTGTACTTACACCTATGCCAATACGTCTGGGCAAATGTATCTCAATACCACTGTCTCTCTTGCAGTCTTGTGGCAATACACAAAATGACAGTTCTAGGGTAGTTCTAATTCCATCTAAGGATTTTTTCTAGTGCTTTACACATGGGTAAAGGCTTGAATGTATTCCTCTTATCAATATTTGTTTTTCTTGATTCCACTACAGTCTGTTTCTCTGAAGTCAATTTTATTAATCATTTCTTCAACATCACCAAAATGCCATGCCAAATCTCTTGGGAAACCAACAATGCTTATGGTGCAGGATGACAAACAGTTTCAATCAAAGAATAGAATCAACCAGTATACTGCAACAATTTTTGATTAAGACACAAAACTTATTGGGAAGAATTTTTTTGTTAAGTAGAAGCTGGCCAGAACTTGAAATCTCTATAATGTGTCAAAACAGGGACATAGCTTTTGGAACTCCCAAACCTGGAGATCGGAAATCTGGATCTGAATCTGTCCCTTTCCCAATTTAAAGGTGTTCAGAATCCACGGAGATAGATTCATGGTGCAAATTTGGATCTAGTTCTAGTTTTGGGGGTTCTGTTTACCCTGCATCTCTGGTTTTAAGGGAATACAGTACTTGTAAAAGAGGTCAGGTGGACAGTCAGAGAAGAAAAGAAAAAAATAATAATATTGAGCATTTTTCCATCTGTAGATTTTCAAAGCCCTTACAACAAGTGGGACCTATCGTAGTCTCCAATTTAAATATGAGGAAACTGAAGCACAGGAGGTGAAGTGACTTGCCCGAGGTCACACAATAGGTCACGGATTGAGGTAGGAATTGAAGCCAGGCCTCCTCCAGATTCCTGTTCTGGCAGCCCAGTCCCCGGATTCCATTGCTTCTTTTGTTAGGTATTGCACCATCAGTAGCAGTGAAAGCTTCCTCACAGCACCCCATTTAAGTATTTCAACTCTTAGCTGAAGGTAAATCGAGTTTGTATGGCACAACTCTGTGATGTTGGCAGACCAGGTGCCAGCTCATGCCAAGCCCCAAGCCTCACTGCTGGAAACCAGTCTTGTTTACCTGCGAGTTAGCATTATCAAAATAGATATTAGATGTTAAGTTGATAAGAATGTGTTTATTGTTTAGACTTCATAAAATACTTGATGCTGCATGTATTGATCTCACTTCTAACCTCTGTAGCCCATGGTTTAAAGTTATATTGAGTGTTTGCATTGTAAACCTCTGTAATTCTGACTCACCAAACAGAAAATGAAGCATTAATAAAGGTACAGGACTTGTCCTGCATACAAGATGGCCCACTGAAGACCAGTGGGGTATTTTGCAGCATCAAAGGAGAGAGACCCTGTTGATTGCATTCCTAACTCCCTCCAGGAAGGAGAGATCTATGCATGAATTAATCCCATCAGTCTGGAAGCTGGAGTGGAGGGGATAAAAATCCCTGACAAGGAGAAATTGAATCTCTTTCATGCTGTCTGGATTCTGAGGGGAAAAGATTCCTAAACATTAGCAAAGAGATCCACATGCTGCTTGGCATGGGTTAGCCCTGAAAGACATTTTGAACTGACAGATTATTACAACTGTCACCTTTTAAATCACAGATTGAAATTCCTTTGTGTAGATATGCTTGCTTGCTTTAACCTGTAAATAATTCTTATGTCTGTTTCCTAGTTAATAAAACTGTAGTTAGTTTATTACAGGATTGGCTACAAGCATTGTCTTTGGTGTGTGATCTAAGGTACAAATTGATCTGGGGTGAGTGACTGGTCTCTTGGAACTGGGAGCACCCTGAATATTGAGTGACCTTTGGTGTATGTGACTATTTGTCACATAGTCCTAGGTGGTAAAATCACCTGGAATGTCCAAGGGTACTGTCTGTGACTCCATTGTAAGATTACTGTAGTACTTTGGGAGTTCACATTTGTTACTGGGTTGGTGAAATCTAACAACAGTACATACAACCAGTTTGGGGCATCTGCCCTGCTTTTTGACAGTCCCCCCTGAGGTTAGCACTCTTTGTCATGAGCCACTCCAGACAAACTCCCTCAATGCTGGAGGCCTCCTTCATCCCAAGGAAGACCTGACCTAAGTGGGAGACTCTGCCATTGTTGATCTACTTGTGGATCTTTATCAGGCCCCTGGTCAGGATTATCCTTTCTGGAAGCATCATTTCTACTCTCATCCACAAGGGAAAGAAACAGCGTAGCAATGAAAGGATCCCAAATCTCTAATCCCAGGTTGGCTCCAGAAATAAAAGGAGCAGCAGTGTACAGACTCTGGGGACATATGCATAGATGAGAGACATCAGTTCCCACCACGTGGTTCCAAAAGTGTCCCTTTCTCTTCCCATGCTCTGATCCCAATGCCACAGACAAGAACAGAACTTATAAGACCTACTATTGAAGGAGTGGAGCTTTGCATCAAAGGATCTCTTTGAAATAAGCAACAATGCAAAATGTCTCTGGTGTTGTGTCAGACCAAGGACTGATAAATTCAATCACAAACACATTACTGTTAAAATTAAACAAAAGACTTATTTATACTTTTCACTGATTCCACTTGTCATCAAAGTTGTGAGAAGACAAATCTTTGGTCATAATGATTGCCCTGGTGTGGGCTAAACAATGTATTGGTACTCTGTTCTCCTGACTCTCTCATGGGAACGTCCTTATCCTTTACCAGTGTCATCAGACCTCCTGGGGAAATAAAATGGTTTCATTCTACATCCCAATCCAGAACCATTCCCCTCAGAACCTGGATTATGGAATCCTGACTAACTCTGCCCTAGCCTCTTCTGCAGAATTGCAGAAAATCTTACCAATTTGGAAGCCATCTACACAAATATTATTCTCAGATTTGGGAAAGGTTTTCCCTAAGGGCAATAGAAAGCAATCTGCCTCTGCGTTCTCATAGACTATCAGGTTGGAAGGGACCTCAGGAAGTCATCTAGTCCAACCCCCTCCTCAAAGCAGGATCAATCCCCAATTTTTGCCCCAGATCTTTAAATTGCCCCCTCAAGTATTGAACTCACAACCCTGGGTTTAAGCAGGCCAATGCTCAAACCACTGCACTATTCCTTCTGTTTCTATATAATCTATTTTGGACTATTTTCAGTACATACAGTCTTTCAATCTCTCTGTCTACAGCCACAGTGCATCTGTCTGCCATCTCAGAATACCATCCATTGATAACTCCACTGTGTTCCATTAGGGACTGCAGTAAAGGACTGGTGAATTTACCTTCACTGATCCATGAGTTTGTCCCAATCTGCGATCTAAACCTGACAAAGTCAATTAATGTGTCCTTTGAGCACTGAAACTTCAAATCACATGCAGGACAAATGTGACCCCAATGGACACTACTTTCTAGAAAGTTCTTGAAGTACAGTGACACCAGGGACACTGAAGTGATTAATTAGCTAATTTTTGTAAAACACTTTGAATGCGTAATACTTCACATATTAAGCATTTTTATTATTGTATCCTGCGTGCGGGCTGGAAAATCCTGGCTGAAGCATGGCACATCAGCACAATCAGCAGGAAAACCACAAAAGAGTTGTTTCTGTAACTGCCATAGGGGATTACATTTTTACATTTGCAGTAAACTGAAGCAATGAAGCTCTGCATGCTTTAAACTAATGCTGCTGGGGTTTTCAGTTGTTAGAAAACATGGAAAGATTTCTATACGGTTAGGGTCAAACTAACTCTCCATGAGATTTATACCCTGTGCTGCTATCATATTACTTGTTTTTCTTACAGAAAATTCTGCCGGTTCATTTATTTACAGTAATTCTAATACTGATGCACAATTGTTGTGTTGGGCTTTTGAGAAAAAACTTGTTTTACTTTTCAGTGTATGGAAGGAAACAACCTCACTATTGTTTCTTTTATTTATGATCATTTGTACCTTTTGTTTCTTGCTAGATGTACCATGGACCCAAGATACATCATATCCCAAACTCCAGTTGTTTGACAGCTACATTACATTTCACTCCCCAGCATTCCCTTTGGAATATACCAGGATGATTTTAGAGTAAAGGGTTTTATACCTGTGTATCTTTTGTAGCACTGAGACTCCAATACCATTTATGTGAAAAGCAACAGCAGAGTGACAGTAACAGAAGTAAACTGTTTTCTAGGAATTGTGGGAAATAAATAAGAATCTCAGCCAACTCAAAACAGATATGCTCATTTAGCTCACTACAATCACCACCAAACTATTAGGATTAGTTTTAATCAAATTTCTCAGTTATTTTCAAGTATTTATTGTGTATATGCCTGTTTAAGGAGATACATTGAGGCTCCTGTTTCAGAGTATCTGGTAGTCTAAACTATCTTCTTCGTTTAATCTCATACTTCAGCTTGTATCTCTGATTCCACCTCATGGATATCTTGTCATCTCAAACTGAACATGGCCAGAACCAAACTCCTTAACTCCTCTCCAAAATCTTTTCCATTTGTGGTGAGATATCTCCATATTGAAGCAAAAACAGTATTAATAAATTATTATAAAGTATTCTTATGTTAGATCATTACAAACTTGCCTGTGCCTTTACTGATTTTTAGGGGATATTTATCATTACTTTCATACATATAATGCCTGGAAAAAAAATCTCACAAGTTTATATTTTTGTTTATTTAATTCTACGAAATGTCCCAGCTAAGGAAATTATTAGGAATTCTGTTGTCTTTCAATGTGACAAACTCCTCAAGTGCTGAGGAATACAACACCACATTTATTACACCCAAATGTGTTTATACAAACCCTAAGATGCAGCTTTTTTAATTCCAATTTCACTATAACTCGATAGTATTTGCTTTGATGCTCTGTTTTAAAAATAGTATCACTGTTTATTGAAATTTGTGTTTTGTATGAAATATTTAATAAGAAGTTTTAGATGCAAGTTGTGAATGCTCTGACAGGTCATAACTAAGGAGCATTGGGTCAAAAGACAGAGTCTTATTACAGCCCAGGATACTTCTCTAGACTAAAACATCAGTTGGCAAAGATGATTTAATCTCAAACAATAGATCTTACAAAGGTAGGCTCTGACTTCAAAAGCAATCATGCCTAGGGATGTATTATCAGAACTGTAAACCAGTTGGTAAAAAGATTCTTTTAAAATCACTCTAAAATCTTTATTCTTGACACTAAGAAAAACATATATAGTTGAGAAATATTTTGTAAGATACCTCTGTTTTTCTGAAATGCTGAGATGGTAAGCCTTTGTGAAATGCATATTTGCAAATATGATAGCTAAATGCAGATCTCATGTAATTTCCTAATGCCATTGCTATGTAAATGGTAAAATGCTTTGTGAACCAAAATGGGATCTAATGACCTTCCTAAGCTGATTATTAATAAAAGAATACTGATGACTAATACAAATAGAATATTTATATTAATTAGGGAATTATTTGGCAACTTTAAGAAGCTTGTCACCAAACTCAGAAGAACAAGAATAACCCCTTCAAAGATGTTAAGAAAGGACAACTTATTGAACAACTATTCCAGTCTGAAGACTCTCTCTAATAATTATTTAATTTTAAAATACTATTTCAAGAACTGAAGAAAAGTGTTTATACTTTTTGAAATCAGAATTTCAAATCCTGTTGAATCCTGATGAAACTGAAGAAATATGTTAGAAAATGGATTAAATGAAGAAAGAGTTAGAACTCTAAAGATTACCTGAAATTTACGAGCCACAAAAGACCTGAAGAAGAACTCTGTATAAGCTTTCAAAGCTTGTCTCTTTCACCAACAGAAGTTGGTCCAATAAAAGATACTACTTCACCCACCTTGTATCATAAAAGAACAAAGGCAATTAGAAGTGTGTTGCATAATAATTAAGCAGCATGTCTATTCAGGAGCTGAAGGTGTAATGAAAGCCAACCCACAAAGGCATTGAGAAATGGAAAGATGACAGCGTCAGTTTTGAATCTAAACAAGTCTGAATTAGGTTTTCCTATGATTTCATGAAATTGGAGGTGGGGATATAAAAGCTTTGGAGTGATTCTCCAGCAGGACTCACTCTACAACTCTTCTTGACTTCACAGTATTCAACACAACTCATCCTGTACATCTCTACAAGCAAGCTGCAAGAGAAGACAGCTAAGAAGAAAATGAAGAGATCAGCAACACAGCGGCAGCAAAAGGCAATCTTTTGGCCCACATGACATTATCAAGACCTCAGCATGGTAAGATGGAAGTAGCTAAAGTATTGCCCAGGGACTCGATTTAAAAAGTTGTAATGATTTTACTGGAATACTAAAATGTTATTGAAACTTAAGATATTAACAGTATCTCCTGCTAACCCAATTGTTTAGGCCACGTATTCCTGGACAGCAGATGGGTTAAACTTTGGTAAACAGAGAAATAGCGGGAATTGGATTTAAGATATTTAATATTCATTAACTGACCTATCTTAAGACAGCTCTTTAAATAGTTTCTCCTACAAAACTGTGTGATGAGGTGGACTAGGCCCGGAGGCCCCCTGCTGAAGGCCTCAGGATCCTGCCACACCCATCCCAGAAAAGGAGCAGAGGAGCCAAGTTCTCCAAGTGGCCTAGAGGGACTGTGCAGGAAAGCAACCAATCAGGGGTAGGCTGCAAGGGGCTTGCCCATCAGAGGGTTGCAGGCTAATATACAAGGTGCTGAAGTGCAGACGAGAGTCAGTTCCTTGCTGGAGCCAGAGGAGTGCAAATGGTGCTCCTCACTGGCCAAAGAGAACTTCAGCACCACGGACAGCTCAGAGCTGGCAGGAACTGGGAAGTAAGGAAGCGCTCCTGGCTGGCTGCTGGGCCTGAACATAGAAAAGCCCTCAGTAAAGGTGAAGCTTTGGTGAAAGCTGGGGCTGTGGGAACTGAAAGCAGTTTCATTAACAGGACACAGCGGCACACAGCTGCTACTCTTAGGGTCCCGGAGTAGTGGGAAGGCCCGGTCCCTCCCCCTCCATAAGCCACTGGGGAAATGACCTACAATTGGACAGCAATAAACCCCCAGAAGGGGATCTGAACTAATTAGTGGCTCAGCTGGAGAGCTGGTGCCAGAACAGACCAGAGAGGGTGAAACCATTGCCTCCAGGGAGAAAACCCTGGGGGTTCGCCTCAATACCAGGGTCAAGACTATTTAAAGACTGCAGACACACCCAACCAAAAGGGGCGCTCACAAGAGGTGGGTGGTGCGTGACACTGTTACAAACTGATTTAAATATTTTCTTTGATTTCACAGGATTTAGTTAAGACCTTTGCCCATTTATAAACTAT
The DNA here is from genome assembly GCF_015237465.2 of Chelonia mydas. Classification (NCBI taxonomy): domain Eukaryota; kingdom Metazoa; phylum Chordata; order Testudines; family Cheloniidae; genus Chelonia; species Chelonia mydas. Next base: position 33,030,227 of record NC_057855.1, on the reverse strand, counting down.
TTGTTATCCTGGATAAACCAAACAAAACTCACCTTCCCTTAAACACATTATTTTACCCATCTATAAACAGTTATAGTTATCAATGATATACTAAGATTGAATTCATAATAATTTTGGGAAATAAGATCTTGGTCTTAATTTACCAAGAAAAAAGTGCCCCAGAGGCATTTCACTCTGTTAAAAGCTCTCGAGTTAAAATCTTTTCAGTACATTTCTCTGTGAAGTAACCAGTGTTTAGCATTTATGTTCTGTTTTGTTTAATATTTTCTTTTCCTTCCTTTAAAAATAAAACAGCCATGGTTAATAACTGTAATTATTTTGCTTGATTTTAATTGTGGTCTCTCCTAAAGTATGTAAAAGAACCCGAGACTAAAATAGAGGGAGTCACATCTCTGAACAGGCAATAAGAGAAACAAATAGTAAGAGCATTTCTTGTTTCTCTAGAGTACATATTTTTAGTAATTTTGGGGAAAAACTACTTGATGCTCAACAATTTCAATTACCTCTTTTATGTCATATAATTTCTTCCTCTTCTATCACTGTCAACTACACCACCATCTTCTCCATCCTTCAGGCCAACAGGTTGGAGCTCCTTTTCCTCTTTTTCCCACAAATCTGCACCATTTCTAAATCTTACTACTACTTCTTTCCCAACATCTCCAAGATCCATCCGTTTCTCTCTATCCATGTAGCCCTCTCTTTCATTCAGGCCCTCAGTATAGCCAGTCTTAATTATGGCAAATCTTCCTCTCTGGTGTCCCAAACACATTGCCCCTTCCACCCATATAAAATTCTGTCTCTAAACTCATCCTTTCTAGTCATTTGATCACAATTAAATGTAAGCTTCTTATCACCATCTTCAAACTCTACATAACTCTGAGCTTTCTTATTATTCCCCTTTGTCAAGCTCCAAGTTGTCCCCATACTCTCTGCCCTGGCAACGATCCCAACCTTCTCCACCCATGTCAGATTTTGACACAATGACCTCTGTTCCTTCCTTCATGCTGCCCCCTATGCATGTCATGATCTCCTTAATCTCATCCATAAGGCCCTTACCATGTCCACATTTAAGTTTCTCTTAAAGACTCAGCTCTGCTGGGATGCAATACTAAATCTTGTTGATTTGCATATCAATTTGATCTACTTTTGTTCCTTTTCCCAGATCTCTGTCCTTAGATTGTGAGGCCCTCAGAGCAGGTACTATCCTTAATTGTTAGGAAAACACCAAGTGGACACTACTTCAAAACAAACTACTAAACCTCACTGAGATACTTTTACACAGCAGAGATGGATATACTATTCTACCACAAAACTGAATTTCCATTTCTCCTTTGGATCTAGCAGCAGACTGATCTTGGTTTCCCATAAATCCAAACTCCCACCATACTGATTCAGGATAAATGATCTAACGGGGAGTAAAGTTGTTTCATTTGACTCCCTACTTTCCTAACCTTCCCCACTTCCCAAATCCCTATATGACCATATGCAAGAACATAAGAGTTGGATTAGTTTAGTACCAGAACTCTTCCATCACTTTACTCCATCCCCAAGGGATTTAAAACAGACATCACTGTTCTAGGAAGCAGGCAGCATTAAAACATGTGGAAAGAGAACAAACAAGAGTGTGTACAGAGTGAACTGTTGCACAATGGAGGCATGGAAGCAGCCCATAAATGGGACCACGCAGAAAGAGAAGGGGGAACAGAAGAAGAGAAGAGACCACTGAGCCAAGACAGGAGAGGAGAGAGATGGTCATGGGTAAGGAAGAAGAAATAGATTTTACAGAAAGAAAACAATAGCTGAAACCGAGTAGGTGAATTTATTTTTTAACTGTTCAGATGAAAAAGCTGTAAGATGATTTAAAAGCAGTTCCCAAACACGCTCTTCAGTCCTATGTTTTGAAAGTACTGCTCTCAAATTTTTTAGTTTTTATATGATTTAGCACCAGGCAGCATCATTGCTGCTGCTCTGAGTAATCTTAAGCGATTGCCACCAGAGTGGCTAGTGAGCTGCAAGAGCGCAGGAGGTGTCTGACTGGAAGGGAGCAGATGGCTTATTAGCATGTAAGTCATTGCATTCTGCTTACAGCTGCTCGGGTGGTAACATGTTGGTATTACTCAGTGTAGATGTAACTTCCAGTGGGCTAGCAGCAACAGCTCTGCCCACACTAAATAACACTTCAAAAACTAAAATGCTATTCAGTAAGGCAAACTAAAAACAACATCTGATCAATGCCTTAAGAGGTACAAGCACCTCCCTCCATAGTTTATTCCTTTTAAAGTAAATTCTGTAGAGCCTATCATTTCTCATCTCCCATTACTCCTCACTTCACCACATGCATTTTGCTTTGCCCTTTATCTCCTTCTCCCACTCTCACATGTTGGTTTCTCCCCCTCCCTCCAACCCACCTTTAAAATGACATGTCTCTTCCTGTATGCAGCGTTGTTGTAGCTGTGTCGATCCCAGAATATTAGAGAGACAAGCTACGTGAAGTAATATCTTTTATCGGACCGACTTCTATTGGTAAGACACGCTTTGAAGCTTGTGTTGACCTCTTCTTCTTCTTCCTGAAGAAGAGCTCTGTGTAAGCTCAAAAGCTTGCCTCTCTCACCAACAAAAGTTGGTCCAATAAAAGATATTACCTCACCCACCTTATCCCTCTTCCTGTTCATACAACTTCCTTCCTCTCCTTCAAATCCATCCCCCAAGCCCACTTCTTTCACATTGCTTTCTATCAGTTACTCCCATCCCTGTGCTGCCTACTCTTGCCCTATCTCGGGGTCTTTATGGAAATACCAGATACCTATCAAGTGAATCATACAAAAAGACATTGTACCAGATCCTCAGCTGCTGTAAACTGTTACAGATCGACTAAAATTGAATGAACGATACAAATTTATGCCATCTGACAATCTGGCCCATTTTTTAATTTGTTTTAACCTTTCTCCACCCCCTTCATTTGTGTGTTATCTTTATGCTTTATTTTTCAGGCCCTATTCTTGCAAATTCTTAAACTTGTGCTTAAATGCTTTGCATGTTTGGGCACTACACTCTAAGTTCTTTCAAAAGGGACCATGACCTTTTAGTAAAGCACCAAGGAAAGTTATCGCAACTGCAATAATGTTTAAGAATAAGAACAACAATAAACACCTTATTAATACTCTGTCACCAGTTGTGGTTTAATTTAGTATATGGCCTAGTTGCTTGTCTCATTTATGTGTATATTCCAAACATGCACTACAAGATCACAAAATGCTCAGATTATAATTTCCCTACATTAGCTTTCAGTACATCTGCAATTTCTCAGCACCATGGGAGAGAGAGAAGTGAACTGAATGTTTAAAATATCCAGTTTTGTTATATACAATCAAACACTAATAAACAGCAAGTGTTAGGGTTCTAAAAAGAAAATAGCAAAAAAACTGAAACAAAATCAAATCCAAAATATCTCAGTCATTTTGTTAACATTAATAGTATATAGTAGCTTAGTAACCAGTGCAGCAACACAGACATGATAATCAGAAAGGACATCTAATTATATAATCACATAATGACCATAAAGTCTAAATTTAGTGTCTGCACTTACATTCGGCATCTTAACAACGTCAGGTATAATGTGCTATACAGTTAAATGGTTATTAAGACATCTGCTTGTTCATTCTACTATCCAACAAAGAAACATATGAACTAGCTGAACTTGAGCAACGTTTTCCCTCCTTGAACAGAAGAATAGAAAGGCAACAACACTGCTAGAGCTGGCAAATAATGGATTTTTTGGTTTGCTGGCAACTCTGAAATTTTTATTTTTTTTTAAAGTTCTGTTTCAGGTCAAACCAAACAAAATTTGTCAGCAAATCAAAAAGTTGAAGAAATTTCAGGTCAGGTGTCCTACATCCAAGACAAGTGCCCTAACCACAACGTTATGGAGTCATTCTCACTCACTTTCCCCACATTAATGACTAAGTCATTCACAGTGTCAATTCATAGTCAGAAAGTTGGGACTGGGCAATAGGGGATGGATCACACAGTGATTGCCCTGTTCTGTTCATTCTGTCTGAAGCATCTGGCACTGGCCACTGTCAGAAGACAATATACTGGGCCAGATGGACCATTGGTCTGGCCCAGTATGGCCATTCTATGTTCCTACTTAATATTTCATAAAGTAACTGAAAGTTGGTTTTGTTAAAGTAGGTACCAGTGGAGATGGAGTGGGGCAGAGATCAGGTGAGGTAGTCAAAAGTGCATGACAAATTCACTTACCACAGGGCTCAATTTATATATGCGTGCGCATATTATACTCCATTTTATATATATACATCACATTTGAGGCAGTAATACATCAGATGGCAGGGTCAGACCCTGATTCTCCATTACAGTATGCACTATGGAGTTAAAATCAATGTAAGCTCTGCATGCATAGTAGGCAATAGAGAACTGCACTGCACATAAAAAATACTCCATTTGGATCATAGAAGAAAATTTTTAACTTTGGAGCGTATCTCTGTTACGCAGGATAACATTGCTCAATGAATTTTTAAAATCTACATTTAATTTATCCATAACCATCAATAACTCTAGTGTGAATTATGATGAACAGATAGGCATTACATTTTTTGCTTTTTTCCCCCCCTCTTCAAATTAAAATAAAAGCAGTAGTTCCCTGGGGTCACTTCCTAAATCATTACCAAGCAAAACGTTTCTTACATATGAAACTCGAGAGGAAAGGGTAGCAGGTTGGAGCAAAGCCTTCACCCAGTTTTGTTTTATAGTTTGTCAATTAATTTTTTAAGATTGGGCCCAGTGTCAGGAATCAGTACAGTTTAAAGGAACCTCCTAATTGCTTCTACTTTTAGGGTATTGAAGATTAAGAAAAACAAAACAAAAAATTTGGGGGGAATGAGGGTTGAACAAAGCTCTGTTAAGAAGTCTTTATAAACAACTTTGTATGTTCCGTTTCAGAGTAGCAGCCGTGTTAATCTGTATCCGCAAAAAGGAGGACTTATGCTCAAATAAATTGGCTAGTCTCTAAGGTGCCAAAGTCCTCCTTTTCTTTTTGTATGTTCCATTTGCTTGGTTTGATGATTTGAGTCTCAAAGAAGCAATATGATCTTCCTCCCAGCAGAGGTTGAGACCATTCTCTCCATTCTCCCGCACCCCCTAATTTTAAATCATCCTTCACATTTTAAAGACCATCTTTGATTAACCAATCAATATTTAACACCATCCCGATTTAATTTAATCTTCCTAGACACATTCAAAATGTTTATTTTGTTACTGACAAGCCTAAAACAGAGACAATGAAATAATTTCAAATGGTCACAAAGGGCAAAAGATAATATTCTCCTTAGGTCTGTTTACAGCTTTAGCATATTGTAGAGAGAAAATAATCTGAAGTGTTTTGTCATGCGCAGCATTTCAGATTACCTTCAGTGATGAATCAGATTATTCTAGATAATCTCAGCCACTTTTTATTTCTTCATATACTATAGAGCAATGATGTTTCTACTACTGGGGGAATTCTGCTCCAAAAAAATAAAAATTCTGCACACAATATTTTAAAATTCTGCAAAATTCTATATATTTTATTTGTCAAAAACAACACACTATAACATGCCAGTTTCAATTACTTTGGTAACTTATTTCAAAATAACTGTCAGAAAGTTTGTCTGTAACAATAAAGACAACAGAAAAGATTCCCCCAGGAGCAGAGAGTTAAAGAAACCCCTACAACAACCCAGTTCCTGCTTCTCTGTTATGCTCTTGTTGGGTGACTCAGTCTGGGTGTGGGCACATCTTGGGGGGAAACTCTGCCCGTCCGGCCTTTTAGTCGATTCTCATTTTTTTGCCTTGCCCCCGTAGGATTGCCATATTTCAGGTTCCCAAACAGAGGACGCTGCCAGGTGCAGGTGGAGGGGGGGTAAAGTCGGGGGATGCTGGAGGGGTGTGTCTACTGGGAAGGGATATTTGGGGGGTGCTGGAGTGGCTGTGTGGGTCCCCCCAGCCCAGATGCTTGCACCCCTCCACCGTCCCTCCCCAGAGCCCAGCCACAGGCACCTCTCCACAAAGGTTCATTAGTCCCACCAGGCAGAGATGACCTATACCTGCTGATAGTGGGGGGCACAATTTAAAGATTCGACCGCCCCCAGAACAGCTTGAGTCATGTCTGCAAACCCTCCCCCAACCCTCGGTCTCCCCTCCCAGAAAGCAGCAACCCCTCCCTGCAGCGCTCAGCTGTTGCTCCTGCCTTTCCCTGCAGGGCACAGCTTGGTGGCTCCAGCACCTGCCACACAGGGAGGGGGTCCAGTCACACCAGGTGACCCAAGTGGGGCTGGCAAACCCGGGAACCACAGCCCACCCACGCCTCCCATGCAGGCACACTGTGAGCTTGGGAGCTGGACTCTGCTGGGTCCAGTAACCCCTAGTGGCAGCCAACAGCTCTGCAGCACCAATTCTGCAGAAAAAAAATGAAATTATGCGCAGAACATTAATTCTGCACCAATTCTGCATTGCGCAGTGGTGCAGAATTCCCTCAGGAGTATGTTTCACACTTAGTGAATCTCACTTAATATTCCTTAACTAAAAAATCTTCATTAAAAAAAGATTCAAAGGTTGGTTAAGTTTGACACCTCCTGCCTCCAGCACAAACTGTAAACAATAAGGACGTATCACATTATGGGCCTTCTCTTAAACATCCCCTAAAGCCCAGACAGCAAGCTTTCACTCAAAGTGACAGATTCCGCCTCCTCACAAGTAACTTCCTTCCACTTCCAACTGATAAGTAAACACAAAACATTAATCTCCCTTGCAGTACGACATAAATCTTTAATTACAACCCAGTGCTTCCCACACAAACACATGAAATGCTACACATGTAATCTGTGCACGTATATAAACCCTGAATACTTGGGGATTGGTTGCTAGTAGCAGTTAGAGCTATGTAATCTCACCATTCTAGTGGCACAGAGATATGCACAAAAACAAATGATTATGTTTTTCTTCCATCACACTATTGGTCAATGCCTCGTGTAAAAAGTAAGATTCTTGATAAAATTATTTATTTACACTAGTGGTTTGAAATGTTCTTGTCTTCTCTCAGTTAATTAATTTTGAAATTCATCTCTCTCCAACCAGCAGACTAGAACATCAAGAGTCCACAAACCTGGCAAAGTAGAAATCAAGGTACCTCTAGGTCTCTCAAAATATTTGTTCTTAGGTTCAGGGTTAAAAGGCCCACATTGCATACAGTTTTTCTGCTGGGCAGAGAAAGAGTTAACCTCATTTCGCAATTCCAAAAAGTCAGGCAAAGACAAAGTATTTTTTTTTTGGCTGCTTTTGATATCATTGTGATTTCCTTACTCTCCCTCTAACTTAGTGGTAATAATTTTATTTATCCTAGGAGAGAGCATCTTGAACAAGGGGATACAGTGGACCAGAATAAACAGATAGCAGATTTGAGGACATTAGCTTTGACAAAACTTTGGAAAGCCAGAAAAATAAAATAAAACCCACAACCCCCAAAATGAGAGCTGATTAGTGTGAGAGTTTAATTAATAGTAATTTGTTGGTGGTTGTCATTATTAAAATCTTTTGACATTCACAACATGACCTGAAACAGTGTTATGCAGTGAAAAGAGGAAGGGGCGGCAAGTCTGACACCTCCCATAGTCATTGATGAATTAGTTAGACAGCACACTGATTGCCTATACTAAAGGTAACCAAGTTAGTCTATGTACCTGTGAAATTCCAATAATCCTCAGAGAGAGAAAAAAATTGATGTAATATGTGAGATTTAATTATCTGCTTCTGCATCTGATAGTGATCATCTGACTGTCAGTTTTCATAATCTACTCGTTGTATATATTGGTACAGTCAGCAGTTGCAGTGCTTAACTGACAAAGCAGAGCTAAAAATTGCAAGATTTATTTCAGCCAATTAATATTTCATATGCCTGCACCACTGTAATTTTCAATATATTCTTCACTATAAAGTTTTAAGACAGATGCACACCAAGGTGACCTTGATATTGCAATTATAGTTTTTCCAGAGCAGACAGGACATGAATACAGCTACAGTACAAATACTGAGCCTTTTAAGAATCACATTCAGATATGCAGACTGGATTCTCTGTATACCAGTCAATACATTTCTAAATTTTATTTTAGTGTGCATCCAGTGATATGGATTGCTGCAGTTTATCCTATATTAGACAGACATTTAAACAAATAAACTGTGGTGAGACAAATCTGTTGTCTTTTTATGCATACTCCAGTTCATCACCTTTTTGGAATTTACTGTTTGTTCTGCCTAAAAGCAGTCAACGGAACTTCCAGAGATCTTAAAAAAAAAAAAAAAAAAGGAGACGTCTACAAGGCAGACTGTAAATGACCTGCTGCAATGCTATGAAAAAGCTGCCCTCCAGCAGAGACAGGTTTAGCACAATCCTATTAGATGATCCAGGGCAAAGCTACCTTTCAGCTCACTTTGTAAAAATGCTGCCTACTAACATGAACAACAAAAAGCCAGTTTGTCTCTTGGCTGCAGTAACATACAGCAAGCACACACAGAGCAAGTCCAGCCATCAGAACAGAGGTTTTCCTAATTGCTTATGCACACGCTATCTAATGTCTGTCAACTTGTTAGCAGACAACACCTGCCACCAAAATTTCAAAGATTATTCTTATTTAGCATTTTTTCCCAGCAGCACTCACAACGTGCAAGGCATTTTTCAAATGTAAAAGGTGGCATAGTCCCTACCTGAAAGAGAATTCAGTTTTAAAAAGAGAGAGAGAGAGACAGACAGACAAAGGGTAAGGGAAAGGGCGAACATGAGGTACTATGTATTAAATAAATACAATTTGAGTTATTATTTTTGTAAAATACATAGATTAAACCCAAATACCTCAACCCAACCATAGTGAGCCGGTTGGTTTCTGAAGCTTCATAGAAGAACTGGGTTTTAGGAGAGATATGAATGATCAAGGAGAGGGCAGTGTCCTTACAAACCATGTGGGGAAGGGAATTCCATGGGCTGTGTGGAAAAAGACCGAGAGATGCTTGTGTGGAAGCAGATAAATGGGACATCAAGATTACATCACTGGTAGAGCAGAGGAAACCAGACATTTTAGTTTTTGCTACGGACAATAAATTAAAAAATTAATGATTCCTGAAAACTGTAAAGAATATTACTGTATTACAAACTTGACTATTGCCTTAAATGTCAACTGTTTAAAAAATGTATAAGACGACTTGCTGGAACTAGCAAATTTTTCCTATGAGCTACTCTAAAGTATTACTGTATAGTTGATGTTCATAAATTTCAAGAGCAACAAATGGAAACAGATTTAAATCTTCCACATATCAGTGGTGCTACAGATTATCTACAGATGTGATCTCTTGAAGAAATGGCTAAGTTATGTTCCAGCTATTATTTAAACTTAGCCTGATTCCATCCTTCACACAGTGAAATCTTGAATCCCATTCTATTAAACTATTAAATATTAACATAAAACAGGAAATGAAAGAAAAGTAGGTCAGAGAACAGAGACAAAAACACAGATTTTCCAAATGGTACACACACAAGAATTTTTAGATGTTAAGCATATCAATCCAAATACTTTGGTTCTATTTTGAAGAAAGACTGTCTTGTGTTTAAGGCACTGGACAGGGACTCTGAAGATCTGTGTTCAATTTCTGGCTCAGCCACAGACCTCCTATGGGATCTTACACAAGTCAAAATCTCTCTGTGCTTCGGTTCCCTTTCTGTTAAATGGGGATATCAAATATTTTCTTCCTTCCACCTTTATTAGTCTTGTCTATTTAGACTGTAAGTTATTCAGGGCAGAAGCCATCTCTTACTGTGTTTATATGGTGCCCATGACAATGGGGCCCTGGTCCTGATTGGGACCTCTAGGTGCTACTGAAATACAAAAAGAATAATAGTAATACAATCTTAGTACAGAAAAGCTAAATCTGTACCTTTTGTGCACCCAGAGATTTCCTTTGAATGGCACACAAATACTGAGCACTCAGGAAATACAGAAATTCCAAGTCATCCTAGGAATAAAAAGTTCATTCTGGAGATGTTTTTAAGTTACCATGTTTTAAATGAATGGTGTGTGACAATGGAAGAATATGAACATATAAAGTTTTCATGGTATGCTCTTAACTAAAATAGCAAGTGACTGAAAAAAATCAGTAATGATTGGAGAGCATACAAATTGTTTAGCTGCCACCGAATGCAACAGAGATAGGAAGAGCAGCTACCATAGATGAAGTATGGGAAGTTTAGGAGTGAGATAAGAAATACAGGTATGATTCTCTTTATAGCTCAGGATATAAAAGAATATAAAAATTAATAGCACAACGCCACTACACAGCATAGACAGAACTACACCAAGAAGTGCAGAGGCAACAAATGTTTGTGTGTCTCAGATTTCTTTACATAGATTGTTTAAGAAGGTTCTCTGGGGCTTAAATACAAATAGCACTGCTTGGTATGCCTCTTAGGGGAGATAGCGCTAAAACAGTTGCGTAGACATTGCAGTTTGGGCCCAGTAGGGTGGTGGGCTTCGGAACCTAAGCTCCAGCTTGAGCCATAACTTAAAAGCATAGCTTACACAACTATTTTTAGCACTGTAGTGTGAGGCCAAGTCCGTTGAGCTACAGTCAGGGTCTTGCTGCTGCAGGCTGCCGCTGACTATGTAGACAGTGTGCCAGAGAGACTCCTTGGCAGAGACTCCCATGCTCTTGGCAAATAACTCTTACCTCAGACATGATAAACTCACTACACCAAACACATTTTACAGGATATTTATCTTTAAAGAGTATCATGTAAGATACCCACAGAAAGCTTGTAACTTGTCAAGCTTCATAATGATTCCAAGATGAATGTATAGGTATATTCAAGGAATAATGTATTTATATTTAAAGCATGGTTTATGGACTTGGAGTAAAAATCAGTTTCTGTGATAGCCCATTCAGGCAGATGGGAGTTGTCACCCTGCCTTGTTTAGCTGGTAATGCAACGTAAGGCTCAATTGTTTAGCCTTGCTGAATCCCAAGACTTTCAGTGAAAAACCATCAGGGACAACTGCAAACAATCAAAACCACTTGAAGGTAAAAAAAAAAAAAAAAAAAAAGAAACAATATGGGGTTCGCCCTCTCTATGAACAGAAACAAAAGACTGTTTCACTGTAACATAGAAGAGGGAGAAAGACTGAGTCCTTTCACGAGGAGCCCTCTGGAGGAGGGATGTGTTCTCATGAAAAATTGGATTCTTGTTCTTGAGAAGCCAAAAAGTTCTACAAGAGACTGAACCAAGGGGGGCGGGGAATATACTTTATTAGATGGGAAAGATAATTATTTATAAATGTAGCCCCAGCATCATGCTTTATGATTTTGTTTCATTTGTAACCATTAATTTCCACCACTCTCTCCTGTTTCTAATAGCATCTCTATTATTTCTTAAATAACCCAACTTTGGTTTTATTATAAGTGCTCACAAGTGCTGGGGGATTTACAGGAGCAGTGGTTCCATGTAAAACTAGTAAACAGGAGCACATTCCTCCTTTGGGGGAGAGGATCTGGGATGTCTATAAGTAGCCAGTGTCAGGGGCTACCTCTCACAGGGGAATGGTTCAAGGGGACTCAGAACTGGGGTGCACCTATTGTTACCTGTGAAGGGTTGGCATAGCCCAGAGGAGAATGCTTGTGTGGCTGAAAGGCTGGTGGTGTTAGGGAGGTGGAGGCAGGGGGTTACAAGGTGACTCACAATCCTAGGTCCTCCCAGAACTGTCACACATATCCTATATATTCAAAGCACCGCTCCCACAGAACTCATTTGCAATTGTGAAGGCTCAGCACTTCTGCGAATCAGACCCCAAGTCTCTCACATTTATTAACCAGAAAATGAAGAACACAGTGGTCACCTGTGAAAGCCTTGTGTCAAGGCTCCTTCCCCACTCTGAACTCTAGGGTACAGATGTGGGGATCTGCATGAAAAACCCCCAAGCTTATTTTGACCAGCTTAGGTTAAAACTTCCCCAAGATACAAATGATTTTACCTTTTGTCCCTGGACTTTTTTGCTGCCACCATCAAGCGTCTAACAAATATAACAGGGAAAGAGCCCGCTTGGAAACGTCTTTCTCCCCCAAATCCCCCCAAGCCCTACACCCCCTTTCCTGGGGAAGGCTTGATAAAAATCCTCACCAATTTGCATAGGTGAACACAGACCCAAACCCTTGGATCTTAAGAACAATGAAAAAGCAATCAGGTTCTTAAAAGAAGAATTTTAATTAAAGAAAAAGTAAAAGAATCACCTCTGAAAAATCAGGATGGTAAATACCTTACAGAGTAATCAGATTCAAAACATAGAGAATCCCTCTAGGCTAAACCTTAAGTTACAAAAAGACACAAAAACAGGAATATACATTCCATTCAGCACAACTTATTTTATCAGCCATTGAAACAAAACAGAATCTAACGCATATCTAACTAGATTGCTTATTAACTCTTTACAGGAGTTCTGACCTGCATTCCTGCTCTGGTCCCGGCAAAAGCAACACACAGAGAGAACCCTTTGTTCCCCCCCCCCCTCCAGCTTTGAAAGTATCTTGTCTCCTCATTGGTCATTTTGGTCAGGTGCCAGCGACGTTATCTTAGCTTCTTAACCCTTTACAGGTGAAAGGGTTTTTCCTCTGGCTAGGAGGGATTTAAAGGTGTTTACTCTTCCCTTTATATTTATGACACCTTGGTTTACATGACTTGCCCAGGATCAAACAGGAACACTGAGACAGGGACATAATCCAGTTCTGCAGGTTGGCACCAACTGCCTTACCAATGAGACTATCCTTTCTTTTCCTGTAGTTCCCCACCTCTTTAACCACACATATTGCAACTTGTGCCACAAACGAGGCAAGGATCCTAAAGACAACAGCCTCATTCACTATAAAACCAAAATTCACTCCCAGAGAACAGTCCACCCTCTGCACTGAATGAGGCAGGAATCCTATAGAAAATAATAGCATGTTGTATAATAAAAGACTATTATAATGTGGATGCAGAAGCAATCTTAAACCTGGCCTTTGCAATCTTGACACTCAATGTAGGGAACGGGGTGTTTATTTTGGATTTTAAATGTAAATGCCTGGCTTGTAAAAACATTCCAAAATTGAAAAACCAAAAATATAAAATGGAACAATGTTGACCCCAACATGAGTCATCAGCATGGTTGCAATCCTGAGATCTAGAGCATAGTCCTCTACTATCTAGAGCATAGTCCTCTACTAATGGAGTAACTGGTAGCAGAAGAATACTTCTCTTCTGTGTGGATCTGCCCGTGGAGGGGGATGGAGCCACACACTTTGCCAGCAGGTTTCACTACTCTTTGCTAGATACTCAGGGTTCGATTCCAGGTTTTGTAGGAGAGTGTGCAGTACAGGTTACAGACCCTTCTACCCCTGCCTCCACAGCCACTCCCTGATATATCCTCCCACCCCAACTCCCCAAATTACTCTGCTCCTCCTGCCCCTGTCACCAAGTCAATATTCCCCCTCTGCTCCTATCATTCCATATCCCCAGCTACTGCTCCTAATGCCACCTCTGGGATCTGATACATATCTTCACCCAACTCTCCGCACTGCAGTCAGGTAGCTTCCACCTCCATGTTGCCCGGGCACCAGCCTTGAAGTGTGTTTGGGAGGAGGGAACATTGAGAGCACAGGACAGAGTCTCCCTGCTCTCACTTTCAGTGCCTGATGCCCCAGCAATCCCTGACAGATGGGTGCAGCAACTGAAGGGAAAATCCTGGCATCCCTGCAGACCTGGCAGTGCCGGTGCTAGCCCACTGGGGGCCCTAAGCAGGAACATTTTTAACACATACTAATCATTAATAGGGGGCTCCCTGGAATTGCTCAGGGCCCTATGCAGGAATATTTTTAACACATACTAATCATTAATAGGGGGCTCCCTGGAATTGCTCAGGGCCCTAAGAAACTGCTCAGTCCGCTTATGCCTAGCGCCAGCTCTGAGCCCTGGGATGGAGCATGCTCAGTTGCTCTGCAGGGAAGACACATGTGCTGTCCATCTGCAAGGACTGTGAGGGACTGCAGCATGCCGGGTGCAAATGGCATCTTTGGAAAATTAAGCTGCCAAACTCAAATAAATCTCTACTGAGCATGTGCAAATAGATTTTTCTGGGGCTTATAACCTGGCAAAATTTGGAAATTTTTTCATAGGGATAGCAATAGGCACATTCCTGACACCCAGGGAACCGCCCGCAAAAGATCAAGTTCTTGCTCCAAAGCATGGAAGGGCTAGAACTTCAAGGAAAGTTTGTAACGATATTTTGCAGAAATGCTTTTCTGTAATGTATTTTTCCCTAATCTCATGGCTTAAGAACAGCTAAACCATTTTAGCTGAAACTTTCCCAAAAGATTCAGCCTGAGGCAGACAACCAGCATGCAAAGTTTCAGCCCAAATGGGTTAAGTTTGGCAAAGTTATAAACAACCGAAAATATACTCTTAATAGGAAGTTTGAGGCAACTTCATTTAAAGGCATCATTGCTGTTCCACCTATCATATAAAATCTTTTGCATCAGTGAGCAATGAAGACATTTAAATCCATTCTCAGAAAACCACCTACCACCATCCTCCTATATTCTAACATGCACAGGTGGTGCAAAGGGAGAGGAAACCTGCCATAACTCCTAATCTGAGGATATCCACAGTATGGGGGGAATCTGCAGAAGGCACATGACTGTCACAACTGGCTCCTACATCTCTCTTCCTGAATTCCCTGGAACGGGGGGGCATTTGAGGTAAGGAAAGTGGGTAGAGGGACTGCCAGGAGCACAAAGGCCTTAGGTGACCATAGGTAGCAGGCACAATACAGAGCAGACCCCCAAGAAACCAGGGCTGGGGCAGAGAATCATGATAATCTGAGAGTATCCCTTTCCCATTCCCATCTGCATCCAGGGTAAAATGGATAGGCCACATTATATATGACAACCCACTTTAGCTTTATACTTATGAAACATTCAGCACATGCTACAACAGGCAGTTGGAAAGAATAGTTACTTTTCTCTTACAAAACTAATGATAAAACGGCATCATACGAAAACCCTATTCTTTTAGTAATTTGACCCCCATTAATACTCGTAAATCAATAAATGTAGTAGAGAACAAAAGTCTATTAGATAATTCAGAACATCAATCTCATCTTTAAAATACAGTTAACCAGGAGCACATTGGACTGTTTCCAAGTTACCCTTCCACTCCTATGAGTTTTGAATATGCAGAATAATGAAACTGCCAGCAAATGTAACAAACGGATATAGAACATTTCCTTTACTTCAGTCAAGCAGAAGAAATGCCTGAAGAAATTTTCTGTTTAATTGAGAACCAAAGCATGACTGCCTAAATCTATTCGAGAAACCAGCAAATATAGCAAAGCCACTTTTAAAAATCATCATAGATTTTAAACTAGTACTTTTACTATTTTTGTCCACTTTTTTCTTTACATTGCAAGAATAAGCTAGCCTGTGTCCAAAACCTTGCAAATATGATTAACAAATTGTCTGGAAATAGCCAATTCAATATTAAGTATTCAGCAGGTAATCAAAAATCCAATTTACTCTATTTAATTTACAAAGGCTACATTTACATTATACCGTTACACTCACTATGAATTCCACAGTAATAACAGGAACATCTGAATTCTTAAAATTAATCGTGAAAACAATTCTCCTACTTAGCAAAGCTGCTTTTCAATAATAAGTGCTCTACGTAGAGCCAAAACATTCATGGTCAAGACAGAGAGGTCTGAGCTATTCAACAGAAAATCTGGCTCACAGTGGCAATACAGTAAAAAGATATGTACAGATCTATATGTGCAGGTTAGCTTCCCATCCCAGAAGTTCACAATTCACGATTCTATTTCTTCATTGCAAACTGCAAAAATTGGAAGACTTATGAGATAGCTTGGCTTTTATGTATTAGGTGTAGTCCTGTAGGTCCCAGGATACTAGAGAGAAAAGGTGGGTGAGACCATATATTTTATTGGACCAACTTCTGTTGGTGTGAGAAACAACCTTCGGAGCTTACACAGAGCTCTTCTTCAGGTCTGGGAAATGTATTCAGTGTGTCACACCTAACTATAAGGTGGAACAGATTGTTTAGCATAAGCAATTAACCCATATTTCAAGGAACCATTCAAGGTGAAGTGGCCCATTAACATCCCTCCAGTCATAGGGGAGAAAGGAAGGAGCAGGGAGAAAGTAGATCTGGAGGGTTGTTAGTGGGTTACAGATTGTTGTAATAAGCCATAAATCCAATGTCTCTGTTCAATCCATGGTTTTTGGTGGTTAGCAAAGTTATGAATTTAAGGCTCCAGGCTCGTCCCTTGAAAGTGTTATGCAGGTTTTCACTGAGGATGAGGATTCATAGGTCATATATAGAGCGATCACTTTGTGAACAGTGTTCACCCGCAGGTGATAACAGTGTTTTTTGTCTTATTTTCCTGTGAGAGTCCATTTGAGAGCATAGTGATTGTTTGGTTTTACCCACATAGTTGTTATTGGGGCATTTAGAGCACTGGATGAGGTAAACCACATGTTATGATAGGCATGTATAGGACCCCTCAATATTGAAAGGTGTGTTGTGAGTAGTGTTGATTATTGTAGCTGTGGAGATATGTCTGTAGGTTTTGAATCTGTTGTTCTGGCAGGGTCTGGTGACGCTTTGAGTTGGTGTGTCTTGGTCTGTAGGGAGATTGCTTCTAATGATGAGCTTGGAGAGCTTGAGGGGTTATTTGAAGGCCAGAAGAGGGGACTCAGGAAAGATTTATTTCACCAAGTGGTCCTCATCGAATACGAGTTGTAGTTGCTTGATGATATCCCATATGGGTCCCAGTGTGGGATGGTAGGTGACAACTAGGGGTGTGTGGCTGGAATGGGGTTTATTTCTGTTTATTTCTAGCCCATTTGCAAAGTGTTTGCACACTGACAGCCCTACACTTCTTCCTCTCTTTCTAACAGATAAAGAAGTTACGAGATTGTCTAAAATGCTTAATTCTGTATAAATAAAAGGCTTATGCCCTAGCATCCAGTATATATAATCTACCCTCAACAACCTCAGCATTAAATTTGGGAAAGAACGAAGGAAAAATTGCCATTAAATCAGTCTATAATTATAAACCACTCTGGGTAAGAACCTTGAGTGAATATGTAATGTTACTTTACCTTTATGAAAGACTGTAAATGGCAGGTCTACCATTAATGCTCGTAATTCACTTACACACCTTGCTGACGTGATGGCTATTAAAAATACAGTCTTAATTGATAAATGAAACAATGTACAGCTCCCCATAGGTTCAAATGGTTATTGCATTAACTATACAATCACTATATTTAAAACCAAGGTTGTACAATATTTCCTACTGAAGTGTATAGAGTATCAAAACCTTTCAAAAACTTTAGGAAAACTTCTTGAGTAAAATTTGATTTGCTATTCACAGAGACACAGTATGCTGATAATTGAAAAAAGATGGACCTATATGGATGACAGAGAGAGACCCACCCTGTCAAGACATAATACATATGCCAATGCACAGCTAATAGGTGCAGTACATGAAAACCCACAATAAATAACTTTTCCATCTGTAACCATAACATTTGCGTGTTGACTCTTTCCTTGAATTACCCAGTACATTTTGCAACTCTAGAAAACAGGACTATTCAACCAACCTCAGAGTCCTATCCCACAAACTATGAAGTGAAGAGACTGATGGTCCATGTGACACAACATCCCCTGTTGTTGCGACAACATGTCTGACAACAGAAGGAGTTTGTATAATCCCTTAGACAGATGAAGTAAATCCAGATACCACTTCTGCCTGGCCCAGACTGGCATTTTCAAAATCACTCCAGCACTGTCTTATTTTATCACTCTTTGGTTGAGGGGAAATAGAGGGAACACAGACATGAGAAATTTATCAGAAATGCATCTGATAATGAGTCCTTGTCTCTGCCTGACTGTGCACAAAATCTCTGACACTTCCTGTTGCTGTTGCATGCAAAAAGACCTATTACAGGATTTCCTTACAAATTGAAGAGCACTGCTACCATTTCTTTCTTCAGAGACCGCATGCACATTTGAGAGGCAGCCCTGCTCACTTTATCTGTCAGGATGTTGTGTACCCCTGATACATGTATTGCTAAGGGGTGAACCTCATGTCTTATATATCATTCCCAAAGACACACTTCCTCCCTGCACAAATTGCAGGGTATGTGCTCCCTTTGTTTGTTCAGATAATATAACGCTGTCAGATTAATAACATAAGAACGGCCATACTGGGTCAGACCAAAGGTCCACCTAGACCAGTATCCTGTCTTCTGACAGTGGCTAATGCCAGGTGCCCCAGAGGGAATTAACAGAACAGGTAATCATCAAGTGATCCATCCCCCATCGCCAATTGCCAGCTTCTAGCAAATGGAAGCTAGGTACACCATCCCTGCCCATCCTGGCTAATAGCCATTGATGGACCTATCCTCCATGAATTTATCTAGTTCTTTATTGAACCCAGTTATGGTCTCGGCCTTCACAACATCCTCTGGCAAGGAGTTCCACACGTCTCTGCATTGTGTGAAAAAATACTTCCTTTTGTTTTAAACCTGCTGCCTATTAATTTCTTTTGGTGGCCCCTAGTTTTTGTGTTATGAGAAGGAATAAACAACGCTTCCGTATTTAATTTCTCCACGCCAGTCATGATTTTATAGACCTCTATCATACCCCGCCTTGGTTGTCTCTTTTCCAAGCTGAAAAGTCCCAGTCTTATTAATCTCTCCTCATACAGAAGCCGTTCCATACCCCTAATCATTTTTGTTGCCCTTTTCTGAACCTTTTCCAGTTCCAATATATCTTTTTTTGAGATGGGGCAACCACATCTGCACACAGTATTCAAGATGTGGGCGTACCATGGATTTATAGAGAGGCAATATGATATTTTCTGTCTTATTACCTATCCCTTTCTTAACGATTCCCAACATTCTGATTGCTTTTTTGACTGCCGCTGCACATTGAGTGGATGTTTTCAGAGAACTATCCACAATGACAGGCAGAGGGATAGCTCAGTGGTTTGACCATTAGCCTACTAAACCCAAAGTTGTGAGTTCAATCCTTGAGGGGGCCATTTAGGGATCTGGGGCAAAAATTGGGGATTGGTCCTGCTTTGAGCAGGGGGTTGGACTAGATGACCTCCTGAGGTCCTTTCCAACCCTGATATGCTATGACTCCAAGATCTCTTTCTTGAGTGGTAACAGCTAATTTAGACCCCATCATTTTATATCAGTGGTCCTCAAACTATTGTACTGGTGACCCCTTTCACATAGCAAGACACTGAGTGTGACCTCCCATATAAAATATATAAAAATGCAGAGTGGATAAAAATCAATGATTTTTTTTAAATCAAAAAAATTGGATTTTTTTATTTAAATCAGATATTTTTGATAAAATATCTTTTATCTTTTGCTTTTTGAGAGAAAAAAAACCTATCTAAAGATAGTTTTAATTAAGATACATTATAGCTCAAAGATATTTCATCATGGAATAGGGATTAGAAATTCTAATTCTATAGTATGAGACAATATATTCATGTAATGTTTAAGAAAAGTTTTGTAAATGAGTTCCAATAGTTCATGGATTAGGGACCCAATCTTATGGGGTTCCAGGGGCTTCTGTATAGATTAGATAGGTTAATCTTTCTATCTACCCAATGGGACTCAGGGCTCAGTCTAGAAGATACGATCAGAGATGCTTAGTTTTGCAGTTCTCAAACTGTGGATTTGTGTCTCCAGAGATAACATGCTTGTTAACAGCAAAAAATGTTTTTAAATAAAATAAATAAATAAATAAATAAAGTATAGAGGTAAGAAATAACAGACCTCAACCCTATTGTCCCTCTGCAAATCTGTGTACACAGAGTCAATCCTTTACCTCTCTCTAAAAGTGCAAAGTTTCAAAAAGTTCAATGAATAGAAGATTGTTGGGGGCAGAATAATCTGGGGACAAGAAGAAGAAGTCTGGAGATGAATGTGAGAAGGGAGGGACAGGCAGTAGAAACAAAAGTGAAACTGTTTGAGCAGCATATTCCAGATGGCTTGAGGTCTTTCTGAGTGTAGCCTTCATTGATTTGAGATCTACCATACCATTCTCTCACTAGAAGGGAAAACCTATAATGGCAGCAGGCCGTAAGAGAGACCCAGTTTGGAAATAAGAACCATTCAAGAAATATATGTTTGCTGATGATGTTTTAAAAAAAGTTACACCAGTGAACTAGTGGAAGTCACTTAAGCACTTGGATTCAGAAATTGTTGAAGTGATATTCTCATTTTTAACAGCAGTAGTGTCTTCTGCCGGTGTAGAAATAATATTTTCTTCCTTTGGACTAATTCATTCCAAATTGAGAAATCGTTTGGGACCTGAAAAAGCAGGAAAATTTAACTATCTTGAGTAGTTTTGTATCATCTGCTAATTTTGCCACCTCACTGTTTACTCCTTTTTCCTGATCATTTATGAATATGTTGAATAGGACTGGTCCCAGTATAGACCCCGTGGGGGACACCACTATTTACCGCTCACCATTCTGAAAACTCACCATTTATTCCTACCCTTTGTTTCCTATCTTTTAACCAGTTACCAATCCATGAGAGAACTTTCCCTCTTATCCCAACACGGCTTACTTTGCTTAAAAGTCTTTGATGAGGGACCTTGTCAAAGGCTTTCTGAAAATCTAAATGCACTATATTTGCTGGATCCCCCTTGTCCACATGCTTGCTGACCGCCTCAAAAAATTCTAGTATACTGGTGAGGCATGATTTCCCTTTACAAAAACTATGTTGACTATTCCCCAACAAATTATGTTCATCTATATGTCTGACAATTGTGTTCTTTACTATAGTTTCAATCAGTTTTCCCGGTACTGAAGTCAGGCTTAACGGCCTGTACTTGCCAGGGTCACCTCTGGAGCCCTTTTTAAAAATTGGCATCACATTAGCTATCCTCCAGTCATTTCGTACAGAAGCTGATTTAAATGATAGATTACAGATGACAATTAGTAGCCCTGCAATTTCACATTTGAGTGCCTTCAGAACTCTTGGGTGAATACCGTCTGGTCCTGGTGACTTATTACTCTTTATCAATTTGTTCGAAAACCTCCTCTAATGACACCTCAATCTGGAACAGTTCCTCAGACTTGTCACCTAAAAAGAATGGCTCAGGATTGGGAATCTCCCTCACATCCTCAACCATGAGGACGGATACAAAGAATTCATTTAGTTTCTTCGCAATGGCCTTATCATCGCTGAGTGCTCCTTTACCATCTCAATCATCCAGGGGCCCCAATGGTTGTTTAGCAGGCTTCCTGCTTCTGATGTAATTAAAAAAAAATTTTGCTATTACTTTTTGAGTCTATGGCTAGCTGTTCTTCAAATTCTTTTTTGGACTTCCTAATTATATTTTTACACTTCATTTGCCAGAGTTTATGCTCTTTTCTATTTTCCTCATTAGGATTTAACTTCCACTTTTTGAAGGATGCCTTTTTGCCTCTCACTGCTTCTTTTACTTTGTTTAGCCACAGTGGCTCATTTTTGGTTCTCTTACTGTGTTTTTTAATTTAATTTAATTTTTCTGTTACCACCTGAACTACTTTGTCTCTGAGCTGAGGCAAAAATTATTTTAGGGCCCTTCCGATTGCTCTCAGTGCTAACACACTGATAAGCAATTTATTTTCCACAGGTGACCAATTACCCCTTATCAAATTATTGTGTAAATGTGGCTCTCAGCCCAGAGTGGATTCACTGCAAGAAACCATTACTAATACGATAGGCAGATTTTATGGTACAAACTTCTTTATATTTTGATCTCACTACAGATAATACCCGCTATGGAATTATTAATTTCCGTTGTATTTTGTCCACTTCTAGTCTGTAACCGCTCTATAACCAGTGCTGTAACATTCTCAGGTGAAGACAAACATGGAGTCACTGATGTGGTTGATGCTAGAAGACACATTAACCTTAGAAAAAAGAATATAACCTGCTCTGGAGACTGCAAAAGTAGGAGTATGGAGAAACTTATTTTCCAAACTTTTCCTCTGAAAGAAAAAGCTTGCCTACAATTGAGTCCAACGTGGCCCCTATAAAAGAGATTTTCTGAATTGGACTCGGGAACAATTTTTCCCAATTTATATGTAACCCAGGCCAGCAGACATGAACATATCCAATTTACATCAATAAGGATCTTTTTCCTTGATAATGCCTTTATTAACCATTGTCTAGGTAAGACACAAATATCCCTTGTTCTCTGCTGTTACTACTGAAAAGCATTTTGTAAACATTCTCAGAGCAGTTGACAGGCCAAAATAGAGGACGCTGTAATAAAAATAGTTCTGTCCTACCATAAAACATAGGTATTTCTGATGACGTGGCCTTATTGAAATATGGAAATACAACCAATACTGAACCGAAAGAGAGGGGCTTATAGAAGCTAATATGGAAACAGAACATTTTTATAAAAGTACTCAATTTTCTGCAATCCAAGGCCCTACTTTTTTTTTTAATAATACAAATAAAAACCCCTCCACCTATATTTGCAAGGTACATTCGCTATTGCTCCTGATTCTAAAAGAGAAGGAATCCCTGCTCTCAGCAGGTTTTTGACAAGGCCTTGGGAAAAAGAGACTTGAACTATATTGAACAACCATTTAAAATCTCTAGAATCCACCTGTCCAAAGTTATTGACTGTCATTTGTGGTAATGATGGGATTGGCAGTCCCCAAGCAGCGGACCAGAAGTGCCTAACAGGAAAGGTTTGTAGCTTTCTGTCCTATGTCAAATCTGCAACCTTGAATGAAGATGTAAATGTCCTCTTCTTCTTTTGCTGTTGTTGAGAGTAATGTTGAGGCTGGCAATAATGACTTCTTTGGTAGAAGTAAAAAGCTGACAAAAAAGTGGGCACTGTCTCTGGTACCTACACAGCAGAACAGAAGATGACCTCTTAGTTGTCTGTAGAACGCCTAAAGATCTAGCCATAGATCTTATATTTTTCATTTTCTGTAGGACCTCATCTATCTCTATACTAAACAGACCATTTCTTTCAAATGGAAGAACTTTAATTCTCAAACTTCTCTCAGGAAGAAGGACCATTAATCTCAGTCAGGCCTGGTGTTTTAAAAAAAATGGCTGAGGATATATCTCTAGCTGATGTATCTGAAGAAACATCTGCTGTCCTTAACTCATGTTTGGCAATACTCTGCCCTTCCACCAAAATAACATTCACCAACCTCCTACGTTCTTCAGGAAGGGTATTTGCAATCGATAATACCTTTTGCCACATGTGATATGGATATCTAAACATCACACCTTGAAAGTTCCATATTCACATACCTAAAGAAGCAGAAGAGAAATTTTTTCTTCCTAACACACCTAATCTCTTTCCTTCCTTATCAGAAGAAGTGGAATGAACGTGAGAGCCCTTTGGCTCAATGCAACTTCCACTACCAATGAGTTATGGGAAAGGTGAGTATGAACATTGAAAAACCTTCCTAAAGAAACTGATACAGTTTATCAGTCTTTTTTAATGTAGGCTAAGCTGATGAAGGAGCAGTCCAAATCATTGATGCTGGTTGACACAACCCATCTAATAGAAGGAGTGTGACACTGTGTCTGGTAGCTTCCCTTAAAATTTCACAGATCCCTAATAGAAACCAACTGAATGGCTAATGTCCTTGTCATCCAATCCACCAACTAAATGGAACAGCACCACATCTTCTGATAGTGACAAAGCTGAAGATTATCCAGCGCTCTCCTCCACAAAGGATATCTCACCAGAACCTAGACCTGACTCTTGAAGCACAACCAGTGCTTCATCTGATAAGGTATCTCTTACAACTGTAGGAAACCTATCAGAACTCTGTTGTATCACCAGATCTGATTCCTTCGGCTCCAATGCCTGAATATTCTACATGTGCCAAATCAGAGAAGATCTATTACCAGAACAGAGGAATGTGGCAGGAGAAGCCAATGAGACCACCTTAACCAAGCCAGAGCTTTCCAATCTGGCTAAAAAACCCATACTGAGATCCAGCTGAAATTATCTTTAAGCATATGGATACTATGATTCAGTCTGCTTGTAAAAATCTCTTTTCCAGATCTGTCTCCAGACAAAAGCCCAGTCTTGGTCCCAAAGGAACCAATGCTGTCAACTGCTTAGGCTGGAAAAAAAAAGAGATTGGAGGAAAAACTCTTCTCTGCGGCCCTGAAAAGGATCTGGGGGTTATAATGGATCACAAATAGAACATGAGCCACTAATGTGACGCAGTGGCAACAAAAGCTAATATTTTGGGGTGTCTTTAACAGGAGTATCATATCTAAGAAATGGGAGATAATTATCCTATGCTTATCAGCACTAGTGAGGCCTCAGCTGCAGTAATATGTTCAGATCTGAGTGCCAAGCTTTATAAAACATGTGGACAAATTGGAGAGAGTTGACAGGAAAGCAACAAAACTGATAAAAAGCTTCGAGAACCTATGAGGAAAGGTTAAAAAATCTGACCAGGTTTAGTCTTGAGAGAAGACAACTAGGGGAGTTTGAGGGGACGGATAAATCTTCAAATATGTTAAAGGCTCTTATAAAGAGGACAGCAATCAATTCTCCATGTCCAATGAAGGTAGGACAAGAAGCAATTGTCTTAATCTGTAGCAAGGATGATCTAGGTTAGCTATTAGGAAAAACAAACTGTAAGAATAGTTAAGCACTGGAACAGGTCTCCAAAGAAGGTTGTGCAATCCGCACCATTTGAGATTTTAAAAACAGGTTAGAAAAACACCTTTCAGGGATGGTGTACGTATATTTGGTACTACCTCAGCACAAGGGGCTGAACTAGATGATCTCTCAAGGTCTCTTCTTTCTATGATTCTATATGGGATCAGCAGCCAAAGATGAGTGTGTCAAATCTTGTGTATATATCTTTTTATTTCCCTGCCACTGCAAGCCAGCCTTTCTGCTGAAAAATTCCAACCTCTCGTCATTACCAGCCTTCTTTCCTCAAAAAATTCCTCTATGACCATTCATTTCCACACATAGAAACAATGGAGTACTGGTAAAGACAAGCCACTCGTGTTTTTACCAAAGTGCTTTCTAGATCTGCTTTAAGAGGAGACAAAATATGGTAAAATACCATTGGATCTCACCGGCATGTTTATATCAGCATTCCCACTGTCACTACCACTGGTGATTCTGAACAAGTAGGGAAAATGGTGGGAAATCTGGGGGCGAAAAGCTAATGTCAGTCATAAAGTGCAACTGTGAGGCTTTTACCCAACACCATTTATTATAAACATACTAGTGAACAGATTAATCAAAAATTTATAACAATTATTCCCAATTTTCAGATGTTTATTTCATTTCAATTGTAAACCACAGTAGGATGAACCTTACCATACTAGGGTTGCCAACTTGGTAATATTTAAAAACCGAACACTCCAGCAGCAGTGCTGGAACCTCCTCTGCCCTGTCTCTTTCCCTGAAGCCCCGCCCACCATCCACTCCTCTTCCCCCTTACCCGTTGTCGTGCATTGCTTTTCCCCTCCCACCGCCCCGCGTGGGTCAGGAGGGACTTGCCTGCGGAGCTGGGACTGGATGCTACAGCCGCCTGACACAGGTAGGAGGTGGTCCCGACTGACTAGGGGCTGTTATAGGTGATGAACCAGAGCCTCCTCCCACACCTGCTCGAAGTAACCGGACTTTGGGTGTCCAGTCACTAGATCTGACTTGACACTGTCAGATTCCCTTTTTGACCAGACTTTCCGGTTGAAAACCTGGCACCTGGCCACCGTGTAACATACACAATACTTTTTGAAAAATATATTTAAAACTGATAACTCATTTACAATTCTACAGCATTAAAATGAACCTGTGGCTAGTTTTGGGTGCCTACTAACACAAAGTTTTTAAACTTTGAAACGCTGAAATTAAGTAACTTCTGTATTTATTCCATAGTATTAAATACCTAAAATTATTCTAAAATCATCAAATTATGAAAAAAAAACAAACCAAAAACCCATAGAATTGTAAGACTGGAAGGGACCTCAAGAGGTCATCTAGTCTAGTCCAGTCCAGTTCCCTGAACTCATAATGATAGGGTATGCCTAATATTTTATAACATGCATGTATTCAAGCCAGGGCACCAACCCCACAAGGACTTAAAATATGCTGAACTTTAAGCACCTGATAAGTTTTATTGAACTCAGTTTTAAAATTCAACATGTCTGTCTATGTAGGGTCAGGGCCAATAAAATCATACGAAATTCCTAAAGGTTCCTCCATAGATAATGCACAAATTGTGATATGATCAGGGCTTGAACTGAGAAGAAAAGTTAAAATATTTACATGAAACAAAAAAGAAAAAAAAATTACATGTGGGATTTTCAAAAGTGCTTAATGGGCTTAGGCACCTAAATTCCACTGAACATCAATGGGGGTTGGGTTTCTAACTCTTGGGCTTCTTTGAAAATACCAACCTACTACTTTTCTGTCCTTTCCTCAGTTTTAAAATTTCCCCCATGAGATAAGTACTTGTTTTCCCAATATGCTGTCCATGGAAATGTCTCTTGCAGTAGATGAACGTATGATTCATGTGTGTTATGTTTACCTCATATGGCATAGTTACATATTTTAATGAGTAAATAAAAGAAATCATAAAAATAAGATTCCTTCAGTACAATAATACTTGCTAACTTAATTAGTCCAAGATTAAATTTTCTTTATTAATTTTCGAAGAAAGATACAAAACTAGAACACAAATGCAGTAAGACAGGTTCCCGCCACCCCTTCTTCTGTTCCAAGTTCCACTTTGACTTCTTGAAAATACTAATATTCCATGACCTCAGTGGTTCTTTTTGAATACTATCCCATATTGAATACTATCACATAATTCCAAGATGAATTTTTCCATTAAACATATTTCCAAATTCTGAATCACAGCACTTTTAAAATGTATGCTTAGATGCAACATAAATCATTTTTCTTGGAGGTCTATGAGGCTTTAGACATTCTATACTGTAAGCTACAGTTGTAGACTAAGAATAGAAACAAACAGCTCTTCTAAGAACAAAGGGAAGATTTAACAATAATAAAATATACACCATGCTATCAGAGTAATTTGTGTCATAAAACTATGCAGTTAGACTTTCAATATCATGCAAGACCCTGAAAAACTCAATGTGATGTGATGGGGAGTATAAACACAAGGCAAATACCTCAGCACTACACTACATGCAGTCAAGACTTTCTCTTCCAATTCCTACCTAAAAGTGGCGGTGGCAAATATCAGAAGACAATAAGGATAACAAATGAAATTACTAACATAAGTAACATAACCAGAATACACTGCAATTTAATTTCCAAACCAAGCAAGGACAAGCAGGAAAGGGGATTAAAAACTGGGAAGTGTTAAAAGAACGAGGCATGTTAATTTCAAATGGTGATATGGAACATCAAGAGGAGACAATTTGCCAAATGAGAGTCTCCTAAAGTTGCCAGTCAATCAACAAAGCATAAAGGAGTTTTGGTTAGACAACCATTATACAGATCCTCCTTGGCCTTCAGTGTAGGATTGCTGGGGGTTTTTTATTTTTTTTAAACTACAACACTATATTATTTCACACAGTACTGTATTATTGATGGCATTTGAAACCACAGGATAATGGGATCATTAGAGACTCTCTCTATTAGCCACTTTGTCTTATTTATCATACTTGAACATTCCTTTGGCTCAGAATTATACTGTTGGCTAGAAAACCATGACCCCCGACCCCTTTCTGCAGTACTCCTTCCTAGGCGGTCATTTTCCATTTTGTATGTGTGCAATTGATTGCTCCTAAGTCGAGTACCTCACATTTGTCCTTATTGAATTTCATCCTATTTACTTCAGATCATTTTGAATTATAATCCTATCCTCCAAAGCACATCTAACATATATTTTGATAATGCTAACACACAGGTAAACAAGACAGGTTTCCAGCTATTAGGGTGACCAGATGTCCTGATTTTATAGGGACAGTCCCAATATTTGGGGCTTTTTCTTATAGAGGCACCTATTATCCCCACCCCATCCCGATTTTTCACATCTGCTATCTGGTCACTCTACCAGCTATGAAATTGTAAGTGTTCAGTGAGGCCTGGGGCCATCGCATGAGCTGCCACCTGGTCTGCCAGCATCACACATACTGTTTGCATTATGCTAAAAATTTCTCTCTCAATTTTTAGGTCAAAAGGGAGGGGCAATTTCTTCTTTCCCCTAATCCCCATGGAAATGGCACCCAAAATATCATAAGGTGTTGTCAACCCACGGGTGACAAAATAGACAGGACCACTCCCAGGGGCTCTACTCTTTCCTCTCCAAGTGACTACACAGAGCACTACTGGGCAGTTGCTCATTATTCATGAGATCTCTTCTGTGTTAGATTGTCTCTCTTGTTGGATGTGTATGCAAGGGAATTGGAAAGATTGTAAATTGTTTGGATTGCAATGCTATCAGTATGCTGATGTTATGTTGATGTTATAAAAATATGTTATTTTTAATCTGACCCAAACAATACAGTCTCTACTTTCTCAATGCCTTACGATACTTATAATAGATAGGAGAGATTTCTGGAGGAATTGGCAGGACTTGTGTCTACTCCCTGTACTGGAGGTTTGAAATCCTACTTACATAAATCAATCCCTCAAGAACTTTAATTATTTTGGTTGGGTTAGCAAAGAAGTGGGAGGGACCCAGCTGACAGTTCAGAGATAAAGAGCAATGCACATGGATATCTCTTGCCTCTGGCAGATCACCAAAAATCCAGTTTTTCAAAGATCTGAAACCCTAGCTTCCTTCGGAAGGGACCTAATGGAAGAATTCCAGAGAAACGCCTTGTAAAAGGGTGGCAGATTATGGGGCTCTTCCTAAATCTACTGCTTCCCAGTAGCACGCATTAACTCAAGGCAATGATTCCCCTGTAAACCAGGCTCTTTCGTGCTATCACACAGTAATGCCAAGAGCTCCTTCTCTTAGTTATGAGTTCTAATTTGTTTTTTGCTACAGTATTAAAAACATAACATTTCCTATTATAGCCTCTTTGGAAAAAAAAATGACAAGCTATCGGAGATCTTTACACAGTAAGCAAAACGTTGGGTCCACAAATAGTGAAAGTAGTACAGTACATCCAGTACAATGGGGGTCTTTCACTGGGCACCTTTGACCTCAGGAATTCAAATTGGACACTATGTATCTATGCTGCATGATGAGGCAGCACATTTTAAGAGATGTCAAATACTTATAGAAATTTTAGAAAATTGCATTTACATGTACTTCTGCAATATTTTATCCTGATCTTGACCTTTAGCAAAGCATAATGTAAAATCAAAACATATTTAAAAAAACTGGAGGGGCTTAGAGATCAACTAGAGCAGTGGTGGGCAACCTGCAGCCCATCAGGGTAATCCACTTGCAGGCTGTGAGACAGTTTGTTTACACTGACCATGCGCAGGCACGGCTGCCCACAGCTCCCAGTGGCCGCGATTCGCCATTCCCAGCCAATGAGAGCTGTGGGAACGGGCGGCCAACACGTCCTGCAGCCCACGCCGCCTCCCACAGCTCCCACTGGCCGGGAATGGTCTTTAACTATTAACCACATTCTATTTTTTGCATAGGTCTGGTGCACTACAGGGTCCTTGTATATGAAGTGTGTACACGGAGCACAGATCTGCAATGTGAGCATAGATCAGGGATTCCCTTTTTTTAATCTTAAGAAGGAAACAAAACTAATTGACTGAACACTTTAAATAGCAGGTACGAACAAAGTACTCGCTATCATTGCACGTGAACTGGGTTATTTTCATTACAAAGTGGGGATTTATGGGGCTGGATAATCCCAACTATACATATAAAATGATTAGGTCTAAATAAGCTATTACCACTCAAAGAAATCATGGAGTAATTGTGGATAGTTCTCTGAAAACATCCACTCAATGTGCAGTGGCAGTCAAAAAAGCGAACAGAATGTTGGAAATCATTAAGAGAGGGATAGATAATAAGACAGAAAATATTATATTGCCTCTATATAAACCCATGATACGCTCACATCTTGAGTACTATGTGCAGATGTGCTTGTCCCACCTCAAAAAAGATATATTGGACTTGGGAAAGGTTCAGAAAAGGATTTTCAATTGGTATAAATGTACATATCTCCATGGAAGTCAATGGAGCTATACCAATTTACTCCAGCTAAGGATCCATCCCATGCTGTTGATGCTGTTGCTTCTGGCACTTAAAAGCAGCTCCTCTGATTCTTCTTCAAGATCTAGTGGTACCGCTTATGCAAAGAGGGAAATTCTGGATCTTTACATATGGTGAGTGGAAAAATGAATTTCAATATTCTACAGGTGTCAGTGCTAGTGCAAAAGGTCACTTAGCACTATAGTAGCCCAACTCACCGATATTTTGAAGAGTTTTTTTTTTTTTTAATTACAGAGTTTGGAATATGAACCTACCATTGTCAATATCCCCAAACACAAGATGAATTGAAATGTAGGTCTACAGAGGGATCTACAGTGCCTGACTATAAAAGGTTGGGTGTGTTCAAAAATTAAAAATAGTAGAAGATGGCTTCTTGGGACCTTGGAATGAGGGGAAAAGGAGAATATAGAAGATAGAATCTGAGCTATCTCTGAGCAAGGGACCTATATAAAATGCTTCAAGTTCAGACTTCATAAATGGCATATGGAAACTATTTCCAAACTGAACATTTTATCTTATTT
Source organism: Chelonia mydas (assembly GCF_015237465.2). NCBI lineage: Eukaryota > Metazoa > Chordata > Testudines > Cheloniidae > Chelonia > Chelonia mydas. Next base: position 32,999,371 of record NC_057855.1, on the reverse strand, counting down.
TTATCAGTCGTACATCAGCAAATATCTTGGACACAAAATACACTCAGAGAAGAGAATATAATAGACTTTTTTTTTTAGCTGACAGCCATCAACACTCACTTTACGCTGATCAGCTGAACTAGTTACTTTTTCTATGTCATCAGAGAAATAGCACATTCAGTATGAAAGAGGAATTAGGATAATCGCATGCAAAAAAAAAAAAAAACCACAGCACACACCTGTGCTCTTCTAACGCTGTCAGACCCCAGTCCTGGGACCTCTGAAGCTTAGTGCATGAGCCTCTATCGCATGAGCTAAAAGCCAACTGGCTGTTAGCTAAAGCTGTAGAGCAAATTCATTTTATCTCTCTCTAAGTAGTCTTAGTGCCACTAGATGGGACACAACACCACACCCAAAAGGTGTGTGGGTTATACTCTCTCCTGCTCACCTTCAATTTGACTGGAAAAAAAACTGTGATGAAATCAAATTACAGTCAGCTTTGATGGCCAGGTGGAACACATGGAGCAGCACATGAGTGACTGGAAGCCTCTACAATTATGATGTCTATTTTAAAAATGTATGCAACAAAAGGGCTACAGTATTAATTTATGCAACACCAACAACAGGCTAAGCTCAAAACCTTGTCTCTTTCACAAATAGAAGTTGGTCCAGTAAAATATATTACCTTACCCACCTTGTGTATCTAACATCCTGAGACCAACACAACTACCACAATACTGCAAACAAGATATTCATGTGTTAGAAGTTAGGACAATAAATTTCTCAAGAACTATGCTTAATGATAAAGAGGGTGCAATCTGAAAGATATGGACCATAGTGAGAAGCCACAGAGAAATTAAACAGGTCAGTCAAAAAGCACCTTAAGTGCTATTCCATCAGAGCATAGAAGTACAGATTTTATAGTCACTACTGAGGCAACATTTTTTCCCCCGAAGGCCAAATTATCTTGACATTTCCAGATGTAAGCCACATTATACAATAAAGTAGGAACTAATTAAATGCATTTAAGAAGCTCTTAACACAATATTTGCAGTTAAATAATGAAACAGAATACTGATATTCTCTTGTGAATTTGCCAGGAAATCTAAGCTATAACTGGTGTTATAGCTGGGCTAATCTACAGATTATATGTAGAAATAAGCAACATTCACTTGAGGTTAAAAGTTCAACCTTAATACTGTTAGAGAAAAGTCAAAGACCTATCCTTGGATAAGGATAAGGAGCTAGAAGACTGCTTAAAACTTATAATACAAAAAAGATTTTAAAATTCCACAATTATCTACTATACTTCAGGCGTATCCATTATTGCTGAATACTGTTACATTTCTCAAAGCTACCGTTATATCAAGAATTTGATAATTAACCATTTTTACTTTTTTTTTTTTTTTTTTGCATTCTTTATGTTACAACTAATGCAGAGACAATACAGACTTTGTGATGAAAACTAATGCTGGACCCACTGATTAATGTTTACAGGCTAGACAGTGACTTGGAGTACATGGCCATGCTAGATTATAAATGGGAATAAGAACCCCAGCTTCCACACACGTGAAGGCTACCTGGACCTTGGTTCTGACCTTGGTTGCAAATGGAGCAGGTGAACAGGTAATGGATGAAGCTTTCACCCCATGCCCACCCTTATGTGCCAGCTAGAACAAGCACGGGGTTGCAGGGTTTGGGGGATTTTCTACAGGGACTGGTACAGGCCAGCAGCAAATTACTACCTGCCATCCATCCCCTAGTGAAGAAAAAGAAGAAAGTTGTTCCTCAGGAGAAATGTTTCTGAGTTACGCTGTCCCTGGTGTAGTTTATACATGTGAACACAATCTAGTCCTAAGCCTTTAATGCTTTTTCAGGAAACCACTGGAAAGAAGGCTCTGTAGTGAAAGGTTTTGTTGGGGGGAGGGGGGGAATTGCTCATGGTAATTTGTTTACTATATTCAGAGGTGTGCAAGAACTTCAACTGTGGTCAGCCCACGCACAAAAGACAAAGAAATGGAGAAACTCATGTCCCTATCTTCCCTCACACACTCATGCTGACCCTAAGGACAATCTGGCCCCAGCTGATAAGGTTTTCACCTCTTTCCAGGATACCATTGGAAAGAACACCCTAGATACTTTCTTTCAGAAGGGTTCATTTTAAAAGGCATTCTTAAAATCTACGGCATCTTACCTGCAGAGAAAAATATCACATGTAAGCTTCCTGCCCCTTCTACCCTTTCCCCCAAATGAGAATGTAAATTCTTTTCTCTACAATGCCAAGCACAGTACAAATTGTAATGAAAACTCAGATGGAAAAAATGAGCAAAACTTCTAGATGTCCACTTGTTCCAACACCTCTAATACAAATCTCACAAACTGAAGTTTTCAATGTATGATATATTTCTTATCATTACAGGAGTGAAATGTTATGCAAGCTAAATACTTTAAATGTTCTTTAGAGTAACAGCCGTGTTAGTCTGTATTCGCAAAAAGAAAAGGAGTACTTGTGGCACCTTAGAGACTAACCAATTTATTTGAGCATAAGCTTTCGTGAGCTACAGCTCACTTCATCGGATGCATACTGTGGAAAGTGTGGAAGATCTTTTTATATACACACAAAGCATGAAAAAAATACCTCCTCCCACCCCACTCTCCTGCTGGTAATAGCTTATCTAAAGTGATCACTCTCCTTACAATGTGTATGATAATCAAGTTGGGCCATTTCCAGCACAAATCCAGGTTTTCTCACCCACCCCCCCCCACACACACACAAACCCACTCCCCTGCTGGTAATAGCTTATCTAAAGTGACCACTCTCCTTACAATGTGTATGATGATCAAGGTGGGCCATTTCCAGCACAAATCCAGGGGTTAACGGGGGGGGGGGGGGGGGGGGGGGGGGGTAGGAAAAAACAAGGGGAAATAGGTTACCTTGCATAATGACTTAGCCACTCCCAGTCTCTATTCAAGCCTAAGTTAATTGTATCCAATTTGCAAATGAATTCCAATTCAACAGTTTCTCGCTGGAGTCTGGATTTGAAGTTTTTTTGCTTTAATATTGTGACCTTTAGGTCTGAGATCGGGTGACCAGAGAGATTGAAGTGTTCTCCGACTGGTTTATGAATGTTATAATTCTTGACATCTGATTTGTGTTTGTAGTTCTACCTATAATACTTTTAGAAAAAAGGTAAACAGTCTTATTAGACAATTCTGAGTTAGAAGAAATGGAACTTTTGTACTTTACTAACTTAATATATTGCTCCATTTTCTGTTTTCAGGTTATCTGGACAGCATTTCATTTGCAAATCTGTGAATAAATCTCTATTAATGCTGAAGATTACCACTATGTGAATTTACATTTAAACTTCCCACTTTAACTTGAATTGATTTGATCCAGTGAGAATACAGGAATTATTTAAGAGAAAAGCCACTGATTTTTAAAACAGTTAATATTCAAAACCAGTCTTTAAATTTCTGACATGGCGCTGAACCCGATTTGTTTTTGTGCTTATTCTCAACATGAGTCTGACCTCCTGTGTAGCACAAGCCATAGAAGTTCCCTGCAAATAATTACTAAAGCATAAGTTGGAGAAAAACATTCAATTTTGATTTTAAAATAGTCAGTAATGGAGAATCCACCATAACCCTTGGCAAAGTATTCCAATGGTTAATAACTTTCACTGTAAAATTTTACACTTTATTTCCTGTCTGAATTTGTCTAGCTTCAACTTCCAGCCATTGGATCATGTTTTACCTTTCTCTGCCACACTGAGGAGCCCACTATTCAATATTTGCTTCCCATGCAGATACATATAATTGTAATCAAGTCACCCCTTAACCTTCTCTTTGTTAAGATAAAGAGCTCGAATTTCTTGAGTTTATCAATATAAAGCATATTTTCTAATCCTTTAATCATTCTCATGGCTCTTCTCTGAACCCTCTCCAATTTTTCAAACAACAGTACACAAAGGTTTTAGTTTACCTTTGATTCATCTGCACGTCTATTAAAGTTATGTCTCTTACTTCAATCTTATTCATATTGGTAAATGATGAACTTTTAGCAACAGCTCTCTGCCCCTTAAATGGTGAATGAAAAATGTTCAGAAATTCAAAGTTTATTTTTAGGTATTTTCTTTTTACTCACTGAGGGAATGTCCGACTGGAAACTTAGGATGGTTTTCCTGAGAAGATATCTGAAATCCAGTGCAAACAGTCTAACCGTGCTTGCCCTATGGCTTTAGTTATTGAACAGGTGTCAGTTTGACTCTTCAACCAAAAATTTAATAAATCTCAGAATCAGAGAACAACAACTAACTACCCTAGAAAATATAATTACTTTATTTGTTAAGTAGCCTTTCCTGAAGAACTAGCATGCTCCTGAAGCTCCTAGCAGGAGGGGCGGTCACGGGTGCTCTGCATGCTGCTTCCACCACAAGCGCCAGTTCTGCAGCTCCCATTGGCTGGGAAAAAGGATCCACTCCAAGAGCAACAGCTTGGCCCTCCAAGCATATCTGGGTGCTGAACAACGTGTGGGCGGAGTACGCTGTTCTCCACACATTCAGAAGGAGCAGCAGAAATATTCACCTCCACAAGGAAATTTCAGAGAGGCTGGAGCAAGAGGGTATTTGGCAGACTCCATCCCAGTGCAGGGAATGCATAAAGCACTTGAGGCTTATGCACAGGAAGGCCAAAGAGTCCAGCAGTCGGGGCTGCTTGTACATGCACTTATATGAGGAGTAGAGTGGGTGCTGTCAGGATACTCATTACTGAATCTGAAGTGGCTCAAGATTTCCTCTTCAACCCTGCCAGCCTCACTGTCCAGAAGATTGGGAGGATAAGGAGCATGTGATTCTGCACCTTTAAGTGGAGCAGCAGGTTTATGAAGCTCACCATGACAAACCTGAGGAGGACCCTGGGCTGCAGCAGGAATCAGAATCCCACACTGGTATGTTCCAGTGCCCGCTCAGGTACCCCACTGCTATTCCCCTCTTGCTCTGGTGCTAAATTCCCAATTTTAAGATGAAGGGGCTATGAAGTACTGTGCACTGACTTTTCCTTCCTAGATAATATGGCATGCAGTGCTATGTCTCTGTGTATTTGAACTGCAGTGCTGAAGCCATTGCATTGTTAAGCCCCATTCTCTTACCAAAGTCCTCCAACTTTTGCCCCTCCATCAAGCCGCCACTCTGCTCCACCCTGAAATGGTCCTCAAGTGACCAATGATTTTATTGATTTCTCATGAACTACAATTATGCATTTACTTTCTTAAAGCTGTTTTTTCAAAACACTTTATAAAGGAAAAAATCAGCGTGTCTCTGTGTCTGTGCACTTCTCAGCCAGCAGTAACTGGGGAAAGGAACAGAACAGTGTAGAAAGCTTACCGTTGACTGTCTAAGGAAAAGCTAGTTACAGCAGTCTTTTCTCCCTGGGAAGATTACAAAGTCTTTACTGTCTCTGTCCCTGGTGACTGCTCTTTCCCTGCACAGAGCCATACTGCAGCAGCCAGAGGGAGCTGTAGAACAACCTTCCAAGGGGAGCAGTGAGGGCAAAAAACCTTATTGGTTTCAAGACGGAGTTTGATAAGTTTATGCAGGGGATGGTATGATGGAACTGCCTACAATGGCATGTAGCCAATCTGCAACTGCTAGCAGCAACTATCTCCAATGGCCAGTGATAGGACACTAGATGGGAAGGGTTGCCTTCCTCTGGAGCACAGATCACTTGCAGGTTTAAAGTAGTGTAACTGGCAGATTCTCTGTAACTTGACGTCTTTAAATTATGATTGGAGGACTTCAGTAACTCAGCCAGAGGTTATGGATCTATTACAGGAGTGGGTGGACATGGCTCTGTGACCTACAATGGGCAGGAGGTCAGACTAGATTATCATGATGGATGGTCCTTTCTGACCTTAAAGTATATGAGTCTATGGGACAATAATCCAGTTTGGGGGTAAGACACTACACCGTTTTTGACTGCTTCCAATTGTCTGAGGTGAGGGTTTGTGACGCTGAGCTGAATCTTCTGGAAACTGAAATTGTGGCGTGTCTGTCTTTCCCTTTCCGCTGTAAAGCTGGGGTGGATGTAGGGGGATGTTTGTGGTACTGAACTCCTACTGAATGAAATTTCCCTATGCTAGCTGAGAATGTAGGCAAATTTCTAAATTGCCTCCCAATCCTGTAAACATATTTCAGCAAATTTCTGTTGCAACAAAAACTCCAGCTGGGTCTCTTGGTCCTCAAGAATCTCCCTTTTTCCACTCTGATACTTTAAATACCCCCTATGTTTTCCAAATATTGGCCAGCCTTCAGGGAAGAAATTGTAAAATGGTAACATAGCCCTTGGATGGAATTTCCCCACATCCCCCCACCCTCTGAGACACAACAAACATTTTAAATGGCTAATACACTAGTACAGTTTTCTTGCCATTATTAGTCTCTGTTCCTTCCTCATGGGCTGCAAAAGTTCTATGAGAAACAAGGATAGTGAGACAGTTACATTCCTGGAATGCTGAAAACTATCAAAATTGTGGCCTTCCAAAGAAAAGTTGTGTTATTTGGGGGAATTTCTTCGCTTTTTCCAAAAGCCAAAAACATTATGTTCTCCTTGTTTCTGAATTGGTAGGACCTATGGCTCCCAAGAAGAAAACCATGCTGCAAGTGAGGGAACAGCACCACCCAGACAGCACGGATAGACTGAGAAGAACACTGGAGGAGCTGCTCATAGGAATGCAAAGGAGAAACCAGAAGCCATTTGAATTCCTTAACATATGGGAAGAGTGGTCTCTAGCAGGAGAAGCCACTTATGAACCAATTCATGCAGCTGCAGACAGGGAAAGGGTGCATTCCCTAATGGTGAGGCTCATGGAACTGGTGGTCAAAAGAATGCAGCATCTGCCTACTGCTTAGGTCCCAGAACCAGCCCATCAGCCACCACATCCTTCTCCTTCTCATCTGGCTGCTGTACAGGGTGCTGTCAGGCCAGATGATCCGGTTGCAGTGACCCCACTAAACAACCAGGATGACAACACTGAGCCTGCTGGAGTACCAGAACTCCACTAAGTACCACACCCTGACACCTCTCACAGGAGATGTTCCCACTGAGAGTCATTGTCTCCTGTCGGTCATCCCTTCTGATACGACGGCAAGGAGATGGATGCAAAGATAGTAAACTATGGGCAGTGTTCTCCGTTGTGAACAATTACTCTGGTAATTTCAGATTTCAAAATCTTTCCACTAAACTTTCTAGCTCATATTTTTAATAAACATTATGCTTTGTTTACCTGTATGCTGGTCCCCCTTCCTAATAATGAAATTAACACAGTTTTTCATCCTTGAATGGGCTGCAAGCTTCCTACCTCATATAGTGGAATGGTGTGTAAAAATCTGGTGCAAGCAGTATCTTAAATCATAAGGACACATTTGAGGGATGTGGAAAGTGCAGTGTATGGTATTATGTGCTTTAAAAAGCCCTACTATTTCTCAGCACAGCAGATGTAAAGCACACACAAAACGAGTCAATGTCTTAAGAGCTTTATTACACATGCTGAAAATCAAAATCTAAGAATAATAATAGAGGGAACATACAAGCAATAACAGCATTTGCCAATACTCCAACTTCCCCTGAAACCTTAAGCAGTTTCAATGGTACCAGGAATTAATGCTCTCTAACAGCTGTTAATTGCACTTAGCACTCCTGAGAATAAAAAGTCCAAAAAAAACCCACAATGGGTGCAGTAACTTCCCACCCAAAGCAAACCACTGTAAGCTTGCTTAAGAAGTTTAAGGCTTTGTCTACACTACCACTTTTGTTGGTAAAACTTTTGTCAGTCAGGGATGTGAAAAAACACCCCTGACTGACATAAATTTCACCGACAAAAGTGCTGGTGTGGTCAGGGCTACGTCAGCAGGAGGGGCTCTCCTGCTGACATAGCTAACACCGCTTGTTGGGAGTGGCTTAATTATGCTGGCAGGAGAGCCTCTCTCATGCTGGCAAAGAGCGGCTTCACGTGTGAACTTACTGTGGCACAGGTGTAGCGGTACAGCTGTGCCGCTGTAAGGTCCATAGCATAGACAAATCTTAAGTTCTCCTGATAAGAGAGGTTTCTAAAGAAGTGTGAATCCTGAAGACAAAAACATTCCACAATGATCACATAACTTGGTAGCCATCTTCCGCAGCACAAACCCAACATCAAGGTGATAACCCAGCGGAGGTGCCCTGATATAATTGTCTTTGATGTGTGCAATGTCACAGAAATGAATGGCTAATGACATCTGGTAACAGAGAAACATAACCCTTACAAAGCTATGTTGCCCCATAAGCATGTTCCAATGCTTCCTCATATGTTTTTCCAGCAGCTACGCAGGGTGTGAAGGTGTCCCTTGGCACAGGCAGATGTCATCCTCTGCTTCCCTCCTGTTCCAAGATGTGTGACATATGGCATCCCTGATTTCCCTTTCTTTCTGGACAAGTGTACACATAGGCAGGATCCAGCACCCTGTAGAGAGTTTGTAAATCAGATTTTTCCTGAACCCACTTGAGACTGAAGCACCCCACTTCACCTTCACAGACATTGCATAATATACTGCAGGAGACAATTATATGAAAGATGCTGGCCATACTGGCATCAAGACAGGAGTATAGACAGTCCCAGTGAGGTTTTAACCTACCAAATGTGCACTTCCGGACCATTTTGCAGCTACTAACCTTGTAACTGAATTCCCTTTTTCAAGGGTCATTGATGTCAGGGTATGGTTTCATGAACCAAGGCAGAAGCAGTTATGCAGCATCCCTCAAAATAACAGTGAGCACAGACATGCCGTACAGAACCATATCATTTCCGGGGAATAAAGCCTCCCCTACCCACATCAAGTACAATCCTGATCTCATCAGTTCTATGGCACCATGAACCTTTCCAGTGTTTCCCATACTCGTATTCATGAATCTGCCTCTGTGGTCCATGGATTTTACATCTACTCTGTGATAAAAATAACCTACAGCACAGAGTCTCAGAGCCTGGGTCAGCTGACTCAGGCTCATGGGGCTTGGACTGCAGGGCTAAAAATTGCAGTGTAGATGTTTGGGCTTGGGCTGGAGCCCAGGCTCTGAAACCCCATGATGGGGGAGGGTCTCAGAGCCCAGACTCCAGGCCGAGCCCGAACAGCTACACTGCAATTTTATACCCTGAAAGCCCGAGTCAGCTGACCGGGCTGCAGGTCTTATCACAGTGTGCATTCCACACAAGACTTGCAGAATGATCAAATAGTTACCTTTTTAGTCCACATACTCACCTATCCCTTGTGGTGGGCAAAGTATGGGGATATGAGTTCCATCGATGGTCCATGAAAGTCTGTTTCCTCATTCGGAAGTTCTGAAGTCACTGCAGGGCATCCCAGGTTTCCAAACAACGTGATCCTACCACACCATGAGGGTTTCAGAAAATCCCAAATGAATGTGTCTAGTCCTCATGGTTGTGGAGAAAAACTGGAAAATATGAACCCTAAAGACATATACCTGAAGATAAATAAAAAACCCTAAAATTTGCTTTTGTTATTCTTGTTGTTTTTTCAATTTAATGTTTAAGTCATGGGTTGGGGTCTGACTCATGATGTTTTAATACCTCTGGTTCGAAACACTGCTATTCTATTCCTCACCAGACTTCCATTCATACAGCCATTGGTCTACCCTCCCTTGCAGACAAATGAAGCCAAAACATTTTCATTTTTCAAACTGCCAGTTCTCAGATACTTGACTGCATTACAACTAATGATGTAATATAGCCTAAGTATTCTTCAGTATGTACATGGAGTGAGGTATCACATTTACATTGTATTATGAGATACAACTGACTGAATTATATTTGAAAACTCTTATCCTTATTCAAGCTTTCATAATTTGCAAATACTGTGTTTCACACTGCCGCATGAAACTGTTATTAATGCAAAAGAACACCAATTAAAACAAAAGTTTCACCTGCTTGTAGTCTCCAGAAAATCAACAAAGTAGAAACCATCTATGAGTCATCCCTAATTTTCAGTAGTAGTATTGACTTTTTTCCCCAAGTAAAAATTCAGTTCATGCTCTTTAGCACTATGGCATTCTAGGGAAAGACTGGAACAAAAAAATTCAAAATAGGGGATGTATTACTATACAGCCATATAATTTTTAATACAACCCTTTTTCAAGAGTGTCTCCAATATTTTAAATATTCTCTTCCATATACATGCAAGTTAAATGAAAATATTAGGAATTGACTATTATTGTTTCAGTTTATTACTATGAGTGGAATTCTTCCTTATGAGGTGTCAGTCTGAGGAGAAAGAGGGCTCAGAAGTCATATTTCTCATCCCCAGTCCACCTATGCACCAGTAGGACATTATCACGGGTGCGCACTCTTTTGAGCTGCAATATTGGAAGAACAGCTAACAAAAATGTTGGTGCCTCAAGGTTGTTGGTTTAGGGGCCTGGTAAATATCCTGCCACATCTGTATCTAGGCTTATGTTGGTAACATATGCTTGAAGAGAGTGCAAACTGCTTCATATTGAAAGGAGCAACAAAGTACATTACGGACTATTCTAAGCATATTTGTCCTGTATAGCTAGAGCCCTGCGTGGGTGCAAATTTATATACAAGAATATGAATATCCACGGATATAATTGGTATCCGCGGAACAGCAGGGCTCTCCTGGAAACCACAGAAGAGAAAGGAGCAGAACGTGGGGCCGCCACTCTCAGGAGGCAGCGCCCCATGCCAGCAGCTTCTCCAGAGCAGCTGTACCGCCCACAGCCCCACCCACTGGGCAGGCACCAGGCTCACCGACACCTGTCCCTGGTTGCACTAGTGTGTGCAAGCAGTGCGCACGCCCCCAGACAGGAGAGACAGACAGCTGTGGGAAGGGACAAGGGCAGGGCTGGGGGCAGTACAGCCGCACCAGAGGAGCTGCCGGCACGGGGCATTGGCTCCTGGGAGCAGCGGCCCCACATTCTGCTCCTTTCATTGCTGTGGTTCCCAAGAGAGCCCTTCACGGATATCTGCATTTGCAGATATAAATGTGTATCCGCACAGGGCTCTATGTATAGGTAAAACAGCTTAAGGAGGCTATTCAGCCACAACCAATATGCCATCCAGCACACCTCTGATAAGCTGGGGCAGGATTTTTCCCTAGATGAGTATAGTCAGGTAAAATATAATGCAATATTTGTTTCCTTTAACAATCTATTTTATTTACTGCTTGCTTAGATGTTTCAGAAGTGATATTTGAAATTAAGGTGCCACTTATAAATGCTTAATCAATATTTATCAATATATTGATAACTTCTTACGAAAACATGCTACAAAATGTCTCCTCTGGACTCTTGTCATTCAAGGAAGACATTGCCAGAGGCTGTTTTAAAACATAGCTGAATTCTGTCATTTGGGTTAATATATTTGAAATAAATCTGCTACAACAGCGGTCCCCAAAATGTCAATTTATACAAATGTGGATAGGAGGAGAAACACAAGAAACTCTGAATCAGCATGTGATCTACACCATGTTAGAAAAAAAACAACAGAAATAGGAATATATTAAACAAATAGTCATATTTCATCTGTATATGAAAGTTCCACCGGAGACAAATCAATAGATCTAGAACCATATAGCCATTCACCCTGACCTATTTCCTTATTTACATTAAAATTCCAGTTATGTATATATTTACTTGTTTTATAATCATTTTATACACACTTTACTTTAGCTGACTATATTCTTGTCTTCACATGTGAGACTAATTGACCATTTAGAGAGTGGGAGGGGAGCGTGGGAAGGAATGACTGGAACTGAGACATGGAGCTGAGGGAGATTGGGACTGAGACTAAGACATGGGCAGGCTGGAGAAGCCAAAGGCAGAAGGGTCTGTAACCACTAAAGTAGACTCCACTTAGCACATGGGGCAGAACCCAGTATATCTGTATTCAGAGCAGGGTTTCAATAAAAGTGCAGTAAATAAGACATGTGGGGGGGTCACATATTGAACAATGCAGATAAAACAAAAAAATTGAATAGCAGCTCATTAACTGAGCACCATGCATTCTGTGCACTGAATGAGGCAGGGATCATGTGTAAAAGATAATATGTGGTGATATAATTAAAGTCTGCTTCATAATGTATAAGGGGGGATAAATTAAAGCTGTATGGGCAACTCTGATTCTAGCCTTTCCTAACCTTTGAGTGATAGACTTTGCAACCTTCAGGTTTTTAATGTACTTTTTATATGTAATTAATAAATATATTAAACAGTCCGCCAACTATTGATGTCTCAACTGAGGGGTGGTCTGTATTAGATTTTTTTTTTACATTTAAAAAAGCCTACATTTTAAAATTATTCTGTATCACCAAGGTGTGACACTAGCTAGCACTACTATTACCAGCATCCTCTTTCCCCCTTTTCTCCTATCATCTTCAAATTAAATTGTTGAGAGTAATTCTGAATTAGACTGTAAGGTTTTGAATTTGGGGCTGTGTCTTCCTATGTGTTTGTATTATACCTAGTACAATTCAAACCAAACTGGACTGGGGCCTTTAGGAGTTTTGACAATATATAAAATACTAAAATCTTATTGATAACCTGAATTAAATTACATTTGGATGACTTCTTAAATCATTATGGCATCTCTCAGAGAGGAAAGAAAACTCTACACATGGAGAACACTTATCCATTTATCGACCAAAGTTCCTCCAGATAGTTTCACAAACTACATGATGTCTACTAGTGCTGAATTTATCATTTTGATCTGGGTTAGCCAGATGTATAAAAAAGAAAAATCACAGAAAGGCAGAAAGATTCCTATTGAATATGTATCTGAAAAGGTTCCTGTATAACGTTTATACCAGCAAGAACATGACATATCCAGCAACACTTGTTTTTGATTATGTGAATAAACTGATGTTCAGGTGAACCTTCCACTTTTGGGGGAATCGAATCCCTTTGGGGAAGCTGTCTCTTTCTGTGCTGGTGGACAACGCCTAGCATATTATGTGCACTACCAGAACACAGAGCCACACAATTTAAGAAACCATACGCAAGTATTTGTGAACCAAAGCATAGTATAATGTTTTACTAACTTGGTTCCTCTGTCAAAAGAAATGGTTGATACATTTCAAATTTTGTTTCCAGTTACTTCCTGAGGTTTGATTTTTGTTTTTTTAAGATTGTGGTGACCTACATAGAAATGACAAATTCTCATTAGCAGAATTCGGCAGTACCCAGAACTGGCAGTAATTGATTAACAGAAGCCACAGCTGCAGCAGCACCCTGCAGTTCCAAAGCCAAACAGGAAAGTGCTTTTTTGTACTAAGACAAGAATGGGGGTGTCCTTTCAAGGGCTTTGAAAAGAGTATTTAGTAAAAATGTGAAGTTCTATTATACAGAAATGAACAGGATTAAAAAATGTTAAAATTGAGGTTTTTATCCTCCTAACCCCTTCTCTATCCACACATACATATAAGTCACTAAAACTAGAAGCAATCACTCAGAAGCATTGTTTCCAGATCTCATATATTTACTATGGAAAGAAAGCAATTTATTTTGACAACGTGTATGTGAGAGCTGGCATTTGAACAGAGGAAGAGGTGATCCATAAACGGACATTTCTATTGTCTACGAGACAGTTTAGATTCTCAGCAGATCCCCGTGCATGGCCATGGGAGTATAAAGTTACAATATACTTACACACATTCCTGGCTCTGATTATGCAAAGGGCATAGCAGAGGTTTGTAGATTGTCAGTAAACAAATACATGGACCGTATTCAACCAACAGCTAGGCACATAACTGGGATTACGTATATGCATGTCATGTTCTATCAAGCTGTCTTGTTCTGGTGGCCAAAGGCAGATCAAGAGCCCCATAATCACCTTATCAAATGTGTTCTGCTTGACTAGCATAATGAGCGCTCAATAGAGCGGAGAATCTGCCTTTAAGCAGCGATTGCAGCCCCTTAGCCTTTTTGAAATAATCCGCTTTTTGTTTTAGGTTAAAAAGGTGGAACACAAGAGTTCAACATTTTTCGGGGGATCTCTTGGGATCTGGTGTTCACTTTCGGTGCATTCAAAAACTGATCCTATAAGAAACAGAGCAACTCATGAGACATGCCAAGTGCCTTCCCCATTCCCTCTGCTCTCATAAAAACTCTTCTATTAGTCATATCCTTCATTTGGTTTTGCATTAAAGAGCTGAGGTCTGGAAAAAGTAATCTTTTTCTCCTACATAAAATACCTCCTTTTTTCTTGGCTACTTTTAATAGTCTATCCTCCTCTGCTATATCTAATATAATGATCATACAACCATAGTGCCTGCATTTTCTCCCATTCTAGCAGAGAACTTTATCATGGGGGATTCTAGAATAATCAAGGAACACAGAAATTCCTTTTGCCCTGACAACGTCCAGCCCTTTATAATCAGGAATTTTCAGTGAAACCTATTAGATCTGCTCCTTCTTCTCTTCCACGTATACCTGAGATGCATGCATCAGTTCCCTATATATGATTTGCTAACATTTCCATTTTTTGTATGCTAGGCCTCCATACACTTTTGTAACACACATTGATTTTTTTTACACTCCCCTTGCATATTAATTATTTTCTACAGTTTCCACTGTTTTGCATTCCATCAACTTTTGTGGCTAAAGTTCCTACCTTTGAGTACAAGGTAAAGGATTGTTTCATATAGTCTATTTTACAGTTGAGTTGTCGTAAAGAGAAACAATAATGATACCTTCATTTATTTCCTGGTGCATTTGAGTTGGGAAGAGAGCAATGACACAGGTTCTTCATTCCAGAAGCTGATGACCATGGCTTTAAGAAGCCAGTTTAGACATCTTTAGATTTCCTTTTTTCAATTTCAAAGTCTACATACCGCTCAGTGTAGCTGTCTTGACCAGACCTATAGGACTTCAATTACTCACAGCAGTAGTTGCTGTTCTTTATTGTCCTGCATTTGCCCTGATTGGTATTTGAATTCTTACCTCAAATATGTAAACTCTTGACCAGAAAAGATGGTAAAAGAGTGAAGCAAATATCATATGCACTAGAAAAACAGGACTTTCAGACCTCATCAATTACCTTTGTGCCCAAAAACTAGTCTCCAGACAGCTTTTTGTGTTATTGCTCTCCAAATATTTCCAACTGGATCTGTAAATTCTCAGTACTTTGACTCCTCCCCACATACTTTAAAAGCCTTTTCTATAACCATCTGCCCCATATCTGTCACTCAAAATCACCACCAGGCCCAGATGTCAAAAACACACCTAAGATGCTCTCTGCATCTGACAAATAAAACAGCCATTTGTGACTCCACAGGGACCTCACACAAAATTCTTACACCTAAAACTCTCTAGGAAACAGCACTATAAACACCATGTGTAGCTATTCCGTTAACATTACCTGCTACTGAGCTGAATCTCCCCGAGCTGTTAGCCTTTCCCATACTCTATACTTGAGGATCTCATCTCCACCATGTAGAAATAAATGTATGCTTCATATCTTTACCACTCTTGCTATAACACATCTAAGACACTATGTGGGCCTGGAATATCTGTCAAGTCATGTTTCTTTCACTACATTCACCTTTTCAAAACAAAGTAGCGCAGGCAGCAACACCCTAAAAATATCAAACTTCAGCCAAAAATCAGGCTTATTACATGCATTTTGCTTCACTGATACATTCCATAAAATTCTGCCACACCCATGCTCCCACATTTTAGACAATGAATTTCAATTTTGCCACTTTCTTTTTACTGAATTTTACATACACGATGTTTTAAAACATTAACTTAAAACACGAATGACTTCGCTCATCTCAGTAGTTTGAAATTTCAAAACAAAATACCAAAATAAATTATTCATACTGGCTTCTCTATTATTTAAATATACCAAAAGATACTACTACTAACGAAATTTCAGGATGCTGGTCTGAGGAAAACAGTTGTTTCCATTTTAAATTGCATGCACAATATGGGAGCAGAATTTTTGTCACAAACGCACAAACTCATGTTTTATAGGTTCTTCACGAGACAGTGAGATCTCCCCTGGCCACTTAATGCACAGCAAGAGTCGAACCAGATGCCCCTGAGTTGGTGCCTGGGACTGCAGCAGCAGCAGCTCTCAAATTAATACTTCAACTAACCTGATATAGACACCTGTTCTACAGTTGCAAGAAACACTATCCATCCCTTCCATAGGCAAATCTCCCATGTGCTCTGAGAAGGGTAAAGAAACTCCACACTACTACTGACCTATTTGTGATTAGGAAAAAAAAAATCCCTCTTTGCCCATTAAAAGAGTGTTGACCCAAACCGGAGCAGCATGGAAACCTAGCAGGAAGAAACAAAAAACCCACATAAGTAAGTCCAAGGGAGGGGAGAGTGCAGCAAAGGAAATAGATGCAAATGGCACCCCAGGCCCTGGAGCCAGAGGGCCCAGAACTAAGGACCCAAGAGGTGTCTTTCCCCTGCCGATCCAGTCAAACCTCAACTCTCTCAGCAAGCAGGGATGTATGGTTGGTTTCATACGGGCAACATTGAATTAAAGCAACTTCGTCCGCCACACTTTCTGGACACCAGTGGACAGGGGAGTAAGGACACTGAAAGCACAGATGAGACAGACTCCCTTGCTCTCATTTCCAGTGCTTGGACCCAGACTTTCCATGGCATACAGCAGCTTAGAACTACAATTACACGGAAAGTCCAGCTCAGCCACCTACAGCACAGGCCTGGAGCATGCTAAATGCAGATGAAATCTGCAAGGAATTAAGCTATGAAGCTCTAGCAAATCTCTGAGCATATGCAAAGTTCAATTTTTTTTTTCAAAGGCTAATGACTCGGCCAAATTTGATCAGATTTTCACAGTGATGGCAAATGGCACGTGCCTGGCACAAAGGCCACCCCCCCTACCAAATTTCAAGTTGCTATGACAAAGCAAAGGGGCACGAAGTCTTTTCATAAAGAGGTCTCCAGAAATCTTTAACAAGGGCAAAACATACTTTTCCCTAGCCTCATTCTCAGAAATGGCTGAAATTTCAAAAACAAACCAACCACCAGACCAAGGCAAACACCAAATATGGGAAATCTCAGCCCTAACATATAAACTTTGGTAAAGTTATAAGCAACTGATAAAAGAGGGACTTATAATGGAAAGTGCTGGGCAGCCTTAATAAAAAATTAGTGCTTCCAACCCTGCCTATAAAAAAAGGAAACCCCATGAAAAGGATGAGCTTGGAATTTTCATACTGTGTGGAATGTTGTTCTACAGAAGGTAGGGAAAAGATGCTTGCACACAGGACCTGAATTCTCCTGTCACTATGCAGTAAAACAGAATGGACTCTACTGAAACCAGTAGAGGAACACTGTAAATCAGGGGAGTATAAGGCCCCATGTGAATAATGTGCGTAAAACACCACATTGAACAGCTCTCTATCAGCTCTGCATCACAGAAGGCTGCAAAGAATTAATGATTTCATCTAAATTCTAGAACAAAGCCATTCTGAAGCAAAGTTCTGTAACTTCTCATTTTCTACCCGAAAAAAAGTGCAATTTATATTGAAAAAGCAGATCTCACCTGAACCTATATTCTAGAACACCAAACTCAACTTCCCAGTGCCTACAGTAGGAATAAAAACTTTGCATGAAGCTTACAATAGCGTTCACTGGGGTTAAGAATAAGGGGCTACATGCTCTGATTTATACCCTCTTGCCATAAAGCCCTGCACCAAAATACCCCACCATGAATCCAATCTCAAAAGAACCTACAGAACAGTTTCTCACCAGTTTGGTGAGGTAAAGGAAGTAAAATCATGGAGGAAAAATTCTGCCCTGCACTTCGCTGATGGCTATTACTTTTGAAATGGTCTCTGAAGCAGAAGAGAGTGCTTGGAACATCTTTTTTGTCCAGACCATATTGGGAACCCAAGTAGAATTTAGAGCACAATTAACAGATGATTTAAGAATGCTGCTTTGGTGTTTAGAACATTTGGAAGTACGGAAGAACCCAGAGGATCATCAGGTATCAGATTTCAGAGCACAGTGATCTAGTTTCAAGGATACAGACTGGTAGCCGTGTTAGTCTGTATCAGCAGAAAGAACGAGAAGTACTTGTGGCACCTCACCTGGTCTACCCTATGGGGTTAGGTCGAATTTAGCCACGTTAGGTCGATTTTAAAGTGAATGCATCCACACAACCAATCCCGTTCTGTCGACTTAAAGGACTCTTAAAATCGACTTCTGTACTCCTCCCCAGCAAGGGGAGTAGCGCTAAAATCGACCGTGCTGGGTCAAATTTGGAGTAGTGCAGATGCAAATCAACGGCATTGGCCTCCAGAAGCTATCCCAGAGTGCTCCATTGTGACCACTCTGGACAGCACTTTGAACTCTGGTGCACTAGCCAGGTACACAGGAAAAGCCCTGGGAACTTTTGAATTTCAATTCCTGTTTGGTCAGCATGGCGAACTCAGCCACGCAAACGCATCTGCAGACCCCCAGAAACGCAAACAAGCTCCAGCATGGACCGAAAGGGAGACACTGGATCTGATTGCTGTATGGGGAGAAGCATCTGTGCAGGCAGAACTCCGATCAAAAAGAAGAAATGCAAATATATTTGCCAAAATCTCACAGGGCATGTTGGAGAGAGGCTACAACAGGGACATACAGCAGTGCGTGAAAGTTAAGGAGCTGAGGCAAGGCTACCAAAAGACAAAGGAGGCAAACAGTCTCTCCAGGTCAGAGCCCCATACATGCCGCTTCTATGATCAGCTGCATGCCAGTCTAGGAGGGGATCCTACCACTACCCCACCACTGTCCGTGGACACCTGAAAGGGGGGAGTCTCACGCAACAGGGGGGAGGATTTTGTGGATGAGGAAGAGGAAGAGGAGAAGGAGAAGAATGCGCAGCAGGCAAGCAGTGAATCCGTTCTCCCTGGCAGCCAGGACCTTTTCATCACCCTGGAGCGAATACCCTCCGAAGGCAGGATCCCCGACCCTGAAGCTGGAGAAGGCACCTCTGGTGAGTGCACATTCGTAACTACAGTACAGGGTTTAAAAGCAATAATATTTAATGTTTGATTTGCCCTGAAGAATTGGGATGCATTTGCAGCCAGTACAGCTACTGGAAAAGTCTGATGGAGTGGGAATCCTCCAGGGACACCTCTATGAAGCCCTCCTGGAGGTACTCTGAAAGTATTCTGGAATCATTGCAGCACAAAGCATGGCAGCGAATGGTCCTGGGTTTTGGTTGCATTCAAGCAACATTTGGTCTATATCTTTCTGTTAGCCTCAGGAGAGTGATATCATTCTTGGTCACCTGGTTGAAATAGGGGAATTTTTGTAAGGGAACAGTAAAAGGACCCCCTTCATGCTGGGCTGTTTGTGCTTGGCTAAAAGGGATCATCCCAGAGAACAGCCACATGGTGGGGTGGGCGGAGGTGTGTGCTGCACATCTACCCAAAAACCGCAGCCCTCCTTTTAAATGTGAAACAACCCATTGCTTTCTATGGGAAAGGATGGCGCTGCAGTTTGAAACCATTGCCACATGTTATGCGTAAGAAGCCAAACCCGCGTACCTTTTGCCTTACCATGGCTGCATGGAAACCGAATTCTGTTGCCCACCCGTGTGTAATGTGACACAATACCGGCAGGAGCTCAATATAAAAGGCAAAATGCGACCTTGTACCTAAAGCACATGTGCTGTCTGCTGTGAATTGCTTGATTCACTGTGAAAGAGTCTTCCTTTTGTTCTCAGAAATGTATCATCTTAAATTTTACTCTCCCTTTTTATCTCCTCCCAGGTACAAATGTTTCTAGGCTTCCCCTACCATCTCTGTCCCTGAGGTTATCACAGATTAGAAGGCGAAAAAAATGCACTCACAATGACACGTTTTCCGAGCTCATGCAGTCCTCCTGCACTAATAGGACTCAGCTGAATGCATGGAGGCATCCACTGTTAGAAGCTAGGAAAGCATTAAGTGAGCACGAAGAGCAGAGGCAGGAGGAGATGCTAAGGCTAATGGGGGAGCAAACGGACATGATGAAGTGTCTGGTGCAGCTGCAGGAAAGCCAACAAGAGCACAGACCCCCGCTACATCCATTGTACAACCGCCTGACCTCCTCCCCAAGTTCCACATCCTCCTCACCCAGACGCCCAAGAACGTGGCGGGGAGAGGCTCCGGGCACTCAGCCACTCCACTCCAGAGGATGGCCCAAGCAACAGAAGGCTGTCACTCAAACAGTTTGATTTGTAGTGTAGCTACAATAAGCAATGTGGCCTTGTCCTTCCCTCCTCCCCCACCCCACCCCACCCGGGCTACCTTGTCAGTTATCTCCCTTTTTTTAAAATTAATAAAGAAAGAATGCACGATTTCAAAATAATAGTTACTTTATTTCGAAGGGGGGAGGGTGGTTGGCTTACAGGGAATTAAAATCAATAAAGG
Source organism: Chelonia mydas (assembly GCF_015237465.2). Lineage (NCBI taxonomy): Eukaryota > Metazoa > Chordata > Testudines > Cheloniidae > Chelonia > Chelonia mydas. The sequence goes on along the minus strand of NC_057855.1, from coordinate 32,978,936 downwards.
GGACGGGTTTGCATCAAGAAGAAATACACACAACTGTCACACCGAAGCCTAGACAGTCATGAAACTGGTTTTCAAAGCCTCTCTGATGCACAGCGTGCCTTGCTGTGCTCTTCTAATAGCCCTGGTGTCTGGCTGCTCAAAATTGGATGCCAGGTGATTTGCCTCAACCTCCCACCCTGCCATAAACGTCTCCCCCTTACTCTCATAGATATTATGGAGCACACAGCAAGCAGCAATGGGAATGTTGGTTGCGCTGAGGTCTGACCTAGTCAGCAAACAGCGCCAGCGAGCTTTTAAACGTCCACAGGCACATTCTACCACCATTCTGCACTTGCTCAGCCTATAGCTGAACTGCTCCTTACTACTGTCCAGGGTGCTGTGTACAGCTTCATGAGCCATGGGGGCAAGGGGTAGGCTGGGTCCACAAGGATAACTATTGGCATTTCAACATCCCCAACGGTAATTTTCTGGTCTGAGAAGTAAGTCCTTCTTACAGCTGCTCTAACAGCCCGGAGTTCCTAAAGAGGCGACCGTCATGCACCTTTCCTGGCCATCCCACATTGATGTCGGTGAAATGTCCCTCGTGATCTACCAGTGCTTGCAGCACCATTGAGAAGTACCCCTTGCGGTTTATGTACTGGTTGACAAGGTGGTTCGGTGTCAAGATAGTGATATGCATTCCATCTATTGACCCACCACAGTAAGGGAAATCCACTGCAGCAAAGCCATTCACTATGACCTGCACATTTCCCAGAGTCACTACCCTTGATAACAGAACGTCAATGATTGCATTGGATACTTGGATCACAGCAGCCCCCACAGTAGATTTGCCCACTCCAAATTGATTCTCGACTGACCGGAAGCAGTCAGGCATAGCAGGCTTTCACAGGACTATCGCCACTCACTTCTCAACTATCAGGGTAGCTCTCATCTTGGTATTCCTGCGCTTCAGGGTGGGGGAAAGCAACTCACAGAGTTCCAGGAAAGTGGCCTTATGCATGAGAAAGTTTCAGAGCCATTGTGAATCATCCCATACCTACAAAACCATACGGTCCCACCAGCCTGTGCTTGTTTGCCAGGCCCAGAATCGGCGTTCCACTGTATCAACCAGCCCCACTACCACCATGGTGTCCCAATGGCCACAGCCCATACTTTCAGGAACTTCTGTGTCCATGTCCTCATCAAACTTGTCCTCGTGCTGGCATCTCTTAGCCCGGTTCCACATATACTCCAGGATAATGCGCAAGGTGTTTACAATGCTCACAACAGCAGCAGTAAGCTAAGCAGGCTCCATTCTTGACATGGTATGGCATCTGCAGGAGAGCAGAGTTGCAGCGGAAGTGGTGGATGACGACGGATGCCACAGGAATAGATATTTATACAGAACGACGAGAGGACCTGAGAGGTGGATTCATGGCACCAGGAGAACAGAGTTGCAGTGGAAGCGGTGGATGACGACAACATGGAGAAATTTGCTATGGAGACTGAGCTCATTCATAACAGCAGGAGAGCAGAGTTGCAGTGGAAGCGATGGATGATGACGGTTAGCAGTCATACTGCCCCATCTGGTGACAGCAGCACTCAGGACACAACAGCAGCAGTGACAGTGAGCTGAGCTGAGCAGGCTCCATGCTTGCCGTGGTATGGCGTCTTCACGGAAAAATGGCGTGAAACGATTGTCTGCCGTTGCTTTCACAGAAGGAGGGGGGACTGACGACATGTACCCAAAACCACCCGCAACAATGTTTTTGCTCCATCAGGCATTGGGAGCTTAACCCCGAATTCCAATGGGCGGCAGAGACTGCGGGAACTGTGGGAAAGCTATCCACAGTGCACCACTCCGTAAGTTGATGCTAGCCCCAGTAGTGAGGATGCACTCCACCGACTTAATGAGCTTAGTGTGGACATACGCAATCGACTGTATAAAATCGATTTCTAAAAATCTACTTCTATAAAATCGTCCTAATTTTGTAGTGTGGAGACTAACAAATTTATTTGAGCATAAGTTTTCGTGGGCTAAAGCCCACTTCATCAGACGCATGCAGTGAAAATACAGTAGGAAGATATATATATACACACAGAGAACGTGAAAAAATGGGGGTTGTGACTCAGATTACAGAATTATGCCTTCAATAATATAGGAAACACATTGTATTTTCTTACGGATACCAAACAAAGGTTTCTAGCACATCTGTTCCCTCTCATTCCCCTGTATAAATAAACTAAAGAGTAGAAAGAAAAAGGGAAATATTCTTTTATTACCTCGTAAGTATCTTCCATGAACACAAGTATCTGGCAATACTCTTGATATACTATAATTTAAAAGCCTTTCTGATGTAGTTCAGAAATCATTTCCCTCATTCACTGAATTTCTCTAGTTTATTTTCTGACCTATAAATCACTTTTATAATCACCAGTATCTACCAAGCCTGTGACCCACTCCTCCTTGATAGTCCTGACACATCTTTCCATTACCTAAGATTTTTTTTATTACTACCAATAGATGTAGAGCCATCCACTTACCAGTCTCTTGTGAAATATCTTTGAAGTTTTGAATAGTAACTAAGAGTATACATAAAGTTGGTGAAATTCTCCCTTGATGAGTTAAGTGAGTTTACATGTTTTCATCCCCAAATCCATCCAGATTCTTTATTTTTGCAATTTACTGCAATTTTATTTTATCGCAAGCATTGGCTTTAGTTTTAAAAAGTGATTACTTCACAAACCTTACCAATATGATATGCAATATCTGCTGTGTAGCCATAATCTCTCTCCAGGATCTACAAAAGAATTAATTACTTTGTTTGGGTCACCAAGGTGAAATGTGGAACTACACAACACTGAAAATTCAGAAAAAGCAGAAAAGTGAGCCTGTCCGAAGAGCTTTCTTTACTAAAGAAGTCAACACAAAATACGCAGTTTGGCAGCACGTATTGTTTATGCAAAAACATGGTCATTACTGCATCTTTTTAAAGGACACCGATTTCCTCCTGTACATGTATGAGTAACTCTCATTAACTCTAATGGGAGTTGTGTTAAGTGAGCAGGTAATAAATACCTTCCTTTTGAGAGGAATGTATCAGCATATTTCTACACCAGTATATTAAAATTTACTTGTAGGCATGGAAAAATAATCTCTTAACATGTCATGCACATGCACCATTTTCAGGGACTGTATTGCATGCCCTCTTTTATTAAGCATTCATTGTCCTTGTTTTCCCACAAGTAATTTAGCGGCAAACATCAAGGCCCTAACTCAGGAAAACACTTGCACACAAACCTAAGTCTCATTGACTTCAATGGGGCATAAGCACGTTACTGAACAAAGCTCCTTTCCTGAACTGGGGCCCCAGTGCTGCTCTGACAGGAACTGAGTATTCCGAGAAGGATTACCTGATAAGAACTTTTTATGTTTTCAAGGGCAGGATAGAATCTATCCACACTTCCCCATAAAATACATACATAATATATTTAGAACAATGTATCTTCCATTTTGGACAGGAAATAAAATGATGTGAATTACAGAAAATGAGAATTTTCTGTAACTCACTGAGCAACACAATACATACAGTGCTCAGGTGTGGTGGTAGCAGTAGAAAGAATTATGCCTAAAAGATTCTGGAAACACGAGGGGAAAAACATAATGGCTCAATATTAGTAGCAGCACTTGCAGAACAGCTCAGGTTTTTCTTCTGTTTCTTGCTCCTTCAGCTGGGGGCAGAAAATGGGTAGAAAGAGATCTGAGGGGCAAAAATTGCATGGTAAGTCTCATCACTATTCACGCATTATTTCCTTACAAGGCAATACATAAAAATGTGGTACTAGTTCAGGTTAGGTCTTTGTACAGGGAGTTAGACAGTCACAGTAATATTTGGGAGTTTTGAGCCCAATATTCAATTATTTGTACTGGATATGAATGTGTACATAAAGGCCAAGGGTGCACGTAATGGAGGCGCGAGGGGGCTAAGTCTTCCCAAACCTCATGCCACTGAGGTGGGGGGATGGTAGGAGGCAGTAGTGGATTACTCCATGGACCCACACCTAGAGATCCCAGCCAATTTGGGACCACTGGAAAAATCTCGCTCCCTGCCACGGCTGAGCATTTCCAGTCTCAGGGTCACAATGGCGGGGAAGGGGTGGAAAGGAGCAAATGGGGGCAGGGCCTCACGGGAAGAGGCTGTTTGGGCGAGGCTGTGGAGGAAGGGGCAGACAGTGAGGGGGAAAGGGGCAGCATGGGGTGGGGCCACGAGTGGAGCCACAGGCAGAAGGGCGGAACAGGGGAGGGGCTCCAGGCCCCGAGGTCCACCACTGTGGCCCCCTGCCAGGGAGGAAGGCTTCTGGGTTCGGAGCCCCAACCAAGCTCTCAGCCCCACCACACCCCGCCCCAGCCAGGGCCACGAGGGGGCTGAGAGCAGCAAGTGAGGGCGTGGCCTCGCCAGAAGAAATTAGGCCTCAGCTGGAAGAGGCAGGGCAAGGGACTAGCCTCCCAAGGAGAAGCTTCACCCGACACCCAGGCTAAAGGCTTTATAAATTTTATTTCCTCTGCTAAACTTCAGTCCATTTTAGTAAACTTTCCTTTTAAAGTCTCTCTTCCCTCCCCTTCAATATTCCTGGAGCAACACGGAGATCTCCCAATTAAAACATTCTCTCACACAGTAAAGGAACTAAAAATCCTAAGTAGTCTTTATTGAGCTGTTCCTTCGCTTTGTGTCTGGTTGCTGATACAGAAAATGCATGTTTCATGCTATGTGAGAAACCAAGTAGGATAGTTCTGTATTGCACTGAAAGACAAGATGATATGAGCATGGTGGCCAAAAGAAAGACATTAAATTACAGTTCAAAAGTGAAGATGATGATTGAAAGGGTGTCTCTCTCAATATGTTAAAAGAATGGATCTAAAAATGAGGACTAGAGCAATGATGAAAAGAGACTAATGGCCTCCTCTTCAGCAAATATTTCCTTTAGCAGTACACAAAAGAAATACTAAATACTTTCCAAAGAGACATTTTTCTAAAAACATTACAAGGAAAATATTCTTAAACTGCTTTTCAGTACTCTTTCAAATTATGCATGCAATCTGTCTACGTTATAAGACAAGAACGCAACAATTTACCATACAAAAAATATTTCTTTTTAGGTTAAACTAAATCAGTCAGATCCCTTATTATGGAACATCTCTCAAAGCTGTTGTATAACGTGATCCTTGTAATGCACATCTCTACAGAACTTGCAAAGTCCTGAAGCAACACAAAACTGACCAGATCAATTATCAAGAAAATGACGCAGCACTAACATCTTGTCCCAGCTGTTCCATACTCTCAGAGACCATGTTACTAAACCAAATTAATTTGCAACCCACAGCTAGAAAGTCTTCACCAAGCATTACGTTTTCATCATTAAGCTCCATCAAGCTCCATTAAGCTTCATCATTAAGAAAAAGAGTCTGTTGATGCTGCTAACTGAGATTAGACATTTCCAGAAAGTTCCTTTTGCGTATGCTTACTAAACAAATAGGAAATGGGTGAGTAAAGAAACAATGAGAATCTGTTTATGAGAGCCATTTATGAAGCATATACATACAGCTATTTTTGGTTTGTGCTTGCAAAGGCAGAAGAATATGGATCTTAATAAATACATAGTGATAATTTGTGCATGCACAGGGTCTTAAATCACAAAGTTTCACAAAACTGCTGTCCTTACACATTTTTTGTTGCATAATGGAAATAGCAAATCCACAGGGACAAGAACTCTGACAACAGAAAGAATTAAGACAATGAAATGGAAAAAGCACCAATCACTAAAATAAGAGATAAAATTGAACATTCTGCCAAGCCCAGAGAAATCCTGTTTACTCAACTAGAATTTGTTCAGAAATTAATCCAAGCCAACAAAGACCTTGCCAAAAATGGTTTGGTTTTGTTCCCACTATAGATGACTTGTTCGTAGAGTTAGCTAAATAGTGGACTTTTGGTCCTACTTGCAAATTGCATTTCTGCAAGGGACTCCAAACCAGAAACTGGGTATTTGCTTTGCTTAGTAGTAGTAAATATTTACATGATCAGGGCACCCAAACATCTATAGTCCTATCAGGATGGCATTGTACAAACATACATCTTAATCAAACAGCTCTCCCAATCAGCTGACAGAAGACTTTGATGGCTCTTTCTCCTCAGCTAGCGACCAGCCCTCATTAACCTCATTAACTTCCCTAGCAGGAATCAAATTCCAACCCATAACCTAAAACAATAATTCTGCATTGTTGGAGCCTCTCGCAGAAATCCAATTTACAAGCAAGAACCAAAATTCCATTTTTTGCCAAGGGATGGGATAGTGAGGAGAGTGAGCTCCAATAATCTAACAGCACCTTAATACCCAGATTGGACAGGTTTTATTTATGAATGCAGTTATTTTTGTACATAATTCTACATTTTTAAGTTCAATTTTCATGCTAAAGAGATTGCACTACAGTGCCTGTATTAGGTGAATTGAAAAATACTATTTCCTTTGTTTTTTACAGTGTAATATTGTAATAAAAAATAAAGTGAGCACTATACACTTTGTATTGTGTTGTAATTGAAATCAATATATTTGAAAACGTAGAAAATATCCAGAACTATTTAAATAAATGGTATTATATTATTTAACAGTGCGATTAATCATGCGATTAATCGTGATTAATTTTTTTATTCACACAATTAATCGTGATTAACTTTTTTAATCGTTTGACAGCCCTACTTAATTATTTTGTCATGTGGTATCAGAAGTGCTTCATAATATCTTGACATTTCATCTTTCCATTACTGGAAGATGACTGTAGCCTGAAATTTTAAATTCAAGGAGTACTACTAAGCATCATTTTTGCAAGCAGTTGGGAATAACCGTTATCTTCTCTTATTAATCAAGATATCAAAATGTTTTCCCCTAAACTATTAAATATACAGAGTCAATACTGAAACTTTTTTTAATTCAGAGATTCAACTACAAAACTCATTTTGGGACCCTTCTGATTTTCTAAACAACATTTCTGAAAACGTCAGTTCTGAAAACAAATTATACTGATTTTCCTTTGCCTCGTGCAACACTTTTATTTAGAAGGGTTCAACAGTTGCTCACTATATACGTGGTTTTTTCCCCCCTATCTGGAGATGTGGCCCAGTAACACTATACTAATGGTTATACAGAGTTTAAGGCCAGAGGGACCAGATCATCTAATCTGACTTCCCATATACCACAGGCCACTAAACACCACACAGCCATCTACACCAAGCCCAATAACCATAATTAGACCAAAGTATTACAGCCCTCAAGATACTAAACTATTGTTTACAACAGGTACATCACCAAAACATTGAAATAGTCCAAGTACATCATAGTGCTAATGGTCAGTAAATACAGCCTTAACTGCCATTAGTATCAGTAAACAGAGTGAACTAAGAGGCTTGAATGCCAGTACCTTTGAGAACATTACTATTTAACCCTCTTGATTACAGCTGTTTTCAGAGATTCAGATTCTAAGGCCAGAGGGACCAACGTGATCATCTAGTCTGATCTCCTACTAACATAGGCCATTGAACGTTGCCAAAATAATTCCCAGAGCATATCTGTTAGAAAAACATCCAATCTTGATTTTAAAATTCCAGTGATGGAGAATCCACCACAACCCTTGGTAAAACTGTTCCACTGGTAATTACCATGTTTAAAACCAACACCTTATTTCCAGCCTGATTTTGTTTAGCTTCAACTTCCAGCCATTAGATCATGTTCCATCATTAAATATTTGTTCATAGGTAGATACTTATAGACTGTAATCAAATCATCCCTTAATCTTCTCTTTGTTAAACTAAACAGATTGAGCTCGTAGAGTCTAAGGCATTTTTTTCAAATACTTTCATCATTCTTGTGGCTCTTCTCTGAACCTTCTCCAATTTATTAACATCCTTCTTGAATTGTGGGCATCAGAAATGTATTCCAACAGGAGTCACACCGGTGTCAAATACAGAGGTAAATGCTCAAAAATTTGTTCGTCTCTAAGGTGCCACAAGTACTCCTGTTCTTTTTGTGGATACAGACTAACACGGCTGCTACTCTGAAAAGAGGTAAAATAACCTCTCTACTCCTACTCAAGATTTTCATTTACACATCCCAGGATCACATTGGCTCTTTTGGCTAGTGTCACCCTGGGAGCTCATGTTCAGCTGTTCATCCACCAAAACCCCCAAATCTTTTTCAGAGTCACTGCTTTCAGGATAGAGTTCTCCATCCTGTAATAAAGCCCTACATTCTTTGTTCCTAGATGTATACATTTACATTTAGCTGCATTAAAAAACACATTTGCTTGAGTCCTGTTTACCAAGTGATCCAGGATTGTTCTGAATCAATGAACTGTCCTCTTCATTATTTACCACTTCCCCAATTTTTGTGTCATCTGCAAACTTTATTAGCGATATTTTATATTTTCTTCCTGGTCATTTCAAGGGCCACACATGAGCAGCACACTTGAGATTAGCCTTCAATTACCTGCACTGTGCGTTGTGGGCAGGTATCCTCCACTCATTTCCAGTTGTTTGATTTTTAGATTGTGATTATGTCCCCAGATCCAGCGTTCAGATACCACAGTGATGGTTGCATTAAGAAATACCTAAGTTTAGTATGCTTTGGTTGGCTAAATGCTTTTGAGAATGCTTGGTGCACAAAATTATATTGTTTCAATGACATGACCAAGTGCTCTGAGGCAGTCACACAAAGCTGCTCAGTTTTCTTCAGGCAAGCACCAGCAACATCAGCAGTTGGTGATGACAAGCCAAAAAGTGTGTGCAACTGCAGGGAATAAACATTACTTCCAGGAATGTTTGTGGTTTTATTTTTGTTAATATTTTTATACTGTTTACTTCTTATGCACTTGTCCAGCAAATCACAGCATATTTAATGAAAGACAAACATTTGGTCCCTTTTGCAGCTATTTTATGCAGAGAGCCTGTAGCTTTTTCCATACCCCAAAGAAATCCAGACCTCATCAAGATTTAAATCATGGAATAAAAGACACTGAATAAACCACAGTGTTACTCTCTGTTCTCCTAACCCTTTTTTTGCTGTGGGCTTCATGAGCTCCATTAGCAACATGGTGTATCCTGCACCCATTTGGATCTTCACCAGAATAGGATTCCAGGTATTTGTTGTGGTCTCTTGATGGTGAGAAATACACAGCTTCACCATCAATGCTGCACAGGCCCTTGTCCTCAACTTTCAGTGATACATAATTTTAACCTGATGTCTGAAGTGTTCAATTTTGTTTCCACTATCCCTCAGGAATTTTTCTAGCTTGTTGACAGAGAACCTATTAAAAGTATATGCTTAATAACACCAGCACTGCTTTCTTTTCTAGTTGTTTTCTAGAAGAGTGAGTGTCCCAAACCATATCTAGGTTCATTATGGATCTTTGAAGCAGTAGCTGTGGCAGGTGGTAGCATCTGTGCAAATGTACTATATATATATATATATATATCTGCCTGTGTGCATTCATGTTGCTTGGGATAGCATAGGTGGAAATGCTTGATTCGCACATCTAAGGATTTCTTGAGTTTACTATTGCATGTCTATCACAGAATAATTCTGAAAAGCTGTTATTTGGACCTTCTGCTTTGTTGCACTATTTTGGAGACTTATTTTATTTTAGCTTTGGTGCATTGCTTCTGTCTCTACTACATAAAGCTATTATTATTATTTACTTGTATTACCGTAGCACCTACGAGCCCTAGTCACAGGACCAGGACCCCATTGTGCTATAAGCTGTATAAACAGAACAGAAAGATGGTCCCACAGAAAATTTACAATTTAAGTATAACACAAGAGACAACAAATGGATACAGATTGGGGAGTACAGGAAACAAAGAGACAGAATTGCTCAGTACAATAGGCAGTGGTCTCAACACACCAGTGGCCTAATCATTGTCAAGTTTTTTGTAACTATCACAGTAAAGGAGAGTTTTAAAGAGGTTTTTGGAAGGAAGATAATGAGGCAGGTTTGTGGATGTTTATGGAGAGTTCCTCCCAAGCGTGAGGGGCAGCATGGGAGAAAGCACAAAAGGTTTAACAAGTGGGCGATGGAGGCTGGCATCTTGGGCATAGACATTTCGATAATGAATGAGCGATGATAGGTTGGGTGGAGATAGGCTGTGAAGAGCCTTGAAAGAGAAGACAAGGAGTTTATATTTAATATGATAGAGAAGGAAGAGCCAGTGGAGGAATTCAAAGAGGGCGATGATATGGTCAAAGCAATGGTCTAGAAAAATTATCTTTGCAACAACATTCTGAATGGATATGGATGAGTGGGACAAGATGGTATTTATAAGGGCTGAGAAAAGGATGTGACAGTAATTGAGATGCAAGATGGTAGACGCTAGATAAGAATTTTGGTTGCTTAAATGGACAGGAAAGGCTGTATTTTAGAGATGTTATGCCAAAAGAATCACGTGCTGTCTACAGTCAAGTTATCAAGAACAACAACAAAAAATCATTCATATTTTTACTGTCCTCAGAAAAAGGACTCATAATTGGTGACAATCAAAAAAGAAAATAGATACTCACTGCAAATGTACTTTGGTCTGTAGGGATGTTATTTATGGGGAAGAGCAGTTTTCTTATTGTTTTGAAAAGTCAGTAGCAAGCTCTTGTATCAGCACTGACAATTGTAGGCAAGCAAATCAAGAAACTGAGAACACCTGAGTTTTCTGTTAAGCCTGCATTACTGTCATTTTTTTAAAATTATTTTTATTATAGTAGCACCCAAAGTGTGATAGGTCCTGCTGGGGCAATTTGGGCACAACCTTGTCTTCAAAATGTTACAACCTACAAAGTGGCAGGTGGCACATCTTGTTAGTTCTATTTATTTATGTTTTATTTATAAAAATTAGTTTGAGTTGAGTTGGTTTGGTGTACTTATTAGGGGCTGGATTAGGGGGAGGAACGGAGGAAAGTTGTGTTAATAAGAGGAATGGCTACAGGATGAGGAAAACTGAGGGAAAGAATGAGAGGGTGGAACGCAAGAAGCACAAGGGAGAGAGAGGTTGAGCACCTGAAAGGTTGCAGGTGGTAGGAGAAGGCCAGGATGAGGGTGGGACACCCAGTCAATGGCAACAAAGCAAGTAAGAACAAAAATCCAAAGTCCAAGTGCTCAGGATGAGTAAATAAGATGTCATGAAGCTTCTATAATGGAGAAGTGACAGAGAAGAAACATATGAGATAGAAAACAACCGAATTAAGGCAAGGAAAGGCATTTACCTTCACCCAATGTCACAGGGTGGGGCCATTTAAGAGGGAACTGGTCCAGCCTACCTGTGTCTCATTAACAGGTTCTCAATGGGTCCTGAAAGTGGCCATCTGGTCTCTACAAGAGCCAGAGGAGAGCAGAGAACAGGAGAAGGAAGCCATAGCAGAGACTGCACAGAGTGAGAAAGGCTCCTGCGGGGAAAACCCTGAGACCAGAGGAGTTATTCCAACTAGGAAGGTCTGGGAATGGCCTGCTGAAGCAGGGAAGACCCTGAGATATCAAGCAGAGTTTCTAGGTAAGCAGGCTTGGGAGTAACACTCCTGCAGTGAAGACCCTGAGACACTGGGGAGTTTGAAGATGGTATCTCAGCGAAGAGGGGCTGAGTCCATCTTAAGGCTGGGGATAGGGGGAGACTTCTTATGTTTATTTTGAACTTTATGCCAATAAAATGAGACACTAAGGAGAGGTATTACTGAACAGAGAGAAGCCTGTTTCAGTTACTGAGGAATCAGAAGGGGAATCATAGAAAAGTACGGCTGAAAGCGACCTCAAGAAGTCATCAAGTCCAACCCCCCAACACTGTGGCAGGGCCAAGTAAACCTAGACCATTCCTGAGAGGTATCTGTCCAACTTGTTTTTAAAAGCTTCCCGTGATGGAGACTCTATGACCTCCCTTGGAAGCCTATTCCGGAGTTTGACTGCCCTTATAACTGGAAAGATTCTCCTAATATTTAACCTAAATTTCCCTTGCTGCAGATTAAGCCCATTACTGCTTCTCCTACCTTCAGTGGACATGGAGAACAATTGGTCACCATCCTCTTTATAACACCCCTTAACATACTGGAAAACTTATCAGGTCCTCCCTCAATCTTCTTTTCTCAAGACTAAACATGCCCAACTTACTGAATGGCCATATTTTGCAGTGGTGTTTTGATAATTCTGTTTTGCCTTTGTTTTCCTCTATATTTCATATAAAAAATGTGTTGTGCTATATGTTGTATAACAGTTCATGTAAAGGTTTAAAAATATAAGCTATTTAATTATATATCTATATATATTTCATCTGCTCTCCCCGTTGTCTTCTATTTTAAAATTGTGTTATACTTGGACTAGTTATTGTCTGCTGTAAATGTCATTATTTCATGTTCCTCATAGTTTTGGAAACATTCTGAACAAACTAAATATAATTTTAGTCCAAATATCTCCACCATTGGACAAAGGCAACAACAATCATTCCAACCTATCCTGACAATTATCCCAGAAAAGTCAAGAGACCTGTTACTCTTGTTGGTATCATCCTTGTGAGGATGTGGTAATAAGCTTCAAGCACTTACAAGTTGAGAATGTCAAAAAGGGATCCAATTTTTTTATTATATACACATGAAAGCAGAATATGAGACAAAATGTGGACATAAATATCTCCCCAAAAGGAAAACTCCAGGCTTTGCCCTTAGAGTTTAAATTTTAAACTTCTTTTCCTAGCATTAACTGGTAGTGCTGCCTGGTCACGACTGAAATGCCTAGTTTGGATTCATATTTTATAAGAATCTTTCTCAGCATACTCCTCTTTAGTAACTTGCTCTTTAAACCCAGAAAAATCAACCAGTTACAAACCAAAACTGGCCATTTTGTAGCTGACTCTACAAGTTCCTCCAAGCTCCTTTCCAGCTACTTGAGTATTTTGGCTTCTGTCACATTTTCTCCTAGCTTTTTCTTTCTTATCATGCTGTACCTGAGCTGTTTCCGTGCCCTCCAAAAGTCTGGCTGTTTTGTGATACTACTGCATATGACACTTTTAGTGATAGCTTTCCTTGTGCTTAGTCTATGCAGCCTCAGTTGTTTTCTGTAAAACACATTACACTACCATTACTTCTGAATGCCCATTCAGTGACCTCATGTTCTAACTCCACAACAGGAAAAAAAGACAGTAATGATCTGCAAAAATTCTAGCCAAAGTTGATAATGCTCTTCCAAACAGATGAAGCAAATTCAGAGTCTAAACTTTGCAGTTTTGAGAATGCTTTAGTCTTGCCAGGTCACAGTCTATACCAGAGGTGGGCAAACTATGACGGCCCGCGGGACTCTCCTGCCTAGCCCCTGATTTCCTCGCCCAGGAGGCTAGCCCCCATCCCCTCCCCTGCTGTTCCCCCTCCCCCTCCGCGCCGCGCCATGCTCTGGGCGGCCAGGCAGCACAGCTGCAGAGCCGTGGCCTGACCCGGTGCTCTGTGCGGCATGGTAAGGGGGTGGGGGGGGGCCGGATAGAGGGCAAGGGAGTTTGGGGATGTGGTCAGGGGGGTTAGAGGGCAAGGAACAGGGGGGTTGGATGGGGCAGGGGTCCTGGGGGGGGCAGTCAGGAATGAGAAGGGGGGTTGGTCAGGGGACAGGGGGTGGTGGATGGGGCAGCAGTCCCAGGGGAGGCTGTCAGGGGGTAAGAAGTGGAGGAGTCAGATAGGAGGCGGGGGCCAGGCCACACCTCGCTGTTTTTGGAAACACAACCTCCCCTAACCGGCCCTCCATACAATTTTGGAAACCCAATGTGGCCCTCAGGCCAAAAAGTTTGCCCGCCCCTGGTCTATACCAGCCCCTATGTATCTCTTCAGAAACATCAAACTTCACAGACCGAGAAACTGCTGAACAATCCACTTCTCAAAGAGCTTATTCCAAAAAACCAAACCATGTGGTGAAAATATGTTATATACAATTACTGTCCCAGGAAATTTGCTAGAAATACTGCCTTCTTGTACTTCTGTATATATAATTTGCAATTTATTGTTTCAATACATTTTAAAATATCATGAAGCCACTAGCTTCTGCAAAACCTGAGCTTCACCTGTTACCATTCAACAGTTGAAGAAACAAATCCACTTTGTTCCTACATTGTTCATTTCAATCATTCAAATGCGCATGTTGTTTGTGGGGGGTGGAGGGAGAGGGTATAGAAAGAGACACGGGAGCCTGACTAGGACAGGAACAGAGGGGGAGAGTCTTGTCTTGGGGGAAAAGGGATATCAACTAAACCATATCCAAACCATGGATTGAGGAATGAAAGGGCTAGAAACTCCTCCTTTACCTCCAAAGCACTCATCTATGGAAAGATAAATTGTCTCCCTCATCCTTTGTAATCTACATGAAGCTATTGAGGGAAGTTGTGAGATGCCATAATCTCAAATGCCAGTAACACAGAACACCTGCAGCTCAAAGAATTGCTCTAATTACCCCAACAGTCCTATTTGAAGGTACACCTGTAAATAGTTATACCTTGCTTTTTCAATTATTACTATGTCTTAGAACAGAGGTCCCCAAACTGTGGAGCGCGCCCCCTGATTCAGTGGGGCATGGCTGGGGCCCGGGCCATCCCCCAGGAGGGATGGGGAGAGAGTGCTGCCCAGCTCCGTTCTTGTTCCTGGCCCCAGCTCCTGGCCCTGCGCCTGGGGCCCTGGCTTCTGGCCCCGCGTTGCAAGGCCACGCCCACAACCCCGCACCCCTGTCCATATCCCCCCCTTCCGGAGCCACAACCCCACTCCTGGCCCCAGCTCTGGGCGGGGGGAGGGGGGGGGCAGGGCAAGGTGGGGTGCAATGTAAAAAGTTTGGGGACCACTGTCTTAGAATGTTCATCACAAACGTGAAATTTTCTTATATTATTTCCTTAAAGTCTGCTAAAAATTAAACCAGCTCGAACCCAAACTATATGACTATGCATAAAGAAGGTTGTACAGAGCATATAAACTGAGAAGCTGTTAAATCAATATTCTAGTAACAGACTTAATGTCTTGGATTTGGAGCTCTACTGTGGATGCTCTATATTTGGAGATTAATATATCAAGAATTACCTCAGGTAACGTATCAAAAATCCTTGCAGAAAAAAATGTGCAATGGTTCAGTAGATGGAAAAAAAAATTTTTTTTAAGAAAAAGAAAGGTTTCCCACATTATACTGGAAACTGAAGAGGATTTAGGGCCTAAACTTACTTTATTATGGCCTATAATTAGCATGATTTGAAACTATGTCCCCATATAAGTATTCATGAGCGATTAACTCCTAAAAGGATATCCAGATGTTTTGCACATGGATGTGTGTGTGTATACACACACACACAAATATAAAAAGATATACACTAAGGTTGTCAATTAAGCGCAGTTAACTCGTGATAAACTTAAAAAAATTAATCATGATTAATCACACTTTTAATCACATTGTTAAACAACAGAATACCAATTGAAATTTATTAAATATTTTGGATGTTTTTCTACATTTTCAAATATATTGATTTCAATTACAACACAGAATACAAAGTGCACAGTGCTCACTTTATATTATTATTTTTATTACAAATATTTGCACTGTAAAAATTATAAAAGAAACACTGTTTTTCAATTCACCTCATACAAGTACTGTAGTGCAATCTCTATAGTGAAAATGTAACTTACAAATGTAAATTTCTTTTTGGTACATAACTGCACTCAAAAATAAAACAATGCAAAACTTTAGAGCCTACAAGTCCACTGAGTCCTACTTCTTGTTCAGCCAGGTCGCTAAGACAAAAGAGATTTGTTTACTTTAACAGGAGATAATGCTGCCCACTTCTTATTTACTATGCCACCAGAAAGTGAGAACAGGTGTTTGCATGGCAGTTTTGTAGTCGGCATTGCAAGGTATTTATGTGTCAGATATGCTAAACATTCATGTGCCCCTTCATGCTTCGTTCACCATTCCAGAGGACGTGCTTCCATGCTGATGACGCTTGTTAAAAAAAATACATTAATTAAATTTGTGACTGAACTCCTTGGGGGAAAATTGTATGTCTCCAGCTCTATTTTACCAGCATTCTGCCATATATTTCATGTTATAGTAGTCTCAGATGATGACTCAGCGCACGTTCATTTTAAGAACAGTTTCGCTGCAGATTTGACAAAATGCAAAGAGGGTACCAAAGTGAGATTTCTAAAGATAGCTACAGCACTCAACCCAAGGTTTAAGAATCTGAAGTGCCTTCCAAAATCTGAGAGCGATGAAGTGTGTAGCATGCTTTCAGAAGTATTAAAAGAGCAACACTCTGATGTGGAAACCACAGAACCCAAACCACCAGAAAAGAAAATCAACCTTCTGCTGGTGGCATCTGACTCAGATGATTAAAATGAATGTGCACAGGTCCACACCGCTTTGGATGGTTATCAAGCAGAACCCGTCATGAGCATGGATGCATGTCCCCTGGAATGGTAGTTGAAGTATCAAGGGACATATGAATCTTTAGCGCATCTGGAATGTAAATATCTTGCGATGCCAGCTACAACAGTGCCATGAAAACACCTGTTCTCACTTTCAGGTGACATTGTGAACAAGAAGCAGTACTTGTATTAGGTGAATTGAAAAATACCATTTCTTTTGTTTTTTAAAATGCAAATATCCGTAATCAAAAATAAATATAAAATGAGCACTGTACACTTTGTATTCTGTGTTAATTGAAATCAATATATTTGAAAATGTAGAAAACATCCAAAACTATTTAAATAAATGGTATTCTATTATTGTTTAGCAGTGCGATTAATCATGATAAATTTTTTTAATCGCTTGACAGCCCTAATATACACCAGTGTGTGTATTTTGTGTGTCTTTTAATTTCCCCCTAAGTTTTGTTATTGTCATCAAACAGTTTATGTTTTCTCAATTTTGGGGGGACGGAAAGTCCTCAGTGATATCCAGGCCACCCAGCCATCTTTTGAACATACATCACAGCAACACTCCATCTAGCCAAGGAAGGCTTGACGCAACTCCCTCCACCCACACATACCACTCTAAGGACCTAATTCTCTCTCTTTGACACCATTTAATTGAATAATGGCGTTCCTGATTTATAAATCAGTACAAGTGAGAGGAGAATCAGATCCTGAAAGCCTGATAGAAGGGAGTCTCTGAAGAACAATGCAAGACACATTTTCTTACTAGGAGTTGAATGCAAAACTGCCAGCCCAGTGAGAAAAGCAGAGCAACATAGTAGCTAATAGCTTTCGGTCATAATATCTACCATTCTTGGAAACTCCTACACTCGTTTATTCTTCCCCAAAAGCTTTCATTTTTAGAAGTCTGCAATCCACACTCTCAGCTTCAGAAAATGAGACTGTAGATTATTTTCCTTTCTGCAGCAATAAAAAGTTGCTGTGATATTAAGAGAGCCTGCCTAGAAATTTTAGAAGTGTATTATTACCCTTTTGTTCGAGCCTGCATACTGTTGCACTGTAGCCTCATTTTTATCACCCTAAATCATCGAATGATTTGTGCCTGCATAGCTGAGGTCAGATTTGGGCCCTATGACTCTACTCGTGTAAGGTAATTTATGATTACTGAAGTTTGTCTTTGCCTCTTTAATAATAATAATTATGCTTAGCATTATATTACAATTTTAAAAGGGCTGAGCAAACATCAACTGATGTATATAATACAGCAAAGATAACAAACTACTTCTTGGAGCAATTCGACTATGCCAGTCTTTTTTCTGAAAGTAGTTGTCTCTCTTTAAATTGTGTATTTCAATGTTACTCAGGACAGTAAAACTCATAACTGTATAGCTCTGCTTGCTGACAATCACTGTCTTGGCCTCTAGGCAGTTTCCATGATAAACGCCATATTCTTCCACTAATTATTTGCTTTCAACTTAACATTTTTGATGTGTATTGATAGTTTAACATGCTTTAGTATTGTTTCCACAGTGGACAATATTGGCAAAAAGTGACTGGATAAAGAAACAAGATCAATAGTACCATAATATGGATTCTTTTAGAACCTCAGCAAGTTCTTTGAGTACAATTATATTATTGATCTTGCCTGTTAAATCCTACTTTTATTATAAAAACTGAAACAAAAAAAAAAACACTTAACACTTCGGCCATTACTGCGGTTTCTTTTATTGCCCTTCCCCCTCTGTGGACCATGCCTGGTACGGGTCACAGCTGAGAATGCCAAATTCAGGACAAACTGATAAAAAATAGGGCAGACACGTCCTAAACTGGTGATTCTGGCATTAGAGTTCACCCAACCAGTAACAAAATAAGCCACTGTATCACCATACTGTTAACAAGAAGCTAAAAAACAATCTCATTAGGCAATCCAGCCCTTATCATTACCCAGACATCAGGTCTTTATGATGAGAGGTTACTGAAAACCAGATTCATCATATATCAGGTTCTTCTAATCCCAAAGGATTAGCCACTTCCCCAGGTCAATATATAATTCAGATCTTACCCCAAAATCAGGCTTGTAGTCTGTTCTTTAGTACTAAAAACTAAAGATTTATTAATATAAAAAGAAGAGTGTTATTAATTGGTTAAAGGAATCATATACATTACAACTGCATTTGCAGGTAAGGATATTAGCAGTGATGTTAAATCTGCTAATTTGTAAAAAGTCTTTCTAATTTACTTTATTTGTGCCCTTAATTTTTCTTTCATTGTAAATCAATATGACAAATAAGTAATAATGATGATGATAATACATTACAAGAACTCTAAGGTTGAAAGCCAAGCATATCAAACATTAAGAAAAGCCAGATATAAGGCTGCTCAGGCAACCTTCAGAAAAAAAATTCCAAATCCCATTTTTATCTAATTGTATAATAAGGGGAATGTTCGTGTCTTCCGGGTGATAACAAGTACGTACTGTCTGGACAAATCAGATAGTCAAGTTTTCTGCCCATTAGGCAAACACAAAAAAGCAGGTGAGTAGCAGGCTCAATTGCATCAGGCACAGCAGCACCATGCTGCAAGTCAGAAAGAAACATGTCTGAATAAGAAAGGAACTGCCCTGATCAGAGTAATAGAACTGAGCTACCAGTCAGAGAGAAGGAGGGATTGTTCTACAAAATGCTAGCCATACAAATACCACCTTGAGAGAAGGGGATGGGACCAGAAACAGGTACACTGTTCAGCATACCTGAGGCTGAGCCTAAGGTATGTCTGCACTACAAATTTATGTCGACCTAAGTTATGTCAACCTACAGCCACCACAGTAATTAAAATCGCTTTTGCATGTCCACACTACACTCCTTGTGTTGGCAGTGCTGTCCTCACTAGCAGCGCTTGCATCAATGCAGAGGGCAGTGCACCACGGTTAGCTATCCGACTGGGCAACTTGCTGCCATCTAACGCAGAGCATTTTGGGAAGGTTTTGCAATGCTTTATGGGGCCAAATGAGTTGTGCAGGGGTGACTGGGAATATGATTTCAACATCCTATAATAAAGTGTTCTCCATCCTATAATTTCATCTGCATCCTA
This sequence comes from Chelonia mydas, assembly GCF_015237465.2. NCBI lineage: Eukaryota > Metazoa > Chordata > Testudines > Cheloniidae > Chelonia > Chelonia mydas. Next base: position 32,959,406 of record NC_057855.1, on the reverse strand, counting down.
TAATGTTTCACGCCTCTTTTCAAAATCCCCATAAACCCGTGCATCCGCCATCTCCCTCAGAAGCATGAATTCTGCACAGCTTTTCAATATTGTGAGGAGTGTTGTGAGCACAGAGTACCTGATCCTGCATATTTGCAGAGCCACAAGAGGAGCCACAGGGAACATGACGATTGTTTGGAGAGGATATTGCTGTGGGACAATTCAAAGTTGTTGATGGCATTCAAGGAGCAGATGTAAATGGTGGTTCTGGGCCTCAGAAACAAGGACGTTATGCAGTTTGGGGATGATGAGCAGTGGCTGCAGAACTTTCAGATGCGCAAGGCCATATTCCTGGACCTGCGTGCGGAGCTCACCCCAGCCTTCCAGCACAGCAACATCAAAATGAGATCTGCACTGACCATGGAGAAGTGAGTGGCAATTGTTCTGTAGGAGCTTGCAACTCCTGATTGCTACCAATCAGTTGGGAATCAATTTGGAGTTGGGAAATCCACTATGGGGGGTTGCTATGATGGAAATATGCAGGGCCATCTATCACCTCCTGCTATGAAGGACAATGACTCTGGACAATGTGCAGGACATAGTGGATGATTTTGCAGCAATGGGGTTCCCAAACTCAGTGGGGCAACAGATGGCAAGCATATCCCTATTTTGGCACTAGACCACCTTGCCACAGAGTACATCAACAGAAAGGGCTACTTTTCTATGATACTGCAAGTGTTGGTGGATCAGTAGGGATGTTTCACCGATATCATCGTGGGCTGGTCAGGGAAGGTGCATGATGCATGTATCTTTAAGAACACAGACTGTTCAGAAAGCTGCAAGCAGCAGCTTTGTTTCCAGAGCAGACAATTACCATTGGGGATGTTGAAACACCAACAGAGATCCTGGGAGACCCAGCCTACCCCTTAGGACCATAGCTCAGGAAGCCGCACACCAGCCACCTCAACAGAACCCAGAAACATTTCAACTACAGGCTCAGCAGATGCACAATGATGGTTGAATGTGTCTTTGGCTGTTTGAAAGGTCGCTGGCGCTGTCTACTCACAAGACTGGAACTCAGTGGGAAAAAAATCCCAATGGTTATAGCTGCCTGCTGTGTTCTGCATAATATCTATGAAGCAAAAGGGAGAAGTTTCTGAGGGGGTGGAAGTGGAATGGCTGTCTACTGATTTTGAGCAGCTGGATACCAGGGTTATAAGAAGAGCTCAGTGCAGAGCTATTCAGCTCTGGGAGGCTTTGAAAGACCACTTTAATAGTGAGCCATGGCAAAGTGTGTTGCTGTACTGTGCTCTGCCTGGCATTGCTTTTTTGCACCCCAGTCTGAAGCCTTGTAATGAGTGCTGTGCGTGTGTAGTAATATAACATTGCAAATACACCTATTGCTGTTACCTGTGAATGATGTCAGCCCCAATCAACACATGTTGTAAACTAATAAAGATGAATTAAGTTTACATAAACAGACTTATTTCAAACCCATGCAAACAAACACATTTATAACTGAATGAAACTCAATAAATACAGAGGAAAGAACTTTTGAAGGGGAAAGAACAGTCATTTCCATTTCACAAACACATACACCAACCATGTCTTCCACAGGTCAGTGTACGTGCAGATGTGACTGCCTGTACTCTCCCGTGAAGTGGAGTGGTAAGGGTAGTGCAGCAGCCTGAAACACCACATGGAATGCAGGGAGGGTGCGTAGGGAGGTCCTGGAATGCAGTTCTCTGTGGGTTGCAGAGGGATGTGAGCACAAGTCTGCTGAACCTGAAGGTCAACAAGAGCCTGCAGCATGTCTGTTTGAGAAGTACTGGCATCTCCTGCAACACATCTCTCTCCTTTGCTTGTGCCTTTCTCCTCTCCGCTCTATCCCTGGCCATGCTGTCCACAAGAGAGATCCTCCAAGTCCTGTGCTCGGTATCTGAAGCAGCAGAGGCTTGCAGGATCTCTTGGAACATGTCATCCTGCATCCTGTTCCTTCTCCTCCTTATCTAGCCGAGCCACCCTGCTGGTGTGGATGGAGAAACCCTCAAGGCCACATTTCTAGCTGCAAAACATACAATGCAAAGAGGTACTATTGAGAGTATATTCAGAAAATAAATGGAAACTTCATATGCTGAACTCACTCCTCTTGACCGACACAACTTGCAACCACTACCTTCTCACTTCTCTTCGGGATTCATACAGCACAGTGGAAGATCCAGCAATGGTGAGTACGGCCCAGGGGGAGAGTTGAAATAAGGAGGGGATAGCTCATGGGAATGAGTATATGCTGAGCTTTAAAGAGGAGAGGCATGTACCTGGCCACTCGGCTGCAGAGTTCAAAACAATGATGAGGTCAGTCAAGGTGGAACACTGTGGGACACCTCCTGGAGGCCACTAAAGTCGATGTAAGTAACACAGTGTCTACATTGACACTGTGCCAACCTAACTTCATTGACATAAGCACTACACCTCTTGTGGAGGTGGAGTTAAATCGGTGTCAGTGAGAGCAGTATTTTAGTGTACACGCTTACAGAGTTAGGTCGACATAAGCTCCCTTGTGTAGACCTAACTGTGTACAATAGACCAGGACTAAGTTAGAATGTCTTGTCTGTTAGTGCTCTGATCAGAGGTCTGCAACAACTGGGCAGGGGAGAGACTGTAGCTGAACAGTCCAGACCTGGACTGTTGGTAATTTCAAAGACACAGCTTGCTTTAATATTAAGGTACAGAATATCATAATAAAACACAACTATGTTTGGGAGAAGAGCAACCAATAGTTTAATTGGCCAGCCAAGCAAATACTCTTAGTAATAAAAAAAAAATAAACCCTACTGTGACTGCATGTGTACACTAATCAATCGTTGATTTATAAATTAACCATTTTAAACACATTTGTATAAAAATTAACACTATATACAGACTTGGTTGATTTTTTTTTAATTTAAAAATATCTTGACTACATCACAAAACTCAAATTTAAAAAAACAAAACAACCACCCACACATACAAGCCTTAATCAGCAGAGGGTTATTACTGACTGTTCCCAATTAAGACATTCTCCCTTAGAATACTGTTCTGAACTATGTATTTAAAATATATTTAATGAGAAGTTAAGACACAAGTTTACTTTCCAGAATTAATGGAAATCTAAACCTCCACAGTTTTCAAATCAGAAAGACAAACTGATTTATGTAATTCACAGAAAGCATGAAAAGCTTATCAATAAAGTACTGTCTTTTTGTAAGTGGGTATAAGACCTTTCAAATTTATTCCGTACATTTACATGGCTGCTCTGCTAATTTTGAAATACATGTAACAGAAATAGCGAGATGTTTTCTACGACTGCTCTGTAAAACGCAACAGAAAATCAAAGATTTTGAAACATTGATTATCAGTGGTTACACAATTGTTAAATACATTATTTCAGCTATACGGATATTGAAACACTCTGCTACTTGCAGGTCAAAAGTGACCTTAACCTTGTATTCACACCCATGAGGTAAAAGACTTCAGAGAAGTAACTGCAAGTGGAAAGGTCTCAGAAATGCATGCTGGTTTATTACAGCAATTGCTGATTGGATCCACTGATATATATGTATCTGATCAAGTCAAAGTATATATCAGAATAGTGCAGGATGGGAAATAAATAGACACACTTTGTTGACATAGACGACCCAGAATCTGGGACAGAACAAGGAATATGACCATTTTTTGGATGGAATCCAAAGCATAATCATTCATATAAGAACTGGCAAGCCTGATTTAGATTATGCAGTAGAGAACATGGGAAGTTCAGGTGGCACAGAGCCTAAATTTAGACAAGATGCTCCTCTTGCTGGTGTGCACTACCGTTTGCCAATTCAAATTTCAACAAGAATTATTTTTCAGGTTTGAATATATTGTGCAAGACATTTTCACTACAAATGGTAAAAATTAAATTAAATTCGAAAGTATGCAAGAACCGTAAAAAGACGACAACTTTTTGCAAAAGGTATGCCCTTCATGCTCAAATGCTGGTGCATACAAGTTTTTGCAGGTTCAAGTTAGCTGTCAGGTTTGTTTTATTCTTGAACTGTCATTACAGTTTATTGAATCAAAATTGTCTTCACCTATCTTCACCACTCCTAATACCGTAATAATTAAATCATTATACCTTGTGAAAGTGGATCCTCAAGGTGCTCATTTCTCCCACACACACACACAAAAAGATGCAGCTATTTTCCTGTTCACTCATCCCTCTGTTCTTTGCTGGAAATAGAATGTGCATGTACAGAATATCAAAATGTGTGATCTATACGCAGAAAGAGTGGCAAAAAAAAAACTGTTGCTGAAATCAGCAAAATCCAGCAAATTCAGAGGAAAGGCTGAAACTTCATACCTAAACTCACTGATCATCCTTTGTTATTGAGAGGCAATGTCTTTTTATTTTCCTTTCCAGGAGCCTCTTCTCAGATAGCTGGGATCAAGCCAGGGCCCCCACCCAATTAACAGTACTGGATGGGCATGGTAGTTGTGACTCTGACACCCCTTTTCACATCCCGGAGTTGAGAAATCCTGCTGAAAACCACCCTTTTCCTACTTACAGGCAACCCAAAGGACAGGTAAAACCCAGTTTTAACTCAAAATTTCCTGATTTTAGACAGATCTTTTAATTTCATTTTAAATTTAAGAGTTTGTGTGATTTTGTTTTATTAGTTGATCTTAAATCACAAGCAATAGTAAAATAAAATCAAAGTTAAATAATGTAAGAATATTGGATATAACTGAAATGAAAAAGTCCAGATGACCTTGTAAAATCACAGATTCATAGAAATGTAGAGCTGAAAGGGATCTCAAGAAGTCAAATTAGACAAATTAGAGGATTGGGCCAAAGGAAATCTGATGAGGTTCAACAAGGACAAGTGCAGAGTCCTGCACTTAGGACAGAAGAATCCCATGCACTGCTACAGACTAGAGACCGACTGGCTAAGCAGCAGTTCTGCAGAAAAGGACCTAGGGGTTACAGTGGACGAGAAGCTGGATATGAGTCAACAGCGTGCCCTTGTTGCCAAGAAGGCTAATGGTATTTTGGGCTGTATAAGTAGGGGCATTGCCAGCAAATCGAGGGACGTGATCATTCCCCTCTATTCGACATTGGTGAGGCCTCATCTGGAGTACTGTGTCCAGTTTTGGCCCCACACTACAAGAAGGATGTGGAAAAATTGGAAAGAGTCCAGCGGAGGCCAACAAAAATAATTAGGGGGCTGGAGCACATGACTTATGAGGAGAGGCTGAGGGAATTGGGATTGTTTAGTCTGCAGAAGAGAAGAATGAGGGGGGATTTGATAGTTGCTTTCAACTACCTGAAAGGGGGGTTCCAAAGAGGATGGATCTAAACTGTTCTCAGTGGTACCAGATGACAGAACGAGGAGTAATGGTCTCAAGTTGAAGTGGCGGTGGTTTAGGTGAATCTCTTTCACTACGAGGGTGGTGAAGCACTGGAATGGGTTACCTAGGGAGGTGGTGGAATCTCCTTCCTTAGAGGTTTTCAAGGTCAGGCTTAACAAAGCCCTGGCTGCGATGATTTAGTGAAGTCCCTTCCAACCCTGATATTCTATGATTCTACGAAAATCCAGCCTCTTAGGCTGAAGCAGGACTAAGTAAACTCAGAAATGATGAGACTGCATCTACTTTAGAAAATAAATATTCTCTAGACTGCAACATTTTGATAATCATTGAATTATTACAATAATACTGAAATGTATATTTATCTTTCTGTTGATTTTCCAATTCCCTTGGGACAACAACACAACAAGGTTACAGGACTCGCCCCTTCAGTTGCTTAGCAACCAGTAGCCTTGAATAGAAGGTAGGACAAAAAGTACACAGTATGATAATGTAGCTTGCATTGCAATGTACAATAGAGTCCAATTTTTTAGTATTATTAATGCCATAGTTCTCTCCTGATCCTAGTCAGTAAATGAATTCTTCCCATGATCAATGGAATTGTTGTTATGACTGGTCTACTCTGATATGGTCAAAGACTGAACACTTTTAGTTTATACTAACAGCAAATTCATTTAAAGTCTGCTAACAATAGTGTTGGTAACAAGTTCTACTTCAGAGAGTTCAAGGGTATTTGTTCATGCCAAACCAAAGAACAAAGCACCAAGGACCATAACCTGGTAAAGATGCATAATAAAGGTGAGTACATAAAAATTAGTGGAGCCTTTTACACTACAGTTCTGGGCAGGTAACTATACACCCAATCCTGGAAGCCTTCTGTGTAAAGAATGATCATTGAATTCAATGGAATTTCATTCAGGGAAGGTTTGCAGGATCAGAACCCAAGTTAATTGCTTTTTTCTGAGGATCCTGCTGCAGCAGGGATGGCATGTTAATATTACTACTTATGTTACTACTTACATGTTAATATTACTACTTATCTTCTTTCTTTTCCTTTTTGTCTAGTATAGGTTTGTTCCAGGTAATTCAAATAGTTAGGGTGAAAGAGTGACCTGCCCATTAGTTTTCATTCTTCAAATGCCTAAAGAAATCTATTTAAATAAAGCAATATTATTTGAATGGACTCATGCAGTTCTTATCCACATAAAATAAACTAGGACTTAAAAGTTACTTACCAACCTCACTTGAATCAATAGTAATTTAACTTTAAATGCAGAGCTAAATAACCATAAATAACATCATGTTAATTTTTTGGAGATTAATAATGTGAAATAATTTGTGTTTATATTTTAAGACTACAAGTTCTATCTGGCTTTACGATTGCTATACTACCAGATGTTTATAAGTAGCTCTCCAAAATAATCATCCACAACTGAGAAAGTTTATTTTCCTCCTAACGTAGCAACTAAGCATTCAACCATGCAGTTAGCTAACAACAGTAATTTCCCCAAAGAAACATACATAAGACAAGAACATGCAGTGTCCATTAGTCATTTGTCAAGTTTTGTAGACAATAATGCAAGAGGGAATTGTATAGAGAAATCCAATTGCTTTCTTTACATTTTATTGTCACATTGAACTTGTCTCTGACAACAAAAGAAATATCTTGTTTTGTGAGTTACATATGCTACTAGAAAAAATAAATGGATAAGAGGGTGTATTTACTCTAGGATTACGGTCTATTCTTAGGGACAGACTGCTCACTAAAATTCATGAACTAAAATTCTAGAAGCTGTTTTGTGACACCTATGTATGTGAACACCAGCATCACAACTGATACTAACTGGCACCATCAATGGCAGTCTTATCAGAGATGAAGGACTGAATTGATGTGGAAATTTAACAACCGCCTTCAACAAGAAAGCCGCTAGGCACATTGTCAGAACACATTGCCATTCCCCATGCTGTATCTAATCTGTGGATAAACAGAAACTTTATTCTTCAGTCTTCTGTTTCACAGAAGCAAGTTTTCCACTCCAGGTGAAGATAGACAAAGCTAATGGTCATCAGAAATTAAACTGGGGTTTGAAAACCAACCAATTTAGAGGTTCTCAGGAGACTCTCAAATGAAGAGCTAAACGGAAAACTTTCATTTAGCACTGTGACTTGTAAATCACATTCAAGCCTTGACACCCAGGTGACAGGTGAACCATAAGTCTCTAATACAGACTAAAGTTTAAATGATCTTTTAAATATCAAGTTGCACCATGCTCAGGTTTGGTTTTTGTTTGTTTGCTTTTTTAAGTAGGCCTAAACATGTGTCACTTGCATTTAATGGACAACTGAATTTTTTTTTTTAAATATTTACATTGACTTTCCATAACAAAAAACTATAGGTCATATGGTAGTTGTATGTAGAATACACAGGATACACTATTAGACATAATCTAATTGTCATCAGAAGGACACCAAAAAAACCCAAGGTCACACAAAGTATAGTGACAGCATTTCAGATCGCCTCCTTCAGAGTTTATGTAGGGCTGAAAGTGATCTGATATGGCAGTATTTCCTTGCTCCTCCGGCCAACTATACTTGCTTTTCTCTGCAATGGTGCAGAGCAACACAAGGCACCAGCCTTCTCCTCTCCCTCCTACACACATCCCAACTCACCAAACCTCTCACTAGAATTACACACAAAAGGAATATTGAATGCAGCCAACAGTGGTTGCGGATTAATTGTAAAGAGAAGTTACTAGTAACTGTTCTTTAAGACAGGTTTCAGAGTAACAGCCGTGTTTAACTCTTTAAGAGTTTTGTCTGAGCATTCCTACTAATGGGATTCAAGTACCACCAGCATTGAGCTGCAGAACTGTACAGAAAAGCCATGTCCACTGGAGGTGCAGTGCCACTCTTCAGCTAAAATAACATCAATCTCTTTGGTCACTCGATTACAGATCTAAAAGTGGCAATTCTTCAACAAAAAAACTTCAAAAACAGACTCCAACGAGAGACTGCTGAATTGGAATTAATTTGCAAACTGGATACAATTAACTTAGGCTTGAATAAAGACTGGGAGCGGATGGGTCATTACACAAAGTAAAACTATTTCCCCATGTTTATTCCCCCCCACCTCCCGCTGTTCCTCAGACGTTCTTGTCAACTGCTGGAAATGGCCCACCTTGATTATCACTACAAAAGGTTCCCCCCCACCCCCCGCTCTCCTGCTGGTAATAGCTCACCTTACCTGATCACTCTCATTACAGTGTGTATGGTAACACCCATTGTTTCATGTTCTCTGTGTATATAAATCTCCCCAATGTATTTTCCACTGAATGCATCCAATGAAGTGAGCTGTAGCTCATGAAAGCTTATGCTCAAATAAATTTGTTAGTCTCTAAGGTGCCACAAGTCCTCCTTTTCTTTTTGCGGATACAGACTAACACGGCTGCCACTCTGAAACCTATCATTAGCTCTGTGTATATAAGGGAGCATGCCCCCACTCAGACCCTTTCAGTTCCTTCTCCCAAGACCAGAGTTAGTCCTGAAATACAAATAACTCTGATGCAGAGAAGAAGGTGGATGTGTAGTGTGAATGTACAGAGACAATTCTCAAACAACAACAGTAACCGTAAGGACTGGTCTACACTGAAAACTTACATTGGCATAGCTACATCTCTCGGGGTTGTGAAAAATCCACATCCAAGAGACATAGCTACACCAAATTAACCCCCAGTGTAGAAATCACTAAATTGATGGAAGAATTCTTCTGTTGACCTAGCCCTCCTCTCAGGGAGGTGGAATAACTACAGCACCATGAGAACCTCTCCTGTTACTGTAGTGAGTGTATACACTGAAGCACTACGGTGATGAAGCTGCAGCACTGTAGCTGAGCCACTGTAGTGGTTTAAGTGTAGACAGACTCACACTCTTCGAGACTCTCTGTACATTCCCACTAATGAGAGATTAGCAAGCCATGCCCCCATTGGAGGGTGGTGAATAAGGAGTTCTAGGCAAAAATGGAATTAGGTCAAATTGGGCAGAACATGATACCAAGTCTAATAGTAGTGCTTAGTGAAAGTATGAACCCAATTCCATGGTACTTTTTGCAAATCTCTACCGGGGAACTAGTCTTAAAGAGGTGATAGAGGAAGCTGTGTCCTTAGAGGAGTGTGCCTTTAACCCATGGCTATTGGCTTCTTGGATAAGGAATAGCCATGCTGAATACATCTCTTGATCCAGTAGCATAGAGTCTGTTATTAATAGCCTCCTCTCTACATCTCTACCCATAAGCTACAGTCAGTCTGTTTAATTGTCTAAATGCTTTAGTCCAAGGGTTGTCAAACTTCATTGCAGCGTGGCCCCCTTCTGATAGCAAAACTTACTATATGACCCCAGGAGAGGGGACTGAAGCCTGAGCCCTGTCGCCCTGTCACCCCGGGGCCAAAGCCCAAGGGCTTCAGCCCCATGCAGGAGGCCTGTAACCTGAGCCCCGCCACCCGCCTCTCTGGTACCAAGCATCGTTCTACCACGATGCTCCAGACTGAAGACAGCAGCGAATACTGCCGCACAAAGTCAAGCAGCTGAGGCAAAGCCAACAGCTTTGATGGGAGTTCCCTGATGAGAGAAGAAACTGCCAGCATCCGAGTATCCAGAAGCAATGGACTGTCACTATAACTCGGCAGCAGAGCCTCAAGCCGAGAATGGGTGTGTGCTGAAGGTGATGTTGGCACCAGTAAGGAGCTCCCGTAGGAAACGTGCCAATGGCAGAGAAAGAGAACAATGCCTCTTCTACTTGGACTCTCTCTGCGTATTGGAATGCTTCCTCCTTCTCTTTCTCCCCAGAGCAGAGTCACAAGGTGGACAGGAAGCCTGCCTTTTGGTTACGGCATCAGCCAGCACCAATTCTGATGGCACCAAAGACTTCAACAGTGACGCCAATACAGACCATGTTGATGATGCATGTTGTCTAGATGAAGCCTGCAGTGCTGGACAGGAAACTTAGGCATTGTACACATTAGCACTGGGGAGGTGGACCTCAGGCCTGACAAGGCAGGACTGGCTCGGTGCATCTCAGGCTTCTTTAGTGACGACACTAACACAACAGCAGACTTCAAACTTCCCACAGAGTATCACGATGGTCCAGTTTAAGGCTTACTGAAGCCAAATGCATTTGCAGAGCAAGCTGTCTGATCTTCTTTGTCTCAAATCATGCACTGCAATATGTGTGATTCTCCCAAGCACACAAGGCACTGGATATGTGTTTCTGACTTAGGGAAGACTACTGAGCAGATCACACTCCTTTTGAATTCCCTATGTGGTTCAGGACACAACGTGGTCTCAGTGGAATGAAGACCAATCGTCTCAACTAAGCTAACTATAACCACCTATTGGAAGAAAACAAACTAACTAGCCTTTGCTGACAAGAGAAAGAGATCCATTAGCTGTCAGGGGCAGCAAAGACACTGAGATGAGCTAGAGAGTGCAAGCCCTTATATTCACAGAGCCAAGGACATCATTCTAATGCAAGAGCACTACTGCACTCCCCAGCAGACATGGCTTTTTATAAAGTTCTGCAGCTGTATGTCAGAAGCGCTGAATCCCATTAGTGGGAATGCACAGAGGCCCTCCAATCAGAAATAATTGTTTTATTATGTTGCTACAAAAAATCCTTCTAATGGCAATAATGTTTCTTTACTTATTGTGTAATTCCAATGCTACATAATAAAAAAGAGTTAGCCAAGATGGCTGCTTCTGTATACAATATGGTGCCAGACTGGAATTACAACCATAAGTGAAACCCTTGAAGTATGAGGGGGAAATGGTTCCCCAACAACTTTATATTAGTCTGTTGATGTTCCCCCCACAAAGCTCATGTGTTTTCACCCCAGCCCAAATTTCCTAAAAAATTTTTTTTGGTCTGGTTAGACCTCTAATTACAACTCAGACTAAAGATTAAAAACTGAATGTGTCTTTGAAGCGACTTCTCATAAGAAACATTGCTGAATGACAGAGATGGATCACACAACAATTTCCAATTTGTTAAATGGCTAGGCAGATAGATGAAAAGCTACCAATGACTTCATTGTTCCAAACTGTACTGGGAGAAACAGTGAGATTTATAACACCTTTAAGTATGAGGCTAAAAGAAATAATCCAAATGTGGTGACATTTAGTGACTGTGGTACCAAAAACAAATAATTTTTGCTTTGGTCCAGCAGTAAAGCAAGAAAACTGATCAACGTAACAGTGCTTAAAAGTAAAAAAAAAAAAAACTTAAGAGAAAATACAGGCTTGTTTGTAGCGTTGTTCGCCCCAGTTCAAAGGACCGGTTTTTAAAGAGACAGAGTTAGCATTACAGCAGCAAACACTTAAAGAACTGTAGAGGTTACTGGAGCTGCAGAGGAGCACTGGAATGGGTTACCTAGGGAGGTGGTGGACTCTCCTTCCTTAGAGGTTTTTAAGGTCAGGCTTGACAAAGCTCTGGCTGGGATGATTTAGTTGGGGATTGGTCCTGCTTTGAGCAGGGGGTTGGACAAGATGACCTTCTGAGGTCCCTTCCAACCCTGATATTCTATTATTCTAAATCACAATATAAGTGATGGACTGACCCAACTAAAAACAGAAGTAGTCAGAAAGACTTTTTTTCTATTTTTATAAAGTCTATTTCGTGGGCTTAAGATCTCACTTTTTGGAGTTAATACATTCTTTCACACTGAATCTCTCTTTATAATTCCAATCTCCTTGAGAAAATATCAGAAACTGTCTAAAGATGAGGCTGTGACATTATGCCCCATATTCTTCATAGAAATATGCTTATGATATGAATATGGCATAATTAAGATGTACTTTATGCAAGATGGGTCATGTGAGATCATTGGAAAGGTTATGATTTACTGATATGATTATCCTATTTGTATGCATGTATTATTTTTGTATCTAAAGTTAGGACTATGAACTATGTAACAATTATCACTCTGTTTTCACCGGGGGAACACTCACCAGGCAGAATGCAATCAGCCTGGAATAAGCCATTACAGAGAACAACAGGACTTTTAAAATGCTAATCTCCCTCCCTCCTGAGAAGTTTCCTGGGATGCTGCTTTGACTCTGCAGGGTCAGGTGATCATGCCACCTGGCACTGGACACCATCTTGGACTTCTAGTGTTTTTCCCACTAAAAGGGGGTGTGGGTCAAACTGGGAAACAAAGGATTCTCGCCATTTGCAAATCCTATTTAAGGCCGGGAAGTGCGTTAATCTTGGTTCATTCTTCAAAGAATCCCAACCCAAGATGACTGCTGGAAACACCTAAAACTGAACTGGGGAAGACCTGGACCCAGGCTAGAAGGGGTCTGTCCTGTGAAAGAAATATCTGGAATTCTAAACTCAAGAAAGAGCTGTCTGTCCACAAAGTAATTCTTCATTCTGCTGAAAACAACATTTAAGGTGAGAAATTACTATTTGTAGCCAATTTCTTTAGTGTATTAAGCCTAGTTTGCGTGCTTGTTTTATTTGCTCAGTAAAATCTGTTTTAATCTGTTTGCCATCCCTTATAATCACTTAAAATCTACTTTTGTAGTTAATGAACTTGTTTTTTGTTTATTCTATAACCAGTTTGTGTAATTCATAACTGAGGGGGCAAAAAGCTGTGCATATCTTCCTCCACATTGAGGGAGGGGGCAGATGTCATGACCTTATGCTATATAGATCGCTATGCAGCACACAACAATATAGTTTTGGGTTTGACCCTCAAAGGAGGCGTGCACTTGAGTGCTGGGCAATCCCCAAGCTGAGTCTTCCCACGCAGAGCTGACCTCAGCGTCTGTGTGCCTTTGCAGCTGGGTGTATCCCTTCCTCTGTGTGTGTGTGTGCACGCGCACACACGCTAGAGGAGGCTTGAGGCCTAGCACACCAGGACAGGGTGAGGGAGCCCAGGCTGGTGCAACGGACAGGCTCAGTGAGACCCCAGCACATCAGGTGGCACCCCAGAGAGGGGGGGCAACACATCACAGAGGTGAACATCCAAATGCTAGGTAGAAGAGTAGCAATGCAAATTTTTCCAGAAGCAGTATGTAGTCAACTTACCACATACAAAAATGGCAATGTTAATGAAGCAAAGAGGCAAATATACAAAGATATTAGAGAGACCACACCAGACTGGAAATATGGAGAGAGAATTTCTTACTGTTTCCATAGACTTCTGCATGGCTGACTCAGGTTTGCCAGAACTACTAAAGGCAGAAGGTCCAACAATGGTAGGCGTCAAACATCACATTCAGTAGCGCAGCATGCTGGGGTGCAGTGCAAACAAATAGAGAGAGCAATCCTGGATTGAAGCATTTCTGCAAGATAGATACCAGTTACACCTATCTCTTGATTTATCCACTCCTGAATAATGAAGCATCTATTCTTTAGTCTTGAGGAAGCAGGAACACTCGCACCGTACCAAAGCACAGCTATTACGTGAAAATTCATGAGACACAAGACAATTTGTGATTGCTGCTTTGACCTATCACTCACATGAGGACTGCAGATGACCCAATGGTTTTAAACCTGTGAATCCGAACTACATAAGTCATCCCAAAGGATCTGAAGAAACAGTTGTATAACTCTGGATAATTCTTTTTCTAGCTGCATTTTCAGATAGTTATACTGCTACATGATTTGGCAATGGATTGTTTTTAAACTTATTTTCTACTCTATGTAAAAAAACTGCACCTTCTTAAACAGATTCCCTATATCTGTTGAGTTACCTCTTAACTTTACTGACAAAGGCAAGTTTCTACCACTTTGTAGTCTTGTTAGAGCTGAACAGGCTTCTGCAGAAAATTTTCAACTGAAAATTAGTTTTTGTCCCAAGTTTTCTGCACATTTAGACTTCTCAGCAAAATATGGAAAACCAAAATAATTTTATTAAAAACCATGTTGCAGTGCCTCGTGGGAATTGTAGTTCAAGTGCCTTATGCTCCCATGCTCGTTTATTGGCTGGACTCTCTGACCCAACTATTAATACTTCAGTGCTAACACAACTGTGGGAGTTAACTACTCCTTTCTAGGTACCAACAATATTGTTTATTAAGTTCTAATCAGTTACACCTGTGCAGATCCATTGAAGACCAGGAGTCCCAGAAGTATCACTCAGGGCCCAATTTGGTCTACGAAGCTTAATTATGGCAATAATGTACTAGTTATAAAGAACCCAGCTTGACTTCCATGAAGAATTTACAGAACTATCATTTAAGAAAAAAGAAGAAAACTTCATTTTACCTGCAAAGCCATAAAATTTGATCTGGAAGTCACAGTCACAAATATGAATCCCTCCCTTCCCTCCCCCCCAAAAAATATCACTCATACACTTATTTTTCACAATAGTACCCTACTTTTACATAAAGTATTGATCAAAATAAAGATGAACCTAAGGCTTTGTTAACTAAGATAGTTATGTTTGTAACAATAGTCTTGTGCCTAATAAGTTTTACTGAATTCTTCACAGCTGGGACTTCGAGTTTAGGTCGAATTTAGCAGCGTTAGGTTGATTTAACCCTACACCCGTCCACACGACCAAGCTTGTTTTGTCAACTTAAAGGGCTCTTAAAATCTATTTCTGTACTCCTCGCCGGCGAGGGGTTTAGCGCTAAAATAGACCTCACTGGGTCAAATTTGAGGTAGTGTGGACGCAATTTGACGGTATTGGCCTCCAGGAGCTATCCCAGAGTGCTCCATTGTGACCACTCTGGACAGCACTCTCAACTCAGATGCACGCGCCAGGTACACAGGAAAAGCCCCGGGAACTTTTGAATTTCATTTTCTGTTTGGCCAGTGTGGCGAGCTGATCAGCACAGGTGACCATGCAGAGCTCATCAGCCCAGGTGACCATGGAGTCCCAGAATCGCAAAAGAGCTCCAGCATGGACCAAACGGGAGGTACTGGATTTGACCGCTGTATGGAAAGAAGAATCCATGCAGGCAAAATTCTGTTCCAAAAGACGAAATGCCAATATATTTGCCAAAATCTCCAAGGGCATGATGGACAGAGGCTACAACTGGGACACACAGCAGTGCCGCGTGAAATTTAAGGAGCTGAAGCAAGCCTACCAAAAAACAAAAGGATGCAAACGGCCGCTCCGGGTCAGAGCCCCATACATGCCGCTTCTATGATGAGCTGCATGCAATTCTAGGGGGGGGGGCTCCTACCACTACCCCACAACTGTCCATGGACACCTGGAAGGGGGGAGTCTCACGCAACAGGGATGAGGAAGATGAGGAGGTTGAGGATAGTGCACGGCAGGCAAGCGGAGAATCCCTTCTCCCTGGCAGCCAGGAACTGTTTATCACCATGGAGCCAATCCCCTCCGAACCCTCCCAAGGTGGGCTACCGGACCATGAAGCCGGGGAAGGCACCTCTGGTGAGTGTACCTTTGTAAATATAATACAGGGTTTAAAAGCAAGTGCGTTTAATGATTAATTTGCCCTGAAGACTTGGGATGCATTTGCGGCCAGTATAGCTACTGGAAAAGTCTGTTAACATGTCTGGGGATGGAGCGGAAATCCTCCAGGGACATCTCCATGAAGCTGTCCTGGAGGTACTCTAAAAGCCTTTGCCACACGTTGGGGAGAGGCTCGTTCATGCTGAGCTGTTTGCGTTTGGCTGAGAGAGATCTTCCCTGATACTAGCCACGCGGTGTGGGGGGAGGTGAAGCACATGTGCTGTGTAATATGAATTGCTTGATTCAGGGTGAAATAGTCTTCCCTTTTTTCTCTAAAATGTATCTTTTTAAATACTACTCTCTCTTTTTTCCTCCCACAGCTGCAAATGTTTTCTACGCTCCCCCATCATCTCCATCCCAGAGGCTAGTGCAGATTAGAAGGCGAAAAAAACCACACTCGCGATAACATGTTCTCAGAGCTCATGCAGTCCTCCCGCACTGAAAGAGCTCAGCAGAATGCGTGGAAGCAAACAATGGCAGAGTCCAGGAAAGCATTAAGTGAACGCAATGAGAGGAGGCAGGATGCAGTGCTGAGCCTAATGGGGGAGCAAACTGACATGCTCAGGCGTCTGGCTGAGCTGCAGGAAAGGCAGCATGAGCACAGACCGCCACAGCAGCCCCTGTATAACCGCCTGCCCTCCTCCCCAAGTTCCATATCCTCCTCACCCAGACGCCCAAGAACATGGGGGGGGGGGAGGCTATGGGCACCCAGCCACTCCACCCCAGAGCAACAGAAGAATCATCCCAGACCTGCAACACTATGCAGTCCCACCTGTCTGTGCTTGTTTCCCGGGTCCAGAATCAGCGTTCCACAGCAGGAACCCACCCCATTACCACCATGATGTCCAAAATGCCAGGGCCTGTGCTTTGAGAGAAGTCTGTGTCCATGTCCTCATCACTATCATGATCACGCTGTCGTCGCCTCCTCGCCTGCTTTTGCAGGTTCTGCACATACTGCAGGATAATGTGCAAGGTGTTTACAATTCTCACAGCAGCAGCGGTGAGCTGAGTGGGCTCCATGCTTGCCATGTTATGTCGTCTGCAGGAGAGCAGAGTTGCAGCGGAAGCAGTGGATGACGATGGATGCCACAAGAATAGATATTTATACAGAACGGCGAGAAGACCTACAAGGTGGATTCATGACACCAGAAGAGCAGAGTTGCAGCAGAAGTGGTGGATGATGATGACAAGAGTTAGCAGTCCTACTGCACCGTCTGCTGACAGCAGTATGATGTCTGTATGGAAAAAAGGCGTGAAACGATTGTCTGCCGTTGCTTTCACAGAGGGAGGGACGACTGATGACATGTACCCAAAACCACCTGCGATAATGTTTTTGCCCCATCAGGCATTGAGAGCTCAACCCAGAATTCCAATGGGCAGTGGAGACTGTGGGAACTGTGAGATAGCTACCCATAGTGCAACGCTCCAAAAGTCGACGCTAGCCACAGTACTGTGGACACACTCCACTGACTTAATGCGCTTAGTAGGGACACACACAATCGACTGTATAAAATCACTTCCTAAAAATCGACTTCTATAAATTCAACTTAATTTCGTAGTGTAGAAAATATTTCACTTCTAACAAGTAGTGGTGTCATCGCTATAATTAGTTACTACCGCACAATCACTTTCAACGGCAAAAAGAGCCCAGAATTTTGTCCCACAAGAACAAATACAAACAAAATTATATCACAAATGTTAATTCCATCATGTTCTGTAATAAGGGAATCATCTTCGCTATAGGAGAGGGAGAAGACACCCTATCATTCTGTTACAGTTGGAAAGTCACCACTAACCCAGATAGTCAATTTGCTTTTACTAGCCTAAAATAAGTGAATCTATTAAAATTATCCTATACTGTAAGCATTCCTGGAAAATAAGTCCTTTATGATTATACTGATGTCCTATCAACTTGATTAATTCTGCCCAGACTTTATCCTAAAGGAAAATAATTCAAAGAAGAGTTCCAAAAGAAATGAATTAAGGAACTTTGACCTTTCTTTCTCGTACATTAAAATGTAATTTTTCTCTACTACTTCTTAATCACTTGCTCCCTGTATCTATTTAGTCTCTCAGCTGTTTAATGGCAAAAATAACTATTTACTACTTTTTGCTCTGTATATCATCCAGAGGCAATACAGAAATGGGAGAGTCATCTAGATTCTATTTTCTTCTCACTCATCATCGCCAATACTGTTAACCAGCTCCAAGAGCAAATTCTGTCCTCGTCTACACCTGTGAAACCATGGAAGACAATTAAATATGCGTGCTACTCGACTAGACATAGACAGATAGCACTAATTTAACTGAGAATATAATTTAGACTACATAAATGTAACTGGGAACGGTAATTTGACCTGCAGAATCAACTTCTAATGATGATACATATGACAAAGAACCAAGCTTGACTCTCACTTCCCTGAATGAGTTTGCAGGGCTGATACTTGGGAAAAACAAACCAACCATAATTTTATTTGTACCATGAGAACAACTGGTACTGAAAACACTTATTCAAAACAAATATCAGACTCCACAACAGCACTTAAAAGAGAACTGGAAGCTATAAAATATTGTTTTTCAAAAATTGAGACTTGTTTTAGGACAAAAATGAAAGATTTTTTTTAGAAGTGAACTTAATTTGATAAGAAATTCAAAGCAACTAAGGTGAAAATAATTATCAGGAGCAACAGAAATCACATTATTGAAACTAAAATGAAATCTGACTTAAGGGACTTGTAGAAGTCAGTGTTAAATAGATGTTCTCCTAATTAAGGTGTAACAGAACTATACAAATATATTTTGAGATTCTTGGGGCTCTCTCTTAAAATGAAGGTTGCCCATAAGGGTAATTTTTATATCAGTTTCAGTATATTTAATATCTTAAAAGTAGATTTACAAACACAGAGTAAGACATATGCCCAAAAGCAAGGGCAGCCTGATGGTCCAGTGGCAGGATGTTGTGTTGTAAGTGGCAATCAGAGTCTAGGAATCAAGCTTAGTTCTTCGTTCCCAAGTTAGCAGCAGCAGCACACTCAGTCCCTGCTGGAAATATATTTTGTACATCAAATTAATGCCCCTCTCCCCCAAATTACATAGTCGTGGAACTTTGCCATTTGGGCTTTGCAACTGAGCAGGAATTTATCAATTTCCTCATTCTGGCATGGATATCGATAGCAGATGTTAGAGCAGTGGCTCTCAACCTTTCCAGTCTACTGTACCCCTTTCAGGAGTCTGATTTGTCTTGAATACCCACAAGTTTCACCTCACTTAAGAACTACCACGCTTACAAAACTGGACATAAAAATACAAAAGTGTCACAGCACACTATTACTGAAAAATTACTTACTTTCTCATTTTTACTATATTATTATAGAACCATAGAATATCAGGGTTGGAAGGGACCTCAGGAGGTCATCTAGTCCAACCCCCTGCTCAAAGCAGGACCAATCCCCGACTAAATCATCCCAGCCAGGGCTTTGTCAAGCCTGACCTTAAAAACTTCAAAGGAAGGAGATTCCACCACCTCCCTAGGTAACCCATTCCAGTGCTTCACCACTCTCCTAGTGAAAAAGTTTTTCTAACATCCAACCTAAACCTCCCCCCACTGCAACTTGAGACCATTACTTCTCGTTCTGCTACCACTGAGAACAGTCTAGATTCATCCTCTTTGGAACCCCCTTTCAGGTAGTTGAAAGCAGCTATCAAATCCCCCCTCATTCTTCTCTTCTGCAGACTAAACAATCCCAGTTCCCTCAGCTTCTCCTCATAAGTCATGTGTTCCAGTCCCCTAATCATTTTTTTTGCCCTCCACTGGACTCTTTCCAATTTTTCCACATCATTCTTGTAGTGTGGGGCCAAAACTGGACACAGTACTCCAGATGAGGCCTCACCAATGTCTAACAAAAGGGAACGATCACGTCCCTCAATCTGCTGGCAATTCCCCTATTTATACAGCCCAAAATGCCATTGGCCTTCTTGGCAACAAGGGCACACTGTTGACTCATATCCAGCTTCTCGTCCACTGTAACCTGTAGGTCCTTTTCTGCAGAACTGCTGCTTAGCCAGTTGGTCTCTAGTCTGTAGCAGTGCATGGGATTCTTCTGTCCTAAGTGCAGGACTCTGCACTTGTCCTTGTTGAACCTCATCAGATTTCTTTTGGCCCAATCCTCTAATTTGTCTAGGTCCCTCTGTATCCTATCCCTACCCTCCAGTGTATCTACCCCTCCTCCCAGTTTAGTGTCATCTGCAAACTTGCTGAGGGTGCAATCCACGCCATCCTCCAGATCATTAATGAAGATATTGAACAAAACCGGCCTGAGGACCGACCCTTGGGGCACTCCACTTGATACCGGCTGCCAACTAGACATGGAGCCATTGATCACTACCCATTGAGCCCGACAAATCTAGCCAGCTTTCTATCCACCTTATAGTCCATTCATCCAGCCCATACCTCTTTAACTTGCTGGCAAGAATACTGTGGGAGACTGTGTCAGAAGCTTTGCTAAAGTCAAGGAATAACACGTCCACTGCTTTCCCCTCATCCACTGAGCCAGTTATCTCGTCATAGAAGGCAATTAGATTAGTCAGGCATGACTTGCCCTTGGTGAATCCATGCTGACTGGATTTATTATAAAATAAATCAATTGGAATATATATATTGTATTTACATTTCAGTGTATAGCATATAGAGCAATATAAACAAGTTGTATGACATTTTAGTTTGTACTGACTTTGCTAGTGCTTTTTATGTAGCCTGTTGTAAAACTAGGCAAATATCTAGATGAGTTGATCTATCTCTGGAAAACCTCTGCGTACCCCCAGGTGTACGCGTACCCCTGGTTGGGAATCACTGTGCTAAAGGGTATCTATTACACATGCATCAAAGTTTAACTTTTGTCCTTTCCTCCAGCACCTGCCTCTATTTCATTGTTTTATAGAAATGTTTTAAATCTGCAATATATTTTTCCATAGATCCCTTTATCCCCCTCATTCCATGATGCCTAAAACAATTAAACTGCCATGTTACTATTCAATTAAAGCCACTTATCCCAAATTTCAATAATCTGCACCCTAGTTATGGTCTTTTTCTATCTTTTTATATCCTTTTTCTTTCCTCTGGGGTTAGCATTATCATCTTTAGAGACTCTCCTAATGTGACTGATACTATATTGTTCATGAATAAGGCTACGATTTTGTCATGGATATTTTTACTAAAAGTCACAGACAGGTTGTCACATTATGCCCCATATTCTTCATAGAAATATGCTTATGATATGAATATGGCATAACTGAGATGTATTTTATTGAAGAGGGTCATGTGAGGTATCACTGGAAAGGTTATGATGTACTGAATATAATTATCCTATTTGTACGCATGTATCATTGCTATATCTGAAGTTAGGAATATAAGATCTGTATCAATTACAAAAAAGTGTTTGCATCTGGGGAACCCCCACCAGACAGTAGGCAATTAGCCTGAATGGGCCACAAGTAAGAATAATAAGACTTTGAAGATACTAATCTTCCACCTTCCTAAGAAGCTTCCTTGGTTGCTGCTTTGATGCTGCAGGATCATGTGATCATGTCACCTGGTACTAGGCCCCCACCTTGGGCTTCCAATGTTTTTTCATTAAAAGAGGGGGTGGGGGTCAGACTGGGAAACAAAAGGTTCCCGCCATATGTAAATCCTATTTAAGGCTGGGAAGTGAATTAATCGAGGCTCTTCTTGACTGCCTCCTCACCCAAGAAGGAAAACTGCTGAAAGCACCTGAAGAAACAAAGGAACTAAGCTGGGAGAGGTCGGGAGTGAGCCCAGGTGAGACAAATCAGCCTGTAAAAGGAATCCCTGAAGATTTAAACTGTAAGAAGTGCAGTTTACCTTCAAGAAACTCTGCAACCTGCTTGAAACAACATTTAGAGTGAGAAATTATTATTTGTAGCCAGTTTTCCTTAGTGTATTAAGCTTAGTTTGCATGTTTTGTTTTAATTGCTCAGTAATCTGCTTTGTTCTGTTTGCTGTCCCTTATAATCACTTAAAATTCATCTTTTGTAGTTAATAAACTTGTTTTGTTTTCTAAAACCCAGTTTGTGCAATTCATAACTGGGAGGGGGCAAAGAGCTGTGCATATCTTCCTCCACTTTGAGGGAGGGAGCAAATATATGAACTTACGCTATGTAGATCTTTATACAGCGCAAGACAATATAATTTTCGGTTTGCATCCCAAAAGTGGTGTGCACTTGAGTGCTGGGCAATCCCCGAGCTGAATCTTCCCACACAAAGCTGATCTCAGTGTGTCTGTGTCCATTTGCAGCTGGGTGTGTCCCTACCTGTGTGTGTGCTGGAGAAGGCTTGAGGGCCTGACACAGCGGAACAGTGTGAGGGATCCCAGGCTGGTGGAACTGGCGGAAGGGGGGTCCAAGCCATCACACAAGTCACGGGCAATAACAAAAAATCACAGAAGCCGTGACCTGTCACTGACTTATACTAAAAACAACTCTGACAAAATGGGGAGGAAGGAGGGTCCAGAACCCTACTCCCCCACCTGCAACCGTTGGGAGCTTCAGCATCTCGATTGCCCAGTGGCTGGGAACTGGGGGGGTCTCCCTATCGCCCTGTGGGGCTGGAGCTGGGGGGGTCCCCCCATCCCCTGCGGCGGCACGGGAGCTATGGGGTGTCCCTGCCAATGGGAGCAACTGGGGAGCTGAAGGGGGGCCTAGTACCAGGTGACATGATCACATGATCCTGCACCTCTCGGGCTGGCAGCTGAGCAGCTGCGGGGGCGGGGTCCCTGTCAGCAGCTGGGGGAGCTGTGGGGGGCCCTCCCACCGATGGCCATTCAGCAGCTCTGTGGTCCCCCTGCCACCATCGCCAGTGGCTGGGAGCTGCTGGGGGGACCCAGCTGCTCACAACAGCTGAGCCGCTGTGGGGGGGCTCCTGCCAGTGGCAGCAGCTGGGCAGCTCAGGAGTCGCCGCCGGTGCCCTGTCAGTGGGGGGTCCCACCGCCCGCAGCTGTTGCCCGCAGAGCCTGGGCTGCTGCTGGAGTCCTCCACTGCTGGCTTCAGCAGATGTTACCAAGCACGCTCAGTTCATGTGAGCATGCTCAGTACACCATAAGTAGCAAATTCAGCCAGAGAGCAGTTTTTCATACTACACCACGGCTGGTCAGCTGCAGGGGCCTCCAATGCCATGGAGGTCGCTGGAAGTCACCAATTCCGTGACTTCCACAACCTCCATGACATAATTGTAACCTAAGGCATGAAGTTTGTAAATAACATTTTTGTTTTTCAAATTGAGCCAATAAGGGAGGACAAAGGAGGAGAAGAAGAAAATACTGGAATGGAAGCAAGTGGTTGAAAATCAGCTGAAATAAGAGGGTTTTAAGGAGAGATTTGAAGGGCAGTGAAGACATTGACATAGTGGAAGAGAAACGTTGTTCCAGGTGTAAGGACAACATGCAAAAAGTTTAGAAAATATACTGAATTTAAAATCTTACTTAATTTTGTAATTTAAAAATACACTAAATTCACATTTTCCCACCAATGTTGAAAAAGTGGTTGTTAGTCATGCTAATTCAGCCCCTGGCAACACTGCAAAGGTTGTTGAAAGAATGTTTCAATGCTGTTTTTCCCCATGGCTTTTCAAAGTCCAATGCATCATCTCCACTTAAACTCTCTTGAACAATACCAAAAAAAAAAAAAAAAAACTGATTAAATGCTTCTTTTTCTATTATACAAATATTTAAATGATGTTCCAAGTTGCTAAAGTAGTCTGAGAAGATCAATTTCACAATTACTTTTAGGCTGTTCCAATGTTAAATCTCAAATAATTACACAAGAAACTAAAAAGTAACTTCTAGGGTTGCTAACTGTCTAATCACACAAACCCTGCCCCGCCCCCTACCCCACGCCTTATCCTAGGCCCCGCCCCCTGCTCACCCTTCCCTCCATCGCTGGCTTTCCCCCAGCCTCACTCACTTACACCGGGCTGAGGCAGGAGGTGCTGGCTCTGGACTGTGGCCGAGGGGTTCGGAGTGTGGGAGGGAGCTCCGGGCTTAGCCTAGGACAGGGAGTTGGAGTGCGGGGGGGTGCAGGCTCTGGGAGGGAGTTTGGGTGAGGTTCCCGGCTAATGGGAGCTGCAGAATCAGCGCTTGGGGTGTTGGCAGCGCGCAGACCCCCCCCCCGGCCACCCTGCACCTAGAGCCAGACAGACGTGCCAGTCACTTCCGGGAGCTGCGTGAAGCCAGGACAGATAGGGAGCCTGCCTTAGCCCCACTGCACCACCAACCGGACTTTTAGCGGACTATTAAAATCTCTCAGATTGCTTTCAATAGCCACCAGGAGATCGAGGTCGATCCTGAGAGTCTCCCAGCCAATCTGGGAGGGTTGGCAACCCTAGTAACTTTTCTCTTTAGACTCCATTGTAGTGTGCTGATCACAAAATGGATGGCACACACAAACCATGGAGAAATAGACTAAGGCTTGTTTATAGGAGACAAGAGAACTAAGGCCACTTAACTGCTGAGTGAAAGCATCCACATAGGGGGTTAATGTATCTTATGTGCATTAACTTCACATCTTCAGTTGATTTGCTTTAACGTTCCTGAGTGTCCCCATGTAGACAAGCCTTAAGACAGACTGCACTTGTGTCTGCTGCTTGACCCCTGACACAAAAGATTTATCACCATAGCTGTCATTCCCAGTATGTTCTTCAAATGGATTACCTTTTCTAAACATAAAATGCAGTCAAATTATTCACTCACTGACTAATATGCTACATTCAAAGATCAAATGCATTATAAACTTTTAAATTAGCTATAACAGCATCTTGGTCCACTGGAGTGCCTAGGTGATACTGCTACGCAAACAATAATATAATGGGTCCTACTTATAACTAATGACAACTTCATCCTAGAAAACGTCTCTACCATAATGCTACTTTTTGTGCCATCCCTATTAATTTCAAGAAAATTAATCTATCACCCAATTTATGATCAGAAATTTATAATTGGGTTGCATCATCTTAATCGATAATTATTTGCCCTTTCTTCCTAGTTGTCTGCAAAAGCAGTTCAGGGTTGGGGGGTTTTAAGCTGCATCCAAGCTACTCAAATAAACCATAGACAAGTTTTACAATGGATCCTGAGCCTCTGATTCACTCCATAGAAGTGCTTTATCTCTTATAATAAGCACTCCTGCATTATGGGTACTATATGAAAACTCAAGATGACCTGTGTGCAAATGATTACTGAAATAACCCATGTCGGATTCTCCTTGTTCACAAAAAGTAATGCAATGCAAGAATGACCTCATTTAATTTGAGCTTCTTCTGTCAGAAACATCAGAACTGGGTTCTGAAACAGCCCATAAGACAAAAGAGAAGACACCGTTTGACCTTTCAAATTCTTTAGTATGTGCTGAAACACCTAATCATTTCCCCCACCATCTTTTTTTTACCTTTTTAGAACCTTTAAGAGATCATAATCAGCCAAAGTTTTAAGTCCAATTATTGTCAAGTAAATTAAATCTAAATCTGTCCTTACTTAAATTAAACATATTAATTTCCCAAAACAGAAGACTCAGCACTATTTTCTGCAACTATCACATATGCAGTCATCATACACCATGCTATATCATTAACAATGCAAGATCAAGGACCTGATCCAGAAAATTCTTACTACTTATGAATAAATCTCACATAACTAGTCGCAAGGTTCGCAGGATCAGGCCCCTATGTTGTAACATTGTCCTGATGTCATACCATGACAATAAATACCAGAAAACAAAACTTTCCTCCAGTCATAAGGTTCTCGTGTGTACTATGGGGCACAGCAAAGAGCTAGGAACCAGGGGTGTCTACAGTTCCTGCCAGTCAACTTTACTTCTTTTTTAGCAGTAGTATTCATCTAGGCCATGCCTAAAAATAGGTTTCAAGATCAATGCATGTTGATACATGCATGTTGACATGTAGATAATTAATACATTTTAAAAGTCTGACAGATCTGCCAAAGAATGTATGGGATCCTTTACCAAAATACTGGTAATATATGGCTATCAACAATGAAGAAAAATAAAATACCAAATTTTATATTCACCAAATAGCATTTTGGTAAAATTTCCTTACTAGTTTTCCTGAGCTGAGCATGATATTGATATGAGTTATTAGAACATCTCACTGCATAGTGGCAACACGTTTAAACAATAACAGGAGCAATCTGCAGACAGTTTTACAGATTTTCTCAATTTAAATCAAACAATTAGAACTTCATGTCTTAAAACTAGGTCTTCTAAAAATGTGTACAGAATATGCATTTGGATTATCTAAATTATGAGAGAAATGAGGAACATTAAAATTGTCATAATGGATCACACCAGTGTTCCAAATACTTCACTGTCCTGTCTCTGACAGGACGCACTGCCAGATATTTTAGAAGCAGGTGCAAGAAACCTTGTAGCAGACAATTATGGGAAAACTTGCCAATACACCAATATTTTCCCTAGGCCTGTCAAGTGAATTATGTCCTAAAGCATGTAGTTATCGCTCTCTTTTTTTTTCTTCTTCCTTCAAACTGTCCTATTTAATGAAACTACAAATGTTCCCATTATCCATATTAAAGTCTAGTTCTTCCTTGAATCCTGCTAACCTTTTTGACTCAGTAACCTCTTGTGGGAGTGAATTCCACAAGTTGATTATACATTAAGTTAAAAGAAAAAATATTTCCTTTTCAGTTTTCCATTGATCATCTTACAATTTCATTGTCCTTGTATTATGAGTGGGTAAATAAAAACATTTGATTTGCCTTCTTGTTACCTTTCATTATTTTGCACCTTTATTAGGTACCCTCTTATTCATCTCCTCTCTAAACTAGACTGTTCATTCCTTCCAGTCTCTCCTTATATGGAATCCCTTACAAGCCTCCAACCGTTTCTGCCGCCCATCTCTGGACTCATTCTAAGGGAAGGTGACCAAAAGTGAATTTCAGGGGACAGTATGCTATCGATTCATACAATGGTGTTATATTTTAAATACTTTCTGTTCTATTTATAATTCATAATATCATTTGGGTTTTTTTGAGCACCACTGCATAGTGAGATGTTTTCAACAAGCCGTACAACGACACGTGAAATCTTTTTCCAGAGTCCATACAATTCATTAGACTATGCAAACGTGGTCCAAATTATTCCTTCCAATTTGCATTTTTCAGCTCTGAATTTCATCTTTATTAGGCTCTTCTGAATTTTCCAGTAGAAAGGACCAAGAAGTAGTAATCTACACGGAAAAGATGGGTTGTTACTATAAAGGAAAGCCTCCAGGTACAGAACATGCCTTCTGTTTCTCCTTGCCTTGTTCCTGAAATTGCTTGACAATCTTCTCAATCAAAATAGCAATTTGGTTCCTCTAGTGACCAATACATCAGATACTTACAGCAAAGTCTCTGAAATCACTGGAAGCCATAACTCAAAATCACCCTATTTTCACAGTCCAAGTCAATCCTCTTGGTCTTATCTAATTCACTCTTATTGATCTTACTCATAAACATATCATCACTATAAAACTCTAAAAAAAAATTGATTACTGAGCTATTATGTGTACTTCCAGTGGAAAAGAACGTTACAAAACTAAATTAATCAGAAGGCTACTGGCCTTTGTCTACCTTGCCAACTGAATGAATTGCTAGATTACTTAATTGTTGAAGTGCTGCTTTATTCCAGAGTTGCATCTATCCATATAGTTATTTTATAGGTATATGTTGTGAAAATGCAGGTTATAGGAAGCTTAAAATGTTTACTGACATAAAGAAAACAAATAAAGGAAAAATTCAGTATTAAACAAGGCATCCAAAGAATCGTAAGGCCTAATGATTTTAAATGGTTAAGAAAACACTACTGATTTCCAAATGTAGCATAGAAAAAAGAAAACTTCGGTATCCTAGATAATGAGATGACTTATTAAACAAGTAACTAGACTAGTTGCATCTATATACTACTTTAAAGTTACACCCCGGAACCAGCAAGATTAGGAAATAGCACGTTTTAAGGCCATCAAAAAAAGCCTAAATAAAGGTCATTTGTCCATTTCCATTATTTTTAACAAAGAGCTTGTCTGGTCGGGGGGTAATCCATATCTCTTTGATGCACGTAAGGTAACATACAATACTCAAGCTGCATTAAGATGCCTGTGCGATCTTTCAATTTGCACAGCATGCAAACACAGCAGCAGCTTGCTGTGTACTAGTTCTTGGAAGACATCCCATGGTCCTTTGCTTTGCTGCCAAGCAGTGCACATTCTGGAATTTTTCTCACTATGCACAGCAAACACCAGGCAGGTTCAAATTTTTTTTTAAGTCGTCCCATGTCTCTGCTGTCTCCAACCCATACTTCCTTTCTGGGTGGACTAACATTATTTTCAATTGCTGTTGGCCAGCATGGACCCAACAGTGCTCTGTAGCTATGCTAGCAACCTTGAATATGCAGAGGCTGCTGGGGCTGTATTTCAGCACCTATAGCCAGATGAACTTGGCTTTGGATTCCATCCGCTGCACCACCGAGCAGATGATGTGGCGGCAGCAGCAGCTCCTTCTGCGGCTGCAGGAGCTTCAGCGGTGGAGGAAAAATGAGAAGACAGACACAGAACAACTGATAGTATAAGAACAGTTTCTGGAACAGCTTTAAACTGTGCAGTGCCATTTCTGGTCTCGGGAAACCAGCGTGGAAGAGGTGGAAAAGGATCATTCTGAACACCTGGGACAACCAACAGTGTCAAGAGAATTTCAGGATAGAGAAAGCAATTTTTTTTTTAGATATGTGCTAAACTAACTACAGAGCTGCAGCAGCAACCTACTAATATGAGGTGCCCCAGGCTCCCAGAGATGCACATCATCACTGTTATCTAGAAAGCTGGCCACCCCTAAATGCTACTGGTCCAAACAATTCACTGTGGAGAAACTGACTTTTGGGGCCATTGTTATGAAGATCTGCAATGCCATGGAAATGGTACTGTTGCACCAAGTTATAAAGCTTGGTAATACTCAGGAGATTATTGATGGCTTTGCATGCATGGGGTTCCCAAACTGTATTGGGACAATTAATCGGATCCATGTATCTATTTGCTTCCCCTGATCAAGACTCTGACTTTATAAACAGAAATGGGTATTTCTCCTAGGTGTGCTGAGTGCTGGTTGACCACAATGGCAGCTTTACAGACATAAATGCCATGTGGTCTGGAAGGGTCCACAATGCTAGGATCTTTCAGAACTCAGCTCTATTTACCTTTATGGAGAAAGTGTTTCTGGGGGAAACCAGTCCAGTGTTCATTAATGATGTGGAGATTGCACTGGTTATCCTGGGAGACCTGTCTTATCCTCTGCTTCCCTGTTTAATTAAGCTGTACACAGGCTGCTTGGACACAAGGCAGGAATTGTTTAACCACCACCTCAGTAGCTGGAAAATGGTAATGGAGTGTGTATTTGGCCATTTGAAAGGAAGGGGGTACTGTTTGTAGAACAGGTTGGAAGCTGCAGAAAAACAACAAGCCAAAGATTATAGCAGCATGTTCTATTTTGCACAATATTTGTAAGAATAAGCAAGAAAGCTTTGAGGTGGGAGGCTCAAATTCAGAGACTTGCTCAGTTGTTTGAACAGAACAGAATCCAACAGAAAATGGGAACAGCTGGGGTAATATTATCAGTAATGCCTATTGCTCTTATTTTGACTATCAGGCCTGAAATTGTGCAGCTGTACATCTAGATATTAACCCATGGAGGTTGAGAAGGGGAATGGATTGTGAGGAGTTCTGTGTTATTTATAGGTGGTAAAAATACAACATTGGGGCAATCCCTATTTTACCTTGTGTCTTTGCCTAGATATCTTTGTAAAACCTCATGAATTATTTCACACTTAATGATTTTCTGTGTAAAATGCATTGTAGACTCCTCATGAATGAAGTTTTCAAGGTTTCTATTATTAAACAACTACAAACATACCTTTCATTAAAACAACAGCAAAACAACAAAAATCAAAGTGCAACAGTTCAAGGCAGTGCACAACTCAAGGAAGTAAGGGGATAGCTTAAAGTCACAGGTGAGTATACATCATGCCTCTGCCTCATCTGTTTGTGGCCCTTCTGGTGTTGAGTGTCAAGGCTTGAAGTTAACCAGAAATGTTAAAGGGTTCAAAAGAGCTGGGCTCCCAGGTGCAACTATTCTCAATGCTGTGAGCTTGGGCCTGTGAAGGGAATGGCTCTGGAGCTCTGCTGCAAGGGTATAACAGGGAGGAGTTGCTGTTGTTCCCATTAGCCTGTATTGTCCAGGGGTTGCACAACATGGCTGGGTGCTGATTTATAGGACTACATTAGCAGCTGCTGTAGCAGCAACATATGCTGCAACGGGGCATTTTGGCTTTGTATTGCCTCCAGGAGTTGTCTATTCATCTCCCTGTTTTTTCAATACTATCTTTTCCCACGTCAATGCGACCCTGGCAACTGTTGAGATCTTGTCTCTTTTCCTCTCCATCTTCAAATACTGCCTCTACCTCTCCACTATTTTCAGGGATTTGTGGGACTCTGCAGTGAGGTCTGTGAACATTTCATGACAAGTTTTCCTTTTTCTCCCCCTCAGGTTAGCCAGCCACTCAGTTGTTGATTAAGGGCCTGTCCTTAAAGAACTGGGCGCTGCAAGTGCCATGGTTGCAGGAATATTAAAAACGACACAGGTGGTTATTGTTCATATTCTAAAGAGATTGTGATAGCATTTCTAAATGTATTTCTGATTTTACTTCCCTAAGATTCTTCCCAGTCTTGGGGGAACCTCAGACATGGTAAGCGATGCAGGAGGAGGACTGGCTGCATTGGGATTTTTGTCTGTGCAAAATATGCTGTTTTACTTTTGCTGTTGTGCCTTGAAGATTTGGGGGAGGGAGACTGTTCTCAGCTTGGTTTTATAGTTTTGCTGTACCTTGGAGGTGTTTATATGATGTCAGAGTGGGTAGCGGAGGTCAAACTGGATAGTAATCCCTTCTACATCCCCTTAAGCTGTCCTGACTCTAAATAACATTATAGCGAGGTGGGTGACTAGGAGGCAAAGAATGACCTTATTCAGAAAGGCAAAGAACAGACCAGCAAGATATACTGTGAAGCTCTTCACAAAGATGGTTCACGCAGAAGTACAAGAGAGCTGTAAGCTATATCGGGGGAATCCCATGCAGCTATTCCCCATAATGGCTGGACAAAAATAGAGCAATTTCTTATTGTTAGATTCTGCTTTATCTCCCCTGCAAGCATGGTTAAAGTATTCAGAAAAACAGATAGGGTTCTGTAATTATTGCGTGAATCATTCACTGTACCTAGCCTTTCTCTATATAGGCCTTGCTATCCCTAAGGTAAAAAGCCCTTTCTCTGCATGTTGAGGTATAAACAGGGCGCTGTAGTCTTTGTGGGCATGCAATGCCCACGTCTGTCTCCTGCAGGCTGAGAATCCTAACCAAACTT
This sequence comes from Chelonia mydas, assembly GCF_015237465.2. Taxonomy (NCBI): domain Eukaryota; kingdom Metazoa; phylum Chordata; order Testudines; family Cheloniidae; genus Chelonia; species Chelonia mydas. Next base: position 32,928,074 of record NC_057855.1, on the reverse strand, counting down.
CTTTTCTGGTAACCACTGTCTCAATTAACTGTTGCATTTTGCAGAAATGAATGTTTTCATTACTTGAATCTGCCACCAGAGAAGGGGTGAGGTAGAGGCTGCAACTGTGCCATGCTGCTGGCCGCCATTTTGAGCTGGAAAATGGGACCGTGGAACAGATAAGGGGAGTAGAAAGGAAAATATATAGACAGACAGGTGCCGTTGATATTGGGCCTTAAAACAGTCAATAGTTGGGGCTTTGGTAGAGACAGGGGCCAATTGCTTGCCATTTTGGAAATGTGTATAGGGAGCTGATCAGACAACATGGGCCAAAGGAGGGAGGGAAATAGGGGCTGGAGACTTAAAATGGTGGCAGCCGTTGGCACCTGGAACAGAAGCTAGCAATGCAGCATAGCACAACAACAACAAATTGTAATGATAGCTACATGCCAAGGTTCCCTCCATAGGATCTGCCTTCTCAGCCCTGGCCTGGGTTGCTGCCTGAGAACTGGGCTCAGCTATGGCAAGGTAGGAATCAAGCTCGCATAAAAGATCCTGGCTTTCTGGGGAGATCTCTTCACAGGCCTCCTTGTGCTCATCCCCTGGTGAGTCTTGTTGTTTGACCTTGGGAAGTGGGTGGTGAAGGGACCAGGCAGCAGGCTCCACAACCTTCCTGTGTTTGGTAGTTGTATAATTGTGTGAAATCCTATCCAGCTCTTCAAAAAACAAACCGGTTACATGTCGCCTGATGGGATTATTTCCTGGCAATCCCTGCTCTTTATCCGGCACTGGCTGGCATCCCAGTTGTGGCCCTTCATGGGCATCTGCTTAGCAACATCCACAAACAGACCTTTATTGCAGTGACTGGCTACAAAAAGCTTCCTGCACCAATTCTTCTCCCATATGGTGATGAGATCCAGAGTCTCAGCACAGCTCCAAGTGACGGTTTGCAGCATGGTGAAGGGCTTCTGGAGTAGTATCACAGGAATTGTAAAACATTCAAATCCAGGAGCAAATAGGCAAAATCTGGCCCAGTAGCAGCTTTTAGATGGGGTGGGAACATCCGGTCGACTTCACACCAAAGCAGGGGAGGGCACAGAGGGAAACAGATAGGTCAGTAAGGGTCACCCACAAAGCACCTGCTGGAGCTATGCCTATTCCTCAACAGACTGAGATCACAACCTGATGTTGGCAACTGAGACGCTGACCAAACAGCAGCAAACACCTGAGAATCAAACTGTATCTCAGATCCCTGCTGCACCTAACAACCAGCACTATGAAGTATTCAAATTGTTTAATGTACAAGTGGAATGAAAACAGATGAAGTTAAATTGTTTTTGCAATACATTATGAAGAAACTGGAGATCAGTAATTTAATTTCCTCTAAGATCAATTTGGTTATATTTGTGCAGTTGGCCCAGGTATCCTTTACCACGATACACTAGAAATGGCAATTATTGATATCAGAAACTCTGGAAATTCAAAATCTTGCATTTCAAAGTAATGAATAAAATTCACCTTTATAGTTTCTTCCAAGTTTCTTGAAGCTTTTTACAAACATTAAGGAATTAGTTCTCACAACACTCCTATAAGGATAGGGTTTTTTCCCCATGTGTAAGTGGGAATAGCGCGACACCGTAAGTAAAGTGACTTGCTCAGTATCCCACACCAAGTCAGTGGCAAAGCCAAGAACAGAATCCTAGTCTTGAACTTTCAACAACAGACTTGTTTTCCACAGAGCTCACAGCTATTCCTTCAGGCTAACAGTCCTGTTTTTCTTTTACATCAGACGACATTTATTACGGTAAGGGAGAGCGAAAGAAAAATATGAGCCACATGTAGAGCATGGGTACCTTTTAGGTGCAAGAGTGTTTCTGGATAAAAGACCGCACTTGACCTGTGGAAGAAATGGATTCAAAGAACTTTGTATCAAAGGAGGCATTACTTTTCCTAACGTACACAGCTCTTGCCCAGACTGCAGACATAAGTTAAGAACTAACTAACAAACTCATAGCTGGAGACCAGACCAGTTCACCGGTATGTTAGTTTTGCTCAAAATAGATATTAGTCTTATAAGAATGTATTTCGTGTTTAGACTCTCTGAAATGCTTGTAAATTGCTGCATGCATTCATCTCACTTGTAATGTCCATATTCCATGCCATAAGAAAATAGGTAAATTTTGCTTTATAACGACTTTGAAAATGTTTGCTTGTGAACTCAGGCACAGGAATCATGCCCCTCTCACCCATCGTGAAGGACTATCAAAATCAGATGGGCCATCAAAGAATACTGCGATACCAAGGAATAGTTAATGGCCCTATCACACTTTGGAAATGCTATGTGCCAGAAAGCTTATCCTGTGGACTTGGAAGCTGAATGAAGGAAATAAAACAAGGTCACTTGAAAAATATCCATCTTTTCGGCTGTATGAACTCTGACAAGGCCAGAGACTCTAAACTGAAGCCAGAGATCCCCCGGGGGCTGCTTCCTGGGTCCTCCCTGAAAGACACTTAGAATTGACATATCACTCCAACTCTGTCATTCTTAGGATTTAGATAACTTGTGTGCATATGTTTGCTTGCTTTACCTTGTAAATAACTCTATTAACTAGGAAAAGGAATAAGAAACCTTTAGATAGTTTATTACAGGACTGGCTACAAGACTTGTCTTTAGTGTAAATTCTAAGGTACCAATTGATTTGAGGTAAGTCACTGATTTCTTGGGACTGGGAGCAACCCGAATTTGGTGTGATTTTTTGTGTAAGTGACCACTGACCACTAAGTCCAGTTTGTCTGGGTGGCAAGACAGATTGGAGGATATAAGGGGACTGTATATGAGGTAAAACTGGTATAGTGATACTGGAGTTCACATTTGTTGCTAGCTTGGTGAAATCTAATTATACAACACACCAGCAGTTTGGGGTATTGGCCCTGTTTTTGACAGTCTGCACTGAGGTAGGCATTCACAGTCATGAGTCACTCTAGACAGTGTGACATAGATTTTGACATGATTTGCATTTTCTATGCTCCTCTACTGTTATGGTATAGCTTGTTCAAGTAGTATATCTCATACAAATTTTCTTTTAGTAATATAATTTATCGTTATGCTTAATCTTGTTCATGTTGGAGAGCTATATGATAGGAGTTTCCCACCATAGGGTACTTTTTTCAATTTTTATATTATATATGTACAATGTAAATTGACAAGTACAGTAGTTAGGGAGATAGAACATTGAATAAAGCTATTTTACCTTCTGTAAGGCGGAGAATTAGTAAAAAATCTATTAGTAGAAGAGTAAGTCCTAACAGGTTGAATGCACTTATACACTACGCTACCATTAGAAGAGGTTTTAGGACAAGGAACCACAAGCTTCCCAAATGCAGCATTTTTCCATCTATATGTAATGGCTTTCATTTTGGTTTGACTGATCCAAAACCAAAGGCTTCTATTACCAATGCTTTCCAACTAGGTTACTGGGTTCTAAAATATCTGTTTCAACTCAGCTATTATTGTGGATAGCTCAATGGTGACCTCTGCTCAAAAGAGCAGACAAAATGATAGCATGCGTAAGGAATGGAATGGAGAATAATACAGAAAATACTATAATGCCATTACATGAATCAGTTGTCCACCGTCCCCTGGAAAATTGTGTTCAATGTTGGTTACTTCATCTCAAAAAGAATATCGCAGAATTAGAGGAAACGCAGAAGAGCGACAAGCTTGATTAGGGTTTGGGAAAACTCTCATATGAAAATGTTGGGATTGTTTACTTTAAAGAAGGGACCTGACAGCAATATAAAAATAATTAATGGTACAGAGAACGTAGACTGGGAACTTCCACTCTCCCTATCACATAATACAAGAGCAAGGGGACTTGTAATGAAATTGAAAGATAGCAAATGTAAACTTATAAAACAAAATATTTTCACATAATATATCATTTAACAATGGAACTTATTGCCATATGATATTGCTGAAAGCCAAAAAATGACCAGGATTCAAGAGAGACTCAACATTTATATGGATAACAAAAATACAGAGAGTTAATAATAAATACAAAAAGAAAAATTAGAATAGCTGTCAAATCTCATTCAAGTTTTTAGTTAATCTCTGACTATTAAGGGTTAGGAGGAGACTCCCCTGGAGAGCAGATTATCCCACATCTGCTTACTACAAGATTTCTTAAACCTTCCTCTGAAGCTGATGGTCTCCTGCTCACAGTGCACCCACAAAGCTACAATATTACTACCAGAACTTGTTATCTTTTTCAAGGTTTTTTCATATGTTTAAGAAAGCAACTAGTTCCTATTTGTTAAGCAAAATGTGGAAGATTCTAGAACACTGTTTAAAAAAAACTAAAAAGCATCTGACTATATCTCGACCTTGGAGTGCTCAACGAAGCCATAAAGTATTAGGTATTGATACATATTTCAAAGGAAAAGAAAATACTGGTTTACGAATAATCAGAAATCATTTCCATATACAGAGAAGTAAGGCAATTCTCTCAGATCAAACCATATGAAAATGGAAAATTGTGATGAACAAGAACATGAAATAATTTAAGCATCGCTATATTCTGCAATTATTCAATTACCTCAAAACTTTTGGCAAGTTTCTTCAACATCTTTAATCACAGAAATGTAAGCCAATGCAACATCTGCAATTTTTCTTTATATCATACAATTCTTGGAAGCTAAATAATTTACATGGTGTAATGACCTGCATGAGATTCAAAGAAGTGTTTTGAATAGATTTCAATGGGCTATTTGAGTAGCTTGAAACAGAGACAGTGAAGGTTTTTTAGTTGTTAGTATATAAACTGTCAAATTGATCATAATACCCATTTGTACAGCTGAGACACAACATTTGGTCCTTAAATAATTGTAGCCTTCCTTTACAGGCATTGAGAACAATTCAATTAGATAATTTATTGCAAACATTTGGAACTGCTGAGATATAATCCTCTTTCTCTTATGGCAATTTTTACTGTAGTACCCACAATTCCTCAAGAGACAATACCAACTTAAAAAAAAATCCCACTACAGCTACAAGGAATATCTAAAGTTACCATAACTGAAAGGTTTCAGAGTAACAGCCGTATTAGTCTGTATTCGCAAAAACAAAAGGAGTACTTGTGGCACCTTAGAAACTAACCAGTTTATTTGAGCATAAGCTTTCGTGAGCTACAGCTCACTTCATCGGATGCATACTGTGGAAAGTATAGAAGATCTTATTATATACACACAAAAAGCATGAAAAAATACCTCCTCCCACCCCACTCTCCTGCTGGTAATAGCTTATCTAAAGTGATCACTCTCCTTACAATGTGTATGATAATCAAGTTGGGCCATTTCCAGCACAAATCCAGAAATTTGTGCTGGAAATGGCCCATCTTGATTATCATACACATTGTAAGGAGAGTGATCACTTTAGATAAGCTATTACCAGCAGGAGAGTGGGGTGGGAGGAGGTATTTTTTCATGCTTTTTGTGTGTATATAATAAGATCTTCTATACTTTCCACAGTATGCATCCGATGAAGTGAGCTGTAGCTCACGAAAGCTTATGCTCAAATAAACTGGTTAGTCTCTAAGGTGCCACAAGTACTCCTTTTCTTTTTGCATAACTGAAAGAAATGTGTATATGGGGTGGGAGATAATTTGTTTACTCTGTCCAAGTGCTCCCTATATCCTGTCCCCTCAACACTGCTGAAAATGCACCAGTTTCACTGCAGGCAGGGGCCTCCAAGTCTCCATAACAGAAGAGCAGAATTTGCACCTAAAGAATTACAAAACAAGTTCTCAATTAACCTTGTTAATTTTACACATAACAATACCACCCATACCAGTGCCTTGTGAAATATATTTAGTAAGTCTAATAAAAAACTAAACCACTATAAAATTGGCACAAATTAGCATGATGGCAAAGTCAATATAAGAGAGTTGTGAAACTTGAACCCAGAGTTCAGTGGTCTGTCCCCAATGGTATTCAAACCATCCAGCCATCAACTGGGTAACACATAAACTGAAACACAATCCAACAGTTTGGGAGATTTAGGCTGTTTAATAATTGAACAACATTAGTATTCGATGGTTCTTGAAAATAGCATAAAAGACAAAGTGACACACTTAAACCACCGCCTGGAAATGGTCTAGCAGGATCTCTGCCAAAGAAACAAAAAGGAAAGAAAAGGACCAATGAACATGACATCTAGGAACAAAATCCCACAAAAATCGATGTTAATACTTATGGTCTGACATTTTGAAAGACTGTATGAGTTAATAGTGCTGTTGTTCACCAGGAAACTGGTACAAGATCTCAGGAACCTATGCTACGCTGGAGAATGCACAGAGAGCCAACAGTCAGTCTTACAACAAAACTGAAGATGTCATCTAATTGTACAGTCTACTCTTATGCATAGATAAAAAAGCAACAGATGGAGTAGCCATATACCTTCAGTAACTGCCTAGAAATCAAAGAAAATACCATCAAACAATTAAAAAACTGGGAATGGCCAAAAATTTTTTTTTTAATATTGTGATGTGTCCATTGTGAGCACAGACCTAAAACAACTCCTTAAAGACTTCTTATCTAGGATGTCCCCTCCTAGCAGGAGCAAGAGAGACAACAGAGAAGGAATGGAATATATTAGGACACTGATGTGAAGGTAAAGTACATCTTAAATCTTCTAGCAGAACAGACTGAAGGATGTTGAGAGACTCAGGGCTGTGTAGTGCAGCCAGTAAATAAAATGGATTTACATAGAGGCATTATATCATAGAGCAGGGAAGCAATAGCTTTTCCTCTATGTAGCCCTAGTACGACCATAGGCAGAGGATGGCTAGGGCTAGTCTATCTCTACACACGTCAGTTTTCTAAGCCACCCCACCACCCACATACATGGCCAGCTCAGCAGGCAAAGCCCCATGTCCACGGACATGAGGGCCAGGAAGGGGATAGGACATCACAGGGAAAGTTCCACCTATGCACTGAGTTCCCTGCAGATAGAACAGGATTCCTCAGTCCCAGCACGGGGCACTGGCTCCTGAGTGGCGCCTCCTGGGAAAGCTGAAAAGTTCTGGTTGTGTTGTCCATCTGACACGGAGGTTCAGAAGCTCCATCTGGAGCAGGTCCCAAGGAAAGAGGAGCTGTGGCATCCGGAGAGCACCAGCAGATGAGCTGGAGAGACCTGTGTGAGTGGAGATTCTGGGGGATTCTCAGAGGAGAAGAGGATAGCGCTGGTGCAGAACAGAGAGTAGAGTTTGCTCGGAAGGAATATAACAATCTACAAATGTTTGAAGAGCATTACGATCAAGAGGGGACAGGAATTATTTAACGTGGTACACAGAGATAACTAACAGGAAGAAATTAAGACAAAAATTAGGCTGAAATGTCAGGAAAACTCACAGCAAGATGTATTAGCATATGAGAGAGTCTCCCAAAGGAAGAGATGGAAACCACATTACTTAGGACTTATAAAACCAGAAAAAACTTTAGGAAATGTACTAAAAGTAAAAATCCCATAGTGACAAAAGGATGGAAAGGATAACTTGCTGGGACATTTCTATTCCAAACTTCCAAGCTTCTATGAATTTTTAATCAAATGGAAAGAATCTATTGTCTCAGGATACTTTAAAGGTGATTTTTTTTTAAAAGAATCTTGTCTTTGGTTAAAATATCTTTTGCAATAAAACCATTTTTAAGAGCAGAGTTAAAGAGATGATATATCTGTTGCTTTTAAATCTTAAATCTTTCAGTAGCTTCTCAAACTCAGGATATATATTTCTTTATGTTCCATTTTATATAAATAATTTGTTCACAGAGTCACAATTAAGTTGATTTTATAAAACTTTTGCTGCTGCAGAAAGCTATCCAGCAGGGGGAGCACAAGAAACTATCCCCTTAATTGCTAGCATAACTACTGCAACAAGCACTTGTATACTCGTCACAGGCTCCCAAATCACTTAAAAAATTAAAACTAACATCACGCACATGAGATATTATCTCCATTTTAGATATGGGTTAACGAAGGCAAAGATAACTGAAGTGACTTGTCTAAAACCGAACAGAGAGTAGCAAACCAATGACCAGAACTCAAACGCTGATAGCCAGTTCTGAGCACCACCCAAAAGACAATACTTGATCTCTGGCTTTGATTATATTATTGAAGAGGTCTATGATATACGGATACAGAATACAACAAAACTACATTGCCAGAAACAAAAGAATAGGGGTTGTGTGACAACTGGGGAGAAAGGAAAATAATTTATTTTCAAGCAAAAGGACAAAAAATAAAAATGATAAAAGTACCTGACAGGATCTCTTTAAAAGTAACAGTTTCTACAGGAGATAAGATGTTAGTGAAATTCTCACAGGACTTTGCTAAAAGTGATTAATGTAAGAAAATTTTACCTGATAGGTTCATTTTATCTTTTTTCAAACTCCAAACCTAGCATGGAATTCTTCATCCCCTTCCCCTTTTAACTGTTTTGATTCTTATGTCTCTAAAGTTAACGATGTCCTAATCCAAATGACTTTCCACGTAATATATTCCAACTGAATACACAGTACAAGCAACAACCTGTCCCTTTCAAGAAAAAAATAATTTTATTGGATTTTGGATATACTAAATCAAAGAAAAAAATATGGAATTTACTCTTTAGCTAAATATTATATTTTGGTTTTTAACAGCAGAAACAAAGGAAGTATGTCAACATAATTTTAACATTTTTTCATATTTTCATTAGATTTAATATTCTGCCACCAATTTCTTTCAGAATAAAGCTAAAAATTTTCCAGTTTGTTTCAATCTCTTCCAGAAGAACCAGATTCATTAAAAAAAAGTTTGCACAATTTTATGCAGAACATCCATTCATGTTCTTCACAATACACAAAAGCAAAGAATTAACTTCTTGAGAAAAATATATGCTTAAGCAATTGTACAAATCCCTTTTCTCCTGTCACTCCTTCATTAGTGGAATGTAATGAAAACCACGCATACCCTTGAATGTGCAATCTGAAAATATTACATAGTAAGAAAAACTAGAAGTTTTCTAGACAGCATATGTCAAATGTACCCATAAGTAATTTTGATGTATGCACAGATATGATTTTTTTCTTCCACTCCATAGAAAAAAGTTACCACAGCAACCACCACATCTTATGGAAAAATGGTTCCTCAAGACAAAACAAAAAACAAAACACACACAATGAAAGATTGCTCTTGGTGATAGAAAAGCTGTGGATTTCAAAAATATCTTAAGAGCATCTGATGTGCCAATTTACCTCTTTGTCACTTTCCTTCCACCAAGAGCACTGTGAAGTGCATAAAAAAAATGGACCCAGCTAATATATTACTGAGGAAGTTCTGGGTAATTTCCAGCTGTGACTATGTTATCAGTCTTTTTACAACACAGGCAGAGAAGAGTGCTAGCATGCCTCTTCTGACCCGCAACTCTATACCTACTTGCATCAAAATAACACAAAATCAGATGGATTGTTTACTTAATCTTTTTATTACAGAACGTAGTGTGTGTGTCAAAACAGGGCTATGTTTTAATTTGTTTTCAGAGAACAAACATTGATGAGATATTATTCCACTTCTATGACAAAGAGCAGCAGTGCGAATTTACCATCTTCAGATTACTAGTGGCTAATTATTTCAACATAGCTGAATTCCTTACTTGTATTTGTTTTCCCTCTTAATATTTCCTTCTCCCCATTTTAATAGTTTAATAACATCCTCACGAGTAAGTTGAAAAGCCTCTGCCTGAGGCTGCAGCTTTAAATTTGAAGCAAACTGCCTGATTTAGCACTCAGTTTTCTCATACCCCTTTTTGGAATTAAAATTCCTTGTGTTTTAGAATCCCTTTGAGTCGGAAAAGTTCATCAATAGAGTACATATATTGTTTTCACTTGTGAGGGGTTTTTTTAAAACTGCTAAAAAGAAAGGCATCTGAACTACTAACCAATCCTGTAATTCATATTTCTTTATTATCCTCCTTTTATCAAAGTAGGAAACTTTCTTGTATGCAGCCACATACAATATTTTACTAATTTCTCTTTAGGCAGATGATTTGTCCCCTCTTTCATTACAACTACAGTTTTTTTAAAAATCACTTTTCAGAGTGAACTAAAATGTTTTTGCTTCATTTCCAGTCCTGATAGACAGGGATGAATTTCTTTTATCTTTTGTTTAGAAAGTTTCCCTTATAAAACTACTGTTCCATGGGTTAAAATAAAAGTCAATGATATCTCAAATAAACATTTTATAAACAATACTCCCAGAATTAGCCCTTTCATATCGTTTAATAAAAAGCGTGCTTGTGAATTCATTATCTATTTTCTCAGGTTACAAAGAAATGTATTCCTCTCTTCTACCAAAACCCCAGATACAACACCTCCTGCAGGTTACGACACCAGTAAATGATACAGTTTACCAAAACATTTGAGAGCCATTTATCCTTCAGTCATGGATTTCAGACAGTATAACAGCAATAGGCAGCAGCACACATGCAACTTTGCCTGTCTCTTCTAGAGCGGAAAACACAATAAACCCAAGCGCAAGTAGTCAAATTCTTACCAGCAAGACTGCTAAAATTTGCCAGAGGGGGGATTCTATTTAATCCACTTTAAGCTCTCTGATTTTGCAGAACCTCATTAACGGTAATATTTTGACTTTCATTGTTAAAAGGAAGCAAGTGAGACATTTTAGGGCGAGCACAGAAGTATTTCTTTCTAAAATGCCTGCAGTTCACAGGGACTTTCAATATGTCCATACAATACTCATTATTGAACCCTACACATGATATTCATGGCTTATTAAGAAAGAAATCTGTTCTCTCCACCCACACAGGAAAACTACAGCTTTGATATTTTGTGACCTAATGAACACATATAACAACAAAACAAAATCAGGCTACTTAAGTTAAGGAGCGTGCTGTAGAAAAATTTTTTAAAAATTAACATTAGTTTACCTGAATCAGTTTACCTCTATGTCAAATCCTGTAAACCAGGAAGCGTTGCCCAAAGAAATGTGAACCAATCTGTGTTCTATTATAATGACAATCTGTGTTGTCATTGGAAGTATATCACTGTCATTTAAACCCTCACAAAACAAACCCTTCTCTCTACTTATAAGGGAAAGAGAGGTGGTGGGATAAACTGAGAGATTTTATCTATATTTTAGAATGTGGTATCAAAGACATTTCATAACGAGACAAAATGCAAGGATTATGAACAAAACCTCTTCATATGGTGATCAGCATTCACTTGGGTCTTCATAGACCAAGTAATGCAATATTTTATCCAAAAAAACTGTATTAAATCAGCATATGACCAAGCAGGCTAGAAAGATGTTACTCATATTCGCTATTGTCCACAGTTTTTTTTTATTCTAGATGTACCAGATAATATTTTTCTACCCTTACTTTGACATTTTGATCTTTCTGTAGAATTTAATAAGGTGAAACCAAGTGGCACACAAAATGTGATAGGAAATGCACTAGAAAGAAATGGCCATCATAAACCTATTAAGTCCTATTTTGTATATTCAGTACAATTTTGCTACCCATTTTCCAAAAAAAAAAAAAATCATTTTGATCTTAAAATAAACAATATATAAAATGTCACCAGAGTGCAGAAAGAAAAATGAAGAAAAAGAAAAGAGATCCATGCTAAAACATTCTGTCTAATTCTGGAAAGCTGCCTAATTTCCTGAGATCATTCACCTTTCCATTCATCTTTTAATAATTTAACCCACCAAGTTTGCATATATTTTTTATGCAGGTAGGGTTAAAAGCATTGCAGGTTTGATATGTCAGTTTTACAAGCCTAGGAACTAAACCCCAACACTTGCCCAAGAATACTCAAGCTCAGTTACTCTGAGTAATAGCATCCACCTTAAATATTTAATGGATTTTAAAAAAAAACAAAAAAAAGACTAACATCCTCAGATAGTTTTTTGCAGGAGATAGAAACTGCAGCCTAGGTACTGCCTCTGACCCACAGCTATTACCACACCTAAGAATCTGGACACTTCGCTAAGGAAAGAAAAAGAGCAAACGTTATGATCAGCAGACTCATACACCCAGATATCTCCTTGGATATATGTATGTATCACGCACATATGAGAGAAAAGAAGGCAGCTCTACAGACAGGCGCATAGCTGTATATACGGAGATGGACTGAGACAATTATAGCCACTATGTAGAGGACAGTACCTAACCTACGACAGACAGTATAATATTGCTGAACTAATAGATTAATAATGCAAAAACACTGATGTCCATTAGTGATATAGAGCCGCAGCCTGACTTACAAACAGCTGGGTAGCGGTAGGGACAGATGAACCTACAGACGGAGAATGAATGAGCCGATAGAGATAGAGCCAGACCCCGGAGACAGAGAGAGAAAGATGGGATAGAGACAGACTCCCAGACGCACAGTCCTAGTGAGCAGAGCTAGGCAGACAGACCGACAGACAGAGACACAAGGGCAGCCGGGGACAGACACAAGGGCACGAGATGAGCAGAGAGGGACACACACCAGGGCACAGCCAGGGGGACGGGCAGGGGCGCACCCAGGCGGGGCTGGCGGCGGGGCTGGCGGCGGGGCACGGGCAGGCAGCTCCCCGCACAGCCCCTGTCCCCCTTACCTGGCAGTAGGTGCCGGTGACCCCGGCGGGGCAGGCGCAGCTGTAGGCAGGCTGGGGCTGGGGCTGGGGCAGCGGCAGGCGGCGGGGGGCGGCGGGGCCCCGGGCCGGCGCCGGGGAGCAGGTACCGCTGTTCCAGCAGGGCTGGCTGCGGCAGGGGTCCCGCGCGGGGCCGGGGGGCGCGGCGCTGACCGGCCCGGAGAGGCAGGCGCGGCGCTGGGCCAGGCTGAGCAGCAGCAGCAGGAGCGGGGCGGCGCGGGGCATGGCGCTGCAGCGGCGGCCGGGGCAGCCCGGGTCTGAGGGCCGCTGTGCGGCGGCGGTAGAGGACACTGGGACGGCAGCGACGCGCTGCTTCTCGGCTGCTCCCCGGCGCCGCTTCCCCGAGCAACGTGCGGGCGGGGACTAGGGCGGGGAGGGGCCGGGCTGCCGGGATCGTTCCCGCCCAGTGCCCGGCAGAGGGCGCCCGGCCGCGGCTGGGAGCGGGGCGGGCGGGAACCCGGGCACCCACCCCAGGGAGAACAGCCTGTGAGCACGCCCCTTGTCGCAGGTTGGGGCCGGGGGTGAGCAGCGCCTGCCCCGGGGCGGCAGTGTAGCGCAGGGGCAGGGCTGGCTGAAGAGAGGAGGCGGCGCGGGTGGGGGAGATAATGGAGCCCGCACAACCTGCCCTTTGTCCGTGCACGGGTCGCGGTGGGGTCGCTGACGTGCTGCCGGTGGGACTGCGGCCCTCACTGGCGATGCGTTTTGTGAGCTGAACCTGGCCCATGCTCAGCCCCCAATACGCTTCACGCTCCTGCTCCCCGGAGCTCAAGAGGCGGGCAATAAGGCCGGCACCCGGAGGTTGTGTAACCCACACACCTCCTGGGTGTGGGGCTCTGTCCCGTTTAGTGGCACCGAGACCACTTAGAGGGAGATTAAGGAGCCCACTCTACAACCTTAGCTAAGAGCCATATGGCTTTTAGCTCATGCAGTAGAGCAGCGGTGGGCAAACTTTTTGGCCCGAGGGCCACACCAGGAAATAGAAATTGTATGGCTGTCCATGAATGCTCACAGAATTGGGGTACGGGGGGTGAGGAGTTTGGGGTGTAGGAGGGTACTCTGGGCTGGGACCGAGGGGTTCGGAGGGGGATCAGGGCTGGGGCAGGGGGTTGGGGCATGGAAAGAGGCTCAGGAGGTGCAAGGTCCGAGCGGCTCTTACCTCAAGCAGCTCCCGGAAGCAGTGGTACGTCCCTTCTCTGGCTCCCACGCAGAGGCGCAGCCAGGCAGTTCTGCATGCTGCCCCATCCGCAGGCACCACCTCTGCAGCTCCCATTGGAGCACATAGAAGCTGGAGCGGGGCCATGCCGTGGCTTCCAGGAGCCGCGTGGTGCAGCCCCTGACCCAGCGCCCTGGCCGGAGCAGGGCCAAGCTGCGTGGTGTGGCCCCGACCCAGCATCCCAGCCAGAGTGGGGCCGAGCCATGTGGTTCAGCCCCCGACCCAGTGCCCCAGCTGGAGCACCAGAGTACCCTGAGTTTAGGAGACAAATATAAGAAATTAACAGTTGTCAGGCTTTCAGTATGTCATCAGTAATACCCACAATCCCAGACAGTATCAGGGCCCAACTGTGCTAGGTACTATACAAACACACAGTATGGGACTGTCCTTGCTCAAGAGAGTTTACAATTTGAATTTTATTACAGCTATTTAGTTTTATAATGCTATATTAGGATCAAGCTATACGCAGATAAAATGTGTAACGTGCATTTTTGGGCTCTTCTTTGGCTATCTACACTTCATAAAAATCCCAAAGAAACTGCAGTAGTAGTAGATGATTCTCTTTTTCCTTTATTGAGGTAAACTGCAGTAGGTTAAAAAAAATTTATCTATGTTTTGCTAATCTTTTCTGCAGATTTCTGTTGCCCCTGTCTAGAACTAAGCAACATGTTCTGTAGCTTGCGTAACAGAACATGAAGATAATCCATGCTATTGTACATTTGCTCCTACACAGAGGCCTTTAAACCTGTAATAGCTAATGACTTCCCCTCAGATCTCTGTCACACCTTTGCAAGAACGTGGTAATACTGCGGACAGCAATCCGTGATACTTTTCAGAAACTTGTTCTAACACAAGGCCAGATATTTGACACTTCTCCTACAAATGATGACTGAAACCTGGATCATGGCCTGAAATAATTGAAAATGCTTCATGAATTGAAATGAACTACTGAAAACTCAGCTGGACTATTTGCAGACTAGACACAGTACTGGATTCAAACCTTGAAGCAAAAATGAACTGCAATTGCTTTTCCATAACCTCATGACTTTCTTTTTTCCTGTCTTATTTCCACTGCATTTTAATGTTACATTTTCTGTGCCATACTAACTCCCTCTGCTGGTCCCGTTCTTACTATTTGCCCATTTTCCAGTTTCACCAATTCTTTTTAATTGCTTTTGTCTGGTGCCCCGATTCCCAGCTGTGTAACAAATAATGCTTCTGATTCTAAGTACAATTTTTTTTATCTGTGCATGATTTCAGGAGAAAGACATTCTCCCCTGACTTTCTCTTGAAATCAGTGTTTTCAGATGCTACCTGTAGTTCTCTGCTCTGCACCAGTGCTTCTCAAAGCCAGTCCGCCGCTTGTTCAGGGAAAGCCCCTGGTGCGCTAGACCAGTGTGTTTACCTGCCGCGTCCGCAGGTTTGGCCGTTTGCGGCTCCCACTGGCCACGGTTCGCCGCTCCAGGCCAATGGAGGCTGCGGGAAGCAGCATGGACCGAGGGATGTACTGGCTGCCCTTCTTGCAGCCCCCATTGCCCTGGAGCGGCGAACTGCGGCCAGTGGGAGCTGCGATTGGCCGAACCCGTAGACGCGGCAGGTAAACCGGTCCGGCGCGCCAGGGGCTTTCCCTGAACAAGCAGCAAACCTGCTTTGAGAACCACTGCTCTACACCATTTCCATTGTAAAATCTTTGGGAAAGACATGAGTGACAGAGGATGTGGAAAAAGCTAATGTACTCAATGCTTTTTTTGCCTGTCTTCACGAACAAGGTCAGCTCCCAGACTACTGCACTGGGCAGCACAGCATGGGGAGGAGGTGACCAGCCCTCTGTGGAGAAAGAAGTGGTTTGGGACTATTTAGAAAAGCTGGACGAGCACAAGTCCATGGGGCCGGATGCACTGCATCTGAGAGTGCTAAAGGAGTTGGCGGATGTGATTGCAGAGCCATTGGCCATTATCTTTGAAAACTCATGGCTATCGGGGAAGTCCCGGATGACTGGAAAAAGGCTAATGTAGTGCCCATCTTTAAAAAAGGGAAGGAGGAGGATCCTGGGAACTACAGGCCAGTCAACCTCACCTCAGTCCCTGGAAAAATCATGGAGCAGGTCCTCAAGGAATCAATTCTGAAGCACTTAGAGGAGAGGAAAGTGATCAGGAACAGTCAGCATGGATTCACCAAGGGCAAGTCATGCCTGACCAATCTAATTGCCTTCTATGATGAGATAACTGGCTCTGTGGATGAGGGGAAAGCAGTGGACGTGTTGTTCCTTGACTTTAGCAAAGCTTTTGACACGGTCTCCCACAGTATTCTTGCCAGCAAGTTAAAGAAGTATGGGCTGGATGAATGCACTATAAGGTGGATAGAAAGTTGGCTAGATTGTCGGGCTCAATGGGTAGTGATCAATGGCTCCATGTCTAGTTGGCAGCCGGTATCAAGTGGAGTGCCCCAAGGGTCGGTCCTCGGGCCGGTTTTGTTCAATATCTTCATAAATGATCTGGAGGATGGTGTGGATTGCACCCTCAGCAAGTTTGCAGATGACACTAAACTGGGAGGAGAGGTAGATACGCTGGAGGGTAGGGATAGGATACAGAGGGACCTAGACAAATTAGAGGATTGGGCCAAAAGGAATCTGATGAGGTTCAACAAGGAGAAGTGCGGAGTCCTGCACTTAGGACGGAAGAATCCCATGCACTGCTACAGACTAGGAACCGAATGGCTAAGCAGCAGTTCTGCAGAAAAGGACCTACAGGTTACAGTGGACGAGAAGCTGGATATGAGTCAACAGTGTGCCCTTGTTGCCAAGAAGGCCAGTGGCATTTTGGGGTGTATAAGTGGGGCATTGCCAGCAGATCAAGGGACGTGATCGTTCCCCTCTATTCGACATTGGTGAGGACTCATCTGGAGTACTGTGTCCAGTTTTGGCCCCACACTACAAGAATGATGTGGAAAAATTGGAAAGAGTCCAGTGGAGGGCAACAAAAATGATTAGGGGACTGGAACACATGATTCATGAGGAGAGGCTGAGGGAACTGGGGATATTTAGTCTGCAGAAGAGAAGAATGAGGGGGGATTTGATAGCTGCTTTCAGCTACCTGAAAGGGGGTTCCAAAGAGGATGGAGCTAGACTGTTCTCGGTGGTAGCAGATGCCAGAACAAGGAGTAATGGTCTCAAGTTGCAGTGGGGGAGGTTTAGGTTGGATATTAGGAAAAAAAATTTCACTAGGAGGGTGGTGAAACATTGGACTGCGTTACCTAGGGAGGTGGTGGAATCTCCTTCCTTAGAAGTTTTTAAGGTCAGACTTGACAAAGCCCTGGGATGATTTAGTTGGGGATTGGTCCTGCTTTGAGCAGGGGGTTGGACTAGAGATGACCTCCTGAGGTCCCTTCCAACCCTGATATTCTACGATTCTATGGAAGAAGGAGCAAGCCTTATTTCAACTTTCCGTAGTCCTGACGGATAGTAGCAAACCCAAATGCTACCAACAGGCAAAGGTAAACTACTTCAATCAGATTCTCTCCTGTGTGGTTCAAAACCACACATACTGTGGCTTCCTATAGAATCTTTTACAATAATATACATACTGCTTGAATGAAGTTTTTTTCTGTTACTTTACCTCAGGGCCTCTTTGCTACCATCCTTATGTGTTCATGACCTCTGCATTGCCTACGAAGGTTTATTCATCAGAACCCTGGGGACGATGGAACATAGAGATTGCTGTACGGCATCACATCAGTGGTCCAACTAGTCCAGTAACCTGTCTTTTTCAGTGACCAGTACCAAATGCCTCAGCTGGAGAAAGAAGAAATTCCATTGTGAGACTTATGCAATGTCCAGCTTATAGAGAAGTTTCTCTCTAACCTTTGGTATATGCCCTGAAGCATGAGGATTTATATCCTTTATTAAAATGTTTTAACCTAATATAACTTTGGATGTTCTCATTCGTATAATTGTTTAATTATTTTTAAAGCGTATGTTATTGAGGGCAAGAGTTTACTGTGGCAATAAGTTCTAAAGGCTAATTATTCACTGTATGAAAACATTCTTTTGTAATTTCAAATTTATTGCCTTTAAATTTTATTGAATGATCTCTTGCTTTTGCATTATGAGAAAGGGTAAGTGGGACCGCCTGATTTAACCTATCTTTATTACTTGGCATACCTCTATCATGTCCCCTCTTATCTAGCTCTTCTCCAAATTGAATATTTCCACTCTTTTCAATCTCTCTTCATATGGAAGTCTTTCAATGTTGCTAATTCATTTTGTTGTCCATCTCTGGACTCCTTATGTTTCTTCTAAAAGTTTTAAGCAGAATGACCAGGGAAGTTAATACAGTCTTCCAAGAGAGGATGTACTACTGATTTATATAACGGCATTGTGACATTTTCAGTATTATTTTCTAACCCAATCCTTTATTTATGTTTTTTTCCTTTTTTGGCTCCAGCTGTGCATTGAGAAAACATTTTCACTTATTAGTCCACAATGTCAAAAAGGTAGCTCTGCTTACAAGTGATTTAGAGGGATGGATCTTTTGCTATTATAAGTTGTCATAGGCCCCTCGACTTACAACAACTGAAGTACTGCCCCAGATGTGTAAGTAATTTATTCATTCCAGTGTGCATTACCTTATAATTATCAGCACTGAATTTCATCTGCCATTATGCTCCCATTCAGCTAGTTTTGATAGGGCCTTCTGAATTTACTTGTAGTCATCTTTAGTCTTGAATAACCAAAAAACTTTGTCTCATCTGCACACTTTTCCCCTTTTCATAAGTTAGCTATAAATATAGTAAACATTAAATCATAATTCTGGGGGGTGCCCTACTGTTAACTTCTTCCTATGCTCAAACTGTCTATTTGTTCCTACTCTTTGTCTTCTGTATTTTAGTCTGTTTCTAATCTATGACAGTGGTTTAATTCTTATCCTATGGATAGGGTCCGACCAAATTCATGAGCCATTTTGGTCAATTTCACAGTTATAGGATTTTTTAAATCGTAAATTTCATGATTTCAACAATTTAAATCTGAAATGTCATGGTGTTGTAATTGTAGGGGTCCTGACACAAAAAGGAGTGGGGGGGGGCGGCTTTGCGGTACTGCTACCCTTACTTCTGCACTGCTGCTGGCGGCAGCCCTGCCTTCAGAGCTGGGCAGCTGGAGAGCGGCGGCTGCTGACTGGGAGCCCAGCTCTGAAGGAAGCAGAAGCGGCACGGAAGGAAGGATGGCATGGTATGGTATTGCCACCCTTATTTCTGTGCTGCTGCCTGCAGATCAGGCCCTCAGTAAGCAACCACCACTGTCTGGCCACCCAGCTCTGAAGGCAACAGCGCAGAAGGAAGGGTGGCATGGTATGGTATGGTATTGCCACCCTTCTTTCTGTGCTGCTGCTGGCAGTGCACTGCCTTCAGAGCTGAATCTTCCCAGTGCCTTTTCAGCATCTGTGTCTAATGTTTTTTCCCCCAGGATAGCCAATGATTTTAGGGAGACTATTTGTTTTTTATAGCAGCTCACTCACTTCATTCTTATGTCTCTTCAAAATTCTTGGATGAACACGAGCTGTTCCTGCTTTTTAATTTATTAATGTGCTAGCACCTTCTTTTTCCATGACAATGCCTCATTTTTATAACCAGAATCGAATAGGGCTAGGGTAGGTATGTCTACAACATGCTTTGTTGTGAAAGCTGATGCGTAGAAATCATTTAACTTCTTTGCAATGTTCTTGTTCTACTTAAGTGTTGCCTTTACTCCCTGCAAGTCCAGCTGACTCACCAGCTTTCTTACAGGCTTCCTGCTTCTGATATACTTAAATCGTTTATTTTTTTTCTCCAACTGATTGGCTATCCAGTTATACTATATGGGGACCTCTGTAAATCTTAACATTTTTGTTACCTTACACTATCGTCCTGTTTGTTTTGTCTTAGTTCTTCTAGAAAATGTGTTGGCTCTTCTGTTAAGATAATAAATCAGATAGTTTCTGAAGTTTTTTTGTTGTAGTTTAGTAGCTATGTTCTCTTTAACGCGTTAGAGTTTTCAGTGTGATGATGTCTTCTGTAACTATGAAAAGGCATAAAATGCAAAAAAATTAAATAGGCCATCAATTCTATGATTAATAAGGGAAAACTATTCCCTCACTTTACATATCAGTTAAATGTTCTCTCTTCTGACTAGTAGAGCTGGGTGAAAAAATTCACACAAATAGTGTATTTGTTGAAAAATGCAGTTTCAGTTGACCTGAAACAAGTCTCATTTTTGACATGAATTCACCAAACAGTTTCAGCCAAAATAAAATTTAGGGGCTGTATTCAGCAGGGGGTGTAAGTGCCATTTGTTAAACCATTACAGCAGGAGCAGGTAGTGGTGTCTTCCTTATAACCTTTAACCCAGTGGTTGGAGCACTCACCTCAAATGTGGGAGACCCCTATTCAATTCCCCCTCCCCTGAAGTGGAGCAGGGGCTAAGCAGCAGGTATAGGCTATTCGGAGGCATGGCTTTATCAGTCTCACCCGTTGAAGCTGTTCCACTGTGTATACATAATTAACTGGGCATTGTAGCAGGCGCTTGAGTCTCCAGTTTCCCAGATGAGTGCTCTAACCACCAGGCTATCGAGTGATTTTAACACTTTCTCTCTGATCTAATAACTAGTCAGGTATTTTATACACAGGACACAACCATCCCAGACTACCCTGTAGTCTGATGGTTAGGCACTAACCTAGAAAAGGGGAGATCCAAGTTCCACGTCAGGGTGTGTCGGCGGGGGATTGAACTCCCGTCTCCCGCATCCCTAACCACTGGGCTAAAGTTTATAAGGGAAGTAATGGACAGGTCCACCATCTTCTTTTCTTCTTCTTCCTATTTTGCATTAACATAGTCATCTTTCAAATGGGACTATAGTAATGCAAGCTGGGTACCTTTTAGTTCATGCCAGCAGCATCCAGCTGGTGAAGTGACAGCACAGCATACTAGCGCATGCTGCAATTCAGACCCAGGTAGTCTGAACTGCAGGGCTGTGTCAACATAGCCTAAGAAGCATTTTAATACATCATCCCCATCTACTGGAAACTGAAGGGAATGCAGAGACCCAAGAATTGGTTACCTGCAAAATGGGTCCGGTGGTGAGAAAAACCATTAAGAGTTGTCCTTGCCCCCCAAACACAGATCAAAAAATCAGGGAAAAAAACAAACAAACCTTTGGACAAGATGCTCTCTAGCTGAAACCAGCAGAGGTCTGAAGCGTAAGAAGAGCTATAAGTCAACCTGAGCTGGCACTATCCACTTCTCCAATCTGGGACTCATTAGGGCATACAAATCTAAATTTATGAAACTCGAGAGGCTGCAGCACAACTAAGCTGCTGCATGTACTGTTGAGTGGGGGCCAAGCTAAGAAGTTGGGAGACCCTGCGATGTTATCCTGATTTAATCCTATATAAACTGCCTAGAGCTGTTTTATCACCTTTTCATTCATGCATTCTGAACCCAAAACCACGAGCCGAAGAGCAGCGGTATGGATCAACCAGAATTGTTGTAGTTTCACCTCTTCTCCACCCTGGGAGTCATCAAACCTGAGGCCAAACCAGATGATGACAAACTTCCTGGACCAATGAGTTTTTGGATTGTGGTAAAATCGGATTCCCAAAATCCTTGTAAGTAACTACTTGCTTACTTTTATTTTTAATCAGTCTCAGAACCATTTAATTTAAGCTAAAATCTCCTTCCTAGGCAAAGGGATGGTCTATTTTGGAATTCCTTAAAGCAGCCCACAGACACACACCTTGGCCCACTTAAATGGCCTACTAGTTTCCCAATGTTTTATTTCATATAAAGAAGTTGATATTGATTCACACTTTAGGTTATTGTCTAAGGCATTGTCACTGCTTGTGTTCAAGTATCCTTAGGATGCTCTTCAGTGTATTAACAATTTACCTTAAGAATTACCAAATGGTTTTCATTACCTTAATGTATTAAAAATTTATCTTAAAGACATTATATACTCCTTTTGCACCTCAAAGTGAGTATATATAGTCATTTAAAAAACACTTGCTGCCTGGAGGCTACTGTTGTATATTTTACTTCGGGGGGCATTCTGCACCAAAAAAATTAAAAATTCTGCGCACAATATTTTAAAATTCTGCAAAATTCTGCAAATTTTATTTGTCAAAATAACACTACATAATCACACCAGTTTCAGTTATTTTGGTAATATATTTCAAAATAACTGTCAGCAAGTATGTCTGTAACAATACAGACACACACAAAAATTCCCCCAGGAGTAGTGAGTTAAAGAAACCCCCTATGACAACCCAGTTCCTGTTTCTCTGCACCATTCCCACCCCCCCCAGCCCAGCCAGGGGGCCAGACACTCACAAATCCTCCTCCCCAGAGTCCAGCCACAGAGCCCCCCCAGCCAATACACCCAAACCCCCTTCCCCCACAGCCCAGCCGTGGGTTCCCCCAGCCCAGCCATGCTCCCCCCAGCCCAGAGACCTGTCCTCCCCAGAGCCCAGGGATCTAGAGGGAGAAACAGCCTGATGCTGGGTCCAAGGCTTGCATGGTGTTTCCTGCACACCATCCTCTCCTTCCCTCAGGCCATGCTGGGAACTGTAGCTGTCAGAAACCCTCTAGCTCCCTCTCCCCTCCTCCCAGCAGTGTCTTCTATGTGTGAGCTGGGCTCTGCCAGATCCAGTGGCCCCTAGTGGTGGCTAGCAACACTGCAACCCATTTCTGTGAGGGAAAGGAAATTCTGCAGGCACATTAATTTCTACACAATTCTGCATTGCGCAGTGGTGCAGAATTCCCCCTGGAGTAATATTTGATACACCGGTACTTTTGTCTAAAATAGTTTTTTTCTCTTAACAGCAAACTGTGCGTCTTCCGCAAAAGAATGCTAATGAGCTAAAAAATTAGAGCTTAAAATTGTAAAGCAAAGTAATAGTACCCTACAAATACCCCAGAAAACTTATTTAAAACCTTGTTGTGACAGAGTTTCAGGGGTGCAGTCTGGACTGTGGGACCCCTGAGTCCTCCAAACACACCAACCTGGTCTGCTTCTCACAGAGTGATGCTGATGCCAAGCTACAAGCCTTTGACAGGCTCTGATTTTACACAGCCATCCATAGGCAGGGACACACCCAACTGAGTTACATGAATGATCTCCGAGCTGCTCATGAACCATCAATAGAGAGGCTCCAGCCAATTCCCTCCAGCCCTGCACTCGAGAACTGTACTGTCTTACACCACTCAAGGCTCCCTTGGGCAGTGCAAATTCATTAAGTAGTTCACCCCTCCCTCGTTGTGGAGAGGACACACACTAGCCTTTGTAATCTGAGCTGAGATTTCTCAAGCACTTCAACCAAATCACACTGTTTTAGGTAAAATATAAAACAGATTTATTAACTACAGAAAGATAAATTTGAAGTGCTTATAGGTAGCAAGCATAGAGATCAAAGTTGGTTACTTAAGAAATAAAAATAGAAACGCAGTCTAAATTCTAACTTTAACAGATTAAGCAAGTTTTGAATCAAGCAGTGTCTCACCCGAACAGATGGTACAAGCAGGTTACAGTTTCTCAGTGCACAGACTACCTTGCTTGAACTTCCCCAGTTCAAAGTCTGTGTCTTTCAGATGTTCTTCTAGGTGCTAAGATGGTGAGGATGGGGGAAGAGAGACCAAGTGATGATGTCACTATCTCTTTTAGGCCCTGTCTAGACTGGCAAGTTTCTGCACAGTAGAACAGCTTTCTGCGCTGTAACTCCCAAGGTGTACGCACTGCCAAACCACTTAGTGCACAGAAACTGCGCAGTGGTAGTGCTTCCAAAAAAGCACCCCAATGAGAGGCATACAACTTTCTGCACCGGGGCTACAGTGTAGACACCACAGTCAATTACAGCGCTGCAAATGGCCTCCGGGAGATGTCCCACAATGCCTGTTCTCGCCTCTCTGGTCATCGGTTTGAACTCTACTGCCCTGCCCTCAGGTGACTAACCATCATCTCCACCCCGTAAATTTCTTTGGAAATTTGAAAGTCCCCTTCCTGTTTGCTCGGTGATGCATGCAGTGGTCTCAGTGGATCTTTCCAGGTGGCCATGCTCCATGCATCAGGTGATCCCTCGCTTGGAGCAGTGCTGAGCTGCTGGACCTCATCTGTATTCGGGAAGAGGAGGCTGTCCAGTCCCAGCTGTGTTCCAGCAACAGGAATTATGATACCTACGGAGAGATTTTACAATGCATGACAGAAAGGGGCCATGACCAGGACACACTGCAGTGTAGGATGAAAGTGAAGGAGCTGCAGAACGCCTACCACAAGGTGCGGGAGGCAAACCGCTGCTCTGGTGCTGTGACCACGAGCTGCTGGTTCTCCAAAGAGCTCGACAAAATACTTGGCGGCAACCCCCCCTCCACTGCGAAGGTCACTGTGGATACTTCAGTGGCTCATGTGCTAGTTGAAAGTGGACTAAGCCAGGAGGAGGAAATCTTGGACGAGGATGTGGAGCAGGAGGGGGACCCAGAGGCAGAGAATGACTTGGAGGCCAGAGATGCATGCACCAGGAGCTCTTTTCTACCCCGGAGGAGGCTAGCCAGTCACAGCTGATGGATGTTGGTGAAGTGCAAACAGGAGAGGCAGCCCCTGGTATGTGGATTTGATTTTGGGAATCGCTGAAGTGAGTTGCTGGGGGCAAGAAGGCTGCAGAAAGCAGGCTTGTCTCCCAGCGCATGCCTAGTCTGAGTGGTGAAACAGGCTGTTGATTGACTCCCTCACTTCACGGGAATCTCCCTCAGAGATCTCCAGGAAACTCTCATGGAGATACTGGGCAATCTGCTGCCACAGGTTCTTCGGCAGAGCTGCTTTGTTTCTTGCCCCATTAACGGTGACTTTCCTATGCCACTATGCCATCATGGGGGAGGGGAGGACCATTGCTGCACACAGGCAAGCTGCATAGGGGCCAGGGCGGAAGGCCACAGTCTTGGAGAAGACCCTCCCTTGATTCCCTGCTCACCCTCAGCAGCGAGATACCTTCCAGAATGATCACATCCTGTGGAAAGTGTGGGGACAGGAATGATTATCAGGCCGCCGCTACAGTGCTGGCTCTCCCGAAGAGCCACATGCCCAGTGTACATCAGGGTCCGGGAAGAGTGATTTACCCTGCCTCTGCAGCTACTCACCATTTTGGGGGTCTTGTGGCTCATGTGTGCTTGCCTGGGGTCAGCCAGTTAGTGACTGGTGTGTGAGTACTGTTTTAAATCACTGAATCAGTGTTCTCTGTGTTGCAAACAATACTGCTTCTGTAAAACGTTACTTTTAAACTTCACAGAGATGACTTCGGGAGCCCAGCCTCCCTCTTTGTTATTGGCAGCTGAATGGCTGCGCAGAATTAGAATGCGACCAAGAAGAACTAAGGAGGACTTTCTGCTTGATGTTATGATGCACTCCGCCGCCGAGAAACAGGAATTGAAGGAGTGGTGGGACAGCGAGAAGAGGGACCGAAAGGAGAATGCGGCACACCAGAATGAAGCCACGGAGTGGCTCTTAAAGGTTATGGAGCACCAAGCAGACACACTCCAGGGGATACTAGCTCTTCAAACCGCACCCACCCTCCCCTGCAGCCACTGTCACAAAACTCTTTCCCATGCTCTCCCCAGACACCGCCAACACACTCTTATCAACCTCTTGGCTCCAGTCCATACCTGCGGCATTCTACTCCTGCCCCATCACAGTCCAGCAGTGCGCACTCCCATTGCACTCAACACCCATCCCTCTACAATTTGGCTCTGCTGAAGTACAGTACCTGCTGCATTGTACTCCAAAGGAGAAGGTTGGATATGATTCCTGGACATACACAAATCTTTAGCCATCCCAGGACCCCTCCTCCTCCTGGGACCTTCCCTTCCCCCATGCCCCTCACTGCTGATTTCTTTTGGTTTGACTCTCTCCTCCGGTTGTTGTTTTTTAATAAAAGAAGTGTGTTGGTATGAAAGCAATCTTTATTCTATTAATTGAAAGCAAAAAGAGCCCTGCAAAGCAACATTCAATTATGTTAAACCCACATATTGCATCGTCTGCACCAATCACCTCCTAGCATTACAAGCACTGCAGGATGCGATTAATGGCCCAGCAGACTTCCATCAACACAACCCCAAAGGTCGACTTTCCCACTCCGAACTGATTAGCGACCGATTGGTAACAGTCTGGAGTAGCCAGCTTCCACAGTGCAGTCGCCACATGCTTCAGCAATGGCAGGGCACCTCTCATTCTCGTGTCCTTTCGCCGCAGGGCTGGGGCGAGCTCATCACACAGTCCCATGAATGTGGCTTTCCTCATCTGAAAGTTCTGCAGCCACTGCTCGTCATCCCAGACATGCATCACAATGTGATCCCACCACTCAGTGCTTGTTTCCCGAGCCCAAAAGCGACGTTCCACTGTGGTCAGCACCTCCGCGAATGCCACAAGCAATCTCGTGTCATAGCTACTATGCGTGGTGAGGTCAATGTTGCACTCCTCTTGCCTTTGTAGTTTAAGGAATAACTCCACTGCCACTCGTGACATGTTAGTCAGAGTGAGCAGCATACTGGTCAACAGTATGGGATCCATTCCTGCAGCCCGAAGAGGCAGGGCGCGCACTACACAAACTGCTGAAAGATGGTGCCAAATGTGGACGGAAGCATAGGGATTGCTAGGATGTGAAGCAATGCATCATGGGGCACTGGGACAGGACCCAGGATGCCCCATGACCCCCTCCGCCTTCCCACAACTCTTAGCGGCAGAAGAGGAAGAGATGCTCTGTGGGATAGCTGCCCAGAGTGCACCGCTCCAAATACCACTGCAAGTGCCGCAAGTGTGAACACGCTATTGCACGGGCAGCTGACAGTGTGAACACACAACAGTGGTTTCCCTTCAACACTCTCTGAGCGGTGCTGTAATTCTGCCAGCATAGACATGCCCACTAGTTTCTTCCAGCTGCTGGAAAGATCCTTTTTGTGACATGGCTTAGTCCACCCCTATAGCCTAAGTGCCTTCTCCGAGAAGCCTCTGGGGTAGCGGATTGTATGTTGATGAGCCATTAACAACAGTCTGGCCGGTGATGGCTATTCCTTTTTTGAAACTGAAAGGCTGTCTGTGAGCATTCCGAACCTCACAACATAGTTCAGTAACACATATTACAATACTTCATAACTTCACATACAATCTAACAGGATATTATTTTTCAACCAAATCAAGACTTACAAAATGATACCTCACAAGGCATACTTTGTACAAAACATATAATCATATCACAGTGGTGAATATGTGGGTTACAGGGTGCTACTTTGAGGTATAGAGTGTCACACTTGTCTCCTTTGAATATTTGAGGATCCCCTTCCATAGATAAATGTTGTTACTTACATAGCTTTTGTTTCTCAAATAAGCATTACATTGGAAAAATTAAAGCATCCTGTTTTATGATCACGATCTGAAAGTTATATTGGGTTAGATTGTAATAGCTGTTACATTGCCACCTAGAGAATAAGACTCTCAATTTATTCCCTCTTCACCCTTGTTCAGAGTCCGACTCCAGGAACAGAAGGGGTGGCAAGAGAGTTAGGGGCTACTTTCTCAGCACTGTCCTTGGCTGCAAGTGGATTGGGAGGGGATAAGGGTGCTAGAGATTAGGAGAAGCCCTGGTGCCTTCCCCCTACGCTGGACAGAATACCTGGCTGAACACACAGGGAGGGAGTAAACTGCCTTACCAAAAAAGGATGAAACAAGTTTGTCTCTTTCCAACCACAGCAATAAGGGAGCAGGAAAGCAATCGTGATGCTCTGAAAATATTCCTTTTTAAACATTTTATTTTTTTTTAATACAGATGAATGATAATTGCTGTAAGTCACCTTTAGAGTTCTCTTGAGGCTTTTGTGTACTCCTTTGAACAGTTTCCGTGCAGTATGGATACATCATGAGAGTTGGCTGTCTTCTGTGTGAGCCTAGAAAGAGCTTAGTCTTCCATGTTCCAAGTGTATGATTGATCAAAAGCTAGGAGATATTCTCTGTGGGCCAAAGTAGATATCTGTAACTCCTGAATCCAGACGGTGTCCACATGTTGATTTTGCATTTATGATGTGAAGATCTTAACTTTGGCAGGGAATAGACTCCAAGGTTGGAAGAAAACACAGCTGACTATGTTAGTAGACATTCTTTGGTCCTAAGGAGAGGGTGAAATGAAAAATGAAGATTATTTACTTCAATTTCTAAAAAACCGTAAGCCACCCCTTTCAAAGTTCTCTGCACCCTGGCAAATTACATTACACAATGTAATTAAAATTCCATACAATGAACCAACCCTCCTGCCCAAAAGAATAAACCCTTCCTCCCAGAAGTAGCATATATAAAATCCTGAAAGCCTCACCCTGTCCCATCTCCAAAGATGAGAAAAGATTCATCTTGCAGTGGGCCTGGAATGTTAACAAATTATGAATTTATATAACTTCTGATAGTGAAATACACTCAAGAGTTATATCAGGATCCCATTCAAGTTAATGGGAGATTTGTCATTGACTTTAAACAAGGTAATGATTTTACCTTCAATGTTACAGTGCTTTCAGGTGCTTATCATGGAACTGATACAGTTTCTATTCAAATTGAACTTAAATTTTAGATCAGGTACTAGCAATTATAAAGCTAGTTAGAAAACTGATTGCTGCAATATCCTTACCTCTGGCTTTAAATGCAATCCTGCCCCGCTCATGTCCATTCAGAATGCTGCTGCAAAGATCATTCTCCTAGTCTGTTGCTTTGATTATGTCACCCCTCTCCTTGAATCCCTCTACTGGCTCCCCATTCTCCATCATATCAAACATAACTCATTGCATTCATTTTCAAGGCCCTTCATGGCCTATCATCACACTAACTATAAGCTCTCATTCATTATCAAAATGTTGATTCCTACCGTAGGCGCTGACTTCCCCTCTTTCCGGTGGGTGCTCAACCCCCCTCTGTCCCTGCCCCCACTCCACCCCTTCCATGAGGCCCTGCCCCGCCCCCATTCAAACCCCTTCTCCAAAGTCCCCGCCCCAGTCCCACCTCTTCCCCGCCTCCTCCCCTGAGCATGCAACATTCCCGCTCCTTCCCCTCCCTCCCATTTGGCTGCGGCTGGGCCGTAGGTGGAGGAGTGGGGATGTGGCGTGCTCAGGGGAAGAGGAGATGGGGCACGGAGTGAGGGGAGTTTGGCTGCCGGTGGGTGCAGAGCACCCACTAATTTTTCCCCCATGGGTGCTCCAGCCCCGGAGCACCCACAAAGTCAGCACCTATGATTCCCACCCCCACTCATCCCATTCTCCATTGCCCACTTGTTAAGTTTGCAATTTTGATGAATTTTCAAAACAAGCACTTTTTCCCCATGCTGTCCCTCATTCTTGAACAGAGCTCCCCTTCTTTATCCTTCTTCACAGTCCTGCTTTAAAACTCTCCTTTGCTGTGATGCCTACAAAAAACTTGAGAATGGTTATGCTGTCTTGTTGGTTCCTTGTACTCCCCTGTCTCTCTGTATCTATCTGGTGTCTTGTCTTATTCTTAGATTGGAACGGTCTTTTGTTCTGTATTTGTACGGCACCGAGGCATAATGGGGTTCTGGTCCACAACTACTAGGTTTTATGGTGGCAGAAATTAATAATACATAAAACTGAAATATGAACACCATTACACCTGAACTAGCTGTCATCCATGATGTCTGTCTTTCCAATAATCACTTTCATTGAATTAACAACACAGGATTTTTAGAAGAGGATTTTCTTAAATAAATAGGGCAATCAGCAAAGCAAGGCACAACACAGTGTTTTGAGGCAAAGTGTACATTACATCACATGAGGTTCCTTAGCATTGTATAATCTATCTAGGCAATGTTTGCACTGAAAATACTATTCTTGCAAGATTTAACTCTAAGCAGAACAACATTTATTCTTATTCTATTAGATAGCATTTTCCCAACACACTTTATTCCTTCACACACTTAAATTGTGCCAATATACACAATTTAAATGATTTTATAGTCAATTATCCATGAGCAAATTACTGAATACTGTAGACAACTTGAATCCCTGTTGACTTCCTTCATTTACACTTGCTAAAATTTGAATTGCATTACTAGTCTAAGAGCTTATTAGTGAAGCTTAAATCAGCTACATTATAGCTCAACTATTATTTGATGGAGGAGTAGCCAAACTCTGGTGGCTTGAAGTAAGGGCTCGACAAGAGAGCATTTTTCTCCCCTGTATAAATATTTAATGAGGAACTGAAATATCTCCATGGTTTGCATCCTTTCAATGATCCACCCTGAAACATAATGTTCTTGATTTTTTTAAAGTGGTAAGTTTATTTTAAATATCTTGGCATTATTTAAATTTACCCTTGTTTATGTAAGCCCTGAGTATATCAAAAAATAACTTACTCCTGAGCAAATTCTGCACCAAAAAATTAAAAATTATGCACACATTTTAAAATTATGCAAATTTTATGTCAGTAAATAAATGTGGCTGCAACATGTCAGTGGGGAAGCACAGGTCACTGGCTGCATTGAGGTGGGAGATCACTCTGAAGCCCCCACCTCCCCCGGTACAGGGACTTGTCAGTAAGGCTGCACCTGACCCTGACACAGTGCAAGTGCTGGTCCTGCCCCTCTGTGCCAGGTGCACCAGGTGTGGGTGGGCAGGCTCAGCTCAGCAGGATCCAAGTGTGGAGGGGCTTAGTGTGGGGGGATCCAGGTGTGGGGTGAGAGGTTTCTGTGTGGGTGCGGACAGCTCAGTGAGAATTTGGATGCACAGGGGCTCATTGGGGGGTTTCCAGGTGCAGGGACAGCGGGACTCTGCAGGGGATACAGGTGAAGGTGGTTGGGCTTCAGCAGGTGGGTCTGGATGTGGGGAGATGGGGCGGGGGGGGGGGGGGATGAGGAGGCCTCAGTGCAGAGTCCAGGTACCAGGAGAGTGGGGCTTGATGAGGTAGGGGTCCAGGTGCAGCTGGTTGGGGATCAGTGGGGTGGGGATCTGGGTGTGGGGGACTCAAAGGAGTCCAGGTATAGGGCTTGTCAGGGTGAAGGTTCGATGGGCCGCTTAATGGGGGAACTCCAGCTGCCGCTGAGGGGACCTCACATGCCAGGTTCCCGGTTCCCCCAGTGATTTCCCTATCCCCTTTTTTTCCTCCATTCCCCTCCCCCCTGCTCTATTCCACCACCCCCTTCCTTCCCCATGGCCTCTTCCCCCCCACCTCCCACCGTGGGCTCTCACTGTTGCACAGAAAACAGGAAGGCTCCCAGCACACAGAAGGGGAGTTCGACTGGCAAAGACCCAGGAGGTGGCGTTCAGCTGCACAGTCAGGGGAGCAGAGACAGCCTCCTTCAGCTGGGAAGCTTTGCGTTTGCAGAAATGAGGGGGGACAGTGGCACGTAATTCCTTGTGCCCAACCCATGCCTCACCTCTGTTTGGCGGGGGAGCAATTCCCCTCCCCAAAACTGCACCCATGGTCATCCCCACATGCGGCTTCCCTGCCATTTTCTGCAGGGAAGCACAGGAATTCGGGGGATGGGGGGTGGTTTCTGTGGGCATGCAGTCACACAGAACACCCCTCTCCCCCGGAGTAATAACTATTTTGAACCTTATCGAGCTAGGTATTTGAGCTTTGACTTTTTAGGGAGTCCAACATCGTGTTTCAGGTCATCCTGCAATCATGCTTTTGCTTTACTGGTTCCTAGAATGGAGAATGCTCACCTTCTTTGTGTCTAACTCGGTCCACCCATCTCCACTTGAAAACACTTGAAAATTCCCTTTCCTCAATCTAGCCAATACCCT
This sequence comes from Chelonia mydas, assembly GCF_015237465.2. Lineage (NCBI taxonomy): Eukaryota > Metazoa > Chordata > Testudines > Cheloniidae > Chelonia > Chelonia mydas. The sequence continues at coordinate 32,896,388 of NC_057855.1, read as the reverse complement.
CTATTATTACCAGTAAGGCCAGAACTTTCAGAAGGCCTCAACACTCATAACTGGGGCCAGATTTTAATGAGAGCTCAGCACACAAATGAAGCTACCTGCTGGAAAGCAGGTATCTTCATTTAGCTTTGAAGATCTGGCCTCAGTCATGAGGGCTGACCCCTTTTAAAAATCTGGCCCCACATCTATTACATTTTCCCTTCTTCTGTATAGGACCCCATTCCGTTTGCAATTTTATAGGGTGATTACAGTGTCTATACTGTTTTATCATGTTTAATTTTATATTATATATAACATTTATTATGAATTATTTTCTGTTTCCCCAACCATGAGGTTCAGTACATTCATGTGACTATTCAATTAATTTAGGCCCTGTGGCAACCTTTTATAGTATTGACAATTAATTGTCATTGTGTGACAAACGTAGAAATAGCCTTAATGTTACAGTCTTCTAGACTCAGATTAGACTTTAAGGTCAGAACAAGCCACTGTGATCATCTAGTGTGACCACCTGCACATTGCAGGTCACAGAACCTCACCCACTCCTGAAATAGATCCCTAAGCTCTGACTGAGTTACTGAAATCCTCAAATCATGGTTTAAAGGCTTCAAGTTACAGAGAATTCACCCTTTACACTAGTTTAAACCTGCAAGTGACCCCTGCCTCATGCTGCAGTTCAGCCAATCTGACCTGGGGGGAAATTCCTTCCCAAACCCAAATATGGCGATCAGCTAGACCCTTAGCATGTGGGCAAGAAGCACCAGGCCTTACAGACTTTTGTTATGAATGTGTGTTCCTAATTCAATTGTCTGACTCAATATTGCCTCTACGGTGCTATCATTACAGGTATTGGGTTACAAATAAAATTACTTTGATTACCAGAACTCAGGAGCCACTTATAACTTGTATAACAGAGAACTTGTAGCCACTTATAGCCGAAATTTTATTTTCTTAGATATCTATGCAATTTACTTGGTTAAACTGATTTTACTAGACCTTTGAGGCCTATGAAAAAGGTTTAAATTTCTTGATTTTTCAGAAGATACTAAAAGTATTAAACCAAATCTAGGTTTCTCAACCAAAGAGGATTATTTTTTATATCAAGTCTAATGGGGCCTATTTTTTCATGCTCAGGATTGCTTTCCTCTGTACTTGTCAGGAATAATACACTCAGTGCTGTCTGTTTAAAAGCCTCAAGTACTTGTTTCAGATGCTGCAACCCAGTCTTCAGTAAAAATTACACATCATTTAGGCCAGGTCTACATTACAGATCTATATCGGTATAACTATGTCGCTCAGGGGTGTGAAAAATCTACCCCCCTGAGCAATATAGTTATACCAGCTTAACCCACCATGTCGACAGCACTATATCAATGGGAGAGCTTTTCCTGTTGGCATAGCTACCACTTCTCAGGGAGGTGGATTAACTACACCGATGGGAGAAGCTCTCCGAGTGGCATAGACGCGCCTTTACTTAAGCACTACAGTGGTGCAACTGTATCAGTACGGCTACACTGATACACTACTTTTAAGTGTAGACCTGCCCTTGAAAAGCAATAGTACTCTTCATACCCACGCAGCACAAAGCCTGGAAGATAATGGAAAACAGTTAAGGCCTGTCACTACTAAGTTACTCTCATAGTTAACAGTTTACACCTTATTTCCAGTCTGAATTTGTCTTGCTTCAACTTCCAGCCATTTGATTGTATTATGCCTTTTTCTGGTACGCTGAAGAGCCCATTATTAAATATTCATTCCTTATGTAGGGGCATATAGACTCCGATCAAGTCATTCCCTTACCCTTCTTTTTGTTAGGCTAAATAGATTGAGTTCCTTGAGTTTGTCACTATAAGACATGTTTTCTAATCATTTAATAATTCTCATGGCTCTTCTCTGAACCCTCTCCAATTTAGCAACAGCCTTCTTGAATTGTGGACACCAGAACTGGACACGGTATTCCAGCAGTAGCTGCACCAGTGCAAATACAGATGTCAAATAACCTCTGTTCCTACTCAAGATTCTCCTGTTTATGCATCGAAGAATCCCATTAGCCCTTTTGGCCACAGCACCACAGTAGGAGCTCATGTTCAGCTGATTATCCACCATGACCCCCAAATCTTCATCAGGGTCACTGCTTCCCAGGGCAGAGTCCCCCATCCTGTAAGTATCGCCTAACTTCTTTTCTCCTAGATGCATATATTTACATTTAAGCCTTATGCAAATGCATATTGTTTGCTTACACCCACCTTATCAAGTGATCCAGATCACTCTGTAGGGACCAGTCTTTTCATTATTAACCACTTCCCCAATTTTTGCATTTTATCAATGGTGGTTTTATGTTTTCTTCCACGTCATTAATAAAAATGCCAGTGTGGTGCCAAGAACCGATCCCCTGATTGGACTTACTACAAACACACCTGTTTGATGAGGATTCCCCATTTACAGTTACATTTTGAGCCATATCAGGTAGCCAGCTTTTAATCCATATAATATGCGTCATGTTGATTTTATATCGTTCTAATTTTTTAATCAAATCATCGTGGCACCAAATCATATGTCTTACAGAAGTTTAAATATATTACATCACCACTATTATCGTTATCAACCAAACTGGTAAACTAATTTTAAAAGACATGACATCATTAGTTCAACCTAAACCTACGTTGTTTGGCATTAGTTACATTATCCTCCTTTAATTCTTTGTTAAGCAAGTCTTATATCAGCTGGTCCATAATCTTGCCTGGGATTGAGGTCAGACTGACAGGCCTATAATTACCTGAATCATCTTCTAGTATTCTGGAACTCACCTGGTGTTCCAAGACTTATTGAATATCAACATTAACGGTCCAGGAGGCTCCTTAGCCAGCTCTTTTAATAATTAGATGCAAGTTATCCAGACCTACTGACTTAAAAATGTCTAACTTTAGTAGCTGATGTTTAACATCCTGGGGATGTTACTGTGATACTAGGAGAATGGGAAAGAGTGGTGTGTGGAAAGAGTCGTGTTATATGATCTGACTAAGTCACCTCCTGTGAGGCATGGAACAATGAGTTCAACTTTGGCAAAAAAGATTCTGGGGTCCTTAGCACCAACTTTTCATCATGGAACGCACTGAGGTTCCTGCACAGCCAAAGCTGCCAACTCCCAGACTTGTCTAGCAGACATCATAGCGACCATGAAACAGGTATTGACCACAAAACAGGTATTGAAGTAGAATGGTGTGACCATAGTCAATGGTTCAAGTGAGTGGGTGGTCAGGGCTTCCTGCACCAGTAGTAGGTCCCATTTAGGAAATATTGGTCTGACTGAGGTCTAGCCAGTCTAACTGCTCTGAGAGATCTGGATATTTGAGGATTCTCTGCGAAGGAACCCGAGGAGCCTGTGTGTAAAATGCTATTTGTGGCCAATACCTGGCACGTGATGGTGCTAGGCTGAAGTCCCTTGTCCACACCGTCTTGAAAAAGTTTAAAATAGCTGGGATACCAGGGGCCTTGCAGATTTTTGTTGTTTTCTTGACACCATGAGCTAAACATCATCCAGACAGAGGAATAGGCCTTTAGTGTTGTAGCTCATCTGGAGGAGCAGGGTTCCAGTCACTTTGGAGGATAGTCGATTGAGATTAACACTTCCCTTTCAATAGCCAAACTGCCAGTTTTAGAGTCTGGGGCTGACTGGAGAATAGGATTGTGATGGGGTGTCCTCCGCACACAAGGCCTGAAGGGATTAAAGGTGGCTAAGTGGGCCAATTGACCACATAGGCTGCACCTGGAGGAGGAGCCAGGGAGCAATGAGGATTAGTTAAAGAGGAAGCTCAGCTGGATGGGAACACGAGGGGCCTGTATCAAACCTACTGGTTGAGAGTAGAAGGGGACTACAGAGAGAGAAACTGCAGTTACTATCAGGGTGAGAGAAAGTAAGGTAGGAAGTAACCCAGGGATACAGCAGTAAGGTTCAGGACTGTGCAGACTTTGACTGCTTGATGTTGAATCCCTGGGTTGGAACCAAGTGTAGAGAGTGGGCCTGGGTCCCCCTACCAGCCACTAGGAAGTGCCACTATCAAGGGACAATGAAAGAGAAGCTATGGAAAAGTAAGTCCTAAGAGACTTTGAGCACACAACCCACTCCTTCCTCTGGAAGAGGAAATTACAGGGACCTGGCTCAAGGGCCAAGCCATGAAGTGAGAGCAGTTGAGTCCTGAGAGACCAAGAGGCAGGGAGTGACTGAGTGCAACCCCAGGAAGGGGCATTGGCCTAGCAGAGCTAATCCCCAGAAACAGACAGGAGGCAGCGTTTTGGCAGTGAGTAGAGCACCCTGTGAGAAGGACCTTGGTGAAGGATTTTCAGACTCACTGGTGGAGGCAGTGGGGGTTCTACTGCCAAATCTACCAGATCCAAAAACCATCATCTCCTAGGGCAGCATAGAACTAGAACAATTACCTTTGCTTCAATTCACCTTCCCTAAAAGTGGAAGTGGTGCGAATTCATAAAACAGGCTCTGTGGCCTTCTGTAGGAGTGTGTGTTTTTTTAAAGGGACCTAGAATCTGCTTCCCTGCTAAAGTCCTTAATCAGCTTTCTGTTCTTGTGACTAGCAACCAGGTCAACTGCTGGGAGGCCATATTTCTCATGGCTCTTCTCTGAACCCTCTCCATATTTCTCTGAAATCAAGTTGAAGGCTTCTTGATTCAGGCACCATTCTGAGTTGTTGACTGCACATCTGTTGAGCAAGTCTGCCTTCTGGTTCATTTCCCTTTTTATGTGTATTGATCTTATGGAAAAGAGGTTCTTCTCTGCCCATCCATTATCTCCATTGCTTCTACACAGAGTTAAGGTCCAACTTCCCCAGTGGTAGATGAGATACTTCACAGTGTTAGTGTTGTCTGACTGGACCAAAATGTGGTGGCCCTTGAGTTGGCTGTGGAACTATTGAAGGGCTAGCATGACAGCTCTCAGCTCCAAGAGATTGATGTTCTGATTCCTTTCTATGGTTGTTCACATGCCTTGCCCTGTCCTTAGTCCCAAGTGTGCTCTCCACCCCATGAGGCTGGCATCTGAAGTGAATACTTACAGGTCTTAATGGCATACTGGGTAACCCTGGCAAATGTTCTTTAGGATTACCCACCCTCTGGGGAGTCCAGTAACTGGGTTAGAAGCATCACCTGGTCCTGTATATGTTCCAGTGTATGATTCTATATTTTCAGGAGAAATACCTGATATGGGATCTTTTCCCCTATCCACAGAAACAGAAGGCCCAGTAGCTGGAGACACTGAGCTATGGATGGCCTTATGTTCCTTACCAACATAAATATTAGGTTCTAGATTTTCTGGAGTCTGTTTAGTGGTGTGTAGACTTTTGCCACAGAAGCATCTGTATCCACTCCCTGGTGAACTGTCCTTGTGGAAGGGATCAAGGAACTTCTCTTGGTGTTTATCGCAAAACAGTGTATTTGAAGCTGTTTCAGTGTCTGGACTGTGGCATCGTCTGCTGCTACTTTGGTTGGATTGCTGATCAAAACATCAGCTAGGAGGGGATACAGGTGAGTGCTCTGAGACCTGTAACTACGACCAACATGTTGGTAAAGTTCATGGGGGAAACAAAAGGCTGAATGGTCCCGTTTTGTAGTGGTAGCATGCTGTGCTGTACATAAATCTCAGTAGGTGGTAGTGCTGGCGGTCCAGAGGTACAGGGGAGTGTAGATACACAGTTGCTAGGGCCCCTGACGCAAGGAAATCCCCTTGGGACAGGAATGCTACCTGGCTATTGTTTCCATTTGGAATCTGATTTTTAGATGAAAGATAGAGTGGGATCCAGTGTTCTAGGCCAGGGCTGGTCACAACTCAGTACCTCTCTCACCTACTTGTCTGTGGTCAACAGAGACTATTCTCCTGAGAAGGAAATTCTGCCTCCTCTGTTCAGATTCTGGCAGAGGCACATCCGGTTGTTGTCAAACTGAGTTCTTACAGAGGATGCTACCACCTTTGGTTTTTCTGCCTGACCTGTAGTTCCAGGCTTTTCCCACTGGTGAACCTGCTGTCTGTCTTCTGGTACTTCTATGTAGATGGATGCATGAAAGGAGCATATCTACCTGGTATTGGGCGGGTAGTCCCTTCTCGAGGCACAGCGTGCGGAGGAGGGGGGACTGTTAAGTATTACTGTCTGCCACAATCTTAACCATTTTCCCCCAGACAGGAAAGCTGGTGGAATAGAACGAGCACAGGATTTGTGTGACATAAGTGCCTGCCAGATGTTGGCCCTGATTGCTGAGCTAGATGTCATGGCCCTGGCTGAGAATCTAATTGCATCCATTGAGGCATCAGTCTCAAAAAGCTATTGCTAGGGATATTTTCTTAAGAGTATCCCTGAAGATAGGTTAGTCCTCATCTTCCACAGCCTTAAGGTCATCCAGCCAGGACATTATGGCTCTTGTGAAGCATGTAGTGGCTAGCGACACGGTAAAGGGGGATTAGAGGAAGCCTCAAAATGCCTTCTGAGTGTGGCTTCCAACTTCCTATCAGTGGGTTGTGGGGAAAGAAATCCCTTCAAATGGAATTACATGTTTTGCTTGAGATGCCTCCACAACATTGTCCTCCAGTATTTCTGACTCTGGCATTTTTTTGACTCTCACAACTTGCAGTATTTAAGTGCATGCTTGCTTAGGTGCTTTACTCGTCAGGGGTTTTCCATTCCTCCCTGATCGCATCCTGTCATAAATATAAAGGGAAGGGTAACCACCTTTCCGTATACAGAACTATAAAATCCCTCCTAGCCAGAGGCAAAACCCTTTCACCTGTAAAGGGTTAAGAAACTAGGATAACCTCGCTGGTACCTGACCAAAATGACCAATGAGGAGACAAGTTACTTTCAAAGCTGGAGGTCAGGGGAAGCAAAGGGTCTGTCTGTCTGTGTGATGCTTTTTCCAGGAACAGAAAAGGAATGGAGTCTTAGAACTTAGTAAGTAACCTAGCTAGATATGCGTTAGATTTCTGTTTTGTTTAAATGACTGGTAAAATAGCTGTGCTGAATGGAATGTAGATTCCTGTTTGTGTGTCTTTTTGTAACTTAAGGTTTTGCCTAGAGGGATTCTCTATGTTTTGAATCTGATTACTTTGTAAGGTATTTACCATCCTGATTTTACACAGGTGATTTTTACTTTTTCTTTAATTAAAATTCTTCTTTTAAGAACCTGATTGTTTTTTCATTGTTCTTAAGATCCAAGGGTTTGGGTCTGTGTTCACCTAAACAAATTGGTGAGGATTTTTATCAAGCCTTTCCCAGGAAAGTGGGTGTAGGGCTTGGGGGGATATTTGGGGGAGGGGAGACGGGGAGACGTCTCCAAGTGGGCTCTTTCCCTGTTCTTTGTGTAAGACGCTTGGTGGTGGTAGCCTAGGGTTCAAGGACAAGGCAAAGTTTGTACCTTGAGGAAGTTTTTAACCTAAGCGGTAAGAATAAGCTTAGGGGGTCTTCCATGCAGGTCCCCACATCTGTACCCTAGAGTTCAGAGTGGGGAAGGAACCTTGACACATCCTCAAAGGATGTAGGGTGGGGAAAACTTGGCTACATTTTTTTCCAGTCCTGCTGCAGAGCCTGAATCTGAGAAAATGAAGGTTACTTACCTGTAACCAGAGTTCTCCAAGAGTACTGAGCCACCTTGATATGGCTTGTAGTGAAAGCCTTTTCTAGCAGCATCAGCTAGAGAAGTCACTACACCGGGCCTGATCCCTGAACATCCTGACATACTGAACGTGAGGATATAACAGGGGTGGAGCACTGTCCCTACCTCAGTTCCTTCTACTTGAAAGCCACAGACAATTATAAGGACCCTGACAGAGGGCAGAGTGTGAATTGTGAATATGCAGAACCATCTCAACTCTGGTTGAAAGTAAGTAACCTTCATTTCTTCAAGTGGCTCTGCATATTCCCACTTATGGGAAAGATTAACACTGCTGAGACTAACAGGGAGCTGGGGACAGAGTCCTAGTTGAATACTCAAGCAAGATCTTGTCAAATCTACTGTCATCTTTAGCAGCAAAATCCAAAGTGTAATGTTTGGTGAAAGTATGTACCAAAGTCCAGGCTTCAGCTTTGCAGATCTCGGCAACAGGCTGGAGCCAGGAATTAGCCACAGCTCTAGTAGAATGTAGTCTACTTGAAGCAGGTACAGAAACTTCTGCTAGCATGTAATACTCAGCAATATATTGCTTACTCCACTGGGGAACAGTCTGAGAAAGCATGTGTCCCATATTGTTCTTAGCATAAGAAACAAAGTCTAGACTTTTATGGAAGCTTAATACTGTCCAAATAATAGGTGAGAGCCCTTATAGCAGCCAGTATATGGAGGACATTCTCCTTTATTAGAATGTGCCTTTAGAGGGGAAATGGTAAATTAATAGACTGATTTATATGAAAATCAGACACTACCTTTGGTAAGAACCAAAAGATCAGATTTAAGGACTACCTTGTCCTTATGAATAGAAGTAAAAGGTGGGTCAGCCATCAGTGCATTCAATTTGCTTACTCTTCTGCCTGATGTAACGGCAATAATGAAGGCCATTTTGGTAGACAAATGATAAAATGAACACTCAGCTAATGGCTTGAATGTAGATTTCACCAACATGGTCAAAACCAAAATGAGATCCCAAGAAGGGACATGGTCTCTAACAGGAGGACACACATTTAATAAATCTTTCATAAACTTTTTAACTAAAGCATCAACAGTGATCTACCATCAATTAAAGTACAGTACGTGGAGATGGCTGCCAAATGGACCTTTAAAGATCAGTTAGACAACATCTGAATTTTAAAGTACATTAAGTATTTCAGATCACAAGGAATGGAAGCTGATATCGGAGAAATCAGACTTCCTCTGCATCCATGCCTGGAATCTGTACTGCTTTTGATGGTAGCAATGTCTAGTGGACAGTTTTCTAGAGTTAACTAGTATGTCCTGCACAAATGAAGAACATGACTGCTCAAGAGAAAGGGATGAAAGGCAGACATCAGTCTACTCCCCTAGTGCAGCAGGAACGTATCCAATGTACTGTCCCTGCCTGCTCTGGAACAGAAATGTTGACACCCTGTTGACCCTTGTTGCAAATAGATCCACAACTGGTCAATCCTTTCTGGAAAATATGATCTGAACCAACTGATCCTTCAGGGACCACTCATGTATCTGGGAGCAGTTTCTGCTGAAGTTATCTGCAGCTACATTGTTCTCTTCTGCCAAATGTAGTCCCGTGGGATAAATGGGGTGGTGGATACACCAATCGCATTGATTTATCGCTCCTGTGCACAAGAGGTTGGACTGAGCATCCCCTGCTTCTTGTTATAATGCATTACAGATGTGTTGTGCATTACTTCCTGCAAAACCTTCCCTTGCAGATGAGAAAGGAATGCTCTAAGTGCCAGATGAACAGCTTCCTTCTAGTATGCAGATATGCAACATTATTTCCTTACAAAACAAGTGTCCACAAACTGTTAAGTGATTCAAGTGCACCACCCAACCCTTGTTCTGATGTAGTTTGCTCCACTTGTTGATGAAAGGGACTAGCCTGTCTTCAAAAGAAGGGGTAGAAGAATGCTAGTTGGCTGGTTCTAAACTCTTGGGCATCTTGTCAAAACCAAGGCTTGGTGTCCTGGGATGAGGACACTGATGAGGAAGTGGACTGTTGAGGTGTGGAGCCTCATTTGAAAGGTATCTTTCTGTTGTTGGTATTGTTGAGTCTCTGATTGGGCAAAAAGAAGCCGAAGGCTGGGGATAGTGATGCCTCTGATATCGGAAAGAGGGGGTGGAGGCCTCCTTTACATGGATGGGAACAAGCTGTTTATCTTGTGTCCTTCAGTTTTTCTATTAAGTCAGTCTTTTCCCGTAAAGACATCCCCACTTCAAAGGGGTGATCTTCTATCTCACTTTATAGCATCCATAACTAGAGAAGAGGACCAAACCCATGCATGCCTCCTGATTATCACAGCTGATGTCAGTGCTCTGGCAGCAGAGTCTGAGGCAATAAAGGAGGCCCTGAAGGAATGCATGGCTACATTCTGATCATCCAGTAAGATGGTGTTTGCCAACCTTCTCCTATAATCAGGAAGGCCCTGGAGAAATTGTGGCATCTCCCATAAATGGAGTTGGTAATGGGCTGTGACTGCCAGATAATTCACCACCCTGATACCAAGGTATGAGGAGAACACCTTGCTCCCCACTGTGTCAATTCCCGCCCCCCCCCCACATCACCCAGGGTGCAGTGTGGCTGTTAAGACCTCACCCTGTTGCTGACAGCAGCCACCACTAGCAAGTTAGGCACAAGGTGGTTATGGAAATACAAGAAACCTTCAGAGGGCATCTGGTATAGTTTGTCCACCTTTTTAGAGATTGGACCAATCTCACCTATTGTCAATGTCATAGATTTGGCAGACTGCAACAAACCATCCAAGATGGGGAGTGATCTTAAGGTTGGCAGTAACACCAAGCAGGCCCGTCCCTAGAGGAGTGCCCAGGACAAATCAGCCTCCCTGCTAGTCTCCTCGCCATCTGTCTGGCGTGCCCAGCTACCACTTGCCTCCTCACCCCCCGCCCACCATTCTTCTCCTTGCCGTCTACCCGCCTGCCTCCTCACCCCCCTTCCTCCCACGTGCCCATCTGCCACTCACCTCCCCATTTGTCTCCTCACTCCGCTTGCCTGCCTCATCTCCCCACCTGACTCCTCACCTGAACATTGGGACACCATCTGTCCTGATATTCAATCATACATTGGTCAGGACACAGGACAAAGGGCTGAATATCACGACAGTCCCAATTTTATCAAAGTATGGTGCCCCCCCGAAGTGCAGGGCCCAGGGCGGTTGCCCCAGTTCGCCCTACCCAAGTGATGGCTCTGACACCAAGGGTATTGAATACCAGGTAGGAAGTCTCCTCCACTGGCACCACAAGGAGATTCAAAGTAGACACCACGTGATCCAGCAGATCATTGAACTGCACAGCACCCTCAGAAGAAAAGGAGGCTGAAGCCTTCCCTCACATGAACATCTGATAGACTAGGCTTAAAATCAGTTCCTAAACACTCCTCTTCAGAGACAGGAGCTCACTCTTTGTCCTCCTCTTCTGACAGGGTATCAGGTAGCACTAGCTGTAGCATCAATGGATCCAGGGAAATCAGGTCCAAGGATTTTTGGACTTTTGGATTCTTTGCAGATGAAACACCATCCCTCCATCCACAAGGAGGGAAATTGAAGAGGTCTTGAAGTGGTACCCACTAAGACCCCAAGACTGCTAGTCTCCTTAACTACTGGGGGTTGGAAACATGCTAATAAGGGGAGGACCAAAGAGTGGTCCAACCTTGCTATAGCTCTCTCTCTTTCCTCTATCCTTCTTCTGGAGAGGGTGCGGGTCCAGATCTGAGAAAGAATGTAACAGGGATTCCACAGGGAGGAATGGGGATCCAGTTCTTCATGGAGACCCTGATGGAGTCCTTGGAGGAAGGATCAGAAGGTGTTCCAGGAGAGGACGAGCAATGGGATCTGGTTTCTTCTTCCTAATGGGAGATGAAGAGGATGACGACTATGGAACCAATGGCACTTGCCTCCTTTTGTGCACCACATACTTCACGCCCAGATCCAGGGCATGTGCTGGAGCTCAAGGGTGGACTTGGGCCACCACAGTGACAGAACTCTCTGGAACAGGAACCCGATCAGGAAAGGACAGAAGATCTGAAGGTACACATGGCCTTATCTCCATTACTGAAGCTGGAGTTGGAGCAGCTCTGTTTCAGAACAGTGGTGGCCTTATCAGAATCAGACAGGAGAGCTCTGATGCATGAAAACTGGCACTGCTAACATTGGACATCTTGCTCCTCTGCCTCTTTTTCCTCAGTGCTGCAGCATCTGGAACTGAAGGCACTGATGGCCCTTGTTCAGAGGCACCATTTACATCCATTTTCCAGGATCTGGAAGAGGCAGTTGGAAATGACACTGGCCCTGCAACCAGAGGGGTTGCATCAGAGTGAGATCACTGTGAGACATGAGGTACCAGCGAGGGTGGCTAACTCATTTTTGACTTTTCCAGAACCAGGGCAGTGGGATCAAACCACACAGCCCTTGCTTAGGACATGTGTCACCTCAGGGGCTTGACTGGGGGAGCTGCAGGAACAGAGTCCATCCTTGATAGGAGCTGCGACTTCTTGGACCCTACAGTTGACCAGAACAGATGGAGGCCACTGGGGCTGAGGCTGGCTCCTTAGAGTTTGGAACCAGAGTTTAAACAGATCTAGATGGTCTAGCTCCTTAAGTTGGAGGAGTTGTAGATTAATCTTCTTGTGATGGGGGCTCTAGGGGTGAAAGTCAAGCAGATCGAACAGCCAGAGGGTTAGTGGCCTTCTCCCAAACAGCTCAGGCACCACATGTAGTCATCTGATATTGGGAAGAGGGCCAGCAGGAAACAAACCTTTTAAATTCCTGGCTTTTTCAGTTTCACCATTCCCTGGGACTGGGGAAAACCCTCACTATTACTGACATACTGTAAGCTAACACAAAAGTTTGTAGAAAACTTCAAAGAACTGGAAGTATTCACATCCATCCTGGCATATGGTTGGGAGGAACTGAGGTGGGGAGGACACTCTGCCCCTTTTACAGCCTCACCCTCAGTGTGTCAGGATGCTCAGGAGAGGGACGCAAGAGTGCTCTAGTTGTCACTGCTAGAAGAGGGTTCTACTGCAAAGTGCTATAGAACCTGAAAGTGGGAATGTGCAGAGCCACTGAAAGAACTTTAGGCGTTATCTACCTGGTTAAGTTTACTAGTTAGAGAGGTGCCACAGGTAAATTGGACAGAGATTAATGGAATGAGAGTAAACCAGATGTCCAGTACCACTAACTTGGCAGCTAATTCACAGAAGACTGAGCTTGAACTCCAGACTGGGGAGTTCTGGAGGAGTGTGAAATATAATCTTCAGGGTTATGTATGACAAGCTTATGCCCCTGGAGACTAGAAGTCCAGAACTGTACAGAAGCATGGGCGACAGCAGGTTCAAGCCCTATAGGTGTTGGACAGGACATGTCTTCATCCCATAAGAGGAGTTATACACAGAGACAGATTTCAAAATGGAAGTATTAGTGTGGAAGTCAAGGTCCATGATGTTTCGACACATTCAAAGGATGACTGAAGGGGAAGGTAGCATGGCAGGAGAAGGTGGTAGGAAAACCACTGAGGAAGCAATGGATTGATTGCATCAAAGATGGTAAAAGCAGGTAGACCTGTGTTGGCTCAGACAAAGATGGCAGATGGTTGCATGACAATCTATACCCAGTTGATGGGATAAGGGAGAAGAATTCTCCCTCTCTGGCTGGTGCTAAATGCGGGCTACAATCTTTCTCAACATGATTTCAATTATGTATGGGGAAAACCTTCTGCTGCTTCTGAGGTTTGGGTTTGTAATTCAAAGCAGAGAAATCCGTCTCCAAGGGAAAAGTTGATCATGGAAGGAGGTGAGGATGAATAGCTTATGTGGGTTTGTTTTCATTTATTTTTAGCCCTTTTGGCTTAAGTTTCCATGTGGGAGGAGGATAGCCATATACAAAACTATCATTAGAAGGAGTTGCCTCCTGGATCAGAGAGCATAGAGGAGCAGAGGTAAAGGAGTCCTTGTCTAGCTCATCCCCACTGTATAACTGGAGTGGAAGTGTGTCATGAGTAGCGGGGGAGAATATTCCCATGTATTGTGAGGTTTTTTTTTTTAACTGGTAAGGAGGGATATCCCCTAAGATGTCCAATTCCTTGCCAAGTGCCTCAGTGACCGCTAAGAGACTTGGGAACTTTTCAATATACATACGGACTAAACTAAGGAAAATTTTAGAAGGATTTTTAGACTTCTCACTCAAGAGTTCTTTATCAGAAATGATGATCAAAGTTTGCTGGTAAGGACTGACCCACCTGTCCAAAGGTGCCTCTGAAGGAATCTCAGCATGTGGGGACAGCGTGTGTGGGAGACGGGCTCAAGCTAGCTACTAGGACCAAAGCCCAGAGTTTTAAAGGTATGTAGGGATATTTGTAGGTATGACTGTCAATGGGATTTAGCTCCTAATACTTAAATCCTTTTAGAAAAGGAGATTTAGGCTCCTAAATAAATTCCTTCTAATGACAGTAGTTGAAACTCTGACTTCAGAAATGCCTATATACTCAAAAATCTGGGCCCAAACTTTTATGGGCCGGAAATTATTGCAGTGCAAACCCTTTCAATGACTCTTCAGGGGGTTGTCACAGATGGAGCTCCTCAGGGCCTACCTTTTCTATTTGGCCATCTCTGCCCTCTTCAGGGTAGGAGAAAAATTGAGGGACGTGAGTGGTCCTTTTCAAGGACTAATCCCTCATTGTCCCCTAAATGCAGGAAAGAGGAGAGATGACTGCTCAGTGTTGCTCCAGAGTCTGGCTTTGAAAGCTGGAATGGTAACAAGAAAGGCAGGAAGACTGATCTGCCAGTCTGTTTAAATAGGTGAAGACAATATGATTGGGGGTGGACAGCGTGTGACTGAAGCCTAGAACTGTGGACAAGTCTAAACTGCCTCCTGTATCTGCAGGAAGAGAGGAGCAGCTGAAATGTCTTCACTAGGGGAGAGCTAATGACGGAGAAGTGCATTTCACATGCAAGCATATGAACAAGGACTATACTCTCAAGAGCTCACAGTCTGAGTGGATGACATACAAGATAACAATGGGGAATGAAGTAACAAAAAACCCAAGGTGACCACTGATGTTAGGCATGTGTTCTTAGGGTATGTCTACACTTAAAACACTGCAGCTGCATTGCTGTAGTACTTCAGTGTAGACACTTAGTACAGTGGCGGGAAGGGTTCTCCCATCACTGTACTTCGTACACCTCCCTGAAGAGGCAGTAGCTAGGTTAACACAAGCACTGTCTACACTGGGGGTTAGGTGGCATAGTTACATCTGTCAGGCAGGTGGATTTTTCATGTAGCTATGCTGATGTAAATTTCCTAGTGTAGACCAGCCCAGAGTTTTAAAATTTATTTATTAAAGCAGGCACTGAACACCCAAAGGGATAAGAAGTTAAACTTAAGTGGGCAATCTGTATATGAAGAAAACCTTTAAATGTAGTGAGTTAAAATTTGCCACTATGCATTACTTTTTACATGTTTACTCTTTTTATGTTATCTGTATATGCTTTATGGGGAGGTTTAAAAGGCAACAATGCAAGTTTATTATAAAAAATTGCTTATAAATTGAGTTATTTTAGAGATCAGGATGTGAAACACTAATGTCTTTGACAAGCACTAGGGCTAGAGTTGGCAGGATTTCTAAGGCCTTATCTACCTGGTGTAACCTAAGGTGTTAATTTAAAAAACAGATCTAGTTACAGGTGTAAAATCCTCTATAGAAACTTATACCAGAATAAGTCTGCCTTTTTTCAGTTTAGTATGTGGCGTGAAAAGGGGTTTAAACTAAATAAAAAATAGCGAGAATAAGAGTATTCACACAGATTGTGTGTGGGGGAAGGGGTTATACATGTATAAAACCAGTATGATTTAACCAGGTAGATAAGGCCTAAATTTCTCAGATTGCAAAGAACTTTACTCTTGAACTATAGCCACACTGCTAGGGGCCTAACTGCTGAGCACATTGTTTATTGTATTGAATTGTATGACATGGACAAATATCCATCAGGGATTAGGATGTGTCCACCAAATTAAATTCTAGTGTGAATTACCCCTTCTTTGAACCCACTGTTTCTGAAAAGAGTTACCCCAGCACATAATCTACCACCCCATAATTCTCTGAAGTAATCTTAGAGATATGTTTAAAATTTAGTGCTTGTGAAAGGCGCTACCCATCACAGAAACTACAGTCTTCAGTTTATCCACAAAAGAGATACAGCACAGTCACAGGCAATGCAGACTTCCCCACACTGCCTTGCCTATGTGCCTCAGTACTGCCCTGGAACAAATCTACAGGGCTAAAGTCAGTTCCGTTTCGAAGCCCAATCAATCCGTGGTCGATCCGCTGAAACTGACAAAATATCAATCAATGCTAAACTCGGATTAATTTTGTGAAGTGAACATTCATCCACAAGCAAATGGACCGAGACCACCGACATCTTGTTTTTACATAGGCCATTGAACAGTCACCAGATTGCACAGGACCAGACTGTAATGGACTTTCAACTACCATACAATGGCTCTTTTTCAAATTTGAAAACTTCTCAAGTCAATGAAAGCCAGATTCTGTAGGGAGACAACGTGGGTAAAAAAATATCAATACAGATGATATTTTAATACAAAATATTAGATTTTTACACAAGTCAGTTTTTTTTAAAATATAGAACCTTAAAAAATGAACAAGTTGCTATCCACACACTATAAACACGCATCTTTGTGCTCAGTTTGATCAAGTTTTCAGAACAATTTTAAACACCAGTCCATATTTTAAACACTGCCTTTAAGTTTTATGAAATCTTTGCCACATTCTGCACTACCAATATTATATGTACAGTGTGAAGCGCCTTCATTCAGTTTTAAATAGGATAGTTAAACTGCTCAGTTATCAGATTCTTTGTGCAATGATTTCACATTCGACTGCTCATGACAAGTTCGCATTACAGTTCTGTGGCACCTGGTATGAGCAACCACATGTAATTCTGTGAATGTTCACGGTAAAGAATGTCAGTTACATGTATTGAAATACATTTTTTCAAAGTACAAGTTCTTCAGCTAAATAAAAAAAATTATTCGTTTAGGGGAAATTTTAACTGATTAACCAGAGTTTTCAACAATTGCTATGCACTGAAAAATTAATTTTGATTTCTCAAAGTTGAATAAAGTAATTAGCTATTTATCAGATTTTCATAGAGATGAACTATAGCATGTGCATCTCAGGAATGTTTGGAATAGTCCATTTGTTTTTGAACCCATAGAAAGGAAATTTTTTCCTTCCTCTTTATCCACCATTATCTAAGTTAAATAGCAGATCTTACAAACTCTTCTTTTAATAGTAAATCATCCACAACATGTGGGCAGTTAGCCAAGGAGATTTAAGATGATTTACTTGGTTGAAATAATTTACACAATTGAACTTATGCATACAGTACAAAACTATGAACAAAAAGGTGAAGCAAACTTTTTTATTTATATTCAGGTAAAAACATTAACCTGATGAAGTAAATTATTGCAGATTTGAGAAATCAGCACATAAAACAGTTGGACAGAGCATTGCTTACAGGTGCTTTATCTGTGTCAAAAGACCAAGGCTGAACTGTTTGTTCCAAGCTAGTACTGGGGGGCAAAGAGGGAGGCTAGAAAAGTAAACATGAACTTAAGTCAAGAATAAGAAATTTTTGTTTACTTGAACAGGGAATAAAACTGCTAATTTGTCTTTTAAAAAACTATACATCAATTTGAAATGTGCTGGCCTTATAATAATAAATAATGGCCAGCCCAATCTGTTGATTTTTCAACTACACAAAAGAAAGAAATTCTTCCCAGCCTCTGGGTAAGAGGCTTTTGTTGCCTGAATCACTGTGTAAACAGTTCTAGAGTGTCATCTGGTAAAGACTGTAGCCAATATATCCTACTACTACGTTAAAACTAAGCTCTACCTAATTACAAAGGCTGAATTATATTGACAATATATATTTTTAATTCAGTAAAATTTAAATTATATCTTAATTTGAGAGAAAACATGGAGCAATAAATGCCCATGCGAACCAAAATGTAACAATTGTTGAGTGTTGCACACAAAAAAGAACCAAGTGAATTGCACATCAGACAATACAAGAGGAAGGGAAAAATCAGAGGCATGTGAAGGGACACAGAACTAGTCTACTAAACTAGATTTGTCAAATACATGTGTATTTTAATTTCTGTACTTATGTACAAAACTTGTCTTTGGAGGAAAAAACTGCAGACTTAGCTAGATGGATACACACAGCCCGATATTAAACTGCACAGCGACATTTATTGTTCCAGCCTGGAAAAACATCCCTTTTTTAAATTTCACACAGCAAAGCAAGTTAAAAACTTCACTCATCAAATAAATGATAATTTAAACAAGAACTTGCTAAAGAAACCTTGTCACAACAACTTTTTAGGGCCTGATCACTTTAAGTCCATTGGGCCTTTAATGAATATCAACCAAGTGTCTTTGTTTATAATCTGCAAGCCGTTTTTCTACAACAAGAAGGCGTAACACGTTTCCTTGACTCAGGTGATACATTTAGAAAAGAATCATGATTTTCTCTTTGCTGTAACAGGCAGACATTGCATTTTTCATTGTGATCAGGAAAGATGGAATGACTGCTGCCCTTCTCTTGCAGCTATCAAGAGTTTTTCACGCATTATCTCAATACTTGAATAGTCCGGCAATTTGAGATAATTCACACAAGTCATTACTGAGGGCAAGAAGTCATCTGGATTTTCTGTAGACTCAAATGTCTTGCGTACAATTGTCAGTGGAGGATTCAAACTTCGAAAGCCTGAAAGGAGAAGAAAAGATCCACTGTATTTCTCTGAACGTAACAGGAAAATTACTTTTCTTAACCTACTATGAAACTGACAGTAATTCAGCACAATTGGCATTCTAAATTATGACTCTTCAACCTTTGCTTAAGAATATTTCCACATTACCACAACCTTAAATGGAAAGTAAAAAGCTAGACGTACTTTCAATTTATGCCAACTAATTTTTGCTTTTTAGTTACCGTGAAGACTCAAACTAGACAGGTCCATTTCACTTTTTGGTTCTTCAGCACTAGCACACTACTGCAATCTATACATGAAAACTAAAAAATGTAAGCAGGGCTGAAGTATATTCATAAAGATGTCATTTTTATATACAAAGCAGTCAGTCAGTTAAGGAAGCTGGCAAAAGGTATTTTATCTACAATTAATTTGATTTTTTAAAATATACACCTGCATAACCATGAACATATTCAATATCAGGAGGCAGATTCCGAACAAGGGCATCAAATATTCTCTCATTTTTTCCCCTTTATTCCTTTTCCTTCAAAAAATAGCATCTTCTTTTTATACCCTCTTTTACATTTTAGGATTCAGAATCAATGTTTCTACAAATATGGTCTCATTTCTTGACAGGAAGTCTTAGTGACTGTGCTTCCTGTAAGGAAAAACACTGCCATTTTATTATTTGGCCCACCGTAACTTATTACAAGTTGTCTCATGGTTAACAACATAACCATGAACACTGAACTGCTTTTCCCCCAAAAGAGTAACAATTTGTTTTAATGTGGACTATTCTGTGTCAGGTAGCACGATATCTGCTAACACTGATATCAGCTATGAAATATTGTACATTATCTGTCGTCTCTATCTTGTGAAGTTATTCAAGCAAAATCTTCTTTATTAATGTTACTATTCAAGACATTTTATTTATGCAAACTTCAAAAATGTGAACTATTATAACAAGCTTATAGCACTCCAAACTTTTGTTAACTAACATTTCAAGTTTTGAAAATGATATATGCAGATTATAGGTAACTACTGAAGTGAAGAACAGAAACGGTTTTGAATGATTCACAAATGCATTAGCTGTGCTGATTATACACGAGAGTGCAGACATGATGGCAATATCTACTAAATAAACCCACCTCCTACTGGCAGTCTAGGGCTACCGGTCACAAACTGGAGAAATAATCTTTGTTGCTCACTATCAAGACTACTAAGAATTTCAAACAGGTACTTCACAGCTCGACTAAAAAGAGAAAACAAAAACAGCTGTTTATTTTAAAATATATATATTGTAAGCGAAAGAATAAAAAACATTTATATCACAGCATTAATGAGCATGGTTCCATGCTCAGACTATGTGTATTATAAATGCTATTTTTATGAACAAACATCTCAGTTTCTTCCCAAAATGTGTAAGAGGTGTTGCATCATTTCATGTACAGCAACTATGAAAGGTATTTAGTTTATTTTAAGATTAATCAAATGCACAATTTTCAACATTTGGTATCCTAGTATCAAATCCATATTACCTGTCATGTGTATAACCATGATCTGGCCTGCAGCATTCCATTAACGTCTTTGCATCCCAAGTGTCTGTTTTACTGCCACACAGGAGCTGATCCAACTATAAATTTAAGCAGAGAGAACAGTTTTGTCCTTGTGCGGACACAGAACGAAGACTGTGCATGCGGATTACAACATGAATCTATTTTCTGGAACAACATTCAGGAAAGTTACTTCTGCTGAATTGTGCAATACTACAGAGCTCATTTGACTTTAATAGCCCCATCCCAATAATAGCTTCATTTATTGGATCCGGACATCTCCAGACCTCCTGCTACTAGTGGGCTGCATTTCTTCCTGTAGTTAGAAACAGTCCAAACTTGTGTCTCAGGCTGTGGGCACTAGCCAGGCTAATTCAATGACATTTGGGCACTTCTCGCTCAACCTTTTTTATGAGTCTTATACAACTAATTTCAGGGAAACAGACCGCTTCTCTCTCACCCTTCTTTCCCTCCCATTGCAGGTGCACTCCTGATCAGAGACTTTTAAACAGGAGGGGACTGCTGCCAACAACTTAAAATGCATCTCAAAAAATAGTCTGTACCACTTCATACTGGTGCCCACCAACAGAAGAACAAAATACAGCACTGCATAAAGAGGAAAGGACAAAACCATAATAGTGGGAGAATCTCCCTTCCCAATGGCAAGTGACACAGTGTGATGCTGTCGATAGCTGAGCAGAGCTGAACTTTGGCCAGTAGGTGATACTTCTATGTAAAAGCACTATCACATTAATATAGAAAAAAATTAGAAGCAGCATCTACATGTCTCAACTTTAAAGGAACTACACATCACCATGCAAAGCATCAATAGGAAAATTAAAATGCAGCAATTCAGCCAAGCTCCTTTGCCATTTTTTTCCATGAAACTTAGAGGTAACGGTATATGTAGAAAGAGAAAACCTATTTAAGGTATGGGTTTTCCTGTCCATCCACACATCTAAAATGCTTATCCGGGCTCTCACTGCAATTACTACAACTCCAGAAAGAAAGAGAGTATGTTGACAACTGCAAGCTTGCCCCACATATATCCATTCCAAATGCTGCTGCAAAGATCATTCCCCTACCTGTTTTTTCTGTCACCCGATAAGAACGACCATACTGGTCAGACCAAAGGTCCATCTAGCCCTGTATCCTGTCTTCCAACAGTGGCCAATGCCAGGTGCCCCAGAGGGAACAAACAGAACAGGTAATCATCAAGTGATCCATCCCCTGTCGCCCATTCCCAGCTTCTGGCAAACAGAGGCTAGGGACACCATCCTTGCCCATCCTGGCAAATGGCCATTTCTCCATGACCTTATCTAGTTCTTTTTTGAAGAACACTCTCAGTCCCCCAACTGGCTCCCCACCCTTCTCCACTGCATCAAAATAAGCTGCTTGTTTTCACTTTCAAGGCCCTTTACAGCCTATCCCAAACGTACCCATCATCTCACGGTACACTGTCAAAATGTCAACTCCTGCCTCTAGTCCGTCAACAATGCCAGGCTCCATTACCCACGTTACATTTTTAAACAAGCACCTATGTGCCATCTCCCCTGCTGCCCCTAGCCATTGGAAGACTCTCCCTATAAACGGCCACAAATCTACCTCATTGCCACCCTTCAAGTCCCTCCATTGCCTACAAAAACCTTCACAATGATTAGGCAGCAGGTGTGCTGTGTCCATTACCTACCATGCTGATCAGTACTCTCTCATTGTTTCCTTGTGCTCCTGCATCCAACTATAACTACCCGCTGTCTCTTCTCTTACACTTAGTTATAAGATGTTTGGGGATGGGGACAGGGACAGTCTTTGTTCTGTTTGTGTACAGCATCTAGCACAATGGGTCCTGGTCCATGTCTACAACCAGTAGTTGCTGCCACAATATAATAATAAATAGTTATGAAGCTTCTTGATTCCTCTATTGTCCTCCAACACACTGGGAATATGTGAATCAAGAAATTTGCATTTAGGGTGGATGTATTACTTTCTTTGGGGAAAAAAAGAGTTACAATATACTAAATCTGATACTGCAGAAAATAAAATCCACCACCAGAAATACTAATTAGAACTACTATTAAATACAGAAGTCTCTCTATGTACAAACTAAGTACATAGTTTAAAACTCACTGAATTGTCTTGGTACATGAGTTTCATAAATATATTGCCCTATTTGTGAGAATTACACAATAACCTGCCCATAACTAAATATGGGGTTAAGAATGTAGATTAATAATAATCTACGTAACTGATTGATATCAGTTATAAATTAACATCTACCAACCTCTTCAGGATAGAAGTACTGAAGATGACTGAGGGGGAAGACTGATTCAAATCCATCTCTGAAAGAATCAAATTGTCTGGAAACACCTTCATTTAGTGCCCAGAATATAACCAGCTGTAAAAATAAAGAAGAAAAAACTACAGTAAGTGAACAGGCTATGAGAAGCTATGTGAATATTCAACAGTGGAGTTACACAAAGGATATGATGACTTGGCAAAAGAATCAGCAACATAACCACATGTCCATATAAAGATGTGTGAACCTGAGCTTGATTGAGTTGGTGCTGTACAATGTTGCACCACTTCGGTCACCTCTCACCAGCCCAACACCAGCATATTTGTTGTACCAATGCAACACAGTTGTACCTAGAAAGGGAAAACAACTTCCTCCAGAGACTGATATGTCACTCTAAATCTAACTGAAATTTGGTTACGGCATATGTTTAAAAACCAACTGGATAGTAAAATATTGACCTGTATAATCCTTCCACCTCACCCCCAATATGCAAATAATGAGACATTTTAAACAGGGAATTTGTTCTTAACTAGTTTAATAGAAATTGGATATATCTTCTTGAACAAGAGTAAGTCTGCCAGATGTACTTGTCACGCTAACTAACAGATGTTCTCCTGCTTCTGAAATCAGACACACGACTCCCATTCAAATCTTACTAAAAATCCATTTGAAATACATTATATGCAGCTAGAATACCATGTATAATATTCCCCCAAAATTGAGGTAAATATTTATTAAGCATTTAAAGTGCTCAGCTAAGCTTGGTTTATTAAAGAGGGTACATTAAAAAAAGTTGTATAAGTCATATTTCCTATGGTCAAAACATATTGAATGGCACAACACCTACAATCTATTATCAAAATCTAGATAAAGTTATTTTTTCCCTCATGAAATAGCATTATGTTGAAATGTATCCTTCTGGAAATCTCTGAAATAGAAATCCTTATTCTACTGAATATTTTTTCCTGCTAGATATGCATTGGTTGGTTTTATAATGTGACTGTTAATATGAGAAGAGTAACCTGGGAGAATTTTACTCCCAATTATCCCACAAGGTTTAACAGTTTATTGGACTTCAGAGACAGTAAATACAAAGAGGAAAAAAAAAAAAAATCTAGTCTTCCCCTACCTCCCACTTCTAAGAGAAGTAGGGTGGGCTGTAGAATGGACATGTGCAACATATCTCAAAGAACAACAGTAACAGAAAGGCAGGTAACACCCCCTACCCCCCCAAGTGATTGCACATGTCCATTCCACTGTTGGTTACTTACAAGTAGATTAACAT
The DNA here is from genome assembly GCF_015237465.2 of Chelonia mydas. Lineage (NCBI taxonomy): Eukaryota > Metazoa > Chordata > Testudines > Cheloniidae > Chelonia > Chelonia mydas. The sequence goes on along the minus strand of NC_057855.1, from coordinate 32,872,805 downwards.
GGAGGCAGGCTCTACCCCAACAGCGATTGTAGAACAGCCTGTCAGAAACTCCTCGACTGACAGGAAATGGCATAATGGGCAGCAAATGCGAGAACTGATGACCAGGTTGCCGCTTTGCAAATATCTCAAATAGGTCCTTGTACTGGGTAAGCCACTGAAGTTGCTTTCACTCTAGTCAAATGAGCCAATACTCTGGGTGGCGGCAAGTCATTAGCTAATTCGTAGCACAAATGAATACAAGAGGAAATCCTTTGAGTGAAAACCAGTTTACCTTTCACACAATCTGCAACTCCACTGAGGACCTAAAGGACCTAGTGTGGTCCAGTAGAATACTAATGCTCTCCTCACATCCAATGAATGAAGCTTCTGCTCATCTGTAAGAATGTAAGGCTTTGGGTAAAATGTTGGCAGAAAAATTACCTGGTTAATGTGGAAATTGCAGGCCACCTTTGTTATGAATTTTAGGTGAGAATGGAGGTAAGTTATCCTTATGGAAAACTGTATAAGGAGACTCTGAAAGCAAGTCTCTCAATTCAGCCAAATCTCATTGCTGAGATTTTCATAACCAGAAACGTCACTTTCATAGAGAGGTTGCACAGACAGCGAGTTGTGGGAGATTCAAAGGGAGGTCCCATTACTTTTTGTTAGTACCTGGTTGAGATCCCTTGGAGGAACAGGTTGATGCACCTGAGGGTATAACTTGTCCAACCCCTTTAGAAATCTAATAGTTATGGGGTTAGAAAAAAGCAACTACGCACCAGCGAATAAAATGCTGAAATCGCTGCCAAATATATTTTATTGGAACTGTCAGACCTTGATGTTTTAGGTGCAATAGATCATTGAAAATGTGGGTAAAGGATGCCTGCATTGGGAAACATTTTTCTATCTTTTCTCAACAGAAATGTCTCTCTCATTTGGCCAGGTAAGTACTCCTATTGAAGTCTTTCTGCTATTCAGAAGCACTTCCTGAATGTCTTCAGAACTCTGGGTAGTAATGGTATTGGAGGAACGGCAAGCAAAGCAGGGAGTTGGCCCAATGATAGCATCAACGCATCAACCAACAAACCTGAACTGTGACACTGCCTCCCACCTCCCGGGAGCAGAACAGATAGCATTTTCTGTTGCAAACAGGTCCACTTGGGGAGTCACCCACAGCTGAAAGACGGACCTGGCCATGTGCAGAGGTAGTGACCATTTGTGGTGAGCAGAGACTGATCTGCTTAGGTGACCTGCCAATATGTTCTGCTCTCCTTGGAGGTAAGCAGCTTTGAGGTGAATGGAATTGGTTATGCAGAACTCCCAAAGCAGAACTGCCTCCTGGCAGAGTTGGGATGAATGCACTCCTCCCTGTCAGTTTACACAGAACATAGTCGCAGCGTTGTCCATTAAACACTAAGATTTTTTCCGCACAGTAACAGGTTAGACAGATAGCTCATAGCTCCCTAACATTTATAAGAGTCCTCAGATCCTGGGAAGACCACAGCCCTTGAGTTTGCAGGGTTTTGATGCATGCCCCGCAACCAAGGAACGAAGCATCTGTGACCAACATGAACATTGGTTGCGAAGACACAAAAGGAACTCCCACACAAATGTTTGAAAGTTTGTCCCCCAGTCCAAAAAGGACAAAGTTACCTCTGGAATGCAAAACACTGTCTAGATGTCGATAGGGGGCATTCACTGATGCTAACCCTCCTTGAAGCCTTCTGAGGTGTACTCTGGCATGCTGTATTAAGTAGGTACATGCTGCCATGCTGCTATGTGCCCCAGAAGTCTGAGGCAAGGGTGCACTGTGGTAATGGGATGTGCTTTTGGATCCAAGATCAGATCTCGGAGCATTTGAAACCTTGACTGGGGCAGAAATGCACCGGCTTCCATAGCACCCAAGAATGCTCCAAAAAACTCTATTCTTTGTGGAGGTTTTAGAATTGTTTCAGCCAGACTGAGTAACAGCTCCAGGGCACTGAAGCTGGAATGAATGATGGTCATGTTGGACAGTACTTGATACTCAGACCAGCCTCTCACCAGCCAGTCATCCGGGCAATCTCCACAGATATGCATCTACTGGCTCCATATACTTTGTGAAAATGCAAGGGGCTGCTGATAAATGGAACGGAAGTACTGTGAATTGATAGTGGATTCCATTCACTATGAGCCTGAGAAGCTTCCAGTGATCCGGATAGGTCACTATATGGATGTAAGCATCCTTTAAGTCAAGGGCAACATACTAGTTGCCCTATTCCTGGGAATACAAAAAACTTTATTTTCTTCAGTTTCTTGTTTAACTCTTTGATCCAAAATACGTCTGAGACCAGATTTTGCTTTGGGAATAACACCCCCCCCCAAAAAAAAAAGAAGAAGAAAAAAAGAACAGAGGAACATCCTCTATAGCACCTACTAGAAGGAGAGACTGGACCTCCAAGAACCATCTAGTGAGAGTGGTCCCTAAAGAGGGTCAGGGAAGGGTGGTGGGAAGAAGGGATAGAAACAAACTGAAGAAAATACCCTAGGTCCACTGGGCTTAAGACTCTCCATTCCCATATGATAGGAGTCCAAACACAAAGGAAGTGGGATAGATGACTGGCAAAGATATGGATAGGAACAGATGCACTTGTAGTTACTTGTATCAAAATGCATGATTGGACTGGACTGCTAGTCGAGAGGAACCTACTGTTGCAGAGGAGGGAGGAAGATGGTCACTGCCTGTAATTCCTGCCCTTTCTTCTCAGCAGGTCTTGGGGCTGAGGTATTAAGCTCTGTGAGCCTGCTGGGGCCGGAACGGCTTCCTCTTTGTTGCTGGTGTAAAGATTCCAAGTGACTTCAGTGTTGCTCTGGAATCTTTCAGGCTATGTAGCCTATTGTGCATCTTTTCCAAAAAGATGAGAGGACTCTCAAAGAACAAGTCTAGGATGGTCTGCTGTATTTCAGCAGGGAGACTGGAAGACTGCATTTATGAGCACCTCCTCATAGAACAGATACCATGGACTGAGCTGCTGAGTCCAAGCCACCACTTACCCTCCTCTACCATCAGAATGAACTCCTGCCTGGAGTCCTCCAGTAGCCTCATATTTAAACTTCAGGATGTTTTCCCATAGGGACAAATTGTAGCAACTTAGGAGAACTTGCTGATTCGCAATTCTAAGTTGTAGGTCTCCCGACAAATAAAAGGTTTATAACCAAACAAATCCAGCCTCTGATTCTTTACTACCCTTTGGTGTCAACACTTGGTGCCCTGTCTCTCACACTCATTAACAGCTGCCACCACCAAAGAGCTTGGGGGCAGGTGAGAGTACAGAGTTATTCTAAACCCTTAGGAGGGACTAGTATTTCCCCTCTGTCCATTTAGCCATATGGAAGAAGGGGTCTGCCAAAGTGTTTTGAGTGGATCCACAATTGCTCAGTCAGTAGTGCCATTCTGGAGGGCCCCAGAGAGGCTAACATGTCCACTAGCTTGTTGGATTTCTCACAGATCTCTTCTACTTGAATGTTTAGCACCAAAGCCACTCTTAAGAAGTTATTGATAAGCCTGTAATCCTCCAGTGGTGGTGAATCGCTCATCTCTACAGCCTCATATGGTCTTGAGGAAGACCATGCACTAGGTCACTGAGGCAATGACTAATCTGCCTCTGATGATGGAGGAACTGTTTGAGTAACCTGCAGCTGCTTAGTACCTGTCCTGGGCATCTGAGAATGCTGTCTGTGGCGCTGATGATCTTGTGCACCCTTGAAAGTCAACTCAAAGGTGAGGGGAGGCAAGCCAACTGTGTCTATAAAAGCCACTGATGTAGTGGTGGGCTCCATTGTTGCGCAGGCCATTGCCCCTTGCAATGTGGCCAGTGCTGAGACTGCTGTGACATCCATGGACCATACTGATGGAGGATAAGCTTCCCCTTTAGTATGTGACACAAGACCCCAGTTACGAATCCAGTAAAGATGGCTCAAAGTCCTGCAATAGCGGTGGAGCAGAATCTGTGTGGACAGGAGACCGGTAAAGTAAAACTCGGGAATGGTGGTACCAGGCTTTCCCCTGAAATGTACTGGCCTCTTTAGGTACTGCATGCTGTTGCAGAGCTAGTGTGGGAATTAGTTTCTGATACCAGCCAAAACCCTTCCTGTACCACAGGAGATACCAGTACCAGAAGATCAAGCAGTTCTCTGGAGGAAGCACACATCTTTGGCATTGTCAGTACCAGAATTGGGTCTTGAGTTTAGTGTCTTTGTATAGCGACTTCAGGGGTCAGCTGTGACTGACCTGGTATAGGTTCTGGAGTCTATGAGCCCCTTTTTAGCAGAGGAACTCTTGGGGAACACTTCCCTTCAGAGTCCCCCCTGGTGTCCTTGCTTCTAGGTGGCCCCAGTACCTAAGGTCTTGCTGAATGAGGTCTACATCTCTTCACTATCAGAGACATAGAATGCGGTGCTAAAGACATCTTGGGAGATGCACTCTGTACTGATGGTGCTACTTTTGGAGTTTGCTCTGAACATGACTGCTCCAATGGAGGCGAAGTGCCATCTCCATAAAGGAAACATTTAAGTCTCGCTGCTCTTTTTTAGAGTGAGGCTTAAACCCTCTACAAATGTGACGCTCGTCACTGATGTGGCACTCCAAACAATTTAGACAGCTGGGATATGGTCACTGACTGGCATCAGCCTGGCGCTCAACCAGCAGGACTTAAACCCTGGAGAGCAAAACATGGCTCCAGTTCTGGTCCAGGTAATCAAATTTGGCCCAAAAGGGACCTAAATGTTGAAACCTATCACTAAGATTAACTATACTCTGTATCTAACCACTACTAAACAAACAAGCTGTATACAAAGAATGAGGGAAATAAACCTGTGATAGAAAGACTGAAAGTGCTGCAACAACCCGCACTGGCAGTAAGAAGGAGCTGGGGGCAGTTTCATCCTCCTATACTGGCATGCAGTGGTGTGCAACGGCAAAGGGCGCTCAAGCCACCCTAATGTGAAGGAAAACATTCTCTGAAAACTGTGCATAAGGCACATACAAAATTACAGTGGAGTGGACATATGGAATCGCTAGAACTACTCCTATTTACACAGAGTGATAAGGCACACAGTGAGCAAAAAGGCTCAGACTGCAGGGTTGTGACTGAGTCATGGGTGGTGAGAAGGAACTGAGGAGCAGTTAGTGTTGCTTCACCATCTGTGTGAGGCACGAGGACACTTGGGGTACAAGTGCAGCCCTCAGTGGGACACTGCTGATTAAAAGAATCTGAACTCAAATGCATGGGGTGGCATGCATATGGCCAAAGCACTCAGACTCAAAATGTATGGGAGCAGAAAACTTGACTACTTACATGATCAGGCAGAAGTCCCAGTACTAAATTTTCTAAGTGCTGGAAACTGATCACCACAGCATTTATGATATTGCTTATTAAAAGTTGCAAGTTTACTTTGGTTTGTGCAGTAGGAAATTGGGGGCGTTCTATCTACTATAGGGGTGGGCAAACTATGGCCTGCGGGCCAGATCCAGCCCCCCAGGGCTTTGGATCTGGCCCATGGAATTGCCACCCCTATGGTGCTGCGGGCCCCGCGCCTCTCCCGGAAGTGGCCAGCACCGTGTCCCTGCGGCCCCTGGGGGAGGGGAGGCAGAGGGCTGAGAGCACTGCCCTTGCTTGTGGGTACCTCCCCCGAAGCTCCCATTGGCCGGGAACAGGGAACCGCGGCCAATAGGAGCTTTGGGGGAGGTACCCACAGGCAAGGGCAGTGTGCGGAGCCAGGGACTGCAAGGCCAGCTGCTTCCTGGAGAGGCACAGGGCTGGGGCCAGGGCAGGCAGGGAGCCTGCCCTGGCCCCAGTGCACGCCGCTGCCACCCCGGAGTCGCTCCAGGTAAGCAGCACCGGGCAGGAGCCAAACCCCTTCTGCACCCCAACTCCCTGCCCTGAGCCCCCTGCCTGTACCCCAGCCCCATGCCACACTCTGCACCCCTGCCCTTAGCCCCTGCCGAACCCCCCGTGCACCATTGCCCTGAGCCCCCTCCTGCACTGTGCACCCCCTCCTATACCCCAACCCCCTTCCCTGAGCCCCCTCATACATCCCGCACCCCTCCTTTGCCCTAACCCCTTGCCCTGGGCCTCTTCCTGCACACTGCACCCCCTCCCGCATCCCAACCCCCTGCCCCAGCCCTATATTCATGGCCCTGCAAGCAGTTTCCCCCACCCAGATGTGGCCCTCAGGCCAAAAAGTTTGCCCAGCCCTGATCTACTACCATTTATTACCATCTGGAATATTCTGTGGAAGCGAGTTCTGAAGTGAACAAAGACATAAGTTAAAGGTGTCAAGAAAAATAGCACTCAAGATTTTATAAAACCAGTTGCTAGGGTGGACAAAAAAGTGATTCAAGCAGAATTCTGAAGACTCTCACCTTCCACATACCGTCTGGCTTGCAGAGGTAGAGTCCCAAAGTAATTTCAGAAGCCAATAATCTTGTGTAGCAGTGTTTTGCACTACTAGTCCAAAGTATTGGTTCAATACTTGGCCCAGTAATTTCTGGCTCTGTTTTCAGAGGTGCTAAGAACCCATGGCTCCCAGTGAAAAATCATGCCATTTAGGACTACATTTGCCATGGATACAAAATAAGTTTTCTGAAACCTTAAGGAACAGATTCTTCTACAGTCGAGTTGTATATTACAAAGACTCAAAGTATTTGTTCTAATTTCTTACCAGGGCCTTCAGACAAACAGAAGCAACCAGCTGAAAAGTACTACTGCTATGACCAATTTGCAAAAAACAAGCATCTTAAAATAAACTACTTTGAACTAACTATAAGACAGAAAGAGAGTTATGTGATTAAAAAAAAATTACAGCTTTGCTTTTACGTACTCTGAGATACTCTTCTAAATTGTGGATGGTGACAGGTATATCTTTTCCCCCTTTTTTCAGCTCTATATTGGGAAACCCAGGTAATGTGAAATCCAGCCCTAGATCTTCCACTGAGCAGCCATTCATATTGAGGGTCTCCAATGCATACTGTAAACTTTCTTTGGTCTAAAAAAAATTGAAAATGAAAGCCAGTGAATAATTCAGTCACTTACATTAGTTTATCAACAAATTATTTAGCATTCTAACACATGTAATATTGGTTACTAAATACATAATACTCATTGCAGACCAGTTATTGAAACAGATCAGCTACAGATTACAGTACTTTTTGTTCCCCTTTAATCTTAACTTTTAATGTATATAAAACAAGTTAACTAATCAAGATAGTCAATAACATATGCCTTGACTGTGAACAAGCATAGTTTTGCTGATGTTTCTGGAGTTACTTTACTTCAAAGCAGAATCAGACAGCTAGTAAAGGTTGGTGTGAAAAAACAAAACAAACCGGGCTTTGTTTTAACGCAGACTAAAAAACTGAGCCTAAAAGAGTAGAAGCCATCAACTTAAACACCAAGAATTACACTGATTTTCTGATGAGACATGTGTTACAGTAAATGAGAGCTATAATACTGCATACATACTATTTTCAATCTTTTTACTGTTGGGAAATTAAATGGGGGAGAGAAGAGACAAACTTCTGCATCTAATAGTAAGTTCTCATGTGCATGGCAATACATGATCATAACTCAGTAGTCAAAATGACTACTACTAGCTGCTATTGGGAGTTGGGGAACAAATTTGCTGCCAACTTATTGGCAACTAAGTGGCATCAAAGTATGTTTTTTAAAGAAACCTTTCAAAATGTGAGGAATAGGTAAGTTTGTAGATTCTAAAAATGAGTACACATGTGAAAAGTCTACCACAATTCTCCTCAATAGAATGTTGTTGATATTTACGGTTGATAGTGAAGAAATCCACAGAAGTCTAAGAATACACATATTGTGAAGGACATGTGCAAACAAAACTGAATATGAATATTTCCATAAATCTGCAAATTAACAGATTACACTATGGGTTTCCATAAAGAGTTTCACAAGGAACACAGGAGGAGCCTTTGCTGCATTACAAGGAAAACGTAACTAAGTAGCCCAATAAAAGCTTAGCATTTTGGGTACTCAAAGCTTAATAGGGACTTTTCTTGCAAAAGATAAGGAAGTCCTGGTGTAAAAAAATCCTTTAAAGTGAACTAAACAAGTTTTAAATTAGTAAAAACTGTTTAAAATTTTAAGTTAACAGAATGTGCATAGACCTACACATTTTGAAACAAGACATCACAGCTGCAAGTCATTTCCACCTTTACTTATTTGACTAGACCCAAGTGCACTCTCCTGAGTTTCTTTCAACAATTGATGGTATGACTAACATCTAAAGCAGTGCAGGAAGCGCTTCAGTTCACCTTTAAATCTGTTATTTAAGCATATGTCTGTCCTATAAGAGAGATGTGTGATTCCAAGATCACACAGACAAACTGGAACTTGGTCTCATCTGAGCTATCATGCTAAAAATAATGGCATCTACCACAGCTGCAGCACAGGCTAGCTGTCCAAGTACCATGAGGCTGAGGTGGGTTTATACTTGAGGAGAATAGCCCATGCTGCTCTCCTGTGGCTGTGCTACTATTTTTAGCATACCAGCCCAGATGAGAGCTAGCATATGTGCAGGAGAGCTGAGAATCACACCTCTCGCTCATAACACAAGCAGACTAAGGCTAAATGACTACAGGTTTCTCAAACTATAACTCCATCACTAGTAGGTTTTGCTAGCATTAATTTTATTGACACCTTTAAAATAAAGGCTATGCACTACTGTGTAGAAGAAAAATGGCTTGTTAACTTATCTCTGGAAGTATCAAAACACTACTACAGTATTACTGGCTCATGTACTTTCTGACATGTGGCACTGAGATGGTGATGCTTGTTTAACAGCTTTTCCCCTTGAGGCACTATTAAGCATACACCTAAAAAGAGATATACACGTCACATCTGATATCAACAAAGACTGCATCTGCTCTAGAAGCATGCACGATAGCCTAGTGCTGGGAAAATGTGTACACCAAAAGCCAGCTGGTGGCCTTGTAAGTGTCTGAGATAGATATAAGGAGGACATGTGGCACCTTAGAGACTAACAGATTTATTTGAGCATAAGCTTTCATGAGCTACAGCTCACTTCATCGCCTGAGGTCGATATGTTCTTCAGTAAGGCCACAAAGCTACACGGAAGTCTGATGGAATGGTCGTCACCAAAAGGTGGAGGACGTACCTTCAAGGCATCATTACAAGTCAAGATGCATCCCAAAACTCAGACAGTTTTTGGGTGGTCTTTCATTCTTTCCATGATGGAAATAGAGTCTGAGAGAAGCCCTGAAGAGATTATTCCTGTTGAGGTAAAAGGCAAGAGCTCTTATATCAAGTGTGTGGAAACTGGCTTCCTCTCTAAGAAGCAAGGCTTGGAGCAAGACACCAGTAAATGAACATCCTGCTTAATGTGAAATGGATGCAACTTTAGGTAGAAAGCAAGGATGGGGACGTAATGTCACCTTATCACTCACACAGAACACTGTATACAGTGGAGCAGACAGAGGACCTTCTAATTTACCTATCCTTCTGGCCAAGATGATGGTTATGAGAAATGATGTCTTAAGGCCCCATGGTGGAGTTGGTTCTTGGACAAAAGATTAATCCTTGCAGTAGTCGGGTGAGTAAAGACTGAAAATCCCTTAATGTGGGAGAGGGGGGAGTGTAACTGAAAGGCTGTAATGGCAGCCAGGTGGACCATAATTTAGCTAAGTAATAAACCAATAGTTTTCAAAATATAGCAGATAATCAAGAATGTACATGAGGACAGACTCAAGAGACAGATTGTTCCACACACTAGGCTTGAAAATAACTTCACTTCTGGAGGTAAGTTTTCCTTGTTGTGGCCATGATGGCATTAGGAGGATGGCTACAGATCTCTCACTTCAACTTCAAGACATTGAACAACAATGGTTTTGGAGGTGAGCAGACAGCATTTCCCAACAAATTGCAGCCCCTCAGCAGAAGTGTTGGCTCTTTGCACTGGACACCGATGCAAATAAAGTTCTCTAGGGAGCCCTGCCTGAGCCGAATCTTCTGAAATACAACCATAAATGGGAGCTGAATTATGTGGTGACAGAAATACCTGCTTAGGGAGTTCACTATGTTGTTCTGTAGCCTTGGTAGATAAACTACTATCTGGTGGAATATGCACCAATTCTAGAGTTTTATGTTGCCTGTGCCTAAGTACTGGGATCTTGCTCCTCCTTGGTGATTTTTATAATTTTGATACGGAGAGATGTTCCTGGGGCAGCGGGAGTGAAACACTTGCCCTGGGCTGTGAAGTCCTGAAAATGGGCACCACAGCCTCACAGGGAGGCATCTGTGGCGATTATCTTTGTGCAGGATGGACACGAGAGTAGAATTCCTACACAGCTTTTGAGTATCCCTTCCACCACTTGAAGTGAAGAACCATCTGTGGTAACACGTACCTGGATAGTTAGAGTGCTTGTTGGGGATGCAGACAGACCTAAGCCAGGCTTTAAGACATCAGAAGTATAGTTTTGACAGGAATATTACAAATACGCACTGCCATGTTGTCCAGAAGTCAAAGGCAAGCCCTTGCTGTGGTTTGTGGGCTCTTGTAGCCTGGCAATGAGGCTGGACAGTATAGCAAGCTTCTCCATGGGCAGGCATGCTTTGCCAGTAACGGAGTCTAGAGTGGCTCTAATTAAGTCTATTCACTGTAAAGGTATGACTCTAGATTTTTCTATGTTGAGGTGAAAGCCCAAAAAGTGGAAAGGGGATTGGGGCCTTGTTGATTGCTGACTGCTTCTTGAGAAAAAGACAGTGACCCTTGATGAGCCAGCTGTCCAGGAAAGGAAATATGATTATTCCCATCTGATGAAGATGGGCTACAACATCTGAGAAGAGCTTTTTAAAGACCATTGGGGCAGTTTAAAGGCTGAAGGGTGGGACCTGGAATTGGTAGTGGTCCTTGCCAACGATGAATTGTAGGAAACATCTGCGGGAAGGATGTATAGCATATGAAAGCATGCATCCTGGAAGTCAAGGGAGATGAACTAGTACCCAGGATCTAAAGAGGGAATTAGTGCTGCCAATGTTGCCATTCTTAACTGTTGGAAGAGGACAAAGGCATTCCTGAAGTCCAATCTGGGAAGTATCTTGAGGGGAAGTCTTTTCCTACAAAGTCTACTGGAACAGGTTTAATCAAGTCATGAGTAGGAAGGATTGTTCCTCCTGTCTTAAGAGACTTTTGTGAGAAGGGTCCCTGAAAAAGAAAAAAAAAAAAAAAAGGAGATGAGGAGAGGGGTTGGAAGGGTGGATGGAACTGAACTGAAAGGAAAGGAATAGCCTAATGAAGCCACCTCTACGATCCATGTCTGAAGTGATGAGCTCCCGAAAGGTAGGAAAGGGGAAAGACTGTCCCCACAGGAGTGATGGAGGACAGGTTGGTGCAGCATATGATCCAGAAAGGGGAGCAATTCGTGACCCTCGACCAGTCGATCAAAACAAATACTTGGAAGTAGTAACCAACTGCAATCTCACTGTGGAAGACAGACCGTTCTTACGAAATCTAGGCCTCCTTGAAGGTTTGGTTGGTCTCATGGAGGTCTGGTAGTGAACTGAGAGAGACCACTGAGCTGTTTGCGACTTGCTGTATTTTCTACTCCTGGGGGAATTCTGTCTAATGGTAATGTAGCTAGGTTTCATGTGGTATCTAGGAGCAGCTGGACTGACCTGCTCCATCCTGTGTGCTGGAGGGAGTACAGTGCCGGTCAGCACTCCTCCTTCCTTGCCACATCAAAGGAGGGCAAAAGACATTTCCTCTTGTGGGAAAACGCTAGAACCAGAGTGTGGGGTGGCATCACTTGCCAGATCTGAAAGCTACCGCTGGTCAGACGAGGTCCTTGGTGCTGAAGTGGGCCTCATGGCCTGCTCCAGAAGGTGCTGTTTCAACAGCAAGTCTCTCGCCACCTGAGTCCTCTTTGTGAGCAACTTGCAGATGAAGCACCTCAATGTGGTCCTCGTCAAGAGGCAACAAGCACCTCCTGTGGGGGTTGCTATTGTTGATGGTCCCTATGCAGGATGGACAATGCTTGAACCCTGGGAAGGGCATCACACAGGCAGCCAACTACTCTATTAACACTAAACTAACAGTTAACCAAACCTAAGGTACTACTACTATATACACACACAGGAAAAGTTACCAGAAAAAAAGAATGGAAGTGTGAGGTGAAGACACCACAGCGACCTTCAACTCTAGCCATGGTTGGTCAGAAGGAACGGACGGTTGGGGCAGCACCACCCTTATACTGCCACAAGAGGGGCTGTGGCCACAGATACTGACCCTATGGATACTGCTAGGCAAAGTTTTCTGGCTCCAGTGCACATGGCGTGCACACCCACATGAAATATATGGCTGCATCTCTACTTTAAATTAAAAAAAAAAAAAAGAAAAAAAAAGAAAGAAAGAAAAGCTATTACAAGCAAATACTCTCTGGGAGAGGAGGGTGATTGGGTGGAAAAATTAGGTGGTAATAGGAGGAGAAGAGTTGGGGTGGATCAGTTGTTTGGGAAGGGAGACATGGAGCGAGAAGAGGGACATGGAGGTGACAGGGGCGCCTGCCAGCCCTACATTCCCCTCCCATGTATGCAACACAATCTGAAAGTTCACAGCCCATCTAAAGAGGTTCATAGATTCTAAGATCAGAAGGGATCTTTACCGTCATGTAGCAAGACATTTTCTAATCCTTTAATCATTCTCACAGCTCTTCTCTGAACCCTTTCCAACTCATCAACATCTTTCTTGAACTCCCCCTACCCTTTCCCTGCCTCCTTTAGATGAGCCAAGCTCTGGAGAGGTCTGAGCCTCCTTCCCTACTCCCCCACCCTACCCCCCGTGACATTACTGACATGATGTGGGACAGTATAGATCATTGTTGCAACCAAGGTCCTGTAGTGGCACCAAATCTTGTGTAAAGGGGGTCAAATAAGGTGTCTAAGACAAGGTTACGGTTTGCCGGTTATGATTATGCTATCTATATGCATGTATCATTTTTGTATTTAAAGTATTGGCTCTATACTGTCTGTAGTTCAAACTTGTGCTATGCTTCTGGGCGACACCCCAGACAAGTTGGTGTCAGCTCTGCCTAGCCTGCTTGATGGCCCATTAAGGACGATCAGCTATACAACTGTCCATTGAGAGAAGGCAGATACACCTTGTGACTCAGCAAGGCATGCAGGGACATGCCTATGGACAGAACTCTGAGGTTTTTCCATGCCATGTGATGGACAGCTGGTCTTTGGGACAAAGAAAGCAGAGACCACATGGCAAGAGATTATAAAAAGCTGCTGCAGCTCCTCCATCTTGTCTTCAATCCTGCTTCTTATCTCTGGAGGGACTTTGTTTAGAGCTTCTGTTTGTAACAAAGGACTGATGACCCATCCCAGCTGTGGATGCACTCCAGAGACTTGAGTTGAACCTGCAGTTTATTCTATCACTGCTACAAGCCTGAACCAAGAACTTTGCCACTACTGTATATAATTGATTCCATTTAACCAATTCTAGCTCTCATCTAGATCTTTTTCCTTTTATGAATAAGCCTTTAGATTTTTGATTCTAAAGAACTGGCAACAATGTTTTGTGGGTAAGACCTAATTTGTATATTGACCTGGGTCTGGGGCTTGGTCCTTTGGGATCAAGAGAACCTTTTTTCTTTTACTGGGGTATTGGTTTTCATAACCATTTTGTCCCTGTAACCAGTGGCACTGGTGGTGATACTGGGAAACTGGAGTGTCTTAAGGGAATTGCTTGTGTGACTTGTGGTTAGCCAGGGGGTAAAACCAAAGTCCTCTGTCTGTCTGGTTTGGTTTGCCTTAGAGATGGAAAAACGCCAGTGTTTGGCTGTAACTGTCCTGCTTTAAGCAATTTGTCCTAAACTGGCACTCACAGTTGTGTCCTGCCAGAACCAGCATCATTACACTCTTCCCACCCCCATCTGAGCTGGGATCCGAGGGTATGAGCTCTGCTTCCTGCCCTTGTGTGTGCACCAAGCTCTGGGGGGCCCTGCACATCTATGAGGTTCTGACCTGCAGGGCGAAAGAGTGCTAGAGCCCCCCTCCTGCCAGAGCCCAAAGTCTACACTGCAATGAAACAGCCCCACAGCCAGAGCCTGGCAAGCTGGAGTCAGTTGGCACAGCCAGCTGACAGTTTCTCTCTGCTGTGTAGACATCCCCTCAGAGCTATTATTTCAGGCTGCATTCATCTCCACTGGATGTTCTTTCATCTGAGAAATCTCAGAGATGAATAGGTCACTTCACACCTCTGAGTTTGCTATGCTGCTGCTGATGGATGTGTAGAGCCCTCCCATAGTTAAGGTTAAAACCAGCCTTCTGTTTAAAGGAGGACTCAGTGTTACGTGAATTGTCTTGAATAGTCTCTAGTATTTTCATAAATTGCAAATACTAAAATGACAACTGCAGCCATCATCCCTTAATTATCCTCACTTATCCCTGTTGGCCCTGTTTATTCCCCTCCCCTCCAGGAGGTTGGTATTGGGCTTTTTCAGATGATTGCTCCCCTTCTGCAAGTGAGATGCAGATTGCCTTTGACTGAATAGGTCCCTTCAATGTATACAAGACAGTCAAGTTTTACAGATTTTTCACACTATTGCTAACAAAAACTCAGCTGCACAAATATTAATACTGGGAGCCCTAGTGAAGACTGGCCTCTGAATCTGAGCTGAGCTAGATAACATGGTGCTTACCAAGCCAGCAGCCAATCTATATTACATTGTTGCCACTAGTGGAGTGGAACTGCTATTAGTAACTGGGAAAGTTTTGGAAGGTTTCCCTAGCATAGACAATATGCAAAGTTATCAAAAGCACCCTAGCCATCCCACTGAAATACATGCTCCCAGAAACATCCTGCAGTTTAGCAAAGCAAGTATTTACTTATATTTGGGTTCTGAAGTGGCTTCAAAGTCTCAGATCTCTTGGATACATGGAAGGGGACAGGAAAGACCCAAAAATTCATAGTAAAGCCACATTTTCCTGGTGAAGGTTTTCATTAAAATAAATAAAAACTCGTTAAATTACTGACTGAACTTGTAAGACTAACGTCTTGATGGGAAGTTTAGAGCAAATACTAAACCATCACTTATCAAAATACACAGCGTCAAAACTCAGATGATCAGAGCAAATACTAAAGGGAACACTGAAAGAGACTTCATGGCATTAAAGCAAGAACTGAAGCAACTCTTCAACTTCAGACGCAGACAAGACCGGTCTATGTTTCGCTCTTCTGCCAAATATTTCCCACAAATACTTCACTAGCTCAGTTCCAGTGGAGTGCTAGCATAGGCAAAGCTGTCAGCATTTTAACTAAGGCCAGGTCTACACTACCATTACTTAGGTATAACTTCCGTCACTCAGGTGTGAATAAGCTATCCAAAAAAGCACTGTAAATTACACCAACCTAAGCGCCAGCATGGACAGCACTATGTCAGTGGGAGAGCTTCTCCCACCGACACAGCTATCGCCTCTTGCAGAGGTGGATTTATTGTGCCAACAGGAGAGCTCTCCTGTCAGCATACACCTGCGCCGATATAGCGCTTCTAGTGTAGATTAGCCCTACATCTTCTAGACCTCATCTGAGCAGAACTGGTAACATTGGCAAAATTCTGAAAAGCAGCCTGGCTACCTCTGTGTATGCTATCTTTTAGGAATTGTACTGAGGTATCAAAGCTCTTCCTGAGTACAAGTAGCTTCTCCCACTTTGATCAAAAAATTAGATGTGGACAATTTGCTTGAAGCAAAGTGAAGAAATTCTCATCATGTCATGCCTCAAATATCAAGGCTGTTTTAAAATTAAGGAATTCAATACAGTACTGGCTTTTTGACCTTGTATTGGACAGGTATTTTAATTTGTGCATGTATCTGATTCTGCTAAATCAGGAAACTCAGACTAACGTCAAAAAACATGATGTGACATTTGTCTCAATTTATTCATTTTTCTTCAACGTGTGAAAAGTCTTGATTGTACCGGGGGAAGGATAATCTTCCTGATGTGTCTACAGAGCTGCTGAGGAGTGCCCAACATACAATGGTTACCCAAATAAACCCTTCTCTATAATACCAAATTTCTTAGCAGTGTTCTTAAAAAACCCAGAAGTGTGATGCATAGTTAATAATTGTGCTTATATGCAATTCAGGCTGTGCCTAGAGGTGAAAACTCTTTGCTAATAAAAGACTAGGAATTCACTCATTGCCATATACTGTATGCCACATCATCCAACGTAGATTTGTCTGTACCTTTACAAAAAGGTCACGGTGGTTGCCCATTGCTAGCAAATTATTTACAACTTTGACTTCAAATTGATATGAGAGGAATAGTAATACTGATAAAAAATAGTAATTTTTATTAGCATATTAAGAATATACCAATTAAGTATTTATAAGAAGATACTTATGTTCACTCTATGTCAGCTATGGCTTGCAAAAATCCAGAAATATGTAAAATCCAGGTTGGCCTTTCCCCTTCATATAAATTACCCTCCCTTCCTACCTGTGATTTGTCCTGTTCAAGTCTTTTCTTCTGTCTCACTATATCTTCAAGATGATACACTGATCTAGCTACCACTGGATCAATATTAAACAAGTCGTGTGAAGTTAAGGAAGTTTCCTGTCGTAACATCCATTTGTAAAAAGGAAGGCCAAGGGGAAGGTCCACCTGGAAGCCAAAGCAGCATTGTTTTTAAATTAATAGTTAATGCAAAACAATTTACAGTTTCAATAGCTTTAAGTTTTGATGTTTCATTCCCTGAGCAGTACCTTTTCCAACACATTTTTTGGACTAGTAGAGAGTAGTTTGTCATACAGTATATATAGTACTTTGGGATAAATTTATAGTGGCGATTTTAATATAAAAGGACAGAGTTATGTTGAAAGACCTAGGTATGGTAGTGATAAGCAAGTATGAATTTTCATCATTTGCTACTATATCACAAGCCCCATATAATTTTGGGCTAAATACACAAAGGGATAAAATCACAATGTAAACAGAAATTAGGTGCTTTCTCTTTCAGAGAAAGATGAGCTAGAGTCACTCAGGAGACCCCCTAACAAGATTACCACCCATCTTCATTTTAAAATACTGACTGGTGTTGAAAGTGCTGAAATTCAGGTTCTCTCAATATTATGCCATAATCAAACTCGCAGCATTACCAACTTTGTCTTCCTGAATCTAAAGTCTAGCAGTAAGTGTTCTACATTGGAACCTCCAGAAAATATTGTTATATATTACTTCAGATAAAAATCAAATTTCATTCTTACCAATCTGAAATCCATGATCGCCTTAGCCATTAGTTTTCCCAGAAAACGGAACTTCATTTTAACCTTTGCAATGTGAGCTGGTTTAGCTGTTCTACCAAAAGGAAGAGCAAATAGGCCTTGGAGATTATGAATATACTTTGTGCCTTCTTGACTTCCTGTTGGGGAAAGAAAGACGGGTGGGGGGCAAGTTCAGTACTTGCATAATGCTGTTTCATTTAAAAAATGAGTTAAAGGCACAGAGTCCAGTCATTCGGGCCTAAAATTTAAGTTGTTAAAAATGTCAGTTGATATTTCTATTTCACCCCATCAGTTACAAATTTAACCATTCCTTGCAGCACTAGCAAAAAACAAAAACAATCTTGTAATACTGCAGGACAAACTGAAATAGAAATGGACTTGTTTTTATTTGCCAAAGCTGAACAAAAAGTTTAGAATTTTAATATTTTCACTGTTCATATTCATAACACAGAAATTTTAATAAGTGATTACCCTGACTGTGTCCCTTTATTTTTATTGCTTCATTTTCTCAAAGTTTAAACATTCCATCCAGATTTCTAAACATATGAATGTACTTACATAACATAAAAGTCTTAAGATAATAACCGCTCGAGACCAAGACCAACTGGGAAAATGTCTATTATTTCTTATGATTATTATATGTGACTGTTTCCCTGTTCAAGTGTGTATTGCTGCCTGCCTGAACGCATGGACTTTACCAAAGAAGGCTGTAAAAGGGCTGAGGTGCCAAGTAGGAAAGGTGACAAAATAGCCTTAGGTACCCAGCTTCACAGGAGTCAAGATAACAATGGCTTGGCCATCAACTGGGGGAAGAAGTTACACAGCTGGCTCCATCCAGATTAGGACATTTTACTCTTCCCAAGGCTAAGCCTGGGATCAAAGGAGACCCTAAAAGATCAAAAGACCTTAACAATTAAAAAGCTACCCAAGGCAGAAGGGGTGGGGGAGGAGAAGAGGGTAGAGAGGCCTCAGTATGGGTCAGTTAAAAAGGTTGGCAGTCTGATTGAGACACTCAGAAAAGAATGCTAGGAGTGTAGGCTGGTTCTCTCAACTCAGATGGGGAAGAAGCCAGACCCACTTGAGCTCTGGATAGAGATTAATCTTAGGTAGCAGAATGTATGTTCAGGTCTCTTATTTTAAATCCACTTCTAAGTGCCGTGTATCTTTTGGGCAAAACAAATCATGCTTTGTTTTGAAGTGGTTTCTTTCTCACTTCAAATATATGTGATCACAGGCTCCTGGAGAAAATCTCTTCTTGAAAATGCCAACTCCAGTTTCTCCTGCTGGATTAGTTATGGTTGATGTCCATGTGGCTGTAAGGTCCATGTAAGGTCCATGTGGCCTGATTTTGGGGGAGGTGGCACGCGGGCAGAAGGGGTTCCACTCAGAGATCACTGAAAAGGGGCAGCAGTGCAACTAGTCCAGTAACCATGACAAGTTACCTTTGACAACCACTGTTTTGGATAGAATTACACTTTAAGGCATTAGAACCTGGAAGTCCCATAGGTCAGTTTCTGAAGCAGCTGAAAGTACATTGATAATCAGAAAAACAGTCACCTTTTGGATTGGATAGAGTTACTTCTTCTCCTCTCCAGAGGCCTAAGTCTGCTCTCTGTAGTTCCTGAGATACAAGTGCATAAAACTCCAGTGTAGGTCCTAGACCTGTGCCAACCTTCAGAGAGAAAAGGTAATTTTTCATTTAAAAATTTGAATATTAATATTCAATTAATATGAATATTAAAATATTAATTTAAGTGTGAGCTGTGCAATAATATATAACAGTTATATTCATTACAATTTCTTCCTCCAGGGAAAGGCCTTTCTATAATCAAAAACTATTAATAAACCTGCAGAAATCTAGCAAAAATTCATACACTGAAAAGGGATACTGACCAAACAGAATATTTATTAAGTCACCTAGCGACCAAACTAGAGACATGTACATGTGTTTGCTGGAGTAAGATTTTTTCAAACTTTAAAAAGTGAATGCATTTCTGACTGCTGAACTTAAGTCAGTGCATTTGCAATTGAAAAGTATTTTTAATTTAGCTATTCGGAGGACAGTAAGAAACCAGTCATATTTGGAAGAAGTAGATATGCATCAGTGGATGGAATTTTTAGCTGCCAGTAGTAGGATGGAAGAGAGTCTGACCAAGTTATTCTAATGCAATTACAGCTTTTGTATGACCATTCATTAAAAAGGGTTAATGCATTCACATAGCCATTACTTACTTCATTCTCATACTGGATTTCCAACATAGCTCTCGAACTGCCTAGATCTTGCATCACAGATTCTGCCTGTTTCAACAGCTCTTCTCTATTCACAGTGCGCTACACATTAGAGACATTTAGGCAATAGAATTAATTTTTGCAAATCTCAATTCCTTAGCAAGCAAGGCAGTTATAACACTAGGAAACAAAATTTTGGAGTGAGAAAGTTTGCAATGTATATTGATTGTAGTAAAGCTTTTGGCACAGTCCCACGTGATCTGGTTTCATTATGAAAGCAGGGAAATATGGTCCAGATTAAATTATGACAAGGCAGGTATAAAACTGGTAAGAGAGACATTCAAAAAGTAGTTATCAATAGTTTGCTGTCAGATTGAAGACTTATCTAGTGGATTCCCACAGGAGTCTGTCCCAAGTCTGTTACTATTCAATACTTTCATTGATGACTTGCATAATGAAGCAGAGTATGCTTATAAAATTGGAGAATGACACCAAGGTGGGCAGGGTTGCTAACATTCTGGAGAACAGGAACAGAATTCAAAGTGGCCTTAACAGACTGAAGAACAAGTCTGGCATCAGTGAAAGATACTGCATGTAGGAAGATAAAAATTAAATGCACAAATACAAAAATGGGGCATAACTGGTTACGGAATAGTACTGCTGAAAAGGATCTGGGTTCAGAATAGATCACAAATTGAATAAGAGAGTCAACAAATGTGATGCAGTGGCAAAAAAAAAAAAGCGAATAATTCTGGCGTGTATTAACAAGATTGTCACGTGTAAGACATGAGCCGTAACTGTCCTACTCTACTTGGCACTGGTAAGACTCCAGCTCGAGTCCTGTGTCCAGTTTTGGGCGTCACACTTCAAAGATGGACAAAATTAGAGAGATAGAGAGCCCGGAGATGAGCAACAAAAATGATGAAAAGTTTAGGAAATGTGACATATGAGGAAAGATTAAAAACTGGGCATGTTTAGTTTGAGAAGAAAAGGCCTGATAACAGTCTTCAAATGTGTTCAGGGCTCTTATAAAAACAGGATAGTGATCAACTGTTCTACTAAAGATAGGACAAGTAGTAATGAGCTTAATCTGCAGCCAGGGAGATTTAGGTTAGATAGTAGGAAAAGTTTTTCCTACTATAAGGGTAGTTAAGCCCTAGAATAGGAAGGTTTCAAGGGAGGTCATGGAGTCTTTGTCACTGAAGGTTTAAAAACAGGTTGGACAAGCACCTGTCAGGGATGGTCTATATTTATTTGGTCCTGCTTCAGCAGGACACAAGGCTGGACTAGATGACCTCAAATTCCCTTTCATCTCTACATTTCTATGATTCTAAGTAAAATAATTTGCTTTTAAACATGTATTAACTTTATATAAGCAAGAAGTTGTATTCAGTGGTGAGCTATTTATATAAAATTCTAATTAAAAGTTGTTTCATGTCAAATGCGAACTGGTAGTCCTAAAATTGTAGGAGTATGTACTATAAGGGAGCATTCTTGCTCTGGACCAGAAAAAGTTTCAAGTCTCAGCCCTAGGACTGGGGCATCATAGTAAAAATTATCAGCTGACATGTTACCCACTCAGCACCCTCTTCACCCTTGAACAAGGAAAGGTCAGTGGGGTACCACCAGTGGGCTGGGACTCGGTTAGCAGTTTATGAGGCTGACAGAAGCCCTCCACCACATGGAATGGATTACAAAGGAAGGATGACCTTAATAGGACAAGCTATTGCCGATAGTTCCCAGCTATGTTATTTAAGAAGAAGATGTGACCCAGGTAAGCCATATTCCTGATATCTTGTCTCCTTCCTCTGTTGTCCAGGCAATAAGCTACTACGGTCTGGTGGCTGTTCAGGAGGGAGTTAAATATCCAAGGCTACCAGTTTTCTCATGTGTTAGGTTCATAGTTATACTCTGTACAAGAATGCATTACACTGAATACTTAAGCATATGGATATTTTTCTGGTGTGTACCATTTATATGCCTTTTCCAGAATCAATAGAAAATACTGAATCAGGTGAATATAACAAGGATAAGCCTAATATAGAACCCTTAAGTGCTCACATCTATACAAGGCATCTACAGGGGTGGCAAACATATTTTCAACAACAAAGTTTACATTCCACAGGCAGGCAATATCTGCAATCCTTAAACATCCAAAATGTGCTGGGGAGCTGTTACATAACATGTGCCAGCTACCCCTGCTTCCCAATAGCAGATATTCAGTTGGGATACACTTCATTCTTTTGGGAGTGTGCCACCCCTACAACTGGCCCTTGTCTCAAAAATCCACTTGAGATATGTACTAGTACAACTGAGATTGTGTCATTTTGAGCAAACACTAAGATCTCCCTTCACTGGAAGTTGTGGAAGAATGATCCATATGGCAAACTACTATTACTCACTCCCTTGTGAAATGGATTCTCGCATAACACTTACTTTTTTCCTGTCCAGTCGCGGCGCCACTCTGCTGTCCTGAGAATCCGACTGATTGATTTCTGGATTGGTATCTAGTAATCTCTGCATTGCTCGATCTCGATCAAAAGCAGTTACATAAAATAGCATTTGCCGGGTGTCAAATGGAAAGAAAAATGGGCTGTGAAGAGTTAGAATTGGTTAGTTTATACCGGAAATCTGTAGTCTTGAGAATTTAAGTAGACTAAACAGAGGTTTCATAATGCCTGAAACTGGAGAGTTAGGTCAGTTGTATCACCCCTTAGAGGATACTTTTCCTAGTGTAAAGGGTACTTCTGAGAACAGAAGAGACTAAGCTTGAGATCAGGTATTTAAGAGTAAAAACTTTGCAAAGATTTTAAAAAGCAACCATTAGAAATCTAGAAAATTCAGAGTGAAGGTTATACCTAAATATTTGAAAACAACAAAGATGTACACTTAATGGTACTGATCCCTCTTAGTTCCTTAATACCTATTTTTCAAGTAATATTTTCAAATCAAGGACTTTAAAAGCCCACAGCCCAAGGTTCTGGATGTCTTAATTTAGAAAGCCACTTCATTGGTGCACCAACTATATCATTGCCCACTGCTACTTCCTCATTTTTCAGGGGGGGCTTTAAGAAATGTGCAGTTTGTGGAAGACAAAAATATGCAGAAGACATTACAACTCATCTTTCAGAACCTACAAGGCGAGTAGTATTAAGAGGTATATGTTAAATTATTTGTAAGAGTAGGCTTAGTCTTCCACTATCTTTCGGATTTACTTTCCATTTTATAATCTAGACCTAGGTTTTTTTTAAACACACACACACACACACACACACGCATGCGCTTTGAGTTTGATTTACTTCAATAATTCATGTCTATGGAACATAGGGAATGGGGAAAGATTATTTTCGTTTATGTCAGTCAGAAATTTCAAACCTACTTCGAGGACTGTGTTAAAAAAATAATTAAAAAAGGCTAAAATAAGACTGTTATATGATTCAGATTCCAGTTTTTGTTGTCACTGGTTATGAACAGAGAAGGTTGCTTCTGTTCCCGTTTATTATTACAGGGACAGAGTTAAAGGTATTTAGCTAGCCATATACTTTCAACTGTTTGGATTTCTTTAGCTTAACCCTAACTCTGAACACGGACTGGTTTTCAAATAGTGGTTTAGATACAGTATTTTCTTTTTACTGTAAAATTACACATTGCCCTATGAACTGCAACTTAATGGATTTTTCTCTAGTTATTTCCTTCTCAAAATATTTTAAAATCAGTTTAGGGCATTTGACTGACATGCAGGGTTTAACTTCCTGGTGCTCCTCAGAGCTTAAAGGTACTGTGGAATAAAAGTGAAAATGCCATGAAAATAAAAGGATCTATCCTAATGATTTGACTGAGCCTAGAGCAGGGAAAGAATACAGAAATATGTCCCAAATAATGCATTAAATATCAAATAGGAGCCAAATATGGGCTCTTTTGCCTTACACTTGTCATCACATGGCTGAAGTTTTCAAGAACACTAGCCTAGGAATAGTAACCTAAAAATGTGCACACAACTATCATTGACAATTGGAATCAATCCAAGTTTGTTTAAATACATTAATATGATTTAAGTCATTCAATACTACATGCTGGGAATCAACCATATATCACCATGTTACCCGAGAAGTCTCCTGTACCTCTATAAATACCATTC
Source organism: Chelonia mydas (assembly GCF_015237465.2). NCBI lineage: Eukaryota > Metazoa > Chordata > Testudines > Cheloniidae > Chelonia > Chelonia mydas. The sequence continues at coordinate 32,849,150 of NC_057855.1, read as the reverse complement.
TCACTCTTTAGAGATACACAGCAATGTATGCTGTATAAGAGGGAATAACTGAGCTGTAAAAGTACAAAGTGATTTATTAAACCAAAGTCAAGTATTAAGGGTTGTAGAAAGCCAGCCATTTCATACCATGTTTTTCCAAGCTCTGTCAGCCAAGTTGGTATGTTTCCTGTCATGATTACCAAAGGATCCTGAAGCTGCCTGTTAGCTTTTGCTGTCAGTTTACTGTTGATAAATTCCGTGGTGGGAATAATCTCCTTGCAAACTGCATTCTGTGAGATCAAGAGACAGTGTGCTTCTATTTAGAAAAGCACTGGAATTCAAAAAGATACCAACTCTTTTTTTTACAATTTCTTTTTAATTACTCATTGCTTTCTTTCTTTTTTTTTTTTTTTTTTTTGGCGGGGGTGGGGGGGGGAAATGCTTTGAGATCTTTTACTGTGTCTGTTCTTACCAAGACTGATCAACCTGAGGTCCAAAGAACCTCCACTGTTCACTTCCTTCATCCCTCTTCAGAAGTATTGCTCTTTTGGTTTGGAGGGAAAAGGAGGAGATTTGACGACTTTTTAGACGAGAACACCAACGAGTTTGACTGGATATCACAAAACCCTCTAGTAGTCAAAAGCCATCACCAAAAGCAACAGAGGGTAAATTCAGGGGGTGGAGGGCATCAGACCTGTGATATTCCATCACTTCATGGATAAAGGGATTATTAGGGATGTTCTCAAACACTGTTTTTGTCTCAGCACCTATCTGATGTACAGATAACAAGTAAGTGTTCAAATTCTATTTAAATTAGAGGTGGGCATTAAAAATTTTAGACACATTCCTTAAATAAGGAAATAGCAATATATTTAGTTCTATTATCCTAAATTTGCAGCTGTATTTTTGTAGTTTTGTAAGAGTTTTTGTACTCCACACCTTACACTAAAAGGATTCTCTAACATTCAACACTCTGATTTTTACCTAGTTACAGCAGAGTAATGTTTTTACCATTTTGAAAAAGTTTATTTGTGTATTGTCTCAATACCTTTAGCAATGACAGTTGTCTACAGATTTACAGAAAGACTTCCAAGTGATTAAATGTATTACTCACTTCATACAGGTAATACCAATATCGACTGATAGCATGTAAAACTCTCAAAAGGAGGATAACATCTAATGAGGGGTCTTCAAATGTTATATTTTCAGGCGGTGTAAATACAAGGTAAACTTCTAAAGGATTTGACACTGAAGGGCACACACCATCTAGGGAGAGAAAAAACTAGATCATTTCTATTGTCTAACAAATTAGTTGATTAATGAGTTACGCTTCTATCAGTTTGAACTTTAGCTTCTTGGATATGCACTCTATTCGTTTTTTAATATCCGTTACTCAAAACAAAACCTGACTATAAACTGAATTGTAATTCAGGAAGTATATATAGAGATTCTTTATTAAAGGTATACAAAACAGAAAATATTTTTTCTTTGTCACACATGATCCTACATATCCCCTCCATGACAAACACTTACCATGCCACAACTCATCATGCTTTTTTGAATTTCTAGGGGAAGTTTTTGTGGGAGCAGTTTGTGCCCTTCCTCTTTTACCACCAACAGAGTCCTTGTTACCATCTTCATCCTCTCGCACTGGTTTGTACCTAAAAATTGTGAAGCATTTATTAATATGGTTCTGGAATACAACAGATCTGAAAATAAAACAACCGTTTAACGATAGATTCACTCAGGTTACCAGAATTTCATTTCAATGGCAAAGTTTAAGCAGTAACAAAGAAGACATTTAGTGGAGCCACCAAGTGCAAATGTTGGAAGATAACGGAAAATAGAACATATTGGGGTGGGCAAAGGGGAAAGGAAGTAGTAAACAAATGGCCAACTTCATGTATTGTATGAGAGGGGCAAAGAGAGGAAGTGCACTCAGTCTAAAACATGTTCTTTGTTCTTGATCACTTTCATACTTTGCGATGCACTATAGGTGCAAACAGTTATAAAGACACTGTTGAATATCAGTGTGCTACATGCAGTACCAATCATACAGAGAAGACTGCCCTTTGCCTCGAGGAACTTACAGCTTTAAGTGAGACAATGCAAATGATACCCAATGTGGCTGGATAACCAGAAGATTCCTTAATCAAAACAAAAACTAAAAGAAAACACACCTGTCTGGCATTTTTTGTTATGCTTTACCAAACCAATTAATACTTGCAAGCCTCACAAAAATGTTCCTTGAGAAGCAGGCTATTTTTCCTCTATTGTTTGTAATTATTCAAGGTTGATAAAATAATATTTCCCCTAATTTAGCTTCTTTCATTTGAGAAGCCCCCTTTTATTTTTGTATTTCCAAACAATTCATCCCCATCAGCTGGGACTGACATAGTCCAAGAATGTTAACTGTTGCTAATCAGCATTTGGTATATAGGTCCTACAAAGTAAGTATTTTTCCATCAAGGTGCTCAGTGATCAAAAAGCAGACTTATAGGCTACCTACAACAGAGATGCTTTAACAGTATTGGGGCCTAATATATACACGCCCCTTTAAAAAGCATAAACACACAAATTTGGAGAGAGATTCTTCTCTGCTCTCTGCCCAGCTTACCATATGGTGTGTGTCTTAGTCCAAATTCCAGCTCTTCCCAAAGGGTTGCTTTCATCATCTGTGGATTCCCTCTCCTCTTCAGCTTGTAAACTGAACTGTCTAACTGCTTGATACACAGTCATATTATATGGCAGCAAGTGATCTCCAATGTAAAACTGCAGTCTGTGCCTCACATTCCCTGAATTTAAGAACTGAGCAGCCTCAATAAAAGCAAAGTAAATACAGGTTAAGAAGCAGGTTCCTTAGTCTCACCATACAACTCTATACAGAGAATAGCAACTTACCAAAGATTCATCTATTTCTTCATCGGATCCATCATCATCACTGTCCTCATCATCTTCTCTGACTCTTCCATATCCTACCAAGACAAATTGCATGTCCTTAATTGCACTTCAGAATAAGGAAATTTAACTGATTATTCATAACACATGTAAATATTAATCCCATATCATTGTGTTTCCAGAGATTCATCAGTTTGAAAATATCAACTACATGTTAAAACAGAATTAACGTTTAGGAGACGTAAGTCTCATGTTCAGTCTTAGCACCAACACTGGAAGGTCTACACCATATATATAGGAGGACAGCATCAGCCTGTGGGATGATTGAGAGGCTGTAGCACCATACACTACATGCAATGCAAGATTTGGTACTGATAAAACAAAATCTTGCTTCTAGGGAGAGAGAACCTAGACAGCTACAAAGCAAGTAAGCCTAACCAGACAGCTGAACAAATTTATCTTCTGTTTTTAATACTGCCCCGACATTTACTTTTATAGCGCTCTGATAAGAGATTTATGCAGACTTTAACATGACATCTTATTTGTTTTGGTTATTTCTAAATATATTAAGCACCAGCAGGTTGTACGGCACTGTACAAGACATCAAGATATAAATACCTCTAACTACAAGGTATCTTTCAATGGCTTGCACCAAAGCCAGGGGATCTATCTTCACAGGTCCACCCTTCCACTGTTTCACGTTAGCACAATCTGGATGTCTTTGCAGCTGGCATTTTAATTGATGTGTGTTGAAAAATTTTAAAGCTTGGGATCCTCTGTTGAGAGAAAAACTCAAGATAATTTGTGAAAAAAGTTGCTACAGTTATTCTATTTTCTTTGTTCATTTGTATAATCAATGCATTACATACACACAAGATTCAGTTACAAATAATAGAAACTTTCAAAATGTTCATACTCAAATTGACTCATTCTGGAAAACAGACTAAGAAATTTTAAGCTATCAAGGCTGAGGCTAATATTTTAAAACTCTGATGCTTAAAGCCAAGCACCAGAAGTCAAACTAGGAACCCACATAAAATGATTTGATTTTCAGTGGGGGCTGCATATGGTAAAAGGAAAGGATAAGGCCATTTGGATGCCTGAATCGAATGAGGCTTTTGGCACAATCTTCAAACGTAAATACCGAACGTTTAGTCAGAAGTGGTTTCATCTTATTCAATTTTGAGTCTCATTTAAATATGGAAGTATTTTCCATCCTTTTTTGCTGTTTTTTGTTTTGTACTGCACATTTCCCTTATCAATTCACTTTATCCTTATTGAGTTTTGCCTTTAACTTGCTGTCTTTTTTTTTTTTTTTTTTTTTAAACACTCTGGTTTGCATCTGTTTTTTTCAGTATCTGTTTTATTTAGTTCATATGTGCGCTCCATCTTCTGTTTCTCTGCTCATTGCCGTACCATATACTCTTCATTTATCTAATTTGCAGTTCACTTCTTTCCAGATGATGCAGCTTGAAACACTAAGCCTTCTAGTGCTGCTCCTGACCTCCAAGTACTAGTGGAGGAATGGAGGTTACCAGAAGTTTTAAACCCTTTAGTGCAGCTCTGGTCTACCAGGTACTTAGTAATCTAGCAATGACAATTCTCTGCTAGACTTACCTTTCTAAAAAGGTCCAACAAATATTTGAATCAGAAATTGATAAAATTTGTATTTGTTCCACTGATTAGTCAAATTGCATGAACTGAGAAATTTAATGAGAAAATTAAACATGCACCATTTACAATGCAAAATTTACTCCACAATTCATAGGAAACTGCAGATTAAATTTATCACAGTATGCCTTGGTGAAAAAGGTATGCAGCATGTTGAATATTCCACACAAATCTAATGAAATACTTTGATTTGAAAGTAAACCGGTCTTAGGAGCCCTAATCTTCGACCAGGACTCCACTGTGCTAGGCACTGTATGAACAGAACAAAAGATGATGGTCTCTGCCCCAAAGAGAAAGTATCTTGGTATCTCAGATTTTGCTTTAAAATTTAATTAAACTCCCCATATTTCCTCCTACTCCCAAGAAAGATATCCACAGCAAAGAAGATACCATTCATTTGAAAAGTGTAATTCCCATTAGCAGTTAATCTTGTCCTTTAGCAAAAGTAGCATATTACAACAATCTAAGGAGTTCCTAACACTAAGCCTGGACCAAAAACAGGGGAGAGACTTTCAGAGTTCCACACCCACCCCAGTAAAAAGTCTCCCCCAAAATCTTTCCATCTCTGCACACCTATGACACAGTCTTTAGCAGTATAAACCATATCACTAACACACGTTTAAACACATGCTATATGACAACAGGAACTGAAGTCATTAATGGTAAATAAAAAGCATTGATTAGGATGTAATTAATAAAAAGATGTGTAATTCTCATTATTGAAGATACTAAACTTCCCAGATTATTTGCTAATTACTCCCACCAAATTACCTTTAAGGTTTTTATGCTAGATTATGGCAAATTAGATCTAGGACAGCCAATGAATGCTTGATCATCTTGCATTAGGAGCTATATTCAAGTACAGAAGTGAATTGAATATAGTCAAAAACCTTAATCGTTATAAAAACTTGTGGCTTAGACTCTGACTTGTACATAAATTTTAAATTTTACAGTACATTAATAATCTGCCTCAAACCAAGTTTAGAAGACAGACCTGGTACGTACAATACCAACTTTTCCATACATGTGTTTTTAAAATTGTTTGTGAGCAACTGTCACTCAACTGCATAATTACGCAAGAAAATTAAGTCTTCTTTTATATTATGCAATACAAACATTAGCATTGTAATACAAACATCACAAGATAAAACTCTTCCCAAGTGAAATGAGAAAGTTACTTAGCTTATAGTAACAGGGGTCACATATCTCAATGAGCCTCCAATGTGCATTCCACTGTGAGTATACATGTGCTCCCGTGTGCCCTGAACTGGAGAACTTTGAAAGCAATGTCCATTGGTCCACACTTGCGCCCTGGCTCACCTCATGCTTTTGACTGAGGAGAAAAAGGGAGGGGTGGATTGACCACCTCGCCAGTTCCTTCTCTGTCAAGAATCAGAGGAGATCCAAAGCATAGGGGAAAAAAGGATGGCTGGTAGTAGAATATAGATAGGGAGCATGTCTCAGAGACTGTCCAGTTAATATAAGGTAACTAACTTTCTCTTTTTCAAGTGCTGGCTCCTATGTGTATTCCACTGTGGTGGCTGACAAGCAGTACTCAGAGAGAAGGGTGTGAGGTCTTAGGTGGCAGAGCCAGACAAAGGACTGCTGTTCCAAAAGATGAACTGGCAGAGGAATCCTGTGCCTGTCTTGCAAACGTAGCAGTCTCAAATATCAAATAGAGGCACCTCTTGAAGCGATGCCATAGATGTTGCTTGCGCTCTTGTGAAAAACACTTACTCCATAAGGAAGGGGATGATTAGACAGCTGATAGAGCAAAATATAGCCTGAGATTCATTTCGAGACTATAACCTGACCCTGGACCATTTCTGCTGAGGCAGCAAATAGTTTATGGGATTTTCTGATTGTTTTTATTTTCTGCAGGTAAAGGCTTGTCTAACATCAAGGGAATGGAGCCTCCTTTCTTCGGAGGCTGCATGAGGTTTTGGAAAGAACACAGGTAAGTGGATAGACTGAGTCAGGTGAAAGTCTACTCGGGGGGGGGGGGGGGTGAATTTAGGGTTTGAATGTAACGAAACAAAGCATAATGACAATCCATGATCAATGCCCCAAATTCACCAGCCCCCCTGGCTGAGGTGATTGCTACCAGGAATGCAACCTTCATGGAGGAGAAGATAGACATGGAGCAAGAAGCTAATGATTCAAAAGGTTTGGTGAGTACTGAGAGAACAATGTTCAAGTTCCATTGAGCAGTACGCTATTATAGGCAGAAAAGTACTGATTAAGCCTTTCCAGAACCTGCTAGACAGAGGCCTAGGGTGCCTGATGTTGCTGTTCCCAAGTCAGGAGACCAGGAAATGTACAAATAATGATTGGTGCCTGAGCAGACATGCATAGGATATTAGGGAACCAAAACTGTGTAGGCCAGTTTGGGGCAATGAAAGTAACTCATGATCTGTCCGACCAAAGCTCTAAGTAGGTGGTGTAGCGGAGGCAAGGCAAAGTTCAGATGATCTGACCATGGAAGGAGTAAGATCGTCACCCTCAGTGTTGACCTAGGGCTCCTGTGGAACAGTATATGTTGGAAAGACAAACAGGTCCATGGGGGGGAGGGGGGGCTCCTCAGGGATCAAAAATATGGGTTACCATAGAGTCGTGAAGCTTCCACTCGTGATTGACTGCAAGTTTTCTAGCACATTCTGGTTTCCTGGGAGGTAGACTGCTGACAGAGTAATCCAGTTGCCAATATACCCGTTCCACAGACTGATCGCTTCTGTGTACAGGGGTGTAGAGCTCACGCCTCCATGTTTGTTAATCTAAGAGACTTGTGAAGTTATCTGACATGAGGGCATCGTGTCCTTAAACAGAAGATAGATTTGCAAGCCCTTCAAACTGCTTGTAGCTGTAGAACATTGATATGTATCCTGAATTCTCAAGATGTCCAGGTTCCTTATGCTGTACTGTTGTCCATGTGAGCTCCCCAACCCAATAGGAATGGGCTTGTAATGATCATCTTGTCTGGTGCAGAGGTGAGGAAGGAAAAACAGACGCAAAACTGATGTGGATTCTTCCACCGTGACAGGGACTATACCACTTGGATAGGAACAGCAAACTAAGGTGCTAATGGACTGTCAGTTTGACAGGTACACAATTTCAAGCCATGCTTTTAGGCAACAAAGGCAGTCTTGCTAAAGGTGATGTAAGTGCATAAGGCCATATGGCCTAGGAAAGAGAGGTTTTGATAGGCACTCTGGGGTTGATTATGAGCTGCTCTATGGTGGTGTTCATAGCCTGAATCCTGTTTCCCTGCAAGTAAGTCCTTCCAGTGATTGAAATTAAGGGCATCCCAATCAAGTCCAAAGCGTGTGCAGGGGGGAGAAGGTAATTTTTGGTGTTCATGCTAACGCTCAGGGAGGAGAGGAGTTGTAGCATTGTCAAAGTAGATGCCTGGGCCTCTTGGTATAACCTGTCAACAAGAAGCTAATTGTTGAGGTAAGGGAAGACTGAAACTATGGTATCTAATATAGGCTTCTATGGCAGAGAACATATTGGGAAACTCACCAACCTGGGAGTGGTAGCAATGAGGAAAGGGCATATTCTGTACTAAAAAGTGGTCATAGACAACTATCAATCTATGAAAGTGTTAGTGAGCGGGATAGATGTTCTTGTGAAAATAGGAGTCACTCATGTTGATAGCTGTAAGCCACGTCTTTTTATGGGGATAGACTTATAGATGCTAACATGACCCTGTGAAACTTGAGTTTGCCAATAAAGCACTTAAAATGGCAGAGGTCAAGAATAATGGTCTCCGATTGCCTCTCTTTCTGGGAACTAGGAAATATGTTAAGTAAAAACTACTCCTTTGTTACTAAAGAGGAATCCATTCTATCACTCCTCATTGTAAGCGTTTCCACTTCTTGTCCGAGAATGTTCTCATGAGAATGGCCCCTGAGAGGGGTGGTAAAGAGGGTTCTGGAGGGGTTAGGGGCACAAACTATTGGATAGCTGGAACAGATGATGCTGAGCACCAATTTGTTGCTCTCCAGGTATAGAGAGTGTGCTAGACAACCCCCAAAAGGCATGTGGGAGTTGGGAGGTGTTGCATTCAATTGTTTGCAGCTCCTGAGCTATAGTCAGTCAAACAATAATGTTTAGCTGAGGGTTGGGATTGGCATGAGGCACCCACTGCAAAAGACGTGGGAAAGCAGGTCTTTTGAGCTCTCTGCCTCTTATGGCATAGTTCATAAGGTCTCTGGTGGAAGAACTGCTCAGCCATCAGTCTAGCTTGTATTGTTGCCAGTGGAATGTTCTCTTTGTGGCAGGTGTATATACCTCCTGAGAGCAGAGGGTGCGCTTGCAGTCCTTGAAAGTGCGTAAGGACTTATCTGTCTTCTGATTAAACAGGTTCTCAACAATGTTCTGGACCCTCCCTGGGAAATCCCAAAACGTGGAGCCATGACTCCCTATGCATGATAGTGGCAGTAGCCATTGCCCTGGAAGATTCATCAGCCACATCTACTGCTGATTGGAGAGCAATCCTGGCAACCATTTTGTCTTCCTCTATGAGAGCCTAGAAATGAGCTCTGTCCTGCTGTGAGATACTATAAATAAAGTCAGCAAATTTGAAGTAGTTCAGGAAGTCTCACTTAGCCAGTCCTGCTTGCTAATTTGTTATCCTGAACTACAGGCTAGAAGAAAAGACCTTCCTTCCCAATAAGTTGAGACGCTTGCCCTCCTTATCAGTAGGGGAACAACAGGGGTGTTGCTGCCTAGATCTCTGTTGCAGCTTGCACTACTAAAGAATTAGGAGCAGGTTGAAAACACACATTTCACTCTCTTGGTTGGGACATACTACTGTTTCTATGCCCTCTTAGTAGTAGGGGAGTAAGTAGCTGGGGTATGCCAGACCACCCTAACTGGGTTCAGGATGACTTTGTTAACTGGGAGTGCTATTCTACTGGAGCCAGAGGACTGAAGGATAACCCGGAGCTTGTGTTGAGGATCCTGAACCTCAAGAGGAATACACAACTGCCCTGCTATTCTGCAAGAAAATTCCTGGCACAGTTTACAGTCACTGGGAGGCAGGAGAGAAAGAGAAGATGGAGACATCAAATCATCACTTCATCTGACAATGAAAACAGCAGTCTTTTCGGATCCGGTGAAACTACCACTTACTACTTCTCCTTTGAAGGATCCAGAAGCAGCTCCAGTTGTCCCCTCAAAACCAAGGGGAGGGGCGACTCCCTAGAAGACCAGAGAAACTCTGTAGGATAGTATTTGTCCCATGGCCCTGAGTATGGCCAATTGGGTGAATTGAATGGGGGTTGTGGTGGTTCCCAAGGCATGGGATACCAATGGTTCCAAGGCAGATGAGGTGGAAATTGCTGACCATGGTCTTCAGACTGGGAAGGTGTGTCTTGGAGGAGAAAAAGCATAATGGTTCATCAGGTGGTTCAGAATCTCCCAAGGAGGAGAAAACAGACTCCAGTTTCAACAACAGTACCACTGGAAGGAAATCATAGCCCAAAGATAAAATGGGAGACATATTACTTCCAAAGTCTGGCTCCCCTGGTGGTGTCATAACCTCTCTCAAAAGGGAAGGACCCAAAGGGGTGGGAGACTCCAGGTCTGGAAGACCTAAGATGTCTGCAGGAGGACTGTAGGTCTTGGCTTTTCCCCAGAGTGAGAGCAGTACTGGCTGCCCAAACTGCTGGAGCCAGAATAGAGAGAGTCTGTGTCACAACCACTGAAGACAAAGATGGAACCATGGGTGATCTATGCTCTCGGCTATCCATCTGTCAGTGCCAGTGCATCCTGGGGTTTGTGCTAGGGGCACCGGTACTGCCAGATTGTGAACTAGTGCTGATGGAGCCTTAGAGTTGTGGGCTTTCTTATCATGTCTCCAAGACTTACAACATACTCAATTCTCTTGGGCTGAGCTAGTGCTTGGTTTTTGCAGGGCTGGATCAGAGTTTTTCAAAGTGGATTTGGAGGAAGACAGACTTATGTTATGAGAACACTCCCTGCTCTCCTGACAAGACCCTGCTGAGGGATCTACGTGGGTAGATTCCTTCACTCCTGATTTGGACTTTGTGGCAGGAGACGCACGCCTTGCTGAATCAGACTGATGTATGGGGACGGATCCCCCAGCATGTGTCAGACTGTGGCCTCATAGCCGTTTACGTTATGTGCTTCCTAAGGCAAAGCTCCTGACCTTCCTGGGCACAGCTGGGGAACAAATGGCAAATACTAAGCCTTTATGTGACGTGGGCTTCCCCAAAGCAGTACAAGCAGCATTGGTGGTAACTGCTGATTGAGAAGAACAGGCAGGAAGCACAACTTTTGAAGCCCGGACTTGTGGGCATAGTTCAGCACCCAAACAGGGTATGGAGGGAGGGAAGAAGAGACGTGCTCACCGGATCAGGGAAAAGGACTCACCTCACTCAAAACACTAAAAACAAACAACAACAATAAACCTTTAAAACTCTAGAATATAAAAATTATTTACAAATATTTAAGTATCTTTTTAGAGATAAAGCTGAAGCTTGGACACTAGAGGGTCTGCCCCAGACCATGCAGCTGTGAGAAGGAACTGGAGAGACAGTGGGTCCATCGTGCCCCACCCTTTATCTCCTTGACTGAGGACACAAGACGAGACAGGGCGCACGTGCAGACCACTGGACACTGCTTTCAGAACTCCCCGGTTTCGAAGCACGTGTACCCACAGTGGAATAGTCGCTGGGACCAGCACTCGAAGAAAAATATTGATTTCTCACGTAGCAGTAAGTCCATTTTCCTCTGACTAAACTGAGCCACACAATCTTCAGTTTAGGTTTAAGAGAATTAATCCATTAACATGCCAAGTTTTTATGCAGGAAACAAAGCAAGTTTCAAGAGTTTCAGTTTAAAAGTTTGCATGTAACTTTTATGCACCTCCACCTACAATTTTTATTTTAAAATAGTCTTCTTGAGATTCCAGGTTCAATGCTCACTCACTGTGGTTATATTTACAACTATTAGTTGAAGACAAACGCCAGCTGCATAATTGCTCCCTGTTTCTTTGAGGGAGGCCAAAGTTTTCTATTACCTCTTGAAACTTTACCAGCATTGGCACAAGTGCTAGAAACCAGCAACTTCCAGCAAAAGGGGGTTACCTGAGCATTAATCCTTACCTGCTCCCTGTTCCATTTCCACTTGGAAAATCATGCACTTTGACAGGAAACTGCTCCATCTGACTGAGACAGTTGTTCATTTTGTGGACTAATGCCAACAAGGGTGCATTTCCTACTGGCTCTAATCTTCCAAGAGATTCTTCTTCAGGAGGCTGAAGTTGAAGGTAACACATTTTTTAGTTATATTTTCTATTGAACAGCTTTGTGAGCATTAATATGTTAATTTAGCCATACAACGCAAAATAATTTACTTTAGCTATTAATGCACCAGTGTTCTCCAAAGCTGCTAAGTGCAAAAACGGACAGCAATACCTGTATATATCACAAATTATTTGTTACTACCAGGTTCTCTTTACTGCATTTCAATAGCAGCACATTGTCACTTATTTTTTAAAAAGAAAAAAAAAATCACAACTTAAATATGTTTAGATAATGGGCTTTACAAATTATTGCACAGACTGGTTCACGTGAACAACTGCTTAAAAACAGAGGCTGGTAAGCTTCTTGGATTTGCCTTACTACAAACACCTATCATACGCTAAAGTATGCAGAGTTTTCTACAAACACACTCTTCCAAGTGTCCTTCATTTGATATTGAAGACTGGAATAAAATTGGCACATACTAGGTCTTAAAGAGATCTTATGCATTCTGAAACAATGTAACCATTAAGATTTTATTTTTAAATGCAGTGTCTCTTGAAATTGCTATAAATATTAAGATGACCTAATAGTCAACACAAAGATAACTAAAACTGCCAAATGATTTGCTATACAGAACGACATCTTTACTTCTAAGTTTACTAGAACCCAGTAACAGCCTTACAGATTTAAAATATTCACACTCCTTCCCCCCCTTTTAGCTATGGGCATTAAATTTAATGGAAGTTTCAGATCATTCTTACACATTTTCATCTTTCAATCGTGCTTTTCTTTGATGAGCCAAAGCAATCGCTTACATTACTCCCAAGAGAAATGAACAGAAAGTCAATTGCTATTGCCTGAACGTCCCTCGTCTCCATTATGTGCATCTTATCCAGTGGCTCTCTGTCTCCCAAGAGGCAACTGACCATTCTGGAAAATGTTATCACCTGTTGTATGGTACTTCCCCAGTGAGTACAGTCTGTATCAGAGAGGAACAACAGTAGCTCTGAACTTAAGCAGGCCACATGTTTTGTCTTTTTATTTATTAATGATTAAAGTTGTCATATTAGTAAAAGGCCAATGAGGCACTCTCATGCTCTGAAGGTAGGGAGGTTGCTGGACCTCAAATCAATCATAAGGAAGATATATATTACTCACTACATAAAAACACTAAAATGAAAAATATACTGAACTTACTGGAGAAGAAAAAAACACATGAAGGAACCTTTTTAATCTGACATCCCTGCTTACAGCATCTTTTTCACTTTTAGATGTCAAGTAAAGCAACAGCTGTTTAACAAACCCACTATGCTGGATTTCAAACGAGGAGACATCAGACTCAGAGACTATGCTACGGATTTCTACAAGGCACTCAGCTCCACCATCCACCTGAAAGAAAGTGTATTAGGGTAAGTTTCTGTACTTTAGTACCCACAGCAGAACACCCACAATTAGTATTGCCCAAAACAGTGATTTTATTTACACATTTTCCTGCTGCTGTATGGAAGACATATACAAAAGGGGAAATAATGATGGAAAACTGTAGCTTACTACAGGAAAAGCGCTTACAATTCTGTATTAAGTGAGTGAACTGAAAACACAGGAAAGTAATTTCTATAATTGCAGTGAGAAATCTTAGATGTTACTTGTAACAATACTGCAATTTGTCTCATTTAGAAAAGGAGCCACTAATACAAAAGTTATACAAGGTGCTGTTGTGTGTTTTGCAAAATACAAAAAGGTAAGATGTTTAATGTTCTGCATTCCATAACGTTTTCCTGCTGTGTAGATCACGGTTTAAGTGTGTGTATTTTAAATTAACTTGAAGCCTGTGCCATACTTTCCAACAAGAATCTCAACTGTAACAGCTGCCTTGCTTTTAGGGCTGTCGAGGAGACAAATACAAGACGTATAAAGCAAGGGAATTGTTTTGTTCTAAAACTAGAATCTAATTTCTGAGTGGATCCTAAATTTGGCCAGGATGAATGAGTACTACTACCTCTTCAAGAAAATGCTAAGCTTTCGCACTCATCCCTCTGAAGTCCTAATCAAGCCACAGACTCTACTGTGATATTTTCAACAAAATTGATCTGAGAGAAATGTAATAGTGCTTTACAGCCGTTTAATTATAGGAATTTTAATAACTGAAAAAGTGCTATTTGAAAAATCACTAATGGGGAAAAAATAAGAATTGGAAATGAAAGTTAAGTCACTGAAGAACTTATACAAAAGTAAGGTTTTTACACGCTGGTATGATACATTTAAGTTTCTCAAATAGTACTGCTGCAACTTTAATTGCATACCTAAACTCCTTTGTTACAAGGTGGTGGCTCTTGGATAGCATAACTAGGATGGTGTTTGAGACACTATCTAGAGAAACTAATAAGTACTTCCTTATAAGCATAGCTATTCTTTTCCCACTTAATCATTTTCATTGCCTCCAAAACCCCTTCCAAATCAAGTTTCCATTTCTAACCTGGAGGTTGAGTTGTTCAGTTGCAGTGCAAAGTCTCTGTAATACATTTAGTGCAGGATTGCTTCCATCCATGTTCTCAGAGTTAAAATAACGCTCCACAAATTTATGGGCTTGTTCCTTAATCCAACCCTTAATTTTCTCTCTGCAAGAAAGTATACAAGAACAAGCTGATAAATGCATGCCACATTTAACATTTGCACACCAAGTGTGTACACAAACATACACACACACAGAGCGCGCGCGCAAGTGGGACAAGTTTTCAGATAAGCAAGTAATACTTGGAAGATGGGGAGCATCAGTTCCCGTGTATGCAATCTCGGACCACAATAAAATGCTCCTTCTCTCCAGGCCAAACCAGTGGGATGCTAGAAAGCTCTCCCATGGCTTCCATTTTCTCCATAATCACAGTTCTTTCCCCGCCAGGTCTAAATTTTCCACTCACCAGGCATTCCTCTTTCCTACCTATTCTCTTTCAATTTCAACTCTGCTTCCTTTCCCTCCCCTTCTCCTCTACCTCTCAACTTCTCCCCCTAGGTTCTCTTCCCCAGTCTTATTTTTTTCCTCTCCCACACTGGACTCCATTGCTTGCTCTCAGCATTTGCCCAAAGAGGCTAATTACTGAAATTCAGGGCATCAAGTAACCCTGTTTTAAAGTAGTTTGATTTAATCCTTACTGAACAGAATTTTACTTCTTAGAACAGAATGTATTACGTTACCTGTTGTTGGATATGGTGTCCTTTGAGGCAGCCCTTGCAAGACCACTGACTCCTGCTGTGCGTGCTGGTTCAATGTTGTTGCTATTGGACTGTGTGCTTAATCTCCCCCAAGTTTTAGGATTCAAGCTTGCCAAGAAGGAAGATTTAGGAGACTGAGTAGTTGTAGGGCTTTTAGCTTGGGGGGTGGGGTGGGGGAAGGGAGAGTGAGAGAAAAGGAATGGGATAGAATTAAAATTAAAAAAAAACCAAAACAAAAACAAACATTGAGATACCCAAGTTTCCAAGAATCCTCTGCTATACTGTCAGAAGTATTTAGTATACATTAAATATTTGAGAGATTGCTGTGTTTTTAAAAAGTGATTAGTAGGCACAATTGCATGTCTTCATTTATCTAATAGTCTTCACGGACTACTTTGCAGTCTATTCTAAAACTAATTTACCTTGATTGTCTACTTTGTCATCATCTCTTGGAGGTGAATACTTTGGCCTTCTGGGCCCACGTTTTGGCAGTCGTTTTCTCTTTAAAACATCACTTAGTCGGCTGTCAAAAGTTAAAAATAAGCAGCATATTACATCTACTTTATACTTCATTGGGATGTGCTTTAAAAAAAAAAAAAGCCACCCAAATCTCAGTATTATGTAACTATGAAACATCTAACTGCTATCTTTGGGCACCCACAGAATGGCAGCTTACCATTCACTTAATTTGGGATCAATATTCCCAGTTTCTGAATGACTAAGAACTTAAACATTGCGCCTCCAAGTCTATTCGGCGGCATTATGACTTAAGACATCAGGCTGACTTAAGTCACCTTTCCTATTTTAATGTGCCAACATATTTAAACCTCTAATATTAAAAATTAAACAAATAAAATTAATGGAAACAAATAAAATAGTCCATTGCCATCAGACATTTACAAGTTTCACCAAGTATAAAAGCAAGTGTTTTCACAAGGATTCCCTTTTTTGTGTTTCTTTCCCTCCTAACCACCTTCAAAAAGGTACCACACATGGCACCGACCATTCCTTTAGAGCTGGTCAACAATGTCCTCAGAATGAGACTGCAGCCCTCATGATTTCGGCATCTTCTGGTCTCTTAACTATGCAGTGCTAGGGTGTGTTGCATCTCTTTACAACAAGATCATTAGGTAGCTAAATCACATTTAATACACTTAAAGAAAATTGACAAACAACAACTTGAACATGATGAAATTTTACTTCCTTAATGGAAGTACTAAATTGAAGTGCATTGTTTCTGCAGCAGCCAAAGTCAATCACTAGAACACTTTTTTCCAGGATTTTTGAAGTGTTGGTAAAATAATACAGGAAACTTGAGTGAATATTACTTTTGTCTATACACAGGTAATAGGAGATCTTGATTATCTAATCATGAAAAATTATGTGTTATGTGAACAAAAATAAATCTAAGATTTAAAATTTTGATTGTGTTGCTGATCACAGTGTGATGTTTACTTAACTACCGACTATAATCACAAAGCAGCGTAGTGTTCTTGCCTTAGGCGTTCATAAAATATTAATAGCTTTCAGCCTGATCTTTAATGATTCTGAGCAACACAACTACCATCGCAGTCAGAGTTATGGGTCACTGCTGACTCTCAGAATCACGCCCTTTTTCAAACAAACACACACAAACTGAACACTTACCCCTGTGGACTCAGATCCAGAGAGTCTTCCCGGCTGTGTTGTAAGCTGGGAGACCCCAAATCTGCAGTTGCATTACTGGCAGAGGTGGCTGTCCCAGTGCTTATTGTTGTAGTGGTACCCAGAGTTCCTGATCCATTAGTGCATGCTTTTGGTGGGCTCGTCAGCAAAGCCTCAGATTCTGCTAGATTTTTCACTTGATGCATCACCCCTTTCCAAAGTTAAAAACAAAGTGTTTATGCTAATCTTTAGACATGCAATTCTTGCAAATATTGATATGCACCCCCTCACTCAATGATTGTATTCAACAGTATTTTTAAAGTATCCCTTAAACTTCATAGAAAATATATGGTTATTGTACTAGTTATGATATCCAAAAAGAAAACCAGTATCAAAATATAATAGGAATGGCAGAGACCATCAGGATTGGCAGGAAATCCAGACTTTTTAAAAACATGATTACTTGGTATAACCAAATAAAGCATAGTCAATGTAATTTCAACAAGTATTCTTAAAGTCTAAAAATAAGTCTGCTTGCTTCAAATAAGGCTTTTTCAAATTAATTTTAGCACTTTCAGAAAAACAAGCATTTAACACCAATAAAAGGTTGATTACCTTCTCCCCCAGTCATATGGCTAAAGAAAAATTTGCATGATGTCCCTTTATATTATTTTTATAGTAACCTCCATTTCCTGCACATAGTAGAGGTCTAATTTACAGTTTAATAGCCTAAGCTCTCAATTCATCTGTCTAAGAAACATACATTAGAATTTTGCTTATTACCTCAGATTAAGAGTAAATAAAAAATAATGAAGAAAAAAAAAAAAAAGAGTACATTTACCTTCTCTTCTGAAGTAAACACTAAAAATGTCAGGTAATTTTTGCATTAAGATCTCTGCCATCTGAAGGGCTCCAACTACTATCTTAAGGTCTTGACTTGACAACATGGAGGCAATATGACTAAAACAGAAAACGTCTGCTTTAAAATGTTTGATTTCTCAAAGCTTTTGAAAATAAACCTTATTTATTAAGTTAGAGCCTCTAAATATATAGTTAGTAGAAAAGTCAAATGCAAACCCCTGTATCACACCTTTTATTTTTACACAGAAATATTAAAAAAGCTGATGGAAAGGGTGGTGTAACTTACATTCCCTTAACCAGCTATATCCCTATGCTTAATCAGGCATATGCATACATGCATGCATGTTGGCAGTGGTGGGGATTTATACCACAGGCAGGAAGTGGTCCCTGAAGAAGTTTAATTTCCAGGAAGAGCTGCTAATTCAGTGCATTGCCTCCCTCACATATTGGGCTGCTCTGGTCCCTAAACACATTCCTAGGGTACCACATTGGGGCTGCTTTGTGCTACCACCAACACAGTTTATACATCTTCTGCTATAAGGGTCCTCTTTTACAGTTTGCACCATCAGAATACTAGAGTTAATCTGTCCCTAAATTTGTAGGTAAGTTGGCTCAATATTTTAGTTTTAGAAACCAAGGAAATGCTTGACATCACTATTTGACTATATAATAATCAGCAACTAGCATCTATCCATAGGGATTCTTTGGTTGAGATGTTTAAAAAACTGCTTACAGTTGGGCTCCTAAAAGCATATTTAGACACAGTTTGATTTTCAGAAGTGCTGAACACCCACAGGTCAATGTGAACTGCTTTGTTCTCATCTCAGCACTTTTGAGAAATAAGGTTAATGCCCAAGCACTTTTTTTTTCTTCCAACTTTTTTTAAAAGGTTCGTTCACAAGCACAAAGAAACCCACCTTGAAACGGCATGATTTTTCAGTACATCCTTCAGAAGTTCAGCGTCAGCAAAATATATTATCCTAAGAATTGCTCTAAGGCACTTGTGTCTAACAGCAGGTCCAGCGGAAGAGCTGTACACTTCGTAAAGAACACCAAACAATGTTTTAATAAAGGATTTAGCCAATTCTGGGTCCTCTTTCATTAGCTGTGCTCGAGCGTCATCCTTCTTTAATTCTGAATGTCCACCTGTAAAAGAACACAGATTGGACACCTGAGTCACGGTGCAGTTCACTTCACTTTCACTCTGGCATTTGCCTTTGTTTTTTTTAAACTGAAGTGGTAAATTTAATCTCTATTTAAATTCAAGACAAGAGAATAAAGTTGTTTTTACAGATACATTACGCTTTTGGTGGAACTAACATTTATAAGAAGGTATCCATCATAGCATTCTACTCTTGAAAGATACTGTTGGAGTTCACATCAATATTTCTTTCTCACAATAAATTTTTGAAGTAAAGGAGTAAAACAAAGCAAGTCTTCAAAATTTAGAGGTTTAAAGAAAGTTTACTATCCTCATATAAGACTACCCACACTAAGAAAATGGTATACACTCCAGAAAGTGGCAGGGGAGAATAATCTATTCCAACCTCAAGTTTGCCAACTTACCCACAGCAGCTGATAAAATTTCTGGAACTACTTCCAGTTCATGGAATTAATATTGTGATTTACTTAAGACATTTTAGTCAATAATTCACCTCTGGCTTAAATGTAGCCTTGCCTCAAGTAATCAAAATAAAGTTTCGAGTTCCAAATTCAAAAACAGACAATTCTGATTAGCTGAGAAACAGATAGCACACTGAGCAATACAGTATAAATAAGAGACAGCCAGAGATGCAGGATAATTCAAAAGCAGTACTTACTGGTATTACTATTGGCTAAGGGGTTAGGTTTTCTCTGAATGGCACGTGCTGTTCCAGTGTCTTCATTGATTTGCTGCATAGAATTGAAGTCAATAGTATAAACACGTCCCAGGGTAGACAGACTTATCTCATCCTCCCCAACCTGATGAGCTGCCTGAGAACAAAAACACAAAATGAAGCAATTTAAAAATAGAAATACTGACAAGTAAGGAGGCCATGTTATAAATAACCTCATGTCCCACAAGGAATGGGAAACTTTTTTTTTATTTTAAACAAGTTTAGAGTGCTATGTTTTACAGTGTGCTGAATGATAGCTTGCTTAGAAATTCTGTCTGACAGATACATAAGCATGTTAGAAAACTTTCAGAAAACAGTCTTTGAAGCGAAGTGAAGGCACTTTTCCATATAAAAATGAGGGTTTAATCATTCTACTTGCCCTTGCTCCATAAAGGAACTATGACTTCCATAAACAGTAGTTAGCAGTTGGGATGAGATAACTTTTGAGACTCTGCAATGATTTGATCATGTTCTTGTGCATTCTGGATAAAGTTTATTTGTATCCAACCTCAGGATTCATATCCCAAGGCAAATGAAAATTGAGAGCTTGGGTGCCTCACCTCAAAATCCTAGAAGGCACTGTCTGCACCACCCTTGGGTATACTAAATAGCTCTCTGTACAAAACAAGGGTCTCAACTGAGGCCTTTAGGTCCAGCCGAAGTGAAAATTTTGAGTACTCTGACTGCTCTGTGGACAGCAAGGTTAAGAGATATTCCCAGAGTAAGACCGCTCTTAAAATCACAGGTGCAAAAGTGCAAGGTTCTGATGAACATATTATAAAAGTAGCTGACTAGATGTTTCATAATTCAGTTTTGAAGGAAGAGAGAAATACTGCATTATCAAGCATTTAGTTTCACATTTCAAGTATGAAGCTGTGATAAGGCTGGCACTTATATTAGCCAATGTAGAGTTTTAGAACAAGGACGGAGAAGTGAAGCAACATTCAAACCCGTACACCAAAGCATATACTTCAAATGTATGCTTGAAATACCACCTCAATTATCCGGCTATCAATCCTGTTGTAGGGATGCCACAGACCCCTGTCATCTCGCCACTGCCAAATTGCCCCATCTGTGTTTTGTGCATTTCCTTTCTTTAGCATAGTATCAACAGCAAAGATTCCTTCTTTAGGCAGGCAAGGCATCAGTTCACTGAAAAGAACATCAAATCAACTTTTGGTAACACTAATTTTTTTATGTACCAGCATTAATAGTTTGAAAACTATTAGCCTTCATTTCAGTAATCATGAAATTGTATGTCAACAAAACTTGAAAAATAAGATTGTGTAAAAGACTTACCATATAAGAGAAGTAAGCTCATAAAGTTCTTGAGGACTTCGTGGAACAAGATCAATTTGTTCTTGACAACTCCCATTTGAGGCTCCACAAAGAAGGAAGTGAAGTGTTTCTGCAATATCTTTAAAACAATTGTTTTATAGTACAGTATTGTCCCGGAGTCAGAGGATAGTGCCTTAATGTGACAGACACTGCACAGAATAGACAGTTCCCGGCCTAAAGGGTTTACAGTCTAAGCCCCAGCCTACACTACGAGTTTAGGTCGAATTTAACAGCATTAGATCGATTTACCCCTGCACCCGTCCACACAACAAAGCCATTTTTGTTGACTTAAAGGGCTCTTAAAATCGATTTCTGTACTCCTCCATGACGAGGGGATTAGTGATGAAATAGACATCACTGGGTCAAATTTGGGGTAGTGTGGACACAATTCGACGGTATTGGCCTCCAGGAGCTATCCCAGAGTGCTCCATTGTGACTGCTCTGGACAGCGCTTTCAACTCAGATGCGCTAGCTAGGTACACAGGAAAGGACCAGTAACTTTTGAATTTCGTTTCCTGTTTGGCCAGCGTGGCGAGCTCATCAGCAGAGGTGACCATGGAGTCCCAGAATCGCAAAAGACCTCCAGCATGGACCAAACAGGAGGTACTGGATCTGATCACTGTATGGGGAGATAATCCGTGCTATCAGAACTCCGTTCCAAAAGACAAAATGCCAATATATTTGGAAAAAATCTCCAAGGGCATGATGGACAGAGGCTACAACAGGGACCCGCAGTAGTTCCGTGTGAAAATTAAGGAGCTCAGGCAAGCCTACCAAAAAACCAAAGAGGCAAATGGCCGCTCCGGGTCAGAGCACCAGCCATGCCGCGTCTATGGTGAGCTGCATGCAATTCTAGGGAGGCCCCTACCACTACCTCACCCCTGTCCGTGGACACCTGCAAGGGGGGAGTCTCACGCAACAGGGATTAGGATTTGGGGGACAAGGAAGATGAGGAGGAGGAGGAGAGCGCACAACAGGCAAGCAGAAAATCATTCTCCGCGACAGCCAGGAACTATTTATCACCATGGAGCCAATCCCCTCCCAACCCTCCCAAGGCAGGCTCCCGGACCATGAAGCCGGAGAAGGCACCTCTGGTGAGTGTACCTTTGTAAATATAATATATGGTTTAAAAGCAAGCGTGTTTAATGATTAATTTGCCCTGAAGACTTGGGATGCATTCGCGGCCAGTACAGCTACTGGAAAAGTCTGTTAACGTGTCTGGGGATGGTGCGGAAATCCTACAGGGACATTAAGGGGACATTCAGAGGTGGCCGTTCCTGCTGGGCTGTTTGCCTGTGGCTGAAAAGAAATCATCCCCGCATTTAGTCACATGGTGTGTGTGTGTGGGAGGCCATTCACACTGAGCTGTTTGTGTTTGGCTGGCAGGGATCTTCCCTGATAGTAGTCACGTGGTGGGAGGAGGGGTGAAGCGATCATCCCAGAGAATGGAAGAAGGCGGGGGGGGGGGTTAGTTGGGTTTGTGCTGCACGTTAACCCGAAAACCGCAGCCTCTCCTTTTAAATGGCCAACCCAATGGGTGCTTGGTATGGGAAAGGAGGATGCTGCTGTTTGAAACCATTCCCACATGTTATGAAGGTTGAAGAAGCCGAAAGACTGTGGCTTACTATGGCTGCCTGCAAGCCAAATTCTGTTGCCCGGCCCTGCGTGTGTGATCTCTCACACCAAACCGGCAGACCCTCAATACAAGAGGCAAAATGCGACCTTTTACCGACAGCACATGTGCTAGGTAATGTTAACAGCTTGATTCACCGTGAAAGACTCTACTCATTGTTCTCTAAAATGTGTCTTTTAAAAAATTACTCTCCCTTTTTTTCCTCCCGCAGCTGCAAATGTTTCAATGCTCCCCCTATCATCTCCGTCCCAGAGTCTACTGCAGATAAGGCGGAAAAAAAATGCACTTGTGATGAAATGTTCTGAGCTCATGCCGTCCTCCTGCACTGAAAGAGCTCAGCAGAATGCATGGAGACAAACAATGGCAGAGTCCAGGAAAGCAGAAAATGAATGCAAGGACAGGAGGGACGAGCAAGATGAGAGGTTGCGGGAGCATGATGAGAGGAGGAAGGATGCGATGCTGATGCTACTGTGGGAATCAAACTGATATGCTCCGGCATCTGGTGGAGCTGCAGGAAAGGCAGCATGAGCATAGACCGCCCCTGCAGCCCCTGTGTAACTGCCCGCCCTCTTCCCCAAGTTCCGTAGCTTTGCTCACCCAGACGGCCAAGAACGCAGGGGAGGCTCTGGGCACCCAACCGCACCACCCCAGAGGACTGCCCAAGCAACAGAAGGCTGGCATTCAAGAAGTTTTTAAGTGCAGTGTGGCCTTGTCCTTCCCTCCTCCCCTCATCCACCACTCCACCCGGTGCTTCCCTTCTCCCCCACCCCTCCCAGGCTACCTTGGCAGTTATTCCCCCTATTTGTGTGATGAATTAATAAAGAATGCATGATTTTGAAACAATAATGACTTTATTGCCTCTGAAAGCAGTGATCGAAAGGGAGAGGTTGGTTGGCTTATAGGGAAGTAGAGTGAACCCAGGGGGCGGGTTTTCATCAAGGAGAAACAAACAGAACTGTCACACCATAGCCTGGTCAGTCATGAAACCGGTTTTCAAAGATTCTCTGATGTGCAGTGCGCCCTGCTGTGCTCTTTTAATCACCCTGGTGTCTGGCTGCATGTAATCAGCAGCCAGGCAATTTGCCTCAACCTCCCACCCCGCCATAAACGTCTCCCCCTTACTCTCATAGATATTGTGGAGCACACAGCAAGCAGCAATAACAATGGGAACACTAGTTTTGCTGAGGTCTAACCGAGTCAGCAAACAGCGCCAGCGAGCTTTTAAATGTCCACAGGCACATTCTACCACCATTCTGCATTTGCTCAGCCTATAGCTGAACTGCGCCTTACTACTGTCCAGGGTGCCTGTGTACAGCTTCATGAGCCATGGTATTAAGGGGTAGGCTGGGTCCACAAGGATAACTATAGGCATTTCAACATCCCCAACAGTTATTTTCAGGTCTGGGAAGTACGTCCCTTCCTGCAGCTGTTCAAACAGACCAGAGTTCCTGAAGATGCGAGCGTTGTGTACCTTTCCCGGCCATCCCATGTTGATGTTGGTGAAACGTCCCTTGTGATCCACCAGTGCTTGCAGCACCACTGAAAAGTACCCCTTGCGGTTTACTTACTGGCTGCCAAGGTGGCCCGGTCCCAAGACAGGGATATGCGTTCTGTCTATCACCCCAGCACAGTTAGGGAATCCCATTGCAGCAAAGCCATCCACTATGACCTGCACATTTCCCAGAGTCACTACCCTTGGTAACAGAACGTCAACGATTGCACTGGCTACTTGGATCACAGCAGCCCCCACAGTAGATTTGCCCACTCCAAAATGATTCCCGACTGACCAGTAGCTGTCTGGCATTGCAAGCTTCCAGAGGGCTAACGCCACTCACTTGTGAATTGTGAGGGCTGCTCTCATCTTGGTATTCTTGCACTTCAGGGCAGGGGAAAGCAAGTCACAAAGTTCCATGGAAGTGCCCTTACGCATGCCGATGTTTTGCAGCCACTGGGAATCATCCCAGACCTGCAACACTATGCGGTTCCACCAGTCTGTGCTTGTTTTCCAGGCCCAGAATTGGCATTCCATGGCATGAGCCTGCCCCATTGCCACCAGAATGTCCAAATTGCTGGGGCCCGTACTTTGAGAGAAGTCTGTGTCCATGTCCTCATCACTCTCATCACCGCTATGCCGTCACCTCCTTGCCTGCTTTTGCGAGGTTCTGGTTCTGCACATACTGCAGGATAATGCACGAGGTGTTTACAATGCTCATAACTACCACGGTGATCTGAGCGGGCTCCATGCTTGCCGTGGTATGGTGTCTGTAGGATAGAGTTGCAGTGGAAGTGGTGGCGGACGATGGTTAGCACCGCGCACATTTCCCAAGGAAGAACACACGTACCCGGGAGCCCATGACAGATAACATGGAGAAATTTGCTATTGAGACAATAGCAGCAGAGCAGAGTTGCAGCATAAGCCGTGTATGACGACAGCTAGCAGTCCTACAGCACCGTCTGCTGCCAGCAGCACCCAGGACACAACGGCGGTGGTGTCGTAGAGCTGAGCTGAGCGGGCTGTATGCTTGACGTGGTATGGTGTCTGAGCAGAAAAAAGGTGCGAAATGATTGTCTGCTGTTGCTATCACGGAGGGAGAGGCGACTGACAATGTACCCAAAACCACCTGTGACAATGTTTTTGCCCCATCAGGCATTGGGAGCTTAACCCAGAATTCCAATAGGTGGCGTAGACTGCAGGTAGACTGCACCGCTCAGTAAGTTGATCTAGCCACAGTAGTGAGGACAAACCGCCGACTTAATGTGGTTACTGTGGACATACTCAATCGACTGTATAAAATCGATTGCTAAAAACTGACTTCTATAATATCGACCTAATTTCGAAGTGTAGACATACCCTTAGTAGAAGCCAAAGGGTAGGGAAAGGGATATAACATACAGTGACTATTTGCAAGTGTCTTTTTAAAAAAAAAAAAGAAAGCAAAACATTTACAGGGGGTTTATCTAAACAGGAAGAATGTAAGAGAGGGACGACTGATGAGGAGATGGGGATAGGGACAGAAGGAAGGAGGGGAGCATACAGAGTACTGAGGCTGATGTTAGAAAGGGGAGGGGGAAGTTGGAATAAAAGCCAATCAGCACATGGGAAAGAAAGAATGTCCTAAGCCAGAACTGCAGACAACAGCACAATGACACCCATGTTCTTTCACAGTATTTCTTAAAAACACAGTGCTTATATAATGCACTTTCTCCACCCACTAAACGTAGTTGGAACAATTACTTGTAGTAATGTTGTGATGGAATTAGTTTCAATAACTAGCATTGACTCAAAACTAGTTTAAACCTCCAGCAACAGCTGAAAGCCGAAGATAAAAAGAATCAAATTCTCCATCTAATTTAACTGTGAACCAAACTTTGTATCCCAGTACAAATATTGTGTCACTATTGCTTTTTCCTTATTCCACATATTTCTATAGGCAAGTGTGGTATATTATTGATTATGGAGTGTTTAATAAAGTCAGTAACATTTATGGACACTATGCTTCCTATTCTAATAAAAGTACCATGACCAAAAAAAAAAAAATGTGGAAGTACAGGAAGAACACATGCACTTACTTTGCTTCATAAGTTGAACTGCTAGCGTAGGACAATTGGAGCACATTAAGGAAAACATGCGCACCACCATGATGAACATTCCTGAGCTCAGGATGGGAGGAGTCACTACCAAGAGTTGCTGAATATTTGTGAGCAAATCCTTAGAGGCAACCTGCTGAAGCAAATTCTTAAAGAAAAAAAAAAAGGAAAAGGAGAGAATTTAGAAAATTCTAATGGATTTAAAACCTTTTAAAAAAAAGTACAAAAGAGAAACTACGTACCTCCTCATGTTGGAAGTTGTCCACCAGCCGTGCAAAACAGAGACAAGTGCTTTCTACTGACTTTTTGTCCTATTTAAAAAAAAAACAAAAAAAAAAAAACTCACATTGAAAGATATTCAAGAGCCTGTATCAGATAGAATTCTGCATGAAGTCCCCTTCCTCCTAGAAAACCCATCACTGAAACCCTACTTTTAGTAGCTTCCAAGCTGGAAGTGATAAACTAACCTCCAAATTCTTTATGCCAAGAACACCTTCCCCAAACAGATATATTGGTATGGCTCACAGCCCTGTAAGACTATTAACTGAACTTGAGAGTTATTCCATTTTAGATCGCAAAACACAAGTTTAATATATTCACACAATTTCTCAAAGTGGAAAACCTAGAACAGCCTTAATGCTAAGTTTAAAAATGTAAGCAGCCAGGATATACAGATGCCACAGAAGACTGAAGTCTCACAGCGTGAGGCCAATCCTGCTTCCCAGGGGAAAAAAAAGGAACTTCTCCCAAAACCTTTAACTGTTTTCTAGTCTTTTTTCTAATTTTGCTTCAAAAGTTGCTCCTACATATAGCTTCTCCAAACTCCTTTTGCCAAATTGCTGAAAATATGCTTAATCAAACTTCATGACTACCCACACAAAAAAACTGTTTGTTCACTCACCTACATGCAACTCATCCCCAGTTTTTCTACCTTAAAAATAACCTGGTGTATATTTACAGCATGTACAAAATCATTAATTTAAGGTTAACATTAGTATGCACAATACTAGGACATGAGTTATTATTGGTTTTGCCAAGTATAGATGCCTCTTACCAATATGTACATTATTCCATTACCTCAATAACGTTTTAGTACTGAGTATAATCACACATACTATACACACTTATAATCCTCAGCGCTACAAGATTTAAGACTTTTTTAAAAAAGTGACACTAACTCACACTGATCCTCCCCATTAAGAAAGTAATCAGTAGAGTTAACATGCTGACAAACCTAGAGAGCTCAAGGTCAGAGCAAGTGGAAAGAATGTTACTTACCTTACAGCAAAACTGTGGTTCAAGATGTTTTTATACACAGATTCCATTCATGGGGCACAAGATCAGAGTCTCTTGAACAACACTATCAGCTGGGGCCATGCCTGTCCCACCTCTTGCTCTCTGTAGCAAGAGGGCTTAAAGGGCAGAGCAGCCACAACCTACACCCAGTTCCTTAGATCATAAAAATGCCACTGAAGCAGGACTGCTATCTGCAGGGACGGAGAGTAGGTCATGGAATCTGTGTGGATGCAACATCTGCACAGTGTTTCTGTCAACAGTAGACTGTTCTCTCTTGAAGTGATCATCAACTCAGATTATACTCTTGGTGATTAATAAGCAGTTGCCCTGGAGCCAGGACATGGATAAGTGGAGGCCTATCAAAACTAAGGTGCAGCCCAGAATCTTACACCTGGCAATAATCAGTGGCTCAAGCTCCAAATAAGTGCTCTTCATCTCTCTGATATGGGGAGATTACCCAAACAGACCACAGAGGCTGCCTGAACCCTAGTGGAATGAGCTACAACCTGTCAAGGTGGACTTTTCTTGGCCAATATTTAACAGGAAGTCACACTTGGGAACTCAGGGCTTGATAATTTACCAGTATCAAAAATACCTGAAACAAGGGAGACAGGGGAGAGATCCTTGTAGAGGAGAATCATCACTACTCTGTCTTGAAACTTCTAAAGCCAGCTGGCAAAGAAAATCTTAATTTAATGTCCTAAAAATGGGGGGAAAATGTGCTAAATACTGTCCAAGAGCAAGGAACACTGAATATAAAGAATTCTTTCTTGCAGCCATGGGTGGTAAGAAGGAAATGAGTATGGGTTGCAGGTGCCCTGCCCTTTTCGTCCTCAGCTACAGGGAGAGATACGGCACTCGGGGGCAGGCATGGGTCCAACAGACACTGCTGTTCAAAAGAATCCGATTTTACATGCATGCACATCAAAAATTAAATTTGACTGGACAATCATTCAAAGACAAAAGCTTCTGAAATCAGGTTTATAGTTGGGTAAGTATGTATTAATCTGAATACATAGCTTTGTAAAAGCTATTCACCAATTTTTACCATGGATCTTGGAAATACGGAAGAAACTAACTGAACTTTTAAAATTAAGTCCACTGCCCACAAAACAGACTATCCATTGTGCAGCTTCATATTTCCTTTTAGGATCCTACTTCGTATGTGACTGGAAAAAGGTAGTAAGTGGCAACTTCAGAAACGTTGTCTGAAAGTGCCCGTCTGCAATGGATGAGTGCCTAAACTAGTTTTCCTCATCTCCATTGACAGGATCTATTAAGTCTGACTTGAGACAATATGTCATATTTAAATACTAATGTTTTATTGATTCTGCTGGCAGTTTACATAACTGCCAAGCCATAAGAGTTTGCAATACATCGATCTACAATCTTTCAGGGTTTTTTTGTTTTTTATTTTTAAAAACAAACCTTTAAAACTTGCACCCTTCCTGTTATTTTAAGTAGCATTTTGTCAGTTCCTTCTTGCTCTTTGCCAACATGATGAAAGAGCTCCAAAACATTACAAGTATAAAATTCAGACTAAGAGAGCTACAGGCAGCTTTATACCTCCATTGACTAGTCATTTTGACATGCTATGTTTTATAATGGCTTCTTACCTGATGGGTTAGCCTTTGTGTAAGCAGTGGCAGAGAATCTGCAACAAAGTGAAACTCATCAGGTGTGATGCTCTGGCAGCAGTTGGCAGCAATAGCTAGTGCATTCCTCTGGGCATTTATGCTGAAGAACTCCAGATACAGCAGACAGTCTGCTAACCCACCCTATAATACAGAAAGCTGTTAAAGAGAAGTGTTCTCTGTCAGTGGCAATACAGTGACAGAAATTTCTGGGCTTTAATTGCTCTTTGGGAAGAACTTGTGCACCACCCAGTTTGTGGTCTAGGAGCCATCAAAAGAGGAAACAAAAACTTCAAGCAAATATCCTTTTTCTTTCTATTACGGAAAATTACTTACTGCCTGCAGAATAGCTTTACTATGTCTGCGTGATAACATCTCCAGGGCAGTCAGTGCCTGCTCTGCCACATCAATACACTGAATAACTTGCAGCTAGAACAAAAGAAAGTAATTAAATGAATTACCAGTTAAGACTATCAGCTAAGTTCGAGTTAACACTCTACCTTACATATTGAATTCTTACAGAAATTTCATCATCTTAACAAAAAAGTACTTCTAATGTAACTGAAGTATTTCTCTGTAGTACAAATTGTAGGTAATACAGTACATATTTAGTGTTTGAAGATATATTTACCTTTCCACATTGAATTAGAGAAACAAAACTCAAGTCACAACTAGCTTCATAATACTTTATTCCCTCAAACAGACTTCAGGAACTCAAGTTTGAATTTAGGGGCTTTCCTAAAGCCAATGGACTCTAAAACCTGTTCTATGGCAAAACTGCTTTAAAAGTTTTTGGGAACTGGAGAAAATGTTGGATGTTGTAATGAAACAATAAATATTGTTAACAAATCCACTAACAGCAACATAATACTTAAGTGCATACCCTCACACATCTGCCTGGCAGATTTCCTCTCAGTATTAATTTTAACCGGGAGTATGTGCTCTTTGGACTGTTGAAGTGTTATTCGTGGGACATACTGGGTCCTAGTCAGCAAAGTTCAATATGCAGTTTACCAAATGAAGGAAGAAAAAGCTCCAGGAAAAAACTGACTGACAACCAAAATGACTAGAGCTGGAGGCCAAGACTTCTGGGAAACCCTTGCTCAGAGGTTTAGCCATTACTTGGAAATGCAGAAGATACCATCTAGTTGGAAGGAGTCCAACACATTTTGCTGTACAAGAAGGGCAATCGTGAAGATCTAAAGAACTATCGTCCAATATGCTGTCTCTGGCATGCCTACAAACTGTTCACCAAAACAACAACAAAAAGTGACTCTCAGAGTCTGGACAAACAGCAGCCGAAAGAGCAGGCAGGTTTTCAAAGGAATTTCATCACAATGGACCACAACTTCATTAGAAACCAGTGATTGGAGAGCTCAAGAGAATACAAGTTCTCTTTATGCATTGCCCTAGTCAATTAGGAAAAAGCATTTGACCATCTAGAGATCAATGCAGTGCTGAAAGCTCTTGCAGAGCACGGCATTGACACAACTACATCAAACTACTAAAGGAAGCAAATTCTGACTGCACTACGGATATAAAAAAAAACAAAAAAACCCACACAACTCTGTTTGGCACTCCTTCACATGCCAGTCAAAAAAAGGTGTGAAGCAAGGAGACAGTTTCACCAAAACTCTTCACAGCCTGCCGGAAAATGGTAATGAGGCAGATGAACTAGAAGGGTGCAATCAGCATCAACAGAGAGCAATTAAACCACCTCAGAGTCACGGCTGATATTGTGTTGATTGCCAAAACCACTATCAAACTACAGAAAATGCTGCGAGAGCTCAACACAAAAAGCAGCCAATTCGGACTGAAAATGAACTGCTCCAAAACAAAATGTATGCGGTCTGATGCCTTGCCAAAAGACCAAATAATAGTCAAGGGAGAATAAATAGGCATATAGTTCAAATTCTTCTAGTTGGGTCAAGAAATTAACATATGTCACTATCAGGAAGGTGAACTCTCGTGAACAAAGAGAGCTGGTGGGCGCACGCATTCAATTCTATCAAGGATGTCCTCCAAGGAAAACACAGCAACCTCTTTAACTCAACAGTACTGCCGGCAGAGTTGTACAACAGAGAAACATGGGCACAGACAAAGATAGAGGAGCAACAACTGTGTGTCATGAAGAGGGCCATGGAAACTGGGCCATGGGGGGGGACGGGACTTGACAAGGAAGCCCCAGCTGCTGTTGAGGGGACATCATATGCTGGGCTCCTGCTCCCCACCACAACCTCACCCCCATCCCCCCTCCCTTCCCCTCTGCCTCCTCCCTTCCTCCTACCCAGCCCCACCATGGGCACTCACTGTTGCACAGAAAACAGTAAGGCTCCCAGCACACAGAAGGGGAGCACGACTGGCACTAGGATTCAGGAGATGGCATTCAGCTGCAGTCAGTTGAGCTGAGATGCAGCCTCCTTCAGCTGGGGAGCTCTGCGCTTGCAGAAATGAGAGGGGGGCAGTGGCAAGTAATCCCGTGTGCCCCCCCATGCCTTGCCTCTGTTTGGGAGGAAATCCCACCCCCCAAATAAACTGCACCCACAGTCCCGTTCTCCCCATCTCCCCCGCCATGGCTTCCCTTTGCTTCCCTGCTGTTTTCCACAGGGAAGCATGGGCATTCTGCGGGTGGGCAGGGGTCTGCGGGTGTGCAGTCCAGCAGAATTTCCCCAGGCATAATTTACTTTAGGCTTCTCAAGTACAATTTAACTTCCCTCTCTGAATGCCTTTTGCTAGGAGCACACCAAGTGACCAATTACCAGCAAGTTGCTTGCATGTGTTTGAAATGAAGCCATCCAAACTTCTAGCCACATCCATAAAACAAAAGCCACCAGCAGGCTGGAATGTAGTCCAAAACTAAATGTCTTTCTGAAGCCCCAAAACAAAGACTGAGCCACCACCCTTTTCCATTCAGTCAGCAAACCTACAAGACAGACCTGTAAGTCAAGGAGCTCTCTAGAAGATATCTTACTGTACACCTGTGTGCTCATGTGTAAGCATAAAAGGAGGTGTTGATGGTGAACTGAATTAGTCAGAACTCAAATAAAAAATTAATATATTTTAGATTTCGTTGCAGTGTCATTTGGAAATGTAATTTGAGTTTCCCGTAAACCAGATACTGATTTACAACATTGAAGGCTAGTTTTTTTCTTCTGATGCATTTTATATTAATTACAATGGTTATAATAACAAAAAGAATGCACTTTTTTGCATGGGTGGAGAGTTAGGGGGATTACTCAAAGGTAAGTGTTTGTCCTTAAGTTTTGTCTACTAATTTTAATTATTTAGGGACATGACTATTGCTACCTTTTCCAAAAAGACAGGAATTGCATCTACCACTACAGCAGATGATCTGGGAAGTGCTTCCATCATGTAGGTTAAGGCTCGACAAGCATGGTTCATCTATTTAAAAAAAAAAAAAAAAAACACAATTAGATGGAAAAAAACTTAAGTTCGCGGGAAAAAAATTAGCTCATATCTCATGTCACTTACAATATCAAAGTTGTGCTCCATCTGCAGCAATGTTATCTATAAAGAAAAAGATCAGGAAATGAGTAAACAGTTCTGATTTGGTACAAGTTACCAAAAGGATATTGTTTTTCTTACATACTACAAATATTTGAAAACCTATTATGATCATTTCAGTTTAGTTTCACTTGCAACACTGGATCTTTTTGAAGCTGTCACAACAGCTCCTATAGCATTTAATGAAAATTGTTAAAGGAATCCAAATGTAAAAGGAGAAATACACTTTCTACAGCAGAGAAAGCTAAAGAATTTTAAAATACACATTAAAAATATTTCTGCTCATATGGATGAAGCTGCTTTTGATTGCTATTACACATTACAAGTTATTGGCTTTAGAGGAGTCCCCCCTGCCACCCCAAAATGTACAAAGCCCATTGACCATGCAATGTAGTCAATGTAAAGAATGTTCATTGTTTTTGTTCTGTGCATGCGCACACACATGCACAGCCCTTTTATCCTCATGATTAAGATTTCTGTACACATGTTGCTTCCGGACTGTGTCGTTAAAAACAGATGGTATCAGGAGTGATTTTTTTTTTAAATCTCTGATAAACACCTGAAATAGAAGTTTATAATGGAAAGTTCTTCCTCAAGCAATTCTGTTTTCTTCCATGTCACCCACATGCACAGGAAAGATGCCATCAAAATTCATAAAGCCGCCAACATATCCACTTTTAAAGTTCTGTGACCTCTACCTTTCTCACACTGCTCACAAGTCACTCCTGTCTGGCTTTGGTTAAGAGAACAAGGAGCTGTGACTTCTTTCATTCTAAAGTAATTTTATTGCTACTGTATCCATCTCAATCTAACTTCCACTCGTGTCCACTTGTTGCAGCCTGTCTTGATACCCAGATACCTGTAAAGTTTTCTAGGGCAAGGATATCCTTTGTTACTTGTCTATACAGTGCCTAGTGCAATAAGACCCAGTTTTACTGGAATTCCCACATGCTATCGTAACAGATGGCAGTCACGCTATAACAGAGCACGGTGCAACTTAACACCTGTTATGGGTCCACAGTCCATTTAATGCCAGGGAATATGGGACTTGAAGTCCACAAGGATCACCTGCTGATACACTGAGGGCTTGGCATTTATAGCTTATAGGCATGGCTGCTGTAGATCTACAGGACAGCATGGAGTGTACTACTGGGAGCCCTAAAGGAGAACAATTGTGGCCACCAGGCTTCTTCCAGGAGAGCAAGAGAGATCTGAGTGGGCCTACGTAAGAAGGCCCAAGATTGCCAGGAACTATCAAGAACTTCTGGAAGGATAGTTCACAGATCCTAGTGACAGGGCTGTAGAGAACCCCTGCGGCTGAAGGATGGTAGGACTGTTACCACTCATACATGGGTGGAAGATGTATTAGCAGACTAGTGAGGAATCTATGGAAGCCAAAGTGTGTACAACAAGCACTAGAATAATAAACCCCAAAAGGAGACTTTTTTTTTTTAAGTCATGTGTTGTGTGGGGAGGGAGGCACAGCCACACCCCGGATGAAAAAGGGTAAGCAGACCTCATATACATACATATACCTTGACAGAGCACCACAGCAGTCTTCCTAGGTACTAATATGTAAATGGAAAGCTATCCATTTGCAGAGACATGTCTGTGTGTACCTGACTACATATTAGAATTCAGGAAGAATGCTGTAGTGGCCTGTCAAAGTATCTATTTATGATTGGGGTCGGGGTGTGTTTACCCTCTATATTC
The DNA here is from genome assembly GCF_015237465.2 of Chelonia mydas. Taxonomy (NCBI): domain Eukaryota; kingdom Metazoa; phylum Chordata; order Testudines; family Cheloniidae; genus Chelonia; species Chelonia mydas. The sequence goes on along the minus strand of NC_057855.1, from coordinate 32,815,012 downwards.
AAGTTATCTTCCTAGTCCTCTGCAGTGCAACCCATACATGGAATTTTATGAAGTTTCTATGTATCAAATACTCCCATGAGCCAGTCTAGAAAGGGTGCTCACCACACTGGCTACATAAAGTCATTGCCCCTCACCCAACCCTGCTTTAAGGGCACAATGCCCTCTTTCTCTCTCCATCCAGCTCACACTCCAGTTAGGGGCCTCACAGCTATCAAAGCCATCTGTAGGAGTACAGGATTAACCTATAGGGGTTTTTTTTCCTTTTACTATTTAGCAAGTGTGTGAAAGCCATGGGATCTAAAATTGGAGAGGAGTTTAGTAGTTTGTTAACTAAACTATTGTCTGATTAGAGGAAGTTGTTGAAAGTGAAAATATTTTGTTGGTATCATAAGCCTTTAATGCTATTTCTGAGTCCAGATGAACCAAAGGCTACCAAATACCTCTTAAATTTAGAAGTTTCAAGAGTACTTCTATTTTACTGTTGAATCCTTTTGCTATACTGTTTAAATACTAAGTTTCACACAGAAATATATAAACAAATTTGATCCTTACCAAAGCTGGTACAACACTTTTGACTGGAAATCCACCTAATGTTTCTTCATTCCCCATGACCAACAACTGACACATCTCAATTACTGCCTGTAGCTGCTGACTTTCATCAGTGGCTTGGAGCCCCTGAAGAAGCTGTTGGGCTTTAGAACCTAGGAAAGTAAAGATCTATTAATACTTGTAAATATTTAGGGTAATTAATGCTGTGATCACTTATCTTACCAAGCAGAAAGTTTGCTTTCTGTGTGTTCTGTGATTTCGGAGATTTTTTTTTGGGGGGGGGGGGGGGGGGTCAAATTCTGCTCTTAGCTTCCCTTGCCATGCAGCTGAAATGAGCATACAGGAGCAACTGTGCTAAAATTACCAAAAATGATATACCTAGCATAAGACAGGATGGCTAAGGTGGTGGGTGGTAAATACCACTTCTTTAGGAAGTAAGCAGCACATACTACTAGGGTAGTGTTCTGTTCTAGCTGGCAGACGACATCCCCTTGTTGGTTGTAATGTGCTTGCAGGCCTGGTCCTCCTCCTAGTTCTTTTGACTGCTAGGTAAACATCCCAGCCTGCTGCATTGTAGGTATACTGAAGTGGAGGTAAGAAGAGGATAGAATTTGGTCCTTAGTACTCCCTGCGGACAGCACTGACCTGTGTTTCAAAGAGGTGCTCAAACAAACAATTATCCCTCTAAAATGATTTCAAGCCTATCTGACCATTGTGCATTAGGGATGCCATGTGCAAAGCAGTTTTCAAAACCTGGTCTTGAGTATGGCTTTTCAAAAACCATAAAAATTAAAATAAGCCTTGTTTCAATTCAATTAAGTTACCTCTTGTTAAAGAAGTATATGTAAGCCAAACTTAAAAAAAAAAAAGTTAAGCCAAACGTAGCTTCTTAAAAGGAAGATAAAGTTAAATGCTTGTACCCAATGTTCCACAACTGTGCTGGAGTTCCTTATACTATCTAACATTATTCACTGGATTTAATCTTAAAAATTAGTTGCGTTTAAATCCTTACATAGATAAAACATTAGATTTACTAGTAGCCAAGTTTAACCAGTCTGAAAGCTGCTGACAGAATTATATCTGACAAGATATAGTTTACTTACTAGCTCCACTTCCAATTGTCCTGTGGAAAAGCTGTGACATCCGAGGACCAAGAGGGCCAAACAGGTGAGGAGGAAGACCCCTAGCCTCTAACAGAGCTAGAAGCAAACACAATATTAAACGGCCATTTTCATAAAAAGTTTCCATGTAACTAAGTCTCATGAACTTGTAAAGTTATAGGAGTTTTGAAGATTTAACACAGAAAAAGACAAGACGACACTACATGGATTTCTCCTAACACCAATAAAGGCGAGTGAACTACTTGTCCTCCCAAGGTTACCCTTTACTCAAGCATGGCTTTACAGTCAAATGTGAATCAAGACTGTGAAAAGACTGTTTTTTGAAGAGCCAGGAGGAATTCTGGAATTGTGTCAGTTTCTCTGAAGTATTTACAAGAAAATAAACATTTATATATTTTTTGATACTAAAAATAGTAGGCTCTAGTTTCAGTCTGAATGAAAACTATTGTAAAAACAGTTAAAGGGGATGGCAAAAACAATGGAATTGGGCAGAACAAGTAAGCTGTACAGGAGAAATAGAATAGACGATGTTATTGACTGGAGAGAAAAGCATGGCAAATGGAGTTGTGAACGGTTAGGGGAGCTGGCTTGCTATAGTCTAAAAACTTCTGGAAGCGGCAGAACATCTGTTAATTTTATATTAAGTCATCCTGTTTTTCTTGTCTGGAGAGGTGACTTCAAATAGGGGGGTTCTCATTAACTGCAGCAAGTCTGAACATTGCTGATCAGTGCTACAAATGGGTGGTTAGCAATTAACAATCAATAGTATTTGACTCAATTTGCCTAACACTGGAGGAACTGTTTGCAAGCAAACAATTGCTCTTTTCCCCCAGCTCTTCCAGCATTTAAGAATAAAAGATCCAGATTTTTACCCCAAACCTATATTTGCAGAGGAAGCAACCACCATAATTCCTTGCACCCAAGTAGTAGAAAACTGTTGAACTGTTTACAGAAGACAGGCAAGTTAAATGCAGAATTTTGTCCAAGTTGTCAGTTTCTGAAAGGAAATGCATTTTCTGTACAGCCCAGGCATCAAGCAAGCATATTTTTTAGCACAAGTGGATTTTATTTGGTCAAAACCTGGGAATACAGGTGGGTGCTGAAGAAGCAAATAACTCCATCTTTATCTAAGAGCAGATACAAGAAAGAGTGGTAGGCCTAACTAAACTTGCACTCATGTTTTATAAACTGAAAGCTATTACTAGCATCTTTTCAGATTTGAGGAACAAACAAGTTTATGAACTGTATTCCATATTAAGTGTTCTGTTTCATCTGAAAAAAAAGTGTTTAGCCAAGCAGAGTATGTTTATTGGGTTGGGAAATCAGTAACCAGTGCAAAAAGTGTAGTACACTACAACAGTTAAGACACCTAAAGTTCAGCCTGCTCTAGTACTGCCAAATTTTTGAGTGTCTACTATACCACAATCTCTCCCACTACATTATTCATAATTATAGTAGGCAAAACAGCATGTTCACTTGGGGAGGGAGGGGGGGAGGAAATAGTTAGTAGGGTTTTTGAATGGGTATCAGCAGAGAGAAAAATATCAGAATAATGTTTTTATAACACCATGTACATATATTCAGGTATCAACCCATCATATAAGTCTAGTAAAAGCTTTTTACCTTGTAGCCTTCCCATCTCAGAATCATCTGACTCACTTTCTCCAGAAGTGGTCATGCCTACAGCCCCCGCAACAGAGCTAGATGCTAAAGAAAGAAAATATTTTAGAGTAACACTGACTTGTCTAAGATTTATTTCAAAAAAGAGTATTGGATACACTAATGCTGCTTCTATTTAAATCGATAACTAAATCCCTACTAACTTCAGCAGCAATTGGACTAGGATTCTACGATACTTTGTATTGAGTTTGGATTCATTTAAGCTATACTCTTACAAAAAATTTATAGTGACAACTCCTATATAAGTTCTAGGGTTTCTCCATCATGAACTTGCACAGAAAACGTAACTGTACTTCTGAAACGGTGCATGTATATCTGAAAAAGTTAAAATACAGCTTTGGATAAAGTCTGAACTCAGTTTAAGTAACCAAACTTGTTACACTGCACTGAAGCAAATCAATACCTTATTTTCAAGCCTGAACATTTTAAAGCTTTTTTCTAAAAGCCAACATAATTGTTGAAGAATTTAAATAAACTAATGTGCTGAATTAGGGCCGGATTGCTTATACTGAACCGTAAATTACTCTGCAATTATTTCAGTAAGACTCTTTGGGGAATAAAGTACTCTTCAGTGTGAGGAGATCACTAACTTCGTGAACAGTTTTTCCTATTGCAGCATAGTCAGTGCAGAAAGGCCAATAATTTAGATACTGGCCAAGACTATTAGAAAAAAAAATACATTTTTCTATAAGTACCATACAGCTAGAATACATAGGTTAATATCAAAAGGTACAAAAATGCTTTCACAACTGAGCATCACAAGGTAACCAAAAGATGTTTACTATAAAAGGACAGACTCGCGTAGTATTGGCTGGTTAGATACAGATTCTGACAGTAGCTTGTGAACTAGCACACTAACTTATGTTTCTATATGGTGGATAAGAGTAACATTACTAGTACAGTAGTTTGAAGAAGAGTTCAAAGTTATGTCACATAACCAAAAGGCCTCTGAACACAACTATAACTTAACACCTGAGTTTCAAGAGAGTAGTAGTGCCTTGCTCAGTCAGCATCCAGAAGCTACATTAAGAATTCATTTATGCCTTCCCCCCTTCATTAAAAAAAAAAAAAAAAAAAAAAAAAAAAAGAAGCCTGATACTTTAAGGTTTACATCAATGTTTTACAGAGCACCAGATATGTGTTGCAAAGTTTGTGTTTCTGCTTACCTGCTGCTCCTTGTGGAGCCTCATCTGTACGTGCAGCTGAAGAATTAACTCCATCCTGGTTGTTATCAGGATCAGCCATTTTTTCCTGTCGGCGAGCTTCAGCTGCTCCTCTTTTGCCCAGGCCAGAGCCTCGCCGACTATAAAGGAAAGTATAATGCGTAAAATTCAAGGTATTGCCAATTCAATGGACACCAGTTTCTTACCTAACACGAGACCACTCAAAAACAAGAACTAGTATGGAGTATTATAAAGGAATGTTGACATTCATAGCTATTCCTCTGAACATTCTTTAGCTTTTTTCCTAAAGTGGACCTGAATGCAATTTCATCCATTTTACGTTCTTGGTATCCACATTTACACATATATAGTGAAGAATGTTATACACAGAACAAGTGAATACTTGAATCTTGATTTTTGAAACTTATGCTGAATAACTGACCATCACTAGAATTTAAGTTCAGACAATTGAGTGCACATCTGTGACTAAGTGGGAATTTTCTTAATATTTTTGCATGAGTACTGTGTGCTGCATGTTTACCTAGATGGATGGAAAGGGGGTTTAATATTTGTAGAGACTCAGAGCACCAGGTGTGAGTGTCACCTGGCTGCCTGGGCCCAGACAGTGGCTGGAGATTTCATAACTTAGCAAGTGATGACCAGGGGGCCCACCCTCTGCAAAAAGCCAGCCAGCTGCAACAAGTTGGAGAATAAAAAGTTGAGGTGGAGGCCAGGTGACCTGTTTTGCTAGAGAAAGACAAAGGACAGAGGAGGAGCAAATGGGCATGATATAGGGTGGATTGCCAGAAACAGGCGGCTCTCTCCAGTTTTGGGTCTCTCTGCGGGAGAATCAGGGCTCTGTGTCAAAATCAGGGCTCTGGGTCTGACCAAGATAGCTGTAATTTTCTGGTTTCTGTGCTAAGTCTAACAATGAATTTTTCTACACTGTGTTCAGACAATAAACCCCTTTGTTTTACATCGCTGGCTGAGAGTCACTGCTGACTGAGAAAGTTGGGAGTGTATGACTCCCCTTTGTGTGTGTGGGGGAAAAGAGGAGGAGTGTAAGGTGTCCTATTCAGGTAGACTCACTACGGGGAGCTCATGGCATGGAACAAGGATGCTGATGGCTCAGCGTTTGGACCCAGGAGGCACTGAAGCCAAGGTGGCTTAGCCTAGTGAAAGTGTGCTGTGAGGGGTTGTCATACTGAAGAGGGCCCTGCCTGGGTTAGATTCAGAGCTGTTCCAGCGCATCCATGACAGCATCCTTATGTATTAGATTACGCCACCATTTAAAAAAAAAAAAAAAAATCCAAGAAAGAAAAAATGCAACTGGCTTTGCTGCTTGTTTCAAGTTTTTTTTTTTAAAATGGGGAAGGGTATGAGTCAGAAATTCATATTTTTCAGAGGCAAGAGTAGTTTGTTGCACTGGTAGTTGTAATGGGGTCAAGGTGTTTGTCTGAATTCAGAAAACACCGAACAACATGATGCCAAATTCATAATTTTTCAGAATAGTAACACACTTCAGAGTTTTTCCTAAAGTGTTAGAAAAATGGCTGCGTACCAATAAAGTTATCAAATCCAATTTAACAAGCTTTGTTCTTTTCTTTCCACCTAAAGCACTTTAAAAAGTGTCAATTAGACATTGTGTAGCTCCAAAACTTTTGAAATTTCATCACAGATATGAAAAACTTTTGACATTTTCCTAGTTACTTGGCTTGAAAGCTTAAATTCCAGATATAGAACTTCAGATTAGCAATAGTTGCAGACATGCCTGTAACGGCAGGTTTTAATGTAATGTTAAGGACTTATCATTTCGGCATGTTCCAGCATAACTTACAGCTAAATTAGACTTATGTATTTCAAATACTCTGGCTTACATGGTGGATACCTTTAAAATAACTAACGTGCCTCAAAGTAACCAACAGCTCGCAGCTGTAATCATCTTAATGGGACTTTTAAAGTTTGAATCTCAAACACAGTAAAAATTTTACTTCTGGATAACCTGAGATCAAAAACAGCTAGCTCAAAGTTGTAGTCCATAACACCAGAAAGTATTTTATCTAAATTTGGATTGCATGACAAACAAGCAGCCTTTATTGCTGCACCCTCTAAATTCAAGCTAACCAGTTTGAATTTTTACCTCAACATTCCAAAAATCTTAAAGCTGTTTTTATTCGCCATCTGATACCAGCAGCTATCCCAAGTTCCAAGTCTATTATGTCTGAGTACCTGACTTCTCATCTTGCATAAATCTGATGTTCATTGACTCAGGCCTGGTCTATACTATAAAATTAGGTCTACTTAGGTCACTTAGCATTGACCTAGTTGCGCATGTGTCTATACTAATTTCTCTCCTGCCGATAGAAGCGCCCCTTATGGCAACGCAGTAACACCACCTCCCTGAGTAGTGTTGAGCCATGGTCGACCAACTGTGGTCAATGCAGAGCAAGCATAGATACCACAAGACCTAACAGTCCTCCAGCAGCTGTCCCACAATGGTGGACACTGATGCTGTAGTCACAATTGTGACCTCAACTGCCAAAGGGTCACAGAGACCTGAAGCCACCCCACATCTTTAAAAATCTCATGTATTTTTGAAATGCCTTTTCCTAATTGCCCAGCTTAGTGAGCATACCTGGCAGCTCTCCCTTGTGTGCAACTGCTCAAAGTAACCATGCTGCCTACATACTCCAGACATACTCCTGCTTGGATAGAAGCTTTGGATCTCTTGGTCTTATAGGGAGAATAAGCTATGCAACAACAACTATGGACTAGTTCTAGAAATGTGGACATCTATGAGCAGACTGCACAGAGGATGCAGGGAACAAAGTCAGGGTGGATAAAAATCAATGATTTTAAAAACAAAAACCAGATTTTTTTTGATAAAATGCTTCTTGAGAAAAAACACCTACCTAAAAACACCTATAGCTCAAAGATATCTCAACATGGAATAGGGATTATAAATTCTCTAGTACGAGACAATAGTCATGTAACATTTAAGAAAAGTTTTGTAAATCAGTTCCAATAGTTCACGGATTAGAGACCCAATTTTAGGGGCTCCAGGGGCTTCTGTATAGAAAAATTAACCTAAATAAATCTAACTAATGGGACTCAGTGCTCAGTCGAGAAGATACCAGAGATGCTTAGTTCTGCAATTCTCAACCTGGATCATCCCCCAGAAACAACCATAGATAAATTTGTGATAAGAACCAGCAGATTACAAAAGGAGGTAATTGATGAAAAAAATTGCCTGGCTTTTAATGCAACAAACTCTCCTTTCCGTATGATTGAGAGCCCAAACTTCATTAACATGGTTCAGTCATTAAGACCAGCATACAGTCAACCCAAAAGAGCAGATGTTGCAGGCAAATTGCTGGATAAAATGCGTATGAAAGAGAAACTGAGTAGTGTGCAAAAAGTCTAGAGGGTGAAATTGTTAACCTGATTCTTGATGGGTGGAGCAATGTCCACAAAGATCATTTTGTATGTGCTTGTGTGACAACAGAAGAAGAGAATGTCATTCCTTACAGAAACAATTGATACATCTGGAAATGCACACACAGCAGAATACTTACAAGTAGCAGCAGTAAAAGCTATAAAACTGAAAAAAAACCTCAAATGTCTAGTATGCAGCTTGGTCACAGACAATGCTGCAATGTATCCAAGGTGAGAAGAAATTATTAAGAAGAGAGTCCCAAGATGACAACATACGGTTGCAGTGCTCATTTGATGCACCTCCTAGCCAAAAACTTCAGCGTTCCAGAAATAAAGGCTAATGTTGAAATAGCAAAATACTTCCATAACAACCACTTTGCAGCAGCCGTTCTGAAAAAAGTGGGAGGAACCAAGCTAACTCTCCCACAAGATGTGCGATGGAACTCAGTAGTGGTCTGTTTTGAGCACTGTATCAAGAACTGGCCTAATCTAATGACAGTTTGTGAACAAAATCGTGAAAAAATAGATGGCACTGTCACAGCCAAAGTTCTCAACATTGGGCTTAAGAGAAATGTTTAACACATGCTGAGTACCCTAAAACCTATTTCTGTAGCCTTGAACAAAATGCAGGGAAATAAATGTTTTATTGCTGACGCTGTTGAAATTTGAAAGGCACATTTCTCTTTTTAAGATCTCACTCAGTTCAATGACTGAGTTAAATAAGCATTAAAAAAAAAAAAATGGGACAAGCACCATCTCCAGCTCATTTTCTTGCAAATATTCTCAAGACCAGGGCCAAACCTTAACCGCTGAAGAAGAGGAGTTGGCTATGACATGGACATCCAGCAATCATCCCTCCATAACGTCAACTATAATAAACTTCACAGTGAAGGGTGAACCATTCAAGAAATGTGTGTGTGCTGAAGAGGCTTTAAAGAAAGTCACACCAGTGAACTGGTGGAAGTCACTTAAGCACTTGGATTCAGAGACTGTTGATGTGATAATCTCACTTTTAACAGCAGTAGCTTCTTCTGCCAGTGGAGAAAGAATATTTTCTTCCTTTGGACTAATTCATTCCAAATTGAGAAATCATTTTTCCTGAAAAAGCAGGAAAGCTTGTTTTTCTTTTCCAGATTATGAACAAACAGGAAAATGAAGGTGAAGATGACTGAGTTAGCTGCAGAAGCCAATATTTTAAGTTTCTCATGTTGATCTGGCTGACGGTTTTTTTTTTTTTTTTAATATTTCATTTAAGTATTAAAGTTAAAAACAATTTTAACAAAAACAAACCTGATTTTAAAAAACTTGAATGTTTAAATTCAAAAATTCATATGCTTGTTTTGTTAAAATATTGTATGTTTGCTGTTGAAGAAAAAAAAATCCAGAATACATAACGTAGTTGTTTCAGTTAAATAAAACAATTTAAATGTCTGGTGATGTCCTCCTCCTAATACAGCCTGGCAAGAAAATCCTCCAAATATTGATTGATCTGTTGAACTGAAGATAGTTCATTCACCTCCCAGTGACTTCATAAATATCTGCTTCAATTACCTTTGGTAAATGAAATAACCAATCATTCATTTTCTGATACAGCCGTAAAACTAATCTGAAATTTTTCAAAATAAATCACTTTAAAAATGTATAGTGTGTAACTTCTAAAAATGAAACCTACATCTGAGTTGTGAACAATATGGATTAAGGTTATAACAACCAACAAGAATGCACTTTTATGTAGAAATCCATGATTAAATTGAGTCTTCCTGACTAATGATTTAAATCAAATCCACCCTGAACGGAGTAACACAGCAATCAGCAGCAGTGCTGTGCGAAAGTAAAGGGGCTTCAGGAGGCATCCAGAAGGCCAGGGAGGCCAACAGTCGACCTGGTGCCAAGCTGCAGACCTGCCACTTTGCCAGTGAGCTGCATGCCATACTTAGTGGAGACCCCACCAACACCCCACAGAACATCCTAGGTACCTTTGAGGAGCCCCAAACACAGACCCCTGCCACAAACAATGAGGACGACGATGTGGGACATGCAAAGGGGAGGTCCAGCTATGCCAAGAGCCAGGATCTGTGTGAAGCTCCAGCACTGTCTAATCAGTTCCAGCAGCTAAATATGGGTGAGCCTCTGTTAAGTGTGTGGGTGCCCTTCCCACTACCATGCTTAAATGTACAGATGGCACCCGACCAAAATGTATTCATTCTAGAAAAGACAATATCACATCACAACCAGAGATAATTATCTGCTTTTCATTCTCCTGTAGAGTTAGTTGGGGTGGCCATGGAGAGCAGTTTACATAAAAAAAAGGATGTCCCTTGAATCCTCCTGAGAGATTTTAATGAAATTTTCCTGGGAGGTATTCTGCAATCTTCTCCCACAGGTTTTTAGGGATAGCGGTCTTATTTCTTCCTCTGTGGTAGGATACTTTCCCACACCAGTTGGTGACGACTTTGGCAGACTTCACTGCAGCCAGTCAACAGGCCAGCGCCTGTCTTACCCACAAGAGCGAGATATCAATTAAAATCACCAACGCCTGTGGAAAACGGTGAAAGTGCTCAGTTCTGTTGCCCTGCACTCATACCTATGGAAACTGGGGTCTTTATTTTTTCATGCAATCAAGCAACACTCCTCATTCCTCCCTGCCCCCTAACACCTTTTCTGGGCCATACTCTCCATGGCTGGGGCTGGACGGTGGTGGTGTACACAGGCACTCCAAGGCTAAAGTGTCAACAAGCATGTCGCATTCAAAAACATTAGGGGACCAAGGGAAGGGAGTTCTGAAACTTAACTCTCACATCCTGTTGTGACTATACATACAATACATCTCTGGATTTTATCTAACGCTGCTGCTGTTGTGGCCTTGAGGAGTCCCCACTCCACAACTGCAGAATGCCTGACCATGATAAGGAGAAGAAAGGAGAACATGTGAGGATACATTCAGTGAGATTCTGAAAAGTGGATGCTGCATCAGACTGCAAACAGAGGACATGAAGGATGACTATTGCAGACAGTATGGAGAGGGGGAAAAAGTACAGAAAAAGGGCCCAGGAGTCAAGAGTGAGATGTATCAGGACATAATGGAGCTTAGAAGCAAACAAATGCGCAGACTCTCATTGACCTACAAATTCAACAATCTCAGGCTCACCTCCCTTTGCAGTCAATGGAGAAATCCATTTTAGCACCTCCCTACAGCCCCCAAACCATCCACATGGTATCAGGGACTGCAACCTTATTCCCACCACTCCATGTCACAGAACAGTAGGGAGAACCACAGCTTCACATACATAGCAACCATGGTGCTCTCAGGTAGTATGCATGTTCCTTCCCCTTTAAGTTTTGTTCAATTGATTTGTTTCCAAAAGTTTATTGTAGATGTTTAATTCCACATTTTTGCTCTAGTTTTGGTCTGAAATAAGAAGTTATTTCTGGTAAATAATTCATCTATTATTTCGCTACATATGTAGGAGAATGCTTAGTGCTACTGAAAGCACTCACTACTTGTTACTGTGTAAGGTGACAGAACTCATAAGGTCAGTGACAAACATGTAATTATAGGTGTTTAGCAAGCATTGCAAAATTAATAGGTGCATTAACAGGCAGCGTTTCATCTATAAGTGTACAACAAGTACTTCACAATCCCAAAGAGCCCCCAAAACTTCAGGGCCAGATAGAACACAATTCACCACAACACGTTATTGTGGCTGACTGTTAGAGTGCTCTTTCCAGGCCTCCCTCAGCCACAAAGCTCCACATGGAACTCCAATGGCCCTTGCATTTCATTCTAAATGAGCAGACAGCGACTCCACCTCTGCCCTTGACCCTAGCAGCAGCTTTCCCCTTCATCTGCTTCACATTTATTATGAAGCACACATACACACACACTAACCATTGGGATATTTTGTTCCCTGAAATCCTATCTTGTCAGTAAACTCTACCAGCATCCCTTCAATCTACCAAAAGCATATCCAACTGTCTTTCTTCACCTGCTGAGACAGTAGTTTAATCTTTCCTTGGTGCTGTCAAGGTGGCCAGTGTATGGTTTCATCAGACAAGGGAGTAAGGGGTAGGCTAGGTCCCCCAGGATCACTACTGGCAACAGTAATCCACTGGTGAGGAAAAAATCCCTGCTTGCAGCTTTATAAACAGTCATAGAACCACAAAAATGTAGGGCTGGAAGGGAATGTTGAAAAGTCATCAAGTCCAGCCCCTTGCACTGTGGACGGACCAAGCAGACCTAGACCACACTTGACAGGTTTGTCCAACTTCTTTTTAAAAAACCTCTAAGGATGGGGATTTCACAGCCTATTTCAGAGTTTAACTACCCTTAAAGTTAGAAAAATTTTCCTAATATTGAACGTACATCTCCTTTGTTGCACATTATGCCCACATTCTTAAAGATGCGAGTATCATGCACCTTCCTGACCAGCCAACACTGATGTCGGTGAAGCGTCCCTGGTGATCCACCAATGCTGCATAAATCATAGACGAGTAGCCCTTTCTGTTGAGATACTCGGTGGCAAGGTGGGCTGGTGCCAAAATATGGATGTGGGTGCTATCGCCCCCTTGCAGTTTGGGAACCCCATTGCTGCAGATCCATCCACTATGTCCTGCACATTATCAAGAGTCACAGTTCTGTGTAGCAGGAGACTATTAAATGATGCTGGACACTTATATGACAACAGCCCCACTGTGGATTTTCCAACTCCAAAATTATTTTCCACTTACTGGTAGCAATCTGGCATTGCAAGCTTCCACAAAGATTGCTACTCACTTCTCCATTATCAGCACATCTCTCATTTTGGTGTCCCTGCACTGGAAAGCTGGGGTGGGCTACAGATCCAAGAATGTGGTCTTTCATATCCAAAAGTTCTGCATCCACTGCTTGTCATCCGAAACCTGCATTATGATGCAATCTCACCACTCAGTGATTGCTTCTCGGGCCCATAAGCAATGCACCGTCTGTAGCTGCTCCGTGATCACCACCAACCACCACCTTTAATTGGTTTTTGCTATGTCTGTCTCACAGCCATCTGCCCATCACAAAATGGCCATGTCCTCTGCTGCTGCGGTTCTTGCTGCAGCTCTGCAAATACTGGAGGATTGTTTGTCCGTGTTTGCCACATTCATGACAATAGCACAGTGCTGTGTGGACTCCATGCTTCTCTCAGAGATGGCGGACAGAGAAGTCTGCGTGGCTTTGTTTTTTTTTTATTTGTTTTTTTTAAATAAAGGCACAAAAGTTATTGGATTATGGATGGCATAATGAGATAGAGAAAGTTGCATGATGGGAACTTACCCCCTTGCTCAACTAACTTCTTCTCCCCACCATGCTGTTCACACTGTGTCAGTGAGAGTCATCAATCCTGACACACTTTATACCTAACACTTGTCATAATCTGTATCTAAAAAGGGTCATGCAGGTTCTCATTGGAAAACTAGTAATTCCCTGGTCATTCATATTCTTGCATGGTGTGTGTACAGGTAGCGTACAAAGTTATGAATATGTACTAAAATTATGTTCTGCAAATGTGTTTGGCAAGCAATACATAAAGCACAGTCTGCATCGGACAAAGGAACATGTATTTGTTTGTCCGACCAGCCTGGCTGTCATGCAGAGACAACGAAGGTACACTTGCATAAAAGATAAACAAAGCCATCAACCTAACAAGTGGGTGTGGGAGAGTGGGGATAGCCTGTTGTGAGAGTCTGAACCTCAAATGATATACAATTATAAAAAACTGTTTAAGTAAGGTCTTTTATGAAAGTTAAGGACACTGGTAATTAATATAAAATAGAAAAAAAAATGTATTAACATTATGAGGAATTGTGAACACGTGATATGTTTCAAAGTCAGTGACCAAACAAAGGGAGAAACAGGTTCTCTCTCTCTCAAACACACACACACACACGGGAAGGCAGCTATGTACCCGTCTTCTCTAGTGGAATTAAGCAAGGTATGAACACAAACAATGGACACTATTTACATATGAATGAGCAGGGTAGGAATCCACAGACAGGGAAGAACAGAGTGAGGTCATCCCAAGGACTAAAAACAGTGACTTTGGAAAGATGTAACAAGAGAAGTCATCATCTTGGCACCCATCACTAGACAAATACAAGGGGCCAGAGCTCTTGCAAGCAAAGAAAGATGGATCCCCCAACCAAGGGAGCTGAAGTCTCTGAGAACCGAACATAGATGAGAAACCTGCTTAGGCAAAGATCTTTCACCTAGGAAGAAAAGGGAAACCAGCACCTTGTACTTCTGTAGAAGGTCCTGACTGAGCCCTGGTCTACACTACGAGTTTAGGCTGAATTTAGCAGCGTTAGATCGATTTAACCTTGCGCCCGTCCACACGACGAAACCATTTTTGTTGACTTAAAGGGCTCTTAAAATAGATTTCTGTACTCCTCCACGACGAGGGGATTAGCGATGAAATAGATATCGCCGGGTCGAATTTGGGGCAGTGTGGACGCAATTCTATGGTACTGTCTGCAGGAGAGCAGAGTTGCGGTGGAAGCGGTGGCTGACAGATGCTACAAGAATAGATATTTATAGAGAACGACGAAAGGACCTGCGAGGTGGATTCATGAGAGCAGATTTGCAGCGGAAGAGGTGGAGGATGATGGTTAGCACCACGCACATTTCCTCAGGAAGAACACACGTACCCGAAACCCCGTGACAGACAACATGGAGAAATTTGCTATTGAGACAATAGCAGCAGAGCAGAGTTGCAGCAGAAGCGGTGTATGACGGTTAGCAGTCCTACTGCACCGTCTGCTGCCAGCAGCACCCAGGACACAACAGTGGCGGTGTCAGTGAGCTGAGCTGAGCTGAGCGGGTTGCACGCTTGCCGTGGTATGGCATCTGCGTGGGGAAAAAAGGGGCGAAAAAATTGTCTGCCATTGCTTTCACAGAGGGAGGGACGACTGACGACATGTACCCAAAACCACCCGCGACAATGTTTTTGCCCCATCAGGCACTGGGAGCTTAACCCAGAATTCCAATGGGCGACAAAGACTGCAGGAACTGTGGGATAGCTACCCACAGTGCATCGCTCTGTGAGTCGATGCTAGCCACGGTAGTGAGGATGCACTCCGCCGATTTAATGCGCTTAGTGTGGACATACGCAAATCGACTGTATAAAATAGATTTCTAAAAATCGACTTCTATAATAATCAACCTAATTTCTTAGGTGTAGACATACCCTGAGAGAAAGTCAGCCATGGCTAGAAAGAACAGTAAGAAACCTACGTTGAACCAAGACTGTAGCTTGTTGTCTGAGCTACTAGAAAGTGGTTTTTACTTTTATTTGCTTGTAGCAACTTTTGTCTTTATCCCTTGTACTTGAACTCACTTAAAACCTCTTTTTGTTAATAAACTTGTTTTACTTTTAATCTAAACCAACCTAGTGCTGCATGTGAGTTGAAGTGATTGTTAACTCCAGTTTAAGCAATAAGCAATGCTTTTGTCTCTTTCAGAGGAGTAATAAGGTTCATTGCTCCTTTAATGTACCAGGACACAACTGGACATTTCAGGACAGAGAGTTTGGAGAAAATTCAGGTCTTGGGGTATGTTTGGGGTAGGGGTGGTGGGAGGGTGTCACTTGGTTAGTAGTAGCCAAGGCTGAATAAGACTGGAGTATGGCTATGGCTCTACCAAATTCACAGCCATGAAAAACGCATCACAGACTGTGAAATCTGGTTTCCTCCTGTGAAATCTAATCTTGTGTGCTTTTACCCTATACTATACAGATTTCATGGGGAAGACCTGCATTTTTCAAATTAGGTGCCCTGACTCAAAAGGAAGTCGCAGAGGGGTTGCAAAGTTATATTAGAGAGCGGCGGCTGCTTACTGAGTGCCCAGCTCTGCAGGCAGCAGCACAGAAGTAAAGGTGGCAATAACATACCATGCCACCCTTACTTCTGAGCTGCTGTTGGCAGCACATTGCCTTCAGAGCTGGGCTCCTGACAAGAAGCAGATGCTTTCCAGCTGGCAGCAGCGCAAAAGTAAGGGTAGCAGTACTGCAACACCTCCTACAATAACCTTGCAACCCCTCACCCCACTCCTTTTTGGACCAGGACCCCTACAATTGCACCACCACTAAATTTCAGATTTAAATAGCTGAAATCATGGAATTTATTTTTTTTAAGTTCCTATGATCAGGAAATTGACCAAAATGGACCATGAAATTGGAAGGGCCCTAGCTATGGCATAACAAGAAGGCTGCTGGCGGCAGACACTCAGTGCTCATTTGTATGCTGGCTGGGAGCAGCCAGACAGGGAGCGAGAGCAGCAGAGCATTTAAGGCACCCAGGGCTAAAGGGGAGGAGGTGGCAACCTCACTGGTCTGAACTGATCCCAAAAACATGACACATTCATTGCCAATATTTCCCAAAAGACAGTGTGCTGGATAATGGCAAGTTGCATGCTGGGATACCTATCCACAGCACACTGCAGTGCATTGACACAAGCACTCTTGGTGAGTACACAGTGACAATGCAAGGAGCCAACCAATATACTAACATGAACAGTTTTATGCCAATGTAACTTGCATCAACCAAAGCTTGTGATCTAGATTATGCAGTCACCTACAGGGCTGTTGGTGAAACTATAAACTAGCACTGTAAAAAAAAACAAAAACAAAACCACTTAGCTTCCTGTACATATTTGAGATGCTTCCCTGAGAGAGACTCCCAAGACTTTCCAGACCCAAGTTTATTGTGCAGATGTTAGTGCCTGAATCTTGGATCGGAGGCTTTTTTTGGCTTGCAGTTGCACAGTATATTAAAAAAAATCTACTAAATTGAATATTTAGTGACTGAACAGTGTTAAACATGGTGACCATTCCTAAACTCATGTTGCATTTTGCATGATTAACAAGAGCTTCTTTTGGACAAACAGAGGATCCTTTCCTCCTAAAAGGAAATCAAATTGTGATTTGCAGTTGCAAAAAATAAAATAGATCAAATTGTAGTTTACTAGTACCCTGGCTTGGCTAGCAAGTTTTTATGATCACCTGCCTTTCTGATAAAAATAACCACCTTCTAAAAAAACCAAAACAAATAGTGACTTATAGCTTTATTCTTCTTCGAAGCAAAAAGTGTCTTCCGGAAACAGCTGCATACCAATGATTTCTTTAAAAAGTATGGAAGAGACCTTGAAGCGTGTCCCGCTTAAATAGCCTTCCCCCATCTCTGGCTCGGAGACACAACTGTACGTTTGTCACCAATTTGCTGAGCTAGCCTACTATATTGTAGTCCTTCCCTGCTCGGTAATTGGAGGTCAGTAGCATCATGTAGGAGGATGCCAAACTCCACACATACTTATATGTTCGTATAAATCTCAGTGACCCAGTGGGTATTTGAACCACAGCCACTTTTTTACATAGCAATTTGAAGCCCTTTTCCATCAACAGAAGGTGTAAGCTTTCTTGGATCAACTGCAATAATAGTCATTCACAGCTCATAATCCTGAATGTAAGATTTACCTCGTGCTAGCACAGGAGCCCGTGGTCTTTTGCCGTGTGCTCCGCCGCAAACTGGGGAGCTCTGCAGGTGGTGATTCGCTGCGCTTCTTCGTAGATTTTCTTAAACCTATATACATAATACAGAGAGTTAGGACAACACTTAAATCCAATCCAGTCTTTGTTTTCAAGTACATAGCAAGTAGAGAAGCACAGAAAAGTCAAAAAGTGTTGTTTCACAGAAAAGACACCAATAAATTCCTCTTCTTTCAGCCTCCCACCTACTTTTAACTGCCACAACAAAGCCTTTTGTGTTTTAACACTGAAGGAAAGCTTTAATGGCCTAGCAACACAACTCAGTACAGTTAATAAAAGGAATCATTAAAATGTGTTTTGGACATCTGGCAAAACTTTCTATATGATTTTATAGCAATGATGGGAGGCCTTGCCTACGACAGGTACTAGACTACAGGATGTTGCATTCTTTGGACATACTGGTAAGCAGAAAACATTCTATTTAAACACAATAAGGGAGTGATGGGAAAGAGATTCAGCACCGGTACATTGCCAATTTTTATTTAGATCAAGCTAGTGTAGAGTAGGTGCTCTAGATACCAATTGGTGGTTTATGTGAAATGCTGAGGTCAGTTTCTTCACATATGGGAGATCCTATCACAAGTCACATTTGACTCATGTGAGCAGTCCAAAAAGGTGAAATATTGTGTTGAAAGTAAGACCCTCATCCCACAGATGTGGTCTGCTCAAAAGCAGTTTTCATGTACATTAATCAATAGTCAGAGGCTTGCACTACCCACTGTCCATGATCTGCTTGTGTTTGTTTTGACCAGAGTTCTTCAGGTCTCCAAGACTATCATGACACCTTCCTTTAGCAGTTAATTTCCTTAATTTTAAGGAAAATTTGCCCATCATTCATCTTACCATTTTATTAATTATGTTTGCATGAATACAGGCTTTTTGTCAAATGTTTATCTACTCTGGTCAGCTTTTCCCTCCAACATTCCTCTGATACACTCTCCCTTCACAGTTCCTAGTTAAGATCAGTCCTTTGATTTAATGTTACCAACAATCTGTGGGAGAGGACTGACTCTTAAGCGGACAAATAATGCTGTTCTCAATGCAACTCTCTCAAGGTGAAGCACAAGGCAATTCGGTCAAGTGTGCAAGAATAACAAAGTAAAAATAGTTATCTTCAGATAAAATGAAAGTTCTCCCATCTGAGTTATAAGACAGCATGAAGTAGCTTGAAAAAGTGAAGAATTTTGCCTTTTCTGAAACTGGAGATGCAAGTGCTTTTTGTTCCAAAACCCCATAGACTTACTCCTAGGGTAAACTTTCGCAGCACTTTCCTTTCCCCCCCACGCTGGGTTTTGCAACTACATTCCAAGCCTCTGAGGAGTTGTGCAGACAACTAAAATTTATAGTCACTGTCTATGCATGATGATGATTTACAATATTTCACTTCTCTGGTTGTACAGAAATGCAATAAGAGACCACCCCACAAGACCCAACACATTAAGAATGGCAGTGCAAAGTGTTGTTTTTTTTTAAAATATGTGCTAAACTGAAAATAGGGATTTAGATCTTAATGCCCATCTCAGCCATAATTGTATGCCAATCTTAACTTTAAGGGGACAAAATTCATTCAGTGTTACCATACTGCCCAAATGTATAGGCAAAACAGGATTCTTAAATGAAAACTGTCTGTGAATCATTGCTTCTAAAGTCTTAAGATGCAAAGATGGTCCCTGCCCTGAAGAGCCAAGAACCTAAACTAGAAAATAAATAAATTTAAAAAATTATTTATTTTTACTGTGCCTAGTCCAGTGGGGTCCTGACTGGGACCTATAGGCCCAATCACAATATAATATGCTACTAAGTTTTTTAGGATGGATGTGCCACCAGAAGAATGAATTCTATATTAGTGCTCATTGTAGCACATGAATACCTGACACTATTTTTCTTAGTCTTGCCATTTACAAAATTCACTATTTTAAATATCTGACTCCTAAAAAACTGAGGTACTAATATGCAGTTACTACTCAGCTGTGGACTCTATGCAAGTTTCCTATTTTCTTAAGCTACTGGAAAAATTCACAAGGACACATGTATTCAGCTTAGGTCAACTGAAAACTGAAGTAAGTAAAGACTGGCTATGAAAGCCCCTTCTAATCAGCACAAAAGTTTTAATTTCCTGAAAAGCATTTTCAAAGAGGATCAGATTTCAGACCCTAAAAAAGGTGGGTTTCCCACCCCCAATTTAACGCACAGGAAAAGAGCTGCTGAATTGTAGAATGTCATTTCTTTTATAGAATCACAAAAAAGGTAAGGCTGGAAGGGACCCTGAGAGGTCGTCTAGTTCAGCCCTCTTTGGTGACGCGGGACCAAGTAAACCTAGACCATCCCTGAACAGTGTTTGTCCAACTGGTTCTTAAAAAACCTCCCATGACAGGGACTTCACAACCTCCCTTGGAAACCATTCCAATTCTTAACTATCCTTGTAATCTAGGAAGTTTTTTCTTCTATCTAACCTAAATTTCCCTTGCTGCAGGTTAAGCCCATTACTTCTTGTCCTATCTTCAGCAGACATGGAGAACAACTGATCACCATACTTTTTATAATTCAGCCCTTAACGTATTTGAAGACTATTATCAGATCCCGGTCAACAACCTCCATCTTTTCTCAAGACCAAACATACTCAGCTTTTAACTCTCACTTATAGGTCAGATTTTCTGAGCCTTTTATTATATTTGTTGCTCTCTTCTGGACTCTCTCCAGTTTGTCCACATCCTTCTTCAAATGTGGTGTCGAGAAACAGACAGCACTCCAGCTGAGGTCTCACCAGTGCCAAGTACAGCAGGACAATTACCTCCCAGGACTTATATACAAACCCTCCTCTTGTTATTACACCCCACAGTATCAGCCTTTTTAGCAACTGCATCACATTGTTGGCTCACTTGATTTATGATCCACTATAACCCCTGGATCCTTTTCAGAGTACTACTGCCTAGCCAGTTATTCCCTACTTTGTAGTTGTGCATTTGACTTTTCCTTCCCAAGTGTACTTTTTATTTCACACTTGTCTTTATTTAATTTCATCTTGTTGACTTTAGACCAATTCTCTACTCTGTCATGGTCTTTTTGAATTCTAATCCTGTCCACCGAAGTGCTTGCAACTCCTAGGGATCATCTGCGAGTTATAAGCATATTTTGCATTCCATTGTTCTAGTCACAGAGGCAGTACTGGCACCTGTGGGACTCCACTAAACACTCCTTCACAGCTGGACTGTGTGCCACTGAAAATGAAGTTTTTCCAAAAAGTTTTGTACCTACCGAATAGTAATTTAATCAAGACTGAATTTCCCTAGTCTGCTAATAAGAATATCATGTGGGACTTTGTTAAAAGCCTTACTATCTTCTTTACAGGGTTTACTGGTTTAAGGAAGAAATTAGGTTAGCTTTGTTCTTGACAAATCCATGCTGGCTATTCTTTATAGCGTTATTATCCTCTAGGTCAGTGGTCTCCGGCCTTTTTACGCCCAAGATCACTTTCTGAATGTAAGGGCAACCCAGGATCTGCCCTGCGCCTTGCCCCAAAGCCCCGCCCACTCCACCCCCCGCCTCAATCGTTCGCTCCCCCCCACCCTCACTCACTTTCACTGGGCTGGGGCAGGGAGTTGGGGTTCGGGAGGGGGTGCGGGCAGGAGCTCTGGGCTGAGCCTGGGGTTGGGGTGCAGGAGGTGATGAGGGGTGAAAGTTCTAGGAGGGAGTTTGGGTGCAGGAAGAGACTCCAGGCTGGGGCAGAGTGTCGGGGTGCAGAGTGCAGGCTCTGGGAGGGGCTCCAGGCTGGAGCAGAGTGTTGGGGTGCAGGAGGGGGTACAGGGTGCAGGAGGAGTTTGGGGTGCTAGCTCCAGGAGGGGGCTCAGGGCTGGGGTGCAGGAGGGACTTTGGGGTGCTGGCTCCAGGAGGGGGTTCAGGAATGGGGGTTGGGGTGTGGCCTCCAGCCAGGCAGCACTTACCTCCAGGGGCTCCCAGTCGGCGGTGGGTGCAGTGAGGCTAAGGCAGGCTCCGTGCCTACCCCGGCCCCACATTGCTCCCGAAAGGGGCCAACGTGCCCCTGCAGCCCCTGGTGAGGGGTTGGGGGACCTGTGGCTCCGTGTGCTGCCCCTCTCTGTAAGCACTGCTCCTGCAGCTCTCCCGGCCAATGGGCACTTCAGGGGGTGGTGCTTGCAGCCAAGAGCAGTGCGCAGAGGGAGATCCCTGCACCTCTGCGCCTGGGGCTGCACTGGCCACTTCCGGGAGCAGTGTGGGGTTGGCGTAGGCAGGGAGTCTGCCTTAGTGGCAGCCACACTGCACTGCCAGAAATTGCGATAGACTGGGAGATCCTCTGCGATCCACCAGTTGCTGCCCACTGCTCTAGGTGCTTATAAACCAAACTGTTTAATCATTAAAGTTTCGTTCCATATATTGAAGTTAGGCTGGCATGTCTTAATTCCCCAGATCCTCTTTGTTCACCTATGTTAATACTTATCCAGCCTTCTGGGCTAAAACCCAAGCTTATGCCCAAATAAATCTGTTAGTCTCAGGTGCCACAAGTACTCCTCATTCTTTTGGCTGATTCAGACTAAAGACTTTGTTTACCACTCTGAAACTTTGTTTACATTTATGGGAGATAATGCTGCCTGCTTCTTATTTACAATGTCACCTGAAAGTGAGAACAGGCGTTCACATGGCACTGTTGTAGATGGTGTCATAAGATATTTACATGCCAGATGTGCTAAAGATTCCTATGCCTTGTCACGCTTCAGCCATCGTTCCAGAAGACATGCTTCCATGCTGATGACACTCGTTAAAAAATAATGCATTAATTACATTTTGACTGAACTCCTTGGGAGAGAATAGTATGTCTCCTGCTCTGTTTTACCTGCATTCTGCCATGTATTTCATATTATAGCAGTCTTGGATAATGACCCAGCACATATTGTTCGTTTTAAGAACACTTTCACCGCAGATTTGACAAAAATGCGAAGAAGGTACCAACATGAGATTACTAAAGATAGCTACAGCACTCCACCCAAGGTTTTGGAATCTGAAGTGCCTTCCAAAATCGAGAGGGATGAGATATGGAGTATGCTTTCAGAAATGTTAAAAGAGTAGGACTCCAAAGCAGAAACTACAGAACCCAAACGGCCAAAAAAGAAAAGCAACCTTCTGATGGTAGCATCTGAGTCAGATGATGAAAATGAACATGCATCAGTCCGCATTGCTTTGGATCGTTATCAAGCAGAACCCGTCATCAGTGTGGATGTATGTCCTCTCAAATGGTGGTTGAACCATGAAGGGACATATGAATCTTTAGCGCATCTGGCACATAAATATTTTGAGACGCCAGCTACAACAGTGCCATGCAAATGCCTGTTCTCACTTTCAGGTGACACTGTAAACAAGAAGCAGGCAGCATTATCTTCTGCAACTGTAACCAAACTGGTTTGTGTGAGTGATTGGCTGAACAAAAAGTAGGACTAAGTGTACTTGTACGCTCTAAAGTTTTATAATGTTTTATTTTTGAATGCACCCAGTGATGTCTTAGCCCTGCTTCCACTCAAACGAGTTAGGTCAACAAACAATGCTTAAGTTACCCCTCTTTATAGTATCATGCCTTAAAATAAATAAATACATACAAATTAAATCCCAAACCAGTTTACATAAGTCTTCTGTAGATGAGCACAAGGCCATTTGGCTAGCAAGTCCAGGGATAGGTCTACACTATGGATAGAGGTGTGCTTACCAGCACTGGTAAACAGGTATGTGCTAAAAGTAGCCATGTAGCCAGGGTACTATGGACAGTGGGACTAGGCTAACCACTGCAGTACATACTCAGGTGATCAGGGTGGGTTTGTACTCAGGTGGCTAGCCCAAGCTGTTGCCCATGCTCCCCAACTACATTGCTATTTTTAGTGTAATAGTTTTGTTCGAGCTAGTGCATGTCTACCCACAATGAGAAGCATGCTTCCAGGTGCAGAGTAGATATACCCTGAGAAGTACTAGGCTAGTCTTCCTCTCTGATTGCTCCAACCATGCTACTCCACTTCCCAAATCTCTTTGCAAGCTTCCCTTCTTCCAATGCCAGGTTCCTATACTCTTCACAACTCTGACCTCATCGCCTACTATTCATTCTCTCCTCTATCCTTTAAATGCTCCTTTCTATCTACTGTTGTATGCAGTGTAGTTGTAGCCCTGTGAGTCCCAGGATATTAGAGAGGCAAGATGGGTGAGGTAATATCTTTTATTGGAATTGTCCCCTTTTATCTACCAAGGTATCATCTTCTACTGCAGCCTATGTTCTGAACCTCCTCGAAGTCCCCTCCTCTCATTTAAGGTCCACTGTTTACAAAGCCCTCCTAAATTTACCAACAGTATTTCCACACCTTCCTGAATAATTCTGACCCCCATAGGTGAGTTGGACTGCTAAACTCTGAGTAGGATCTTGGGGAGGTGGGGTGGGGACGCCAAAGTTTTTGTAAAAAGCTGTGTATATTTACAGCTCTATATAAATAGAAGTTCATTTTTCAGTGTTGCTAGAATAGTCTCTTAAAATGTGAGTTAGCCCTATTTTTATGGAAGTTACAGAACGTAAAATGAGCTCAGCAACACCATCTGGCAAGTAAAACACTTGACATTAGGTAGGTGAGATTGCGACATCCTGTGACACGAGGCAAGTAGGGATTTCAAAGGAATTAATTTGTTGTTCATGTTGAGAAAGTTATTTACTTGGCACTGATTCCTGTAGTATACAGAGTTCTCACTAAAGCCTGTGTTTCACAGGGTTGCAATTATGATCAGTGAATAACTGCAAAGAAAGTTATATATTTAATCAGTTCTTGCTCAACCACTGCTTCAGTCTTAAAGATAAAAAACTTTAATACTGAACTATGGATTTCTCCTTATAAGGCAAGAAACAGACTATGGCTATCTCCTTTCTGACATGCTATCTGCATGCTGAACATGCATGTTAGTCAGTGAGTTTGCAGAATAAGGGACTACACAGGCTGAACTAGAAAAGGAGTTAAGGAGCATTCAAAAAACTAGTTAAAGCCTTATGTGACAGCAATTCTGGATTCCCATCTTCAGCACAGACTGTTTGCCAATCTACCTTGTTCTCACAAACCTTTAGTTCAGGGGTTCGGGACCCCTCAGGGGGTCACGAGGTTATTATATTGGGGGGTTGCGAGCTGTCAGCCTCCACCCCAAACTCTGTGTTGCCTCCAGCATTTATAATGGTGTTAAATAAAAACATGTTTTTAATTTATAAGGGGGGGGTGTCACACTCAGGCTTGCTATGTGAAAGAGGTCACTAGTACAAAAGTTTGAGAATCACTGCTTTAGTTATATGAAAAAGGCAAATGCAGAACTCGGGTACAAACCTATAATTGTGCTGTACTTGCTCACTTTAATGGAGAGAGAATGCTCTCTGGCAGCTGATACTATTTGGATCACTGATGGTGTTACAAGATGGTAGTGCTACATATAAACTTCTTAAACCCCTATATTTGCAGTCCAGAAAGATGACCAGCCTTCTGAGCCTCTCCTACTCTAGGAGAATCATGACCTGAAATTCACCACTACGGGTAGTTGTAGTAGAGAAGTGTTTTTACTTAAGTTCGTTTAACCATGCTCTGAGCAGAGTTGCACAAAGACAAGATATGCACAAGTCAGGTCTCCACTACAGTTTCCACCAAGGCAGTTACAAGTCCTAGTTTTCTTGGTGTACACTAGCCCCAGCTGGGGCAGACTACTGTAGATGGAGCAACCGTGAGTGACAGAGACACCTTAAGCTTCACTAAAATCTGATTAGTCAAACTTTGAGACACGCAGTGCAAGGTTTTGGGTTCGTTTTTTTTTGTTAAGAGCATATTGAGAAGTATAATGCATCACACAGATAATCAATTTAGGCAAGGGTTGGTCTAGAACACCAAATTGGAAAGCCACATGCAGATCAGCATTCTGGCGTTGAAGGCTCCACCTTGGTACAGCCAGTCCTCCTTGATGGGGGCAGGCTTCATCCCCTTTGATCTCAACAAAGTGCTGAAGTAAACAAGACCGAAGGTTAAGAAACATGGCTCCAGCCTTTCAGGCTTATAGCAATAGTTTAAATCAGGAGTTCTCAACCTTTTTCTTTATGAGCCCCCCCCCAAAACACGCTGCAAAAAAATCGAGGGCCCAGCAGGGGGGCCTCAGTCTCACTGGACAAGGGGTGTGGTCCCCTCTGACATAGGCATAGTTTGACTTTCAGAGGGGTGCGGGGTGGAGGGAAGAAGGGGTTGTGTGACTCAGCCTGTTTGGGTTGAGGGGGTGCAACCAAAAATTATAGCTCAAAGTGACGGGGGGAGAGAGAGAGAGAGAGAGAGAGAGAGAGAGAGAGACACACACACACACACACACACACAGTGGTCAGGTTAAAAAGGCTGAAACCTGCTCAAGAAACCAGCAGGGGGTAGCTAGGGGCTGTGTGCTGGAAGGGTAACCCCCACTACGGTTGCTGTTTCCTGAGGGTTCTGCAAGCCCTGGAGCCAGGTCACCCCACCTGGGTGGCTCTTGCTGGCTGCGCCAGCTGTCAAAGAGGGCTGGGAATAGAGCGGCAACCGCAGCCCCAGGCACCACCAGCAGGAAGAGGGGCAGACCCCGTGAAACTGGCTCACAGCCTTGGTTGAGAACCACTGGTTTAGATTACTTCTCCTGTGTTGGGGTTATCCGAATACAACCTAAAAGGGAAAGAGGTTAGGGGAATGTAGTCTAGCTGAGGAATTAGAGTAGAAATGAAGTCATTAGTTTTCCAAGACCTGCAAAGGAATTGAAGAAAATGGTAGCAGGAGCTCAATTTTAAAGGTGACCTTGCATGACCTTGATATTCTATCTAGGTTCTTATATACAACCCATCACTATAGCATTCAAGGATCTCATACTGATGAATTTATCCACAGAACTCTGCTGTGAGAAAGACTTATTATTCCCATTTTACAAATACAGAATGGAAGCAAACATTAAGATATTTCTTGTGACTTTGAGGAGGTATGTGGTAGAGTTAGAAATTTAACACAGACCACCCGAGTCCTACTACAAGCTCATAAGTCAGGTAATTATCCAATGAAGATGCAACCGAGAAGGATGCACCAAGAATCAGAGTAGAAAGACCCCAGGGCACACAATCATTGAACATTTTAAAGATCTCTACATTTTGCCTTTAAAACTTGATCAGAAGTCAACACGAAAACCTCACACAAAGTTAAATGTTCTGTATGGTAAATGTGAAGGCCTGATTTTGGTATCTTTTCATAGTAAAGTCCCAAGCTTTGAGAAAGAGTAGTAGTACCGTATTCTCATTTTGATTACACAAGGATTTTCCCCCTCCAGATATGCTTAGTTCAAAAGGAAGTTTGGGGGAGTTATATGACCGGTGCTATAAAGACGTCAGACAATCACCACAATGGTTCCTTTTGGCCTTGGAATCTATAAGAAGGTGGTCTCTAGTTTTATTTATGTTTTATGAGTCAAATGTCTGTACTTAAAAGTAAGAGAGGTACACTCATCTACCCAATACAATTCTGAAGTAGAATTCTAGGGCGGAGGGTGAGGGCCAGGGTGATTAAAAACTGGAGCTCCCGTAGTCTTTAATGGAATTTGCAGATGTTCAGTACCTCAGCATTTGGCCCTTAACTGTAATAGTCATTTTTCATCTAAAAATAAAATTTAATAGGGGAGCATTTATTAGACGTCTATACCATATACAACGAGCCAGCAAGACTGAATTTTGATCACCAAGAACAGACAAGAACTTAATCATAAGCCGATGCATTTTACCAGAGAGCTCAAAATTTACCAGAGAGCTTAGGTCTAGCGGAACTATTTTGCAGATTGCTTCAGAACCAAAACAAAAAAAAGTCTATGTAAAGTTTTTTCCAGGCTGAGTTTCAAAAATAAGACACTTCACCCTTCCAAAATAAAATAAAATATTTATCAGCTTACTTGCTAGTTTAGCCTGTAATCCTGAAGGTCCAGGTTTTGATGTCTCTGACTTTGAAGAGCCTGGTAGAGACAGTTTTGTTTTAGGCAGGCTAACTTTTGGGCTGAAGCGAGCGGCCCAGTCAAACTTTGAAGAGCCACCTGTTTTACTTGGTTCTTTATCTCGACTACTCCTTCTGGGACTGGGACTAGACGCAGAACGGGAACGCCTCGCCTTGCTCTGGTCTTTTCCTTGTTTTACTCTGGCACCCTGAGGAACTGTGGAAGAAACAGAGGCAACAGCAGAAGAGGAGGAGGATGTAGAAGCTGAAGAAGAAGAATCAGTGATGTTGCTACACCCAGCTTTGGCTGAGGTCGCCGATTTTGAAGCCAGTTTGCTGGGTTTTGCAGACCTCTCTTCAATGCCAGTTGATTCAACTGCTGTACCACTCTTTATACAAGATGAGCTCTCTGTCCTTTTCCTTTTCTGACTTCGGGAGCTACCGGTAGCTCCACCCTTTCTGGTATGAGCCTTGCTCGTTGATGGCAATTGTGCAGATTTCGACTGCTGTTCTTGGTCTAAGGGTCTTTTCTTAGATTTAGTATGTGGCTTGTTTGTTTCTGAGAAAGTTTCAGTATATTGAAGTGCTTTGGGTTTTTTAGCAGAGCTAGGGGAATTGGTCCTGTTATAATCTGGGCTAGCACTGCGTTTCACTCCTCGAGAATGGTCTTTCTTAGGCACCTGCCCCGTTTTTTGCCTTTCTGAAGTACTGACTTTGTCTGGGTCTTCTTGTGGTATTATAATTGCAGATGAACTACAGCCTCTGCAGAAGTAAGGAGAAACAAAGTTAATACAATGCTAAGTTACAAGAAACTTTACATTATTACAATAATTGAGACCAATTTATACTAATTGTTGGCATTCAAGAAAATGTAGATATATCCTAATCATTGTCCATTACAAGGTTTAAATTAAAAAGGAAAACATGCTTAGATGAAAAAGGTTGCATTCCAGATTTAAATGTCACTTTACTAGCAAGACCAAACTAAAATAAAAAAAGCTGCAAAATAAGAGCATGGAACACTGCCATCTATGGATTTTTAGGGGAGTTATGAGATGATTTTAAATACCATTTGGAGTATAGTACCTCTTGTTTCACAGATGACAACCAAAATACCTCAAGCCACTATATAAATATTTCAGAACTAAGTTCCACAAGAAACCAAGGAGTATTCAGTAATGCATAACCAGTCAACTGGATTTCAGAGAAGTGAGAATTTTTTTATAAAGTGATTGCAATTTACCTCTTATCTCAATACAGTCACATGAAATATTTCAAAACGGTTTAGTCCTCTTCAACAGGACTGAAATCCGATCTATTCTAATTTAAGGGGCAGGAAGATGAAAACGGTAAGCAAATAAGACATCACCAAGGTTCTGATCACTAAAGCAGCCCGATACCAGATCATTTTATATTTGGTTTAATATATTACAGAGTTCAGAACTGTTTGGGAAATTTGCATCTTACCCAACGTGTAGGAAAGTTTCAGTTTTCAATATATAATCCAGAGCTAGTTATGCAGAATTTGTTTTCTCCCCGTCACTGATGAAATGGCGTTTCAATTTGTGACTTTTAGTTACAATGTAATGCATGAACATTTCAGACACTGACCTACATCAGCTGACATTAAGCCTAGATTAGTAAAAACTAGATGTCAGACATTTTCGAGTCATCTAATATGGTTAGAATATTATGTACATTCTTGAAGTGCACATTACACTTGTTAACAAGAATATGAAGCAGTTACCTTTTAGAAAAGTGTCCCGTGGACTGCTCAGAAGTAGTATTAGACTGCACTTTGGGTGTCTTTGAAATAGATTTTTTACTCTCAGGAGGGCTATGTGCCTTATGTTTTGCCTGCCCTAAATGTGACCTGTCAGCAGAAAGTCAAAACAGAAAGCTATCAGGAGTCTGAGAAGTAGATAAAAGCCTGTAGGTGGAAGGTGTTTTTTTTGTACTTTATACAAAAATATATTAGTGTAAGTACAACTTCACATACTTCTTCACATCAGCCTTTCATTAAACAAGATCATACTAAAATTTATTCTTCTAAAATGTCATGTAATGTTTTGTAAAATGAAATGCACTTAGTAGTGATTTCTAACCAAATTATTTTGGGACATCTCGAATAAGACAGACATTGTAAAAAAGTTTCAAACCTAAAGAATTGTTAAGCATGACATTATCTGCAGTTATTCTGCTATGCAAGCCCATCCAATTCCCAATTATCCACTCAAGCATGAAAAACAAGACATGACCAAATAAACTTTCAAAATTAGGGCAATTTTTTTAGAACAGGGAAAAATATTAACACATCAACCTTGAATGCTTCCATGCATCAGAGCTTATCCAATAAAAGGTGTTTACAAGTTTGCCCTTTGCTGTTCAATTTCACAAATCCACCAGTAAGGGTTCTCCCATGGGCATACCTAATCCACTTACCCAAGGGCCGATAGCTAGGTTGATGGAAGAACTCTTTAGCTTTTATAAGTTATCCATAGACTGTACCATGGGGATATACTATTAGGTATATTTCATCTGCTGCATTTTACCTGTTAATGTTCATGTGCTTCCACTGTTGCTACTTTGACTTTGTAAGAGTAGACCCTATTATGCAGAATATGATATAGGAAGAGGACCAGGCTTTAAGAAAAATCACCAATAATGCTTCAGCTACTCCAGAATGTAACCTGCTTCTTCCAGTAACACAGAAGATATTCAAGTGACATAACTAGGGCCCTACCAAATTCACGACTGTGAAAAACACATCACGGACCTTGAAATCTGGTCTTGTGTGTACTTTACCCTATAAACATGCAGATTTCATGGGGGAGACCAGCATTTCTCAAATTGGGGGTCCCAACACAAAAGCAGGTAATGGGAAGGGGGCTGCAAGATTGTAGGGGGTCATGGTATTGCCCCCCTTACTTCTGTGCTTACTGCTGGCAGTGGCGCTGATTTCAGAGCTGGGTGACTCAAGAACAGTGGCTGCTGGCTGGGCACCCATCTCTGAAGGCAGCACCCTGCCAGCAGCAGTGCAGAAAGGTGCCATAATGCCATTCTTGCTTCTGCACTGCTGCTGCGGGCAGCAGCGCCGCCTTCAGAGCTAGGCTCCCAGCCAGCAGCCACCGCTCTCCGGCCACTCAGCTCTGAAGGTAGCAACATCGCCAGCAGCAGCGCAGAACTAAGGGTGACAACACCACGACCCCACTACAATAACCTTACAACCCTCTTTTGGGTCAGGACCCTACACCACCATGAAATAGCCAATTTAAATAAGCGAAATTATGAAACTTACAATTTTTTGAATCCTATGCCCATGAAATTGACCAAAATGGACTGTGAATTTGGTAGGGCCCTAGACATAACCAGTTACCCAAGAATCAGGATTTTACACATGCTATTAACTAAGCATGTCTAATTCCTGATAGTTTGCAAATTATACTGAAGTAGGGGAAGGTTAGAAATTGTGAGCGCCTCCGGCCTTGAGAAATCTAGTTCTTAAAGTTTGTTTAGACACACCAGGGCAATGGGGAGGAAAGCAGAGGAGTTATGCATTGACAGAGAGCAGCAGCTGTCCCAGCTTTAACAGGTTAATAAAGCCTTTTGACAGCTTGTTTCCAAAACCCTATAGAGAATCTACAAAAGTGATCTTACCAAGAAAACAGGCAAGCCATAAGAATAATGGACCTAAGAAAGAACAGCTATGAAACAGCTGCAAAGTCAAGAGATTATGATCCATGGACTGAAAAAGGGCGCTCTATCAGCACATAAAAAAAAGCTATTCACTTTTAAACCTGTGTAACTGTTTCCTATATGGGTTTTTGTAGCTTGTGACTAGAGGAAAATAAGTTTTAAAACTTAATGAGGAGGGGAAGGGGGGGAATCAATTGGTATTTTTAATGCAACTGATTTACCATGGCGAAGGAAGTTCCAACAGGCCACCCCAAGAGACTGTACGTTACCCTTTCAAAAGAAAGGATCCAGTAAAGTTAACTGATCTAAAGGTAATACAGTAGTGGCTCAAAGCAGGGATGCAGAAAGTGACTAAAATGAGTCCATGAACAGAATGAGCCATCAGAGTTGCTGGGACATAGAGGCCCACTATTGGAGGTGACCTTTCCATAATGTACTTTAAAGATACCTTCAGTTTGAAAGCACCATCCACGGATGTGCAGTATTTTTAATTCATGGGCAGTCAAAGCACTTAAGAAGCTGTCACAACTTGTAACATATGTGGTTGAGATGTCACAAGTGAGTTACATATACCGTATAAATCCATTTGAAAATGCCTTCTTCTAATCCCATCTCTTGTTCTCTGACATCACTGGAAGCAGGCAAGGCAAATTTGAAACTGCTCCAAGAAATCATATACAGTTTACGAAAAATATTTGAAAATTGTCTAAGATCATACATTTGTGTTTCTCCCAATTATGCTCATTCAATGATTGTGGAAAGATTAAGTGTTGGATAGTTTGAATATGAAATACCCAAAGACTGAACTGTAAGAAGACAGCTGGAAGAAAAGTTTTAGGTAGTATGGGGAGTTCAGTCTAGGAGGACTTAAGAATTTTTAGGCTGCTTTAAATTCTTCGAAGATCATGGTACCCCAGTCCACTCTATACAGAGCATTCTGCCAGCTCAGGTTTGAGCTAGCAAAGTTACAAACGGCATATGCAATGAGATTTTAAAGGGTTTTCATTTGAAAAATGAAAGATTTTAAAAGTGCACCACTTTTCTCCCCAGAAAAGGGAAGAACAGGCCCATTTAATTTCAGTTTCAATTTTTTCCACTTGGGTTCAGTTAGTATTAAATAGTTAATCTGATGTTATGGCAGTCTGATCTTAAAGGGAATTGGTTCTTCCTGGTGCACCTTAAGCCTCCACAAAGAAGAAAACTCAGTTGAATTCAGACCTGTACACACAATCAATGGTCCAAACTGGCAACTGAAAACAGTCTGCAAATGGGATTTAATTAAAAAAGGCGGCACAAAAAATTCCTAAGGCTTATTCCATAATTCAAAGCTTTCTCAGACTTGTCCCTGGGTGTTAAAAGCACTCAGTGAGAGACATCATTTCTAAGAAGGAAGAAAACGGATATCCTACCCTTCAAACCCTTGATGCTCCCATCCTCTGTAAGTACTATCAATGTCAACACTATCACTCCATGCATTGAAACTTTTCACCGCTAAATAAGAGAGATAGGCAGAATTTTAGGCAGCTTTAGACCGAATCTGAAGGTTCATACTCTGTTCCATCCTCGGTGGGGATGAATTTGCTGATGTTTCTTTAGGAATGTGTATATAGAAGAATGACACCTGGACACGGTTTCCACTGAGGGATGACCTGTGCATCTTGCATGGTGTTATAAAGGAGAAAAGGCATAACCTCACCTTAAGCCATAGTAATACACACACAATTGGGCAATATTCACAAAGTTTCATCTCAGGAGATAGCTAGCTTTCTCCTAAGCACTGTGAACAACAGCACCCCTGTTTTACAGCATTTATGGAATGGTTCACAATGGGAGATATTGGAGGGGCTTTGAAAATTAGGACCAGGATGCTTAACTCAGTCTGGAATGGCTAGGGAGCCATTTACCTATTCCTCTTTGACAATAGTCAGCATTATAAAGAAAGCATTAAGGTAGTCTAGCCAACAAGTACATGTATGAATCTTTGCTGGAAGGAAGCATATTGCTGAAATTTGAGCCCAAAGGATTGTCACCTAGACAGTTAATGGATTCTCAAAGGAGAAAAATCAACTTTCTATGGACTCTTCAGGCAAGTGTTTTTCAGTGAAGGAGAAGCAGCTGCCCATCACAAGTCTGATATTTGTAGGGTGTCAACTGAAGCCTTACTATATGACATAAGCACAAGTATAAATACGAAAGTACTAAAAATACATATAAGCACTCCTTCTGATGCACTTGCCTCAACCTGAGTTCTGTGTATCTTGTTCCATTACAAGAGAATAAAAACAAAAAGGTGCAGAGACAAAGGTAAGCAGGCCAACCCTAAGCAATTGGAACTTCCAGTATGACTCAGTACAAGCAAAAAGAACCTCCTAGGTCAATTACTCTAGAGAGCGTGACCACCTACAGTACCTTTCTGAACACTCCTAATGTGATTTTGACAAACTGCTTGCAGGCAGGGTTGTGCATCAATTTTCTCTTGCACATTCAGAGTGTTCAGTTTATTTTTTGTCATCTAATCTTTCTTACCACTTGTCTTGAAGCTGGGTATATTGGCTTAAAAACAGACTACCCCTGGTTTAGATTAAGGTCCAAATTTCTTGGTCAAGGTATAGTCACGGTCTAGACTGCCGAGAAAATAAAAAAAAATAAACTAAGTAAATAAGGAGATTTCTGGGTCTGTTCAAAAGCATCTGGCAGGCAGTCTAGATTTGACCCGTAGGCCACCTATTAACTACCCCGACCTAAACAATAGCATCCAGTCCGCCGTTACCAAGTATGTGTAAAGTGGTAGTTGCTCTGCAAAGCTGTAATCTAAGCATAAGGACTCTCCACCCAGGATGAAATAGCAACCTTGCTAGTAAGTTCAGATGCTAAAGGAATCAGTTCAGATTTGACAAAGTCAAATGTTACGAGGAATTAACCCACTATGGTTATCAAATCATTGTAGGAAGGGAGAGAAGAAGAAAAGGGACCACCAGAACAACGGAGCAGACATCTTTGCTGAACTGCACATAAATGACAATTGGATTTTTTGAGATAGAAGTCGTTTTTATTGGTTTGGGCAGAGTTCAGGAAGCCAGCAAACTCTGTAGATGAATCCTAGCTCTGACACTGAGCTCCCTATAGCTGGAAAGGCAATCTCCCCTCTACCTCATAAGAGGGGGTCAAGGATTAGTGCTTATACAGTGCTTCCAAGTAATACTCTAGTGTATGCATTACAGTAAGTTTAGCACAAAAAGCTATCTACCATTGTGTTGTGAGTTTACTTTTTCAGTCTTCCTCATAATGATCACTAGCCTTGAACAATTTTAGTGTCCAGTTTTGCTACTTCAATCTTCTCTTCTTCCAAGAGAAGATATTTAACACTGTTATTTCCATACTAATCTTTTGAGAGTTAGCTATTTATTCTTACACATTCCTTTAGGTTTCAACCAATTTAGAGTACAACAGGATTTGACACCTTGCTTTGCCTCAAACATCAGACTCTCACAAGCCTTTTTCACAGTTTAGATTATATTCCACTTGTGTTCTATTAGCTACTTTTAAGAAGTCATTCAAGCCTAAGGCCATGTCTACACTAGCAAACTTACAGTGGCACAGCTGTACTGATGCAACTGCACCACTGTAAGTAAAGGCTTGGCTACACTTGCGAGTTAGAGTACATTAAAGGAGCTCACTACCCTTCCACACTGGCAAGGCATGTAGAGCACTCCTGGTACTCCACCTCAGGGAGTGGAATAACGTTTTGTGCGCCCCTGCTGGAGCACCGCGGCGCCAGTGTGGACGCCCTGGT
Source organism: Chelonia mydas (assembly GCF_015237465.2). NCBI lineage: Eukaryota > Metazoa > Chordata > Testudines > Cheloniidae > Chelonia > Chelonia mydas. The sequence continues at coordinate 32,780,029 of NC_057855.1, read as the reverse complement.
CTGTTAGTGCGCTCTGATCGGCCTCCAAAAGTATCCCACAATGCCTGTTCTAGCCACTCTGGTCATCACTTTGAGCTCTACTGTCCTGCCCTCAGGTGACCAACCATCAGACCCGCCCTTTAATTTCTCTGGGAATTTTGAAAATCCCCTTCCTGTTTGCTCAGCCAGGTGTGGAGTGCTCTCAGCAAATCTTTCCACGTGACCATGCCTCCACATGCCAGGCGATCCCCAGTATGGACCAATGGCTAGGTGCTTGACCTCCGTGTTGGGGGGGGAGGGGGAGGGGAAGAAGAGGGGGAATGCTGTCCAGTCCCAGCTGCGCTCCAGGCATAGGAATTACGATACCGTCGAGCAGATATCAAAGGACATGATGGAAAGGGGCCATGACCAGGACGCACTGCAGTGCAGGGTTAAAGTGAAGGCGCTGCAGAAAGCCTACCGCAAAGCCTGTGAGGCAAACAGATGCTCCAGTTCTGCCCCTGCGACCTGACGTTTCTACAAAGAGCTGGACGTGATACTTGGGGGCAACCCCACCTCCACTCAGGAGTACCACAATGGACACTCCAGAGCCCAGTTCTACAAGGCATGAGGAGGAACAGCAGCCAAGCAGGAGCAAGAGTGCTGAGGCAGAGGAAGACACCCTAGAATCCCTAGATGCATGCAGTCAGGAGCTGTTCTCTAGCCAAGAGGAAGGTAGCCAGTCGCGGTGGCCGGTGCTTGGGGAAGGACAAACACCAGAGGAGTTCCCAGTAAGCGGCTTTTATTTTGGGAAGGAAATTATTCGGTGCAGGCTCTTGGGGCGAGGAGGGTTATGGCTGCATTCATGCCTAGATGTGGAATAGGGCATTGATGTGCTCTCTCACATCCCAGTAATCGGCCTCAGTGATCTCTTCAAAGGTCTCATTCAGAACTTGGGCAATGCGTTTGTGCAGGTTTCTCGGGAGAGCCACTGTGGTCCTTGTCCCAGTAAGGCTAACTTGTCCGCACTACTGTGCCATGAAGAGCGGGGGGACCATTGCTGCACACAGGCAAACTGCATATGGGCCAGGGAGGAAGCCGCACTGCGCTAGAAGACCCTCCCTTGCTTCCCAGGTCACCCTCAGCAGCGAGCTATCTTCCAGGATGAACTCCTGTGGAAAATGTGAGGACAATGTTCAGTATAGGGGCCTCCGCCACTGTTGGCTCTCCCCAAGGCACAGAAACCCAGAGGACAGTACAGCCATGAAACAATCAGTTATGCTGGACATTGTACTTACTCACCATTTTGGGGCTCCTGTGGGTTATGTGCACTCGCTCTGGGATGGGCAAATTATGCTATTGTGGAGACTGTGCTTCCCCTTAAGTACGAGGGAATCATTGCTCTATCTGGTGTGAACAATGCTGTCTCTGCTAAGTGTTGCATTTTACCTTTACAGATGCAACCTTCAGATATCAGCCATCCGTGTTATCACTGGCCGAAAGACTCCAAAGAATCAGAAAGAGGCCACGTAGAAGCAAGGAAGACATGCTGCATGAAGTAATGCAGCATTCAAATAATGAAAATCAAAAAGTGCAGGAGTGGCGGGACAGCGAAAGGAGGATCCGCCAGCAGAATGAGGAGCGCCGGCACAAAAGCCCAGTGCTCTGGCAGCAAAGCACAGATGGGCTGATGAGCATAATGGCGCGCCAAGCAGACTATCCAGGCGCTCACAGCCATACAGGCGGAGCACTACCGCGCCCGTGCCCACCCCCCTCCCACGCAGACCTTGTCCCAAAACTTTCGCTTGTGCCCCCATGTCATCTCCAACCCACTTTCCCCAACATCTGGGTTCTTACCGCCACCAGCTGCCTCCAACACCTTTAGCTTCACCACCCAGCCCTGAAAACTATGATCAGTGTCTACAGGAAGTGAAGAGTACTCCCTTCTGAATGTTCTTGGGATTATGTAGTCACTGGACTGGTGGTCCATGAGACCTAGGACCACAACTCATACTCATCTGATACCTCAGGGGGAGATACATCCATTACATGGTTGGCTGAAGTCCATGTTGGTGAACTCTGGCTAACAATGTTATATACGTGTAAACTTGTATCTGGTGCAGAAATCTCAAGCAGGTTCTTACTGTGGTTGATGGATTCCTTTTGATATTGGTAATTACTGTCTGAATAGAGTGAAGCCTGTTCTTGGGAAGACATACTTTTGCAGATTTGGAGTGGATAACTACTCCTATGAACAAATCACTTGGGAGACTTTTGTAATCTACCTTGATGCCCAGCTGCCTGAACAGGTGAAGGACAGATCAGAGCTGTCCTGATGAAGTTTGCCTTTGACCATCCAAAATAGATCTGGGTATATGTGAACGCCCTACCTCTTCAAATATGTAGCCACTATAGCTAGGCATTTCTTTCCTATCTCAGGGCTGTGGAGAGCATAAATGGCAGAGCTTTGTATGGTATTGGTAGCACTTGGAATAAAGAGGACTAATGGAGAATATGATAGAGGTCTAAGTTAGTAAGGAAGTGTAAATTACTCCTTCTCAGAACACAGGGCCCAGGGATCACCAAATGAAAATTAATAGACAGCAAGTTTAAAAAACAAAAGGAAGTATTTCTTCACACAATGCACAGTCAACCTGTGGAATTCCTTGTTAGAGGATGTAGTGAAGGCCAAGACTAGATAAGTTCATGGAGGACAGGGCTATTAGTCAGGATGGGCAGGGATGGTGTCCCCAGCCTTTGTTTGCCAGAAACTGGGAATGGATCACTTGATGATTATCTGCTCTGTTCATTCCCTCTGGGGCACCTGGCATCAGCCACTGTTGGAAGACAGGATACAGGGCTAGACGGACCTTTGATCTGACCCAGTATGGCAGTTCTTATGTTCTTAATAATTGGGTCCTACTATAAATCCCAGATACTTCCATATTCCAATTCATCTGGCACACAGGAAGTATAAGCCTTTGAGGAAGAGCTACAAGCCAGTCTTGAACCTGAAGGGATGATTCACAGGATGGCAAAGCTTGCCTCAGTCTGAGACTGCATATATTTGTTCAATACTCAGTCTCCTTAGGTACAGAGTAGGACACAGACACCTATTTTTCTGCAGAATAAGGAGATACCAGTATATTGAGTATATGGAGCCTCTTATTGCTTCTTGTCTTGGCCTGGAAGCTATTTCTTTTAAGTTTTTCATGAGTAGGGTCCCTAAAGAGTGACAGGCAAGAGGGGTAGGTAGGGACGAGAACTGAAATTGGAGGAATTAGCCTTGACAGTTTGCAGTACCCATCTGTCAGTCAACATCGCACTCCAAGCACAAAGGGGGAAAAGCCAGCATCCCAATGTTAGGTATGAGAATGGCTCTGGTCTTATCTGAGCATGGATCCTGCTTCAAACCTGCTGCCTGGAAGCAGATGAAGACTGGCCAGCAACTGAGGAAAACGACTGCCACCTCTGAGAGAATGACAACTTTTTTCCTAGGTGGAAACCCACAGAACAGTTGCTAAGGGTAGGTGGGAATCTTCTCTGGTTTTCCCTTGATATCTACAAAGTGTGTAATCTGGGGTTCAGGTGGAGCTGGGCAGTGAGCTAAGTGCAGCCCTGTAATCTTAAGAAACTGAACACATGGTCAATGCATGTGCTTAATAGGTCTGTAACCTTAAAGGGTAGAGTCCTCAAGTGTTCTTTCCACCACACTAGGGATGTCAGATTTTTAGCCATGATGCTCTGTGCATAATTACTGCAGTGGCCATGGACCTAGCCAGTGTCTGATGCATCCATGGCTGCCTGTAGAGATTTTGCAGCAGAATTCAATCTTTGCCATTGATGGTTTTCAACTCTGCTCTGGATTCCTGAAGGACATTGGCTAGAAAGGAGATAATGTTACCAACTTGGAGAGGGTACTTTGTAAACAAGGCCTGATATATTGGTATTTGTAGCTGGAATGATGCTGACCAAGAAGCCACTTCTAAAAAGATTATTTCTTAGGGTCGTTGTTTCTGGGGTCCTTTCAGACTGTAGTCTTCTCATTGACTGGAAAAACCACTAATGAATCTGGTATTATGCAGGTGTAAGATTGGCCAACCTCTTATGGGGTACTGAGTGGAGAACAAAGTTACAAGCACTGTTACCAGATATTAGTTGGTTCATCCTCAATAATTGGTAGTGGTATTCTGGCAGGAGTGGAAGAATGCAAAGTATCAAAAAGTTAGTAATCTTTATCTTCCATCATCGAAGTCTCTATTTCAAGGGTCTAAGTTCTTTCAGAAACTCCTGGAAGCCTCCATAGTCAGGAGTCGAAGAAAGTGACATCAGGAGAATATGACAGGTCATTGGGAGGCGATGAAAGGCATTGCTCAAAAGGCTCAAGACCAACCTATTCCTCCTTTGCCAGCTGTTCTTGTTCATTGAGATAATGGTCTGGCAAATGGTGCTGAACGGACATGAGCAACACATCTCAAAGAGCCACCGTTACGAACAGTTTTTTTCTTTGAGTGCTTGCTCATATCGATTCCATTCTAGGTGACTCACAAGTAGTATCTGTGGAGGTGGGCTTGGTGTTCACACCTTAGCGGCTTGCAGTACTGTTCTACTGAAGCCAGCATCATCCTGGGCCTGCTGGCTAAGCATTTAGTGGGACACAAAGGTATGGACCGATGACCAGATGGCTGCCCTACAGATGTCCTGAATAGGCACTTGGGCCAGAGAAGCTGCCAAAGAGGCCTGCACCCTGGTAGAGTGGGCAGTGACAAATCACTGGGGGCTGCACCTTCGCTTGATCATAACAAAGCAAATGCAGGCAGTGATCCAAGAAGAAAATTATTTGAGCGGATACAGGGTGACCTTTCGTCCTGTTGGCCACAGCGACGAATAATTGCATCGTCTTACAGAATGGTTTGGTTCTGCCAATGTAGAAGGCCAGAGCCCTCCTGATGTCCAAGGCCTGTAGCCTGCACTCCTCCTCTGACTTATGCAGCTTCGGAAGGAAGCCAGACTGGTAAATAAATGTCTTTGCTCAAATGAAACAGAGACTACATTGGGAAGAAAGGCTGGCTGCGGTCTTAACTGGACCTTGTCCTTGAAGACCGTGTAAGGAGGTTCCGAGGTGAGTGCCCAAATCTCAGATACCTGGGGCGGGCTGACGTCACCACAACCAGGAACATGACCTTCCAGAAGAGAACAGGAAGCTAGAGGCTTGAAGTGGAGACCTGTGAGCCACAACAGCACCAGATTCAAGTCCCAGGGAGGAACAAGATCCCTGGTATGTGGGTAAAGGCTCTCCAGGCCCTTAAGGAATTTGGCAGTGATACCTTGAGAGAAAACTGACCTGCCCTCGAGTGGCAGGTGGAAGGCTGAGATGGCTGTGAGATGGACTTTGACCTATGAGAGCAACAAGCCCTGGTGCTTGAGATGCAGGAGGTAGTCTAGAATGAGTTTCAATGAAGCTCGCTCAGGACGAACAGCTTTATCTGCCATCCAGCAGGTGAACGGCTTCCATTTGGCCAGGTGGGTCACTTTGGTGGAGTGCTTTCTACTTCTCAACTGGACTCTCTGGACCTCGGTTGAGCACTGCCCCTCCTATACATTTAGCCACACAGCAGCCAAGCTGTCAGATGCAGTGCCGCTAGGCTTGGGTCCAGAAGACTACTGGGGTTCTGAGCGGCAGCTGGAATGGGGTCACCACCAAGAGGTCCAGCAGAGTGCTGAACCAGTGTTGGCATGGCCATGCTGGCACTAGGAGGATGGCATTCACTCTGTCCTGCTTATTCTTCATGAGGACCCTGGTCAGCAATGGCACCGGAGCGGAGGAATATATCAGAGCCCCTGACCATGGAGCAGGAAGGCGGCTGACAGGGATCCTCTGTCCATACCCTGAAACAAGCAGAAAAAAAAAAGTGGCATTTCCTGTTCTGCCTAGATGCAAATAGGTCCATCCAGGGAGTTGCCCACTTGTGGAAGGTAGAACTGACCACCACTGGGTGAGGGGATCACTTATGGTGAGATAAGGAAGTCCTGCTGAGGCGGTCTGCCCAAGCATTTTTGGCCCCTGGGAGGTGAGAGGCTATGGAACGTCTGTGCTGCAGACAGACATTCCAGAGCTGGAGAGCTTCTCAGCAGAGGGCAGACAATCTGGCTCTGCCCTGCCTGTTGATATAGAAGACTCTGGCCGTGTCATCCATCAGGACCTGACTCACCATGCCTTCTATGTGAGGCAGAAAGGCTTGGGAGGCTAGGTGAACTGCCTTGCGTTCCCAGATGTTGATGTGCAGGGACCAACTGTGACTGGACCAACAACCTTGCGAATGGAGATTGCCCAGATGGTCTCCACGTCCTAGGTCCAAATTGTCAGATACAAAAGAGAATCACCAACGAGACTGGGGACACGAAGGGGACTCCTCCCAGCACCAACATGGGATCTTGCCCTCCAGGTGAGAGGCCATAGTATGCTGTCAGGAATCCTGGTCCATGCTGTGCTGACTGGGGGACACAGACCGACCCCAGCCACGCGTATAGGGACCGGAGACAGAGTCACGTATGCCAGACCACAAATGCATGCTGCCATGTGACCTAACAGTCCCAGGCATGTGAGAGTGGTGGTGAGCAGTTGGGCATGCAGAGATGGGATGAGGTCCACCATAACTTGGAATAGAGTCTCAGGGAGGAAGGCTCTGACCAGAGTAGAGTACCACCCTGATCAGTGAAATGCATTGTACTGGAATTAGGGTTGATTTCTCATTATTAGGCCCAGGCCATAACAGGTGGAACAGACCAGATGAAGATGCCTCCACACCTGATCCGAGGACCGGCCCCTTATCAACCAATCGTTGAAGTACAGGTAGATTTGGACTCCCCGACATTGCAGGTAAGCGACCACTGACACTATACACTTTGTGAACACTCTTTGGGCCAACAAGAGACCAAAGGGCATCGCCATGAACTGGAAATAGCACTGGCCTAGCATGAAGTGGAGGAAGCACCGGTGCCCTGGGAAAATGGAAATATGCTTTCTTTAAATCAAGGGCGGCATACCAGTCTCCCAGATCCAGGGAGAGGATGATGGAGGCCAGGGAGACCATGCGAAACTTCGACATCTTGAGAGACTTGAGGCAATACAGGGCTAGAATAGGTCTGAGGCCCCCTTTTGCCTTCGGAACTAGGAAGTAGCAGTAAAAGAATCCTTTTCTTTTCGTGTTCCATGGAACCCCTTCCACTGCCCCCAAGTGCAGGAGGTTTTTGACTTCCTGAACGAGGAGTTGCTCGTGAGAATGATACCTGAAGAGGGACAGAAGGGGGCTGGAAGGGTTGGTCGGCTATAAATTTCAGGGCATACCCCGACAAAACTGTGTCGAGCACCCAGCGGTCCGAGGGGCTATGCGGCCAGGCCGACCAGAAAGGTTGGAGGTGGTTGAGGAAGACAGGGAGCAGATCTGGTGCACTGACTGGGGCACCGTCCTCAGGCACACCCCCAAAATGACTGCTTTTGGTTGCCTTGGTCCCTGAAAGGAGTAGGCTGGGCAGGGAGACGAAAGGACCACTAGTGGTGTCGCTTAAAACCAGTCTGTCCTTCTTGTAGGAGCTGGACCGAGGAGCACCCCAAGGTCTCGACGACAGGGGGCAGAACAGCTTTCTAGCCTGCTGAGGAGTATGCAGGCCCAAGGAGCGGAGGGTGGCCAAGAAGTCTTTAAGGCCATGGAGCCTTGCATCAGTTAGCTTGGAGAATAGCCCCGTTCCCTTGAAAGGGAAGTCCTGGAGGACAGTTTGCATCTCCTGGGACAGCCCAGAGGTCTGTAACCAGGAGCTGCACCTCATAGCTATCACAGAGGCTACCACCTTAGATGGCAAGTCCTTGACATCCCAGACCATCTGGAGGGCACCTCTAGCCACAGGCTTGCCCTATTCTGGCAAGGTGACAAATTCCTGAGCCCGATCATCAGCAAGTTCAAGGAGAGCCTCCCACAGGGAGTCCCACAGGTTTAAATTGTACACCAGACCCTCACTAGAATGTGGAATTTGGGATCCATGCGCGATACCAAATTAACGCAGGGACCGCGTTAAAATGAATTGCAATTAAAGTAATTAAATTTGGGATCCATGGCCGCGACCATGTTATATGCAAGTTCCCACTATATAGATGTGCGTTGTAGCGAGCATCAGGTGTATCAGCTAAGTAGGGCCTGATGGTTAGATACCCTAAATCGGAGGCTGACTGTTGAATAAATCTTTCTGCCAAATAATTCCAGCCTCTTGGCATCTCTATTCTTGGGGGTGCCACTAGCCTGGCCCTCTAGTTGACAGCAGACACGATCTGAGATCCTGTGGGAGGGTGCATGTACAGGTATTCAACCCCCTTTGTGGGGACATAGTACTTCTTTTTCATCTTCTTGGATGCGGGCAGAATGGAAGATGGGGTCTGCCATACAGACTTGGCAATTTTCAGGACTCCTGGGTGAATGGGCCACGCGACCAGGGCTGAGGCAGAGGAGAGGATGACACTGAAGCGGTTCAACTCCTCAGCTACCTCCTCGACCTCCAAACTCAGGTTGGCAGCCACCCTCTGCTATTGGTTTGTGAGTGCCCCATCACCACCTCGTCTGGGGACAACAAGGACAACTTCACTGCTAGAGGGTGGTGTCCCTTGCTCAACTGGGAACTGCTCTGTGGCCTCTAGGGCCTCCTGTGAAGTTGCTTCGGACGCTGCAGCACGCCCCAACTCCAGTGCCAGCTGCACTGGGGGTAGCCTGTCCAATGCAGCCTGGGAGGAGCGGTGGGAGCATGGTGCCAGCATAACATGTACATCCCAAGGGTTCCAGGGATGTACCACTGGGCAGGCCATTGCTGTTGACCACATGCTGGTGCCGCAGGTGTCTTGGTGGGTTCCTGCCTAGGAGACTATTCACTCTGGAGGGGCGGGGCGGCTGAACCGGCCCTCCAACCCAGACCACTGTCCTTCTGGTGACCACGGTGGGGCTGTCTAAGCCTGAGTCTTTCAACTGACCCTCATTGGTGACTGGTATGGAGGCAGCCAGGACTGGTGGCTGCCCAAAGAATGGTACTGGGACCCCAGTGACTGGTGCCACGACCAGGAACGGTCCCATACTGGAGGCGACTGATGCCTGGGAGATCTGCAAGGCGATGGCAATCAGCACCTTGGCGATCTCTGGTGGGAGGACTGACAGTACCATGAATACAGGGATTAGCGTCGTGACTCCGGAGTCCCATGTCAATGCATTCTCGTTGGTGGGGACTGTCGCACAGGAGATCTGGGCCTCCTGGCCGGAGACCGAGGCTGCGGTACCAGGATCCTTGGCCAAGGGGAATGACGCCTGCAGTCCAGGGACGGCAACACTCCACTGCCTTCAGGGGCAGTCCCATAATTGACTTGATAGTCAGTACCGGTGTCTTGGCAGGATCCGCCATACGGCCAGGTTGGCCTAACTGTTCTTTGGCCACCGGGCCCACTTCACGCGCAGATGGTCCTGTGATGGGCCAGTACCCCTACCCCTGGAGTCGGAAGCTGGTCCCTCCCTTGGCTAGGCGGTCCGACCATAACGGTACCCCTAAGAGCCTCCACAGGGAGCATGAGGTCTAACACAGGTCCTTTGCCTGAAGTTCCCTTCTTGTGTGGTGCATGCGGACCATTCGGCTTAGACCGCTTCTTTGGTACCGGTGAGGGGGAACAGCGCCGGGCAGAGTCCGCTGCTGGCGGAGCACTGCATGCCAATGCTGAAGTATTGGGCATGGAGTCAGAGTGCAAGGGCTCCGATGCTGGGTGCAGATCAGCCTCCATGAGGAGGGCCCTAAATCAAACGTCCCACTCCGAGTCCAGGAATGAACATTTTTGCAGATCTGGCACTTTTTCTATGCACGTTCCTGGGGGAGTCGCAACAGCTATCGTGAGGGTCACTGATGGGCATCAGCTGGCTGCACTCTGAACATGGCTTGAAGCCTGGGAAGTGGGGCATGCCTGACTCTGGGACAAAGTCCCAGCCGGGACTCTAACTACTAACCTACTATTAAAACACTTAACGGCTAACTAATCACTCAACTAATCTCAAAGGAGAATGATCTGAACAGTGAAGAATCGCTAATGCTCTTGCTAAGACAGATCAGGAGCTCCAACCAACCGTCAAGGGCAGTAAGAAGGAACTGAGAGGCGTAGGGCCAGTGGCACCTGATATACCGCCACATGAGCGCAGCACTCCAGAGGGTACCACAGCGGGCCCTTATTGATACGCTACAGCAAATATGTCCAAAAACTGTGCACGTGGTCTCGCGCACACCTAGAATGGAACAGACATGAGAAAGCACTCGAACTTCCTATTGTTTTTGACCAGTGGGATGCAGGGTACCTCCTGGATGTAGGTCCCTAGTACATCCCACAGGGTCAAGGTGGAATATTATAGGGATACGGCTGGTTCCAATATGACTGACCAGGCCATTGTTATGCCTGAAGAGGATGAGACAAAGCTCTGAAATTCAAGTCCCTGGTCTGCAGAGAGGCTCTCTCATTGATTAATGTGATCAAAGAGGAAGTTTCCCTGATAAAGTGGGGGAGAAAGTGTGCCCTGGTGAAGGAGACAAGGCGTAAGCTCCCTGCAGAGGCGATACTCTAAATTTAAAAGGTACCAAGAAACCAGAACTAGGACATCAGTGCCAGAAACATAGCAACCTCTTCGCACACTGAAATCAGCCAGTACCATTAAGGCTTCTATTACCCATGCTGATGTCAGTACTAGTACCAATGTTGATACCGGTGGTTCAAGGTCACCAGAATGGTCAGGTATAGGTACTGAAAAGGTCTTGTACCTTTTCAATACAGAGCCACAGACTGAGAAAGCATCACATCTCCTTGTTGAATGAGGCAGCTTAGTGCTCCCTATTGTGTCTTAGGAATGGAAGAGGGGACTCTGTTTGAGAAGTCTCTACAGCTTGGTGTTTGGATCTCCCCTGCATTGGTGAGGAGCCAATGCTGGTCTTTGCTGCCAGTATGATCGCTGAGAAGGTGGTTTACAGCTGCCCCAAATCCTTGCCTAACAGTGCCACAAATGCAGGCACCAACATTGGGTGTTGTGTGGTGCTGGCAAAGACAACGGCTGACTAGGACTTAAGACCAGTTCTACCTTGAAGCGAGATTCTTGTTCCTTGGGGTCCAAAGTGCCTTACTGATGGTTCAAGTTGCATCTTGAACAAAGTGAACCTGGATTTCCTTGTCCTGGTCAAAAGGAAACCGCTGACCAAGCAACAGTCTCACACACTGCTCTCACCAAGACAGCAGACTATGGCCATCTGAACATGGAATAAGACTGTTGCAGGGCAGGCAAGTTTTGAAACTTGAGAGCTTTGAATCCACCATTCTAGGCCAAAATGGTGGCATAAAGTGCTGAGGAAAATGGGTTTTTTCCCCCCCAAGGTACAATAAATTAGAGGTTTACTCCTTTCAAGATCCCCAACTACAAGAAGTGAATTCTGCTAAAGGTAGTGGGCAGACACTGCTTGTTTCATCTGACTGCCACTGGTGGCAAGAGGAAACCGAGGAACAGTTGTGACCGTACTGCTATTTATATCATTGGATAGATTATAACTAGCATTAGTGGACTGAAGCATGGCCAAATGCCTCCTTGACTACGAAGAAACACTCTTCCTGTGTGTACAGCACAAGGCAGCAGTCCTCTTGTTAGTCAGTTTTGTATGTTGTCTCTTAAATACAGGAGGTATTTTGAGAAACTAATCAAGCAGCAAAGTATCTAATTTGAGATCAAACAGGCCTCGTCACACAAAATGCTTTGACACCGTACAAGCAGTTGTTTTTACTTGCTAAAAGAGAAAACGTGTCAGTCACTTGTCCCATTTAAAAGGAGTCAGTTAACCTGAAATGGTGTTTACGCTGTCTACCTGCTGTAATGGAGATATGTAAATAAATCCCATTTCGGGGTAGTCTGGATGGATTTTGTTTTTTGGGAGTTCACAATCACTCTTGGGCTATGTGGCTCAGGAGAAGAAATTATTTAATTTTCCACATTCTGTGTCTAGATTTCATGCTAGCTGGAAGATTACATAACCAGATTACGTATTTTACACTTCACCTAGATCATTTCAGCCTACAACAGCACTACAGCTGTAATTTGAGGAAAACACATGAATGAAGTCGCAGCAATTCCACTTATTAGGATTACAGAACTTGAAAGACTGAATTTAACAGCATCAAGTCATACTGTATTTACATACTAATATATGCCTTTTGTTCAGAGTTTTTCAAATATACTTGTAGGTAATTGTGATCTTACCTTCCTCCTACTGTGTCGTCTTGTGGTTGGGCCCCGGCAGTGTTCCTCTGTGAACGTCGCAGTGACCCCCCTGGATTGTTATTAGGCCGGTTGGACATTGGCACCTCTCTCCTGAAGGGACATACCCTTTCTAGACACTACCATTCACTGTAAGAAAAAAAAAAAAAAAGTCAATACACTTAGATCAGACAGAAAAGGATTCCTGAAGATACTGTATTATTAAGTCAGAAAAGTATCTTCATGGAAGGCTTAAGTCTGTTCCAAGTCAAGGGATACTCTAAAAGATAACCAATATACACCGAGCAATAATGAGGTTATTTAGCCAACATGACATTCTATATTAGAGATTTTTCTAGAAAAGAGCATCACAAACTAAATGCTTTTGTGGAAAGACATAGGATACGGACTGTTTAAAACCCACAGCACTTGTAAATATATTTAGGGAGAAATCCATTCTTTTTAGTGGTACCTACCTACACACACTATTAAGTTGACAACTAAACAAGTGTCCAAGAAACTGTACACTTCCTTATGGAGGGAGGTGGCACAGTTGTATTGCTGCCAATTCCTGAGAGAAGGGATGCACAAGATTAAAGTGGAAAGAGAGATGCTTTACAAGTACAGTAGTTGAAAATGTTAAACTTCTGCATACATGTGTGAATTACATAAACATATAACCATTCAGCATACGAGACACAGTCATCAGCCAGAAATTCTTGTTCAAAAATCAGATGAAATCTAATCTGTTTTCAAAGTCGTAAATTCAGTGCTTCCAACAATTGCTAGAGAAAAAAAGTTACCTTAAGATAATCAACTTAAGTAATACTTATTCAAGTAAAATAGGTACATGATGCCTTTATATTTCTTAATCTTGGGAGGCCTACAACATTCTCACAGATATCTTGTGACTTTCTAAATATTCCTTTGCCAATGACAAGACCCCAAACTGTCCTGCCAATATCCTTGGACAGAAAGGTATTTCGAGATGTATGCTTGCTCAGTTCCTAAGCAGAGAAAGAGTACCACCTCATATTGTGGCAAATTATGCTATTTTGTTTTATGTAGGCAGGCCGATAGCAATTGAACTGTGGTCAGTAAACCTATTTTTATTTATGACTCAATCCATAATTTTAAAAAAAATCAAAAAGGGGATTTGCAGGTAAAAAACAGCTGCAACGAAGAATACAGCATTACTGAAATGCAAGTAAAAAGGAGGACGGGAAACTGGATAAGGTCCAAAGCGTTACAACTTTGAACCACCACTTGGACTGCAGTATCTGTTAAAACAGATATTAAAGCAGTGATAATTTAAGGGGAATTTTTAGCTCACGTTTTGAGAGCTGAAGCATAGCTCAGCACTTAGCGCAGCCACTGAAGTCATTTTAAAAGCTTGTGTTTTCTCATATATTAGTGAGAGGTATTTTGAATAGCAGATATCCAAAACCAGTACTAGAGATTATTAAAAGTAGCGTTAGGCATGTCATTCCAACATTAGTCCTCGTGGACCTGACCTTGACCAGTTAGATTTCTCACGCCTGTTAGATAACACCAATGTTCCCAACGCCTTCACAGGCTTTTGCCATCTCTTCCCTAGGATATCACAACTGCTCACGTTGATTTTGCAAGATCTAGATTTCAATGTTGCATTGTAATGTGATCACAATGCTAGACTAGTGGAATACTAATACTAGACACTCTTGTCTGTTAGTGCAGCTGCAGCATATTGCAGTGTCTCTGTAGAACTCAGACTGGGATTAGCATTAGGCACAGGATGCCTACATTGTTCCCCACCTCACAGTATTAGAGATAATCTGCAAGAGAACCACCACACTGGTTTTCCCAGAAGCACCAGCACTACACAGACTGAAGTCAACTAATCTTTCATTTGAAGCATTTGCCAAGTCACAGTAGGTCAACTGTACAGTATTCAACTAATGTACAAGTTTCCCTTCAGAAGCATGGCTCTGATGCATTCCCCCTCCTCTGCAAGAAGGGAAAAACACAACAACAACCACCCCACAGACCTGAGCTGTTCTTCATGGGAGAGATTGTATAAGATTTCCAGCTACATGACTAAATGGTGACAGAATTTCTTCTGGCAGCCTGTGCACTAAAAGTACATTTTGTCCACAGCCATTTTATTAACACTATCTACTTACATAGAGAGTAAAAATTCTCCCTACCGGGGGGGAGGAGGAAGGAAATATCAAGTGAAATTAAAATGCATAGAGGCAAGGCTGCTTGACTCTAGATTGCAGGAATCCCAGAGAAACAGAATAGACTGTTATGGAAGGCACTAGCAGGTGGTTCTGTTATGTTTTTGCTCAGCGGGTGAGCAAGTATTGCAGTGTTGCCAATTCTGGTGGTCCCGTCCCACCCCAAGAGATGATTCTGGTAGGAGCTAGACTGGAGCCAGTTTTTCAGTGACATGAGACGCTCCAACCCAGAGAATTTAGCCTTCTCCATGACTGCCTGTCTGGTTAATCCACCCAGGAGGTGGGGCAATCAAAGCTGCTGTAGGCAGACCTCTTGCGCTCTTCCTCCTCACAGCAACCCAAAGCCATTCTCATAGGAGGAGGAGGAGGGGTAAGAAGGGAGCAACATGAACAGGACAGTTCTTCTGCCCCCCATCCCTCCCCCATGCAATATCCAGCCTAGGAACAGTGTGCCCCCTGGCCTGGGAGTGGAGTGAGGAACCGAAGAGAGTAGAGGTGAGGTTGGGAGAGTGTGCTGATGACAGTTGGAGCAGAACTGCTGGGGAGCGGACAGGCAGATGCAGGGGCAAGAATGACCATAACCCAATAAGTTTGGGAGAGTGGACAACAATATTTGTGTCACACAGGAGATGTGCAGGGGGAGTTGCAAAAAATTAAAATGCCACCCTCCCTTTCCCACACTAGTCGTCTTCGGCTCCCTTCAAAAAAATCAATCATGATTTTTGATCTCTTGAGGTTTAATACTGGTATTGATTCTTAAAATGTGTTGTTGGTAATTTTAATTATGCCCAAGTTTTTGTTTTTTTTTTTTTTTTAGTAGAGCCATCTTTTAGGAGAAGGAACAGCATCAGCAGAAGTGTTTGCTTCCTACCCTGGGCTAGTATCAAATTCTGAAGCAGAGTTGCTTTCTGGAATCAGGCAGTGGCATTGGCCTAAAGTTCCTGCAAGAAGCAATTGCACTGAAAGTTGTACACATCCTGGAATGAGATGGCCAGACACGCATGCACATGCACACGTATGCATGGGTGTAAGTAAAAATAGGGCATGATACTCTCAGCATATATTCTGATTCAGGTCACTAATTACTCCTTTACACAAGCTGACTTGCAAGCGCCCAGATTTCTGCTAGGCAATGGAACAATGCTGTGGTTGGAACAGGACTCTGGCATCTGTTGCAGGAGGTAACAATTCCTTAAACAGTCCTCTTGCCTTGTCTCTTTCACCAACAGAAACTAATCCAAAAAAGAAAAATAAAATTCTACCTCACCCATCTTCTCTCTCGCATATACTGGGACAAAGACAGCTACGACCCCACAGCAAACACCAATGAAAATGTTTTATGTAGGAAGACTTTCAAAAATCAGAGTCAATGTTTTGGCTCTCAAATTGAAAAGGCTGGATGTCACAGAGGAAGAATTCCATTCCAAATAGCTTAGAAGATATGGAACAGGAAAAGGCAATTCAGACCCAGAGAAGTGGAGCTCCACTCTACTTAGAAAGCCTGGGAGGGTAGTTATTTTTTCTTGCAAGCCTCTGCCTACTCCCAATTCTAAAACAATGTTTATCCTCATTCTGTCCCTCATGTTGCTCACCGTACATGGATCCCTAAACCAAATCAGTCCAAAGAGACTCCCACCCTGCAAGTGATATTTACTACCACTGAAGTTCAAATGTGTGCTGATATTTTCATGGTGTGGTGCATTTTTGGAGTTCAGACAAATAAATGGTTTTTAAGATTACTAACTGTAATCCTGTCTCACTGCTTCTAGTTTGCCTCAGAATTTTGTGCAGCTTTGTGACCAACCCCCTCATTATCCAGCATAGCATATGGGATTTTTCTAAGTAGTTAAGCTCAAATATATATAAACAAAACAAGCATACATATCTAGGGAAATTTCTTCCACTGAACTGCTACTATCTCCTATACTTAATAGCTGTTTCAGGATCTCAGGATAGGCTCGTACTCTGAGTTTAGACAGATACAATCTAAGACCTCAGTGTTACTGCTCAAGTGTTATACTCAAGATTTCCTTTTGTTCATGTTATTTTGCCCTGACCCAAAACTATTGTGTTCCCTGTATAATCAGAGACCTTTAGTTGATGAGCAAGTGCAGGAAACTTTCACATCAGTTCTTTTAGTCTCCATGATCAACATTTTAGCTACCTCCTCAGGTCTCCAGTTGGAGGATTCAGTAGTTGTGTCTGCTGAAGAGGAGACCTAATTAAGGAGTGCCAAGATTTATTATAGAAGAAGGGGTCCTCCACATCCTTGCACCTGGGAGCCCAGGATTCTATTCTGATTCTCCTAGAGTAGTGGTTTTTAAACTTTTATTCTGGGGACCCAGTTTTAGAAAATTGCCCGTGACCCAACAGAACTGGGGGATGAGGGGTTTAGGGTGTGGGAGGGGAATCAGGGCTCTGGGTGCAGAGGGATGGGTGGGTTTGGGATGCAGGAAGGAGTTCCAGATTGGGGGGGGAGAGCCTTAAGGCCCGGGATTGGAGCATGGACTTACCTCCGGTGGCTCCTAGTCAGCAGCGCAGCCAGGGTGCAGAGGCAGGCTTCACACCTGTCCTGGTGCTGCACACCGCACTGTGCCCCAGAAAGGGCCAGCAGCAGGTCCGGCTCCTAGGCAGAGGTGCACGCAAGTGGCTCTGCACAGCTCTCGCCCACAGACACCGCCCCTGCCCAGCTTCCATCGGTGGGAACCGGCCAATGGGAATGCAGAGTCGGTGCTCAGGATGGGGGCAGCGCACGGAGCCCCATGGCCCCCCTACCTCGAAGCCAGACCTGCTGCTGGCCTCTTCCTCTTCCTCTGCCTTAGCTGGGCAGCACCACTGATGAGACTTAACGTCCCGGTCGGCAGTGCTGACCAGAACTGCTAGGGTCCCTGGGTCACGACCTGCACTTTGAAACACACTGTCCTAGAATTCCATCATGCAATTTCAGTACTTTTCTTATTCAGAAGTGGTTAGATTCATAAGTAAATCTGAGACCCTTCTCATCCACTGAATTCCTTTATCTTTTCAAGAACAAGCCCCACACAGACAGTACTGTAAGAGTTCTTCCCTTATTTAGATGCCTACACGGCACAGCTTAGCTTTCTTGTTTATAGCTACTATGACATGAACAAACTTTGTTAAAATTACATTAGCAGGGTGCTGATTTAACATGTAAAGTTACAGACATTACATACATCAAGTGAACTGCTAAGATTGTGTATGTTCAAGTACCCATTATTTGCAACGGAATATTAGGCAAGGTTTCACTAGCTTGCCTTCTTCATACAGAAGAAATATCCAATTGCTGCTTAATGCCAAAGTACTGGTCCATAGCTATTTTGCTTTCACATACAAGATCCTTAACAGTCTTGAACTTGAGAGGACAGTGTATAATGTTTCAAGCACATCCCACCACATACCTTTTGAAGACATTTAACAAGTCTGGCACCCAAACTGCCCTCCTCCCCTGGCAGGAGTTGGAACAGTGATTCCCAGGCAATGACATTTCAAGAGGCCAGATATGATAGGAAGGGCGGCAATAAAGGTGCCAAGATATAGGCAGGTGAGTTCCAGCAGTTACCCAGCATGGGACAGAGTCTGGAGACCTGAGCTCTGCTACAACTATCGCTCAACCACTGCATGACTTGTCCAATGTGTCAGTTTCCCCATCTGTAAAATGGATTTTAGTACTTATACTGAAGTGTTCCGATATCCCTTGGTAAAAGCATTAAGATCCAGATCCTCAGATGAATTTAGATGCCTAACTCACATTGATCTGTGCCTAAATGCCAAGCATTAGCTGTATTTGCAGCCAGTGGACCATTGCTACTACTAATTTAGTGTGCTTCAGGTGGACTAAAAGAGTATATGTGCCAAGAATGTGTCTCCAATGACATCTGCTGGGCAAAGATGAGCCTCAAAAGAGCGACTGTGTCTGAACTCTGGCTTTATGCATGTCTGTCAGGCAGAACTCGATCTCACCACTGACCTTCCCCCTTAGTCTCTGTCAAAGGTTACCTGCAGTTGGAGCATGAGAAGGAGAACAGTACTTCTTTGTTGCTCAACTGCCAGCTAGGTTCTGTTTATGAAAGGCCAGAGAAGATCACGGAGACCATATTTATCATACACATGCCAAAAGTCTTAAAAAAAAAAAAAAAAAAAAGTCAAAATGGTTAGTAGGGTAGAATAAGCAAACACCAAGTTCTGGATGCAGAGATGGTGGACTCCACATAGTGGTACCATAACATTTCACCAGTACTGCTCCTGGACAAGACCTGGTGTCCATAGGGGCCTGACAAACCCAACAGTTGCAAGCAGATTAAAGCCTCACTGGTAGTCCCAGCTGGACTACACAAGCAGTTTCTACTTAGTGCTCATGTATGACTAACAAAACTATGTTAAGCAGAGCCAGCAGACCTCTCCAATTATCACTCTTGACAAGGGTTGACTCAAGAGCATGATTAGCAATCGGGCCACCTCATTCTGCTGTCAAGTATGTAGTAGGACTATTGCTTACCAGAAGGCCACCTCCTTCAAAGTAACTTCTTTACAAGTTTAGAGAAGGAAGAAAGATTAGTCCCTTTAAACAATTTCACTTTAGGCTATACTAAGCAACAAATGGTTTCCTTTCTCCAGCAGGTGGAAATAAGCCAGTAAGTTTCCTAAATAGGAAGCATGACAAATTGTTTTTCTTCGCTGGTGAAGCGTTTGGGGGATATTCTAGGGTACACCAACATATGTTCAGCCTAGCTTAGAAAGAGGGGGATTTCATATCAAGTGATATGCCTTTCCATTCCCAGTTACTGTGCTTAACATAGTGGATGAGCTGTTGTAGCTGGAACTGTTAGAGAAGTATTTCTAACTCCAAGATCATAAGGATATTTTTTTTTAAATCCTTAATTAGTTCTACAGTCATAGACACAGGAGAGCCTATGTCCCGTCAGTCAACGCAATGGCAGACATTCAAACTCCCAGCCACTCAATCTGGTTTATACTCGGCAAAACTGATCCTGAGAAGCTAGCTGAAGCAGACAATACCTTACTAGTGTCAACATGAAAAGGTCATTTTAAAAACAGAAATTGTACGGATTTATTACACAAGCATCTTAATATTGAATAAGCCTGAAACGCCATGGGCAGACAGACAAAAAAACAAAAGGCCACACATGCTAACTCAGGATAATCAAAGCCCTGTAATATGTCACCATACCAAATTAGTTCTGCAGCTTAAGGCTTACTTTGTTTTTTTGAAATTCTTCAACATTTTGGTTAAAGGAAGGAATTACAAACCACCACCAACTAAACGACAATAGCAAAATATGCAGAGACATCACTACACAATCCACAGTGCTTACAGTATTGTGCATCCAATTTCAGCAACTGAATTGTGTTCCTTTAGGTTTCATATGATGCAACACATGTTTTGATCAGACATTCAAGGCAAGTCCTCCTTTCCAATTTTGCTGCCAAACAGTCAAATTTGACTTGCATTTTTATGGTTAGCTTGCAGTACATTGTTCAACTGATGTGATCAACTAGATATGCGTTCAGATATCAAGGCCTGCTTTAAGACCTCAACTGAATCTTTACTAACGAGAACAAAACAAAAAAGTTATTAATTTCAGAAAATTTTTTAAACTGAATAACCCTGAAAATGGTATTGTAGGGTTCCACATGCATTATTTCAACAATATCTATGCAAACCAAGTAAAGTAGTCAGCATGAGGGGGGGAAGGGGGGGGGCAGCAAAGAGAACTGGCATGCCCCATAAACATCCTGTGACAAATTAAGCCCGAGTCCCTTTCAAACAAACAAACAGCCACAAATAATGTCAGCAGATTAAATTATGCCTGACACTTGTGCAATTTTATTGTGTGAAACAGGTCTGCATATATGTAACTGACTGCACATTAACAAATATTTATTATGGTCCATTTTAGAAAAAAGAATATACTCTCAACTGAGGGCTTGTCTTCACGTACAGCTGCATAGTGTAGCTGTGCGGCTATAAGGCTTCAGTGAATACACTACTACACAGGAGAGCTTTTCCCCTCAGTGTAGTTAATCCAACTCACCATGAGGCGATAACCATGTCGACAGGAAAAGCTCCCCCATGTAGACAGTGCTAGGTCAATGGGAGTTAGTTATACTGACATAAGTCACTTGAGGTGTGGATTTCTCACACCCCTGAGCCATGTAGCTATACCGATATAGGTCTGTAGTATAGACCTGGCCTCATCCTCTTAGCTGTGCTGGCTCCACAGCAACAGGAGAAAGCAGTATGACAACAAAAAAAAGTCCACTATTTTAGTCATTAAAGCAAGCAGAAGAGATTATAGGGGAAACATCTTCATAGCTGTCTGGCTTTATAAAAAAAAAATATTCAACCAACCAGTTGAGGTTGCCTCTGTACATGATACCAAGAAATGTTACAATTAAACATTTAGAAATATGGAAGTGAGCAGTAGTTTAGGAAAAAATTTTACAGCACTTGCACTTCATAAAACCTTAGAAGAAAAATGCATGTAAGATTACATATTCTAAAAACCTTATTAACCCATTATATTTGCTTATTACATGGATACCAGTACACCCTCAATGTTAACTGTTAGAAGGAATCTGTCAATACAGTTAATCTTTTGAGAAAAAGTATAAAAAACAAGGCAAACCTAAAAACTATCAAGTAGTAACTTATTGCCTTCACTTGGTCTGATACTTCTTAAAAGTAATTTGCTTCCAGAATGAGAAGTTTTTGTGGATGAACACATTTTCCTACCTCCACACAACTTGGATATTGACAAGCAATACCCTTCACCCATTATCCACTACTAAAAAGTGAAAATAATTCCTCATCCTTCTTAAGGATAACAATGGCTTTTCCCAACCCCAGACCCGCAAAAGGAACAACTTCAAAGCCACTTCTCTTCTCCTCCCAACCAAGCAAAGCAGAAACCCTAAAGTTTCAAAAAGTAAGAAGCACAAACAGTTGCAAATAGGGATGCAAAGATCAAGGACATGGTCAAAATGACAGGCTAGGAGAATGGTCTATGAAGCAGCATTCTGAATGGATGAGAAAAAGCCTTGTCAAGGCCAGAGAAAAAGCGATGTTGCAGTAATCAAGATGCAAGATGAGAACCCGGATGAGTTTTAGCTGTGTGGATACACAGGGAAAGCCACATATCTTAGAAGTGTTATGTGGAAAGCATCTGCAAGACATGACTAGATCCTGTTACACAGCTTATGTCTAAGGGGGACACCCTAGAGAGGTCCTAGTCAGAGAGGATACCCAGGTTACTGGCCTGAGCAACAGGTAGTATGGCAATGTCCACAGTGATTGAGAAAGAAGGTAATGAAAAGGGTTTGGCAGAGTGAGGGAGGATTAAGTTCTCTGTGTTAGCCTGGTTGAGGATAAGTGATTGCTTCAACATTCACATGGATATGTCAGAGAGAAAATCTGTTTTTAGTCTGGACAGAAGGAAACAGGTATGGAGTAGAAAGGTATATCTGCAAGTTCTCAGCATAGAGACTGGACTGAATTTGTCTGCAGATGAGATTATCCACATGTGGCAAGAGCGGGCGAGCGCCCTGCAGAACCCACACACAGAGCTGGGGAAGATAGTGGATTTTCCTATCAACATGCTGAAGGAGCAGTTACAGAGGCCAGAGTACTGAAAGCCAAGGGAGGACAGTTTTAAGACAAGCATGGTCAATGGCTGAAGGCAGCTGACTGATCTATGACTAGTAAAAGATCATTTGAGAGACAGACGTGCAAGGGGTAGAAGAGGAACTGCAGACAACAACGCAAACAGTGTAGTTAATGAGTATAGAGATGAAAATGAGAAGGGACATAGTTGGAGAGGCAAGTGATGGTATTTTTAAGACTGAAGCAACTGGACCATATTTGTACTGTGAAGGAAGAAAGTGAGAGGCTAAAGAGAAATGTATGGGAAAGGACAAAAGTGAGTGTGAGGACTACCAGGAGATGGGCCAGGGTCACTGGGACTGAAGTGGTTAAAAGAAGAGAAAGCAGAGGAGACTTCTGTACTTGACAGAGAAAGAAAGAGTTGAGGAAGAAGGAAACGTGTCATTTTCTCTTGGAAGAAATCTGAAAAATCCTGTCGTTTGAGGAATTAGTCAAAGGTGCGAGAATATAAGTAGGATTGCAGACGGGGATTCAATTATGTTGGCAAAAATTAAGGAGGAGAGAACGAACTTGTGATGAGCAAATCAGCCTCGTCAAGAAGTGCTGCAGAGGGTCTCTGACAAAAATAAAATTACATACATACATAGCTGGAGTAAGGCTGGGCTGGAAGTTGACAAATTAGACCTTGCAATGGGAGAAGAGAGCAAAAAGGATGAAGCATGGAGAGAAACCACCACCTTATCAGTGGAAGAAATGGAAGAGAAGATAGAGAGGAAAGGGTTAAGAGCAGACAAGTCATCAATACTGATGGATAGGAAGTCACAGAAAGACCAAATAAGAGTGATTGGGGGTGGGGGGGGGGGAACACGACACTGATAGGCAATGGTAAAGACCAGGTAGATGATGGTCTTAGGTGGGAGAAAGTGGGAAAATGAAAGAGCAGTGCTTGGTGAAAATAAAGTCAAAGGAATGGCTGACTGGATGAGTGGGAGAGTTGAAGCAGGTAGCAGCAAATCAAAAAATGACAAGGTGAGGGAGAGGAAACATGAGCCACACGGTTGGATGAGTCATCGAACATGGAAGTTGACATCACAGAGGACAAATATGGGAGCCTGAGGAGAGAAGAGACCAGCAGCTGAAATCAGAGAGGAAGGCTCATAGGAAGTTGGGTGGATGGTAAATAGCAGCACAGAGAAGGAGTGGAAAGAAGAGAGGAGAAAAAGTGGAAAGAGTTGGAAGTAGGGCTGTCAATCATGAGTTAACTCATGCGATTAACTCAAAAATTTTAAAAGATTAAATTAGTTTTAAAAAGATTAATTGCACTGTTAAACCAACAGAATACCAATTGAAATTTTATATTTTTGCATTTTTCCCCTACATTTGCAAATGTATCGATTTCACTTACAACACAGAATACAAGGTGTACGGTGCTCACTTTATATTACAAATATTTGCACTGTAAAAATTTTACATAAAAGTGTTTCAATTCACCTCATACAAGTACTGTAGTGCGATCTCTTTATCCTGAAAGTGCAACTTACAAATGTAGTTTGTTACATCACTGCACTCAAAACCAAAACAATGTAAAAACTTCAGAGCCTACAAGTCCACTCTGTCCTGATTTCTTGTTCAGCCAATCACTCAGACAAACAAGTTTGTTTATATTTGCAGGAGAGAATGCTGCTCACTTCTTAATTATGTCACCTGAAAGTGAACAGGCATTTGCATGGCACCATTGTAGCCGGAGTCACAAGATATTTACATGCCAGATGCACTAAAGATTCACGTGTCCCTTGATGCTTCAACCACCACTCTAGAGGACATGCGTCCATGCTGACGACAGGTTCTGCTTGATAACGATCCAAAGGAGGGCGGACCAATACATGTTCATTTTCATCATTTGAGTCAGATTCCACCAGCAGAAGGCGGATTTTCTTTTTTGATGTTTTGGGTTCTGTAGCTTCTGCATCCGAGTGTTGCTCTTTTAAGGCTTCTGAAAGCATGCTCCACACCTCATCCCTTTCAGATTTTGGAAAGCACTCCAGATTCTTAAATCTTGGGTTCAGTGCTGTAGCTATCTTTAGAAATTGGTATCTTCTTTGCATTCTATTAAATTTGCAGTGAAAGTTTTGTGGGGGGGGGTGGGGGGGGGGGGGAAGGACACAAAACGCAACTTGCTGGGTCATCATCCAAGACGGCTATAACATGAAATAGAAGGCAGAATGTGGGTTAAACAGAGCAGGAGACACACAATTTTCCTCAAGGAGTTCAGTCACAAATTTAATTAACACGTTATTTTTTAACAAGCATCATCAGCATGGAAGTATGTTCTCTGGAATGATGGCCGAAGCACGAAGAGGCATATGAATTTTTAGTGCATTTGGCAAGTAACTATCTTGTAATGCCAGCTACAACAGTGCCATGCAAATGCCTGCTGTCACTTTCAGGGGACGTAATTAAGAAGTGAGCAGCATTATCTCCCATAAATGTAAACAAACTTGTTTCTCTTAGCAGTTGGCTGAAGAAGTAGGACCGATTGGACTCTCAGGGTCTACAGTTTTAAGTTTTGAATGCAGGTTTTTTTGTACATAATTCTACATTTGTAAGTTCAACTTTCATGATAAAGAGATTGCACTACAGTACTTGTATGAGGTGAACTGAAAAACTTACTTATAATTTTTACACTGCAAATATTTGTAATAAAAATATAAAGTGAGCACTGTACACCTTGTATTCTGTGTTGTAATTTAAATCAATATATTTGAAAATGTAGAAAACATCCAAAAATATTTAAATAAATGGTGTTCTACAGTCTAACAGCACAATTAATTTTTTTAATCACTTGACAGCCCTAGCTGGAAGCAGAAAGAAAAGGAGAGAGGACAACCTCCTCTTCCCACCCCACCCCAACCACCAGTCCGATCTAAAGCACAGAGAATACACACAGTTTTATGCTGCTGTTTGGACCACATTGCAGCAGAAAGGTCTTCACCCTACCTTAAAAAAAAAAAAAAAAAAAAAGGAGGAAGAGCAGAAATCATGCACTCATATACAAATGAAGATTAAGTATAAGACAAACTTGTGGTACTTCAGTATCTGAAATTATGTTCTCACTTAGTTTAAAATTACACATTTATTTACAAGACTAGACTCGTTGCCACATCTATCCCTGATTTATGGGAATTCCAACACAAGAAAGAAGGTGGCATTTGTAAGAAACAAATCCTTGAAAAAGTTATTTAAGCATCCTTAAACTAATACAACTAGCTTATGAAAGGGTGGAGTTTTACCAGAACACCTTCTGACCTGGATTGACTGGGAGGAGTTTCCTGTTTGCTAGCACTAACTTTTCATACTGTTTTCAACAGCAAATTGAATATATTGACATTGAAGAAACATCTGCTATAACCTCCAAAGTCTTTCAACTCTTTTAGATAGTGCGCTAATATGAATTCCCTTATACATATTCCTACACCACAACTAGTTATCTGTATAAGAGTAGTTTATACTTCGGAAATATTTCTACTAGTTATTTCAACACAAACCGTCCCACAATCAGTAAACATGCCAAGTCCAGAATAAAATTGCAAAGCTACTAAAAGCACAATAACCTAAATATTTAATCAACTAATATTCAGTAGAATTGGAACTTGTTCTTTTCCACCCATTCAGATATTTTGCATCTGCAAATTAAAATGCAACAGTCAAGCTTCAGACAACAATGCTCACAAGCATTGAAGCCATCTCAGTAGTATGAAAGTGTTTTTACAAAAGAGGAATAATACACTCTTAACTTTGAGTCTAGAAGCTAAGCCAGTAGCATTTAGTTTACTTTTCCTGCCTTAAACTGCAGAGAACCAACTTGACTTAAGGAAAGTAGTACTGTCCCATGCAGACATGTGACCTAGGAAAATTCTTCGGCAGATCAGGTCCACTTGCAGCTGAGTAAGATAGAATTTTTTGTATTTGAACCTTGCTGTTCCCTGCTAGGAAGCTGCTAGATGCAGGAGCAGAGACATAAGCAGACATTTATGCTCTAAAACAAAAAATATACTAGGTAATTTCCGAGTTCCAATAACGCTTCCACCAATTCAACTGAACTGAGAGTTAGCAGCAGTGGAAATCCTAGTGTAGATGTTTCTAGGCCATTTTTTCGTCTCCATGTAAGCTAAAACATGCTTGAAGTAAGAAGTCATCTCTGCTCTCAAGAGATGCAAATCAAGTACTCAGCAAGCAGCAGCACCTTCTGTCCAGGGCTTTGGTATTCCTTCTCATAGCCAACAATAATGGAGTTGGAAGCCAAAAATGTATGCATACTCAAAGGAAGAGCAAAAAAGAAAGGGTGGTGAGGACACTAGCCTTTTACCTCCCTTTAGTAGTCAAAAGAGCTACAACAGCAGCAACCTGTGTCTCTCTCTCCTTCCCTCCCCCCGCCCCCGCATCAACCAAGAAATGAGAGGCTAAAGTATGTTGGTTTCATATCAAGAAACTGTTTAGTAGTTCCACTGCTGCACCCCTTTTCCCTTCATTTCTATTGCTGCCCTGCCTAGCCAACAGAAGTAAGATTAGGTTTACTTTTCTGGCTAATAAGTGACAGTTTCTCAAGCCCTACCTTCTGGTTTGAAGTTTTCATTCAGTATCTTTATTGACTGGTTTGTAACCAATGGGTTACTCCTCTCAGAGGAAGCAAATCATGGCTTAGTATTTTGGCACCCTTATCACATTGCGGTTTGCTTCTTCCATATTCTATTCAGAAAAAGATTAGAGGCTCAACAAAAAAAGTACACTTAGTCAGATGACCCCATGGCTCTGACCTCGGACATTGAGGTCAACTTGTTTAAAATAATCGTGTTCAGATAAGCTAAGCTATCAATCAAGAACATTAAAGATCAGCGCTCTGCCAGACTCTTCAAGAGGGTCTAGACATTTCTTCCATGCACATCAACTAGAGTCCCTGCATTAGATCCCTATCTAACCCCATATTTTCCACAAAAAATCATTGAGAGCTCATTAGACTAAAAGCAACTCTTCTCTGGGCCTTTTCCAGACCCCATAAAAATCCTAGTTTCATGCCATTACAACCCAACTCCAAACTTCTTCAGAGCCATAAGCTCAGTTCACCACTATTTGTATTTACATGCCCTATTTTGTGGCATCAAGAACAGTGCATATGTAGCCTTTACATTATTGGCCACTACATCTGTGATAAATGAATGGGGGGGGCTCCTTTTATGGACACCCAGCCAGCCACAAAATCCCTGTTAGTAGCTGTTTTCTACTTGCTTTACCTGTAAAGGGTTAAAAAGTCCACAGGTAAAAAGAAGGGAGTGGGCAGCTGACCAAAAGAGCCAATGGGAAGGCTAGAACTTTTTGAAATTGGGAACAAAGACTTCCCCTTTGTCTGTGTTGTTCTCCTGGAGAGCAAAGACAGAGCTAGAACTATGCTGTAAGAATACTATGGGCCAGGTATGAAAAATCATCAGATCATACCTAGAAGCTACTCATTTGAAACACCAGATATGTAAGTAGATAAGGAAATGTCTAGGAAGATGCGATTAGGTTACTCTTATTTCTTTATGGCTTGTGGTCTCCTCTGTGCTAACCACGGGTGCTTTTGTTTTGCTTGTAACCTTCAAGCTGGACCTCAAGAAAGCTATTCTTTATTCTTCATTTTTGTATTTGCTCTTTTTAAATCTAGCAATAGCCTGAGGTTTCAGACGTATTTATTCCCCCTTTTTAAAAAAAAAAAAAAAAAAGTTATTTTTTTTAAGAACAGGATTGGAGTTTTGTATCTTGAGAGGTTTGTGCACATACTTAATTAGCTGATGGCAACAGCTGATTTCCTTTGTTCCTTCTCCCCCCTCTCCCCCGCCCAGGAAGAGCTGAGAGGAGATGAAAGGGCTCGTGGGTACCCCACAGGAAGGAATTCCCAAGTGCACCTTCTTGAGTTCTCAAAGGGGTTTTTGCACTTGGGTGGTGGCAGCATCTACCCATCCAAAGGTCAGAGAGAAGCTGTGACCTTGGGAGTTTAATACAAGCCTGGAGTGGCCAGTATTAATTTTTAGAATCCTTGTGGGCCTCCCACCTTCTGCACTCGAAGTACCAGAGTGGGGCATCAGCCTTGACAATATCAATGTGTTTTATTAGTGATATACAAATCATATGACATTGTTAGTTCAAGTTCAGTTCAGATTGGTAGGGGCCAACACACACCAGCTAATGTTGGTTTGGTGAGCTACAAAGTGAGATCAGCCCAGCTCTTAAGATTAATCCACATAATGCCCCACTACAGTTGCTCCCCGTCTGAAGCCAATGGCTAAATGGACATATTGAATGAACTACATTCTTTCACCTTGAGGTTGTCACTCCATATCAGAATGAAGATATGTCAGTGGAGCTGGTAAAGCTTGCACTAGCAGTCTTTGGAAAATTTATTCAGTAGCTAGAGAAAGGACTGCACAGTGGCCCTTGAGACACTGTGTATGAAATGGTGTGTATATATATGTTTATTTTTGTCAAAGTCTAAAGCACATCATTTTGCAGTAGCATGTAGCACTGCCTCAGCCAGGTTTGGACCCATTGTTCTAGGTCCTGTATAAATATTGTGTTCTACACTGTTGTGCCCCGAAGAGCTTTCAATCTTAAAAGAAACGTGTAGATGAGAGACATAAGTGAACAGTTCTTAGGAGCAGTAATCAACTCACCTCATACCATGTAGCTATCAGGTTTTAGTTCACTGACAATGTGAGTTTTGAGAAAGGATTTAGAGGCTAAAAGGACTTTATGGATTTGGACTGGAAGCTTTTTCATCTCATAAGGGGCAGCACAGGAGAAATACTTGTTGGTGAAGTAGACAATCTACCAATGATTCTAGCTTCGTTCACTTAAGCGAAGGAAGGAGTTGACTGAACTAAATTAGGGTAGATAGGTAAGGCAGGGAAGAGTTGTTAAGGGTTTTGAAAATAAGGATCAGTTTGATACAGCACAAGAGCCAATGAAGGGATTTAGAAGGATAATCTAGTCAGGCAGCCTGAAGATTATTTTAGCAGCATTCTAAATGAACTTGAGGGGAGAAGTTTAGTGGCAACTACAATAATCAAGGAGCAAGATGATCAGGGTCTGGACAAGAGTTTCGACAGCACAGGGACAGAGAAATGGTCAGATCTTACAGATGCTATGCAGTAAGAAGCAATAAGTATTAGACATGATCTGGATGTGTGGGTCAAGATTGACTCTGCCCCATGGTGAAATCAAGATTACCAGCTTGAGCAATAGGAAGAATGGAGGAGTTATGTACCCATGAAAGAAGGGGAGGGAAAAGGAAATCGGGAGCTCTTTTTTGCCAAGTTAAATTTCAGCTGGTGACAGTTTATTCATGGGAATATGCCACAAAGATAGGAAGGTTTCATTTTTGCTCATTTTTTTTAAAATTAAAACCCAATATCCATCCATACACTCTAGGAGCTCTTGACATAACTTAATGATGGGAATTTTGTTGTGCCTTAGGAGTGAAGTGCATCAACTCCAATTTATGGAAAGATAAGACTGACTTAGGTTTTTTATAACCTGGTACACATTTTCAAAAAATAAAAACCAACAAACTGCCTGATAAGAGTTAGATTTCTGCACCTCCTATACACCATTTGGAACATATTTTGGACAATTCAATTGGGCTATGACAGGGGTGGGCAAACTTTTTGGCCCAAGGGCCACATTGCGGTGCAAAACTATATGGAGGGCTGGGTAGGGAAGGCTGTGCCTCCCCAAACAGCCTGGCGCCCACCCCCTATCCGACCCCCTCCCACTTCCTGTCCCTTGACTGCCTCCCTCAGAACCCCCCACCGATCCAAGCTTGCCCCCTGACCATCCCCTCCTGGGACCCCCACCTCCTGTCCAACCCTCCTGCTCCTTGTCCCCTGACTGCCCCCTCCCGGGACCCCTGCCCCATCCAAACCCCCTCTGCTCCCTGTCCCGACTGCCCTACCCAACCACCCCGTTCCCCATCCCCGACCGACTGCCCCCCAAACCTCCGCCCCCTGCTCCCTGACTGCCCCCCTGCGGCCCCCAGCCCCTTATCCAACACCCTGGCCCCCTTACCATGCCACTCAAAGCAGCATGTCTGGCAGCTGTGCTGCCCGGCAGGAGCCAGACACGCTGCTGCCCTGCCCTGCAGGAACTCACAGCCCAGCCACCAAGAGCGCTGTGCCTACGGGGGATGGGCCGAGGGCTAGCCTCCCCAGCCAGGAGCCAGGCCCTGTAGGCTGGATGTGGCCTGTAGTTTGCCCACCTCTGGTCTATGCTAACTGGCAACAGTGCACCAACAGTGAACTCTGGCACCTTCCAGGGCTGTTGCCTGCTGACACTTCCTTTCCTGATAGCACCATACCTAGAAGATTGGCAGTAGGCTATGCTTATGATTTTTAGATCCAAATATTATAAGAATACAACCAAGGGTTATTAATTTAGTACAATTTACAAACTTGCCTCCAATTAAACCTAATTATTGTTCCTGCTGAGAAGCAGAAATCCAGTTAACAGGTAAAGTTTCTATTTCTGTACTCTTACTACACTAGTCAAGATTGGAGGATAAAAACAACAATTTCAATATTAGAAAGTTGCAGATTTCTTGTTATGGCTAAGGGAGAAATTCTACTCTAGTACTACTCACTTTAGAAACCTAATTCCACAAGTATTCTCTCTCAAAAAAGGTGAGTTAGATACCACTACTTTACAGACATTACTACAGATACATCTTCCAGGAAGGAAGCCAATGTCTTGGCAGAATACTTAACCTCACACTCCACAGAACTTTCCATTTACTTAATCAACCTCTTGTATATATTTCTTAAACAATTTCAGCTAGAGTAGTTTTAGTGTATACTACCTCCATGGAGCAAGCAGACAGATTCAGCTGTCAATGGACTTTTCTGACATCTAAAAGTATCATTGCCTGAATTTAAAGAAAAGTTGTACCAAAGACTAGAATGAAGAAGTCCTGATTAGACCAACAATATCACTATTGGATATTGAGACCTATTAGGACATTATCGAAGACATCAAGAAGTTGAGGCAGGAATAGAAGTAGCACTAACATACGAATCTGGCAGAAAGCGTGCAGCTCTCTCAGACAGTATAATGACCAAGTTACAGAACCTCCCAGTAAAAGAACTGGAACATTAAAATCAAAGATGAGGGCAAGAGGAGCTTCATATTACCAACAAAGGACCATGCTAACGGACAAGAGGAGGAAAAGCATTTAAAAACAGACCCAATCTGCACAGCTATTCCAGAAGAGTTAGAGACAACTCACTCAACCAACTTTCGATAATTTCCTTTTATATATGCCAAAAAACAAATTCCAGCCCATTCCATCAGACTCCATAGACCTCATATCCTTTTAATATTGTTTTCATAGGGCAATATGCCCAGTCTCCTGAAACACAATTTCTAACTTGAGCTCCCTTTAAAATGCTCATTTGAGCACTGAGAGCCCAGGTGACCTACAGTCAAGGAGATTGGGATCTTGGAGACAGATGGGAGGGATGGGATCTGTCAGCAGCAAGAAGGTCAAACCAAGGCTTTATAGAAAGGCCTGGGTACTCTGCAGCAACCTGAACATGAATTCTACTGTAAGGCTGCTTCATTTAATTTTTTAGAGTTATGAGTTTAACTATGAAACTGAACACAATCAGAACTATGAACAGTCTCCTTCCCCAAGTTATTTAGTATTGAATTGCATTTATTTTACGCAGTTCTCCCAGTTCTAGTTTGACATGCTGAAGATTCATATGAACTTTGCATCATATAAGTTGTCAGGGTCAAGACTGAAGGTTTGGATAGTTAAGCAGTGGACAAATGGAGCTTTTGGCATCTGAGAACATGTAGAAGGCAGTTCAGGACTATGGGATGAGAATACTAGCTGATTTTTTCTGCTAACATTATTTAGCAAATTAGTTATGTTTCGGTTTCAAGTTACTTTTCGCCACCCATATCAACAAGGCAGTTCACCATCTTCACAGCTATTGTTTCATGGTATCTGCACACTTGAAGACCGCACTGCATCAGTTTACATGGTTCATATTTTCAAGTTTCTAACCCATATGGCTGTGAAAATAAACAGTTTTCAAAAATGGACTTTGAGGCTCAGTTTTGCAGCAAAGGCTGTGTTGTGATCATGGAATGAATATCTGTGTCCCTGCCTCAGTCTTAATTATTCTAAGAAACTCAAAACAGGAAACGAAGTATGGAACCCATTCCTCAGCAGAGAGTATCCAAAAAGACATCCTCTGGTTCTATAAAGTGTCTGCAGAACACACAAAACGGAGTGCAGTCTACTACAATTAATTTAAGTAAGATGTGGTATCGTGGATATTTTTGCCACCTCCAGGAATACTCTTAAGTTTTGAGATATGCATGTAACTGACCTGGCACCTACTAGTTCATTCAGACTTACTAGTCCCACACCGGCCCTTGCTAAGCCCATCTATGCAATCCGTTCAGTAAAGGGAAAAATTGCGATATATTGTGCTCAACGCCTGCCACTAAGGTAGCTGACTACTTAAATCATCGTGGATATCTCAATGAAAGCTTCTGCTCAGTACAGAACAGTAGTCAATATGAACAAGACGTTAGGATTGCATGAGAGAGATAATATAATGCATTTATAAACACTGAAGGGATGCATATGCCTTTAAAACTGTTCTAGTTTGGTTACTGCACTGCAGAAATAGGAACTAGAGAGATGTACAAGAAAGAAATAGGAACACTTTTGGTGTAGGTTTTGGAATTTCTGCTTCAGTTAATATCTTTGTTGTTGCAGGGGCATTAAACCAATGATATCGGCAAGAAGAGGATCATATTACCAACAGAGGGACAAGAGGAGGAAAGCCATTTAAGAACAGATCCAATCAGAGAAGGGGCCAGTCAGAAGAGATGTGAATATTAAATAATTCTATAAATGTTTTACTCTGGCTGACAGTCATCAGCCAAAATACAGGAATTTCATAATACAGCGTTTTGAAAAAGTGTCTTATTAGTATGATCAATACATCCAAGAAGTGCAAGGACTGTACACTCCCCATTTCCCCCCAAACTGTACAGTTACTCATCTCTGAAGCTCAGACTGGCTAAGAAATCTATTTCAGTACTGTATTATATAATTTACAGTCCTCCATCCCCACCCAGCACTAGCAGGCAATTGAAATTCTCATTTGTGTAGCATGGGTATACATCACATCATTCAGGAGAATGAAGCCAAAAAAATTTTTTTAAAAAAAATATGACCTAGGTTGAGAGATTAAGGATACAATTCTGTCACGGAGGTAACAGATTCTGTGACTTTCTGGGACCTCTGCGACTTCTTCCAGGCAGGGCTAAAGCAGCTGTCAGCCCCAGGGCTGCTGCAGCAGTGGCCCCAGGGCTGAAGCAGCGGCAAGGGTTAGGTCAGCCCCACTAGGGCCACAGCAGTGATGAAACCCAGGGTCACCAGAGCAGCAGCTGGGATTGGGTCAGCCCCATGGGGCTGGAGCAGGTGCCAGAGGTCATCCCCCAGCAGCGTTCTGTTAGTTGTCCCCACCAGGATATTTTTTACTAAAAGTCAGGACAGGCCATGGACTTCCATGAACTTTTGTTTATTGCCCATGACCCATCAACTTTTTTTAGTAAAAATATCTGTGACAGAATCTTAACCTTAGAGAATATGCACGTAACTCAATCACAGTTCAGAGATTTTTGCTAGATTAGTATGGCCCCACAGCAACAGTAATTTAGAGAGCAGAATATGTAAATTTATGCTAAAGGACAGCAACTCTCCACCTACAGTACAAAAAGAGTAGTTGAGGATGGATGATTTGTCAGACACTAAGTCCCAAAAAGCCTCCTTGCTCCCCACTGTCCACACAAGGATTTCCTTTGTTTACTGACGCCCTGTGCCAGATGTAAAGAGAAGGTCAAATTCTAGTCCAGAGGGTGAAAAACAAAGGCTGAATCAGACATGTTGAAACAGAATTTCTCCAAGCCTATGCTGAGGCTATATTTTAGGCCAAGAGAACCTTCCTATCAGCTTCTATTGAAGATATCAAATCCCACTTTAAGGGCAGTGAACCACTTCAGTGTCAAGGGCCTACAACCTACCACAGAACTCAACCCAAGCACTCTGAAGGAAAAATCATCCTATTTTGTGGAGATCACACACACGTTTGGAAAAAGTCATCTTAACTAGCACAGATCTGCTCCTCCATGCCAGCCAATGAACACCCAGCCTGCATTCCCAAAATACTGACACCCTAGATAGGTCTTGGATAGACCTATGAATCCAACCCATGCCATTCCTAGTTGGTGAACGGGTCATGAACAGAAGACCCCATTCAGGGAAGAAATCTTCCCCTTCAAAAACACACACTAATTCAATAGTGAAGAAATTCACCCTGGATCCATCATTTTAATTAACTACTGTCCAGGATCAAACCTCTGAGCTTGCTCATATATTGAAGGAGTTAGCCAAAGACTAATTACAAGCTCATCAACAGTTTTTCACAAAATGCTGCTGTCCACCAGAGAGGAGTAGTAGGGATTATGGGAAAATATGCTAAAATACTTAAATCCACCCTTCAGAGATGCACCCAAAGAGGAGTAATCAGAAACTATACCTCTGCCACTTGATCCCTCACCTGTAAAGTCCCACGTGGATCAATTCTCTTTCCAGTCCTATTCAACACGTACATGCAGCTGCTAGTCTTACCATAGACTCGAGTGCCAGCAATAAGCAGATAACATGGATTTACTCATCCATCCCCATGTACAATTATTACACTCAAACAGTTACAACATTAAGGTTCCAAAGTCAAGCGCTGAAAAGTTAGGAAATTCCAGAATTAAGGCTGCCTATGAAGCCTTAATTCCACCCCTTTGTGTGTAGGCATTATGAAACAGTCTTCAATTACTTGTTCATATACTGCCCTCTTATCCCCGAGGATCCCTACCTCAATGCACAGAATGGACCCAGAATGGGAGGAATGAGAGTTGTGTAGCGAAAGGCTTAGTTGCCAGAGCCCTGCTTCATTTGTTGCAAAAAGTTGGAAGGTGTATAGCTCTTATATAATGCTTTTCATTTGTGGCTCAAAAAGAGCTTTACCAAAGAGGCCAGTATCATCATCATCTCCCTTTTACATATGGGGAAACTGAAGCAGAGGAAAATGAAGAATGCACATTGTATTACATGACTAGTCTAGCACCCCATAGGAACTCTGTGGCAGAGGCAGAGATAGAATCTAGTTCTTCAGGGTGGCATTCAACTACCTTAACCAGAACCATCCTCTCTTCCTGCAATCCCCTGCCTCATCTCTCTTCCAAGAGAGATAGTGTGACCTAGTGGATAGACTAGATTAAGTCAGGATATGTGGGTTCTGTTCCTGGCTCTGCCACTGACCAGCTGTGTGCCACTGGGCAACTCACGTCTCTTGGTGCCTCTGTTTCCCCATCTGCCTTGCTGATTTAGGGAGAATGACAGGGTTAAAAATCTAGCTCATACCTATGGCTTCTTATTGCTAGAAGTTACAGGAAAGACAAGATGGTGCCTATGAGTTACTACAAAAATAGTGTCATGAGACAAGTTTCTTACACTAAGCTATTTTGTCCATGAAATAGCATCCCTCTATTTAAAACTACTAAATAAAATGGAGTAGCATTGGAAAATTAAAACATAGTAAAGGGAGGGAATATGCCAACCTTGAAGAGGAGTGTCTGAAGTACCTGGTCTAGATTTTGACCATGGTCTCCAAGGAAAGTATGTGAAACGTGATGTTTATACCACCAGACCATCCTCTCCAACAGGACCTGAAAGCATCATTGCTACTGTGGGTACCAATTGTGATTTTCAAGTTAGCTTCTCAAGAAAAAAATATTTAAAAACACTCCCCTACCCTACTTGACCCTTCTTATAAAAAGATCCTCCCATCCTCTCTGGGTTGCATAAAAAGCAGTAAAGCTAAGATAGAGGAGCTGCTCCAAAACACACCGTTTTTCCAATCTGCAGGTGATCAGAAAACAGCAATATTTCACAGAACTGATCACCCCTAATTAATCTTCTCAGTGCTCCAGTGAGTTAATATCCATTTTCTTTGTGAAGAGGAAGGAGGTTAAGTGACTTACCCAAAGTCACACAGCAAATAGCTATCAGACTGATAGTTTAACCTAAACCACTACTGCAAATCTGGCAAGTCAGACAGCCTCTGTGCAATATGGGCCTGATACCACACCATTTCACAACACATTATCTGAGAGAGATGACACATGTAATCACAACTGCCCCATTTTTAAAAGGCAGCATAATTAAACATTTACAGCAGCTTGAGAATCACAGATCTGGGCCTGTTTCCAATTTTGTCATAGGCATGCAACCAAAGGCACAGAAACTAAGTGCCTCAACTGCCCCATCAGTAAAGTGGGGACCGTACATCACTTTACTCCACAAGCTGGTGTGTGGTTTCACTAAATAAGTGTGAGAGGGTAGGAAATTAAGGGCAGTTGTTGGAACAGAGGTGGACAGAATTCTGGCCCCCTAGCCCTGTTCACATTCTCCTAGGCCAGAGCTCATGAAGTGTGTAGGGTCAACATCTTCAATAGCCTCATGGAAGCATGATGATCCATAACTCCCCTCGAGCAGCTACTGGCACTGATTACATGAGTACTGTTTGTAAACTACTACTGTATTTAGCGGGGGGGGGGGGGGGGGGGGTGTGTGTGTGTTTGTTGTTGTTTTTTAAAAAAAGGACCAACTATTTGTGCTCTTCACTGATTTTTTTTCCCCACCCGTTTCAGTTTCTCAGCTGGAAACAAGTAGACCACAGGACCCACCAAGGCTACGTCTGCACTACTGCGGTAAGTCGACCTACGCTACACAACTCCAACTATGTTAACAACATAGCTGGAGTTGACATTATCTTAGGCTGAGTTACCGCAGGGCCTACACTGCACGGGGAGGTGGGTGGGGTGTCGACAGCAGAAACTCTCCTGTTGACTTACCTTATTCTTGTCGGGGGTAGAGTACAGGGGTCGACAGACGAGAGATTTGCTGTCAATTTGGAGGGTCTTCACTAGACCTGCTAAATCAAACACTCATAGATCAATCTCAGAGTGTTGATCCTGCCAGTAGTGTAGACATAGCCCAAGTGTTTCCAAAATGCACTCCCCAAGTGCTCTGTAAGCCAGGAGTCTACAATCTAGAGTTAAGGAACCTGTAGCCTAAGCTAAAAAGCATTGTGGTTGGATGTTCAATAGCAGCAGCATGAGGAGGATCCCTTTACTAGACTTGATGTTTCCCAGAAACAGCTGGAAATGGGTGCTGTCCCATTTGAGTAATTTGGGGGGACTAAAAGAAAAGGAGTACTTGTGGCACCTTAGAGACTAACCAATTTATTTGAGCATGAGCTTTCGTGAGCTACAGCCCACTTCATCGGATGCATACACGAAAGCTCATGCTCAAATAAATTGGTTAGTCTCTAAGGTGCCACAAGTCCTCCTTTTTGCGAATACAGACTAACACGGCTGTTACTCTGAAACCTGTCATATTGGGGGACTAAGGAAGTTGTGTGTAAAAGAGTCATGCATAGTACATAGTATTCCAAATATAAATAATGCTGTGAAGTTGTACAAGATTTGCTGTGCATGGCTGAAGTGAATTTTTTAGTAGGCCAAACATTCAAGACATTGGTCAGTGAGGGCTATTCCCAAACATACTTCAATTTTCTAGCTCTTACTATTTTTAAACAGCAAGACTGACAGAAGGTTGAGGTTTTTTTGTTTTTGTTTTTTTTAAAAAAAAGTACCTATGAGAGGATGCCAGCGCTCAAAAATCTCAACTTGAAAAAGTGATGCTTCAGAAAGTTATGACTCCTTGAAGACAGGTGGTTAGGACAGGAACACTTAGAGTACTCCTTATAGTTAAGGTTGCTTAACACCCTCACTGAGCTAAAGCTGATGTGTAGAAACTTGAATTCATTAACATTTATGATGAATGGAGTGATCCTTGGATAGAAGTATTAATATTTAGAATAGTACTGAGTAGGGTGGATAAAAATCTATTTTCTTTTAAGTCAAGGGATTTTTTTTTAATCTAAATATAATTTATTTACTTTTTAAATAAATGTACGTTTAGGCCTTAACATAGGATACTGTTTTCCAATTTAATCTGTTAATGTCATTTAGTAGAAGTACAAAACATTCTGAAGTGTATGGCAGCAAACCACTAAATTGGTGAAAGTCACAGGCTAAGCTCCTGGAACCAATCTACTGAAGTGCTAAACCAGCATTTGACAGCATTGGCCTCTTCCGCAGGTGCCAAGATAATATTTTCTTCATTTTCATTTTTTGAACAAGTCATTGAACTGAACTAGTTGAAAGTTAAATAACCATTTGGGGGTTGAAACAATCAGGAAAGCTTGTTTTCATTTTCCAAACTGTCAGGGACCTGACAGGGTCCTTACACATCACCCCATTGGGGTTTTGAGAGAACAACACTCAAATCAGGTTCAGTCACTCCAGTAGGGGCACTCTGTAGTACTTCAGCAGTGATGAGTTCTCAGCCTTCCTTCCAGCTGAGTCTTTCTGAATACTTCCTACCTTCAGAGAACCGTGGGACAAACAAAACTCAGGAGTAGCAAAACCACCCAACAACGAGGAGAAGAGACACAGATAGCTCAAATGGGAACACTAGCCTCTACTCTCTCAGAGTCAGAATTCAAATCCACTGAAGTTATAGAATACAGCACCCCTTATTCTTAGGGGAGTTGGATTTTTTTTTTTTTTTTAGGCAAGCTTGTAGGCTCTGCTCACCACCAGGCCTCTTCCTGGGAGGTGGGAAGCTCATCATTCTGCTCCCTCACACAACTGCCCTTCCTCATTGAGTTTTCCCCTTTTAAATGCCTCCTCCATTTCTGGCATGACTTGCAGGTGCAAGAGGTCAGGGCTACTCCAGACCAGAGCAGTTCCTTAAACCTTTCCAGGTTAGTGCAAGGTTTATACACCTCCATCACACAGACTATGAATAAAAATTAATTGTGCAAGGGTGCAATCTACTAATTTTAAAGTGTTGGAGGACAGAATGACCAGAAAGCATCAGTTCAACTAACTACCTACAGAAAAAATAAATAGTTCAGGTAAACTGTTTAATAAATCAGTTTTAAACACAAAACTTGCTTTGATAAACTTTATTCTTGTGTCCATTACAGTTAAGGTACATTTAATAAAATAATTAAATGCTGTTTTTGTGCATTGTTAATTGAGTTTTACTTCCCCTCAGAAAAGAGCTTGACAAAAAAAAAAAATCACATTTAGTAAATAAGTACTTCATTTTTAACATACTAAAGTATAAATATTAACAATCTGATGAAGTGAGCTTTAGCTCGCGAAAGCTTATGCTCAAATAAATTGGTTAGTCTCTAAGGTGCCACAAGTACTCCTTTTCGTGAATACAGACTAACACGGCTGCTACTCTGAAATCTGAAGAAGTGTACACTAAGCTATATAGTTGCTTAAAAATGTGTGTGATGTATCATCCTGTTAGCAAAAAAGCACCAAGTTTAAAATAAAGGTTATATTCAGTTGCAAATCAACATATCCTATAGGTTGGTAACCAGTAAGAATCCAACCTCTCTTTAGGAAACTAAGATGTACAAATCCAAAACAATAAAAATCAACTATTTAAAGAAAGGTTTCCTGCTTGCTGATTTAAACCTGATTAAAACCCAGTGATTAAAAAAAAAAAAAAAACCACACAAAACCCCACAACCACTCTCAAAAGAAAAAAAGAAAAAAAAACCACACCCCTCCCCTCCCCCCAATCAATCCACCCTTGTACTCAGGACCCCATGTATCCCACAATCCTGCAGCCATAAAATATTTAGGCTAAACCACCCCTGGCTGCAGAACTCTGTTCTAGAATCCAAGCCCTCACCCCTTTTTTTTTTTTGTTAGAAACAATGGCTGTGGAGAAGCATTCCAAATGTAAAGTTAACTAAAGCAGCATTGTCTTCCTGAATTTACTGGCAGCGTGAAATACTATTTCTAAAGAGGTTAAACTAACCCATTCATCTGAATTAGTTTTATTTCAGAATTAATATGCAAATTTCAAAATCAGCATGGTTAGTTATATCACTGACTATTTTAGCCTAAGTCTCCCGCTGGTATGTTTATCCCAGTATCCCAGACCACCTCCCCTGAAGACAAAAGCTCCAGCTTCCGCAACATCCTTATTCAGTTGTCAAAACTTCCAGTTCTATTTCCACTTTTCTCTAACCCCAACATCTACATCCTGATGTGGAGCAACTTAAAATTAAGACAGTATTTAGTCTATAATGACTAGTTCATATTTACAAGACATGGGGCTGCAAGACTGGTAATCTAATCTGGATTGTCCTACTAGACCAACTGCTTAAAGATGAAAGACATCTTCAGAATGAAGAAATTTATGTACGGGAATGCCAAAGCATATGTGCACTCAGTTCTTGCAGGGCACTCTACAGCTCTGTAGTGTGGATATACTTTTGTTAAGGAAGCAGCTGGAATCACCACTCTTGTGATTGTAGCAGTAGGGCAAGGGTTCTCAAACTTCATTGCACTGCGACCCCCTTCTGATAAAATTACATGACCCCAGGAGACTGAAGACTGAGTATGCCTGAGCCCTGCCACCCAAGGTGGTGGTGACGGGGGGCCAAAGCCCAAGCCCCACTGCCCCGGCAGGGGGGAGAAAGAGCAGGAGGCCAAAGCCCAAGCGCAAGGGCTTTAGCCCCAGGCAGAGGGCCTATAACCTGAGCCCTGCCAGCAAGGGCTGAAGCCCTGGGGCTTGGGCCTGGGCCCTGGACCCCAGTAAGTCTAAAACAGCCCTGGCGACCCCATTAAAACGGGCTTGCAACTCACTTTGGGCTTGCAACTCACAGTTTGAGACCCGCTGAGCTAGGGTTTATAATGAAAAGGGAGGTGGTGAGAGGGGAGGAAGGAGACAGCATAGAAGACATTAACGCTAGAGCCAAGCACTAGCATCAGCACAGGATGTGTTTAACTTGCCCTACCCAGCTTTATACCAGCACCGATTTCTAGTATCATGGGTGTGTTCCCACATATCTGTGTGAAGTTGGATGGTCTGCTGAGGGCAAGAACAGCACTACTGCACTGGAACTCATGTGTAACAATAGCATTTGGTATGGAGAAAAATACTAAACACAAGTCTTCTAGGTATTTCTTTCTGCCACTGGCTATGTGACACCAGCACCCTTTCTTGAGAGGCAGAAAAAGTGATAGGCCTCCACAAAGAAGCTTGCTGCACCAAGTGACAACACATCTAGATTTTTATGGCTCTTAAAAAGTTACACATTTGATTTCTAGAGGGGTTTATTATTCTCTGCATATGCAGAAGTAGTGCAGTTATACTATGTTTATACAATTTGATCTTTCTAGTGCTGCGTCATTCAGTGCACACATGATACATGGAGATGTGTGTTCATGTTTGATATCTCCCAGCTGGGAGGGGGAAAAAAAAGTGCCAAGAGTCTCCATGCTTAGGAAAGCAAAGCAGCTACCTCAAGGCCATGGCAACAAGTTTTACTACAGAAAAGCAAACCAACTGAGTCAACCCAATAGTAGAACAAAACAAAAAACCCAACCAACAACTTTGAAAGACATTAACTGGAGTGTTAACAGCAAGCAAGATTAAACAAGCAAGATTTGGGGAAGGAGTACAGGACTGGTAGATGGAGCACAAGTGATAAGAAATTTGTTTTTAAAGCAGTCAGTCATATGACCTACTATGTAGATTTCCGTTTGCCATCACATTGGCTTGACTTTGCAACAAAAGCCATTAAATAGGAGGGGCATGACAGCAAGTGGGTTTTTGTTAAGGACTGACAGTGCTCAGAGCTGGGAAGGACATGAAGGAGACAATATAAGCTGCTGGAGGAAAGGACGATTTAATAATTTGACAGTTGAGACAAGTGAAATGACTTTAGGAGCTGTGCAACAACTTTTTTTTTTAAATACATAAAGTTTTGGCTCCATGGAGGCAGGAACATTTTTTTTAATTCCTACTATTACTAACATTAGTTCAGCTCCACTGGTGATAGCATTATTGGGAGCTCTACTATAGACAGGATGCCAGGTAGCATGAGTAATTATAGGAATGCTAGTGTAGGCCAGCTACCAATCATCATGTCCGGCTCATAACTGGTCTAGATGGTGGCTAGAACCATCTTATCTATACTAGAGCTGCCACCAGTGGGAAGTGTATTTAGTGCAGAGAAAGGTCTAGACCTGAAATGCTATCTGGTAAAGCTCCTCATGCCCAGACCTCACACTTGCTTCCCACAGTGCTAAATACATGATGAGGAATACGAATGCAGACACA
Organism: Chelonia mydas; assembly: GCF_015237465.2. Taxonomy (NCBI): domain Eukaryota; kingdom Metazoa; phylum Chordata; order Testudines; family Cheloniidae; genus Chelonia; species Chelonia mydas. The sequence continues at coordinate 32,737,519 of NC_057855.1, read as the reverse complement.
ACCTGTTTTAAAAAAGTTGAAGTCAGTGTTACCTATCTGTTCAGTACTAGAATAAAAGCAGAACTACAAATATATTGCATTAGGTAAATTCATTCTTAACTTTTGATTAAACTGCTACACCGCAACAACTGCGGTATCTAGAAAAGTGTTTATTCTAGAATAGTTATTCCAGAATAATGGTAAGAAGTGTCCCAATTAGTTCAGAAAGTAACCTAGTAGACAAATTGTGCAACTATTTTTCAACCAGCCAGCACAAACCTTAAAAGAAATATTTTAATCCATTTAGCCTATCACAAACAATAGTAATTAACATTAATAGTTAATGAAATATAAAATCAGTTTAAGTAATGAGAATATGCTTTCAAATTTTATTCACAGATGAAGGGTGAAAATCTGACAATTGGGGAAGGGGGCTAAACATACCCAAGAAACTTCCTGGTTCAAGTAAACTAGGACGTGTTACTGTATCTGCAATGTGAGCATCAAGTGACACCAGATTAATTCTAACACCGTTCCAAACAAGATTGCCATCTATGCACTTTAGAACTGGCTCTAAAGGCTGAAGCCTTTGCTCTGACCAAGGCTTAAGTACATAGATTTTAACCAGAGAGACTATTTGGAACATTCACTCTAAAGCGATACTGAAGATCAAGGACGTGTCTAAAAGTGTCCATGATTTGGCAAATATCAAATCACTCCCCAAAATTCCTATATCCTAGCAAATAAGAAACTAACTCTAATATAACAGGCAGTATCGAAAGAATAAACTGATCTGAAGTCCTAGGAACAAACATTTATGTAAAAGAGAAACTGCTTGCAAAACCAGAAGTTTTTCCTTAATTTAAGAAAAAAGGAGCCAAGGTTTCAGGTTCTTGAATAAAAAGACAAGCTTCAATACTTGCGCTCTCTCACCTATATATTTCACATTACGCATAGATTATGTCAATCATTGTCTAAACTCGGAAGGATTAGATTTTTTTTTTGGTAAATGTTAATTTCATTATACAATCAAAAGTTTATAGATAGGTAACAGGAAAAATGCCACTTGAGAACTTTGTTTGACTTAAGAACAACAACTTCGTATATTTTGACATGTGATATGACAATTTATGTTTTAACAGCTATTAAGCGTTAACTTGTTGAATCTCAAGTCTACCATCATTAAATAATTGCCTAATGCACCAGTTTCTTACAACTGTGAAAATTTAAAATTGATAAAAAGCATCAAAAAATGCTTAAAAAAACATTGGTATTAATGATCAAAGTTATAAAAAAAATAAATGAATGTCAAGTTCAGTCAAGCCTACCTACACCTAATGGCAAATTTATCATTGACTAGTTTTGACTATTAGACCAGAGACTGTCCACATGCTGTAGTATTAAGGCCTTCTATTAAGCTCCAATTCAAAAGCCATACCAGAAAATCACCATATTCCAGGAAACGTATACAATCATCCACCATAGGCAGGGAAATCCTGTTGTTTGCCAAGCTTTTCCATACACAAATTTGATTCCCCCTCCCCGCCATCCCCCACTAACTTGACCCTCACCCTGAAAGCTAGTGGCATGATGTAAACCTTCATTCCCTGTTACATTAAAGTTCACTTTCTAAATTATATTTCTACCAAAATAATGTATTAGTAACAATCACAATGTTTATCCTGTTTTAGTTACTAATCCTAGCTAATTTTCATCATCCGATTATTTACTGGAAGATACCTATTACTCTACCCTATTGCCTATGCAGGGCTGTTCCCTGTAGTACAAGTTTTACTGCTTTGTCTCAAGTGGCTTATAATACTTTGCTTAAAGAGATGTCAGTTCAACAGCTGCAATTTAAGCCAGAAAAAGCTTCTTGAAAATGAGGCCTATTTTCTTTAAATGCCACCATATTATTTTTATTTGTGCCCTCCTGTATTACCCTAAATAATTCCTCTCCATCACTGGTATTAATTTATAAATACCTGAAAGGCAGTCATATCCACACACCACTTCTCTCCAGTTGCTGTTTATCCCATTAGTACACATCTACTTTTTTCCTCAAATAAATACCCACCTCCCAATCTTTTATCTTCCAATCTCACTCCCATTTGCTGATATCTTTGTGACAAAGATGAGTCCATAGATGAATGCAGTATTCTGGGTGCCGTGTCACCAAGATAATACAGAGATGTATTATCATCACCTTCCCTGCTCCATGACTTGACATATGTCTGCATCTGCAGCCCAGGAACTAAAAATACCACCATGCTGTATTACATTATGTGTGTCTAATTTACTGCCCATTACCCTCAAATGCTTATTAACACACTAGTATTTTACCAGTTTCTTGCTTTGAATTAGTTGTGTTTCCACACACCCGCACCCTCAGATGTAGGTCTGCATTTTCCCCAGAGATGAATTTAGTTTTAAGAATCTGTATATGAGATGGGTTGATTTCATGAAGGAGTAGTCCACACTGGAAATCAAACTAGAGCTAAAATGGATAAACTGCCACCTGATTAACACGTTGAAATGTTACCCATGTTTCATTGCTACACTTTGGACAAATTAAAAAAAAAAGTTATTGTTCAAAAAAAAAAAAAAAAAAAAAAAAAAAAAAACACACACTTCAAAATGAAGAAAGCGTACTCTGACTCAATCTCTTTGAGTCAATGAAACCAGTAGGCTTTTCCTTAAACGTTAAACTAAACTAGAGTTAAAATTGGAGCGAACTAGTGTCAGGAACATATGTAAATCTGATTAAGATACAGGACATTATTTTCAAATAGCTTCTGTACCACAGTGGTGAGATCAATAAGATTCACATTAAGTCTCACCTTCCCTTCCTGCCTCCCCGCCCAAAAAAGAAAAAAGGTCAGATTGAAAGCAGGCATTCAAGGAGGATGTGAAGTTAAATGTCTGTCCAGCCATTTTTATTTGTTTTGCTCCCTTCATTTACTTGCCTTTACTCTGTCCATGTGCTTGGTTCTACATTCAAGCAACCTTTGAGCTTCACAACTACACAAACTACTATCCCTTCACAAACTGCTATCTCTAAAAGCCCACTATGTTTAGCAGATCTTAGATTATAAGAAGTAGTACATGCCACTATGATTGGTAAGAACTATGTTAATAACATGAACATAAGACTAGCCATACTGGGTCAGATGAATGGTCCATCTACCCAGTATCCTGTCTTCTGCCAGTGCCAGATGCTTCAGAGGGAATGAACAGAACAGAGCAATCATCAAGTGATCCATCCTAAACCTCTGACCGCCAAAAGCTGGGCCTGGATGATGGGGACACCCAGAACATGGGGCTGCGTTCCTGGCCATCTTGCCTAAGAGCCACTGATAGACCTATTCTCCATGATCTGACCTAATTTTGTTTTGAACCCAGTTATACTTTTGCCAGGTGATGCTGCAAAGGTCAACTAGTTCCACAGGTTGACTGTATGTAGCGTGAAAAACTTCCTTTTAATTTTAAACCTGCTGCATATTAATCTCATTGGATGACCCCGGTTCTTGTGTTATGTAAGAAAATAACTAACACTTCCCTATTCGCTTTCTCCACACTATTCATGATTTTACAGATTTTTATCAGACCCCCCTCCCTTAGTCTTTTTTCTAAAATGACCAGTCCCCGTCCTTCTAGTCTCTCCATGTATGGAAGCTGTCCCCTAATCCTAATCATTTGTTGTCCTTTTCCAATTCCAATACATATTTTTTGAGGTGGGACAACCAGAGCAGCATGCAGCATTCAAAGTATGGTTATACCATGGATTTATGTAGTGGCATTATATGTTGTGTCTTATCATCGATCCCTTTCCTAATGGTGTCTAAAATTGTTAGCTTTTTGGACTGCTGCTACATGTTGACTGAATGTTTTCAGAGAACTAGGACTCCAAGATCTGAGTGGTAACTGATCATTTTGACCCCATCATTGTCTATGTACAGTTGGGATGTTACTCCAGTGTGCATTACTTGGCACTTAACATTGAATTTCATCTGCCATTTTGTCACCCAGTTTTGTGAGATCCTTTTGTAATTCTGCAGTCAGCTTTGGACTTAACCATATGTGAACGCTGCCACCTTATTGTTTACCTCTTTTTCCATATTCCAACATATAAAATTGTACTGACCTGCAGTCAATCACCAGTCTCAAGGATTATCAACAATATACCTATTCTTAAGAGTCTAGTGCCTGTCATTTACAGGCAGCCTTAGGAAAGTTTTCTAACCTCCCCCCCTCCGCCTTTTTTTTAGTCACTATATTGAAATATGCTCATTTTCACCTTTACACTTACATGGATACCATACAATAAAAGGGAATTTGTGCAGTTAGTAAAATGTACATATCTTTAGAACAATGAACATCTTGTTTTCCAGAAATTTTTTTGGAAGAGTTCATAGTGAACCTGGAATCAGAGATTATGTGGAATCAGGTGAGTGACCAGATACCTCAGCCTCCACTTTCAAATACCAATACTTTCTGGAACCCCATGTTCAAAACCCAAGGAGGATGACTTAGCCCTTCAGTTTTCTGAGGGAGATAATTGCAGAAGACTCAATACACAGTAAAATTCAGTCTTCTGGATAAGACCTTAGAAAAGTACTCCTGTCTGTTCAGCATGGACATTAAGAATCCTTCACCCCACCCCCACCAAATGTACAAGCATCCTTTACTAAAGACAACCCTCTTCTCACTATTGTAAAATTTTGTTGCTTGCAGATGTGTTGCCTCCCCTCCACCCAAGAAACAGACAGCAGCTATATTATTAGCCATCAAGATAATGTGTCATTTTGTAAGCTGTAGGAACTGAACACCTGTTAAATTAAGTTAACAAATGTGTGGATGCAGTCAGATTCAGAACTTTGCCTTCTGGTGTAAAAATAAATAAATAAAGCTATTACGGAGTTTCTAATTGAATACTAAATGCCAACAGCTCTACCAGACAATACTTAACTAGCTTTCCAAGCACTAATTAACCATATCTGTTTGGGGTGATGGGGAACAGAGAAAATGATGCAAGGCTCAAAAGATTAGAATATTTGTTAAGTACAGTATTTGCAACACCATCTCATATTACATTCAAATGTTTTCAGTAAGTGTGTCTTGAACCGAAGTCAGCCACTTTGTACCTAGTTTTCCAATAATCTTGATAGCACTATTAATTAGCAGTAGTATCAATCCTCCTCCTTATACACATTACAAATATGGCTGAATTCTGTACTGGGTGATATGCAAGAGATTAAGGTCACTGGTCTCAGTAAGCACATTGCAAAAAATTGCTACTAGACTCCCTATCCATAGACAATTTGGTTATGTGTGCTAAAACATGAGTTGCCAGATGGAAGTAAAGACAATTCCACTAATTGCACATTTGCATAGCCAAAGCAGCCAAGTTCTTCCAACCCGATAAGAAAGGGCTATTATATGGCAGGATGGAAAATTTGTCCACACAAAACTGATTGCCCCAATCACCTGAATATCATTCATTTAAAGAGACTAGTTAACTAAGTCACACTCTTAAAATTGACAGCACATTTGATATCATAAAGAAACGTTACTAGAAATGTTCTATTTACAGAATACTGCTGATTTCAAGTTTTATAACTGGCTTTTGTTTCATGATTGTCTTTGGCAGAATGTTGTTTTTATCAGAAACAGATGCTTATTCTCAAGCGTGAGAAGTGAAGATACTTTCCTACCATAGGAAACATAGGACTTCATGTAAAGTGCAGGAGCTGGGAATTCAAGGAAGAAAGAGGTACCTAAAGACTAAGCCCATGCCACTTTCAGCTTTTCCAGATAGCAATAGCTAGCTGATGGCTCTTGTAGGAAAATCCTCAAACATATAACTGATTCATGATATACTGCTCTACATGTAGTATTAAGAGCTAGTTCATAATAAAATTTACTTCAAAACATGTAGACAAAGCTAAGACTCCTTAACCATGAAATCTTATTATAACAATGCCACTGCCTTCTTTGAGCAATAGCAGAACCAGGAAAGGACAGTTACAGTTCAGGTCTACTACTGCTAAGTAATCTACAATGGACACACACTTGGATATCATTCCTGCATCTCAAATAGCTTTACAAAGAAGGTAAATATTGGCCCCATTATACAAGTAGGGAAGCTGAACCAGAGAGGTGACATGATTTGCCATGAGATCCAGTACACCACTGGCAGAGGTTAAACTAAGGAACAGAATCCAGGTCTCCTGAGTTCCTGTCCAATTGACAGTGCACTGTATTACACTGCCTTCACATTAAGAGCCCACCTTACCCTACCCCAGAAATGCCTCTTGAGATATTACAGGGCTCTATTGGCCTCAGTTATGTTTACTGGTTTATAGAGGTGTCTTCGGAATCTGTATATAGGTGTGGCATCACTGAAATAGCAGAAACAAAGGATATATCTTTTAGAATGTTACAATGTAAATAAATTATGACAAGCAGTACCCACCATTTAATAGGTTTCTTAAGTGGTTATAAGTTATGTTACTTAGCCTTTGGAATCTTTAATCCTTAGTTGTTACAGCATATTGTTTAGCAAAACTACCAAAGCTGTATTTAGGGCCCATCTACCCTACAAATACAAGCTCCTGAACCACAACATATAGCACAGAGACATTCTATCCATGTTCCCAACTAAACTAGATAACATGGTTTAAGGGGACAACTGTTCTATAGTCAGATTATCTTACTGGTTCTATTAGTAGTGTAAATAGGCCTCAAAGTCTTAAGGATCTGACAACGAAAAAGAGGCAAGCAAGAAAACTCAAAGCTGATTTTTTTAAACCTTTTCTGCCTAGACATTGCAATATATCACCCACTGTTTAGAGGCTTTTGCAATTCATGTTTTGTTATCCAAGGCTTTGCATCTTAGATACAATTAGACATTTCCTTGCTTTTGAAGATTCATCAGACTAAATGTTATCTTAGTGTGCTTTCAGGGTCTAGTTTTGAAGAGATAAATAATCCCGTCACAGAAACAAAACACTGGCACCTAGCCTGTGGTCCCTGGCTGGAGTAGTACTTAATTGGTTCCATTCTTTCCTCTGAAAGAGGAGCATTAGCTGATCTATAAAATCCTGAAAATTCTGGGGTCTTTGCTGTGCTGAAGCTGTCAATATGGTGTCTTAAACAGCTGTTTGTTCATAGCCCCTGAATGTTAACCATCTTGAGGTTTGAGATTATGCTTTCTCGGGAAGAGCGACAGCGATGCAAATTCATTTCTCAAGTTGGTCTGACAACCAGTGAATGAAATGATGAGACAGCCCATCTCTTTTCCTCAGGCTTCTAAGGATGGGAGGCTTTGTGGGTGCAGCAAGTTTTGGAGGACGCATTCTTTCATTTTATAGAAGGAACATAAATGTACGTGCACCTGAAGCGCATAGCTGAAAGCCTTTTAGAAATTTAGTAAGTGTGGTAAATAAAAGTTAAAGCTTATCACACAGTTTGTTAGACCATTTTGAATACTGCTTAGTAATAAGTTGTCACAATAGACTGCCTTATTTACAATATTTACTCACTAAAATATTGCTTTTAGGCTCATTGTACTCATCTGACAATTTTAGCCTTTTAATATGTTATGCTTAAAGTTAAACAAACCGTCACTTATCAGACACTTTAAAAAACTCATTAAGAATATAAATATTGAGAATTCAGTTGTCTTTAAAAAGACAGCCACCAAACCTCAGAACTCCTGTGGAGGAGAGGGGAAAAAAGGAAAATAGGGCACAAAGTGGAAATAATGACCTCCTTAATTACAAGACTGTTAGCGGCTGCTTGACTTACACATATTTCTACCTGTACATATGCAGAGACAAACCAAATCTTATTCATTCTGAGGAAAACTCCTTCGTTTTTTATTTTTAATTTAGTTTTTAAAGTTTCTCTCTCTTGTGATAAAGGATTTGGCTGTGTGTTTCAATTCAGTATCCCTTATTCAAGTTGCCTTGTCAAAAGATGACAGCCCTGAGAACTCCATGAAACTCAATATTTAAGCATAAACGTAAGCTTATGCTCTCAAATAGAGAAATTCAGAGAGTCACCCTCTTCAAGTAAACTCCTATGATGTGGCCTTAAATCCAGTGTATCAATACTGCTGCTGAACAGGATGAAGAAAGACGACTGTTTACACTGAAACTCACCCTGAATTAGGATGATTAGTGGATGGTTGTACATATCAAAACCACCCTGAAAACAAACCGAACGCACTCTAAAAGCATTTCCAAACCGTATGCCAGACTTACGGGGTGAATTTAGGCCAATGTCAAGCTCTCATTTCTTTCCCCTTGTATAAATGCGACACAATCGAGCCGCACATGCAGGCCTCTCTCTCTCTCTATTTCAGGCAGGACCTTTGTTCCATACGTTGATGTTTTTCCCCCAAAGCCCGTGACACGACTTTCCACTTTTCCCCCTATTATTTTCCGGTTCACAGTCTAGACTTTCAGACTCCCGATCCCTTAAAACACCCAACTGCGGAGAAACCCGATGAGCCAGTGCATTAGGAGGCGGGGGGAGGGGGAACAATAAAAAAGTTGAACAGCAGGAAGATGGGCCTGCAGGTCTGGTAAAAGCCCCGGCATCGGTTTGTTTAACAGCCCCAGACAGCCAGGGCAGCAGATAGGAAGGGATCGGCGTGAGTAGCGTGAGCACCCCCCCCACACAAAAATCTTCACGGCTCCCCAATACCCAGCCACTCTCACCGATACAGTATCACGGGACTAGCAGTAAGGGGGGTGACGGGGGAAGAGAGAATTTACGTGTGAGCATTATGCAAACAAACGGCAGGACCAAGGGACTGGTTACTTCACTGAAAGCAACAAAAATGAAGAGAGGGGAAAAAAAGGGGGGAGGGGGGAATCAGCTCTGAACCGATGCGGGTAGAAATAATCCTCTCGTGGGTAGTCAGTATTGTAACTCGAATCAACACCCTCTCCCCTCGCCTGGGAAATATGGACGGCGGCTGATTATTTTGCCTTTTCTTTCTCCGACTGGGTTTTTGTTGCTTTTATAAAAAAGGTGACTCGATAGCGCCTTAAAAATAAGTATAACAACAACAGGGAAAGGGGGCTTATGGGGGGAGGCAAATACAAATCTGGTTCAGTAGCGTCAACCCTGACACTAGCCTTTTGTATTAGCAACTACCCAGGCCACAGAGCTAGTCGTAGCTGGTGCAGAGAAGAGTCCTCCACCTTGGGGCTCCAGGCTGTCGGGAGCATTGTGTGAGGCACGGATTGGGGGCAGCTTCTCCCCCTCCCCCCGTTAATATTTTGGGGGCGGCGGGGGTGCATTGAAGTCGGCTTCCAGTGGCTGCTTGGCCATTTTGTCAGCTCCATTTCTACCACCTCCACCCCCTCATCCCTTCCTCAGTGAGGCCTCACCACCAGAATCCCATTATTAAACCCAGGGCCCTCTTCGCCCTTCTACCCCCTTGGCCTCTCCCCCGATCATTACACCTCCCCCCAGGCCCCAACACTCACTCCCCCACAAACAATGCCTGGGATGGCGCGTCTCCCCTCCCCCCTGCCCCGGGAAGGGCAGCTGAGCTCATACCGGGGGTGACACAACGGGCCTGACCAAGCCAGCCTAGGGCAGTTGAGGGGGCCCAGCGCCCCACTCACATCCTCAGTGCCTAGGAAAAGGGAGAGGAGCCCCATGTACCTAGTTTGTCCCGATGCGGCCTCCGCAGACGCTCCGTGCCACCCCAGCAGCAGCTTCCCTTCCCTTCAATTATCAGCTGAAGCCGCAGCACCGACCAGCGCGCCGTCCGCTTCCGCAGCCGAACCCCTTCCAGTGGCACAGGGGGAGGCTGGGAACTACTTTACCCCCCCAAAGGGGCCCGCAGCCCCTACCCGTCCCCCCTGCCTAAAGGCGCTCCCCCTGCCCGGCTGGCCGCCCCCCGCGAAGCCCCCGGACCGGCGGTTTGCTCGTCCTGCTTCCCTGCGCTGCCAGGCGTTTCTTGGCCTACCGAGCGGTATCCTTCCGCCGGGGTCGTCACCCCTGGGTCCATGCAAGTATTTCCCCTCAGGTCAGGGGGGCTGGAGGGACGGTTTTTACCAACTAAGGGGTGTATAGGACCCTCCTCGCCGCTGGGGCGAAGACCCCGCTGGTCTAGAGCGTTAATATCGACCCGGCCCCTTTAAGAGGGGGCTGGGCTCCCAGTGACCTCTCGTGATGCCCGCCCCTTCCTGGTTGCCATAGTCACCTCTTGCCAGCGTCCCAAAATGGCGTCTCTACTGGAGGAGAACCTGTTCGAGGCCCGTGCGCAGGCCCCGGCCCCCAGCAAGGACTTCTACCAGCTGATCGTCACCCAGAAGGAGGTGGGTGAACGAAGGAAGGAGGCCCTGCCTGTGGCCTCCGCCAGCGCCCCCATCCCACTGCCAGCTGCCCACCGGGCTGTTGCTGCTCCGGCTCGCACGCAGATGAGGCAACTCAACGGGCTGTCGGGGCAACCCGCAGCTTGGGGATGGTCCACGGATCTGTCACCGGTCGGGAATCCAGAGGGGGGCCTGGCAAAGGACGTTGACTAGGAGTCGGGCAGGCGGGTGGGGAAACACCACTAAAGGTTGGCCCAGAGGGGCGGAGGGCACGTAGGATTCCTAAGCGTCACTGAAACGTGCTTGTGAATGTATGGAAAAGCATTGCCTGGGGTAAAACTCACTGACCAAGTATCCGGGGAGGTGGGGGGTATCATCACTGAATGGGATCTGAGTAGTAGTGCATGTAAAGCATGTGAGATCTGAGGATCCACTACGCATTGGAAGATATCCCCAGTAAGAAATTCAGGGGTAAAATAGGAAAGTCACCAACTGAGTATGAAAAAGTGTTGCAGAGTGATGATTCAGTAACCTTGAAAACATTCCACAGTTGCATGAGATACTGTGACCCTGAAAAAAAATACAGAACAAATTAAGGGACCTTCAAAGACTGTCACAAATAAGTGATCCAGTGATTAGAGAAAACAACACAATGCTGAGAAAAGTCACAATGCTTTTCCTAAGGAAAAGCAAGTTTTAAAGGAGCTGGAACAAACAATTTACAGGCAAATCAGTAGCTTTCCATTGAAATATCCTGCCAGGAAGGTGAAGTGAATAGCTAAGAAGAATTAATCTGCCTGTCCTGGGACAGGAATCCAATACATTTTCATAATCTTACAGGATAATACATGTCAAGACACTTCTTTGGCAGGTTAGTTAGAATTTTATTTCTCTGGTAACGTCCAGGGGTGGTTCAGAAGAGTGTTCAGAATAATCCTGAGTGAGATTTTAAGTGTCTTATTGAAACATACTGCAAAATCCTTTATCACAAGAGTAAGACTGATGCCTTAAAACTGCTTTAAAATTAATCTCCAATAAGAGAGTCGCCCCAGCAAATGATGGGACTACTTTCCACTTCTTTAAAGATGTACTTCAGGTTTGTTTCATGTTTACCCTAAATTTGACTGGGTTTGATCTTGAAAGTAAAGGTATTGCATGGAGAGAGCAGGTGCAAGATATGAATACTGAGCTCTGTCTCAGGCTGTGTGTATCAGTTTTAATGTTGTGAGATTTCAAAAATAATATGCTAAGTGAGATTTTAATGGTCTCATTGAAACACCTAGCCAAATTTTTTGTCACAAGAAGGAGATACTTTTTACATGTCATTAAAACTAATCCAAAACGACAAAGATGTCTTCCCTCCAATTGGGTGAGAGTTGGCAGGCCTGTAAAATAAGCTAACCAAAATTGAATCTATTACTCCAAATGAATAGAATTCCAAGCTTTGATCTTTATTTCCCACATGTTTTTTCTTTTGATTAGTTTTCTTTTAAAAGTGCCACTATAGGTAATTGTTGGTTGTTTTTTTCCCCAATGAATATGAAAGTATACTAGTCAACAGTAGCAACAAAAATAGTTAAAATTTCAAAACAGTTTCAGTTACTTCTTTCTGAAAAATTCTGTTTTGAGGCTGAAATTTCCACATTGGGTGTCTGACTAAGATGATTTTAAAAAAATGTTCATTACATTCTGCCATTTTTAAAATATATATATATATATATATATATAGTTGCCTCATTATGACATGAGCACTTTGGCAATATTTGGCCCCCTGAGAGTTGTTTCAGTTGGGTAGAGAAATTGATGATGGAGTCAGATATTTCTTTGATGTAATCTGTTTATTTATTAGGAATGTACAAATATCTGTTTCCCTAAACACAGCAGGAATTAACCAGCAAGACATAGTTACTTTGCTCACAATTCCAAGTCCCTTTCTACCCAGCACTTAGCACAAAAAGCGCTCTCTTGCTCGCTCGCTCTCGACTTTTTCTCAGGGCCATGCTCCAACTGCTTGTTCCGCTGTCTTCTTTTCTGTGTCTGTTTCTGTGGTGTTTAAGGGTATGTCTACACTACGGAATAAGGCTGAATTTATAGAAGTCGGTTTTTTAGAAATCGGTTTTATATATTCGAGTGTGTGTGTCCCCACAGAAAATGCTCTAAGTGCATTAAGTGCATTAACTTGGCGGAGTGCTTCCACAGTACCGAGGCTAGAGTCGACTTCCGGAGCGTTGCACTGTGGATAGCTATCCCACAGTTCCCGCAGTCTCCGCTGCCCATTGGAATTCTGGGTTGAGATCCCAATGCCTGATGGGGCTAAAACATTGTCGCGGGTGGTTCTGGGTACATATCGTCAGGCCCCCCTTCCCTCCCTCCCTCCGTGAAAGCAAGGGCAGACAATCGTTTCGCGCCTTTTTTCCTGAGTTACCTGTGCAGACGCCATACCACGGCAAGCATGGAGCCCGCTCAGGTAACCGTCACCGTATGTCTCCTCGGTGCTGGCAGACACGGTACGGCATTGCTACACAGTAGCAGCAATCCATTGCCTTCTGGCAGTGGACGGTACAATATGACTGGTAGCCGTCCTCGTCGTGTCCGAGGTGCTCCTGGCCACGTCAGCCGGGAGCGCCTGGGCAGACATGGGCGCAGGGACTAAATTTCGAGTGACTTGACCAGGTCATTCTCTTTAGTCCTGCAGTCAGTCCTATTGAACCGTCTTATGGTGAGCAGGCAGGCGATACGGATTGCTAGCAGTCGTACTGTACCATCTTCTGCCGGGCAGGCAAGAGATGATGATGGCTAGCAGTCGTATTGTACCATCTTCTGCCGGGCAGGCAAGAGATGAGGATGGCTAGCAGTCGTACTGTACCATCTTCTGCCGAGCAGCCATGAGATGTGGATGGCATGCAGTCCTTCTGCACCGTCTGCTGCCAGCTAAAGATGTAAAAGATAGATGGAGTGGATCAAAACAAGAAATAGACCAGATTTGTTTTGTACTCATTTGCTTCCCCCCCTCCCCTGTCTAGGGGACTCATTCCTCTAGGTCACACTGCAGTCACTCACAGAGAAGGTGCAGCGAGGTAAATCTAGCCATGTATCAATCAGAGGCCAGGTTAACCTCCTTGTTCCAATAAGAACAATAACTTAGGTGTACCATTTCTTATTGGAACCCTCCGTGAAGTCCTGCCTGAAATACTCCTTGATGTAAAGCCACCCCCTTTGTTGATTTTTAGCTCCCTGAAGCCAACCCTGTAAGCCGTGTCGTCAGTCGCCCCTCCCTCCGTCAGAGCAACGGCAGACAATCGTTCCGCATCTTTTTTCTGTGCAGACGCCATACCAAGGCAAGCATGGAGGCCGCTCAGCTCACTTTGGCAATTAGGAGCACATTAAACACCACACGCATTATCCAGCAGTATACGCAGCACCAGAACCTGGCAGAGCGATACCGGGCGAGGAGGCGACGTCAGCGCGGTCACGTGAGTGATCAGGACACGGACACAGATTTCTCTGAAAGCATGGGCCCTGCCAATGCATGCATCATGGTGCTAATGGGGCAGGTTCATGCTGTGGAACGCCGATTCTGGGCTCGGGAAACAAGCACAGACTGGTGGGACCGCATAGTGTTGCAGGTCTGGGACGATTCCCAGTGGCTGCGAAACTTTCGCATGCGTAAGGGCACTTTCATGCAACTTTGTGACTTGCTTTCCCCTGCCCTGAAGCGCATGAATACCAAGATGAGAGCAGCCCTCACAGTTGAGAAGTGAGTGGCGATAGCCCTGTGGAAGCTTGCAACGCCAGACAGCTACCGGTCAGTTGGGAATCAATTTGGAGTGGGCAAATCTACTGTTGGGGCTGCTGTGATGCAAGTAGCCCACACAATCAAAGATCTGCTGATATCAAGGGTAGTGACCCTGGGAAATGTGCAGGTCATAGTGGATGGCTTTGCTACAATGGGATTCCCTAACTGTGGTGGAGCCATAGACGGAACCCATATCCCTATCTTGGCACCGGAGCACCAAGCCGCCGAATACATAAACCGCAAGAGGTACTTTTCAATAGTGCTGCAAGCTCTGGTGGATCACAAGGGACGTTTCACCAACATCAACGTGGGATGGCCGGGAAAGGTACATGACGCTCCCATCTTCAGGAACTCTGGTCTGTTTCAAAAGCTGCAGGAAGGGACTTTATTCCCAGACCAGAAAATAACTGTTGGGGATGTTGAAATGCCTATATGTATCCTTGGGGACCCAGCCTACCCCTTAATGCCATGGCTCATGAAGCTGTACACAGGCAGCCTGGACAGTAGTCAGGAGCTGTTCAACTACAGGCTGAGCAAGTGCAGAATGGTGGTAGAATGTGCATTTGGACGTTTAAAGGCGCGCTGGCGCAGTTTACTGACTCGCTTAGACCTCAGCGAAACCAATATTCCCACTGTTATTACTGCTTGCTGTGTGCTCCACAATATCTGTGAGAGTAAGGGGGAGACGTTTATGGCGGGGTGGGAGGTTGAGGCAAATCGCCTGGCTGCTGGTTACGCGCAGCCAGACACCAGGGCGGTTAGAAGAGCACAGGAGGGCGCGGTACGCATCAGAGAAGCTTTGAAAACAAGTTTCATGACTGGCCAGGCTACGGTGTGAAAGTTCTGTTTGTTTCTCCTTGATGAAACCCCCTGCCCCTTGGTTCACTTTACTTCCGTGTAAGCTAACCACCCTCCCCTCCTCCCTTCAATCACCGCTTGCAGAGGCAATAAAGTCATTGTTGCTTCACATTCATGCATTCTTTATTCATTCATCACACAAACAGGGGGATGACTACCAAGGTGGCCCAGGAGGGGTGGTGGAGGAGGGAAGGAAAATGCCACACAGCACTTTAAAAGTTTACAACTTTAAAATTTATTGAATGCCAGCCTTCTTTTTTTTGGGCAATCCTCTGTGGCGGAGTGGCTGGTTGGCCGGTGGCCCCCCCACCGCGTTCTTGGGCGTCTGGGTGTGGAGGCTATGGAACTTGGGGAGCAGGGCGGTTGGTTACGCGGGGCTGTAGTGGCAGTCTGTGCTCCAGCTGCCTTTGCTGCAGCTCAACCATACACTGGAGCATACTGGTTTGGTCCTCCAGCAGCCTCAGCATTGAATCCTGCCTCCTCTCATCACGCTGCCGCCACATTTGAGCTTCAGCCCTCTCTTCAGCCCGCCACTTACTCTCTTCAGCCCGCCACCTCTCCTCCCGGTCATTTTGTGCTTTCCTGCACTCTGACATTATTTGCCTCCACGCATTCGTCTGTGCTCTGTCAGTGTGGGAGGACAGCATGAGCTCGGAGAACATTTCATCTCGAGTGCGTTTTTTTTTCTTTCTAATCTTCACTAGCCTCTGGGAAGGAGAAGATCCTGTGATCATTGAAACACATGCCGCTGGTGGAGAAAAAAAGAGGGACAGC
The DNA here is from genome assembly GCF_015237465.2 of Chelonia mydas. Taxonomy (NCBI): domain Eukaryota; kingdom Metazoa; phylum Chordata; order Testudines; family Cheloniidae; genus Chelonia; species Chelonia mydas. The sequence goes on along the minus strand of NC_057855.1, from coordinate 32,721,772 downwards.
GGTATTTAAAAAGACACATTTTATAAAACACTGGCTACACTCTTTCAGGGTAAACCTTGCTGTTAACATTACATACATAGCACATGTGCTTTCGTTACAAGGTCGCATTTTGCCTCCCCCCACCGCATGGCTACCCCCTCAACCCTCCCCCCTCCCTGTGGCTAACAGCGGGGAACATTTCTGTTTAGCCACAGGCAAACAGCCCAGCAGGAATGGGCTCCTCTGAGTGTCCCCTGAAGAAAAGCACTCTATTTCAACCAGGTGACCATGGATTATATCTCACTCTCCTGAGGATAACACAGAGAGATAAAGAACGGATGTTGTTTGAACGCCAGCAAACATACACTGCAATGCTTTGTTGTACAATGATTCCCGAGTACGTGTTACTGGCCTGGAGTGGTAAAGTGTCCTACCATGAAGGACGCAATAAGGCTGCCCTCCCCAGAAACCTTTTGCAAAGGCTTTGGGAGTATATCCAAGAGAGCCGCGAATGCCAGGGCAAAGTAATCCTTTCACATGCTTGCTTTTAAACCATGTATAGTATTTTAAAAGGTACACTCACCGGAGGTCCCTTCTCCACCTGCTGGGTCCAGGAGGCAGCCTTGGGTGGGTTCGGGGGGTACTGGCTCCAGCTCCAGGGTGAGAAACAGTTCCTGGCTGTCGGGAAAACCGGTTTCTCCGCTTGCTTGCTGTGAGCTATCTACAACCTCATCATCATCTTCTTCGTCCCCAAAACCTGCTTCCGTATTGCCTCCATCTCCATTGAAGGAGTCAAACAACATGGCTGGGGTAGTGGTGGCTGAACCCCCTAAAATGGCATGCAGCTCATCATAGAAGCGGCATGTTTGGGGCTTTGACCCGGAGCGGCCGTTTGCCTCTCTGGTTTTCTGGTAGGCTTGCCTCAGCTCCTTCAGTTTCACGCGGCACTGCTTCGGGTCCCTGTTATGGCCTCTGTCCTTCATGCCCTGGGAGATTTTGACAAAGGTTTTGGCATTTCGAAAACTGGAACGGAGTTCTGATAGCACAGATTCCTCTCCCCACACAGCGATCAGATCCCGTACCTCCCGTTCGGTCCATGCTGGAGCTCTTTTGCGATTCTGGGACTCCCTGATGGTCACCTCTGCTGATGAGCTCTGCATGGTCACCTGCAGCTTGCCACGCTGGCCAAACAGGAAATGAGATTCAAAAGTTCGCGGTTCTTTTCCTGTCTACCTGGCCAGTGCATCTGAGTTGAGAGTGCTGTCCAGAGCGGTCAAAATGGAGCACTCTGGGATAGCTCCCGGAGGCCAATACCATCGAATTGTGTCCACAGTACCCCAAATTCGAGCCGGCAAGGCCGATTTAAGTGCTAATCCACTTGTCAGGGGTGGAGTAAGGAAATCGATTTTAAGAGCCCTTTAAGTCGAAATAAAGGGCTTCATCGTGTGGACGGGTGCAGGTTTACATCGATTTAATGCTGCTAAATTCGACCTAAAGTCCTAGTGTAGACCAGGGCTATCACTGCTTCCCTGTAACACACACCACTCGAGTCCAATCAAACCCTGTCCCAAGATCACAGAGGGACCTCCTGCCACATGGCTAAAACCTACTCCAACCTTGGGCGTGGCTTTATTCTGGGCAAAGGCCCCTATCGTTTCATCCATCTATTCTATAAAGTAGCTCAATTGTTCTTTACATTTTTCCCAAAATGAAGGGCAGCTGTTAATATCCAGCAGTTTCAATGAGGTTTAACCCAACCCATAACAATATCTTTTTTTAACCTCTATTTTTTTCACGTAGATATCCTGAAAAGAACTTCAGGTAGATTTTTTTTTTTTAAAGGCAGTGGTTTGGTAATTCAAAATGAGGCCAGATCTTGTAAATATTTACCTGTCTGCATAACTTTAAGCATGTGAATAGCCCCATAGAAGTCAGTGGAACTACTACGTGTGCGTAAAGGTAGGAATGTTTACAGGATAAGAGCCTTAGCATAAAGTTAGTCCTCCTTGATGTATAGTTGCTCAGCATGCTTTGAAAAATTTTGTTTTGATTTCATAAAGTTATGACTATTTGAATGACTGCTTTGAGCATGCAGAGCAGTGTGACAAAGTTCCTGCTCTAGCTTGGTGGGTCTTGCACTTATTGGCGGATTTGCTCACCTTAGAGCTTCACGGCAGCCCTCAGCTTGGCCGTTTTTCTGAATTCACAGTCCAGGTCAACTCCTCCTGTGTCTGACCAGGAGTTGGGAGGATTTGGGGGGAACCCAGGCCCGCCCTTTACTCCGGGTTCCAGCCCCGGGCCCTGTGGAATACAGCTGTCTAGAGTGCCTCCTGGAACAGCTGTGCAACAGCTACAACTCCCTGGGTTACTTCCCCATGGCCTCCTCCCAACACTTTCTTTATCCTCACCATAGGACCTTCCTCCTGGTGTCTGATAATGCTTGTACACCTCAGTCCTCCAACAGTCCGTGTTCTCACTCTCATCTCCTAGTGCCTCTTGCTCCCAGCTCCTCACAGGCACACCATAAACTGAAGTGAGCTCCTTTTTAAAACCCAGGTGCCCTGATTAGCCTGCCTTAATTGATTCTAGCAGCTTCTTGATTGGCTGCAGGTGTTCTAATCAGCCTGTCTTAATTGTCTCCAGAAGGTTCCTGATGGTTCTGCAACCTTCCCTGTTACCTTACCCAGGGAAAAGGGACCTACTTAGCCTGCTCTCCTGCTGCTGCCCTCTGGCCTGGGCTTTCCTTGCTTTTTGCCCCTGCTTTCAGCTTCCCCCCCGACCGGGCCAGATGCTCTCACCCCCTTTCTTTTCCTTTTGTTGTTTTTTTTCTTTCTCCGCTGTTGCTAAAGTGTTGGCCCGCTGCTGGCCGGCTGTTACCCTCCCACTCACCCCGCCCGCCCTCGGATGCTGCTGCCGCTCCAGCTGAAACCCCCCCGAGAGAGGGGGGGCCTGCCGGCCCGCTTCCCCAGACCGGGGGAGTGGAAGGACCCAGCCCCCAGACCCAGCCGCTTGCTGTTTGTCTGCGGACCCGTCTCCAGTTGAGAGGAATCTTATCACTTGCTCCGGCATTTCTGGAATGCAAAAAAGAAAACCCGGAACAGATAGAGAAACAGCCGTCTACCAGAGGAACACCGCCCGGGGAACTTGCAAATCGCCGTGGACAGGGCCCAAGACTGAGTAACTTTCGAACTGTGCTCTCGTGTGGGGGGAGGCCTTGACTATGTCATGACTGTGTTTGTAGGGACACAGGGGGTGTGGCACGGAGCCGCCCCCCGATCCATCTGTGTCCTCCCAAGCCCCACACTACCATCTTCACAACTGCCTCCTCCACCGTCATTGCTGGCGGTTTAACATCTGCCTCTGACTTAGCTGCTCGCCCTGATTCCACCGTGTGAGCCAGAAGCACCAGCCAACCAAACAGGACTCTCAGGACAAGCGTACGGTGGTTCATGTGGCCCCCCCCCCGAACTGCCCATCCCACAGCCTGTCCCTTTTTACCTGACCCCAACTCCTGTTTACCACCTGCCACCGCCCCCGCTGGGGCATCGGCAATGGAGGGCACCGGGGTGATCTCCGCCGCTGCCATGCCCACTGCCTCCCCAGACTCTAGGGGAGCCCCCACAGCCGGCAGGAAAGGCCAGGGCAAGAAGGGGAAGGGCCCTGCTAAAACCACCAGGCCCTCCGTGGCAGGGGCCACCCCCACTGCTGCGGCCCCACCACCGACCACGGCGTCCCTCCCCGCTGCCGCCTTCACCAGCTCTGCGGGTGTCCCTCCCTCAGCCCCCAGGACGTATGCCCGGGCGGCGGCAGCCCCCCCGCCTGCCTCCTCGTCATCTCTCCTGCCCACCACCTCTGCCACCATCAACAGCGGCCGGGGCCCCTTCCCCACCATGACAAGGAAGCACGGTGTCTGATGCCTCCTGGTGCCCGCCTCGCCCCACATGGAGACCTACGTGCGGGCGTTGGCGAGGGTGGTGGGGCCCTCGGCCATTGTGGCGGTCTCCAAAATGTATGGGAAGGTCGTCTTCTTCTTAGCATCGGAGGCTGCCACCCAGGAGGCGGTGGAGAGGGGCCTGGCGGTGGGGGGGATGTTTGTCCCCCTAGAGCCGCTAGAGGACCTGGGCGTCCGCCTGGTCCTGACCTCTGTCCCTCTTTTTCTCCCCAATGCTGCCCTGTTACGCCCTTTCCACCCTGGGGAAACCTGTTTCTGTCATCAGCCCTCTCCCGTTGGGCTGCAACGACCCCACCCTCCATCACATCTTTTCCTTTCGCCGGCAAGTGTTGCTTCTACTGCCATCGGCGGCGCGTGACGGAGAGGCGCTCAAGGGGTCCTTCCTAGTCCCCCACCAGGGGGCCCGTTACCGGGTGTATTTCTCCACGGGGGAAGCCTGGTGCTACCTCTGCCAGGTGTCAGGGCATGTCTGGAGGGACTGCCCCTTAGCCCGGCAAGGAGGGGCATCTGGGATGCCCGAGACCCGGCAGGACATCGCCCCCTTCATTGCCGATGCCCCTGGCCGCCCGGTACCCGAACCTGCCCCCCCTCCTCTTCGGACCACCGCTTCTCCTGCTCAGGCCCAAGGGGCACCTCCCCTACAATGCCCAGACAAGCGGGAGAGCCCCGCCCTCGCTGCTGACAATCTGGCAGGGCCTATGGAGGAGGATGTGGCAGAGATACCACCAGGCATGGGAGAGAGCCTGCCCCAGGGAGAATCCTCCCTCCTTTATGCCGCCCTACCGCCCCCCCCTCAAGTCCCTGAGCCATCGCCTTTACCCCCTGACACGACCCCTGCTAACCAGCCCCCAGATGATGCCATGGAGGAATGGGCCCTAGTTCAGGGGAAGCGAGGCAAGCGGAAGGCTCAAGCTCTGCCTCATCTACCCGAGGCGGAGGCCCCCCGGAAGACCAGGAAGGGGGGCACCAATGCCGAACCTTCCGCTTTGCCCACGAGTGCGTCCCATCCACCGGTGTCAGCTGGGAAAGATGTGGTAGCACCAAAAGGTAGTGTCTCCCCTCCACGGGAGATCCTCCCCTCCAAGACCCTCGAGGAAGCCCCTTCTGTCCTGGCACTACCCGAAGCCCCCGTGAACCCCGAGGCAACCGTCGTGGCGGGTGCCAGCGGGGAGAACCCCGGAGCGACGGAAAGTGTCCTCTCCTCCATGTTCGAGGAGATCGAGGCCCTAGATCTGTCCCCGGTCGCCCAGGGGGAGGACGACCTTTTGCCACCAAACCTCAATTTGGGTGACCTCACTCCACCCCTCTTTTCCCCATGTTCCCTCCCCCTAACTGCTGCTTCTGCTCCCACCTCCGAGGAGCCCCTGGACTCCTCCATCGACCCGGCCGCTGATGGCACTCCACTGATGACCACCGAGCCTGCTCAGGTGACAGCCGGCGCAACGTGGCCGGGACACGAGTCACCAGGGGCACCCCTCGTTGGTGCGGAGCAATTGATTTCCTTCCCGGGCGGGGGCCCAACAGAAGATAATCCACCTCCTGATGCTGTGGCCGCTAAATTCACCATAGAGCCCGCGCCTGGTATCACTGAGAGCTCCCTCCCCGCCCCCTTAACCCTCGAGTCTGATCGGGAGGCGCCACCATCCAGCTGCTTGCCTCCCGAAACCCAGAACCTCGCCTCTGCCCCTGCCCCTACCCCTGTCCAATTTACCTCCTGCAATGTTATTGCCGCCACCGGGGCTGTCTCCTTCCCTTTCCCAACTGATGACCCCCAGGGAGCGGCCTTTGTGTTCTCCTGCCCCGACCCATTAGGAGCTGCTATCTTCCCTCCACCGTCCCATATCGCCCCAGAGCTTGAGGCGGGCCTAGAAGCTCCAGCCCATCAAGGGCCCTCATAGGGGAAGGTAGAGGGACGGGGAAGCAGGATGCCGTGGCCTACTGGCGGGTCCACATCTTCCGTGACCAATTACTCACCTACGGGATGGGTCAAGGACTGTTGCGTGGCCCGTTGCGGGATGTGAACGTCCCTGCCAGTGAGGATCTCCCCCGCTCCCCCCCCCCATGACACCTCTCACCATCGCAACGTTGAACACCTGGGGTTATAGGATGGCTCTCCGCAGGTCCCAGGTGCTCTCCTTCCTTCGGGAGGGAGGGTACTCTGTGATTTTCCTGCAGGAGACCCATACGGATCCGACCGCCGAAGACAGTTGGCGGCTGGAATGGCGGGACAGGGTCTACTTTAGCCATTCCACGATTCGGCAGGCTGGAGTGGCGACCCTGTTCTCCCCCGACCTACGGCCTGAGGTGCTAGGGGATGCCGAGGCCGTGCCGGGTCGCCTGCTGCATCTCCGGGTCCATATAGAGGGGCTCGTGGTTAACCTCATTAACGTCTATGCCCCGACATCGGGCCCGGAGCGGCTGCAATTTTATCAGGAGGCGTCCGCCTTCCTCGGCACCTTAGAGTCTCACGAGTGCCTGGTCCTGGGAGGGGATTTTAATACCACCCTCGAGGAGCGAGACCGCTTGGGGACCGAGCAGAGCCCGGCCGCCGCGGACACTCTCCGGAAGATAGTTGAACATCAGTCCCTAGTGGACATCTGGCGTGACCACCACCCGGATGACACTTCCACGTTCACCTTTGTCCAGGTGGAAACCCATCGGTCAAGCCACTCTCGGTTGGACCGCATTTATTTATCATGCTTCCATCTCTCACGAGCCCACTCCTCCAGAATTCGGCTGGCCCCATTTTCTGACCATCATCTAGCCACTGTGACAGCATCCCTCTGTGCGGAGAGGCCGGGGCCGGCCTATTGGCATTTTAACAACAGCCTGTTGGAGGATGAAGGCTTCGTGACATCCTTCCAGGAATTCTGGCTGGCCTGCCGAGGGCAGCGGTGTGCCTTTCCCTCGGTGCGGCGATGGTGGGACCTGGGGAAGGTGCGCGCCCGGCTTTTCTGCCGCGACTACACCCGGGACACCAGCCGACAGAGAAATGCGGCGATAGAGCAGTTGGAATGGGAGGTCTTAGAGCTGGAGAGGCGTTTGGCCGCCAGCCCCGAAGACCCGCTCCTCTGCGAGGACCATCGGGCCCGGGGCGCCTTTGTTCGATGCCGCATCCGCCTCCTTCGGGAGATGGATCGCGGCTCCCGCTTCTTCTATGCCCTGGAGAAAACGAGGGGGGCTAAGAAACACATCACCTGCATCCTGGCAGAAGACGGCACCCCCCTCACGGAACCAGCGGAGATGTGCGGGAGGGCCCGAGCCTTCTACGCAAGTCTTTTCTCCCCGGATCCGACCGACCCTAGCGCTTTCAGAGTGCTTTGGGAGGAGCTCCCTACGGTCAGCGCGAGCAACTGAGACCGGCTAGAATTGCCTCTCTCTGGCCGAGTTCTCGGAAGCCCTCCATCGTATGCCCACTAATAAGTCTCCAGGCATGGATGGGCTGACCGTGGAGTTCTACCGTGTGTTCTGGGACGTCCTCTGCCCAGACCTAGTCACCGTCTGGGCCGAGTCTCTGCAGAGCGGGGTCCTCCCTCTTTCATGCAGGCGAGCTGTGCTCGCCTTATTGCCGAAGAAGGGGGACCACCGCGATTTACGAAATTGGCATCCCGTCTCGCTCCTCAGCACGGACTACAAAATCGTAGCGAAAGCAATCTCGCTGTGGCTAGGGTCTGTGCTGGCGGACGTGATCCACCCAGACCAGACCTACACCATCCCAGACCGCAGTATCTTTGATAACCTATTCATGGTTTGGGACCTTTTGGAACTCGGGCATAGAGACGGTCTGTCGTTCGCCCTCCTGTCCTTAGATCAGGAGAAGGCGTTCAACAGGGTGGACCACGGGTACCTCCTGAGCACTCTGCAGGCGTTTGGCTTCGGACCCCAGTTTGTGGGTTTTCTCTGGGTGCTGTACACTTCCGCAGAGTGTCTGGTTAAGCTCAACTGGACCCTGACTGAACCGTTCAGCTTCAGGCGAGGGGTGCCCCCTCTCAGGCCAACTGTACTCTTTGGTGATCGAACCCTTCCTCTGTCTCCTCCTCAGGAGGTTGACAGGGTTTGTGCTGCAGGAGCCGGAGCTGCAGCTGGTCCTGTCGGCGTACGCTGATGACGTGCTCCTCGTGATCCAGGACCCCGGCGACTTGGCGCGGGTGGTGGCTTGCCAGGCCATCTATTCAGCAGCCTCCTCCACCCAGGTCAACTGGGTCAAAAGCTCTGGCTTGGCGGTAGGAGACTGGCAGCAGGCGAGCTCCCTCCCACCCGTGCTTCAGACCATCCGGTGGAGCGCGGGTCCGCTGCTCTACCTCGGCGTTTACCTTTCTGCCACGCATCCCTCTCCACTGGAAAACTGGGAAAATTAAGAGGGCGGGGTGATAGAGCGGCTCCGGAAATGGATGGGACTACTCCGATGTCTCTCCCTCTGAGGGAGAGCGCTGGTGCTTAATCAACTAGTCCTGTCCATGCTCTGGTACTGGCTCAACACCCTGATCCTGGTCCCAGGTTTCCTGACCAACCTCCGGACATCGATTCTGGGGTTCTTTTGGTCAGGAATACACTGGGCCCCTGCAGGGGTTCTTCATCTACCCCTGAAGGAAGGAGGACAGGGCCTGAAGTGTCTACACACTCAGGTCCGTGTCTTCCGCCTCCAGGCCCTACAGAGGCTCCTCTATGGTGCAGGCAGTTCGGCGTGGAGCACACTGGCGCACGCCATCCTGCGCCACATCCGAGGGCTCCGATATGACCGGCAGCTCTTTTATCTCTGCCCGGGAGGTCTTCCACGAGACCTCTCGGGGCTGCCGGTCCTCTACCAGGACCTCCTCCAGACTTGGAAACTGTTTTTAACGACCAGGTCCATAGCGGCCACTGAGGGAGTAGATCTCCTCACGGAGCCCCTGCTACACAACCCCCAGCTCCGTGTGCAGGTGGCGGAGTCCCGTTCGGTGCGCCAGAGCTTGATCCTGGCAGGAGTCACGAGAGTCGGAGACCTCCTGAACTACGACAGGGGAGACTGGCTGGATCCCCTGACGCTCGCCCGGTGCATGGGGCTCTCCAGACCTCGCACCCCCCCGGCTCGTACTTCAGGAGGCGAAGGCCGCTTTGCCTCTCGCTGCTCGAGCTTACCTCGACCGGGTTCTGCTCGAGGGCATGCCCCGCCCACGCTCTACCCCAGGCCCGCCGGACCTTTTAATTGGACCCCTGCCCCGCAGACCCAATCGACCCCCTCACCCCTTCACTGCGAGCCGGCTGCATGAACTGCAGCCGGTACGCTTCCAAACCGCGCCAAGGAAACATCTATACACGCTCATGCTCCACACCCTTCACGCCCTCACCCTAGTGTCCCGCCCCGACACAAAGTGGTGAGACCTTCTGCCACCTTTGGAGGGTGAGCAGCCCCGGTGGGCCAGCCTATATTCCACCTTGGTTCCGAGGCCCGTTGGGGACATCAGTTGGCGGCTTCTTCATGGAGCTGTGAGCACGGGCACGTACTTGGCGCGGTTCACCCCTGTCCCAGATACTTGTCCCTTTTGTGGTGTGAGGGAAACCCTGGCGCACGTATATTTGGAGTGCACCAGGTTTCAGCCCCTGTTCCAGCTCCTCACAAATCTCCTATTACGTTTTTGGTTGCATTTTTCCCCTCACCTTTTTATTTATGCACTCCCCATCCGTGGCCTCACAAAGTCGTGGGATCTCCTAGTTAACCTCCTCCTGGCCCTGGCTAAAACGGCCATCTATAAAACCAGAGAGAGGAGGTTGGCCGATGGAGTTTCCTGTGACTGTGGGGCCGTTTTCCGATCCTCGGTCCATTCACGTATCCGGGCGGAGTTCCTCTGGGCGGCGTCCACCGACTCCCTTGATGCTTTTGAGGAGCAGTGTGTGCTGTCCGAGGTTCTCTGCTCGGTGTCCCCGTCCGGGTCTCTTTGTCTGACCCTTTGATTGGGGGAGAGAGTAAGGGACCCCAGCCTCAGCTATTGCTGCTGCGGACACCACCACCTTAGAGGGGTCCTTTCACACGTGGGTGCATGTGCCCCCCCCCTCCGGATTGTCCACCCCACAGCCTGCTCCTCTTGTTCGGTGCTTTCAGAGGAGGGAATTGTTGGTGACACTCAGGCGTGGTGCCAGGTAACTCGGAAGGGTGGAAGACCACGAGAGTCGATGAAGCCCCCTCGCTCTGGGCTACCAGGTAACTCGGAAGGGTGGAAGACCACGAGAGTCGAGGAAGCCCCCCGCTCTGGGCCCAGGCAAGCTTGAACACTTCCCTCCCCTGAAGCTAATGAGAAAATAATTGTGATTGATTGCTGTGTTACACATTGCATATGCTGCTGTTTTTACTTTGTAAGTGTGTTATGCAAATAAAAAACATCTTTAGCTTCAAAAAAAAAATTACTTTCCTGTAGCCATCTAGCCCGACCCTGTCACACCACATAAGATATTCTTCAACATATTTGCGGGCTTTTTTCTTTTTCTTTGCAGCTGATACGTTAAATAAACTTACAGATGGTTCACGCGGTTCACTAATTTTGTCGTCACAATTGTCTGATGTAGCCATATCACTGCATTTTTCGGCATAATTATCACTAACATTCATATTTCCTTCATAATTTTCTTTTGTACGTTTCAAACTTCCCGTTTTTAGCCAGCGAGCCATAGTAAATGGATTTAATGAAAACAAAAAGAGAGAAATTTGTATATTAATACACACCAAGTATGTACTTGCTACGATCTTTAGAGTAGTTATTCACTTTTATCCATCAATATGACTTCTACACATGCCACAAAGGCAAGTGTATTGCCCTAGCCACGGTAACGCACACGCGTGGTTTGCGTCCGCTCTTCTGTGCTTCTGACCCTCTTCTTTCTTCGGCACAGCTCTTCGGTGGTACAACTTCTGTTTTTCTTTTCTTCGCCGCTTGGGGCGGAATAAAAGCTGGAGCCGGCCCTGGCTGCCAGCCGGTGTGAATGGAACCCCGGGCTGGCAGCGGGCTGAGTGGGGCCGGCGGCCAGGACCCCGGCTGGCAGGAGCTGGAGGACGGAATCCCATACCAGCAGCAGGTCTGAGCCTCTCAGTGGGTCCGGCAGTGGGTCTGAGGTTCTGTCCGCCGGCCCCACTCAGCCCGCTGCCGGCCTGGGTGAATGGGACCCCCGGCCAGCAGCGGGCTGAGTGGGACCGTCATCTGGGACCCCGGCTGGCAGGAGCTGGCAGTGGGGCTGAGCTGCTCAGACTGGCAGCAGGGCTGAAGTTCTGTCCGCCAGCCCCGCTCAGCCCGCTGCTGGCCTGGGTTTTTGGGACCCCCGGCAGGCAGCAGGCTGAGCGGGGCTGGCAGCCAGGACCCCGGCTGGCAGGAGCCGGCTGACAGAACCCCAGACCTGCAGTGGGCTGAGCCGCTCAACCCACCACAGGTCTGGGGTTCTGTCCGCCGGCCCCACTCAGCCCACTGCCGGCCGGGGTCCCGTTATGATAAAGTAAAATAAAAAATTCTGCCCCGTATGCCTTGAAACCCTTTCACATACCACCAGGGGTACACGTACCACACTTTGGGAAACACTGGTGAAGAGAAAGTGAATAAAGAAGTGTTATTTACCCCTTTATATAACACAAGAACCAGGGGTCACCCAATGACATTAATAGGCAGCAGGTTTAAAACAGTCAAAAGGAAGTACTTCACACAATGCACAATCAATCTCATTGCCTGGGGTTGTTGTGAAAGTCAAAAATATAACTGGGTTCAAAAAAGAATTACACAAGTTCATGGCTACTAGGTTCATCAATGGCTATTAGCCAAGATAGTCAGGGACACAACCCCATGCTCTGGGTGTCCCTAAACCTCTCCCTGCCAAAGTCTGGGAGTGGACGACAGGATGGATCATTTGATAATTGCCCTGTTCTGTACATTCCCTCTGAAACATCTGGCACCAGCGTCTCTCAGAAGACAGGATACTGGGCTAGATGGACCATTGGTCTGCCCCAGTGTGGCTATTCTTAAGAGTGCTTTACATTGTTGTGGAGGAAGGGGCAGGATTATTTGCCTCTAAGAGCCAGGTTTAAATAACATAGTGGTAAAAAACAGTTCTGGCCAAAGAAGCCTTGTCTATGCTAGGACTTCTTCTGGAACTGATGGTAGCATGGGTTGGACATTTTTTGTAAAATTCCCTAGTGTAGGCAAGGGCATATATTTTGTCTCTCCTAGTTTTATCATCAAAATTGCTCTCTGGAATGGGGGACTGATTCACGTTTTCCCTCCCATGCACCCCACACCTTGCATGTTCTGCAATTCTTGCATGTTCTGTTGGTAAGTAGGATCAAACTTCTGGTTAGTGATTTGTCTAGCATTGATTACAAACTATGATAGAGTTAATATCTGTTGGTATGGTGGGTGGCAGAAAAGCATATAATAGTCACGTTAAAGGAACATAATTGGAAATAGGAAAACTTGGAAGTTCCAGAAGTTTGATTGTTGTACTGGGGATAATAGGCTATGAAGAAAAAGTAGGATTTGAAAAGGTTCAGGAAGTTTATTCCAGATGGTGGGGATAGTGTAGTGAGACACAGAGCAAGGACAAACAGTAGTCTGGTGTTTAAGTTCCTGAGGGAATGGCCTGATGACTAGAAAATGAGGATGGTAACATTAGGAATGTAACCAGAGAATGATCTACTCAACATGTAATTAATAATACACCTGTCACCCACTCCATTAGCAAATGCTTGACTAGACATGGGATTGCTTCATGTTGGTAAATTGTTTAACCACTTAGCCATAAAAGTAATACATAGTACTTATGGAACAACTTTTATATTTTATCAAATATTCTCATATAATTTCCCTGTATAACTGCATCTGAGCAAAGACATACCTGCACACCTACATGTGCAGTAGGAGATCAATGCCCAGATTTTTTTAACGAATAGATTCAGAACTGTCAAGTTAGACAAATAGCTAGTGTGTGTAACCAAGTGTTCCTTTTGCTGTTGCTCTTCTTCATCCTCCTTACCTTCTATTGTTTGTTACCAACTTGTTGTGTTTTAAATTAGGCCCAATCCTGCAATAGATTCTGAGTGCAGTGTTGTTAACTTTTGTAATTTTATTGCAAGTCTTGCAATATTTGATGTGTTTTTTTTAAATGCTAGCTCTTGTAGTCATGTGATTACATGAGACTCTCAGCTTTCATTTTTTTTAAAAAGTAAATTTTCTGCCCCTCATAGTTGATGAGGAAAGCTTGACTTATTATAAAACCACAAGAGTAGGCATCACTGGTAACCTGTTGTGAGTCAGTTATGGCCTACTGTTCTTCAAAAGTAGGGAGGAAATCAGTGAAAGTTACTCAGCATTTCTGAAAATCTCAGTCTACAGACTTAAACAATAGCTTAAACAAGAGCCTTCATATCTTGAGGCTCTTAGAGGTGTTAGTTCTTAAAACCTAATGATGCCACTTTGAATCAAGCATGTTAGATGGCTGTTTCTGCTAATCAGCAACTAATTAGGTAATAATTTTGACTCTAACACAGGGGCTTGCCCTTGGACTTGAGAACCTGTGGCCAAGCAAGTCAGGCAATTTCCTGTAAAGAGCAAAAGGTGGATCAAGTAAAGGGGAAGTTCAGGAGGTTGCAGTGAGACTGCAGAGAGTGAGAGGCTCCTGCCTGGAAGACTCTGAGATCAGCTGAATTGCTCTAAGTAGGAAGGGCTGGGAGTAGCCTGCTAAGGCAGGAAGGACTCTGATCAGACTAGAGAAGTTTGGGCTTTACCCAGCTGAAGACTGGGGGGAAGACCTTTGTGTTTAATTTTGAACTTCAAGTTAATAAATTAAACGCTAAGGAGGGTGGTTGTGATTGGACTGCAAAAACCCTGTGTGGAGTTTATGTGGGGATCTAAGAAGGGAAACTGAGGTGAGAGGCTGCATGCAGGGCTGCCCTGAGCCTCCTGGGGTGCTCTGTGGCAACCACTCATCTACATTGACATACAGAGTAGCTGGAGTCATTTGAAAAGATCTTCTGTAGGAATCAAACTGCAAATAATAGAATATCAAATATTTGATTTTGAGGGATTCTCAGCACCTGATTGTGGAAGGGAAAAGAAAATGGAGGACCTAAGGGGGACTGGAAGATATCTGGGGAGGAAACCAGAAGGAAGATTTAGAGAGGACAGAACGCCTTACTTTATGGGGGAAGATCTCAAGTGGAAAATGAGTGAGATTGAGGATCATTTACTTAAAAACCTTCTAAAAACTAGGTTAAATAAAAAGATAAATTTTATTTAAAACTACTTATTAATTGTACAAATAATTCACTTAACTAATTATTTTTTTGGCTGAGTTTGCTTTACATCTCTCAGATTTTACATGAAATTCTGCAGAATTTGCCAGGAGAGAATGATAATTCTCTGGATTATGTCAAAATTTCCTTCAGATTTCAAATGCCCCTAACTGAAAAATAGCTTTGAAAAAGATAAAAAATTATAAAGATGCGATGAAGGCCAGTAAGAGAGCAGATAATTTGTAAATGTGTGGAAGAGGCAGCAGGGCAAGTTACTATAACAGACCAGAAATGAGTCAGAAAAAGGCAGTGACTTTTGCTAGATGGCTGTTTCTGCTAATCAGCAACTAATTAGTTAATAATTTTGACTCTAACACAGGGGCTTGCCCTTGGGCTGGAGAACCTGTGGCCAAGCAAGTCAGGCAATTTCCTGTAAAGAGCAAAAGGTGGATCAAGTAAAGGGGAAGTTCAGGAGGTTGCAGTGAGACTGCAGAGAGTGAGAGGCTCCTGCCTGGAAGACTCTGAAACCTTGTAGGGTGTGGACATTAGATATGATTAGAGATTAGATTGGTAACAATGGTGGAAACTGATGTTTCTGCAATTTCCTTTTTCACCAATCTGGTGATATGCAGATGATGTAAATCAGCATAGTTCCATTGATTTCAGTCTCGGTACACTGATTTACAACAGCTGTGGAACTGGACCACTATTGTAAAAGAGAGAGACTTTGTAAAATTATACAAGTTTTAAAAAATTTTAGTTTTTTACGTTTTAAGCCATTAATTAGCAGGGTGACATTTTGTTCAGTCAAAAACCCAGTTTTCAGTTGAAATACATTTTTGACAGAAGTTTTCAGACCAGTCCTACTATGTACTATATTTCTGCAAAGAAATACAGATTAAAATTAATCCAGAGACTATATCACAGTTACTTGTAAATAAAATACTGGTTTATTTTTCAGTTTTCATGAAGTCCTATCAAGGGACAGGGTCCTTCTTTTATCTAGGGTGATTTTGCTCACTCTTAACCCAGTTCTAGTACACGATTAATGATACCGGGACTCAAATTACATGACTTAATCTCTTATTTTTACCAAAGAATTTCTTGCATGGACTATATATAACGGCACTGAGGATGGATAACTTCAAAGATATCTACAGCGATATAATTCTACCTGCCATGCACATAATTGTCAGGTCAGGGAAGTGTAATGTCTGTAAATAATATAGTACGTAATGTCTGTAAATAATATAGGACATACCTACCATGGGAAAACTATCTTCTCTTCATTAAATAATACTTTCCAGCTGTACCTGGCTCCTTTACAGACTTGTTTGGACAAAAAATATATCACTGCTTGTCCTTCTTTATGAATCTTTAATTTTTTAATAATTGTGTTTGCTGCTTGGCTTACTTAGGATGGTACATAACCTATGAGGGTCTTTTTTACTCTGTTGTGCATCTGCAGAATTCTTCAACATAATTCTGCTTTTTCTCCTACCTTCTAAAACTGTATGTAAAACTTTCCTTTCTTTGCTCCTGAGTTACTTTTATGTTATATATCATTTGTTTTCTGTTGTCTTTTAATTGTTCATAGCACATTTTCTTTTTTTCTTGTTGCCATATAACTGCCTAGCAAAGTTGTCATGAAAGTGCCCCTGTCCGGACACTAAATTTACTTGTCCATCCATACCATGATGATATAATAACTATATTTTATTCCTCTGCACAAAAGAAGTATCCAGAGTGAGTATAATTTTTGTAAAGTTGGCATACAGTTGTATGCAATAATGTTAAAAAGGAAGAAAGAGGCCTGTTCAAGGGAAGGAGTGGGGAGATGTAGTAAGAAGAGCTGGGAGAAGGATAGGATTGAGTCACAGAAAGTGAAAGTGCCGAAGTCTACACACAGAAGATTCACCACTTTAAAAATGTTTTTTAAACCAATTTAGTTTAAACTGGTGCAAATCACTCTGTGGACACTCTTATTTCAGTTTAAGGGTTTGTCTACCTTGAAAATAAACATAAATTAAGGTAGGATGTAAATTTAAAATACAATAGCGGTTCCTCTTTAACTCCAATCATAGGCACTCTTATTGCAAAACAAGAGTGCCTTACTCCTGTCTAATTTAACCCAGGCCAGGTCTACACTAAGAAGTTTTGTTGACATAGCTATGTCTTTTACAGATGTGGGGAAAAATGCACACACTTCAGCCAACATAGATGTGCCAGCAAAACTCCCAGCATACATGCAGAAGTGCAGCCAGAAGAGTGTGTCTGTCGGTATAGCTAATGATGTTCAGGGAGGTGGTTTTACTCTACCAGCAGAAAAACTCTTTCTATTGGCATACGCTGTTTTTATGCTAGGAGGCTCTGCCAGTATAGCTATACTGGTCATGGTGTAGCTGTATCGGAAGAGCCTGTGTAGGTAAACTAGCCCCCTCTTTCAAAGTGGGTTGAGCTAAACAGGAACAAGGCAGTCTTCTGGAATAAGAGTGTCCACACATGGAGTTAATCAGAAACAATTCCATCTGTAGACAAGCTTTTAGGGTTGCATAAGAAGTTTGTACCAGTTTAACCTAAGATGTAATTTTAAACCATTTTGCTTAAACTGATACAAAAGACTATGTGGACAGTCTTATTCCAGTTTAAATCAAGCTTATTTTGATTTAATTTAAATCAATTTGGAATAAGTTTAACTGAAATAAGTCACTCTTAAAAGATTAGCTGGAGAAGTAGGATGTAATAATTGGGGAAAAAGAAGATGAGTCATAGGTAGGATGGTCAGGTGCCCGGTTTTCAACCGGAAAGTCCGGTTGAAAAGGGGATCTGACAGTGTTCGGTCAGATCTACTGACCGGACATGCAAAGTCCAGTTACCAGACACACAAAGTCCAGTGGGCGGGGGCAGCTGGAAGGTGCCACGTCACCACCTGTGCCAGCCCCAACTCAGCCAGGGTTGCCTCTTACCTGCGTTGTGCGGCTGCAGCTCCCAGCCGCGTTTCCACAGGTAAGTCCCCCAACCCAGGAAGGGGAGAGAAGGAATAGTAGCGAGCGATGGGAGGAGTGTGGAAGAGGAGTGAACAGGGGGGAGGGTAGGGGAAGTTCTTGCACTTCTGTTGGAGTGTCCGGTTTTTAAATATTACAAAGTTGACAACCCTAGATAGGAATAAGAAGTGCATTGTACAATGCCTAAAGTCATATGTAGAGGGAGGCTAAGTGACCTAAAAGAAGCAGAAACCTGGGAGATTTCAGTGAGTGTAAAAAGTTGAAGTTATAAATAATATAATGGAATGATAGTAAACAATGGAGTGAAAGGAGTGGGGGCAAGTAGAAACTGCAAGCAAGAGAAGGAAAACAATAGGAAAGACAGGGAGCACCAGAGAAGCAAGCAGTCACTTGTGACAGAGAACTCAATTTTGATAGTCAATATACAGTATAATTATTACACTTCTGCATTTCTCAAATGGGAATAGGAAACTGATAATGATGTGATAGATATCAACAACGGAGGAACTAAATACCACAGCTGAGATATGTAGGTGTGAACTGTGCAGACAGTAACAGTGAATCCAAAATCTATAATTAATTAGTACATTAACAATTCAATGAAAAACAAAATGGAAAAAAACAAAACTAAAATTGAACTTTTTTTGTAACCAACAGTGTTGAGGGGACATGGTTTCAAAGAAAGAGGGTGACCACAGAAGGACTTCTTATATCTCTGACTAGCCCATGGTGTCCTAACAGAAAGGAGACAGAAAAAAATTATCCATTTTCCCTTAACGCAGATGGAGAAAGAGAAAGGTGTGCCTGTCTCCATCCCTGCTTCTGGCAAATCAGGGACCCCCTGGCAATAGCCTAGACCATCAGGATGATGCACAATGTGATGGATCCCTTTGTGTTCCAGTCACAGCTGTCAGATGGAATTAGAGGGGTTTAAATTGATAGTAAAGAAAATACAGTAGAATATCAAGTGTATATTACAAGAGTAAAGAAAAATACATTATTAAATTGCAGGGACTACTAGTAAAATAAAGCTATAGCAGAGAGTAGATCTTCAGAGATATCAGTGTTGAGGAAGAGCAAGCAAGGAGAGAAGTTTAGAGAAAGCAGTTTTGGTACAAATATAAAACTACAGATGTATTCAATTCAGGTGTCAAAAGAGACATTCCTGGAAGGAATAAAAATAGAAATATCCAGAGGAGTCCAAGAAGTTAGTTGGCGGTACAACTAGACCAATGACTTGTCTACTCTCAGAAGTGTTTGTAAGTATAAGTATAGCTATACTGGCAAACCTTCCTAGTGGAGATGCAGCTTATACTGGCAAACGTCTTTTGCCATTATAGCTTATACCAGTTCCCCCCCAAAAATAAACTATACTGGCGAAAGGATATTTTTTGCTGATAAAATTGCATCTACTCTACAGCTACTGTTGGCATAGCTATGTCAATTAGGGATGTGATTTTTTTTCCCCACACTCCTAACAGACATAGCTATGCCAGCAAAACTTTTTAAGTGTAGACCAGGCCTGAAACTGTAATGAAGAGACCTTGAAACTGAAATTGGAGAGAAACCACTGCTTCAAATGCAACCTGTCAATGTCTTATCATCTGGAAGGGAACGTTATGTCTCACATTTAGCTAGCATCCTTTGTTCTCTTAAATAGGAGAATAATCTAATTATGACACTCCTGTCTGCCTGCTTACTTAATCATATATTATTATTAGATGGCAAGCATCGTGCACATAATAGAAGACTCTGATCCTCAAGACAAGAGTAATTTCTTATTGCCTGTGATAGTGTTGTCTCAGTCTCAATTTTTTTATTCTCTCCCTGTCCTGTTTTCTTCTGCTCTGTATGTAGAGGTCTGTATAGCAGACATTCCAGCCTTGGAAGGATTCACACTATATGATCAAAATTATAACCACTTCTGCTGTGTTGCAAGAATCCACAAAGCAGATCAGCAAACGTGCTAACGTAGGAATGAGGGAGGTGAGAGACAGGAGCATGACTGAAAGGAGGGGGAGAGACAAGGAGGTAGGTTTCCTACCTGGACTCTCCTCTCCCTTTCCCTTCCCCAAAAGAGGATCATAAATACTTTCCCAAGCCTCCTGCTCCTCACCCCTCCTGTATTTCATTGACATTTGTCAATAACTTTAAGCAGAAAAGTTTTTTTTCTAGCTATGCTCTTGAGTGAATTGATTCATGTTTTGGGGTATTTAAGTAAAGCAAGGGTTAGCGCAATAGTTTCATAGTGATTCAGTTTACTTGTTATTGTACATGACCTTTTGGAATCATTACCAACCACCCTTTCTTATGTTACCTCTTTATTAACTGAGATCCATGAAATTGTATTCTTGTCTTCTATCCAAAAAATTCTTCCGTCTGCCATTATTTTTGCATTTGTTATACACTAGTGCTACTGATTCAGTCTTCTGTGTACAGGAATCAGAATAAAATAATAATAATTCATCTTTTCTTTTTCCTTTTGACAAAATCAGAGTACTTCACAGGACTGCATAAGTAGAAGGCATGCTGACAGTTTGTCTCTAAACAAAGTATAAGAAAACTTCTTTTATACCAGTAATTACCAGCTGAGAGCCTGTGGCATTACAGTCTGCAATCCATAAACCATGCACCAGTTGTAGTTATTGTCATGTCAGGTCATACTTCTACATTTGTTTACATTTTCTACACATATTTACCAAGCGTTTGCTTGTTTGTTGTCCAGACTGTTTTTTCTCTTTTATTTCTTAACACTTAGTAACATTCTCATTCTTTCAAAAATAAAGAAAAATATTAATGTGGATCCATGTCCTTAGTAGGTTTCATCACTGTACACTTATTTAACAATTCTGAGTGTATGGAGAAACACCACATTTCTCACAACTAACTCTGTTTCTCTCCTCCCTCTGTCCTTTAATCCGTGATGGTTCATAACTGATTGTGCTGGTGTTTGAGAGAGAACATGCAAACATGCTACTGGAAGCAAGCATTTAGTGGAGATGGCAACATCAAAACTGAAGTACGGTACTAGCAGATTTGTAGCGTAAGAAACATTTTAGTGTTTTTTATATGCCATTTGTAATTGACTGCTATACTGATATTCTATAATAAACAAATAAATTAATAAAATTTAAAAGTATGGCAAATTCATGAGAAGAGTCCATGCAGGGTTCTAGGAGCAGGATGTGGCTATTGTTTAACTGTCTAATGTGATGTTGATCAGAAGGAATGCTCTTGTCTTTTGTGTCCCTTCCCTCCAGGGTAAACGCTGATATGATCTGCACTTGAAAATCATGAGTGCATTAACTGGCCTGTGTATCTGATCAGAGGCTTCAAATGAAAACTGAACATCTGCCTTAATAAATGCCACCAAACATAAATAATACATTATGGAGAGAGAAAATATTTAAATGTCCACTCTGCCAAAGGTGTGACTTCGGGTGTAACTGGCTGAAAAAATTAGCAAAGTAGAAGCCCACACAGTCCAATCCATTCTGCTTTTTAGTGGTGTTTACAAATTGAGATGGGGTACCAATGTTCACATTCAGCCTTAGATCAGACATGCTAGTCATTCAATGCTCAGAGGACTTTAAAGTTCAAGTCAGCAGCTTGTACAGTATGTATTTAAAATTCAGTTGTCCCAAACTGGTTTTTAGTAGTCCTATGGTGCTGGACAATAAGATTTTTTGTTGGACTCTGGCTTCTACAGTTTTGGTGAAACATTGGGATAATTGGCAGGATCTCTCTTCCAATCTATGGAACCTGGAGTTTATTGAATCATTGTTGCAGTTTGAAGTCATGTCAAATTCCAAACCAATCAATCCTTCTCATAGTAGACTACTATACAGTGAAGTCCAATCTCTCCTGGAAACAGAGGGTATAACAGGTTACAATGCGAGAGCCTTACTGTATTTCTGAGCATTATAATCCTTGCTTTCAATTCACAAAATAGATTATGCCCGTCAACTTCAGAGTGCACTCCTCTACATCTTCATAAGGCGAAAGCCCAAAGAGTACTTCAGGTTATATCAGAGGTGGGCAAACTGTGGCCCGCGGGACCATCCTGCCCAGCCCCTGAGCTCCTGGCCTGGGAGGCTGTCCCCTCTCCCCTGCAGCCATGCCGCCGCACAGCGCAGTGCTCTGGGCGGCAGGGCTGCAGAGCCGGGGCTGCAGAGCCCAGCCTGACCCAGTGCTCTGTGCTGCGTGGCGTGGCGGCCTGTCCTGGTACAGCCGCGTTGCCAGCCACCGGTGCTCCAAGCAGCGCGGTAAGGGGGCAGGAAGCAAGGCGAGGTTGGATAGAGGGCAGGGGAGTTCAGGGGGTGATCACGGACGTGGATAGGGGTCGGGGCAGTCAGAGGACAGGGGGGCTGGGCGGGGGATGGGGCAGAGGTCCCCGGGGCGCCATCAGGGGACGGGGGGGGTTGGATGGGGCAGGAGTCCCGGGGGGGCCGTCAGGGAGCGAGAAGCGGGGGGATCGGATAGGGGGCGGGGGCCATGCCATGCCTGGCTGTTTGGGGAGGCACAGCCTCCCCTAACCAGCCCTCCATACAATTTCAGAAACCCGATGCGGCCCTCAGGCCAATAAATTTGCCCGCCCCTGGGTTATATGTTGGAGACAACCTGTGTCAGTCTAGTCTTTTGGACAAGCAGTAGCTACAAGGTGTTTGCTGAGTGTCTTGGTTTGGCAACTACCTACCTTCATCATCAGGGCCTACAGGTAGCTTCTTATACTTATCAGGGTATGATTCATTTATCTGAAGATTACTTATTCTCCATTCAATACTCTTAGGTTGAATTAATCTGGGGAAGTTGGTCTTTGCATTATTCAAGTTGTAACACTTATAGGGGCTTCCCTAGATTCTAGGAGGGCATTAGTTTGCCTCCTGCAAGAAGAGCTGTTTACTTCAAGCAGTTGGATACACCCCACCTCCTTCTTATAAAATTATCTGAGGAAATTTCCTCAAAGAGCCCTATAGAGTTTTCCTTCCTCTGATCCTTTCCCATAGGTTTTTTCCTCTGGAGGGTATGTTCTAGTGTAGGATTAGATATCACAAGGCTTTCACATTAAAAACATTTTTATTAATGAAGTCGCATCTTGTATAGAATGTTATTCGGTATATTTATTTTTATATGATTCTGTTTCTTAGATATACATGAAAATCTTCAGTTAAATTTAAAACCAGCTATGAAGCACTTGATTTTGGCTGGTGGATTATGACTTTGGAAGTAACACAAGCTAGATAATTTGTATATTCCTGAATGCTATATAATATCTTGCAATTTTCTCATATTTAAAAACAAATAATATTTCATTGCCTGCTATCACAACCAGGAAATCCTGTGTAGCTCATGGGACATATTTACATATTTTACACTGGGAGTTTTGAAGTATCCATTAAATACAATGTTCCCACTGAAAAAAGAATCTCATACATAGACATCACTTCTGTTTTAGACTTGCCCATTTCAGAGCAACAGGGGCAGTTTGGCCAGGTTTTTTCACCTGGCTGGGATGCTGCAGTACTGAACCCGGACACCAGTTCATTTCCTGTAGCTGAGAGAGCAGATGGAAGTATAAAAATTTCCTGTAATTGGCACCTGTTATCATTCCTCTTAGGGCAGACTGAGGAACCTGTGTGCTGAATCTACATTCTTCTGGTTCTCTTGGAGTGTATACCAGAGCAGTCTAGTCCAGCATGCTGTTCTACCGCACATACCTTCCTGCAGCAAAGCCCGGAATGCATGGGCTAGCAGATAGCACATCCCAGGAGAGCTTGCATCTACATCAAATCAGGAACTCAACAATATCGTGTGACTTATCTGACCAATCACAACTAAGCAACACAGATTGAATTTTAAATATTCATGATCAACCAGAGAATAAAAAGTGTGAAAATGTATTTGTTGTACAAATTCAAATAGCAAATACAGTTTAAAAATACCATGACCTGCTTGTAAATATTCAACCACCAGAAAAAGAGGCTGAATACATTATACCAATCATTCATTACAAATTATACACTCAACTCTATCTGCGGTACAGTTTAAAAACATATAATTGACCCTAGGTTCACACGTTTATCCACGGTTGTAGAAAAACTATTGTATTATATTGGTTAGGAAACAATTTGTCATCACATAAAGACTGTGCAGAAGGAAACAGAGTTATAGTACAGTGGCATGTCCCCTCCTGCAAACTCTTAAGTTTGGACAGCCATTGTACCTTCTGGAACTTCTCCTGGGAAAATGCAGCTCTGCACCACCCCCAACATGCCTGGGTGTGCTTTAATGGCCATAAGTGACCACTCAACTGCTTTAAGATTCACTCTTTTCATTTATCTACTAGTATTTTTTTTTTCATTTATCTACTAGTATTTTTGAAAACTGAATCATAAGTATTCTATTTTCACTATTACTTTTAATTCATGGTACTGCAGCATAGCTGTGAGGCGCTACTAGGTGTGGATTTTAATGTGTCAGAGAGAAGAAATAAGAACTCATCTTTAAGATTACCTGCTTTGTGTACCAATAATCTGATCATTACTTTAAATTATTATTGCCGTTTCCAGGAACCATTCTTTCTTACACAAATACAAAGAAATGTCTATACCCAGCTATGTTAAAATGTGCATTCATTTACTGATGAATAAGGCTGCAAGTCTGTCACGGAGGTCATGACTGACACGCACACACACCCACAGCAGCAGCGGCGGTCTTAGGCCGCCCACCTCACCCCCAGCAGCAGCAGCTGTTCCGGGCCACACAACACTGCCCCGCTCCCCCCCAATTACTTCCCCCCAGCAGCAGCAGGGGTCCCGGGTTGCATGCTGCCGCCCGCACCCCCGAACACCTATGGCACCCCCTGGGCCACACCCTCCCCCAAGCACTCGTAGTGCCCCCGGGACACTTCCTGCCCCAGAGCACCCAAGCTGTAGTCAGGGGTATATAGTACAAGTCATGGACAGGTCATGGGCCGTGAATTTTTGTTTACCACCTGTGACTTGTCCCCGACTTTTACTAAAAATATCTGTGACTAAAACGCAGCCTTACTGATGAATATCTAAAACTTCAGAAAGTTTAAACAGGTTTTTATAAAAGCCTGGTTTAAATCAAGGTTGCTAATAAGAATAAGAGATCTTAAATGTATAATCTCTTTAATACTAAAGATTTAAATAAACTTGTCTGTCAATAATAGGTGGTTGAGATGGTTCCCTGTGTAATACAGGTGATTTGGGAGATGTTTCCCAAGGTATATTAATCTCTGCTAGGAAGAAAATATATATAAATAATAATTATACAGATGCCAAGCTAAAAGAAAGTGTTAGCAAGGGGATTCTTTCCCAGCTACTAGGTGATCTAAACAGGTGGGACCCATTGTCCTTAAGCAACTGATTAGAAATTAAAAGAAATTCTAGATGGGACCATATTACAGCAATACTGACTTGCCTGCTTTGCTAGTCCATGGCAGTTGGAGACTTTTATTTTAATTGGCAGATGTATTAAGTCTTTCTTCTGGTGTATAATTAGGGGGCAGATTGGACATATTGGCTAATCCATTCAACTTCTTTGTTTCTCACAGCCACATGCATTTCTTTTAGCAACACCCACTGGAAGAAGAATTGAAAAACTACTGTACTGAGCTGGTCTTCTTAATAGTTCCCCTCTGCCACCTGTTTCATACAGCATTGTTTTCTGTCTGGGGACATCTTAATAAGAATCACCAATATCACCCAGTAAATCATAAAGCCGTTTTATAAAGAGACATAATTGCAAATTTATCAAATGAATGAGGCAGAGATCTAGAATCACGCTCATTTATACAATAAGCTTTATTGTGCTAATTTTCATTGTGGCTACTAAGTTACTGGTAAATAAACAAATAATTTAATCAAATGTGAGTTAGTCAATAATTTCACTATAATGCTAGTGAAATCATATAATGTGTCTAGCTAATGTACTGCTAAAATACTTTTGCTGTATCTAAAATAAATGTTGAAGAAAATCTGATAGACAGTTTACAAGGAGTGTTGGATAATATTATGATTTTTATTAAACTAATTTTTGTCATAACAATATATGTCCTATTATAAAGTGGGATCTCCCATTATTACTTGGAATATAGTTTAATGTTTTATTAACAATAAGTTAGTGTAATAAATAACTTTTCAACATTCCTCACTGCAGTACAGCCAGCTCCAAGATCTCCAAAATAAGAACACAGAATTAAGAGGCTGTAGGTATATTTTTAACCTGAAATAAACACACAGTTGAGAGGTGGGGCCTTCCTCTCCATCTCTGTCTCCCTACTTGGCTGCTAGGAGAGAGAGGTGGGGTAAAAGATCATCTCTTTTTTTTCACTTCTCTCACATGGAATGAGGGTGGATAGCAGCTTCTGTTTCTCCAGCCAGGAGGTTTCATGTGGATTCCTCTCTCCATTCCATGTAGAGGGACACTGTAGGTCAGATTCTTAGCCCTACTTTGGCCTCTTTGCCCTGATCTGGCAACATAAAGGGGCATAAAGCAGGCTAACTGAGCCAGATGAGGATTTCCTTGGCATTGAGGAATCCCCGGATAATGTAGGGGTATGGCTGTGCAAAAATGGGGGTTGGTAGCACTGCTGCACTTAGACAATCCCTTGCTGCCAAAACATCTCCTTAAAGCAGTGGTTCCCAAACTTTAACAACCCGCGAACCCCTTTCACTAAAAGGTCTAGTCTCGTGAAGCCCCTCCTAAAAATGAATATTTCCATGGATTTTCTCTCTTACCTCAGCATAAATTATAAAAGCAGTGATCTTGGAAATATAAAATTTGTTTTTATGACATGCTTATTACACACTATTTATTATTATTTATCATTTACAGTATTTTTATTACATTATAAAAATGGCAACACTCTTCCAAGATTTCACTTTTGCAGCTTGTATCACTTTTGATTAAACCTGTTATAAGACAAGGCTCCTGTCAGAGGCGCCAATAGAGAAAAGGGGTGTGGGAGCAAAGCCCCCATGCACCCCGGGGCCTGCGGGGGCCCACGGAAAAAAAGGGGAGGGACCTGTGGGAGGGGGCACCGACGCGGGGCGGAACGTGACCCTCGTCGCCTCCCCATACTGGCATCTCTGGCTCCTAAGTTTCATCAAGGAATATCAGATGTGAAACAGCATGAAGGTATTTAAGAAGCCAACTCAAAGAGTTCCTCCTACACAAGTATTTAGGTCTTGCGCAGTCCAGGCAAACAATGCACATTACAACAAAGCTTAAACTTGTTCTTCATAATAATTTAAAAACAACACTAGCAGCCTATTTAATTTTTAAAACAGCAAAAAATATCCAACTCCCTTTCTATTTCGTAAAAGGAGTCTTGAAGTTTAAATCTCCCCAGTGTTATAGATATGCTTGCTTTGATCTGCTTAGCTCTTGAAAGTCCCCAAAGCTCCGGACTGCTGGCCCCGTGCTGCCCAGTGTCCCTATGAACGGCTCTGTCCGCCACTAGGGAATTTTTTCCCGAGACCCCCCTGTAACATTTTGTGAACCCCCAGGGGTTCATGAACCCCAGTTTTGGAACCACTGCCTTAGAGTGACAGGTAGCTGGGCTGGATGTAGAGGATCCCTGAGGGTTCTATATGTTGCAGCAAGGCCAAACTAGATCTCTGCCAGCTCCAAGACTGGGAAACACAAATATGACATTACACCACTTTGCCACCACCACTGCAAATCGTGTGCCGATCACCTTTGAGCCAGACTTGATGGTGAGCCAAATAGCTCTTATGCCACTGCCTCCATTTGCTCATCTTTCCTTGGTCTGTCTGATTGTGGAAAGCTCTAGCCTTTATTACCTTACCACATTTCAAGAAACTTAATTTTCAAAACTGTAAATGATCTCAGGGCTGTTGAAGTACATTACTTATTCACAATGAACCAAGTTCTGATCTCAATTAAACCAATGTAAATCCAGAGTAACTTTACTGACTTTGGTACAAATGAGATAGAATCCCTCCCCCATGAATATGTAAAGTATTCAAAGTGCTAGTGCTGACAATGCAACACCTTTAAAATAATTTAGTGTTGTTGAAAAGAAAACAAGAGGCGCACGGACAAGATGTTTCACTTTATTATTGTCCTGTAATAGTCAGGGCCAGCTCCAGCGTTTTTGCCGCCTCAAGCGGAAAAAAAAACAAACTTGCTGCCGAACGGGGAGGCAGAATCCTGCCCACCGAACACGGAGGCTGAGCACGAAATGCGCTGTGACGGAGCGGCCGCCGAATTCCCGCCACCACCGAGGGTGGATTGACGCCCAAGAGCCTGATGTCCTGCCGCCCCTTTACACTGGCCGCCCCAGGCACCTGCTTGGTTTGCTGGTGCCTGGAGCCAGCCCTGGTAATAGTATAGTTGGGTCATAAATTCAGACATGAAGAATGCGGCTTTTCTTAGATTGTGTACCTTATTTTTTATTAAAGAACATGTGTGTGAAAAGAAGGCCTGCATGAGAAAGAAATCACAAATGTGAAAATATTGCTCCTGTCTTACTTTCAGAGGGTACTGTGACATATTTTATTTTAGATCTCATGAAGTACCAGTTGGCAAGATAAAAATGCCTAGGGGGTTTACACATGCAATTGTATTAGGAACAATTCCATGCATTTTCTATATATTCTCCACTGCCCTATAGATGTGAACACACCCCCTAGCATAGCATAATTATAAAGGTAATTAATATAATCCCTAACTCTCAATCTTTATTATCTACAATATAATTAACAGCTAGAGACAAGATTTTAAACATCTGGAAAAGCTAGGAATGAGTTTATATCGTCAGGACAGAAATTAGTTTTCAAAGGGTAGTAAAAAATCCATAAGAAGTCACTATTCATGAAGGTTTCAATTCAGTGCCTTAAAGAGGCACTTAGCCAGGAGGCAAGAACTAGTAATCAATACTACAATTTACAAAGTAGTTTTTTGACAAACTCTGATACTTAGAACTATCTAATTGTGTCTCTTTGCCATTGTCATTTAATAAGTTTTCAGTTTTCCACTCTCCCTCCCAGTCTCTAGTGAATTCTAAGGAATATTCTATGGAATAGCTTTTTTTAATTTTGTCCACTCTCATACCGGACATAACTCCATTAACTGAATATTCAACAACATTCAGTGAAATGCTTGTATTTCACTTATTAAATTGTATGAAGACAGAGGGGTAATGTTTGTTTATGCAGAGGTTTATTGTTTTCCTTGTTAACATCTGCCTTTTTCTCTTATCTCAATCCCAGTGAAATCTTACTAGATCTTAATTGGTGCCTGAACTGCACAACAGCTATCTACTTCTTTCTTTTAAGATAACCATAGTCTGAAGTTGGTGGCCATGTATGAAACAACTGTCCATATGCGTCATTTATTATTATTCTTCAGCAAAAATATCCCAGGAGGGCTAAATTAGAGTTCACTTACTTTAATCTTTGCCAACGCAGTTGCCCAGTCTCAAATCAGTTCCGCTCTTTACATTTGTAGGACAGTTATTTTAAATATCATTGTAGGTTTCTGCAAATATTAGTGTGGTTTTGATGCAGCAAATTTGGCTTCTATTCCAAATATAGCCTGGGATTATTACAAGGTTTGCCTGACTCTGTGTTCCTCCTTCATCTTTTGGTGCCAGGATGAGTCTATGGAAGTAAAATATTTAAAAATGCTTAAGGTGCATTCTCAGAAATGACATAGGCTCCATCCCATTGACTTTCAGTGAGACTAGGCTGATCTATACTTAAAAAGTTTTACTGGCATAGTTATATCAATAAGGGATGTGATTTTTTTTTTGTTGTTGACATAGTTATGCTGGTAAAAGCTCCAGTGTAGGTACATAGCTGTACCAGTATAAAGCATTTTATACTGAGATAGCTTATTTTCTATCCCAAATTGAAATAAGCAATAGCAGCATAAGCACTCTTTTACTCTTTTACTCTTTTTACTGCATTTACACTGCGGGCTGAGTTGGTGGAGGGAGGGGGGCGGGTTGCCCCTCAAAACTAGTTAAAGTCACAAAACTTGTAAGTATAGACATGACATTAGGCTTCTAAGAGACTTTTAAGAAGGGGACTTAGGCATTTTAAAAAATTGTACCTAGTGTCAGCCCCTCACCCCCGCAGGATCAGGCCCAGTAGCATTGGCAGGAGACTAGGGGGCTTAGTGCCCCCCCAAGATCGCGGGTCCAGTGACCCTGGCTGGAGCAGGATCATGGCACTGGGACCGCAGTGGCAGGCACGTAGGGTGGGATGGGGTGCACAGCTGAGCTATGTGCAGCTGAGGTAGGAGACTAGCAGGCACAGGGAGGCGGTGGAGAGGCTAAGGCCACAAGGGGCACAAGGAGGGGGTGTAGAGGGTTGGGGCCTAAGGAGGAGGGGCAGGGAGTTAGGGCTTCAGGGAGGGGGGTGAAGCCAGTGTATGGAGGACAGACTGTAGGTGGGGGGGACTGGTGGCAGTCTGTGGATGGGTGCTGGGGGCAGTTGCTGGAGGGATGCAGGGGTCAGTCCCTCGGAGCGAGGGTGGATGCATGGTGGGGGCAGTCCCTGGGTGGGAGACTGGATGTTGGAGGGGGAAATCCGGGGGGGGGGCATTCTGCCCTGGACAGGGTATTCTGTCTCTGCATGGCAGGCATGTGTGCCAGCCCAGTGTCTGTGGGAGGGTGTCCGGATGCTGGGGGGACAGTCTCAGGGAGGTTGGGTGATGGGGGGCATTCCCTGGCTGGGGAGCAGTCTGGAGAGGGGCTGGGGGGCACTCCCTGGTTTGGGGGGGGGATGGGTGCATGGGGGGAAGTCCCTGGCTGGGAGGGCACACTGCATTGGGCAGGGCTCCCTATCTTTGCAGGCAGGCTCTGCAGCCGCACTTTCCGGGTGCTCAGCCCAGCCGCACTGCCAACAGCAGCACAGAAGTGAGGGTGGTAGTGAAGCATGCCATGCCACCCTTGCAGTAAATTAATTTTAACTGTAAATGTTTTGACTTATTTTCTCATTTAAAATGCTCTTTGTAGACATTTGCCAGTGTTAAAATGAAAGGTACTATATTGATTTGAATCATATTGCTGTCATATAACAAATAATAAACCTTTTTTTTTTGGTAGATGTACAGGTAGTATATATATATATATTGTGTGGATGCTGCCCACATAACACATAGACAGCTGCATATGCGCCCACAATGGTAAATAGGTTGAGAACCACAAGTCTAAACTGTTCTTAACCTCCAATGATGGAGATTACACAAGCTCCCTCTGTAACCTATTCCAATACCTAACCTTGTAGTTAGAAAGTTATTCCTAATATCTAACCTAGATCTCCCTTACCTCAGATTAAGCCAATTACTTCTTGTTCTACTTTCAACAGAAATGATGAACAATTTATCTCCATCCTTTTTATAACAGCCCTTAACATATTTATCAGACTATTATCAGGGCCCCCATTGGTTGTCTTTTCCCAAGACCAAACTTGCCCAGTTTTTTTAACCTTTCATCAAAGGTCAGGTTTTCGAAAACTTTTATTGTTTTTATAGCTGTCTTCTGAACTCTCTCCAATTTGTCCACATCTTTCCTAAAGTGTGGCACCCAAATCTGCACATAAAGTACTCTAACTGTGGACTAACCAGTGCTGAGTAGAATGGAACTGGTACCTCTGGTGTCTTACATACTATACTCCTGTTAATATATCCCAAAATGATATTAGCCTTTTTCACAACTGCAGTACTACCTCTTAGACTCTCCTCTCTCTTAGTTACTCTCCATTTTGTAATTGTGCATTTGACTTTTCCTTCCTAAGTGTAGTACTTTGCCCTTGTCTTTATTGAATTGAATCGTGTTGATTTCAGACTAATTCTCTAATTTCTTCAGGTCCTTTTGAATTCTAATCCTGTCCTCCAAAGTGCTTCCAACCCCTCCCAGCTTGGTGTCATCCACAAATTTTATAAACATAATCTCCACTCCAGTTAGCCTGACTTGGATACCTGGAAAGATACTGGAACAAATGATTAAACAATCAATTTGTAATCATCTAGAGGACAATAAAGTGATAAGTAATAGCCAACGTTAATTTATCAAGAACAAATCATGCCAGAATAACCTAATTTCCTTCATTGTCAGGGTTACTGGCCTGGTGGATGGGTGGAATAAGTAGACATGATACAACTTTATTTTTAGTAAATCTTTTCACACAGCCCAGCATGATAGTCTTATAAGCAAACTAGGGAAATGTGGCCTAGATGAAATTACTATAAGGTGGGTGCACAATTGATTGAAAGACCATACTTAAAGAGTAATTATCAGTGGTTTGCTGAGAGAGTATATCTAGCAGGGTCCCACAGTGGTCTGTCCTGTGTCCATTACTATTCAATATTTTCATTAATGATTTGGATAATGGAGTGGAGAGTAGGCTCATAAAATCTGTGGATGACACCAAGCTTATTACGCACTTGTTTAATTTAACACGTTATGAATAGTCTCATTGAAGGGATTACTCTCACAGTATGTAAAGTTAAGCAGATGAATAAGTCTTTACAGTATCAGGGCCCAAAGTGAGTATTAAAAATTACTACAGTTTTTCTTGAAATAGTGTACTACCTAAATGTAATTGAAATTCAATGCAACATTTTTTATAACTGAGCCATTTTTACATTACACCTTTTAAATTATACTGTACTTCTCTTTCATTCAGAATTGTATGCCATGTCTTAATCATCCTATTTAAAATGTTCAGTTTATATTATATTAAAAATTTCACTTAGGTCCCTGACTGAGTAGAAATTAACACATACTTAATTGGCATACATGAGTAGTCCCATTGGGACTGCTTGTGCATAAACTTAAGCATATGCATAAGTGTTTGCAGAATTGGAGCTTCAGTCTTTTATATCTGATTGAAAAATTATGCTTGTTCAACAAATCCCTCTGAACCACATTTAATAGTTTAATTTTAACATTTTTCTTTTGTTAATATTTGTTGTAGTTTTCTTTCTTTAGAGCTTTATTCTAGCAGTAGTACTAGATAACTACATTAGGTTGATAAGGAATCCCAAGGTTTAAGTGGTAAACCTAGTGAAACAATCATCTAGTGCATTTCCTTTAAAAACAGTACTGAATTACATCATTTGAACCTTCTTGATTTAGGAAGTTCCATTTTGGAGGCTTTTTGATGCAAGGGTATTTTGGACACCAGCCATTAGTCAATTGGAATAAGGTGTGTGTTTACGTTAAAAGCAGCCAGCCAAATCCTAAGGTGGTGTAAACAACATATCTCCATTGACTTTGCTGATAAATAGGATCAGGCCCAACATTTTTATTGATTAATTTATCTGAAGATAATTGCCAATACAGAATAAACATACACTATAAAATATTTCTGCATTGTGTAAGATGTATGTGCTATTTGTCTTCAGAAATGAAGGCTATTTCTGATAGGTTTGTAATTATTTGCAAAATATCTCATGGTCTTAGTACTCATTTTTGGCTGAAGGCTTGGAATCAACGTCTGCCTGTGGGTTTCATTTAGAAAGAGCTTTGTTCATCTATTTAGACTTCAGTCCAACAGAGTGTTCAGCTCATGTTGACCATTATGCCCAACATCAATGTGACTCCGCGTGGGCATAAATGCTTATGTAAATGGATCATTTTTCAGGATCTGGGCCTTAATTTACATACATCTTTATAAATTACTCATAAAAATATAAACATATCCCAACTCCTGCAAGACTGTAGGGCAAAGGTACCCTTTGTGTAAGCAGGTTCTACTAAAACTTACTTCAACTGGGCTTGTGCCTGCTGACACCAATGCTGAAGTTGGGCCAGTAACTTTTCTTTTTGTACACTCTATTTTATTGCTTGGAGGATATGGACTTCCCACACTGAGAAATATTACTTTAATTCATTTTACTTTAAAACAGGTTCCAAAACTCCATAATGTAATACAATAAGTATCCTGATTCTAATTTTACAAGAATTAGACTTACAGACTTGTGCTAGTAAGAGACATTCAGGTATGAATGATCACAAATTAATAATTCTAGGAGAGAAGCCAGTGTTAAAAGACAGATCTTTAATTTCACCAAGTTTGGGCCAAATGTGTCCTTGTTGTAACTCCCATTAAGTCAGTAGAAAGACCAAGAAAGAAGTTGACACATTTTGCTCAACTAGGCAGTATAAAAGTTCAAAAGGTAAAAAGCATTTGTCATCTTGAATCCATTATCGTAAGTGTTTTTGTTTAAGTTTTTAATTACATTTGGCATTTCTGTGCTGGAGGTGCCATCTCTTTGAAAAGAAATGTCACTTCTGACAATAATAGTATGAGAATGTAATAGAAAGGAATGTAAGCAAGTTCTCATCCTGCTTTAACATGGTTTTTGCTATCCTAGAAGAACATTAATGGTTCAGTTGTGCCCTGTTTTGCACAGGTGCACCAGATGGAAAACGAGCAGATGGAGCCTCTTTTCTCTCTCCCAACACTCCTCTCAATTTTATGGCTGTCCTTGTTCTCAGGAAGCAAAAGAACTAAGGCCAAGATCCACAAAGGTACTTAAGGTACCCCAGACTTAGGCACCTAAGACTCCAGTTTGGATGCCAAAGTGCAAGTTTGGCTCCACTGCTATCCACAGAACTCCTGCCAAACTCTGGAGGTACCTAACTCACTCGGCACCTAAGTTTTCAGGGTAAAAGTTACCTAGGCATTTATGTTATAGCCTTTTACTAAGGGGTAGGGAAAAGCTGACAGGTGAGGAGGAGCACACGTTTCAGACACAGACTTCCAGTAGGGGAGGATCTATTAATGGGATTTCACTATATCCTAGTAAAGAGGAGAGGATAGACATTGTTAACGTACAGGTAGGAACTGAAGAGAAACAGTCAAATGAAAAAGAGTCCCATTCAATTACGTCACATGAAGGCAGACAACTAAAAGATGACAAATTTTATAAATGCTTGTACAAAAATACTAGAAGTCTAAATACTAAGATGGGTGAACTTGAGTGCTTGGTATTAAATGAGGATATAGATATAATAGGTATCACAGAAAGTTGTTATGACAATTAGTGGGACATGGTAATACCAGGGTACAAAATAGATAGAAATGACAGAGTAGGTTGTACTGGTGGGAGCGTGGCACTATATGTGAAAGAAAGTATACAGTCAAATATAGTAAAAATCTTAAGTGAATCAAACTGTACCATAGAATCTCTATGGACAGAAATTCCATGCTTGAATAGTGAGAGTATAGAAGTAGAATATACTACTGACTACCTGAGCTTGATGGTGATGGAGATTGTGAAATGCTCAGGGAGAATAGACAGGTTATAAAAATAGAAAACTCAATAATAATGGAGGGTTCCAACTATCCCCATACTGACTGGGTACATATCACCTCAGGACAGGATGCAGTAATAAAGTTTCTAGACAAAATTAATGACTGCTTCTTGGAGTAGCTAATCCTGGAACCTACAAGGGGAGAGATAATTCTTAATTTAGCACTAAGTGGAGCACAGGATCTGGTCCCAGAGGTGAATATAGCTGAACTACTCAGTAATAGCAATCATAATATAATTAAATTTAACATCCCTGTGAGTCGGGGTAGGGAGAAATACCAAAGAAGTCCACCACAGTAGCATTTAACTTCAGAAAGGGGGACTACACAAAAAATGAGGAAGCTAGTTAAAGGGAAATTAAAGCAACAGTC
Source organism: Chelonia mydas (assembly GCF_015237465.2). Classification (NCBI taxonomy): domain Eukaryota; kingdom Metazoa; phylum Chordata; order Testudines; family Cheloniidae; genus Chelonia; species Chelonia mydas. Next base: position 32,686,900 of record NC_057855.1, on the reverse strand, counting down.
ACAAGAATGAAATCCCTGCAAGCTGCATGGAAACTTTTTAAAAACACCGTAATAGAGGCTCAAATTAAATATATACTCCAAATTAAAAAAAAGTAAGAAGAGACAAAAAAATGCCACCAGAGCTAACCAACAAACTAAAAAATGCAGTTGGAAGAAAAAAGACATCCTTTAAAAATTGGAAGTCAAATCCTACTGAGGAAAATAGAAAGGAGCATAAACTCTGGCAAGTAAAGTGTAACAGTTGTGACAGACCCAGACCAGTTGGGTGCAGGAGTCTGGTCCTATTGGGATCCAGGAAGTGGGCGGGCTAAAGCTCGCCCACTGCTAAAGGATCTCCCCCCAGCCTAAGGGGGAGATCCACAGGACCTGGAGGCCAACTAATCACAGGGGACAACTAATGAAGAACAGGGACGGGAGTGCGGTCAAAGGGTCAAAAGAAGGGAACCGGACGGGGACACCGAGCAGAGGACCCCGGACAGCGCCCACCGCTCCTCAAAGGCGTCAAGGGAGTCAGTGGACGCCGCCCAGAGGAACTCTGCCCGGAGGCGTGAACGGACGGAGGATCAGAAATAGGCCCCGCAGTCGCAGGAGACTCCATTGGCCAACCTCCTCACCCTGGTTTTATAGATGGCCACTTTAGCCAGGGCCAGGAGGAGGTTGACCAGGAGGTCCCGCGACTTAGTGGGGCCACGGACAGGGAGTGCGTAGATAAGAAGGTGAGGGGAAAAGTGCAACCAAAACCTTAACAAAATATTGGTGAGGAGCCGGAATAGGGGCTGCAACCTGGCGCACTCCAGGTAGACGTGCGCCAGGGTTTTGCAGGAGTCTGGTCCTATTGGGATCCAGGAAGTGGGCGGGCAAAGCTCGCCCACCGCTAAAGGATCCCCCCCCAGCCTAAGGGGGAGATCCACAGGACCTGGAGGCCAAAAAATTACGGGGGACAACTAATGAAAAACAGGGACGGGAGTGCGGTCAAAGGGTCAAAAGAAGGGAACCGGACGGGGACACCGAGCAGAGAACCCCAGACAGCGCCCACCGCTCCTCAAAGGCGTCAAGGGAGTCGGTGGACGCCGCCCAGAGGAACTCTGCCTGGAGGCGTGAACGGACGGAGGATCGGAAATAGGTCCCGCAGTCGCAGGAGACTCCATTGGCCAACCTCCTCACCCTGGTTTTATAGATGGCCACTTTAGCCAGGGCCAGGAGGAGGTTGACCAGGAGGTCCCGCGACTTAGTGGGGCCACGGACAGGGAGTGCGTAGATAAGAAGGTGAGGGGAAAAGTGCAACCAAAACCTTAACAAAATATTGGTGAGGAGCCGGAATAGGGGCTGCAACCTGGCGCACTCCAGGTAGACGTGCGCCAGGGTTTTGCAGGAGTCTGGTAGAAGGCAAATATACTGGCTACTGGATGAATAGTTTTCTGTTCCATGAGTGACCAGAGCGGGAGCTGCCCTCAAGCAATCAGGAACCTGCTAGAACCAATGAAGATAGGCAAGCTAATTAAGACACCTGGAGCCAATTAAGAACTTACTAGAATCAATTAAGGCAGGCAGGCTAATCAGGGCAGCTGGTTTAAAAAGGACCTCTCATCAGTTAGTGAGGGATGCAAGGAGTGGGGAGTAAGAAGGCATGCTGCTGGAGGACTGAGGAATACAAGCGTTATCAGGCTTCAGGAGGAAGGTCCTGCAGTGAGGATAAAGAAGGTGCTGGGGGGAGGCCATGAGGAATTAGCCCAGGGAGTTGTAGCTGTCACGCAGCTGATACAGGAGATGTTGTAGACAGGTGCTATCCAAAGGGCCTTGGGCTCGAATCCGGTGTAGAGGGTCCCCGGGTTCCCCCCACTCCCCCAACTCCCTATCTGACACACGTGGAGTTGACCTGGTCTGTGAGACACACCAGAGGGGAAGGTCTAATTTGGAAAGGGATCTGGCCTGTCCCCGACCCACTACGTGGGACAACAGAGACTGCGGAGATTGTTCTCTGTTTCCCCCATGCTGGCCAGTGATGAGGTTAGCTAAGTGAACGGCAGGTTTGAGCCTCTAGCAAAAGCTGCCAAACTGAGGGCTACCATGAACCTCTGATACGAGCAAATCCGCCAGAAAGCACAGGACCTACCGAGGCAGAGGAGGAACTTTGTCACACTGATGTCAGGAATGGGATTTGGTGCAGAGTGTGGCAGAAGAAGGAGGGTGTTAATAAAGAAAAAATAAGGAGGATGTATTTTCTTTTGTTTACCACAATGGAGGACGTAGTGCGGGCACTGATACAAGCCACGGCTGCCCAGCAGGAGGCTACCCGTGTCCAGGCAGCTGCCCAACAGGAGGTAGTGCGGCTGCAGCAAGAGACCAATCGCCTATTGATGGACCAGGCCCCTCAAGATCATGCTATGTTGTGGGAACTGTAAACCAGGTGAAGGCCCTTACAGAGCTGAACCGCAGCCGTGATGGGACACGGGTCATATGGGCCATCAATTGGCTGCAGAAAATGACGCTGGAGGATGATGTGGAGACATACCTCCTGGCCTTTGAGAGGCCAGCCCTACGGGAGGCTTGGCCCTGAGATCAGTGGTCTGGCATCCTCGCTCCATTCCTGTGTGGGGAGGCTCAAAAGGCCTACTATGATATGTCTGAAGAGGCTGCGGCAGACTACCCACAGTGGAAAGCAGAGATCCTGGCCAGATCTGGGGTAATGAACACAGTGCTGGCCCAGCAGTATCATGAGTGCAGGTACCATGAAAACAAAACCCTGCAGTCCCAATTATACAACCTCATCCATCTCGCCCAAAAGTGTTTACGAACCAAGTCTCAGAGTCCAGAAAAAATACTAGAGGTTCTGGTCCTTGACCGGTACATAAGAGGACAACTGCCAGACCTTTGCACCTGGGTAAGCCAGAACGACCTGTCCACCTGCAATGAGGTGGTCACACTGGTAGAGAGGTGAAGGACGGCGAGGGAACCGATCCAACCAGTTAACGAAGAGGCGCCCCAGGTTAAACTAGCAGCACCAACCTCCAGAGCTCAGGCAATTGAGCCCCCAGGAAGGCCCAGGTGGAAAAAGAGAGGGGCTGAAGGCCCACCAGAGGCAACCAAAAGTCAGAGCGCAGAGGGTAAAGAGGATCATGACATTAGACTGCCCAAACCGAGAGACCAGGGAACGCCTAGGGCCCCATACAGATGTTACACCTGTGGGGAGTGGGGACACATAGCTGCACAGAGCCCCAGTGCAGAGGAGTGTATGCAGTGTAACCTAGGAAACTGGGAAAACTCATGCTCCCTAATTCACATTGTGGGGGTTGCACTAACCCCACACAAATATACCAGGCCATTGAGGTTAAATGGAGTAGAGACCACAGCACTGATAGATTCGGGTAGCACCATCACACTCATCTCAGGAAAACTTGTGAAACATAATCAGTTACTACAGGCAAAACACCCAGGGGTGACATGAGTCCATGGGGCTGTTAGTTACTATCCCACCATCCCGGTAAAAATTGAAATCCAGGGGAATGCTACAGAGGTAGCAGCAGGTGTAGTGCCTAAACTCTCTTACCCGGTGCTCATAGGGAGGGACTTCCCAGGATTTGATGACTTACTCCCAGTAGGGGGACTGGAGAAAGGGGAGGACCCTGAAGCTAGTGAGGCGTCCACAGTAGACTGTCAACCCCCAGTCTTCTCCGAAATATCCCCAGATTTTTTCTCCACTCCCAGGCGGGGCAGAAAGACGAAAAGGGAAAGAAGGGCAGCTAAGGCCTTGGAAACCCGAATACTGACCCAAAGCCAGAGTGTCGCTCTCGTAGGTAGGTGGACCCCGGCAGCTGAGAAGGAGGCCACCCAGCAGGGAGAAGCATCTGAGCCAAATCCCAACCCTAATGCCTCCGAACCGGCAGAAACAATAGAGACCAGTCCCCTAGAACTTGGGCAGACCAGCCCTGGGAGAGAAAATTTCGGATGGGACCAAGTCTAAGATCCAAGGTACGACAACATTAGGAAGGAGATAACAGAAATAGATGGGGTCCCTGTGAAATGGAAAACCCAGGGACCCTGCCCCTACTTCATCATAAAGAAGGATCTCCTGTACTGGGTTGTACCAGTACAGGGACAGAAGGTAGAGCAGCTCCTAGTGCCTCGCAAACACCAGAAGGCAGTATTAAGCCTCGCTCATAGTCCTCTTTTTGGGGGGCATTTAGGGATAGAGAAGACCCTGGCAGGGATCCTACAAAGGTTCTTCTGGCCTGGGGTGCACGAAGAAGTGTGGTGATACTGTGCCTCCTGCCCAGAGTGTCAGCTGCACAGTCCCCGTCCCCACTTGAGGGCACCTTTGGTACCCCTTCCCATCATAGAGGTCCCGTTTGAACAAATAGCCATAGACCTAGTGGGACCCCTAGAGAAGACAACCCGGGGTCACCAATATATACTTGTCATTCTGGACTATGCTACACGGTATCCAGAAGCCGTCCCCATGCGGAACACAGCCTCTAAAACAATAGCCAAAGAGCTAGTGGGGATCTTTGCCTGAGTGGGGCTACCAAAGGAGATACAGATCAAGGAACACCATTTATGTCAAAACTGATGATGGATCTATGTGTCCTACTCCATATACATACCCTGAGGACTTCAGTCTATCATCCACAGACCAATGGGCTGTAGAAAGTTTCAACCGAACTCTGAAGGTTATGATAAGGAAGGTGGTAAGTTGAGACAGGAAGGATTGGGACACACTACCATACCTTATGTTTGCCATCCGGGTGGTACCTCAGGCCTCAGCTGGGTTTTCTCCCTTTGAGCTATTATATGTGTGCCACCCCCAGGGCATCTTGGACATAGCCAAGGAAATTTGGGAGGAGGAGCCCAATGAGGGGAAGAATGTAATTGAGCATGTGTTACAAATGAGGGAACAGATACAATAAAGGGGGATTTGATAGCTGCTTTCAACTACTGGAAAGGGGGTTCCAAAGAGGATGGATCTAGACTGTTCTCAGTGGAAGCAGATGACAGAACAAGGAGTAATGGTCCTCAAGTTGCAGTGGGGGAGGTTTAGGTTGGATATTAGGAAAAACTTCTTCACTAGGAGGTGGTGAAGCACTGGAATGCGTTACCTAGGGAGGTGGTGGAATCTCCTTCCTTTGAGGTTTTTAAGGTCAGGCTTGACAAAGCCCTGGCTGGGATGATTTAGTTGGGGATTGGTCCTTCTTTGAGCAGTGGGTTGGACTAGATGATCTCCTGAGGTCCCTTCCAACCTGATATTCTATGATTCTATGATAGCGCGGGTCACTCCCATTGTGTGGGAGCACCTAGAGAAGGCCCAAGAGGCCCAACAAGCTCATTACACGCTCCAAGCCAAAGTTCGGCAGTTCCAGCCTGGAGACTGAGTATTGGTGTTGATACCCACAACAGAGAGTAAACTTTTGACCCAGTGGCAAGGACCCTACGAAATAGTTGAACCCGTAGCGGAGGTAAATTACAAAGTGCGACAACCGGGATGTCAGAAACAAGAGCAAATATATCATGTCAACCTTCTGAAACCCTGGGATGCACAAGAGGCATGCGTAGCTAACCGAAAAGACCTACCCCAGGAAAATAAACCCTCTGAATAGGTGACGGTGTCTCCCAATTTAACGCCAGACCAGAAGAATGGGGTGTCTGAGATGATCTTCCGGAACCAAGATGTGTTCTCAACAAAACCGGGTCGAACAACTGAGACATATCATTACTTCATCGTGAACCCCGGGGCCAGAGTAACAATGAGGCCATACCGGGTGCCAGTGGCCAAAAGGGAAGAATAAAAGCGGAAGTAAAAAAAATGCTGGAGTTGGGGATCATCGAAGAGTCCCAGTCAGTGGTCCAGCCCAATCATGCTGGTGCCCAAACTTGATGGCACCACAAGGTTTTGCAGCGACTTCCGGCGACTAAATGAGGTATCCCAGTTCGACACGTACCCCATACCTTGCATAGATGAACTAGTTGACCATCTGGGCAATGCCCAATACTTGACTACGCTAGACTTGACAAAGGGGTACTAGCAGATTCCCCTTGCTGAAGACGCGAAGGAAAAGACTGCTTTCTCTACACCAGAGGGTCTTTTCCAATATTCTCTCCTCCCTTTTGGATTACATGGGGTCCCAGCTATCTTCCAGAGCCTCATAGACAAGCTGTTACACCCCCATACCAATTATGCTGCTGCCTAACTGGATGATGTGGTTATTCATACCCCAGACTGGGAAACCCACCTAGAGAAGGTGGAGGCAGTCCTCGATACCTTCAGGCGAGCTGGCCTTACAGCAAACCCTGCCAAGTGTGCCGTAGGGTTTACGGAAGCCAAATATCTTGGCTACATTGTGGGAAAAGGTTTGGTAAAACCCTAACTAAATAAGTTAGAGGCCGTCCAAAATTGTGCCCGACCAAGTCGCAAGAAACAAGTCCGTGCATTCCTAGGTGTGGTGGGGTATTACCGATGATTTATCCCCCACTTTGCCACAAGGGCAAGCCCCCTGACAGACCTAGTGAAGGCCCGTGGACCTGATCTGGTGAGATCGTCTGATGCAGCAGAGAGAGCATTCGCAGACCTACGGACTGCCCTTTGCAGTAACCCCATACTGATAGCCCCAGATTTCACCGAGGAATTTATCCTGCAAACGGATGCATCAGAAGTAGGTTTGGGGTCCGTCCTATCGCAGGTGGTCACGGAGGAGGAACACCCAATTCTCTACCTCAGCAGGAAACTCCTGAGGGAACAAAAATATGCAGTGGTGGAGAGGGAGTGCCTCGCCATAAAATGGGCCATGGAAACGTTGCGCTACTACCTGCTCAGCGCAGATTTGTCCTTGTGACTGACCATGCCCCTCTTCAATGAATGCAGCGGAACAACGAGCTACAAGAGAAGAGCGCAACGGTGACCAGATGGTTCTTATCTCTCCAACCTTTCCAGTTCCATGTGCAACACAGAGCAAGGAGCTGTCAAGGCAATGCCGATGGCTTGTCACATGTGCACTGTCTGGTGTCCCAAACTGCCCAACCCCTTGGTGTTGAGCAGGGGGGAGGGATATGTGACAGACCCAGACCAGTTGGGTGCAGGAGTCTGGTAGAAGGCAAATATACTGGCTACTGGATGAATAGTTTTCTGTTCCATGAGTGACCAGAGCGGGAGCTGCCCTCGAGCAATCAGGAACCTGCTAGAACCAATGAAGATAGGCATGCTAATTAAGACACCTGGAGCCAATTAAGAACTTACTAGAATCAATTAAGACAGGCAGGCTAATCAGGACACCTGGTTTAAAAAGGACCTCCCATCAGTTAGTGAGGGGCACAAGGAACGGGGAGTAAGAAGGCATGCTGCTGGAGGACTGAGGAGTACAAGCATTTTCAGGCTTCAGGAGGAAGGTCCTGCAGTGAGGATAAAGAAGGTGCTGGGGGGAGGCCATGGGGAAGTAGCCCATGGAGTTGTAGCTGTCACTCAGCTGATACAGGAGAGATAGACAGCTGCTATCCACAGGACCATGGACTGGAACCCAGTTTAGAGGGTGGGCCCGGGTTCCCCGCATCCCCCCAACTCCCTAGCTGACCTGGTCTGTGAGACACACCAGAGGGGAAGGCCTAATTTGGAAAGGGATCTGGCCTGTCCCCGACCCACTACGTGGGACAACAGAGACTGCGGAGATTGTTCTCCGTTTTCCCCATGCTGGCCAGTGATGAGGTTAGCTGAATGAACAGCAGGTTTGAGCCTCTAGCAAAAGCTGCCAAACTGAGGGCTGCCGTCAACCCCTGAGGCTAGCAAATCTGCCAGAAAGCACAGGACCAACCAAGGCAGAGGAGGAACTTTGTCACACAGTATAATCAGGCAAGCCAAAAAAGAATTTGAAGAGCAACTAGCAAAAGACTCAAAAACTAACAGAAAAAAAGTTCATCAGAGGTAGGAAGCCTGCCAATCAGTCAGTGGGGCTATTGGAAAATCAAGGTGCTAAAGGAGCATTCAAGGAAGACAAGGGTAATGCGGAGAAGCTAAATGAATTCTTTGAAATGGTCTTCACTGCGGAGGATGTGAGGGAGATTCCCACATCTGAGGCTTTCTTTTAAGGTGACAAATCTGAGGAACTGTCCCAGACTGAGGTGTCAGTAGAGGTGGTTTTGGAAGAAATTAATAAATTATACAATAAGAAGTCACCAGGACTAGATGGTATTCACCGAAGAGTTCTGAAGAAAGTAAAATGTGAAACTGCAAAAATTCTAACTGTGGTACCTAACCTGGTGCTTAACATACCCTCTGTACCAGAAGACTGGCGCATATCTAGTATGATGTCAATGTTTAAAAAAAGGCTCCAGATGCAATCCTGGCAATTACAGGCTGGAAAGCCTAACTTCAGTAACAGGCAAATTGTTTGAAACTATAGTAAAGAACAGAAATATCAGACATATAGATGAACATAGTTTGTTGGGGAAGAATCAACACAGCTTTCACAAAAGAAAATCATGCCTCACCAATATATTAGAATTCTTTGATGGTGACACCAAACATATGGACAGAGGCGATCTAGTGTATATAATATACTTGGACTTTCAGAAAGCCTTTGACAAGGTCTCTCACCAAAGCCTCTTAAGCAAACTAATCAGACATGGGATAAGAGAGTCCTCTCATGGGTCAGTAACTGGTTAAAAGACAGGAAACAAAGGGTAGAAATAAATGGTCAGTTTTCAGAATGGAGAGAGGTAAATAGAGGTGTCCCCCAGAGAGCTGTGCTGGAACCAGTGCTGTTCAACATATTCAGAAATGATCTGGAAAAAGGGTGAGGTGACAAACTTTGAAGATGATACAAAATTATTCAAGGTAGTTAAGTCCAAAGCTGACTGCGGAGAGTTACAAAAGGATCTCACAAAACTGGGTCACTGGGCAACAAAATGGCAGATGAAATTCAGTGTTAAGTGTGAAGTAAGTCACAGTGGAAAACATAATCCCAACTATACCATACAAAATAATGGGGTCTAAATTAGCTGTTACCACTCAAGAAAGAGATCTCTGAGTCATCATGGATTGTTCTTAGAAAACAACTGTTGAATGTGTGGCGGCAGTCAAAAAAACCGAACAGAATATTAGGAACCGTTAGGAAATGGATAGATAATAAGACAGAAAATATATAAATCCATGGTATGCCTACATATTGAATATTGCATGCAGTTCTGGTTGTCTTAAAAGTGCAATCTAGATCTAAATGTTTTTAAAATAGTCAAATCACCATTCAAGCAGAATGGTCACTGGTTTACAGTCTCTCATTGGGTTTTCACACTCCCAGTGTCACAAATGACGTTTTAGCAAGATGAGTGACTATAATACTCGGCTCAGAAATACCAATTGTAAAACTATAAAATATATGTTTATTCAAGGCTGCCATTTCTTCTTAGCCTATCAACTTGTAAATTCTTGGGACGGTTAAGATGGGTTTACTTTAGTTTTCCTTTAAAAGGGGCAACTACTACTTGTAGTTACCCTGTATTGCAGAGAACCTGTGGGATGATTGGCTTGTGTCACCAGTTTTGGGAATGTAGTGGGATATTATTTGGGGATGGTCATTATGTCTTCAACTAAACCATGATTGTATGTGTGTTTAAGTGAAAAAACTAGTTATGTATTTTCTCTGTTTACCTATTAAGTGTTCTGTAAAAGAACTCTGTAGTTAAGCCTGACTGGCTAATTATAGTGAAATTTTGCCCAAAGGAAGCTTACAGAATAAGTCAGTAAATGCAACTGGGCAATACTCTTATAGTACTGTGATACAGGAGGGCCAGGGAGCAGTGGTCCTATTGGGATCCAGGAGCCAGGGAGCAGTGGTAGAGTGTTAGAGAGGAAATATATAAGCCCTAGGCTAATTAAGGTGTGGTTCCCTGTTGCCTAGGGAGGGTTGCTACAGGTGAACTGGAGTACCTGTTGTCAATTAAGGCCCTGTCAGGAACCTAATAAAATCCCCTGCTTCAGGCAGTTGGAGGAGAAGGAGAAAGAGAAAGAGAAAGGACTGGAGCTTGGAGGTGTGTTGTGAGATTTGGAAGACCAGAGAATTGAAGTAAGGGAGACCCTGCCCCAGCAGAACAGGGAGACTCCCTCCCTGCAGCATCTAAGGACCGAGGGTAACCCCACCTAAGGGGGATGAGGGTAAGAAACCCACAGGGGTTGTGAGTGGCTGGGACTCAGAGCGAGGAGCAAACCCAGAACCCTCCCCCACTTCCCTCCTCTGTCACCTTCCCAGGTACTATCAGGGCTCTCGGCGCCCAAGAGCAGGGGCAAGGCGTGGCGTCTTAGCACCCCCGTGCCCCAAGAAAAGCGCAGGACCAACCATATGAACATCGGCTATCTTGTCACAGTACGTTAAAAAAAAATAGCAAAAATCATGCGTGTTCTTTGGATGGCTAGATTTGATATTAAAAATATATATGCTAAGCTTTTGTTTAAACATATTTATTGTCACTGTAGATCAAATATCTACCAAATACAAGCAAACTATGACAAATCCACACCCAGTTTCCAAGAAGGAAACATTACCTAGTGAAAGTGTGGCCTCACCTAAGTGTCTATGCAATTTGAGCTTTTGTTTAAAAATAAATAAAATTAAAGTTGAATGACACGTCAATGGGAATTGTGGGTTCTCAGCAGCTCTGAACATCAACTGTAGGTGTCCAAAGTTTGGTATCCAAAAATTTGAGAGACCCAAATTTAGATTACACTATGGAAAATTAAGCATAAGTGTTCAGGCTTGATGCCTGTGACAGTAACCTGTAAGTAATGGAGTGCTGTCTCTGGAATCTTCTTACACACAACCTGAAACAATAGGAAGGATTCTAAGGTAGAGATCTGGGACACAGCAAACAGCTAGGCTGTGGACTAGGGAAAGAAAATTCTTATTATCTGCTGGTTATTCTGGGTCAGTGACACTATGCTGCTGTTGTTCCTGAAGCCTTGTCACCAGCTTGCCTGAGCCAGTGGGTATCTTGCAAAGTGACTTTACCTAATTTTCAGTAGTCCAGCGTCTTACTCAGGTTAGCCTGCCTAGGCCTTACACTCACACTGAGTACATCAAAAAGTCCCTCAGTGACCTAAACACAAAGTGTGGCTTTGTGGGTTATGGTAGAGGGAAGATCGATCCTTCCTTCCTCCCTCCCCTGACTTAACCATTGAACTGCCATTTGATAGAAGTAGCCAGTTTTTTTTAATTTGACCTGCTGGGCCCTGACTGGCTGCCGCCTGTTCACCAACCCTTCCAGCTGCTGGAAGATTAAGTCTTCCTGGTTCCACCAGCTGTTAACCTTGAAGGGCCTTTCTAGGCAACCCTGGAGGTCCAAAACTCACTGTCCTTTTCTTAAAGAGCTGTCGTGTGACTGGAGGATCCTCAGAGTGGTAGATCACAAATCCACACGCTTCATAGCAGCACAGTTTGCTGCACAGGTCTTTCTAATTCTGTCCCAATCCCAGGATAATGAAAACACACTGGTTCCACTGCAAGAAGGACCTTGGAAAAAAGGAGGTAGGATTTACCCTAAGGGAGCTGTGAAATGCCTCCATTCTTCTTCATGGGTTGGTAACAATGAATCCTGTCTATCCAAGGGCTTGTCTACACTTGAAACACTACAGCAGCACAGTTGCAGCTGCACCACCCATGTTGACAGAGGGGGTTCTCCCATCAGTGTAGGTAGTCCATCTCGCTGACTGGTGATAACTAGGTCAACAGAAAGTTTTGTAGGGATTGAGATTAGTCCTCCAGCCTGTATATGCTAATAGGAAAAAAAAGAGGATCAGGAGTGTGTGTGTGTGTGTGAGTAAAAAACTCATTATTATTATTATTTATTATTTATTTATATTACCCACCAATGTGTGAGGTACCTCTCAATATACAGAAAAGAGATGGGGTGAAATCTTAGCCCCAGTGAACTCAATGGGAATTTTGCCATTGACTTCAGTAAGGCCAGGATTTCACCCATAATCCCTGATTTTTAGGAAATTGATTTCAGACAAAATACAATAGATAAGTAACAAGATGTATAGAACGAATAAGCAGAAGACTAATCAATGAATTTCTTGTGGGTATTGCAGAAGTAGTGGGTATTCCAGAGGGATTTAAATTAGGAGAGGGTAGCAGCTTCCAACTCAAGAAAGATCAGCGTTCCATATATAAAAGGAATTGTGGAAGGATGTGCACAGATATGAGGAAGACGGGCAAATGGAATGTCAAGGCCGGCATTGCTGATGAAGCAAACTAGGCAGGGTGACATAAGAGACTATATCAGATAAGTACAGAGAAGGCAGTTATTTATAGCTGGTCTACACTTGGCTTTTTTCAAATCAGGGTAAGCGGTACCTGGTACATGTCAGTGCTTTGTACGTACTATGGATTTGCACTGGTAGAGCTACTGTGGTATAACTTCACTGAGGGAAAACCCCAGTATAGACATTTGTGCTGCCAACTCTTGAGATTTTATTGCAAGTCTCATAAATTTTAAGTGTTTTAAAGCCCAGTTGCTGGAATTCTCATATTGCAAGAAAATCTCAGCTTTCATTTTTTAAAAGTAAGTTCCCAGCCCTCATGTTTGCTATAACAGAGTGTCCCTTTAAGTCCAGGGAGCCTGCCATGGACAGTCCTGTTCAATTTATCAGACCCAGCTGAGAAGGGGTCAGGTTTTTTCTATTAAAGGTGACAGGGCTCAGTTGAAGGGGGGCTACAAGAAGAAGTTACCTCCTGCGACTAGCTGTGTGTCAGTCAGCTGGCCAGCCTCTGGATCCTGACAGCCTGTGTAAGTTGTGAGTTTTCTTTGCATTAATAAAACAGTGCCCTGGAAGAAAGGCCTGAAAGACTGGGCATGACAGTGAGTCTTTATTGGGAAGGTTGGGAGAATTGAAACTGAAGGAAAAACTCAGTCAGCAGCTAGCCCAACTGTGTAATGCAGCTCTGCTACAGATGCAGAGAAAAGCGTGAAAATGTGAAGCAAGTGCACCCCAAAAACTCAGAAACCAGAAAGCCAATAAAAAGAAGCCAATACTTGCTATTTTTAAAAATCACAAGATTTTTAAACAAACCTTATGATTTTTAGAGGCTAGCCTCTTGATTTTTGAGTGTTAACAGTAGTGGTATCTATTTTTCCTGATTTGTGAAGATTGACTTATTTAAAGTAATACTAATAAGATACTAAAAGGAGAGAGTCTAACACAGCTGCTCAAGCACGCTACATAGTATTTTAAAAGAGATCCAGGAAAATGACTATTAAGCAGGGCCCCTTGTATTTCACAGTTCCGTGGCCACTGGATTCACCATTGAATTAATCTCTTGCCTCAGTTATGCGCTCGATAATCTGTTTTAATTGTTTTTCAAACAAAAAAAATCTTTCTAGCCCCCCCTTGTTGCAAAGTGAACCTTAAAACCCTTAATTGAATGTAAAATGATGTAGTTATTGAAGGGAGCTGGAAACTATAGTTCTAAGAGATGGGAACTGCTGCATTCATCTTAGAGTATCAACTTTGAAACATAAAGATAACAATTTAAATGTCAACACTTAACTCTTTAATTTTAAGGTTGTTAATTTGCTTATTCTGAAACACCTATCTAGTGAACTGTACTCCCATTTTTCATCAGAGCCGTTCATTATTCAGATCATAATCAGCATTTTTAGTTGAAATTTTCATTTAGAGCAGTAGTTCTCAAACTTTTGTATTGGTGACCCCTTTCACATAGGAAGCCTCTGAGTGCAACCCCCCCCTTAAATATATAAAAAGTGTTTTTAATTTAAAACACCATTATAAATGCTGGATGCAAAGCAGGGGTTGGGTTGGAGGCTGACAGCTTGCGACCCTCCCATGTGATAACCACGCGAGCCCTTGAGAACCTCGCAACCCCCAGTTTGAGAACCCATGATTTAGAGTATGTAAACAGTGCATCTTCATTATATGTATTTTAAATTTTATCCTTTGGTGCACACAAATCTGCTGCTAAATGCAGAATGAAAAAGAATATTTGTAGTTATACAGGTCAAGATATTAATTCAACCTCAGGCTTAAGGGCATAAACAGTTTTCATGCAGGGCTAAAGAAAGAATATTCCCTGCATATACAGTATTTCACACTTGTCTAGGTGCATTAAGGTGTTTGGGGTTTTTTTTGTTTGTTTCCTTTGAAGCATCAGATATGACCATTGGGAGTAGCTATGGTCTGATCCAGTATGACAATTTATACGTACTTAGAAATGAAATAGTTGTTACATAACCATAATCCTGAATTTTAGAAGTATTATATCCACTAGTATTTGATGTTTAATTCTTGCCAATATCTTCTTTTCAATCATAGGTAATTTTCAGATGGTGGAAAATCTCTCTTAGAAGTGAATTTCGTGAAACAAAGCCTGGGGAACTCAAAGAATCTCATGAATACTTCTTGGATGATCCATCTCTTCAGAGTAAGACTTAGAAAAAGACTATATACTTATTGTTGCAGACATGGAACTTCTATGTAATAATCTGGGAACACTGTTCTGTAACTTTATAAAAATTGTATGTTATAGGTTAATGAAATAGCTTCTGCTGGGTTATTCGGCTTTCCAATATGAACGTATTCATTTCAGTTAATGAGGGGCTATTGGAAAAAGAAGCAGAAAGGCAACACAAGCTCTAGATAAGCTTACTTCCAACAAATCCTAGCAGGGAGATTACAAGATAGTGACAATGTTGTTATCGGTTAAGATGCTACTTTCAGATTCCCACAATAATTCAAAGGGACATGAAACAGTTAAAAAGACTTTAGGAGGGGAGTTCTCAGCTGTTCCTGGGGAGAACAGACTTTCAGGGACATAGAAACAGGTCCTGTGGCAACATCTGAAGTAGTTGAGCCCTTCCTTAACTAGATATGTGTATAATCCGTTTGTTTTAAGATCTTTTTCTCTGAAATGCTTTGGTTCTAAATCAATGCTTTTCAACCTGTGGACCTCTGGGGGTCCACAGACTATGTCTAAGGGAGCCACAACAGATTGTAATTACGATAGAACAGTGGTTTTCAGCTTATGGCCTGTGGGCCCCGAGGGGGTCTGCAGACAATACCTAAGATTTCCAGAGTGGTCTCCACCTCCATTTGAAATTTTTAGGGGTCTGCAAGTGAAAAAAGTTTGAAAACCACTGTTCTACATAAACAATACTTTGTTTAAAGAAGGCTATCTGATCATTGGACACCATGGTCGTAGGTCCTGGAGGGAACAGAACAACAGGGACTGAACCTAACTGAGACCTGCTGAGGTAATCCTGGTTAGTACCTGGAAACTGCAGCTCAAGGCTGGTCTAAGAGTGGAAGAATCACATGATTTCACTCCAAGAGAGGTAACAGCTCAACGCCTGAGATTTGAGAAGGAGTGCACTCAAAGAGTATGTCTACACAGGGATAAAAGATCCACAGCATGGCCAGGTCAGCTGACTCAGGCTTGGGTTTTGGGGCTAAAACTCTCTGTGCAGACATTCAGGCTCAGGCTGCAACCCAAGTACTGGGACCCTGCATCCTCACAGGGTCCCAGACATCAGGCTCTAGTCCGAACCTGAACATCTACACGGCGATTTTTCAACCCTGGAGCACAAGCCCTGTGAGCCTGAATCAGCTGACCTGGGACAGCCCATGGGTTTTTTATCCCTCTGTAGATATACTCAAAGAGACCAAGAGGGGACAGAGGTATAGTGACCTGGTAACTGTGACACTTTTGATTAGATGCTCCTTTGTCATGGATATGCACATGTAGAGAAATATCTTGAATGCAGATGGTATCTTCAGGTTTATCACATTTTTTTTGAATGATGATCTGTAAAGACATGTCACTTCCAAGTGATAGAACACAAGCACCACGATGAAAGATGAAAGCAATTGGTAATATAATATCAACTTCAGATCGAAAGAAAAACAAGACCACAGATCAAGTTGGTTTAAGTTATTAAGTTTAATTCATTTTAAATTTAACTCTTGTTATAGCATAATTTTTTTTAAATTTTTGTTTGTAAATGACAAATTTGCAATAAAACTGAACAAAATTGATTGCTAATTGGATCCTTGGCAGGTGCTTAAGAAGTCCTTGAATATATTAAGCTCTTTTACTGCTGATATTTTTAATATCCCTGTTTCTTCAGATGCAGTTGTCTTCCACAGTGTTTCAACTTGAC
Organism: Chelonia mydas; assembly: GCF_015237465.2. Classification (NCBI taxonomy): domain Eukaryota; kingdom Metazoa; phylum Chordata; order Testudines; family Cheloniidae; genus Chelonia; species Chelonia mydas. The sequence goes on along the minus strand of NC_057855.1, from coordinate 32,670,751 downwards.
AGTGGTAATATCAATTTTGAAAACTTGAGCTTTCTAGGAAATATGGTGTGAATGATGAGTAGCCTTTTTGTACCCTTTGTTTCCTGTGAGAAGTTGCTAACAGTGTTTACAGCTGAATTCTAGCAACACTTCCTAATGATTTATTTGACAAATGTAATTTGTTTTTCTTTTAGCACCCATAAGTAAGCTTTTGTTCAGCTCTGTAGTGACCTGTGCATATGTAATGGCAAAGGTTTTGTGTCAATGTATATACTGTTGGACCTTTCTGTGGCATTTGATACCCGTTTAATGTCACAGTGAAACACGTGTATTGGAATATCTGGCATGTTGTTCAAATAGTTAAATCCTTACCAACATATGCAGTTTTTTTTCTTCGGTGCTTCTATTTCTAGTGTTGCTAAAAACGTTTCTAGATCCATTCAAGGTTGTATCTTGGGATCTAATCTGTATTGCATTTGCATGCTTCTTTTGAAAGTACTACTGGTTTTTCTGAACTTCATCACATGGGCACTATTGAAGCCCAGGTCAGTTTGTCCCACTTACTGTAAAACGGTTTCTTCCTGTTTCCAAAGATAATAATCTCAGGGTCACTTTTTTTTATATACCACATTTTCCTTTGTGGATCATATTAACCATTATTGTATTTTAAAGCAGTCATTGGCAGTCTTGGAACTATTCCAGATCACCTCTCCAGCTGTCTCACATAAATACTAAGACCTTTTTGCATCTTTTTCTCATCTCCTGGCTTACAAGTCTTGCTACTGTTTCCCTCATATATTCACAGGTTGCTCAAAACTTTGCTGCCAAAACTGTTATTGGAACAGTGATCTAATTATTGAAATTTGTGCCAAAGTCAGTTTCAGTTGAAGTCAGTGGCAAAAATCCCCACTGACTTAAGTAGGGACAGGATTTGACCCTCAGTGTATGTAGTACGTTCTGCTGACAGTGCACTCTTTTAGGCCAATAGCTAAGTTTATATATAAGTTTAAGAATTAATTAGCATTTTACATTGCCTTCCCATAGTTAGTCTTTAATTTTATGGCTTTTTTTGTAACTTAAAGAGCTTAGAGATGTTAACAAAAAAAGTGTTATGACAAAATCATTTGATTTATTCTTATCAAGCAAACATGAGGTAAAATATATTCCCTTGCAAATAAAACATTATGCCTGCCACTAATCCATGCAGGCATTCAAAGCATCCAGTAGAAAGCCTATGAAAGAGTCATTTTAAAATAACCTTTTTAATACTTCCTGGTTACATAGATTTCTGTTGCAGTCTACAAACTCTATAGAGTAGTAACAAAAGTCAATGACAACCATGTACATTCACATTTAAGGCTGTAGGCTGATTTTGTGCTGTTGTAGTTTTTGTAGTAATAACAAAGGTGCATACCAGTCTATGAGCAGATTCAGTGCATGTGCTGCATAGTAGTAAATCATTGATCTACTTTCTTAACCATATAAATAGACTTGCAATTCTTAACACTGAAAGAAACATTCATATAGTATGCAGCATTAACAAGCCTCCATTATTGTGTAAAATCCGGGAACAAAATGATTTCATAATATAAGCTGGGAGAAATACCTCAAAACAGCCTTACACGTATTTTTTCAATTTTGAGACCATAAACAGCAGCCTTCTAAAATACTAATTATCCATCTGCTGAGAGTGAGTATTTTTTTTGACAGCTATGTAAGAGCATTCATTTCTCATCATAATTATCATAGTGATGATGAGAGGAGGGTGGAGAGTGTAGATTTGGTTTCTGAGTTAGTAAATTTTTATGATTTTTTTCAAGGCTGGTTTACAGCATCACTGTACATTCATGGAAGATAGTATAAGGCACACATTCTAGATCTTCACATTCCAAGGGAAGGAGATAAAATCTATTTAAGTCCCCGAAAGAATGAACAACTGGTGCAAGTCACTAAAACTATCAATTGCTCTTAGGCATGAAAATCTCAGTGAGCTCTGAGGATATTCAAACATACCCTTATGTCTAAGCCACCATCAGCTACAGAAATAATATGATAGGTATTTTTACAGAAATAAAATAAATACAGCTAAAGACATTTTGAGAGCATCCACAAACAATTCATATGTTAATACATTCATACCTACATGTAGAAAGAAACTTGCATTGTGTAATAAAAACTCATTTTTATTGAAGCAGCAAAGAATTGGATTGTAGCCTTTTGGTTAGCCATTTAGCATGACGTAGATACGTGTTGTGGACTTTTTTTTTTAATAAAGAGTTGACTCTTTGTCATGCATGAGTCTGATTACCTGGGCTATCCAGCTCTTTTGTTTTTGTGTCTAGATCTTTACAGTATTTACTAAGGGAATTTCCTCAAAAAGAGGATTACAGTAGGGGTATACTGCAACTTTTTAACCGAGTTATGAAAAAAAGAGTCATGACAATATTAATGCCATGTTCAAAGTATGGTCTTATGACATTTTAACTGGATGAGACTACTGAGCAGCTGTCAATGTCTAGCCAGATAGTATTTGGGAAAGAGAGGAGTTTCCTCAGATTCCTATCTTTGTTGCCAGGGTCTTCAGTAAATATCCTTTGTGCCTAAAGACCTACATACTGCTTTTAAAACCTATTCCTAAACATTTTGCTGTTATAGGTTATCCAACGTGTAATCAATATTAAGAAAGTCAGTCCTTAACTGCATCTTGCAACCTGGTCTCATGTTGAATAAACTATTCAACCTCAGGAGTGGGCAGGAAACATCACCTTCTCGCCATCTGGCCCATGACTGTGGAACTCTCTCCTGAATATATTAGGATGCTCAAGAACCTCAGAACCTTCATAGCAAAAGGCAAAACCCACTTCTTTGACCTTGCCTTATATTTACTAATCAAATTCTTGGCACCAGAGCCCACTGCAGTTTTATAACCTAGATCAATGGGAAGACAATTGACCATGTGCACATGACAGCTAGATGAGCATAGTATAAAAAAAACAGACAAATTAGATAACTGTAATTCCAATGAATTGATCTACAAATCTGCACATAACTGCATTCTAGACCAGTGTGATAGACTGGGACATTGGCAGTCAGACCTAGTGGTCAGAACTGGAGTCAGGAACTGAGCCAAAGGTCAGAGCCAGAAATCAAGCAAGAGTCAGAGATGGACATCTCTTCTAACTGGGAGCTTTGTGGGCTGGGCCTGTGGTGAGCTAGGGTCCACCCACCAGCCCACACTCCCTGATGGTACCAGTGAGCTGCCGGGTGGTGGATAGTGGTCTGAGGATTGCCTAGAGACCCACAGACCTAGATTTGAGACCTGCGATCCCCCACATCACCCTCAACCTGAGGGTGCCCTCTAGCCATTAGTGGGCTGGGTTTTCCAGGATGGTTCTTGGGGAAGGTCTTTACCGTATTGGGGCATGGATATTTTCTGTGGACTCCCAGGAGCATTCTTTGGGACCATAATCCTCCCAATCAATCAAATATCAGAGTTTAGTCCATTTCATTCTTGCATCAAGGATCTCTTGGACAACATATTTGTCATGACCTTGAACATGTATTGGCGGGGGTCAGGGTGGGGAGCAGTGAGGAAATATGGCCTGGTAGTGGGGCTTTAGAAAGTAATACATGAAACACCAGGTGGATTCAGAGGAGTTTAAGGTAACTAGATTGACTTAGCAGCGAATTCAGTATGGGCCCAGGAACTCTTAATCCAGTTTGAGATGGCCTCTCTGTGTGCAAATGTTTGGGCAAAAGCCACACCATCTGATCTACAGAAAAGGTGGGTCCTTCTTGTTGTCGGCAGTCTGCATAGTGCTTGTAGCTTCCTCTAGGTAGGTTTTCGGTTCATCTTGGGTCCAATGGATCTGTTGTACCCAGCGTAAGGCTGCTTGGTTGGGAGAGGTCATGGGTAATTCTGGATAAAATAGACAAAAAGGGACTCTGTCTTGTAAAGGCATGTTCTGTGTTACTGTATGTAAACTCCACATGGGGTAGTAATGAGGACTAGTCATTCTGGTGATCGTTTATGTAGCACGGTAGGTACTGTTCCAAAATTTGGTTTGTTCTTTCTGCTTGACCGTTTGACTGCAGGTGATAGGTGGAGGAGAGATGGGAGCAAATGCCCAACTTTTGGAGAACTCCATGCCAGAAGTGAGAGAAATTATGAATCACAATAGGAGATGATGCACTCCAGAAGGCCATGGAGGTGGACAATTTGATCTATACAGAGCTGGGTGGTTTTCTGGGTGGAGGGCAGGTGAGTGCAGGGGTTGACGTGTGCCATCTTGGTGAGGAGAACCACCACGCAGGGGTCAGCAACGTGTCCATACATGGACACAAGTGTCCGTGGTAAAAATTTTGAGGTCTGTGATAATTTTTTAAAAAATCATAGAATCATAGAATATCAGGGTTGGAAGGGACCCCAGAAGGTCATCTAGTCCAACCCCCTGCTCAAAGCAGGACCAAGTCCCAGTTAAATCATCCCAGCCAGGGCTTTGTCAAGCCTGACCTTAAAAACCTGTAAGGAAGGAGATTCTACCACCTCCCTAGGTAACGCATTCCAGTGTTTCACCACCCTCTTAGTGAAAAAGTTTTTCCTAATATCCAATCTAAACCTCCCCCATTGCAACTTGAGACCATTACTCCTCGTTCTGTCATCTGCTACCATTGAGAACAGTCTAGAGCCATCCTCTTTGGAACCCCCTTTCAGGTAGTTGAAAGCAGCTATCAAATCCCCCCTCATTCTTCTCTTCTGCAGACTAAACAATCCCAGCTCCCTCAGCCTCTCTTCATAAGTCATGTGCTCTAGACCCCTAATCATTTTTGTTGCCCTTCGCTGGACTCTTTCCAATTTATCCACATCCTTCTTGTAGTGTGGGGCCCAAAACTGGACACAGTACTCCAGATGAGGCCTCACCAGTGTCGAATAGAGGGGAACGATCACGTCCCTCGATCTGCTCGCTATGCCCCTACTTATACATCCCAAAATGCCATTGGCCTTCTTGGCAACAAGGGCACACTGCTGACTCATATCCAGCTTCTCGTCCACTGTCACCCCTAGGTCCTTTTCCGCAGAACTGCTGCCTAGCCATTCGGTCCCTAGTCTGTAGCGGTGCATTGGGTTCTTCCGTCCTAAGTGCAGGACCCTGCACTTATCCTTATTGAACCTCATCAGATTTCTTTTGGCCCAATCCTCCAATTTGTCTAGGTCCTTCTGTATCCTATCCCTCCCCTCCAGCGTATCTACCACTCCTCCCAGTTTAGTATCATCCGCAAATTTGCTGAGAGTGCAATCCACACCATCCTCCAGATCATTTATGAAGATATTGAACAAAACCGGCCCCAGGACCGACCCCTGGGGCACTCCACTTGACACCGGCTGCCAACTAGACATGGAGCCATTGATCACTACCCGTTGAGCCCGACAATCTAGCCAGCTTTCTACCCACCTTATAGTGCATTCATCCAGCCCATACTTCCTTAACTTGCTGACAAGAATGCTGTGGGAGACCGTGTCAAAAGCTTTGCTAAAGTCAAGAAACAATACATCCACTGCTTTCCCTTCATCCACAGAACCAATCAAAATCAAATACTGAATGACATAATGCCCCCCCTCCCCCACCACCATGTCCATCACTAAGTACGGTAATTTTGCCAAGTGTCTGTTGTGCAACATGGTGGTGCCGATCCCTGCCACCACAGTCAGGATGGTTGTGAACCCATTGGACTCACGTAACTCTACTCTGAAATCTAAGGTGATGACTGCCCAGGAGTTAGTTGGAGCCTTGAGAGGTTGCAGGAGGCTGAGGGGTTTGTTATGCAATGCCTTGGAGTGGTCACACACATTACAAAAGGCAGCATAGGCCTCCACTGTGACTTGCGAGGCCACTAGAAAGATGAGAAATTAGGCATTGGGTCTTGACTCTATCAAAATGTCCTGTGAAGGGTGAGTCATACTTCCTGGGCCATAATTCCTGGAGATCCAGGAGGATCTGAGCTGAGATAACCTACGTGAAAGGGCACATAGGTTATCTCAGCTCAGATGTCGTGGGGCTCCCTGCTTATGGCTTCCTGCTCATCAGAAGGGATCCTCTGGTCATATCAGGGCAAGCAGATTTTGGTGGGAGGCTCCACCCAGGAAGTTATGAGGTTTAAGAATGTTGGAGATTTTGGGATTCAAGCCCATCATGTCAGTGTAGTGTTCTCCCTTCTGGGACAGAGTGTCAGATTTGTATTTTTCGTTCCTGGACAATAAGAGATTACAAAGTTGTAACATGAAAAAACAGAGCCCACTGGAGTTGCTGCTGGATGAGAGCTTTCACCTTATGCAACTATTCTAAATTCTTATGGACAGGGTACAGGGCCCTTTTAAGATAGTGACCCCGTTCCTCAAAGGCAGTTTTGGTCACCAGGAATTCTTTATCCAAAATCTCATTGTTTTGTTCTACGGGTATGAGTTTCCTGGAGTAAAAGGCACATGGGTATAATAGTTGCTGAGAGCTGTGTTTCTGGGAAAATACTGCCCTGATCACCACATTAGAAGCGTCAGCTTCAATGATAAAGGCTTGTTTCGTCTCTGGGTGATCTAGTGTGGGAGTTGAGGTAAATGCAACTTTCAATTGCTGAAAGGCCTGTTGGGCCCCAGGAGATCAAAGTAACTTACTAGTTTTGTGAAGTAGGGCAATAGGGGGGTGCGATGTGCTTTGAAAACCTCAGGATGAATCGCCGATAGAAATTTGCGAATCTCAGGAAGCTCTGTAGTTCTTGGATGTTCTGTGGAACTGCCCACTCAAGATCTGCCATCATCTTACAAGGGTCCATTTCAATACCCTCGGCGGATAGGATGAACCTTAAGAATTTGAATGGAGGCCTGACCAAAAACACACTTCTTCGACTTAGCGTAGATACGATGTTGGCGAAGCCGTCCAAGGATGCAACAGATAAGCATGGTGTGTTGTTCAGCACTGTCTGAAAAAATAAGTATGTTGTCCAGGTATACCATATATTGGTTCAGAATATTTTGGAACACATTGTTAATAGAATGTTGAAATGTGGCAGGGGCACTGGTTAAACTGATAGGCTTCACGATGTATTCAAAATGTCCACAGTGGGTTCAAAAGGCAGCCTTCCTCTTATCCTTACGAGGCTATATGCACCTCAGAGGTCCAACTTTGTGTATATATTGGCATGCCCCATGCAGTCCAGTAATTCAGGAGTTAGAGGTAAGGGGTTCATCAGTTCCTAATGGTGACCTCATATAGTGTTTGGTAGTCCATACAAAGTTGGAGGCTACCATCTTTCTTCTTAACTAAGAGGACAGGTACCCCAGTAGGTGAGGTGGACTTGTAATAAAGCTCTTGGCCAGGTTCTCCTGCAGGAAGGTGCGAAGGTCGACCAGTTCAGGTTCAGACATGGCATAAATATGACCAAATGGTATTTTTATTCCCAGTTTCAGTCATAATCCCTGTGGGGGGGTAGGATTTCTCCATTCTTTTTTCAAATACATTGGCAAAATCACTGTGCTGGGGTGGAAGTTGAGGCGCAGGATCAATGAGTGAGTCTGTTGGACCAACAACTGGCTTGTGATCGTTGGGGTTCTACTATGCACTCTCTACGTCCTGGGATCAAGCAGTGCAGCCAGCAATATTCTGAAAAGAAACTGACCCTTTAGTTCATGCCAGTGAATGAGAAGGTTATGGAGGAAATACCCAGGATCAGGGGAAAATGAAAGGAGCAAATGGCACTAAACAGCAGCATCTCTCAGTGCCCTTGGATGGTGACATGCAGGGCCACAGTCTCTGTGACCACTGGCCAGCAGGATAGGGGGACCTGTCAGTTGTCTCTACTAGGTCTGGAATAGGCTTGGGCCTTAGGGGAATCTGCAGGGTCCAGACTGCATCCAGGTCAATAAAGTTATCACCTGAGTCAATCTGAGCCTGTGGTGGAGGGATTGGAAGGCAGCACCCTGGGACATGTAACTCAAATGCAGTGAATATTGATGTAATACAACTTTGAAACTTTGCTATGAATAAGAAAAATGCTGCTTTTAACCATCTTAATTTAAATGAAACTAATACAGAAACAGTTAACTTACCTTGTCAAATCTTTTTTTAAATGTCCCCTTAATTTTTCTAGTAGTTTACATTTAACACAGTACTGTAGTGTACAGTATTTGCTTTTGCGGGGGGAGGGGTCTTTGCTGCCTGATTGCATACTTCTACTTCCAAATGAGGTGTATGGTTGCCCAGTCAGTTCGTAACTGTGGTGTTCTGAGGTCCTACTGTACTGCATTTACTGCTAGGTGCCTGAGTACCAGGATCATATAGACAAAGTGGAGAGAATTCAGAGAAGAATAAAACAAAATTAAAAAACTGGAGGGATTGATTTAGCAGGAAAGATTGAAAAGGATTTAGCTGTTTACAAGTATTAAAAGAGGATGTAAACACCACAGAAGAAAAGGAATTACATGAGGTGGTACAAAGGGGTATAAGTACTATACGAATTAAGGAACGCAATTAAAAAAGAGAATGTTTGAATATAAACCAAAAAAAATCTTAATAGTGAGATCTGCTGGATTTTTGGAAGAATGTTTCAAGAGAATTATGAACACCCATAGCTTGCATAATTTAAAGTTAGCCTAGACAAAATACTTTAAAATATACTGGAAGGAAAAATCCTACATTGGCAGATGATGAATTAAATTGCCTATCCGGCCTTTTCCATCTCTTAGCTTCCATTATTCTATTTGTATTTTTTTGTGAGTATAACATATGCCAGAAGATATACATACCACTCCTTACTTAGTAGAATTTATAGCTCAAATCTGAGAAAACTAGTTTGGATTTGTAATAATTTGTTAATTGTAAATAAAACAGCTTTGTTTTGAAATGAAAGGGGAGCCCACTGTGAACATATCCCTTTCCAAATCTAAATTACAGAGCTCCTGTAATTAGGTCTTAAACAAAACACAACTCCAAAATGTACTACAGATCACTAATAAAGATGCATGTTAAAATTAAATAAACAAATAGCACATTCAAGAACGTTTTGGTTTTTTTTGAAGAACAGATGTTTAAAACAATAAACACAGGAACGATGCAACAAAATTACAAAGTTGGAACCAGTTTAAAAATGAATGCAATTTTCATTGTTTTCTAAATCTACTCATTAGTTCATAGCACAATATAAAAAACTTGTATTTAATATCTCTTACGTGCGCAAAATGGGATTGGACAGGTTTCAGCTAAGTCTTGTTGCTGCTGCTTTGCTGACATCAAAGTTCAGCAGTGAGCAGAGAAGAGTTAGAGCTATGCTGGTCAATGTCCAAATTTTGAGCATATCCTATCCTATGCAAGACTCCTATTGATGTTTGTGGTAGCTCTGTTCATGGAACAAAACTAGAATATTATATTTTATATTATAAATGCTAAGGGTTTTCAGAATTGTGTTTATCTCGAAAACATCCAGAAATGTATCTGCTTACCTTTTTAAATTGAAGTTGTTCTGTTTTTGGAAGATACATGTAAGATTATCCCTATGCATTGGGAGGGAATGTAAAGGCATTTACAAATCTCTTTCTTTGTTGGGTTTCTTTGAATCACAGTTCAAATTGCTGTAATTTTTGGTGCCAACATTCTGGAGCATATCTTCAATCTGTGCCGGGGTAACTTTGACTTCCTGGAACGGCTTCCTGACTCATTGCTCCTGTACATCATTTCCTTTCTGGAGCTTGAAGATATTGCCAGGCTTTCTCAAGTTTCACACAGATTTGAAACGGTAAAAAACATTTACAATTTATTTTAAGTATTAGTTTTGCTTTGGCACATTCTCCTCATTTAGTTCACTTTTAACACACACATCCTTTACACATGTGTACCTTTAAGATTATTCAGGTAATAAACACTATTCCCAGTATTAAGTATTTGAAGGATTGGACCCATGCTTTATAGCATACAGAGTATTTAAGATCTTGCTGTCATTGCATGGCTTTAGCAGTGCAAGATCAGGCTCCATGGAGGATAATACACTCATGTGTATTACAAAAGCATTCTTAATGGATAGTCTCAACTTTAAAGAAATCATAGAAATATTTTAAAGAAAATTACCCATGCAACCCTGCTGATGTCAGTGAGCTTATGATGATGCAGCTGAGGCTATAATTTGTCATAATGTAATATCAATTACAATTAGCAGTACAAAAATATCAGTATTGTTGTTTTCAAAATCAGCCGTATTCAAAAGTTAAGTTAGACGAATTCACCTGTGGTGTGGAGTGCTTTATTATATGGAACTATGAGGGGCTTTACCAGGTATTCGCTGCCCCTGCCAGAGGCCCCACCAACTTGGCACATCCTGCCATAAGAAGGTACCCTGCTGGAAGGGAAGAGCAGTGACTTCAGACCTCCAGAGGTTGCATAGAGAGGTGTCTCTTGATCAGCTGCAAACAGAACCAGTGAGAGTTGGTCCTCCGGTACCTAGAAGGGCTGGGAGCAGGCAGGAGCCAATCAAAGCCCAGTAGGCCAGATGAAAAGGGCTGGCAGCTTTTACTAGGAACCAGTTCTGAATGAAGCCAGGACAGGGTCAGCTGGCTTGGACTGACTAGTTTTATTGGGCCAGTCTGCAGCCAGATAATCTTCAGTGTCCTAACCCAAGAAACCTGGCTTAGCCAGGGGCCTAGCCTTGACAACATTGGCCTTGGGTCGCTATGAAGGACTAGTGTTTGTTATGGACTTTAACATCCATGTGGTTATTTTGATTTCACGTTTAATATGGTTTCTCCTAACCCCGGAAGGAGACTGGACTAAGAGCTGACCTGGCCAGAGGGTTAGGCCATTGAGGTGGCAGACCATTGCAGATGCAGGACACAAGAGGGTAAAGAGGATGAGTCTCTGCAACACTGTGAACTGACATGAATGGGCACTCTGGCAGTGAGTGCATGATGTAATATTGACCATATAATCAAATAGTATTTAGGTCTTTTCTTTTACAAAGTAAACCTTTCTTTTTTCCCTTTTGGATACTCAGAATCTCAACTGAGGAGAAATAATATTTCTAAACTATGCTAATATTCTTGTGGACATTGGGCTCAGTTATGACAGTAAAGCAAAGCATGCAATAGAGGCAATGGAATAGACTCACCAGCCCAACCAAAGCTTCTGGAGGCTTTTGCCTCATGTACATACAGTGCCTCCAGGAGTGGAGGGTGAACATGGCTGCTGTGCCATATTTGAACTGGGTGACCAGGGATAGTCAATTTTTTTTTTCCTTTTGGTCACGGTCCAAATTTCTTGGTCAAGGTATAGTCAAGATCCAGACTCCAGAGAAAATAATAAAAAATAACGATGATAATAAGCAATAAATAAAAAGATGTTGGGGTCTGTTCAAAGCATCTGGCGGTCTGGATTTGGCTCACAGTCTGCCTATTGACTACCCCTGCTGGGCACACTGTACACTGTCCTGATCACTGGGCCCAATGATTAGGGCTCGGGCAGTGCCATGACTCTGCCCCTCATTTTCTCTGAAGAGGAAACATTGACCATGAGCACTAAACTGGAGCAGTCTTTGTGTTCAAGGGAATGAAAAGACTGCTATTTCTGTGAGATTGTAGTAAATTATTTATCATTTCTTTCCCAACCATGGATCCTTGCAGGACACAGCAGGGCCCTTTTTCATTACCAAATTATCAACCCAGAGCTTTTTTTCTTCCTTTCCAAGATAAATTAAAGAAATAGGTAGCTGCGTCCTCTCATTTCCAGCCCTTACCAAATATTCTGGCTAAGTATCATGGCCACAAGTATCCTGCAAAGACTCCTATATAATATCCAGTTTTGTTACTGGTGGCTCTTGCTGTGTGCCATCTTTTGCCCTCCATCCCATTATTACTACAGTCCACCTTCTATTTCCTGTTCTTGCCAAAGACCCAGATTATCAGCAAAAATATTCTTACACTTTTAAATATGTTCACTTTTATTTGCTTGCATACTCACATGTTTATTTCTTTTCTCACCAGGTAATTCTAAGCATAAATCTCATCATGGTTTTTCTGTCCAGAATTTAGTATCTAGGTTTATTCCAATGCCAGTTTCAAAGTATTTTTACTTTTGTATTTTCACTGTGTAATATTTTAAAACAAAGACAGTGTGAAAGAAGCTGTTTTATAAAATCAAGTAAGGAATGACTGCAGTTGCCGTAATCTGAACACCACCACTCAAGCACTGCGAGTTTTTCAAAATATCAGTGTTTACTGAAATACATAACATGGTATTTTCCATCACAGTCTCAGTAGATTTCTTAGATTTACCTTGTTTGTGGATTTTAAATGGTTCTATAAAGGCAATTATTTTAATTGTAAAAATTGTTACTTATCTTTCTATGAACTAAAATAACCACCAGAGGGGGCTATATCCACGATGTAAACCTGAAGATAAACATTTCTGATGTTCTGTAACTATAGAGTCTGATTTGCTCACACTTACACTGGTGTAAAACTAGTGTAAATCCATGAGTTCTGGGGAGTTACTTCCAATTTAAGCCACTGTAATAGAGAGCATAATCTCACCAAAGTTTCTAACACTGAAAGCTGGCTGTTGTGTTATATATTCTGAAATCCACTATGACTGAAAGAAGAAAACAATAATATTGAATTGAGATTTGCACTGTATGTTTTAATATTGTGTATGAAGTACTAAAAATATTGTCTCCAATATTTTCAATTTAATACAATTACCAATTTTCTAGGCACAACAGAACAGAGAAATATAACAATCAGAAATTTTAGGAAAGCTTTTAAAATTCATCCCTTTTTCTTCTTTCAGCAATATTTGAAGCAGTATTTCCCATGATCCCTGTCTTCCTATTTTGGTCAGACAACCCAGCATATAATATGCTGGTAATATAACCACCACTGCTCAGCAGTGGAACAGATATTGGAACCAAATTGTAGTATTACATCAGTGCAATTCCATTGACTACAGAGGGGTTGTACCAATAAACTCATTGTAAAACTTATGTGAGGAGAGAATCAGATTCAGTATCTTCCAGGATCACGTATTTTAAAGATTGGATATAATGATTATACTGATGCACCCAGTCTTCCTAATAATTACTCTTTTATGATGGTTGTATCATACCTGAAAAAAACCTTCATTTACTCTTTTTGCTTATGCTATAATGGCCTATATGATTGTTTCCACACCATTCTATTTATGCAGTCATTCAAAAGTGGGAAGCATCACCCAGGAATCACAACCCATCTCCAGAACTGAATAGCTCACAATTCTTGTGAAAGCTTCTTTCAGTTGCATAGGGCCATTGGGCCAAATTAATCTGATGTAAATCCAGAGAGTCTGATAGTATAACACCACAAATAAATAGATTTGGCCCTTTTTCTTTACCACAAACACATGTATATATATTTGTGATATGATTTGTAAATAACATGGGCCAAATTTTCTGGTATAGACCGGCACAGCTCCATGGATTTCAGTGGAGCTGTGCCAATATATATCAGCGGACAGTGTGGCCCTATGTGTCCTCTTTGTCACAACAGATGGAGAAAATATTTTCTCCAGTATATTGAAAGAAACCATGACAATAATTTACAGAATATATAATACCATGTACAAGACCAACAAAGACATATAACAAGGGTCAAATCCTACAACCTGGACTCAGTCCTTACTTGGGCAAAACTTGTACTGAAGTTATTGTAAATTTACCCAAAGAAGGTCTGTGGGATTTTTTTCCCAAAAGATCACATTCTTATATATAAAGCTAACTTAATATATAGTGGGCTGAGTTGCCCTATGCCGGGTTTTTGCAAACAAAATGGTCAGTAAACATTGAATATGTCTGGCTATGTTTGTTTAAACCAGATTAACCCTGCCTACTTTCTCTTATAAATAGATATGCAACTCTGACACACTGTGGGAGAAAATTGTGCAGAATTTGTGTGGTACAATTACCCCTGAAATGAGAGCACTGGCAGAGGAAGTGGGTTGGAAGCAGTTCTTCTTCACAAACAAGCTTCAGCTTCAGCTGCAGCTCCGAAGAAGGAGGCAGAAACAAGATGATTCAAAGACTAAATAAAGCAGCATGCTTTTTCATTATGGGCAAAAGTTGCAAGTGCGGACTTGTATATTACATTATAATTGGTTACTTTTACTGAAAAAAATTAGAGTATTAAAACAGTAGACGTAAAGCATAATGGAAGCAATACATAAACAACATTACCTTTTATAGACTGGAATCTTATTAATCAGGCTCCCAGCTACCACCAGCAATAGAAAAGGTTCAAGCTCCCTTGAACTTCTTGACTCTGAGATATAATAAGTTTACATATACAGTGGTTACCATTCGAACAGTCAGCATTTGACAACAGATATCATAATGTTGCCACAGTTATTTGCTAAGAAATAGGGAGAAATGTGGTATGTCAGTTCTTATTGTTTAGAAACCATTGGTAAATGCTGACTGTTTACTGGCCACCATGGCAAATGTGAAATGTTAAAAGGTGACCAGTATGTATCTTGGGTCCAAAATTTGAACTACATTAAAATGAATTTAAAATTAGTGAACGTCTTCTGTAGTCTAGATATCTAAAATTCAAACAAATAAGCAAATCAGCACTCTGTCACTAAGGGGAAACGTCATTAGAGACCAAGAACTGAATGGGTATGTATACCAAATTACCCTTTTCCTTTTAGACAGCTACTTCAGGTCATGGTTTGGGAACACTGGAAGGATGGTATATGGGTGAAATTTTCACTGCTTCTGTCTATGCAGGAACTTCTGATGATAATGGACTAGAGTTGCCTGTGTTGTGACTCTGGTACCTTTGAGTTCTACATTCACTTAAGTATATTTTCAATTATAAAATAATATTTACTATTGGCTCTTTGCATTGTAGCACATCAATAATGTTCCTACCAAACAGAGCTGACAAATCCATTAAAAAATATTTTACATAGCTTAGAATTTCATCTTAATTGTTGTTAATTACAACATTAACGTCAACAATCCAGAGGTCAAGTATTACTATCTTTAAATTATTAATTAATGTCTACCATGTGTTATTGACTAGGTTTAAATATTGAGCATT
Source organism: Chelonia mydas (assembly GCF_015237465.2). Classification (NCBI taxonomy): domain Eukaryota; kingdom Metazoa; phylum Chordata; order Testudines; family Cheloniidae; genus Chelonia; species Chelonia mydas. Next base: position 32,655,669 of record NC_057855.1, on the reverse strand, counting down.
AATACCAATGCTTGCATTTTTTCCATAAAATGGCGTAAAAGCTGCATGATTTACTCAGCTAAACTCCCACAAACTTCAGTTAGTCTTCCTGAGAAAGGCCTGCAGGATTTGGCACTGTACTAATGATAACATCACAAAATTAAGGCCAACATGGTTGCACTGGAATGCCTAAAGTTAGTCACCTGAATTCACTAAAAAGTGGCCTGATTTATTTTATATGTTGAGCTGATGTTGATGTGAGTTCATAGTATTCAGTACCTCTGAAAATCAGATCATTTTGTTTAGGTGCCTAAATATGGATTTAGGTGATTAGCTTTAGGCACCCAAGTAAAGCCAAAATGCTCAAGGTGACCTAGTTTATTTATAACACAAACTTTTATAATGCAAATGGTCCTTATTCACAAAAGTAGTCTTATTGAAACCAAGACTTACTTATTGTTGTCTTATTGTATGAGTAAGGACTACGCTTGTGAGACAGGGTTACTGGGATTGGACCCTTAAATATGTAGCTGGTTATTTGAAATGTTTTAGTAGAGCCATGTATATTTTGGTTATAGTAAGAATAGATATAAGGAACTTAATCCTGACCAAATGCCACTAACAATTTATACAATAATCTGAGTATGGCCACCAGGGTGACTGATGCACTGGTAAATGATCAAACTAAGTGTAATGATCAAACTAAGGTGCTAATTACAGTAGCATGAAAGGCAGTTAGACAAGTTTTGATCTTTAACTTCTCTAATTTTACAGGGTGGTGTGTTATTTTTTTATTGATGGAGCCTTGTATTATCATTATATTAAACATAAAATAAGTTGTGATTCTTTGTATCTAGTGCCAATTTTTCACCATTTTCCCCCTTCGCCAAGGTCACCATTCAAAGTGAAATGGTATTAAATATATATTCTATGGAAGTTTCTAATCTTTGTAAAACATGCAATGTATGGTATACCCTTGGACTTCATAGATAAATGTGACCATATTCATGCTATAAAGCTATTTACTTGCCAACAGTTTGCCAGAGGAATATTTTCCCTTTTTGTGATGATCTTCAGTTACTTTACTTTAGAACAAATGCCATATTCTCTTTGGGCCAGATTCTCAAGTGGTGCAAATCTGCATAGCTCCATTATTGTCAATGCTGGCCCATGATTTTTAAAAACTGGTTTAAATGTCAAGTATTAAAAATGCAGTTTGTAAATCTACTGTAAATTGTTAATTAAGAAATAAAAGTGTAGATTCTACAAAATGGTTTATTCAGATAGTCCAAAATATATTTTCTCTTATTTCATATTTTTTTCTGAATGTCATTCTAGTAGTACTTTAAATTTTGGAAGAAATGTGCTAATCGGAGTAAATTTACTTTGCACTGGAATTATATACAGATATCCCCTAAATATTTTGCTAATAGTAAAGAGCATTCGGAAGAAGTCCCTGAACCTTTCAAACACTGAAGCATATTCTTAACTTTATCCATATGAGTGGTTCACTTTAAATCACTGGGACTACTTACATTTATAAATTCATTGTGTCCATAAATGTGTAGGATCAGGACTTATGTGATTTTATTTAAAGATACTATGTTTACAAGATTCCAGTCCTTAGAGAATAAAACACTCAAAGGGCAACTCTAAAATAAAAAAGGAATTTATAAAGAACTGCAATGCATAGCGAGCATAGCTACTCGACAATGGAGCCTCTTTCCTCACCTTCATGAAAGCTTAGTGGATTTAGATTTCCCTGGATTTCCTTGGCAGTTTCTGCTCCCAGAATCTGCTCAGGGGGCCTTTCAGATTATGAAAGGAGAAGCCACCTAAATTCAGCATTAATTTAAATTGGTAATTATGCTGGATTGAGAGGGAGATGATGCCAAGAATGGCTATCTCCCCACTTCCTGGACCAACCAGGTTTCTGTCCCCTCTGCAGAGGTGAGGAGAATCATTTAGCCCTTACTTTGCAGGAGTATCTTTTACTTTTAAAATGAAAAAGTGCATAATTAAAAAAGGAAAAAATATTGAAATATTTTATAATATAAAGTTTATTCTCATTACATGATCTAGTTATCCCAAAAAGAAGAAGAAGCTCTATAGAAAGACATATGCACATATCTTAAAAGAACAACATTTAATTCATTACAGTCATATGGAAATAAAAACAATTTGGACAAATGGAAAAGTGAAGTTTGAAGTATAAAAGACACATATCTTTAAAAAAAAAAAAAGAAGGAAATTGATGGAAGATCACCATTTCCATATATATAGTAACCCAACAAAATAAGTCACTTTGATTAAAATAAGCTATCAGCAGCATTCACACTAAACAAGACATTGAACCTGCACTTAAAGAATTGATGTTGGTCTCATAACTTCCCCTTATTTGTTCTGTTTATATGGATACCACAAATTGTTTTCAATAGATTCCAGCAGCATAAATCAATACTAAAGCAGAAACCTCATTTATGACAAAAAATAACCTTTATAAAGCTTAAACCCAGAAAATAAAATGACACTTTGTAGTTAATATAGGCACTACATCACAAGTTGTGTCTCTCAAAGCATGGAAAATATTAATGTAGCACCATACAAAACATTCTGTATTGTCCCTCTGTTATTTGATATTGTCAGAAAAACAAGGCAATGCACTTAAATAGTTAAAACACTTCTCTTTTCCATGCTTTGCATTACATAGCTAATTTTACAGCAAGTAAACAACACTGAAAAAATTTGATCAGTTTTACATAGTGAATGTTGTGCTCTTACGTTGCAACACAATTAGTCGTAATTTAATAACTTTTGTGGTGAAATAAATTTCAATAAAATATCATGCTGTCTTCCATGCAACTGTTTCTAAACCTAAATGCATACTTTGGCCAGCTTCACCCAATATTCTCAAGTTCTATCCCTGAGAAATTGGTTATTTAGGTTAAATAATTAATTACTGAGGAAGGGCTGCAATAAAAAATGTTTTACAGTTTCAAACTGTGTAAACAAGTAAGGTAGCCAGGAACTTCAAACTTTTTCTGGAAGCACCCTCCAGTCTGGAAAATCCTTGGCAAGATGTTTCACCTGCAAAGCATCAGGCTTAGGAAACTATACATAACATGCCATAACATAATATTGGTAACTGTCTTAGATCTCGGACATCCCTTACAACAAATCAGCTACAGGAAGTTATTAAAGGGATTGTTCTGCACATAGGCAAATTCTTTGACTTGTCTCCACTTACCAGCAGATTGACATTTCGACGATTGAGCTACCGGGGGTCGATTTAGCAGGTCAAGTGAAGACCCACTAAATTGACCGCAGATCGCTCTCCCGTCAACTCCAGTACTCCACCAGAACGAGAAGAGTAAGGGGAGTCAATGGGAGATGACATAGCCTAGTGTGGACCCTGCGATAAGTAGATCTAAGCCACCTCGACTTGAGTTACGCTACTAACATAACTCAAATTGCATAGCTTAGATCAACTTTCCCCCATAGTGTAGACCTGCCCTTTCTGTATGGTGATAAAATGCAACCAGAGTAGGGCCAAGTTCAGTCTTCCAGAACGTTGCTGTAAGCACACAGGACCTGATTTTGATCTCTCACTGATGTAAATCCGGAATAACTCCATTGATGTCAATGGGCCTGATAATTAGTTGATGGAAATCCACTTCAATGGACCTATGACAATGTATATTGGGTCTGGCCCAATGTAGTTACAGGTGTAAAACTGATTCAAACAAAACTAGAATCATAGGAAAGGCCAGATTTTGTTCTCAGTGGCACCAATATAAATTGGGAGTAACTACTGAAGTTGACTCTGGCTGCATTGAGATCAGAATTGGGCGGCCCATAAACTCTACCTGAATGCATTAACTTTTCTTATAGACTCTTGCAATAAATTGTCTAGTTTTGCTGCCTGTCCTTTCTGCTGCAGAACCCCATTAATATGCCCCATCCTTCCCCAGTTTTTGTTTGTTGTATTTCAGTGCTGTTTGGTATCAGAATATATTTAAGTACCTCATTTATCATTTCTCTTATGAGCTGAGAATAGATAATTTGTTCTGCAATCAAAACATCAAAAAGAGTTCTTTGGACTGGAGAGTGTTTTCAGAAAAATATAAGATATCTTCAATTTTATATCACAGAAACATTCTTTTAAATATATTAAATTATGTGTATCCTTGAATTATCATTAGTATTGTAGTGACACACTTGTGTAGCTGGATGAGAAATGTAGCCATTTGCTTGTGCTTAACAACAAATTTCTGATCAGCTGGAATATAAGAGTAGGAAAGTATTCATGTGAGGCTTGATTCTTTTCTCACAGCAGTGTAAATCAGCAATAACTGCATTGCAGTCAATAGTTTCATCAGTGTAAAACTGTTGTACATGAGTTAAGAATCAGAACTAGTTTCAGAGTAGCAGCCGTGTTAGTCTGTATTCACAAAAAGAAAAGGAGGACTTGTGGCACCTTAGAGACTAACAAATTTATTTGAGCATAAGCTTTCGTGAGCTACAGCTCACTTCATCAGTGAAGCTGTAGCTCACAAAAGCTTATGCTCAAATAAATTTGTTAGTCTCTAAGGTGCCACAAGTCCTCCTTTTCTTTTTGCGAATCAGAACTAATGTTTCAACCACTGACCAAATGTAAAAATAGCAATATTACATCTGGAAAGCTCTTAACGTCTGTATTTGTTAAAGAGACAGTTCTAAGCAAAGAATCATAAGTATGACAGTCAACTTGCTTTTACAAGCACATTTCCACTAATTATTTAATATCAGCACTTTGCAGCTCATTCATTATTCACTGTGATGCTCTTCAATGCAGTTGGTCTTGTAAGAATAACAATTTTATACTGCTATATAACAGAGACATGAACCCAATATATTCTTTTCAAAACATTCCATAAATTGAACTATACTTTTGTGCTTTCAGTGGGTTTGTCTTTTGATTGTTTCTTTTGAATACAAGGTTGGATGAGTAAAAAGATTATTCCTACCATGTAAAGCAAACCACATATGTAAAAAGAAAAATCATATTTTTGTGTGATGTCATAGATCCAACCTGCAAAACAAGGACAAGACAGTTTTCAGTAGGGAGCATATCAGAGAAACATAAAACAGGAATGTTCAAAAAACACTGCATATTTATCTCATGAATGCATCCTATTATGTGACACTTCATTCAAGTCACCAATTTTTTCTTAAAAAAGAAATGAAGTGGAAATTGTCTCCATCTCTAGACAATAATAACAGAAATGAACTAACAAAAACCAGTGGTTTATTCAGTCCTATGCAGAAAGCCAACCCATGGCCTATGCATCACTTATATCCCATTTAAATCCTCAAAATGGGGCTTCGGATATGCACAGGCCTTTTGATGGTCCTCTCCATAAGGGAGAATTTCACTCCCTGTCTGAAGTGAGATATATGGAGTTAGGACTTTCAAAACATTTTGGACGGGGAAGCTTTCGGAAGAATGCTTTAGATCCAGGGACAGGAAACATGAGTGATTCAGAGGGAGAGCATCAGGCTGTGATGCAGCACAAGGCTGAATGGGAGTTTGGGCTGAGCTACCTACTTGCCAGAAAGAGCTAGGACTCAGGTGTGGGTGAAAACAAGAGGCCATCCTAGAAGTCTGGCAGGAAGATTCCAAGTGGAGGGGCCTATGTTTATAGATTCTTTCTATAAACTTAGGCCCCTCCACTTGGAATCTTCCTGCCTTAATCCATTCTTGTTTTGGGCAATGTTTTCACGTAACTAGAAAAATGTGATCAAATTACTACTACTAACATTATTTCCATATGTATCCAGCCTCCTTTCTTGGAATAAAGAATAGAAAACTGTGAAAATATCAGTTTTGTCAATGAATGTGTTAACTGTAAGTAAACTTAAAAACATGTTGTTGTACTACAGAGGCACTGGGGAACACCCTGATCCTCAGCTGGTGTAAATCAGCATAGCTTCATTAACTTCAGTGGAGTTATACTGATTTACACTGTAAGGATCTGGCTCAACTGATATTTAGTATTTAATTTAATATTTAACATTTACAAAGCACTTTACAGGCTTGATTTTCCACTATTTTGCACCTGGTATAGTCATTTACACCTGTGGAAAATCGATGTAAAATGCCGCTAAATCAGAATGACCATTTTACATTCACATTTGCACAGGTATAAATGGTTATACAAGGTACAGGGCAGTGGAGAATCAGGCCACATATTGAAAGATCAGTATTACTATCCCAGTTTACAGATGGGAAACTGACATGTAAGAAATTACCCCAAGCCATACAGTGAGTTAGTTGCACAGGTGGTATTAAACTTTAGGAGCTCCTGGCTCCCAGACTCCTAATCAATCTGCTATTCAATCATCCTAACTATGTAAATTGTAAACGGAGATGTTTTCAGTCCTCCATCCAAGCTCTAGAACAAGTCACAGATAGTGAACGACTCAAAAATTCAAAACTCAGGTAGACTAAATTAGTCCTTGGCTCCCGTAAGTCTCTGGATGTGTGATACAGGTATCTGAAGACCCTACACTGTTCATTTACTAAAGTCTGTAACTCAAACCGTCTGTTTTATTCAGATTTCTTTCATGTATGATTTTGATCCTTGTTGGTACATAAATCCCAATAGCAAAGCTAGATCACCAAATTCTGAATGCTTCTGTTTCTCCAATCTTCATCAACTCCAGCCCAGACAACAAATATAAATCCTATACCAGCAGCTACAGATAGGAATAAAGCAAATTGCTTCTAACATCCTTCTGAGTACAAAACGGGCTAGCTTGGCTAACCCTATTTAATTGTTGTTCTTTCTCTGACCCATATTGTCCCTGCCACTTCTGCATGTTGTTTTAAAAATTCTGATTATAATAAAGAAAAGGTGAAGGAAATAATTTTAAATGGAAAAAAATCTATTCTATCAGGACTGCTAACTCAAAAGTCCAGAAAAACTCTCTGGGTGAAATTCACCTCTGTGTAAAGGGAAGTATGAAGGTTTAACTTACACATAGGACTCATGCTAGCACTGTGCACAGGGTGAATTTCACCCAGTTTATTTTACTTAACCCAGCTACGGTATATGTATGTGATTTTGTAGGTGATGAAGTTGGTACTAAATACAGAAGACCAATATAGGTACTTGAATACATGCATAAAGTTCCCGGTGAAGTCAATAGGCCCAATCTGACAGTCATTGCGTAGATGGAACTCCCTCTGATGTTTATGGGAGTATTGTCTTAAAAAGGACCACAGCATGCGTTCTAATTGGTGTTGCATATGATTGGTTCAAGATACAATTGAGCCCAAGTCATGAAGGGCCCAATCCTGCAGTCTTCAGTCATATAAAATTCCCCAATTACCTCAATGGGAGTTTTGTGCACATAAGAGCTCCAGGATCAGGGCCTAATAATGGTAATTAATTATGGCGTAAACAGGCATGCACATTGTCAGATTGTGTGACCCTTTTATTTGGGCTGCTGTAATGTTGACAATCTCTTTTAAATATGACTTCACAAATTTGCCTTATGTATAACTGCATAGGTATCTCCTCTTCTCTTTTAGTTTGCTCTGTTCCCTGCTGGCACCCCTCTTCCTCTACTCCTGGAATTATGCCTGGCATATTGCACAATTAGGAGGTTAACTTTGGTCATGAGGGAAAAAACAGCTGAATTAACAAAGCATAAAATTTACTGGGACAAAGAGAAAAAGTACAGTCCACCATCTTCTCTATTTTCCAAGGGACAGAGTATTGTCTAATAGTTAAAGAAAAGTCCTGGGTCCTACTCCCAGTTGTGCCACTGACTCATTGTGTGATCTTGTGCATTCAATACATTCTTCTGTGGCTTAGTTTACCCAAATGTAAAATGGGTATAAAATACTTACCCAAATCACTGGGTAGCTGTGATAACTAATTAATATTTGTAAAACATAGTCAAATCTTCTGATGAAATGCTCTATAACATGCAAAGTACTGTCACTGTTCCCACAGGAAGATACAGTTTCTGTGGAATAGTATGAAAAATTGTCTCATGAACAAGACTCTTGATCTGTACATTATTTAGACCAAATGTTGGAAATAATATCATTTCCCTCCTTCAAGAAAATAACCTTACCTAATATATGTCGCATTTAATACTAGTTACAAAATAAATGTTTATGTAATTAAACTACTCTCTGGTATCGAAAGCAAAAATAAAAGGAGTACTTGTGGCACCTTAGAGACTAACCAATTTATTTGAGCATAAGCTTTCGTGAGCTACAGCTCACTTCATCGGAATGAATGAAAGCAAAAATGTAGTTTTGGTTAATTATATCATAAGACGATTGAAAACAATTTATTTTTTAAAAGTAAATTTAAAACATTATACTACTCAAGTCTTATGTTCTTGAGTGAGTCAGTCATGGGGCCAGGTTAATAAAAGTTGGTGCAAGGAGTCATACATTACCCCTTCCTGCTACCTACTACCAATGGCAATTGAATTTGTGGGTGTTAAATTATTGTGGTTAGGGTACTGGACTGAGACCCAGAGATCTAGGTTTAATTTCTGACTCTACTCCTGATTTTTGTGTATGAACTTGGACTAGTTACCTTATTTTTGTGCCTCAGTTTCCTCATCTGTAAAATGAGGATAATACTTCTCTACGGGAGTGTTGTAAAGATAAATATATTAATGTCTATAAGGACTTCTTCTGATGCTGTGGTGATAGATTTCATACAAATAGGGTAGATAAATAGTGCAGTAGAGTGCTATTCTTTTAACAGGTGTGCAGTCTAGGAATCCTCTCCACTATCTATATAACAGTCTATGTAATAATATTGCTGGATTCTGTGTCACTATGAAGCCTAAAATGTCTGTTGAGTCAATGTAAAGCAATGGAAACAGCTACAAGCATGGTTGAGAGCTCTTTTTGTTTAACATACCAGCAGGTTCAATCATCACTGGGATTTGTGGTCTGTTGCCATCCAATTTTTAAGTTCTCAACCATTTTTTACTTTACAAATTACACCTGTGTGACAGCAAGGCATGTATCTATGCCACACCAAGAACCTAGACCATTATGATAGCAGAGGTAACTTAACCTATCACCACCGTTACGCTATAGCTAATTTGCATGCAACAATTTTATTGGTTGTATGAGGCAGTTGGCACAGATGGTGGACTATTTGGCCCAGATGACACACCCCTGTGACAGCCCAGCCATTCAACAACTAGTTTAAGCTTAAAAGAGATGTCTGGGAAAATCAGTGTGGGGGAAGCTCTTGTTAAGCAATGGCCTGTAGTAAAGAGCCTAACAAAAGAGCCCAGTTTCAGGGTATGGGATTTGCCTGATTTTTGTTTGTTTGTTTTTTTAATTTGTTTTCCTCTATTACTGTTAATAAACTGGGATTTGGTTTTATATTCCTTGAGATTCTGGAATTTTTAGGGTTGGAGCTGTGGGTTCCAGGTGACCCTGTGTAACTCCCTACTGGGGGAAGCTTTAGTTTATGGCCAGAGCTCATAGGAATGCTGCTAACAGATACTTCTGAAGAGATGCACTGAATCAATACATAGGATTTGTAATGTTAGGTTAGATTGATGTTCCATCTGGTCCATATCCTCTCACAGACAGTGGCCAGAATTAGATGCTTCTGAAGAAACCCCATAAAGGACAATTATGGAACAACTGCCAAGGCAGCTCTGGCCATACACCTTTGTGGCTAACACCACCCTACTTCGGGGATATGCTGGCCTCCTGTGGAACATGGGCCTCTAGAAGAGGAGAAATTGAGTTTAAATTATTAAAATTCTGCCCAAGATCAACACAAGCAAGTCTTCTGGCAGACATGTGCCAATGAGAAATGTTTTTAAATGCTGCAGTTTCACTGAAAAGAGATATTTTAGAAAACTTGTTCTGTATATCTTCACATCCTGGTGTTCTGAGCTCAAGTAATAAATAACAATATTACTTAACAATATTAAGATGTGGTAGATCACCTAAAAACTTAAAATGCAATATGTTTTCTATATTGAACAATCTCTAAAAATAGCTTCACTCTCTCCACTGAAAGTTTAGAATAAAGGAGGGCTCAAATTTGCAGAAGCTAACCAATGCTGGCCCCAAAATTATATACCTGCCACAACCTGCATCTAACAGATCTGAGCTAAAATAACACTGGAAATTGAAGCCAACTGTTGCTTCACTTAGTCTTCGCTATTGCCTCACTATTTCCTCTTTGGAATGCTTGATACCACATCTGTGCCAGGCAAGTTAAGTCAGGACACTGTTACAACTGCTGTTTGTACAAGCACATTTCAATGAGCTGTCCACATTTCTTGTTCAAGGAAAACAAGGCTTTTAAGAACCCACATATAGCTAAAGTCCTTCTAAGATCTTTCTCAAGAAGTATGAGTTCAGCATCGTGACAGCCCATACGGCAACCTCAATTCCTTGACTGATGCAGTTCAATTCTGCATTCAGATTGTTTCAAAAGGTTTGAAACACAAAACACCATACACAAAATAAACTCCTGTTACCATGTTATTCACATTGGTTCATAATATAAAAGCTGAAGGGCTAGCTGTTTTAGAGCAATCACTGTATCTTTTTTTTAATTATTTAAAGGCCAAATTCTCCCTTGAGATATGTACATGTTAACTCTTACTGGACTCAATTCTGGCTGACAGGGTTTGGGAAAATGCACCGAAGAGTTGTAGTTTTGCTCCCCTTTGAAAGGATTCAGCATGTGTTCTTGTCTACATCATTACAGCAGTGCTGACAGGTACAGAGAAAGAGAGAGGGACTATAGATCTCCCAGCGCTGGTGGTGGCTCTAGCCCAGCTCAGTGACCATGTTATCCCCTACTGAAGATGACCTATTGCACCTTATTGCTTTCTTCTGACTCATGCACCCAAAAAAGACAGTCACAGTCTGGGCCAAAGTATTATTTTTAGGAAGTATTTTTGTCACCTGCCTCCCCATTCCTTTGTACTGGATATCTTACAGTGAAGGGGCTTGATTCCCTCTAAGTTCATTTGAGGGGAGCTGTAGCAATGCTTGCAACTTCACTTCTCCCAGGGGTGAGGGGGAGCATGCAATATAGTCCCCAAAATGGACAGTGTTGGCTGATAATCGGCCAAAGCCAAGGCAGCTGGTGATGAGCTTTATCAGCACATCCATTGGGCAGCTTATGCTGCTGGAGCACAAACACAATTTAAATCTACCTGGTGGACCCACCATAGAAGGCTCTAGGCACCAGCAAAGCAAGCACGTGCTTGGAGTGGCACATTTCCAGGGGCGGCATTCCAGCCACCCTTTTTTTTTCGGGGCAGTTGCGCTCTCGGAGCTGCGCCACTTAGACAGGGTGAGGGTAGTGCGCCCCCGGCCGCAGCGGGAAGGGGAAGCCTCAGCCCCGGGATGCTGAGCTGCCAGGGCCCAGCCACTACCTGGGGAGGAGAGGGCGAGTCCTGCCGGGGAGCCAGGGCTGCGCTGCCTCATCTGCGCACTGGCTGCTGCGCTGCCTTGTGCCACCCCTTATATTGGGGCTTCTCTGCGCGGCTGGGCGGAGGAGGAGGTAAAGCCCTTGCAGGCGCTGGGAGAAGGTGACATCACTCCCTCTGCTTCCAGCACCGCCTGCAAGCCCCAGCACCACCTGAGCTTGGGGCCACAAAAAACCTAGAGCTGGCCCTGTATGTTAATCCTTTCTATACTAGAAAATTTTTATATACAATTATTTTAAACAATGTACCATAAAAATGACAGTTTGTAACAGAGCTAGAATGACTTGCAAGGATGGCAGTTTGTACTGAGGGTGGGGAATGTCTTCTGTAAACACATACCTGTAAAATGGGACACTAGTCAGAGTGGGAGCTGCTGTAATTTTGTTATCCACATTATTATAATATCACAAGTATATAATAATTCAGATATAGTCACAGATATGCATTTTGATTTGAAACTTGAACTACTTACCTGCAAATGGTGGTCCTAGCAGTGCAGATATCCCATTGGCACAAAGTATGATGCCGTAAGCATTTGCAAGGTGCTCTATCCCCACTAAATCTTCAGTCACAACAGGCATGAGAGAAAAATATCCACTGGAAAATCCTATTAGGGCACAAACCATTGCCAGGCTAATATATGTACGCATTAATGGCAAAATAAGAATACAGGTGACAAGAGTGAAGTTAGCTGTCAGAAAGACATTCCAAGTACTGATGCAGGGTAAATCAGAGATGATTCCAAGGATCACCTTACCAAATATATGAACTATGGCTATAATCGAGGTCAAAGGAAATACATCATTCTGTGTGGATAAATTATACTGTTTGACGATTTCTGGAAGATGAATAAAAGGAATAACAAAGCTGCTGTATGCAAACAATGCCCAAAACACAAAGGCCACAAATACTCTATTGGTAAAAAGTGATGCAGCCCCAAAGTAGCTGGAGTACCATGTTCCAAACCCCTTCTTGATTGTAACAGTCAGCTGGCTCACTCTCTTGAGAATGCAAAGAGCATACAAATGCTTTCCACGTCTGGTTTTACCTTTGCACTTCATAGCTTGAATATTATCAAGCACTTCGTCATTAGCTGGCCCTTCTTTTTTCTCTTGCTCTTCATGTAATACCCCATTAGATTTTATGGGCTTTGCAGAGTGGAACAGAGCTTTTGCATGATAATCTTCACTACTGTTTCTCTTAACACCTTTTTCATTGGCATCCTTCCTGGAAGAAAGTGGCCTCATGAGCGCCCCGCAGACACACAGGTTCAGAGACACAGCACCCTGGATGAACATTGCATTCCTCCATCCAAATTCCTTACATAGATACTTCAGTAAAATGGTCATTAGAAATGTTCCAAACCCTGTTCCAGTGGTACTAAGTCCCTGAGCTAGTGCTCTTCTCTTCTGAAAATACTGTCCTACCATGACCACTGCAGGAAGATAAACCATGCCACTCCCAACACCTGTGAAAATAAAAACATCACATGCTACTCTACTGAAATCATCCAGATTTAGCAAGGTATACAACAGGGATGCCCAAACTCTGCAGCAGCAAGAGCCACATTAGCAACATACCAGTAATACAAGGACCATACCAAATTTGTATATAAATATAATAAATAAATACTTTGCATTTATCATTTACTTTAATCCAGTATTCATAGTACTTTCCAAACACAAATTAATTAATCCTTGCAAAGTAGGTATTGTCCCATTTTACATATAGAAAAACCGAGCCACATTGAGGCTAATGGCTGTTGATATTTTTAGAGGTGTTGAGCAGTCATATCTCAATATGACATCATCAGAAGCTGTGAGCGTTCAGCACTTCTGAAAATCAGGTCCCAAGTAACTAGCCCAAGGTTATGCAGCAAGTCAGTGGTAGAGGTGGCAATAAATGTACATAGATTTTAATTTTTAATTGTATATGCACACAGCCATAATATTTACTTGTACCTGTATCTTATTTGACAGCAAATAGACATTGCTTGATTTTTAAGTTCACGAGTGATGAAAACCTGCAGCTAGTCAGTTTTTCCTCACTTTGCAACTACAGGGTGGGGTGACTGTAGGACACATTTTAGAACTCCATGGGCTGCATTTGTTGCCTGATCCAAAGCCCACTGCAACACTGCATGCAACACAGTATCTATAGGTGTAATAATAGAAGATGACAGAGGGGAACATCTCCCCTTAACTTTCAGCTGTGAGGGAGGGGGCTGACAATGCCATTCCCTCTTCCCCCTTTCTGCCCCCTGATTTTTGCTGGCTGTGTAGGGGAGGGGACAGAGAGGAGAAGCTAAGAATAAAAGATATTACCACATCAGCTAATAGATAGGTGTGGCAGCTGTAATTGTACCCTCCGGCCAACAGAGGGTTCTCTGTCCCCTCTTCTCCCATTGCTGGACAGGCATTTCAGGATCCTTACATGGGCCCTTCCTGTCCAGATATGAGGGTCTGAGGAGCTGAAGGGGTCTGGCTCCCTCTATTCCCTTCCCTTAGGCCAAAACCAGGAGACACAGCTATGGGGGATGTGGGGCCAGGACAAAGGGGAGACAGCTGTTGGGGTGCACAGGCACTGGAGAGGACATAGGGGAAGCCAAGAGGGATATTTTGGGAAAGGGACAAGAAGCTGGAAGGATGTGGGGGAGGTGAAAGAGCCTGGGGTGAGAGGCAGTTTGGAGAAGAGAGAATGAGGGGTTTTGTATTGAGAGGGTTAGAATGAGTCTGGGGAGAAAGATGGGAGAGATTCATGGAGATGAGCCTGCGGTTGGAGAGAAGACATTGGAGGAGTTTGTTGGAAATAGGTGGGTCTAGGAAGACTGTACATCAAGAGGAGTTGGGAAGAGGAAAAAAAATAAACTGATGGTGTTAGCAGGAGGGTGGGCATGCAATGAGCCACCTGAACACTAACTGCACTGCTGGTCGGAGGCCAAGGTAAGTAATTGCTGGAGGCCCTTTTTTAAGGGCAATGGAGAGAAAACAACAGGTGTGGGAACCTTTTTTGGTGTTGCAGTGAAGGGAGGTCTCATGGCATTGCAGAGGAATATCCCTGACATCTCCAATTTTTTACCAGAATTACTCCACTGATAGTGTCTTAGTTCTTCTCAATCTCACTTGAAACATCTAGTCAGATTTCTCTAGAGAACACAGATATGGTTTTCATGTTAGCTATTTATTTCTACATATTACATTCTGCAGTTCAATAGTTTTGGTCTGGTTTCCCTGGACAGGATGAAAAAAAGAGAATTGATTCCTTTGTACCTAAGGGTACTCCAGATATAAGGAAAGAGTCGTACAGGTAAGGCTCCCTGCCCTGATGAGAGTTAATTATAAATCACTGTTTTGATATCATTGTGATCTCTAATAGAATCAGTAAAATGATACCAATCAGAATAGAAAAGCAGAAGAAAATTCTTTACAGAAATTCTGCGGATTTTGTAGAAATTTCTTTAAAGGATTTTTGGGGGCAGGCAGCTTCATTTCAATCTCGCCAAAATTTCCAAAAAGATTTATTTTGTCCATATTCATCACTCTTAGCTTTTTCACACAACTTGTAGTTTCTGACTTATCCTTTTGGGAAAGACCAAAAATCAAATCTTTTTTCCACCAGTTGAGCTCAGTGAGAGCCTGAACTATACCTTGCTTCATGTTGCAAATGCATCTTTCTAGAGACATTACATCCAGAGCCTCTTCAATGGAAGTGTTGCTCAGATAAGAAACACAAAAATTATCCCTTAATTATTCCTTGCAGTCATGTCTGCCATCCTGTCTCACCGCTGTGAATAACTACCTTCTGATGAGGGATTCTGGGATTGGAGGTACTCTAGTGTGTGACAGACAACCAGTGTGTTAAAAGCTCAGACCATTTGAGAAGTTACAACAATCTACAATATGTGACTAATGAGTTTGGAAAGATAGTCCTTGTCAGGGCAGCTGATCCCTTAAGGGGAGTTGGGCCCAGACTCATCTGTGATGACTCAGCTACCTCCCAGCTGAGACTGAAAAGCTATGGATCAGGTGATGATTATGAAAGCCAGCAAGTAGGCTATTTGAGAGACAGCTGTGGGGAGGTTCCTGAAAGAGTAGTTATAGGAAGCAGTTTCCCTAGAGCAGGGTAACTCCCAGGCAGAGGGTTGGAAGAAGAACTGAGGCAAGAGCTTCCAGGAGCAGGGAGGCTCTGGCAGGAAGCCCCTGGATTGGGGAGTAAGGGGGAAGAGGAGGGTTTGTGAATAATTCTCAGGCAGGTGTCCTGTACAGTGGAAACCTCGAGGGAACAGTAGGCCTCTGTAGAAAACTCTGGAGTTAGAGGCTGGAATGATTGATTTGCTGTGCTAGCTTTCTGTAGAAGTAATAAAGCTGAAGCCCTGGAGAAAAGGGCCTGAACCAGATTCTGGGTGTGGTGTCATTCCTTGTTCTGGGGAGGCAGGCCAGCAGCCTACTGACACCTTTGGTGTACTAAAGTCATTGCTCAACAAAGGCTTATGTTCTTCCTCTATCTATGCAAATAGGGACTTTTTTTTGTACATAAAGATTTTTGCTTATGGTATAGTGCTGTAAAGATGTAGTCATCACCCTGAACATATCACCAAACCCTTCCTTTATAAGTTTAGTCATCTCTTAGGCTTGCTACAGTTCCTTCATTTCAGTGGAGATATATATATACACACACACACACTAATTTATATTCTTCTACTGTGCTCATTAAAAGTGTAAATGGTTTTCCCATTAACTGACATCCCTATGTCATTTTCTGTAAGAGAGCAAGAGAAATTGTCGTATGGTAAAAAGGTTTGGCTGCATCTCAGTAAAGTTACACCCATTTGGCTAAAGGTAAAGAGCTGGAGAGCCTCTAGACTGAAGTGACCGCCTTGTGAAAAGAACTGGAATCATGCTGGGTGAAGCCACTACAACAAAAAGATGGATTGAGCCAGAAGGTGCATCAGTTGATTGAAGCTAAGATCATAAATCCAAAGACATGCGACAGTGACAAAGCTACAAGGCAAAGCCACAACCACACCCCTGCTAAAAAAAAAAACACCAAAGAGCTCTACCCCAAAGAAAAAGGAAGATAAAGGTTATTTTCACATATTGAATATCATCCATAAAATAGTGTGGCTGAAGAAAGAACAGAAGTGGGTGTTGCTAAGTGAGATACTATAAGCTGTGAGCAAAACAGTACAATCTCTGTTTTTTGGAAACCCTGAAAGGGATCTGAACCTCAACAGAGAGATCCTTAACTTAGATGTGTGCAGCCAGGGAGACTCCTCTCCAGAAGACCAGGAGGCCACTACCACAGAAAAGTTTATTTGTTGTGAAATACCAGTTCTGTTGACAACACAGGAGGTGGCAAAGAGATTCTACCATCTAGGTACACAGGTGCCTGGTTTAAATTATGACATGCCATGGACTATGGATGACCACATGCATCCTATGGGCTACATACAACAGAGAGAACCTCAGATCCTGGTTACTTAATTTTTTCTGATGAAAATAAGGGTATTGCCAAGGACTGGTTGCCATGATAAGGATGTTGCCAAGCATACTGGTTGACTTCTTGGTAGCAGCTAAACAAAAAGTGCCTCCCTGTCTGGGGAACATGGCTAAATGATAAATTTGATCGAGTCTACATTTTGGATATAGATTGGCTCTTGAGGGGGAAGCTTTGTGATAGGATAGTCTGCCCTTTAAAGGCAGTTTTGCCTAGAGGTCAGCCCATCTATATATAGATATAAAGTGTGTGTGTGTGTGTGTATGTATATGTGTATATATATATATATATATATATATATATATATATATATATATATATATATATATATATGGGAGATATGGATAGAGAGGAAGCAATCCTCGGAATGAGTGGTGAGTGGGAGTAAATCCCATCACTGTCTCTTTAAGAGCCCAGGACCAGGAGCCTTTCAGAGAGGGTGGGGCAGAGCTCCCCTTTCCCCCAACAAATTGCGGATAAACTGGGGGAAGGGGACCAGCATAAAGATAGCCTCCTCCCTCATATCAGAGCAGACACTAGGAGATATCAGCAGGGAAAAGCTGATCTGTGGAGCACCTAGAGGGCTAATTAAGGTAAAGAGCCAGCTGAGGGAGAAGCTGGCAAAGGCCTTACAGTTGACTAACCCACAACTCAGCTCCAGGAAGAAGAACTGAGGGCTCCAGCTTAAGAAGGACCAGAAGATTTGATAAAAAGAACCCACTTTCAGAGACGAGAGCTGGGGAGGAAGTTCAGTTTAAGGAGGGGGGAGAGGAATACAGCACAGTTCCAAGTTGAGGACTCCTGCTTAAGGAAGCACAGAAAAGGAGGAATCTAAAGAAGGAATGGGGAAAAGTTCCAGAACAAAATAAGAGACTGTTTCCATGCACAGGAAGAAAGACTATCTTGAAGGAAGGAACTAGCAGGACTGAGCCTGAGATGACAAATGTCCCCAGTTTATCTGAGTAAAGTCCTAGTTATGCTTATGACTGTTACTAATAAATTAGACCCTTGGAAGAGGGGGTGCTCTCTGACTAATAAAGGTCTTTCTGGACTTGTTTATAAACCAAGGCAGGACCTGCCTGTGGTGCCATCCCTGACTGAAAGGTGGCATGCGTGGGTGACCTCTGTGCCATCCGACCACTGACAAAACATCTTCACATTCTGAATGATAGAACTTGCATGACAAAAATAGCCATTCGATCCAACGCTGCTCTCACTTTCATTGGTATAATTCTGTTAAAGACAATGGAGTTACACTAATGTGGAATAGAAATCAGGCCCATTGGACTACAATCTATCACTTGCCTCAGTATTAATTTGGAATAACTCCACTGACCTCCAAGTGAGAGCAGAACCTTGCCTATTACGTCTAAAACTATAGAACAATAACATTAGTCTGACTGTGCAAGCTAACTAAAAAAACTAAAACTGTGCTTGCAAACTAAAAGAAAAATTGTTAAATGGTATTTCCCCACCTAAAATCACTTTATCAGAAGTTTAAAAAAAATCAAATGTTAAAATGACCCAAGAGCAATCTTCGCTTCTCTCATGTTCTCAGCAAATAGACTTCCAGAAGACACTGACAATATTTAAAAGAATTTCCAAATATAAATATTGCTTACCAGCTGTCACGCCAAATGTAATGAAGAGGTAATGTACATTTGAGGCGTAGGCACTCAATACCCAGCCTAGGGCATTCAAGATCCCGCCAATTATTGCTGTCTTGCGGCACCCACATGTGTTAATGAATAAACCAATGAAAGGACCTGTCACAGAATATGAAGAAGAATTTGCTAAAAGGTTAGTGTAAAGCCCTTACTGTGAAACTTATTAAAAGTCTTAATTATCATTTTCAAACAAAATATGAAACAGTTTAATTGAAATTGTTAAATGCAATTAAAAGGATTATTTTTTCCTGTTAACCCCTTTAGGCCCTCAAAAATGGCATTCAGTTAATCCCTTTAGGCCCTTGGCTAATAACTCTGCCAATACCTAAATTCAAAGTTCTTTATTTCACGTGCAGTGGCTTATGATAGTGCAAACGCTTAGTAGACCACAGAATCCTGCTCCTAAGTCCACTTCATGCTGCTTCTACCAAATTAGTGAAAAACGGTCAGCAAAGAATTCCCCCTCAGGAGTTTAATTCTCTGCTAGAGGAAAGTCCACAGTGATGGTGTAGCTGCTTCCCTGATCCAGCTATTCTCCCCAACCCCCGCTCCTCTGGGATGAGGGAACTGCAACTGCCTCCCTCTCCCTGCAGTATTCCCCTCCCCACACACTGTAGTTTCAGGTAGAATGAAGATTCTAGACACTGAATCTACATTCCTCAAGAGATTCATTAGGCAAGATGTGAGTTAAGCAGAAGACCAACTAATTTGTCTGTTGCAATGTGAAAATGTCTGCTTCCCTGCTCTAAAGAAGGATTTCCTCAACTCAAGGACCACATTCACACTGGCGTTCTCTCTCCCAGAGGTGTCATGATCCAGCTGAAATGAAACATTTTATCCAGTACAGCTGAGAAACATTGTGCTGACTCAAAATGTGTGAAAATGAAGGCCATATCTTACAGAAAAGATCCACCCTTTAGTTTGATTTGTTGCTGTTTCACAGTCTATGGAGCGGTGGAGATACTGTATTTAAGTAATTAATTAATTGATTTGATTTATTTACTGATCTATAAAATGTACTCTGTTATGACTTAGGTACATGTACAGAATTTAATAACATAATTGGTCCATTCCCCATTAACTAAATTCTTGAGAAAAGATGGGTCTTGTTCCATGCCTTAAAGATCAACAGATGGGCTCTTTTGGACAGCAAGGAAAATGAATTCTAAACTTTTAAGCCCTCTGGAACACCCTTTCAACAGCTCCCTGACACTTAAATCTAGGGCTTGCCAGCTATAACATCCCAGTATATCTCCAGTGCCAGTGCAGCACATTTGAGTAGCTATAAGCCTACTCACAGGGATTTGTCCATGGTAAATCACAGAGCATAAATTAGCAACCAATCATATCAAGCTGATTCTGGACATTCTTGGAAGGATACATCCCTCAACACCTTGTAAATTTGGGAAACTTGTGAATGATATAATCCATTTCCCAGATGTTTCACTCTGAACTATCCTTGATCCTCGCATCAACTTTCAGAAATGTCAAGCATCACAACACCCAGCAAACTTAGTGAGGAGGCAGATGACAGTAGTCTATGAACCACTGTCAAATACCATGGGTGAAGGAACTCCACCATGTACAGTGAAAACAACATCCACAGTATAAGTCTTTTGTAACATTCAGGGGCATGCATATCTGTAGAATGTCTGCTATGTATTTAGTGTGCATGAAGTAAGATTTGTATCTTGAGCAGTGGTTGATATTACTGCACATAAACATCCTGTTCCTTTGCTTATGAGATGTATGTTTTGCTTTTTCAATGTGATTCCTGCATTTGATTTAACAAAATTATGTCTTTATTCTACCTAGGTACCTGAGTACCTAACAAAATTATAAGATTCAGCAGGATGTCAGAGTCTTTTAAATTGCTACTGTGTCTTCTAATATTGGTCCTAAACTGTTCATGTTAGTGAATCAGACTCAGTGGATGGCCCTGCACTGCTTGTCATGGATGCAGTGGTGGGGAGGGAGAGCTCAGTGGTTTGAGCATGGGCCTGCTAAACCCAAGGTTAGGAGTTCAATCCGTGAGGGGGTCATTTAGGGATCTGGGGCAAAAATTGGGGATTGGTCCTGTGTTTCTGTTTAATCTATCATGGCACTTTGTCCTGTTGATCCCATTTGATGCTGTTATTTAACCACCCTTATAAATGTTTCACAGAGCCTGTGACAGGTTCTACAGGATAATCTATTTACACTCAGGTGAAGGGGGGACAAATAAATGTGGTCTGTTTAACAGACAAAATATGGCACCTTATATCCCTGGGAGTGCAGACCTGGAAAGCCCTCTCACAGGCATTCATGCAACAGATAAATACACCTTGCATGTAGAGAAGGATTGGAATTGCTTCTGCAACCCTGTTGATCTAGATTAGCTTAGTCACTGTACAGATCTCTGAAAGCCAACATCTTGCCATATATATAATATAGCCTTTAAATAGCACAGAAAGCAGAATTCCCTGCACTGATTTAAGTATTAGTGATGGTATCAACTTTTGCAGAGGCAGGTGGTTTATCCCACCACTCAGCTGAAAATAAGAGGCCTGTCTGTAAAACTCTGACAAAGAAATATGTAAATAAGCACAGAGGATAAGTGGTTAAATGCTGCTCTGAGAGCTTTAGTGATTTTAATGATATTTTAACTATTATAAGCTTTTGTGACTTTGGAACTTACTTGTATCCCAAATTATCTTCATTGTTAATTATTAATGATTGACAATATTTCAGCTAAAAGATACTTTAGTTACTTGTTTGCCTTTCATTCTTGAAGACCAAAAATAAACTACAGTTTCTGAGTATTAGGAAGATACAGGGAAATGTGGACTGTCCTAGCATGATTCAAGATTTACCTTGCCCTCTGTGAGGTTTGGTCAAATCCTGCCCTGACTTGGACTCCTTGGCACCCCATTGAAGTAACTGAGATTGCACAAAGTTTTAATCCTGTAGGATGTGTACACCTAACTCCAGCAATATTGACAGACATTTCACATAACATAGATTAGAGAATATACTCATTTTTCTGGGTTGAACTAAGACTTAATGGGACCCAGCTACACTAATATTTTGGGGTCTTTTAGGGACTCCTCCATCTTCCTCCAAGCCTCCCCTCTTCCAGGTGGGCTGTTCTTTCTAGTGGTACACACCTCAGACAGACTCTAAATATGATTCTATACAGACTTGCACCTTGTGCTATCATTTACACTTGTGTAAAATAGGTGTATAGCACAAAGTGGATATAAGACTTTGCGCTCACTTTGCACATATGTAAATGACAGCACAAAGCATCAGAGAGTGAAGAATCAGTCCCTAATTCTGTTCCTCCCAGCCTTACCTCTTGACCTCCCAAGTAGACTCTAAGACAGACTCCAAGCTTTTTGGAGGGACTATTATTTTTCTCCCATTCCTGATCCTCCTGATGCAGCCCAGACCAACCCACCAGGTAGTTAGCTGGGACCACTCAGATGTATGTTACATGACTGCCTACTGCTCCTCCTCCTCGCCTCACTGTTGTTTCCCCCCAGCTTCACTGCTGCTCCCTGCCTCCCTCTGACTACATGGCTCACATGCCAGGGTATGTCTACAACTGCAAAGAAAAACCTTAGAGCCTTAGAGCCAAGGTCAGTTGACTTAGGCTTGCATGGCTTGGGCTGCAGGGCTAAGAGTAGCAGTGTAGACCTTAGAGATCAGCCTGGAGCCCAAGTTCCAGAAGGAGGGGCTTGGAGCCTGGACTCCAACCCCAGTGGGAATGTCTATTTTTAGCCCCACAGCCCAAATTAGTTGCTGTGGTAGACAACTGAATTTGGCCTGGTGACTTTAAAACTACAGTCCAAGAACACTATGGCCTACTCAGTTACCATATTTGAATAGTGCAAGAAAATACTTGCATGGGGGGAAATATTACATTAAACCTATACAGTTTTGCAATATAATTATATTGGAACGTACCTACGATCAATGTAATACCCATGCTAAGGGAGCTAACCCATGCAGTCAAGCCTCGACTTTGACTGAATTCTTCAAGCCATTCCATGTTAAGTATTCCAAGGGCCATTTGTGACCCCATGATAAGTATATGTACAAGAAAGGAAGAAAGGACAATCATCCAAGCCCATCCGCCATCAATGTTTGGATTAGGCTTAAGTGTCTTAGTCTTATCTTTTGAATCATCTTCAAAATCATATGCAATGTCTTCTTGAGTGGTGCACATTTTCCCCACAGTATTCTGAAACAAAAAAAAAATGCTTTCAGTATGCACAGAAAACAGGTACAGGTTTGTAATAGTTATTTGTTTTTATTTTTTAACAGTATAGATTAAACTAGTTCCCCAACCTATTTTCCAGCATTTGTTGGGGTTTCTGCATACAGGAACAGTATGAGGACCGCAGGGCAGTATTATTCAGCCACAAGCTTAACTCCACTTCTACAAGTAAATAGGTAAGAGAGCCTCCGGCTAGAGCTGGTGAAAAAATGTTACACAAATATTTCTGAATTTGTTTTGCATTTTCAACATTTTGAAATGTCATAAAGTATCAACCAGCTCTATAGTTCCAAAAATGGGGGAGGTGGATTTTACAAACCTTTTTTTCAAAGTTTCTTGTTTGTTTGTTTTTAATTGAAATATTTTGAAAATTAACATTTTTGAACCTCTAATTTTTTTTTACCACCTCTATGTACTGTTTTCCATGAGAAAATCTGTGGGATTATGATGTGCATCTCTCCCTTAGCCAGTCTCAGGATAGCCCTGCCTACTCTACTCC
The DNA here is from genome assembly GCF_015237465.2 of Chelonia mydas. Taxonomy (NCBI): domain Eukaryota; kingdom Metazoa; phylum Chordata; order Testudines; family Cheloniidae; genus Chelonia; species Chelonia mydas. The sequence continues at coordinate 32,632,274 of NC_057855.1, read as the reverse complement.
CCCACACACTCCTGGGTTTCATGAAGATGGGACGGTGTTGCAGAGGTGAATGGTACCCCTTTCTCCCATGTGGAAGGGATGAGAGCCACATATGGAGGGCTTGGGGCACGATTTAGATCATGATTTTTTAAAAATGAAACTGTGTTATAACAAATTTGGACCATAGCCATATTTTCACTATTGCGTTTCAATGCAGATGTGTCCTTCATATGGTTTTTAGTAGTATAACAGCATTTCAATAAATTTAAATATAAAACGCATGGAAAACCATACACTGTGTGTGTGTGTGTGTTGCTTGTGTCTTTCTGGTTTTTGTACTTACCTATGTGATGTATGTGTGTTGACTATAATTTGCCTTGTTTGCCACTTTGGCCCAGATCCACAAATAGAAATTTGGAGCCTAAATACCTTTGTGGATCTGGGCCTATATGTTTCTGCTTTAACTTTACTCACGTAAGACTGGAAATGTGTAGCCTTCATGGATTGTGACTGTGGTCCCACAACAGGACAAGTGTCATCTATATATGATGCAGCATCTTCTGCTCTCCCAGTAAACTTGGATTATGTGTTTTTGTGTTCAAAATTATAAAGCTTTTAATGAAAAGGAAATAATAAAAGATAAATCAGATTACCATTCTTTCTGCAGCGAAAACCAATTGTAATCTTGGGATTTATTATTTTTACTATTGGTGGGACAAGGGTGAAAGAAGAAAATAATGAAAAAATATTTAGATTCCGTGATCTTCGAGATGTCTTGCTTACATAAATTATAGAGCAGGGGCCTGATCTTATCTTCCTTGCACAACTCAAGCTCCCATTAAAGTCAGTATGATATATAATTATATTGTTAGGCTTTCAGTTATGCTGGTGTAAATCCATAGTAACTCCACTGAGATCAGTCAGTTACTCCAAATTTATGTCAATGTAGATCAGAATCTAGCACAGTGGGAAGGTTTGGGTGCATATGGTATGGAGGACTGGGTCTCAAATAAATTAAATTGACTTTTGGTTTGTTAGTCCCCACAAATGAAGAGCACAACCGAGAAATAATAAAAATAATTTCAAGTGACTCCACAGGCAATTTTTAACTGGACGAGTCAAGATGCCGAGCCAACTCTCCATTTATCCTGTGATGTATTGAAATGTTACAATACTGTGGAGCACCACAGAGGTTTCCATGGAGACTGGGAACTTTAGTGGTACAAGTTACCAGATAAGGTGTGTTTTTTCTCTCTCCATGAAGAAATGGAAACAGGAGGTGGCTTCGGAAACAGGAGGTGGCTTCAGAAACAGACAAAAGAAAATATATTAGAAACAGTGAAACAATTCCTGGTGGTCTTCTATGTACCACATTTAATAGTATAATATGGTTCTTGAAACAATCGCTATTTTGAAGAGATTAAATGCATAACTTAAAAGTATATGTGTGATGTTTTTCAATAAATAAGAGACCTTGTTCATCACTAACAAAATCCAGTTCCTATAGAATTCAAATGATAAATTAAATTCAATGGAGCAAATGTTGCCTTCTAGTACATCTCAGTGACAGCCTCACACAAACGATAATCAACACAGAAACAACAATAAACAGACATAATAATAGGCAAGGCACAAACAAGACAAAGCCCACAGAATGGTGACATCGGTAAGGCTATATAGGTATAAAGGAGGACAGAATTTGGCCCACTAGATAAAATTCTGCTCTGATTCACAGTGGTATAAATCAGAGTAATTCCACCAAAATAAGCGAAGTTACTCTGGATTTACACTGGTGTAAATTAAAGGAAAATTGGGTCCAAAACATCTAAATTCATTAAACCAAAGAGTAGTGTGCAACTGATTCTGAACTTGTACAGTGTCTCCTTAATGCCAAAAAATAAGAATCAACAAATAAAATTAATGGGTCATAAGCAAATATGATAGGATAAGATACTATAATGAAGCAGTGCTCATGGCAACCAAATATTACAGTAGTATTAGGAGCAGGACTGGCCTTAGGCATTTTGCTGCTCAGAGCAAACTTCAATATGTATACTGTGCTCCTTCCCTCAGGCCATGATATTTTACAAAAATAAATAAATAAAAATCTATAAAGTAAGAGCAGTGAGTTTTGTTGTTGTATGTCACCTCCCATTTCTAAAGACAATTGAGAAGCTGGACTGAGTGTAATGTGAGTAGGCAGTAACCATTTTTAGCAGGGTACACTTGGAAGTCTACTGTAACACAGCAAAATGTGTGGTACCCACTTAAATCATCTACATGAACAGTTATCAAAACTACAGGATAAAGTAGAGTGGTTCTCCATCCAATGGATTTTAGGAAGAGCACTGGAAAAGGGCTTCTCTGTGCCAACTTATAGCAATCTGACAACCTAGGAAAAATGTAGTTGTCCTGGGACTAAACTATTTTCTATAGTGACTGGGAAGAACTGTTGAAACTTTATAGACTTCATCTATTAAATTTTATTTCCAAATTAGTAAGAAGTAGGATGACCAGATGTCCCATTTTTGGGGACTTTTTCTTATATAGATGCTTATTACCCCCCACCTCCTATCCTGTTTTTTCACAGTTGCTATCCGGTAAACCTAGTAAGAAGTTTTTGATAAAGAAAAGTGTAAGTGCCCACTGCCAAAAGATTATGTCAATATCAGGGCTCCTTCTGGGTTAAATTCGGTTTTCAAATATAGCAGTTTGCAGGTCAGTGCCGTCACTCAAGATTTTACACTCGGGAAGCCAAGAGCATAATTTGACCAGTATATATTTCTTTTAAACAACCAGATAAAGACTGCCAGGGGTTGAAAGAGGGATCTCACCCACTTTTTAAGATGTGCAGGAGGGAAGCCCATTCTGATGCACGTTAAAAGTTCCACAAAGATTTACAAGAGAGAAATTATCTCCTGTGAATTTCCTAAAGCGCCCAGTGTGAAAGTAGAATGAATTATATTGAAATTATAATTCATTAAAGAAATGCTGCTTGAAGGATTTGTTGAAATAGAGTTGTCAGAAAGAGAAACATTAAGGAGTGTGAGACAATGGGTCCTCAAACTAATTAACTTAGAGCTCAGCCTGAGCTAGGAGATTGGTAAACGTTAGTATGCAAATAAGATATGTATGTATATTTGTTAGTTTCTTCTTCCTTTTGTCTCTTATGTTAAATTGGCTTTCCCTTATCTGTTTAAATAAGTTAGCTTGAGCTTTGGCAGGAGGCTCACACATATCTGGGTGCATTGCTAATAAACAGAGTGGTCTGACAAATTTGTGAGTCTTGAATCTGACTCTGACACCAGGAAAGAGGCTATCCAAACACTTCCAGATTATGGCATTTACACATGCTATTGCCAATTATTTGCAAGCCAGCAGAACTTCAAAGTTGTCAAAAGCAAAACTTCTTTTTATGTCTTGCCTCTACGTAAAAAATTCCATATACAAACTATATTAAGCAGATTAAGTAATCAAAAAAAATGCAGACATCAAGGTTACAGTATTCAGCCCTACCTTAACTCTGATCCCTTTTACATATGCATCATGATACAAGGTTAGTTCCTCGGGTGTTGTCAGTGGAGCTAAGAGTGGTTTACATTAACAGAAGATTTGGCCACTGACTTTAATGATGTGATCATTTACTTCTTGCAGTACACGTGTAGCTTCTTGCAGTACACCGTACTAGTGTGTGTGCCAGTCAGCTTATATGAAAAATACACAGAAAGCTGTACTTGCACAGCATACTATAGATTAAGTATAACAAAACAATAGTAAAAAATTGCTTGCATACATAAGCCGTCTAATTTTGTAGCTCAGTTACCTTCATAGTTAACTGTCTCACCGGCTGCACTGCAACTAAGGAACACAGGGACATGTCTGTGTTCAGCTGAGGTAACTGCACAGTGAAATGCCTCATTCACTGAATTATGCGTAAAGAAGGTTGCGCTGCTAGTTGAAAGACAAATGTAAAGTACATGGCTGCTGATTATGGGTTCCGTTAGACTGTCACTAGTCCTCACCAGGCCACATAGGGGAGTAGGAAGGAATAAAGACCACTACATGCATGAGAACAGGGACTCCATACTTCCCCCCACAATCAAATGGTCTGGAGGAATTGGGGAATGCCATAGCTGTGCTCTACTACACACCAGCAGAAATGGTCAGGCACTAGCAGATGTGCCCTGAAAAGGAGTGAAGTGACTTAATACCCACTTGTCTTCAAAGCAACAGAGAAAGAGGACAGGGATTGTGCCTCTGAGTTACAGTTCCTTCCTGGAGTTCTTCCTGGGTGGTAAAGATACACACCACCCTTTACAAAGGCCCAGTGAGCCTAAAGGCTCAGATTATCCCTATATTAAAATTCATTGGGCCAGATCCTCAACTGATGTAAATCAGTGTAGCTCCATTTATGGTGCTTTACATCAGCTGAGGATCTGGCCCATACACAAGAGAGAAGAGAACTAATTGTATACGAAGTCTAAGTCAATAAAGATCTACTGAATGATTATGGTAATGAAAATAATGAGGGATACAAGAATGGGAAAAAATGCAATATATTACACCGTTTGTCTAAGATTGTAGAAAATAATGTTTGATTGACATTATAATCTATTGTTTCAGAAATAATATGTCATCATCTCACGAAAGATTGCCCACAAGTGTGAATCTGTGAAGGTTGAATATGGAACCCTAGTTTTTGTATTTCCTGATCTCAAGTGCTTAACTGTGCAGCTTTTCCATAGATTTTGTATGGAATCCACAAAGTAATATTAATGGCCTAAATTTCAAAAATAAAGAGTAATTTTCAGTGCCTCAAGTTTTGAGTGCACAGTTTGAAACACCTTAAAGGGCCTGGTTTTCAGAAATGCTCAGTACCTACTCTCTCACAATCAAGCCCTATAAACTGTCTCAGATTGCCCAAAGATTGAGGCACCCCAACCCACTAGTCATTGAAAATGTAGTCTTGATTTAGCTATATGGGGGTTATATATTCACTGAACATTATATCAAACTTCCTAAATACTGATACTGTACATAGTCATTTTTTTCTTTTTTGACAGGAATGAATGTTGTGTATTTTTTAAATAATTTAAAACAAAAATGACTTGAAACAGTAACATTTTTTTCAGTGGGACTTATGTCCAGCAATGATACTCATCCTATTTACAATAGCAAAGAAACTGCTCACTTGACAACAGTAAGGATGGCCCCAAACAAATAAACTGATATAACAAAGTGATCTGAGTTAGTGCCAGACTTGCAACAACATCCATTTTGCCCTGTATGAACTGGATTCTGTCTCATTTTTATATTTAGTCCAGAATCTTTATGTAAATACACCCACAAGCAGGAAAGGTCACTTGCAATACTTGTGCAAACTCTCAAATGATAAACAGAGCTGGGATTGGACATTTGGCTGCTCTCCTCACTCATGACTCACTCAGCACACCCCTGACCTATTGCATTGCATTGTGGATGTATTTAAGTAGAATGTAGTACCTTAGAAGTCAGAAAAGCAGAGGACACTCTTTGCAACTGCAAAATCGTAAAGAAATTATAGCAAAAGTTCCAACAGCTTATATGCAAAGCCATACATATTTCCCACAACCAAACAAGATTGTGAGCTCCTCAGTCACAACAACAAAGCATGATACCCTCACCCTGACTCCCTTCACCTGTGACTGGGTTTGGATGTGGGAGTAGCTTCTAAGAGCCAGTTTGTCAGAAGAGCTCAGAATCAGATTTCAAATGTTCAGCACCCATAAGGGGTGCCAAATTTTCGAAAGAGCTCAGCTCCCATTTAGACACATTAATAAGAACCAGATTTTTTAAAGTGCTCAGGACCTAGCAACTCCCTCTGTAAAACAAGGCTAGATTTTCAAAGGCTCCTCATCCAGTGTGCACCCAACATAGCAGTTTCATCTACTAGATAAGACCCATTAAGTCTAATGGGATTTCTGCATGCAGGACTGTTAGGAGTCTGCCTATCTCACTTAACTAATTGAGGAGAATGAGAAGCAACTATTGCATGATGTTAACTGCCTTCTCAGGTGAATTAATAGTTTAATAAATATTAATGCCAGAAAGAACTATTATCATCATCTATTCTGACCTCATGTATAACTCAAGCCATAGATTTCATCCAGTGATTCCTGCATCTAGCACAACTTGTGGTTGCACTGGAGCATATATTTTTGAAATACATCCAGTCTTGATGTATACTTTACTTTAAAGAGTATAAGTGATGGAGAATTTACCATATCCCGAGGTAACCTGTTCCAGTGGTTGATTATCTTTCATGTTAAAAGTATAGAATATTGCACTTTTATGGCAACTTTCATCAAAGAACTCTAATTGTTTTACAAATAGTAATGAATTGGGCCTCACAACACCCCTGCTGGGTACCCTAAATAGTAATATCCCCATTTTACCAAGGCACAGAAAAGTTAAGGGCAACATTTACAAAGTGGCCTCCAATTTTGGGTGCTTTAATTTTTGGTTGTCAAGCTTGAAACACATTTAGCCTGATTCTCAGGTTAACACCTCACTGACTTCAGTGGAATTGAGAATATTCAGCACTTAGATGAATCATGCCTGTCTTCACTTGCACAGTCAAACATGAAGGCAATCTAGTGTGGAGACTTCTTTTGAAAATGTTGGGCTAAGTGAGTTGGCCAGGGTCATGCAGGAAGTCTGTGGCAGAATCAGAACAAGAACACAAGTCTCCGTGCTCCTAGTCCTGTGCCTCAACTACAACGCTATCTTTCTTGCTCTCTGGCTATTTTTCTCACTCTTTGATGTTGTTATAGGATCTGTATGATGGATCTTGTTCCTGACGTTATTCTCTCCCTAGGAGCATGTAACATGGTTATTAGGGGAAGCAGAATATGGAACTAAGATCTGAGAACAGATTTGTTTTCCCTCCCATTGGACTCCAGTAAAGGAGAGCCTTACATCTAATGAAATGCTTGTTGTGGAAATGGTTTTAGAAAATATTCCTGGAGATGGATGTTTTTTCCAGATTGTACATGTGGGGTTTCCAGGATTCAGATCGTATGTCCCCCCAAAATTTAAATCAGGACCATTGACTCAGAAAGTAATACCACGTAGTACGCTTTTCTCAGAACTTGAGCCTCCGCAGACAGACACACAGACAGAGGCTGGCAGACCCCAGAGATCACTGAATGCAAAGGGGTTAACGCTTGCCCCTGAGTGTGGGGAAAAGGAGGGAAATAACAGGAAACGGAGTAAGCTGCTCCTTCGCTGCCAGCGGGAGAGCGTTCCGGTGGCGGAGGGGAGATGCCTCCAGCCGTGATGATGCTTTCGGGCAGGTTACCAGCCCGGCAGCCTCCCTCTGCCTGACGGTAGCACAAAGAATGACCGCTAGTTACCCCGCTGCTGCTGCAGCGCTTCTCGCCCGGAGCCACAGACAAAGCGGTGCCGCCTCCCCACGCAGCTGAGCTGAGCTGAGCTCCCTTCCCGGAACCTCCCTCTCTCCCGGTGCGGCTCCGTGACACGGATCCATGTCTCGGTGCCATTCAGCCCCTGTGATCCACGCTGCCTCTAGAGCAGCCTCCCCTGGAGCGCGCCGTCCCAGCCATACTCACCGCTCCGGGCCCGAGCCAGCCCTGCCGCCCGCTGGGCTTTAGTCCTGGCTCTCGCCGAAACTTGCAGCTTTCCTCCAAGCCCCTGGCTTTGTTGCCGTCCTACCTATCATCCTCAGCCCAGGCTCCGCTCAACCTCCCCCTGCTAGCCAGCCGGTTCCCTCCCCTTGGCCCGGAGGGGTGCTGGACTGGGGCTTATTTTTGGGAGGAGGCTGCGGCCGATCGCTGCCCTTTTGCCCCCAGAACAGCTCGTCTTCTGCATGATCTTGTATCCATTCAGGGCAATTTCAGATCTACACGCTCTCTCATGTGCCAATGATACCGGCTAATTCTGGTTTGGGGGAAGAGATTTGCAGTCCTCTCACATGCACACTCTTGTGGTCGGATGAAGTTTATCGCTGCACAGGTTATTACTGGAATTTTACATCTAGCTCTGAGTTACAAGAGGTAATCCAATAAAAGCGGCTAGTAATCAAGTTTTTAATGGCAATTCAGTTTCACTAGGCTGTGTAACCCTCCCTGTGGCTGTGGTAGAGCACACATTTTCCAGCCACCCCAGGAGTAAGGCTTGCAGGATTGGCAAAATGCAGTGTGCTGAAAAATACTCCTTCATCGGGAGAATGAGTTAAATGTACCCCTGAGTTTTCAAAGCACCACATAGAGTCTCACCTGTCCAGCTGTCCAAATGTGGCATTTAATGAGGCATTCTTGAGAGTGAATTTACCAAGGAGGATACTGTCATGTTATTCTGTTCTATAGGTTCTGATAACATGCTCCTCACGGTAGTAGCTATTTTCCAGCAGTGCATTAAACAAGGGGACTAACATCTGTCACCTGTTTGTTCTCTCATCCTCTGGACCAGGGGAGAAGGGCGTGCAGTAGAGTGTTTTGGTTTGGAATCATTTTATTTTCATATATATTGCTAGATGTTTCTGTTAGGTAAGGCAAGGTCAAAGAAATGTGCACGGCACTTACAACAGAAGATGATGAGGTTTGCGATGGTCCTTAGTTCATTTGGGATTTCCTTCTACAGTCTTGGGCTGGCCCCTGATCTTCTGGCCAGACAAGCTTTACCCTTATTGTAGAAAGTTCCGTTGTGCTAGAGGAGTGAAGTTGTCAGCCAGGATCTTTATCTTGGAGCCTTATGCGGTCTTTTAGATATGTTGGGCCTAGGCCCTGGAATGCCTTGAAGATAAGGACTGAGACATTGAACTTGATTCAGTAGTCTATGGGAAGCCAGCACAGAGAGAAGATGATAGGTCTGAAGTTTGCGATAGCCAGCGTTACTAAGATGTGCTTCAGCATTCTGTACCAGTTGGAGTTTCCTAAGAGCAGAAGTTTTCATGCCCGGGTCTATTGTATGGCTGTAATCCAGCCGAGAGGTGACGAAGGCATGAATAACTGAGGCCAGGTCAACGTTCGTCAGGATGGCCATGGTCTTGCAATGTTAATTGGCCAAGTAAGGCATTGAAATGTTGCAGTGTAAGATGAAAAAATGATGTGAGCGGTTTATTTTAATTGTATTTGTTTTCCTGGGGTTCAAATTAATATTTATTATCTAAAAAAATTTTAAGTGGATGTAGTGCTTGTGAAACATACCCGATTGGCAATCTAGGAAAGGGAAGTCTTCCCTTTATCTACAAAATAGGTTCAGCAAGAGCAGCCAGCAGGGAAAGCGTACCCACATCGCCTCGACAATGTTCGCACAAGAGAGGCCTGTGGAGAGCAATGTCACCTTTATATCCAAGTGGCCCTTGACCCCTCTGCTGACTGTCAGTTGTTCTGTGATTAAACATTTTAACAAGACTATCTAGAGTTATAAGAGTTCATGATAACACAAATTTTATTGGGGATATTAAACTTTCTGCTTCAGAGCATAACGCAGTCTCTAATGATTAGAGATCAGAATGAAACCTAATATTGGGGCAGATTATGGCTGAGCAATATATATAGATATAGATATGCTGAGTGGTATGGCTTCCTCTAGAAGTTGCAGGGTTCTTACACCTTTCTTTGAAGCATCTGATACTGTCACTGTTGTAGATAGGATACTGAACTAGATGGACCTTAGGTCTAATCCAGTGTGACAATTCCTGTGGGCTTTTTTTTTTTGATTGGTTTTTAGCTAAATATAAAACCCGGAGGGGAGGCAGCTCATTGTGGTGAAAAGAAGATACAAATAAAGAGGAAAGAAAAATGGAACAGGAGAGGAGTAATCCAGAGAATTCAGCAGAAGGAAACATGTACAGCAGATGAGTAATCTTTATTTTCCTCCCTCTCCAGAGACAGGAGATGTTGGTAGTGTACAGCTGTGGCTCACTGAGTAAATGTCAAAGAACAGAGATAATAGGTCAGATTCTGAGTTGCAGTCTGGCCCCTTTTAGCTGCTGTGGCAATGTAAATAGGTCAGAAAACAGTCCTATTTCCCATGTTGGGAATTTCCCCAGAGTGAGGGAGACCCCAGTTGCATAGAGCTGAAAGAACCCAATTGCCCTCAGTGTCTCCTGGAAGTGGGAGGGGGTATGGCCGGAGTGCTTCTGCTATTATTGTGATCCCCAACTGGCAGATGGCTAGGTAAGTACAATTGGCCTTGAAATCAGGGAGCTGCAGCTGCCACCTTTGTGGTCCTGCTCTCAGCTCCACACAACTGGGGAAAGCTGGGAAACTTGCTCAAGTCATTGGGTCTTTTGTGTGCCATTCTTTCTGATGTCTCCATATCTGCAATGCATATAAAACTAACACGCATAGTCTTTTCTGGCTGATCAGATGCAGGTTCTAGAGGAGGAAGATGTGACAAAACATCAGCCACATTACTTTCTCCTCTAATGTGTTCAATGGTAAAATCATATCATGGAATTTTCCATCCTTGGCAGTGGATTCTATGTAGAATCAGAATAGATTTGTTAGGTTTTAGCATGTGAATTATACGGTTATGATCAGTCATTAGAATGTGGTTTTAGGAAGGGAAGGAGTAGTGTTGACACACTACTTGACACACATTTGCAATGAGACAGAAGTTTGAAAGAATGATAAATGGAGGGTGTAACTGCTATGTAGCATCTATTGATCTTGAGAAAGCATATGACTTGGTTCCACCGAGCTGGTGTTTGGAGTATTGGAATGGATGGGAGGGGGACTTCAAGAAGTAGAGATGATAGAGGAGCTATAGCAAGGGTCAACAGGTAAAGTGGTAACAATACACAGAATTTCCGAGTTTTGAGATGATGGTGGGATTGAGACAAGGCAATGTACTAAATCCACTTCTCTTCTTCCTACTTATGAAGTTAATTAGTAGGAGAACCAAGCCTGAGGAGACAAAGAGAAAACGAATGTATGCTGACAATTTGGCCCTTTTGGATGACAGTAAGGAGGAAGTGGTGAATATGGTATCAGAGTGGGCATCTGTGTTTGAAGGCCAAGTTTTGAAGGTAAACACAAAGAAAACTGAAGTTATGCAAGTAGGAAAGGTGGAAGAAAAGCTGTTGATTGATGTTTCAGGAGAGAAGCAGAATCAGAAGAAAGAATTTGTACTTGGGAAGTACACTTAGTGCATCTGAGAGAGATCTGGATAACTGAAGAGGAGAAGCCAATGTGCATGGATGGCAATGAAAAAAGTGGCAGGAGTACTGTGGGACTGGCAAGTAAGTAACAAACTGAAAGGAAAAGTGCATGCTACGTGTGTTTGTCCCTGCCTGCTCTATGATTTAGAAACAGTGGCTCTCATGGAGATGGAAGAAAAGGAGATACAGGTTGTAGAAAATAATATATTGAGGAGAATGACAGGCAAGAGGAGGGTGGACAGTGTGCATGGAAAAAGTTGGGGGAAGATGAACTTGGGATTCTCACTGATAGATAGTCCAGAGAGTGCACATTTGAGGTGGGCTGGACATGTGGAAAATACATGAAGAACAACCAGCATGGGAAGAACTGGACAGCAAGAAAGGACATGGGGGATAGAGGATACAATGGAAAGACACTGTCAAGAGAAGTTTGAAGAGGAAGGGACTGGAACTCCAAGACCTGTGCACCCGTGCTATGGATTAAAAGGAGTGGCAAATAACCATGGGCACCTGTGACCCCATGTAAATGGGAAAAGGAGTTGAGAACTAAATTGAATCAGTCATTAGAATAAATGTATGTCCCTAGAGGTACATGTGAAAATATTCTATAGCCCACACAGAGCCAAAGGCTGTTTTGTGCTTATTGGCAAGCAACTGCATATACCAATGATTTTTTGATCTATTATTATGTATTTAGAGCAGAACTGCACATAAATCCACAAGGCTATCATCAGCTACTACAAATGTTGGTGAATCCAGTTATGCTCCACACAGTTCTTTGGTTAAAGCACTTCTTAGCTCCCAAGAAGCTGATTCTTTTTTAGAATTGCACTCTCACTCAATATCTTTCCTGATTTCAGAACAGCTCTGCTGACTAATATTTATATACTTTGGAATAAACTTCATAAGGAAGCCACAAATTCCCAGAATTTAAGGCATTAATTACATATTCTCCAGCCTTGGAGCCTTAAGAACAGTTTCCAATTTCTTTTGATCAGTCTAAACACCATCTGAGGAGAAGTAGGAGTCTGAATATATTTATTTCTGTCCAATTTTAATCCTCTTATGAAATCAATCAAAAATTTTCTCCTTCTCCTTCTAGCTCCTCTGCATTAGCAGCAAAACCAACAACATCTGTATTCCAAACAGTACCAGGTCATCTGCAAAGTACTGGATACATAGCTTTTTGGTAAACCTGAGGCGCATAAGAAAGACCAAAAAGAAATTTGGAAGATCTGTACTAACTACAGGGAGTTTCAAAGTCATCATATTCCTGGATTCAGTTAAAGATGTTTATTAAATTTAGCCTTAAGCTCAGCAAAATCTTTTGAGCCTTATATAATGTGGAGCATCTTATAATTTATAGTTACAGGGTGATGTTCTCTAACACAGTGGTTCTCAACCAGGGGCCCGGGGCCCCCTAGGGGGCCTCGAGCAGGTTTTAGGGGGGCCTCCAAGCAGCATCAGCATTAGATTTGCTGGGGCCCAGGGCAGAAAGCCAAAGCCCCACCATGTGGGGCTGAAGCTCAGGTCCCTGAGCCCCACCACCCGGGGCTGCAGTGAAGCCTGAGCAATGTTGCTTCGTGGAGGACCAGGCAATTGCTCTGCTTGCAACCCTCTACCGCCAGCCCTGGCTTTTATATGCAGAAAACAAGTTATTGTGGCACAGGTGGGCTGTGGAGTTTTTATAGCATGTTGGGGGTGTCACGTTCCCCTCTGGTGTTATCTGGACCAGTGATCTGCTAAGTCACTCCAATCCTTGACTCTGGGAGCCAGCCTTAACCTGCTCTGCTGTGAGAACCCCCACTCCTGGGCAGTTCACGCACAGCCTCTGGTGTGTAAGCTGCTCCTTGGATTGTGTGACCAAATGACACTAGCCAATATCTCTGGTCCCAGACACAACCCTAGGAACCTCCATCTTGCAGTGTCCAGTTATGCCTGCTGGACACTGCAAGTTTATATGAGTTCATCAATTTAACAAAGAAATTGATATGTACCAGGCTTGTTATCCCAAGGGGAGTCTCTGACACACTTCAAACCAAATGCACTGCTTCAGGTAGAATAAACAAACAGATTTATTAAGTACAAAGATAAATTTTAAGTGATTATAAGTCAAATCATAACAAGTCAGATTTGGTCAAATGAAATAAAAGCAAAATGCATTCTAAGATGATTTTAACACTTTCAATGCCCTTACAAATTTAGATGCTTCTCACTACAGGCTAACTGGTTGCTCTTCAGCCAGGTTCTCACCTTTGATCAGCGCTTCAGTCACTTGGTGTGGTGTCCGTAGATGTAGGTGGAAGAGAGAGAGAGCATGGCAAATGTCTCTCCCTTTTATCATGTTCTTTCTTCCCTCTTGGCTTTGCCCCTCCCACTTCAGAGTCAGGTCACCATTACCTCATCACTGTCCCAAACTGGCCAAACGTAGGGGGGTGACTCACTCAAGAGTTCAACAGATCCTTTGTTGCTGCCTAGGCCAGCATCCTTTGTTCCTGTGAGACTGGGCTGGGTTTGTCCCATACCTGCCCTGATGAGGTGTGAACTGCCTCTCTGCTCTTGGAGAGTTTTTGCCTGGGCTTATTTTAAGCCATGAGGATACATTTTCAGCCTCGTAACTACATACATGAAATTATAACCTATAACATTACTATAACTTTACTATAACAACAATGCTCAGTGCATCATGAGCCTTCCAAAGACACCCGACATGACAAACTTTGCATTGGATACCACACAATCATTTTATAAGGATGAACATGGGGGTGCTGAGTGTTCCACTGAGGTACAGGGCATCACAGGGGGGCCTCAGAAAGAAAAAGGGTGAGAACCTCTGCTCTAACAAACAACCTTATTAACATTGCTTACAATTACACTGTAAGCAGGTTGACTTTCCACCATACTTTGAACAAATTATATCTGCACCGATTAAAGTCCAAATCTCCCCTCTTTCTGCCTTTATTCTTAACTTAAATAACAGAAATAACAATACATAATCATCAACCAAAGCTTTTTCCTAGGATTAGATATTCTTAAAGTTTTCCCTATAGGGCCCTCAATCCCAACCCCTAGTTTGTTCTGCCTTATATAGGCACTCAAATCCTTTTTATTTCTTGTTATAGAGCTAACAGGCCCCACCTGTATTCACTGCAGAGAGAGTCAAAAATAATTTGCATTTCTATATATTATTCAAGCACCTAATATCAGGATGTCTCAAAAAAAGTCTTGCGTGTCTATGATTATTATTATGAATGTTATTGTTTATATTGCAGTCACACACCCACAGATCCCAACCAGGATCATCATCCCATTGTGAAAGGCAGTGAACGAACACATACAAAGATGCCCCAAAATGCTCACAAGACATGGCATGCCAAGACAAAAGCATGACAAACAATACAGGGAAAGGGAAAGGAGAGGATAACAGGAATATCTTTAAGAGGTTGCATAGGCTACCTGTGTGCACAACATGGTGGTTTCAAATCTTTTAAGCGTACTGTTTTTAATTGTTATGTTTAAACATATTGAGTTTTTATGTATTTTTCTACACCTCTGAATTAGCCACTGCTAGCTGTCTTAGGATCTGATGCCCTGTTACACACACAGATCTCATACATATGCTTTTCAGGCACTAGCAGAAAATGTAATATCCATTTTCTTTCCTACATGTCGTCATTAATGCCTTTATGTAGCATTTTATCCACTTCCTGGTTCACAACTTCTATTGTGACACATTGACTGGGTGACAAACTATGGCTTAATGGCGTGACTTTAATCTCTGTTACAACCTTGTGCCAGTACAGTCTAAGGTAGGGGTGGCCAACCTGAGCCTGAGAAGGAGCCAGAATTTACCAATGTACATTGCCAAAGAGCCACAGTAATACATCAGCAGCCCCCCACTAGCTCCCCCACCCTGCTCCCAGTGCCTCCCACCCACCGGCAGCCCCGCTGATCAGCACCTCCCCCTCCCTCCCAGCACCTCCCGATCAGCTGTTTCTTGGGGTGCAGGAGGATCTGGGGGGGAGGGGGAGAAGCAAGGGCACTACAGGCTCAGGGGAGGGGGTGGGAAGCGGTGGAGTGAGGGAAGGGCCTGTGGCAGAGCCAGGAGTTGAGCACTGAGCCCCCCCCGGGACATTGGAAAGTTGGCGCCTGTGGCTCCAGCTCCGGAGTCGGTGCCTATACAAGGAGCTGCATGTTAACTTCTGAAGAGCTGCATGTGGCTCCGGAGCCACAGGTTAGCCACCCCTGGTCCAAGGGCTTTGAATAGTGAGTGTCTTGGCCTTGGTACTTGATTCACTTTGCCTCTCCTTTGTAGTATATGTTAAATCAAAACTAGATTTCCTGTTTAATAAGGTTATGATATTTCAATCAATAGCATATACATGTCATCACACACATGTTTTCCAGTTAATCCGTTCTTTGCAGTATCCTGAGTAACATAATTGGTGTTGCCTGCACATTATACAAAACAAGTTGAATGCTTGGAATTAATTCTGGATGTTTCTGGATTATTAAAAAATTTAACATTAAGATTCCATTTCTGCAGTGAGTTTTGCATGAGCAAGACATCTGTGCCTCTGTGGAGTTCATTACAGGACTGGGGCTACATTTCTTTTACTTCACTTGGCAATCTTTGTTCACTAATAGTAAAAGATTATTTTACTTTTGAAGACATAAAATAAACATTCATCCAATTCTGAGTCACTCTACAGAACAGGTGGGGCACTCCCATTCCCTGCCTTTTGAGATTGATTGTTTCAGTGTTTTTCTGTCCAGTGTTTTTCTGATTGTTTGCTTTCTTTCCCCAAACTCCAGCCACATGTTTCATTTTTCTACAGAAGAGGCAATTGGTACTCCTTACTCTACTTCTATATGGCGTTTCTGTACTCAATTCACAACAATAGCAGGCACAATTATTATCTGACTTAGTAACATAAATACATTTTTCACATGCTGTAACCTCACTTCCTGGTTTAAAACCGGTTCTGTCTGAGGTGTGGCTGCAGTTGGTTATGCTCACATCTAAAGTCTTAGCACAGTGGCTTTCAACCCTTTTTCATTTGCAGACCCCTACAAAATTTTAATGGAGGTGCAGACCCCTTTGGAAATCTTAGACATAGTCTGCAGATCTCCAGGAGTCACTGGACCACAAGTTGAAAACCACAGTCTTAGCACAAAGAACACCAGGTCCTTCCTGTGGTGACTCATATAGTTGTGCTATGATAACTGCATTTTCTAGGGTCAAACCCACCTGCTGTAAGGATTTCTTAGTGTTGTGAGCATGCTATGACTTGATCATGGATCATGCTTGATGCAGATATACCAACTTCACAGTTACATTTCCAATGACTTCAGTGGGACCAGGGCTTAGCCCTTAAGGCATTTACATATGAGTCATAGTATTCATCAGGTACTTGCAGTAGCTGTCTGAATTTGTACTCTCCTGAAATTGTATTTCTTTGTGGTTTGAAATAAGCATTTAGTGTAGCCTTTGTCTTTTCAGATATATCCATCCCCCTTTGTGGATTGTGGTAATATTGCTCATTCACTCTCTCCTCTGCTTTATCTAGTCCACTGACAAAGTTTCAGAAACAGAAGGGATTCCTCTATCCATGTTGTATATTCTGCATATAGATCAGGTGTGGTGCTGTAGAAGGGCTTAAGTGCTAGTAAATTTGGTTTGCTGTTTTTTGCTATCTCCCATTGCCAGAATGTTGTGTTCTTTAGGAAATATGATGTATGAAATATGATTGTTTTTATTAAATGCTAACAATAAAACCATAATGGATGGAAACTGAGACACCAATCATGCTCCTCAGATTCGTGCATGAAAGGGACTCCACAGCAAAGATCTCCTCTTCCTGCCCAGAAAAAGGGCTCATCTGCATCCTCTCCTTCCCAAGATCCTGTCTGCTGTGGGCTTATGATATATGAGGGCAGAGAGTATGTACGATGGGTAGGCCAGGGGCATGGTGTGGGATGTATACTGTCCCTCACTGTACCCAATGGAACTCTCACTACATATGTCATAAAACTAGAGGCTGTATAACATTTTAGCCATGATCATGGGTACATTCAGCTTGTGGCTAAATCACATTATGCTGTTATCGTATCAGCTCTTAGAAGCTGGGCTTGGTCAGTACTTGGATCAGATGTTTTCAAGGAGCATCTTGGTGCTATAGGAAGTGGTGTTTCTATTCCATAGTTGGTGCTGTTCTCTCTGTCATCCTGCAGTAATGTACCAGCATGATGCTAGGGGGCATGGTGCTGCTGAAAATAACATTTTTGCATGAAATAAATAACACCGGTCCTGCACCACTTGCTATTGGAAATCTAAGAGAACAATTTGTAGACCACCAGATGTTAGCTGTCCTGGCTGAATTCCAGTGTTGGTAGATATTTTCTGCCTGTCTGAATTTCCATTCCAGTGTCACTTGCTTATATTAATATTTTTTATTTCAAAACTACTGTGTGGAGTTGCTGTTGAACTTCTACAGTGGCCATACTTCACACTAGAAGTGGCTGAATTTGAGAGAGAAATAAAGCAATCCTTGTGTACCACCATTTGTAGATCATTAGTGAAGTGTTGTGGACCCGTTGGGAAGCTTAATCTAAAACAAACATTTTTTTAATTGTAACATTTAATAAGTGTCAAAACCAAACTCTGTATACAGTGTTGTGAGGTAATATCTTTTATTGGACCAACTTCTGTCGGTACGAGAGACAAGCTTTTGAGCTTTTGTTCAGGTCTGAGAAATGTAATCAGAGTGTCAGCAAAATACATGATGGAACAGATTGCTTAGCATAAGTAGTTAACACATATTTCAAGGGACCAGACTTCCAGAAGGTGTTGGTGTGATGATGTGGGAATCTAAACCCCTCACCCCCCAGCCGTTTTTCCTCCTTTCTCCCTTATGACTGGAGCGGTGTTAACAGGCCACTTGAGATTCACTTGGCATTGCTCCAAATGAAAACCTAGTCCATCCATTTCTTCAGTATGACATACTTGCAGCTTTTCAGGCATAGTCAATTGTAACTCTCACTACTGCACTACTGCTATTAAAATCTGCATGTAAGGCTCTCAGGACACTTCTTTTCTTTTCTGTCTTTCTTTATTTCCTTTCTCTGATGGCTATGGAGTGTACCTACTGTTTCCATTTGCTTGGGCTAGTGCTTTTGGACTTGTGCCTGGGATGGTAGTGCCACAAACACCAGGTGGTCCACCCAGACTTCAGAAGGTGTTGGTGCAATGATGTGGGAATCTGTTTGTACAGCTTCTGAATTCTTTTGTTACTGAGGGATCTTCATATCCCTCTATCTTTACCAAAGTGTAAATTCCATTTTGTATGTGCAGCATTTTGCCTTCTCTTGTTCATTTGCCTCCATTTGGGGTGGGGAGAAGATGGGGCGGTGGGGAAGGGGCATGGGATGGAGAAGAGAAGGGGATGGGGGAAGCTGGAGCTCAGCATGCGGCATCCCCTTGGCAGAAGCTGGGGCTCCCCTGTTAAGCAGGCCCATCGAACCCTCACCCTGACAAGCCCCACCTCCCCTGCATCTGTACCACCCCGATAAGCTCCCACAGACACCCTCCCCACTGAGCCCCAACCACCTGCACCTGGACCCCCACCCAAATGAACCCCACCTCCCCTGCACCTAGACCCCCCCTGCTGAGCCCCAAACACCTTCACCTGGATCCCCTGCAGAGTCCCATTGCCCCTGCACCTGGAACCCCGCAATGAGCTTCTGTGCATCCAGATCTCCCACTGGGCCACCTGCACCCAGATTGCCCCACAGAGAACTCTCTTACCCCCACCTGGATCCCCCCACACTAAGTCCCTCTGCACTTGGATCCTGCTGCTGGGCTGAGCCTGATCACCCACACCTGGTGCGCCTGGCACAGGGGGCAGGGCCCCAGGGTGTTTCTGGGGCAGGCCTGGCCCTTGCACTGTGTCAGGGTCACGTGCAGCCTCACTGCCGAGTCCCTGTCCTGGGGTGGGGTGAGGGGAAGCTGCAGGGTGATCTCCCACCTCCATGCAACCAGTGGCCTGTGCTCCCCACTGCCATGTTGGAACCTCCACATTTATTTATTGACAAAATTAGCAGAATTTTAAAATATTGTGTGCAGAATTTTTAAATTTTTGGTGCAGAATCCCCTCAAGAATTTGGGGTGCTGTACAACTGTGATGGTGGGACTGTGAGGAAGGTGGTGGGCAGTGGGGAGGTCTATGGGCAGGGGGTGCTGGGCGAGCGGTGTGGTGTGCAGGGTGCTGTGCAGTTGTGGTGGGAGGCCAGCAGGGGAGGTCTCTGGGAGGGGTGGGGACTGGGCATAGAGATTGTGGCGGAGATCTTTGGGCAACGGGGCGCTGGGCATAAGGGTGGGGCATTGGGCAGGGGGTTGGTGTGGTGCGTGCCCGCCCTCAAGGGGAAGGGGCATGCTGGCAGCACAGGGCTGGGCCTCCACAGAGGGGAGCACAGGGGCTGTCTTGGGGGACAGGGCGGAACCAGCACCACCCCCCTGCACTCACCAGTGGCGTGGCTGGGGCTGGGCCGCTGCACTTCTTGCCACCGGTGAGTGCAAGCCCGGCCCTGCTGCAGTCCTCAGCGGAGTGGGGGTGGAGCAGGGGCGGGAAGAGGCCGGGCTGGGGCCATGGGGAAGAGGCGGAGCGGGGGCTCGAGCAGCACGCAGCTGCGCAGGGCACCAGGTAATTGCATATGGGTAAGGACGGCCCTGCCCTCCTGCTCGACTGCACAGAGCAGGGCTGCTCCCACCGCGCTGTGCCTCATTGTCCCCAGCCCAACCTTCACTCTGGAGACTGATCATCCCGTCCCCCTGCACCTTGCCCCATGGGGGCCCACAAATATGTTTGGCACCAGTCCCACAAACAGTTAATCCAGCCCTGCCTACCACATGAGTGAAACTGTAACTCAGAAGGTTCAGACCTGTGGTGGGATTCTGGGAAAGGAGTGCTTAAGCTACAGGGGAGTCTGAGGAGTCAGCATTAAATTCAGGAGCTAAGCAGCTGGGCCCTGGGATCTCAGGAAGGGGTGCTTGTAATGGAATGCTAAATTGTAGTATACTGTTCAGTCACTAGGTGGCATTGTGTGTAAAAACCTTATTTACACACAATGCCACACAAAAACCTTATTTCTCTACGTAAAAGAATAAATGGACACAAATCAGATGTCAAGAATTATAACATTCATAAACCAGTCGGAGAACACTTCAATCTCTCTGGTCACGCGATTACAGACATGAAAGTTGTGATATTACAACAAAAAAACTTCAAATCCAGACTCCAGCGAGAAACTGTTGAATTGGAATTCATTTGCAAATTTGATACAATTAACTTAGGCTTGAATAGAGACTGGGAGTGGCTAAGTCATTATGCAAGGTAACCTATTTCCCCTTGTTTTTTCCTACCCCCCCCCAGACGTTCTTGTTAAACCCTGGATTTGTGCTGGAAATGGCCCACCTTGATTATCATACACATTGTAAGGAGAGTGGTCACTTTAGATAAGCTATTACCAGCAGGAGAGTGGGTTTGTGGGGGGGGGGGGGGGGGGGGGGGCGGGGGAGGGTGAGAAAACCTGGATTTGTGCTGGAAATGGCCCAACTTGATTATCATACACATTGTAAGGAGAGTGATCACTTTAGATCATTATTACCAGCAGGAGAGTGGGGTGGGAGGAGGTATTTTTTCATGCTTTGTGTGTATATAAAAAGATCTTCTACACTTTCCACAGTATGCATCCGATGAAGTGAGCTGTAGCTCACGAAAGCTTATGCTCAAATAAATTGGTTAGTCTCTAAGGTGCCACAAGTACTCCTTTTCTTTTTGCGAACCTTATTTAAGGTATCCTCAGCCAAAACCTAGCAGAGCATTAAAGTATCTTATGATGAACACTTCTGCTATGTACCTCACTAAAAAGGAAGCACTGTAGCCAGTTCATACCCGTACAGGAATGTGACAGAGCTAACTAGAGGATTTGCAACCCAAGAGGGTCTAGGAACCCCAAGGCAGGACCAGATTCTGTTCAGACTCCCATGGATGTAAAACACCTGAGGATCCTCCAGTGGTTGGGTCCCCTCACAGCAGTCTGGTGGGCTGCCAGCAGGGTACCCAGATCTGTGACAACTGGCATCTTTCTCTTTTTTGGCTTTGAACTGGTTCAGTTGGTGTCCGTAGCTGGCCAGCTTATCTCAGCCTTCTGTGTCCTGGCACCTGGTTCAGTTCTTGAACTCCACAGTGCTGCACATAGCTAACTGGGTGAAGTTTTCTCCTGCAGATGAGGAACTTGATGCAGACCATCAAGACCAGGTTCTTTGATACAGCTGGATTAGGGTGACCAGATGTCCCGTTTTTATAGGGACAGTCCCATTTTGGGGGACTTTTTCTTATTTAGGCACCTATTACCCCCACCCCTGTCCCATTTTTTCACAGTTGCTATCTGGTCACCCTAAGCTGGATTCCCTAACATTGTAGGTGATGGACTGTATTCATGTGAGCATCATGGTCCTTATTGTGGGTATATGTATATGAAATATGAAATATGCCTGAATATACAAGAAATATCTATATAGGTTTTTATAGTATGCCCATCACTTTAGTATCTGAGGACATGACTCATAAGGGTATTATTATATATTTTCTGCCTAGTTATCCAGGGAGTACCATGATGCCCAAATGTCTTTGATCTGTTGAAATGTAGAATGATTCTGTCTGCAAGGCCTGAATTCAAGCTTTGGCTTGTAAACAAGCAGCAAACACAATGAGGCATAAGTAAGAAAGTTATAACATCACTGCTCACACCCCGCTCACACTCCTAACAACCCTAAGTTATTTTGTGTAATTAGTAGAAATGTTTCTATATTATTGTTATTGTTCCTATTGCTATTTCTTGTCAAATATTTTTTAAAGAAACCAAATATTTCCTGTGAGTGTATGTAATCCAAAATATTGTTCTAGTGACTGGAATGTGAATGTGACATTGACTGGAACAAGACTAGACAAAATGAAGCTGGCTAGTCTGTTTTCATTGTCCAGCTGGAATGAAGTTTAGAAAGTAACCAAACAGCATCAATAGTCAAAAGTTAGTTAGATTTAAAATTCTTTCACATTTACTAAGATATTATTAGTAACACAGATTACATTTTTAATATATTTAGATACTATTTTAAAAATCTGACTGTATCCCTTTAAATGTTGCAGTCGGAAATCTTCACCATAATCTGCCTAGCAACAAGTGAC
Organism: Chelonia mydas; assembly: GCF_015237465.2. Classification (NCBI taxonomy): domain Eukaryota; kingdom Metazoa; phylum Chordata; order Testudines; family Cheloniidae; genus Chelonia; species Chelonia mydas. The sequence goes on along the minus strand of NC_057855.1, from coordinate 32,609,879 downwards.
TCTCTGATAACAGGAAACTAGTTCTTTCTTTCTTCAGATATATAATTCTACAAGTAATAAGGATCCAGATAGATTGAAAATTCTTTGAGGCAAGGAATGGGTCTTAATCTATGTTTAGAAAATATAGTGTAAATTTACACTGCTAAATAAATGATTATTTACACTAATATTAAGATAAAGGTATACATATTTAAATATAATTCATACAATATAAGTAATATACTATCCTAAAGGAGTACTATATTCTTTCAGAAGTAAATAATTCATTCATTATATCAGTATTTATAAAATATGTAATTACATTTCTCTGTATGTAGATATTTAAATAGGACAAAACGCATGACAGCAAATAAAGATAAATGAAAAGGTTAACCATGCTTAACATTGGGCACATGAGTAGTCCCACTGAGTTCAATGGGAATACTCACATGTGTTAAGCATGCATGCATGCAGGTATTTGCAGGATTGGGGCCTAAATAAACTAGATATGGGCTCAAGTTATAAAGTTTTGGTCTGGATTTGAAGCTTGGGAGTTCAGATGCAAGATCATAGAAATATGGAACCAGCCATGACATTTAAACCCAGATGCAGATCCAAGTTTCTTCAAAGTTTGGAGTTATTTGGATCTGTGATTTTGCTTCAAGTTCATCTCTAGAAAAATTGATTTTTAAAATGTCAATCTGAAAATTTTCCATTGCATTTCACACTATGAGACTAAATGCTGAGTAGTCCTATTGACCACCTCCATAAATAATGATTTATAGGGTTAAGTGAAACCATAATTAGTACTGGGAATTATTAAAATACAGTACTGGTGAAATTTTTCAAGATATACAAATAACTTCTTGACTTCCATTTTCCAAATCTATATAGGATGGAAGTAACAAGACCATTTCCCCCCTCTCTAGATCCATGTTACTGTGTTTTCCATGGCAGGTTTGTTTTCAGAACTCATAGAAGGAAAGCTTTTTTAAAAAAAAAATTCTCTGTAGGATTTGGATAATTGTAGTTAAGTTACAGGGGCAGCATGAATTTGAAACATCAAGTTCAAAAGATACATTAAAAATAGTTTCAGATTCTTCTCCTGCTCCTGAGTCCCCCTTACTATTTTTTGTGTTTTTACAATCACATTGTCTTATTTTTAAAAATTGTTTTTCTCTCCTACTTTGCTGTGTGCAAAACTCACACAAGCTTAAGGAGAAATGGACTGACTGTACAGGGAACACTGAAATGGGCTACACACAAACTTGTTGTCAAATGCACAAAGTAAAAAAGAATAGAGAAATTGTTTCACTTTCTCTAATATTACTCAGTTAGAGTAATCTCTGGTGTTTTTTGTAATAATAGTAAGTGCAGATGTGACTTTTAATGTTGACAAAAGAGGGTGAATGGCTCTTATCCTTGAGAAACCACTTTGGATGACAGCAAACACTGTCATCCAAACAGTTTTTGTTAATTTATAGAAAGGGTTTTCCCAAGTATTAGCATGTTCAGAGTTCTCAGGTGTTGGTGATTTCAGTCCACCTTTGCTTTTGAATGCATTAACTGCAGCTTTCTAGGTTCTATTTAAATGTCAAGGACCCTACCCTACTCTCTATAAATATTAAAGAGGATATATGCAGAGGTGAAGCCTGTCTATTCAGTTCAGTTTGTCTCTGGCCTTCCAATCCCCTAGGTTTTATTTCTTCATTTAATTTCTTATCAGGCTTTGTAATGAGAAGCCGTAACTAACATCAATGGCAGATCCTGGGTTTGGCAGTTGCTGCAAACTTTAAGCTTTCTTAAAAAGGAAAAAAGGGGAGGAGGGTTCTAGCCCTCTGGCCAATGCTCTTCCTTTGATCTTTTCCATGTTGAGATTTTTTTTGCGCTGTATTGTAGGTTGCTTATTGTCAGCGTTTCCTTCTCTCTTACAGTGCTTCATACTTCTCTCCAGATGGCAGCTAATACAAAGAAAAACATAATTTGTCCCATGGAGCAAAAAGAATGAGGGTGTAATTGAGATGACTTTTTTGTCACTCCAGGTGGCGCTGTTCTGCATAGTGACAAATGAAGAGTGAAATGAAAGCAACAATCAATTTTTAAAACAGCACCTTGTTTTCTGTGTGCATGGGGCAAATTCTGCTCTCCACTGTCCCAGGCAATACACTGTCATTTACTAGCATGAACACAATTATTAAAGCAACAGATAGTGCAGAGTGTGATAGAGGATTTACCTTTTTAATTTTTTCTGTTATATACCCTTGATATTTGGCACACATCTATCTTTATTTTGGCATGTATGAAACAGCAACTCAACAATAAGGTATCCTATATACAGTGTGCCTGATTCTTCTCTCATGGTGTAAATCAGGAGTGATTCCACTGAAATCAGTGGAATTATACCAGTGTAAGTGAGATCAGAATCTGCTATATTAGAGTTTTTTAAAAAAAATTCATTAAATGAGGATTACAAGAATGCAGAATTCAACTTTCCTTCATATTCTGTCCAGGGGTCTGATTGGGTCCTTGGTTTTCCCAGAAGCAGCAAGGAGAATCCCAGAACAAGAATCAAATAGTCATCTCTTGATAACCAAGCCATGATTTCAGAGGGAAAACACAATGGAAGGAAACAGTCACTAAAACATGAAAGCTGAAGATTTTAAACAGTTTTACCCAAAACTTTATTAATCACTTGTTGGAGATTATTTATAAACAGGCATGAAAAAAGCAAATTTCCTATTCCTCTGCCTATTGATAATGAGTAAAATATTTTATCAGTGTTTTCTAATAATAAATGAGAGGATAAATTGAAGAGAGATCCTGATTCTGCAAGTATATGTGTCAATTCAGGTAATTGCCTGCATAGAATCCAATGAAAATCAGGCATCAGCACTTGTGCATTTGTTTGTTAGGATCAGGGCCATAGCTTTTTAACACTAATGATCCGGTTCTTCAGTGTGCTTGTACATCTGGGACTGTATGATTAATATACTTTTTCTGGGTATTTGGGTTTTTTATATGTTACACATCTAGGTCCAAAATTCAAGGGATTAGAGATTTTGAATGTTTTGATTTTTTTGGGTGCCCAATTTGAGACATCTTTTAAAAGCCTGATTTCTTGACAGTAGGTGCTCAGCACTTTCTGCAAATCTGACCTCCTTAAGGTGTCTCAAGCTGAGCACCCAAAAACTGACACCCAAAATCACTGGTCACTTTTGACTGTTTGGTAGTAATACAGTGTGTTTATTTGATAACATTTAATTTTTGTACATATAATATACTCATTTATTTACTTATCTGACAGTTCTAGAAATCAATGTGAGTTTTGGCAATGAGGTCAGTAGGGCTGTGACTAGCCCCTAGATGATGTATAGTGCATGCAATTGTTTTTACTATAACTAGATAATTATGTCACTTTCATCTTAATCAGAACAATGAGGAGTAAGAAACAAAGCTGAAAAATGAAGCTCTGAGAGGCTGACTCACTCAGTTTCACTACGACTAGCATCATGAGGTGCAAATTGCATTTCCTGAACTTGCTGCTCCCAAGGGAAAACTTATTATCATGAAAGACCCCTGATGGGCGGCAGCTTTAGTTGCACCAATGGCTCCACTGACTGACTCAGTCTACCTTGCCTACACCTGCTCCTCACACTGCACTCACTTTTATATCTGCATTGGCTGCCCTGGCAGAAGGGAGGGTGGAGATCCCTTTGCAGGTGGACTTTGCACCAGGCCTGCACTGGCTTCGGCTGCTAGAGGCTGGACTGCAATAACAATTTCCTGATAAGCTTTCCCAGAGCGATAACTTGACAGATACTGTGGGAACTAATTGAACAGCTGGGATATTGCTCCTCCCTGCCCTTCAGCCTTTAATATTAATAGGAAAGCTGCTAATTACAAATTATATTCATAGTGATAACTAGCAGCAGGTTGCTAAAGATTTCTAGAAAACCGCTTTAAACCAAGCAGGATTACCCTTAACTCTTTGAGTCCTGAAATGAATGAAATTTAGTGGGTCACAAATGTATATGCCAAATTGAGTTAGACTGCGTACGTAAATACCCAAAAGGCTGCAGCCAGGAAGGGAATCACAAAGTGGAAACTGCCTATCCCATTTCTGGCTCGCCTGCAAGCCTTTGGTGACCAGAAGAAAGGAAGAGCATTCCTAAGCAGGGCTTAAGGGTCAGGGGGCACAGTCTACCTGTTTTACCCTATGACTTCACACAGATCTCTCCTCTCACATAGCATATTCCTGGCTGCAGATTACCCATGTGCAGGACTGTTCATGGTGCTGAGGATGGTCAGAATAGGACATGCTCTAACATTTTTTTTTCAGCATGAATATGCAGCTATTTGGTGGTGGAGGAAGAGTTACTCTGTTTTAGTGCTTGGGACCAGAATTTGGCTCATGTGTCTGAGTATGTTTGTTTTTGTTTTCCCTCTTATGCTTGTCAGGTTATAGGGGTTTTTCTCCTACATTGAAATGAGATTCTTGTGCAGTTCAAATTATTCTGTGATTTTTAGAAGAGTGGAATGCACTCTGGGTCATAAGGACCAAGGAAGTGCCATAATGGAGATACATTTGGGGTCTAATGCTACAATGGTGCCTAGCACAGAGGCTACTGGGCCATGCCACTAAAAGGGGACAATATGCAAGCCGTAGACATCTGGAGTAGCAGTGCTGGAGCAAGATGGAAAAAGTCACAGGTAAGCAGTGATCTGTGCAGCAGCATGTTTGGCGATCAGAAATAAACTCTTCTGACTGCAGATTAAATTTTTTTGTGAAATCATTTCTAGAAGGTGAAGCAAGGCCTACCTCTGCTTTTCCACTAACACCTGTTGTAGGGGATATGAGGCCATCCATCCTTCTGAAGACACAGACCTGATTCTGTACAAAGTGAGTGTAAAGTGCTACTCTTGGTGTGGTGGAGAATTCTGATTTGGTAATGTTCTACACCCACTTTGCACGGATGTAAATTACTACACAAGGAACAAAGTAATGGAAAATCAGGCCCAAAATCATCTGCTGGAGAAGAAGGGGAGAGGGTCACCCAAATTCCATCTGATGGCCCCCTTTGCACAGACTTATTATCAGAGGCAGGAGAGGGCCACCTCATCCACAGAGGTCATGGGGCCGTAGTCTGCTGGATCCCAAAAGAAGGTGGAAGAGAGAAAGCCTTCATAGGGGTTCAATTCAATTTACAAATGAAAAGACGTAATCCCTCCTGGGAAGAGCTGATCTAGCTGACATGATGCAATCGTTTGTGTAGTGTGCAGTAAGGAGTGGTTCAGGTGCGGCAGGATGAGCATTGCAGCAATGGAACTCAGTCTGTGCACATCTTGTTTATCCATACTTATCTTAACTGAACCTCAGGACACTGTAAGACTCACCCATCATTCATGTTTGGTTAACTTTTCCCACCATTCCTGCTCATATAGTTTTTATTATTTAAGAATTCTTTTATTTTACCTGTAGAGTTTTGTGTTTTCTATGGAAATTTTAAAACCTCATGACAAATGGGGATAAAGCTTTGTTTTCGGGCTGGTTGACTGGTTAAAAATATGGATTGGATGAGCTGCATCAACTCAATTGGTATATGGAAAGAATTATGAATTATAAAAGGACTAGAGTGGAAGGGTCAGATTCGGTCTTGGTGTATTCTTCAAATTCAGTGGAGTTGTGCTCACTTGTAATAGTGCTGAACATGGCCCAGTAAGTTTGCAATTCACAAACAATTTATTTTATTCCCAAAGGATTTGGGGAGAAACTTTTTTTGAATCCAACTACTAATCATCCCGTGGGTGACTCATAGGTAAATTACTTATAAACTTAACAATCAGAAGAGCTTGACAGATACACCAGTTGAGCCTCCCAAAGATGGGAGGGAAGAGAACCAAGCTGGGGGTTATCTCCAAATGAAGAGATGCCATGAGCTGTTGTGTCAGAACTCCATCTCTCCCTCATTTCTTTGGGGCTCTTCCCGGTAAAGCTGGGCGAACAGCTTGTTACAGATATTATTGGGTCCAAGTGTGGACCCAATCACATATATCTGTTATTCATGAGTGGTTCCTAGATAGTTTAGGTGAATAGATTTTTGGTTCATGGTTTATTTATGACTTGTGCTATTCAGACTTCATTGTTTCTGCTGTATCGTTGGTCACCTCTGTTACAAGTATCATTTCTTCTCTCTGATTATATGTATGAAGTTCATAGAGTAAGATCAAGGAAACTTACTTTCAGGTATGAATTTTTTCATGCACCATTTGGGATTTGTGAATATTTTCTCAAGTCTGTGCGGCTGTTCCTATAGTTGTACATGATGAATAACACAAGCCCCCCCCAAACAGAGAATGCCTCTTTTATTTGTGAAAATATTCACAAAAAATTTAAACTATTCAACTATTTCCCCTCATTGGAAATGCGTGAGCCTAACCATCCCATCATTTGATTTCAATGGGAGATAGTGTGATCATGTCCAAAGAGGTGTAGATGAGATCTCAGAGATGATGAGTTGTGAGTCTTAAGAAGTTTGCCTTTTGCTCTGTATATAAGATTTCTGCCATATCACAAAAACATTTTAAACTGGTGTTCTGCATAATTCACTCCTATATTTGCACATTTCACGTACTTGGTGTTGACCTTGGAAAATAATATAAATCTATAGGCTAAATCATGTATCCCTTGCATGGGTACAATGGGAGGGAAGAGAGCATAGGATATCTTTCTTTCCAGCACACTCACGCAAGAAGCATCCAGAATACAGCTCCATTATTCCCTGGAGTACTGGACTGTTGAGCTAGCCAAGGCATCCAGCAGTGCTTTTTGTCCCAAAGATAACAGTAAACCCACAATCAGTCCCAGGAAGAATGCATGCTGCATCACTCTTCAGAAGAAGGTGTAAGTGTTGCTGCCCTGAGGTCTCCCAGAAACATTCGATCAACCTCTGTCCTGTACAGGTAGAATGTCTGAGTACTACCACAAAGACCCTGTCTACACTGGCAAATTTCCGTGCAGTAAAGCAGCTTTCTGCCTGTAACTCCTGAGGTGTACACGCTGCCAAGCCACTTAGCGCTCAGAAACTGTGCAGTTGCAGCGCTGTAAAACAACCACCCTGATGAGAGGCACTGAGCTTTCTGCGCCGGGGCTACAGCGCTACAGTGCCAGTGTAGACACCCTGGTCGATTACAGCACTGTGATTGGCCTCCGGGAGGTGTCCCACAATGCATGTTCTCACCTCCCTGGTCATCGGTTTGAACTCTTCTGCCCTTCCCTCAGGTGACCAATCATCATCCCCACCCTGTAAATTCCTTTGGAAATTTGAAAGTCACCTTCCTGTTTGCTTAGTGATGCGTGCAGTGGTCTCTTCGCATCTTTCCAGGTGGCCATGCCTGCTCCACGCACCAGGCGATCCCCTGTTTGGAGCAATGCCAAGCTGCTGGACCTCATCAGCATTTGGGGAGAGGAAGCTGTGCAGTCCCAGCTGCGCTCCAGCTGTAGGAATTATGATACCTACGGGCAGATTTCACAATGTATGATAGAAAGAGCCATGACTGGGACACAGTGCAGTGCAGGGTCAAAGTGAAGGAGCTGCAGAATGCCTACACAAGGTGTGGGAGGCAAACCGCTGCTGCAGTGCTGCGCCCACGAGCTGCCAGTTCTACAAAGAGCTGGACATGATAGTCGGTGGCAACCCCACCTCCAATGCGAAGGCCCCTGTGGATACTTCGTTGGCTCATGTGCCAGTTGAGAGTAGACTGAGCCAGGAGGAGGAAATCTTGCACGAAGGGGGGGGACCCAGAGGCAGAGGATGGTTCAGAGGCCAGAGATGAATGCAGTCAGGAGCTCTTCTCTACCCCGGAGGAGGCTAGCCAGTCACAGCTGTCGGATCTTGGCAAAGCGCGAACAGGAGAGGAGGCCCCTGGTAAGTGGATCTGATTTGGGGAATTGCTGAAGCGATTTGTTGGGGGCAGGAGGGTTGCAGAAAGCAGGCTTGTCTCCCACCACATGCCTAGTCTGAGCGGCAGAACAGGCTGTTGATAGACTCCCTCACTTCACGGGAATCTCCCTCAGAGATCTCCAGGAAACTCGTGGAGATACTGGGCAATCCACTGCTGCAGGTTCTTCGGCAGAGCTGCTTTGTTTCTTGCCCCATTAACAGTAACTTTCCCACACCACTGTGCTGTTGCGGCGGGGGGACCATTGCTGCACACAGGCAAGCCGCATAGGTGCCAGGACGGAAGTCACAGGCTTGGAGAAGACCCTCCCTTGATTCCCTGCTCACCCTCAGCAACGAGACACCTTCCATAATGATCACATCCTGTGGAAAGTGTGGGGACAGGAATGATTATCAAGCTCCCTGGCCCCTCCTCTCCCCCCCCCGCCTGCCTACAGTGCTAGCTCTCCCCAAAGCCATGTGCCCAGTGTACAGCAGGGTCTGGGAAAAGTGATTCACCCTGCCTCTGTGGCTACTCACCATTTTGGGGGGTCTTATGGCTCATGTGTGCTTGCCTGGGGTCAGCCAGTTAGTGACTGGTGTTTGAGTACTGGCTGTGTTTTAAAGCACTGAATCAGTGTTCTCCGTGTTGCAAACAATACTGCTTCTGTAAAATGTTGCATTTAAACTTCACAGAGATGACCTTGGGAGGCCAGCCTCCCTTATCGGTGGCAGAATGGCTGCGCAGAATTAGAAAGCGGCCACGAAGAACTAAGGAGGACTTTCTCCGTGAGGTTATGATGCACTCTGCCGCTGAGGAACAGGATTTGAAGGAGTGGTGGGACAGCGAGAAGAGGGACCAAAAGGGGAATGCGGCACACCAGAAAGAAGCCATGGAGCAGCTCTTAAATGTTATGGAGCGCCAAGTGGACACGCTCCAGGCAATACTAGCTCTTCAAACCAAGCATCTCTGTGCCCACCCTCCCCTGCAGCCGCTGTCACAAAACTCTTTCCCATGCGCCCCCCACCCTCACCCCACACTGCCAACACACTGTTATCAACCTCCTGGCTCCACTATCTACCCATTCCACTCCTCCCCCCTCACAGTCCAGCAGTGCGGACTCCCACTACCCATTGCACTCAACACCCATCCCTCTGCAGTTTGGCTGTGCTGAAGTACAGCACCCACTGCATTGTACTCCAAAGGAGAAGGCTGTATATGATCCCTGGACATACACAAATCTGTAGCCATCCTGGGACCCCTCCTCCTTTTGATACCTTCCCATCCCCCATCTCCCTCCCTGCTGATGAATTTTTTTGTTTGACTCGCTCCTCCGGTTGTTGTCTTTTAATAAAAGAATTGTGTTTGATTGAAATCAATCTTTATTCTATTAAGTGAAAGCAAAAAGAGCACTGCAAAGCAACATACAATTATGTTAAGGCCCCTTCTTGCATCATGTGCACCAATCACCTCCTAGCATTACAAGCACTGCAATCCCAAGCATAGCAACAAATATTAGTCGTTTTCAGCCTCAAATTGCTGCCTCAAGGCATCCCTGATCCTTATGGCCCCGTGCTATGCCCCTCCGATAGCCCTGGTCTCTGGCTGTTCAAACTCAGCCTCCAGGCACTGAATCTCTGCGGTCCAGCCCTGAGTGAAGCTTTCATCCTTCCCTTCACAAATATTATGGCGCGTACAGCACGCGGCTATGAGCATAGGAATATTGTCATCAGCCATGACCAGCTTCCCATACAGGCATAGCCAGCGGGCTTTTAAACAGCTAAATGCACACTCACCAGTCATCCTGCACTTACTCAGCCTGTTGTTGAACCACTCCTTGCTGCTGTCAAGTTGCCCTACGTACGGCTTCATAAGCCATGTCATTAAGGGGTAGGTGAAGTCTCCAAGGATCACAATGATCATTTCAGTTTCCCCTACAGTGATCTTCTGGTCCAGGGAGAAACTCCACAGGAGACAGAGAAGGCAGCAAGGAAGCACCAGCCAGAGCCACAGAAATACTGGTAAAAAGAAAAGGAGTACTTATGGTACCTCAGAGACTAACAAATTTATTTGAGCATAAGCTTTCATGAGCTACAGCTCACTTCATCGGATGCATTCAGTGGAAAATACAGAGGGGAGATTTATATACATCATGTTCTCTATGTATACAAATCTCCCCACTGTATTTTCCACTGAATGCATCCGATGAAGTGAGCTGTAGTCACTAAAGCTTATGCTCAAATAAATTTGTTAGTCTCTGAGGTGCCATAAGTACTCCTTTTCTTTTTGCGAATACAGACTAACACGGCTGCTACTCTGAAACCAGAAATACTGGTAGTGTCCCCATGAGAAAAAGCTAAGAGAATAAACTTTTGGGCTAAGTTCTGGCTGAAAGAGGCTTGAAACTGTAAGCAAAGAAATGATCTCCTGCTGCTTGATTACTCTTGTGTTCAGGGAAACAGGACTTTGTACATTTTTTGTAAATAAACAGGATTGCATTAAAGAAATAACTGACCCTATTGTCAATATCTCCTCCTAAGAGAAACAACTTTCAGGATCCTGAATTTCAGTTAACCACTTGGGTCAAAAAGGGATAATAACACTGTTTAATTTGTCATGCTTCTTGAAGACACATTACATTATCAATCTAAAACTAGAAAGGTTTAAGACAAGCCAGGAAATCTGCAGTGCTGTGATGTGAATCTGGACTTGCATTAAAGATTTCCAGTTTCTACATGATAACACTAGTGAGGTTGATGCAACTATGAAAGAAGGCTGTGTTTGCACAGCTTGGTCCTTTCCTCTTCCTGGGGCTGGAAGCAGAAGTTGTCAAATATCACAAGAGCTGCTTCTCTTGCAGTATTTCTCACTTCATTAGATGTAGGAAATATCAGAAATTTCATGAGAGAACCTATTGTCATAATTTTCCTGGCCCGTTTTTCTGTCCGAAAGGTTTCAGATATGTGGCATGAGCACCCATACTTTTGGTGCATATCCAAACCTCCTGAACTTCACACACCACCACCATAAACTTACCTGGAGAGACTTCATCACTTGGGATTATTTCCTCTTATGATATATGCACACAATCTCATTGATACAATGGGATTTTTGTGCATGTACGGAGGGCGATATACCTTAACATTGTCTTAGGTCTCCACACTAGAGCAGATATTTAGAGTATCAAATTAATTGAGGTTCCAGTAGAGGTGGGGCAGAAGTAAAACCCTGAATCCAAACATCCTGGAATTTGTGGGCACAAATTTCACAGATGTCCCCTATCTCTTGAATGGGATGAGTCAAAACCCTGGGTCTGTAGTGGCCTGAACTTTGGATGTGGCAGATTGAGGTCTGGATCAGGATTTTTTGGCATGGCCCATCGCTGAGTTCAAGTGCCTGTTATGTTTAGAGTGGTGTAGTCATTGTAACAGGAAGTCAGAACAGGAAGAGTCCTCTCCCACTACAAAAAAGTAACTTTGGATTCCCTTCCTCTGTAGCAGAAAGATGCATTTGTCAAATGTATAACTCTGAGCACTGAAAGGATGGTTGAAGTTTCCTTTCCAGCCATACTGTAATGAGCTGGTCAGGGAACATATACCACTGCCCTCTGCTAGATATAATTAGCTCCGCTGTGTGTCATAGGCCCTAGACTGCTAACAGAGATTTTCCTTTAGAGTAGGAGCACATGAGTTCTATCATGTCTGTCAGTATGAATTTCCAAATGTCCATGGTGTGCAGCATACTGACAACCGTGTGATCATAGATGGCCATGAATTTATTGCAATACTTTTATCTCTCCTTGTAGCTGTTATCTTGTTGATTGAATATGTGGTGTCATAAAAGAGAGGTAGGTGCTAAACAAACATAGATTAAATGCTTAGACTAAGTAAACAGTGTAATAAATTTTCACCATTTACTTGTCAACCACACACAGTGTATTTAATTAATCTTGCACATAACCACTAAGTGCAGATTAGATCATCACTTATCAGCATCAGTAGAAAAACTGCAAATTTCCTGAAAATGTCAGATTACTACTATGGATGTTTTTTTCAGAATGCAGGATGTTTTTTTTTTTAATGGCTTATATATTAAAATTAAGTGTCTTTACTCACAATAATCTAGAAGACCATGCATATTGTAACTTCATAGTATTTATGAACTACATTCTAAACTTTTCTGGGTAAAACCTCAGGATATTTTTTGTTTTTGCTGGTTACACGTCATATAGTCCTGAACTTCTCTGTGTTTGTTTGCTTCTTCTTTTTTTGGTGAACAATATTTTCCTAATGCTGAGAAGGAAACAACTTTAATTTCAGCTGGGGAAAAATAAAAGGTAAGATAAGCTTTTCTTACAATCAAAATTATTTCTATATTTCTTTAATTAGTGAATGTTGATTACCATTGCATGGGAGTGTGTGTGTATGTGTAGCTGGAGCAGACGGAATTACATCTTTTTACAACGTTGAGTTTGAAAGTCCACATTGGTGCCAGTTTTTGAAGAAGCTCCATATTAAATGGGTCACAACACGCAGATGAACCTAAGGGCAGGGTTTGGATAATCAATATCTTTAAAATATTACCACAAGTCTAAGGTTGTTTTTTGTGGGGTAGAAGGGGGGAAGATCGTGAATCCACCAAAGCATTGTTCTCTTCATCCGGAAGTTCAATTTCTGCCAAAGAAAATCTACTTTCGTAGAGTATTAGAACCACACAAACAGTATCTCAGAAAAAAAGGCTCTTTTTAAAAAAATCCGCTTTAAAATTTGCTTTTGTCTGAAACTCAGAATAAACCTTGTCCCTAAAATATAGTGACATATGTTTTTTTAAATATTCTGAATGATTAAAAATAAATGTAAACCCTCCCTTTCCCCCACAATTTTTTTAGTTCTTCTTTCTCAGAGGAAAAAATACATTCTGAGTTGCATCAGAATAATATTCCTAATAAATATGTTTAGAAATATAAAATCTCTTCAAGAGACAATCCTAAAGTTCAGAATAATATTCCTAATAATATTCCTAATAAATTTCTAAATATGTTTAGAAATATAAAATCTCTTTTAAAATCTCTTCAAGAGACAATCCTAAAGTTCCTAATAGGTTACTGGTTAGAAAACAAAATAGTTCTTGACTTCTAGATTTTAACTTTTATCTGTAATCAGCATGATAACCATGTTGTACATTTCCCCCCCTGTATTTCTGAAGAAATGTGAGGGACAAATATTGAGAATACCTTTAGAACATCCAGAACTCCTACTGAGTCGAATTCTGCCCCTGAAGTTGACATTAATGGCAGAACTCCCATTGAGTTCAATGGGAGAAGGGCCATTTCCTTCAATGGAAATTACAGGTGTTTTTTCTGATATCAGGGACGAGTTCTTTGGTCTCTTTTTTGGCTACTTTGCATATGTAGTTTAGACCAGGGGTTCTCAACCTTTTTCTTTCTGAGCCCCCACCCCACCTCCGCAGCATGCTATAAAAACGCAATGCAAACTAAAGCTATCATGTTTTATACTATAATAGTAATACATGATACTAATAATCAGGATTAGATGCCAGTCCTGATTTTCATTGCTTTGCACCCTGAGTGGTAATTTACATCTGGGCAAAATAGGCTACATCATGAGCCCTCCTGAGCAGGGGCGGCAGGTTTATATAATTTTTGGTGGTGCGCAGAACTGGTCGAAGTCACACCCCCCACCCCACACACCTGCCTTGTAAGCCAATATATATATTTTAAAATAATGTAAAGATGGAGTGGAAACGGTAAGCGTTTAACAGTTTCCCTACATTGCACAATGTGGGAGTGTGGGGGTGGGAATGAGGGCTCTGGGGTGGGGCTGGTGATGAGGGGTTTGGGGTGTGGGAGGGATCTCAGGGCTAGGGCAGAGGGTTGGGGTGTGGGGGTGAGGGCTGCAGGGTGGGGCCAGGATGAGGGGTTCACGGTGCAGGAGGGGGCTCAGGGCTGGGGCAGAGGAGGGAGTGAGGGCTCTGGCTGGGGGTGTGGGTGCTGGGGTGGGGCAAGGCCGGAGATGAGGAGTTTGGGGTGCAAGAAGGTTGCCTTGGGACTAGGGCCAGAGAGGAGGATTCCCCTCTCCTCCACAGCAGCACACTCACCCCGCACCACTGTCACTGCATGTGCTCCTAGGGCCCCTCTCAGGTCCAGCAGGCGGGGATGGGGGATGCTCCAGGGGAGGCGCGCGGGGTGGCAGGCAGGGCTGGGGGAGAGACCTGGCCCCAAACATTGGTGGAGCCGGGGCCCCGGGCCCTGAATATTGCTGGAGCCTGGGCATCACGGGCCCATATAACTAGTCACCCCTACTCCTGAGGCTGCTTTGCAGTACTCCAGCCAAAAACCTACTTAACTTGCTACCTAGAGATTCTGTGGCATAGGGAAGTCCCTGAGCAATGCAGAGCCAAAGTTGCTGACTCCACATCACTCCCCCTATGAAATGAGCATTGGTAAAGCGGGTATGGCCAGAGTATTAGAGTGATGCTATGCTCCAGTGATCTTTGGTAGCCAGAGCTGTCCATTAGGGATCATTAGAGAGACCAGGTGGGTGAGATAATATCTCCTATTGGACCAACTTCTGTTGCTGAAAGAGACAAGCTTTTGAGCTTATACAGAGCTCTGTTTATACTGCAAACAACCTTAGGGGTCCTAGCAATTTAGAACATCCCAAGGCTGCTGTAAATTGCTCCTCAGAACCAGAGGAGTACCCAGCAGCCTGACAGTCAGGGGATCTTGCCTAGTGATCTTGTCTATCATTACAGAGCCATTAAAGTAGATGAACACTGATGCTGATCACAGGAATTGAGCCATATTAGACTTTCAGGCTTACGGGAATGACACTAGGGATACCAAGTCCCATTGTGGGGTTGTCAGAGAAGACATTTCAAAAGGACTGTCTATCCTGAGGGTAACATCTCTATCAAAAAGTGGGGGATTATTGGACTAATGTTTCCCCTGAAACTGTTAACAGGGTTGAGAAACCCCTTCAACCAGAGAATTCCCCCAAACCAGCTATAGGGTTGTGGTTCCCCCATATATAACTAAATGCTAATAGAGGTGTGTGCGGGAGGGGAGGGAGAGGAGTTTAATTTAAAAATAAGCAGCCTAGCCTAGACCCATCTGTTCTTCCTGTTTTCCAGTCTGCTTGTGCATGGGATTATTCCAGCCCCAAGGATGGGTGTAGTAACTACCAAGAGCTGTGCAACCTCAGTAGTGAGATTGGACTTGAGAAAGGGATTTAATGGGGCTGCGGGGGGTTCAGTTAGATGTGCTCCTCTCCTTCTAAGCAGCTCAAGAACTCCCTCAAGTTTTTCTTTTGGGCCAGTCAGTCCAATCCAGGCACAGTACATGTGTTCTCTCGGGGCTTGTCTGCCCCAAAAGGTTGCGTATAATTTCTTCTGGATAAACCTTTAATGGAACACCATAAAATTGATAGCTACTCCGAAGGCCCTGATTACTGATAGATATTCATCCTTCCCTGCTAGTACTAATGTTGAGCTTATGGCTGTCATTTTATCCAGAATAAAATACCCCTAGCTATAGAGTCGTAGATTTGTACTGGGGAAAAAAATGGGCAGGAATTATATTCCACTCTGCTTTGAGCAAACCATCATGTGTTCTGTACAGATGTTTCCTGTTGAAATTTCAGCTACATTATATTTGGAAGAAGCTTGGGGCTGGTTTCGTAAGTTAGAATGTAAGAAACGTTGTGGGAATGCTTTCACTGTTAGTTATACCTATTTGTATTAAAGAATAAAATAATTGCTACTTAGCTTGGACCAGCTTTTGCCTTTAATATTTGGAGTTTTTTTAAATTGGCAAAAGAACTAAAAAAAAAGAAACCAAAATCTGCCATCTCAAAAGCTTAATTGAAGTCCCCTGGGTTGGTCATAACTCACTTTAGTGTCAGTCAGCAATTTCATATGAAAGATGTGATATTTGTAAAGTGAAGTTTAAGCTGTGGCCTCAAGAATAAATATAGCTTTCAAGATCTATATGAATTTTAATAACCACACTATTTCCTGTTTCAGCACTTCTGAAGACCAACAACATCTGCAGACTGCTGCAGTAGGATGAGACAAAATCATATGCTGATTCACCCTATCTTCCATTCTGAGACATTACCCTCACCCTCCACTCTTTTGCAGTATTTCAAAGTGCTCTTTTCTCTGTCTGCCTGTTTTAATTTGGCTGGCCACTGATTTGGGTATTCTCTCCTTGATCCGTAAGTCATAGAGTTGAATGTTCTGTGGAGGTTACTGATGCACACAGAGATTTCACTTCCCATCATGTTCAGCTTCTGCATTTTGTGTGTGTTTTCTCATTATTGTTGTGCAAAATGAAGACTTTTGTTTTATACCAGGTTTGGTGCTTGTACAGTCTCAGGCAATGGAACTGACAAAGTGACATAGTACTGTAGTGAGAACTGAAAAATTACAGATTAAATTCACTACTTGGGTTATGCCAGAGGGCAGCAGAAAATTTTCCTGGAGCCAGGGGTTCAGTGGAAGAAGCCATCTCCAACTCCTGCTTTGCTGGGGTCCTGGAGTTGGCTGATGAAGCTCACAAAGTGTTAGGGCTCACTGAGGAGGCCACTAGGCCATGACTCTCCATCTCCCAAGCAATCTCTTCCCCCAATGGCTCCATAGGAGGTCCAGACAGAGTTTAAAGCTGCCTTATCCAGAGAAATGCATCGGATGAGGGTGGTGGTGAAACTGCTGTTCCCCTTGCTCCAGCTGTCCCAACAGGTATAGGTTGGTTTGTATTACATCCTTCTGCACCCATTGAGGGATATCTAGATGCACACAATATAAATATTGTAATAGTAACAAAGAATAAAAATCTATTTAAGTAGGCAATGAAGCACCTTAAAGATTCCCAAAACAAGCAGCTGAGAATTCCCCACTGTGTACTGCGGGTTGGAGGAGGTAGAGACAGGGTACACTTCATTAGGATGATCCTTAGCTAGCATAACAGCTTGTAACATCCCCCAGGGAGCTAATATAACTTAGAGCAGCCTTAGTGTTCAATTGGTCCCCAGCTGCCCCAGGGTTCAGCGAAGCAGGAAAGTGGCTTAAAGCTCTGGCATAACTGACCATCAGGGCCTTGGTGTTTGTTGGAAATTTACTTTGAGCAGAGTTTTTACATCTTCACTATTCTGGCAATCCTGTTTGCTTCAGTCACACACATATCCCACTGGGCCAGATTTTGGTTTCTCTTACCCTGATATGAATGAGGAATAATTTCCTTGAAGTTAATGGAGTTACACTGATGTAAAACCAGTGTACTCAAAGTGACAAGAGAGTCAGGGCCAATGGGACAACTTGCATGAGTAAGGCAAGCAAGATTTGGCCCCATATTTGTGATTCAGTTTTTAACTTTTAATACAAATTCTGCTGAAACTGAAACACTGGATTAAGAAGGCTATGAAACCCTGTCTCTTTTATTTATACTACAAAGAGTTTTCAGTTTTACCAAGAGTGAATTATACATGGAAGATGAAAATAGCAGCCTAAGACTTTCCCACAGAGTACACACAGTGCCTAGACTTTGTACACACTAGAATTGAATCAGTGCTGTAGTTGTTGAAAGGGACTTTGTGAAAAGTTCTTTACAGGCTTCTGTGGCTCTGTTCCAGAGCCTCTGTTAAATTCATAGATTAAAATTCTGCAATTTGTCAATATACTTCAAATCTAAGCTCCAGACATGGCCCTTAAGCTACTACTTCCTCTATGCCCATATATGGAAAAGGACTCATTCTGCCTCACTAATGCCGGAACAGAGCAAACACTTAATCTGTGCACATATAAGGGGTGATTACCAGGCCTGACACAACCACAGGAGACAGTGTGTCTTTCATCAGGGGTAGTCTGTATGTTCTAACAGGGACAATAGTTCTTGTTTGTTTACGTATTGAGAACGGAATATGCTTGTCCCTCTACATAATGTAGAAGAAGACATGCTTCCTTATTTTACGGTCAAACGAGATAAATGTTTTAGTTGGGACATAAATTGCTCTCAGAGCTTAGAGAAGGCTGCTGTTTCACAAGGGCATGCATTTTTAAAATAGATACAGGCCCCAGGCATGCAATCCCCAGTCCACAGGGCTGGAGCCCTATACCTGCATGGAGCCTTATTGGAGGCAGAGGTCTGCCTATGTGAAGTAACTTGGAAGATCGGGTCCATAATATCACTTCTGTGGTGATAGATTACCGTTGGTAGGCTGTGAGGAAAAAGTGGCTCTGCCTCATGCAAAGGATGCATTGTGTTGCACAGCTACTGCTTTCCACCTGCCTTAAAAAGAAAGGTTTCAGAGTAACAGCCGTGTTAGTCTGTATTCGTAAAAAGAAAAGGAGTACTTGTGGCACCTTAGAGACTAACCAGTTTATTTGAGCATGAGCTTTCGTGAGCTACAGCTCACTTCATCGGATGCACTCACTTCATCGGATGCATAGATATGCTATGCATCCGATGAAGTGAGCTGTAGCTCACGAAAGCTCATGCTCAAATAAACTGGTTAGTCTCTAAGGTGCCACAAGTACTCCTTTTCTTTTTTCTTAAAAAGAAAGTATTTTCTGTGTTTCTATTTCTGTGAAAAGGAAAAACACATAGGGTGACCAGACATCCCAATATTCAGGGCTTTGTCTTATATAGGCACCTATTACCCCCACTCCCTGTCATGATTTTTCCCTTACGCTATCTGGTCTCCCTAAACACACAGCATCTGCAAGTGTGATTTATTCATCAAAATATACTTCACATACTCAGTGTTTGACCACATCCTTTCAGATACGTGTAGGCACATTTTTAGCTCTAATATAGTCCCATATTCCTACTGCCTGCTAAGATACTGCAATGGCGGTGTCTCAGGTGACCAGTGGTATTTTTTGCAGTACTCAGGTGCTGTGAGGATATGTTGCCCATGCTCCACACATAACCTGTCTGTGTCTGGAAGGATTCTTGAAGAAGATGACTATAAATTGATATGAAAATTATGTTTGGCAAATAAAAATGACAGCAGATAACATATCCTTATGGCTATGCCTCACTACTGCTGAGGAGCAGCCCCAGGTTTGCGCCTGGCACAATGAAAATTTGCCTCGATGTTGTCCCACTGTATGCTCATAGCAGATTTTGGAATGTAGAAACTTTATATCCTGTGGCTGACAGCTCAGCAGCAGTGAGCTATAAGAAGAGTAAAAGCCTGTATAGATGCTTTTCTAATAAATGTGGTTTACTGGCAGGCAGTCATTAGAGAAGGAACTTGAAGGCCATTCTGTCTGCTACTTAGAACACTGTGTTGATTCTGTTAAATAGCTAGTACCACTCTTAGTATGTAACAGGGCTCCAACTGCTAAGTATTCATAATGGAAAGTCCCTCAGTTATTGAAGAATTGCTTTAAAAAACCTTTGAGTAGGAAAGCATTCTCTATGGAAAAATATTTTTAAAAATCCCATGTTGCTGGGATTTAAAAAGCAAACATAAATGAGGATGATCATCATTCCTGAGTTCAGATATATCAATTAGGGCTAGTGGTGGTAATAATATAGTGTCAGCTTTCAATCTCAATTGTTAGCTTGTTACAATCACCTTTCAGCATGTAATATAGATCCAGTGCTTAGAGTGTATCAATGCAAATGTCTCCAACTAATTTCTGATCAGCACACACAATTTACGTCTACCTTACAGCACCATGCGCCTCTGTTTTATATCACTAGTATTCCATTGTACATTTTTATTTAGCTACTGCAAATCAAGCCATCGTCTTAACAACCATAATCTAAACAACAAATCTGTTTCTTGTTTCTCTGTGTTGGAAAGTATTCTCTGTACTATGAGTGATGTAGAAAACCTTTGTCTACCCTTGAAAGCATGTGAATGTGCTGCAGGGGGCACTGAAAAGTGAATTTCCCCACAGTGAGGGATTTGTGAGACTGTGTATGGATCAAAGAAATCTCTATTTTAGCACACTATTTCCTGCAGAAAAGGTTCCAGTAAAATATTGGCCTTTAGAATGGTTGCTACCATATCTAGATCACTGGCCACTAAACATAGTAGGTAAAATTTGATTGAGGATCCTAGGTCCCATTGATTTTCAGTGAGACTTGGGCAACTAGAAACCTAAGTCATTTTTGAAAATGGGACTTAGACTCTGAAGATACTTTGGTGCTTTTGAAACTTTTATCCACTATGTATTGTGTCCCTATAATGTTTTCTTTCATGTGCCAATCACAAGGAAAAAGCAGTTTATTTTTAAACCTTTTGTAGTGTCCTGTCCTTCTGCTGCATCTTCTTTTTGTCTCTTATTCTCATGTATTAGTTTCATCTTCATCAACGTTTCATCCTTGTCTGTGTCTTGTTGAGACGATAGGAATATCTAATTTATGGCCTCTGAAAAGTAAGCACAAAGATAGACAGCAACAGGACTTGGTAAGGAAAGGTCTTGCTTCCCTGAGAAGACCAAGATTCTGTAGTCACATAAGATCAGGAAAACATTAATTTTAGTGTCCTTTCACACTGTGTCAGAAATGCAAACCTCTACACAGAAATGGAGAAATAAGAACAGGAGTACTTGTGGCACCTTAGAGACTAACAAATTTATTTGAGCATAAGCTTTCATGGGCTACAGCCCACTTCATCGGATGCATAGAATGGAACATATAGTAAGAAGATATACATATACACACATACAGAGAACATGAAAAGGTGGAGTAAGAGGCTAATTAATTAATGAGCTATTATCAGGAGGAGAAAAAAAAACTTTTTTGTAGTGATAATCAAGATGGCCCATTTAGACAGTTGACAAGAAGGTGTGAGGATACTTAACATGCAGAAATGTGTATAATAGCCAAATTTGAAAGATTTTTGCTCACAGGTAACATTTTTGATTTTTCCTGTTTAGGGGTTTTTTAGTCAATAAGTGAATCTTTTAATGTTTCTGTCAGTGACAACTGGCAAAATTAAACTGACTTGGACAAATGAAAAATCAATTTTTTTCTGGCGAAAAGTATTTTGTATGCTTTTCAGAATGGTGACAGCTCCTATTACCAAGTTCATACCGGTTAACATATTTTAAAATAAACTTTCAGAGGGGTTTATGCCCCTTAGGTGCCCCTTCACTGACTTCCCCATATCGTTTACAAACTGTCCTGCCAATTCCTGAATCCATTGTTAGGTCTCAAAAATCTCCATGTTCTAAGCTATAAGTAAAACCACTCAGACTTATTGATTATTATTATTCTGCTCTTTATCACTTTATATAATTGCTGTTTATAACAAGCCCCTTATGCAATTAATACTGATAAAGGAACAAATATACTAACCCCTCTGAGATTGCTAGTAAGGAGGACATCGAGGGCTGCCCTATGCGTATGTGGGGAAATCCTAATACTGAAGGGTCTGGCTAGGGGAGTAAGTTACTGGATCTATGATCTACATCTGTTTTCTTAGAGAATTTAGTGCTTGTGAAAGGTCTGAGATTCAGTTTTGGAGACTGAATTTTTGTATTTATCCACAGAATATGAGCAGTGGTAATACAACCTTTCCCATGCTGCATCATCCGCATGCCCCCACTCTAATGTGGAGGGATGATCAGGAAGGGTGGGGGAGGGTAGTTCAGCCTCCTTGCCCATTTAGTCTTTGATGTCTCTTCTAAACTGCAAAGGGCCATCTAGACCAGCTGTGGTGTGGTGGTGTTTGTTGTTACGTGGACACTTGTCAAGGGCAAACTCTTTTTAAGCAGGCCACTAAAAAAAATTTGATATTTAAGTAGGCCACTAAAAAAACAGCATATACTTTAAAGGTTCCGGTATGCATTTTTTCTCGTAATTAAAACTAAGACATCTAATGTAAAGGTCTGTGTCTAAACAGATGATAAATGTATACAATCAAATACTAACCCTGATACGGATTGATAACTGCACTCATGGTAGAAAAAAATAATATGGAAAACATTGTGATAAACTTCATCTTGTTTTGTTTTTTCCTCACCAGGACCAAAGTGCTAGATTTGAAGATGATGCATTCATCCAATAAGTCACTGAATGATACAACAAAAACAAAAGAACTAGAGATAATAAAGGCATCCCTTTACTTGTTTGATTTCATCTTCATTACTGCAATTGGTTTGTTAATATTTAAGACAGTGCAGCAGAACTCTGAAATGAAGAAAAAAGTTCAATACTTTCTCCTGTGCCATCATCTTCTATGTTGTTCTTTATTCTCCTGTTTTGGTGTTGCATACAATATAATACGAGCACTTGCCGTGAAAAGTCCCAAAATTGTATTCTGGATAATCTTTGGAGTTCAAGTAGCAATTGGAGAAGGAGTACTAATAACTTTGACTTTGATGGCACTTAACAGATGCTTTGCTGTTTGCTGGCCATTTAGGTACATATCCTTGGTGCATGCAGTGAAACACAAAGTCATGATTTGTGTTTGGATAATAACAATGTTCAAATCTATGTGCTTATTATTGATAGAAGGCATAGACAAGTCTCCAGAAGACATGTTTGAAGTGGTACCTTCTTGCTCAACCATCTTGGGTGGTCTTTTTGCCAGAACGACTGGAATTATTTTAATTTTATTTCTTGGGGCCATCATCATAGTTAGCTACTGCCTCCTATGTAAAGAAGGAAAACATGCTGGTCATTTCAATAGCTCAAATAACAAGGCCAGAAAAACTATAATTATTCATGGATTGCATTTGAGTTTGCTTCTATTTCCACCTTTGATAATAATAGCTGTTAAAAGACTCTCTGACTATTTTATTTTAAATTTAACAGCTTTTGTTGTTTTCTCACTTGCCCAGTGCTTTAGCCCTGTGGTTTATGGTCTGCGAAACAAAGAGATGCAAACCAAGCTATTCAATAGGCAAAGAACTAGTTTATGTCCTGGCCACATGATAAATGGTAGTGACATACAGCAGCCTCAGATACCAGAACAGTTGAATGACTCTGAGATAATTGATACTAGATGTAGCACTCCTGATCCTTAGTTTTCTAAGAGAACATTTGATCCAGCAGTATAAAATAAGGCCTTGCATACTCCTAACACGAACTTATTCCATTATGAATGAGGAGTACTTGTGGCACCTTAGAGACTAACAAATTTATTTGGGCATAAGCTTTCGTGGGCTAAAACCCACTTCATCAGATGCATGCAGTGGAAAATACAGTAGGAAGATAGATAGCTAGATAGATAGCTGGATCACACATGCACACAGAGAACATGGAAAAAATGGGTGTTGCCATACCAATTCTAGCAAGACTAATCAATTAAGGTGGGCTATTATCAGCAGGAGAAAAAAAACTTTTGTAGTGATAATCAGGATGGCCCATTTCAAACAGTTGACAAGAAGGTGTAAGTAACAGTAGGGGAAAAATTAGCATGGGGAAATAGTTTTTACTTTGTGTAATGACCCATCCACTCCCAGTCCTTATTCAAGCCTAATTTAATGGTGTCCAGTTTGCAAATTAATTCTAGTTCTGCAGTTTCTCGTTGGAGTCTGTTTTTGAAGTTTTTTTGTTGAAGAATTGCGACTTTTTGGTCTGTAATCGAGTGACCGGGGAGATTGAAGTGTTCTCCGACTGGTTTTTGAATGTTATAATTCTTGATGTCTGATTTGTGTCCATTTATTCTTTTGCATAGAGACTGTCCGGTTTGGCCAACGTACATGGCAGAGGGGCATTGCTGGCACATAATGGCATATATCACATTGGTAGATGTGCAGGTGAACGAGTCTCTGATTGTGTGGCTGATGTGATTAGGTCCTATGCTGGTGTCCCTTGAATAGATATGTGGACAGAGTTGGCAATGGGCTTTGTTGCAAGGATAGGTTCCTGGGTTAGTGTTTTTGTTGTGTGGTGTGTGGTTGCTGGTGAGTATTTGCTTCAGGTTGGGGGGCTGTCTGTAAGCGAGGACTGGCTTGTCTCCCAAGATCTGTGAGAGTGAGGGATCGTCCTTCAGGTTAGGTTGTAGATCCTTGATGGTGCGCTGGAGAGGTTTTCGTTTGGGGCCCCAACTAGTTCAGCCTAGTTCAACTAAAACCAGAACTGGAATTAATTTGCGAACTGGACACCATCTATCTGTCTTCCTACTGTATCTTCCACTGCATGCATCTGATGAAGTAGGTTTTAGCCCACAAAAGCTTATGCCCAAATAAATTTGTTAGTCTCTAAGGTGCCACAAGTACTCCTCGTTCTTTTTGCTGATACAGACTAACACGGCTACCACTCTGAAATCTTATTCTATTATGACAATGATTAAATGTAATTGAACTGTGTAACTTAAACCATTTTCTAACCTTATTAGAGTGGCCTCTAAGATGTGGTTTGCAATACATGGAAAAAGTACAGTAGAAAATTGTGCATGAGAGGATGTATAGATCCTGTCTAGTGTTTGGCAAAGAGAGGGCTAGAAAACCCTCTTAGTGAGTAGGAGAGGAACCAGAATCTGCTTTCACTGGACTACAGTAAGACCAGGAACTGTGGGGAATGGGGCGGG
The DNA here is from genome assembly GCF_015237465.2 of Chelonia mydas. Classification (NCBI taxonomy): domain Eukaryota; kingdom Metazoa; phylum Chordata; order Testudines; family Cheloniidae; genus Chelonia; species Chelonia mydas. The sequence goes on along the minus strand of NC_057855.1, from coordinate 32,585,445 downwards.
ATCCATTGGAGATAATTACTCATTAGAAGGGAAAACATAAGGAGTGAATGGGTTAGAAGTCACTGTCTTTCCAAATAAGAAATCAACTTCTGCAGGAAACTTACTTCTTAAAACCTGGAGAGAAGTAAAGACTCTGGACCAGATCTCAGCTGATGTAAATCTCTATAGTCTCATTGGCTTTAGAGGAGATATGCCAATTTACACCAGCTGTGATTCTGGCCCTCTGACTGTAGAAGCCTTAAACCTTAAGTGGTTGTGGCAATAAGAAGCCTGATTTTTTTTTCCTCTTAAGTCTTTGGTTGTAGAAAACCTCACTTCTACTTGTTATTGGTTTCTGAGACATTTTCTTTGTTCGACTTTGTCGAGAGAAGGCCTAATTTTAGTTTGTGCGACAGCTGCTCCGGGCATCGAGGCCATTCACTGTCTGTTGTGGGCTGGCAGTGCCCCTACACCATAATTCCTGACACTGCTTTTATTCATTTACCTTATGCTATGGCAAAGACCCTTGAAAACGTTGTGAAAACAAAAAGTGTACAAATGATTGCACTTGTGCAGTGATGTGCATGTAGGACATTCCAATATGTTCCACTGTGGTTATGGAAATGGAATTCTTGAAAGGGCCTTAACACAGATACAAAATATTGAAATATGTATTCGTTCCAAACTTGTTTACTTCCTAGTCTGGAAGTAGCCACTTTGCAAACACCAATCGCTCTCTGTACAGTGGTAATTTGCTGGGATGACTAGTTGCTGTTATTATCATTTATATTACCATAGCACTTAGGGTCCCTTGTCATAGATCAGGACCCCATTGGGCTAAGCGCTGTACAAACACAGAAGAAAAAGATCTTCCCTGCCGCAAGGCACTAAACGGGTACCTTTCTGCACTACTGCAGATGGTTCATCTGTGCTGTTTTTGAGTCAAGCAGAGTTTGAACATGGTTCTTATAACTGTTTTTAAAATATAGTGTACATTTGAAAAAAATTAAAACATGTAAGGCACTTCTGCACTGCTTCTTTCCATAATATGGTTTTCAAGATACAAGGATTATTGTTGAGGTTTTTTAAAAAAAGATATTCACTTTAATAAAAAATGGAACTGGCTTTGGCTGCGTTTGCTCTCTGCAAATCTTCTATGGACAGGAATACTCTCAACTCCAAATCTGAAGTGGACAATGGAGAATAATGCACAGAAAGCAAACTTATATCCCGTAAACATTTTTGAACCAGAAGACTTAAGCCAAACAACAGACATACAGGTACAAAGCAGATCTGTGCAAGGAAGCTTGCAAATGCATTTCTGTTTTAACATGCAATACCCATATTATTCTTATTCTGGGATCTCTTTAAGTTGTAGTGTTAAATTGTATGGTGGTTTTGAGACGTGAATAACCAGAGACTCAGGCCTTGTCTACCATGAGAAAAAGACTCCTTGTTGACTCATTAATTACACTCACAATCATCGCTCAAGTAGTGTTGGAAATGATTCAACTAGCAGCAAAGAGGGATCTCAGTACACCTGCAAAGTGTCCCATCAGTTCTCTAGCCCATTTTCTGCAATAGGTGTTCCACTATTGGTCAAACAGTTGGGTTTGAGTCCGAGGTGTTATTAAATGTAACAACCTTTGCACAAATGGACTCAAAGTTTAGGCTATCAGGCTAATTTCTGACACATCCTATGTATATATGGTAAATATAACATGACTTGTCTGAATATCAGCAGTGCCATTGTATTGTGTTTTGTGGTTCTGAAAAAACAGAACTAGTGCTTGAGAATGGTATCTGGCAGCCCAGGAAATTGAAAACTTCTGTGTAGCCATAGACAAGGTACAGGACTGCCTTGCTAACATGCCTCTGCTCTGACCTGGAGGTGCCACTTTTAGGACTCAGAGGGGTAGTTATATACATTGTGCCCGTTCAACTTTTGGCTTCTTTGCTATTGCCAGTTGTGCCAGTCATTATTGTGGTTTTGGTGATCTGAATGTGCCCAGTAGAAACCATCCTTTTATCATTAACTCACTTCTTCTTAGAATGTTTTTACTTGTCTTAACAGGAACAGAAATGTTAGACCACATCAGGATTAAAAGGATTCATTCGAGAGCAAAATATGAATGAATCATGAACAAAACTATGTGAGTTGACTTAATACACATACATTCCAAAACTAAGACAGAAATAATAGTCTTTAAAATTAACCTCTAAACTCAGCCGTAACTGGACTTCTGTTTTTTCTTACAAAAGCATTCTTTCCTTTACTTTTCTGTTTTTTCCCCATTACCTTTACTCCTCTCTCCCCCCACGTCCCGCAGCATGAGTTCCTCCCTTTCCCACTCCACCACAGGGGTCTTTCTCCCTTCAAATTTCCCTTCCCTAACTTAGGGTCTCTACCATTCCTCTCTGTGGAGTGTCTTCCTTTCCCTCTAATCTCCTCCTTTTCCTATTCCCTTGTGTAATCTTAACACTTTCTTCCCTGGGGCCATCCTTTTCAGGCTTTACAAGCAGTGCCTCTCTTCATTCCACTCATGCTCCACTTTGCAGGGTAAGGGTCTTCTACCCTTCTGTACCACCTCGGAAAATCCTTCCCTTCTGAGCTCCCACCCCCAAATGAATGAAATGGGGGAGCAACAATGGGGGAAGGAAGCTCTGATCATGCTAGCCCCAGTGGCAGCCTCCTTTACTAACTCTGCTCTGAAGTAAGATTCTTGGGGACTGATTTTCAGGGGTGCTGAGCTGGACTTCAGCTAAAGCTGTGAGTGCAGCTCACCACTTCTGAAAATCAGGCCATTGGGATGGAAAGAGAAGGTAACTCAACTCTCCCTGCTGATCATAGACCATCTGAGCAAGCCCCTTTCCTGGGCACATGAAGAGCCTGGGACATCGACACCACCTGCCTGTCTGACCCTGATGACAGCCTTGCCCTCCTGCATAGTGAGACAGTAACATAAGGTTTAATTTAAGTAAAAAGAGGTTTCACAGTAAACAACAATACATTCTGAGCCTCCCACTATTCCTCTGGATTTTGACAGCAAGTGTGTCTTTAATACCGTACATGCAACTTTGCTGTGTTCTTGTGCTTTTTGATCCTACCGCCAGCAGGGGGCAGATTAAGAAGTGGTACTCTCTTCCTGTTCTTCTCTAGCTAGTGCTCCATTCTGTAGCTGCAGCAGAGGGGTCCAGTGAGCGGGAGCAGAAATCATGCTGTCCCCAGGTGAGTAGGAGGCAGTAATTCATATCATAAATAGGGACCTGTGGGAAAAGTTAGAGGCCCACAGTTAAGCTGTGTCTCCATTGCGAAGAGGGGAGTGAGTGGAAGGGGCTGAGTGGGAAGAGATGGCTCTTCTGCCATAAGAAAGTGAGCCCGACTGTATGCAGCTGGGACTCCTGGCCACCCCTGAGCACTGCCCCAAATGGGGGTGGAGGGGCAAAGCAAGTATGACTCCAAGCCCCCTTCCACGTTTGGGAGGAAGGGGTAATGTGGATATATACTCCTGCCTCCTGGGCAGAGTTTGTGGGAAAGAGCTGGGAAGGGCAGAGGAATTGTGGCTTCCAGGGGTCCCTCCCACCCTGTCTGCGTTTAAGAGGTTGGAGGAGGAAGTAAAAATATGGATCCTTCCTAGGCCCCTCTACTCCGCCTGAGTGGGAGGTGAGCAGAAGATAAATGTGGGCATAAGGCTCCACCCCCCTTCCCCATATGATTTGGCAGCTGTGTCTCTTAAGCCCACCTTTAGACTTCTGTAAGGTGTCCAATGTATTTTTGCACCCACGTAGCTACCACTTTTAATAATATTTTATGAAAGATTGTGACAGAAAGTGCAACTTTATAAAAAACACACGGGCAAATTCATTGTAAAATATACAGAGGGAAAAAAGCAGTGGGAGTGGGCTTCAAATCCCTGTTTCATCCCTTCCTGCCACTTTGTATCTGGAGAAGAAAGGAAAATATGATGGCGGCTGGGGTTTGATTTCCCCCTCTCCCCCTTTTCTCTCTCTTAGAAAGGAGAAAATGCTTATCTTTGACTCTCCCTTCATTGGTAAGGATGGAAAATGTGTCTCCAAGCCCAGTCCCCATTCACCTGCTGCAACAAAAAGTGACAGGAAGACTCATTGTCCCCTAGCCCAGTGGTTTTCAAACTTTTTTTTCCCCACAGACCACTTGAAAATTGCTGAGGGTCTCAGCGGACCACTTGATGATCTTTCCAAATTTTGTTTGTACCTTTAGCTCTTTGGATAAAAGTGCTATATAAAAAAAACCAAACACAACAACACACCTTTAAAAAAATTATTTTGTTGTTCTAAAAATAAAAGCACACAACTCATATTTTAATATCAGTAGTCTTACCTTTCAATGCAATGGATGTGCCCCCTGTCCCCTGCCACAGAGGCCTCAAAGCTGGGGCTGGGAAGGAGGGGGGGTCTCTCCCTCTCTCTCCCCCACTGTGGCAGCCCCTGAGATGGGGCTGGGAAGGAGGGGGATCTCTCCCCCGCCACAGCAGCCACAGAGCTGAGACTGGAAAGGAGGGTGGTCTCTCCCCAGCAGCTGCAGCCCTAGAGCTGGGGAAAGTCACCTCTTTCTCTGGCTGCTGCTGCCCTGCATGTACCAAATTCCCCCCCATCCCCTCTTCTCATCTCACTGCCCTCTCCCACCTATTCCTGCGCGGCTCCACTAATTAGGTGGGTAGCCCTTCATTGTCTCATGTGCAGCTGCGCAGGCACGCACCTTAGAGGGAACTATCCACGGACCACAGTTTGAGAACCTCTGCCCTAGCCCACTCCCCATCCCTTTGCATTAGGGGAATGGGACACAGCTGATTATGGTTACAGTGGTTTGTCTCTCAGTGGTGAGGGTGTGCATTGAAATATTCACAGAGGGTTTTGAAGTGGTGATGCTCAGCCTCTGGGAAAAATCATCTGCTGGTGGGACTGTTCCTTCAGTTAGTATGTGTTGGGGGTGGGGCGGGGGTGGGGGGGGAAGGAAGAGGTTTGATGTATTGAAGCACCAAGAAATAGCCCCATAAGCCCATCCTCACTACAGACATTCCCCAGACCTGAAAAACTTTGCTGCATCAATTCCTGGTAGCACTCTTAGGCAGTGTGGTTTTGCCCCCCTATCATGATGGGCTGGAATTTCTTACAAATAATGGTTGAAAACAGTTTTTCAGTCAAATGAGCAACTTTCAACAATTGCTCTAGTAAATTTGGCCCCTTCTGCACAGACTGGTATCTGCTGACGACAACTGCTTTCACTGACAGTTTTCTAGGGCTGATTTCACACACTTTCAGGAGCAAGGAATTGTTGGAGTATGCATAGGGTCTTAAAATGTGTTTCCACTCTGAAAAGCAACTCAATGAAAATGGCATCATTGGATTCCCAGATTATTGTGTCTCATTGACTCCAGATCAAATGTATTTGGATTACAGAAAAAAAGATGCTTTCTTTCCTCTCAATTGCAATCAGCAAACTCAGCATGGGCTCCCGCAGTCAAGCAGGATACTTCTTGTGAATTGTCAGTGACATAAAGATTCTGCAGGTGAAACTATGCCCTCAATAACACCTATGCAACTCCACTGCCTTCAAATTAGACCTTGAGTGGCACTTGAGCAGCAATCATATTACCTTCACTGAGGTTGCAGACTGAAACTTAGTAAATCATGCTGCTGATTTTGGTCAAGAAGGAAAAGGATCCAACTGCTGCTCTTTTAGCTGTGTTGATTCTTCAGTGACAGTAAGAGTAAAAATCAGTAAAACCTTATTTATATCACTGTACTTGGTCAATATGACTGAATGCACACATGTAGTTGACTGAGAAGATGCTGCTCTTACACAATCAGTTTTCAGGGCAGTGTTTGTCCAGGTAGCACCCCTGCCCTGCAAAACATTTAATTTTTGTTTGAATTTTCTACTTTGCTAGTGTAATTTGAAACACAAATAACTATTGTTTAATGAAACATAAATGATCCCTTACAGGGGTTACTACAATAGGTGTGGAAAGAGAAAACAGGCACTCGTTAAACACGTTGCATCTCTTCTCCCTAGCCCTGACTTTTCCTTGTTTTAAATTTATCTAGAATATGATCTCTTTGAGGCAGTGACCTGTCTTCTATTGTGTTGGCAAAGCACCTACCACAGCTATATGAAGAAAAAGAAGTGTGACATGCAAAATCAATTTCTCTTTCTAATGGCACATTATGTGCAATGACATTTCTAAGTCACTTTGGTCCTTGTTAGGTAAATAAAGCTTAAAAACAGAAATATCTAAGTCTAGTCCTGCAAGGTTCTGAGCACACTCATTTCATACTGAAGCTAATGATAGCTGAAGGTATTCAGCATCTCCCAGGAGGCATTCAGGAACAGACAGAGTCGGGATCTAATAACAGCTCTGTGCCTGGTTTTGTTAGTCCAGTTGTGTGAGGAGTCATGGCTATTAAATGACAATTTCATTATTAATGTTTTAAGATGTGATGTTTCCATTGTTATGTTTTGTTCAATATAAAGGTCCATGTGATTTAAAGGTGTTTTACGTGAGGACCCTAGACATCTCAGGACATTGGTAATATCATGAATAACAGCCTTTCACTGCTAAGTCACTGTTCAGATCTGGTTCAGCTGGGCAGCGCTCAAAAGTTGTTAGCATTTGAAGGCTCTATCCACAACATAAGACACTGTGTAACAACTGGTACCCTTGTAGACATCCCAGCAGAGAAATTAATGATTGATTAGGCATGGAGACTGAGCCACTCTACTGCTCCTAAGGGTACTTTCTCCAGGTCTGAGTTTAGGCATGCTGGCAGGGTTCATTGGGAAACATGCACTGCAGCTGACTGCACTGTACTTGTTCTGTGGCTTCAGTATCCAGTGCTTTCATATTCTAAATTAGTTTATAAAAATCATTTGGCTTCAGTGGCCTCTCTCAGAAGGTGATGAAGAAGGAAGGAAGATTTTATAATCCTGTCAAGGAAACAAATATGATAAAGCCAGAATGCAAAAAAAAAGGGGGGGTCGGGAGGAGAGGAAATGTGCAGCATAAGCAAATGGGAGGTTTCAGGTACCTGATTCTGCTCTCAGTTACACTAGAGTACATTGAAGTCAATGGAGCTACATCAGTTTTAAACCAGCATAAGTATGGGATAATCATGGCCTGTGAGAACAAAAAACAGTGCGACTGAATTCCTGGAGGAAGGTGTGTCCTACCGTCAGATGTCCTGAAAATAACATTTTCTTAAGAATATTAATATTATCTGGTATTTTTCCTTAAATGGTTTGATAGGATGGTTAATGCTTGAAGTTGGTCTTAAGAGACAGTTGTGCTGTAGGTACAATGGCTGCAAGTTCAGCAACTTAGTAGTTCTTTACAAAGAGAGACTGGTGGTTTTGTGTATTGTAATCAATAATAAGAATCAAGAATCAATAAGTAATGTTTTTCAGGGATTGGAATTTTAGTAATTAAAGAGATATCAGATAATGCAGCTTGACTGAGTTTAATAAACAATTGTTAGTAAATAACAGAAAGGAATACTTTACCAAAATCTGGAGAATCAAGCCTTGCAGCTAATGACAGTCTGATTTCTATACCATTCCAATTCCGTTATTTGCTTATAGGTTGTCATTCTTATACCTGAGCTGTTTACAGTTTCATTTCCATTATTTCTTCCTTTCCACACACAGACAGATCTTATTTTTAGTATCATTAATAACTTTTTGTCCCATTTAATAAATTTCCAACTGCATAATTGGACATCTGTTGTTTGCTTATGTCTTTTTGGTGGGTACATCATATTTTGCTAATTCAAACATTCATTAGTTATTGTGGTTAGTACATTGCTAAAATATTTATTCTTTACTTCACAGTTCTTGCAAAAATCTTGCACAGATTATCATATCTTTCTCTAATAATTCTAGCAAGCTAGTATTTTTCCCTTTTTTAGCATACCTGCAGGATCGGAGTCTGGCTCATAAGCACTGAACAAATATTTATGTGAGTCTGCCTGATCTAATCATTAATAAATATATAAACATTGATATTGTTGTGTATATATATTTAACATGACTGCTGATTCTTTTTCTCCAATGCTTACAGAGATCTCAAATCTAGTAGAGGAGGTTCGTGACAGCTGGTTGTTGTGGTTCTGTTACAGATTTATCCACAAACTCCATCCTTTTGTTCTGTTTGTCCGAAACCTCTGTGTGGGGTGTGGTCTGTTATGTGAATTTCTAAGGGTTATGACTTCCTTCAACTCCATACCAAATTCTTCCAGGGCAAGGTTGAGCAGCAGCTGCCATGTTTGCATAATGGGTGGTGGAGCTTAAAGAACTCTCTAGATTGAAAGACAAGGTGGGTGAGGTAATATTTCTTAGTGGAGCAACTTCTGGTGGTGAAAGAGACAAGCTTTTGACCTCCACTGAGCTCTTCTTCATGTCTTCCAGAAGGTGAAGAAGAACTTAGTGTACTTGTTCTTTGGCAAGTAAGCAGTAGCTTCTGACAACCCAGCGAAGATTTCAAATCTCTGAAATAGGGTTAGATCCTATTTAAGTCAATGTAAAACAGTGTCCTTTTACAGTGTCAGACAAAAGAAGGGAGCTAATTGCCAATAATCAATGGGAATTTAAAAATTAGATCTAGATTGTCATGAAAACAGGAGGAGCAAGAATGAAATCAGGATAGCTAGAAGCAAAACTAATTCAGAGTAAAACAGTGGTTCTCAACCAGGGTTACATGTATCCATGGGGGTACTCAGAGGTCTTCCAGGAGGTACATCAGCTCATCCAGATGAATGTTTCTCAACCTGGGGGTTGCAGCCTGCAGGGGAGTCATGGGATGGGTTTAAGGGGATTGCAAGTGCAGGACCAGTTTTAGGGGGTGGCAAGCAGGACAACTGCCCAGGGCCCTGCGAAGCTAAGTTACGTGAGTCAGCCCTGGGCAGCAGGGCTTCGGCTTCAGACAAGGCTCATAAGTAAAAAACAGGCTCAAGTATCACACTGAAATGTAAGTACACTATTTATATTTCAGTAAATTTATTTTATAATTGTATGATAAAAATGAGAAAGTAAACAATTTTTCAATAATAGTGTGCTGTGACATTTTGTATTTTTATGTCTGATTTTGTAAACAAGTGGTGAGGTGAAACTTGGGGTATGCAAGACAAATCACACTCTTGAAAGGGGCACAGTAGCCTGGAAGGTTGAGAACCGCTGCAGCAAAACACAGAGTAATGTACAAAGTATTGTACTGTTCAGTGATGTGGGTATTTCACGTAGGGTAGTATAAAATGAGATTACACGATATTTTGTTGCTAAATTATATTTTTCCTGTAAATATTGTAAATAAATGAGGCCATTTCACTTTTCCATTTGAACTCCTGATACATACTCATTGCATGCCAAAAGTTTTAGTTTGTTTGTTTTCTGTGTTAAAAGCACTGTACTCCCCTAAAACAAGGAATGATAGAGAGTTTTATTAATAGAACATTTTCAGCATTTGAGACTCAGTAAAATGACGTCCATCTTTGTTTATGGACAGAGCATGTCTTAGTCTTGGATATCTGGCTGAAATCCCTGATATAAAAGTCCTATAAAACTTAATACAAAACTGTAACCTGTCTATAGAGTTGATTAATCAAAATTATAACCCTGTTGTAGAGGGTTTTAGGATGTTTCAAATACTTAAAATAAGGATATAATTCTCTGTTAGTATTATAACTATTTGTACTGTAGTAGCATCCACAGTGGCCAACACAGAGTGGCCCTCTACATACACATGACAGAAAGATGGTCCCTACCTCAGAGAGCTTACAATCTAAATATAAGATAAGGGACAACATAAGGATACAATAAACAGACAGGAAAAACACAAGGTTATTAAATTCTATTATTTTAGGTTTGTAATATGACCGGAACAGGCTATATTTGTTGTTAAATGTAAATTGTTCTGTGATTTAATACTGCATTCTGCTTTCCATTCTGAGCAGAGATTTCTCCACTTGTACAAGATGGACGTACTTCCCTGCATGTGTCTATTAAAAAACCAATGCTTCTGTAAGGTGTTAGGGAGCACTGTGTGCTGCTAGAAGTGCTCTTTCCAATGAGGTAAAATTGAGAACCTGATCACTTTTGATCATTAAGGGCCATGTTTTCAAAAAGACACCGCCTACATTTGCTCATGCAGTTACTGCAATTTAATGTGCAGATGGCCACTTATGCCTCTAAATGGTCACTTCTCCATGCAAATACCTGAGTTGCATGCTTAGTTGTTGTAACAGTGCTAGCATACATGTGAGTTTTCTTTTTAAAAAATATTGGTTCTGAAGACACTGTAGCGTTTCCACAACAAAAAAGGTGCTAACCCTGCTGCCCTGGCAACATCCCAATGTAGATAGTTACAGCCTTCAGGATGAAAGCTACAATATAAATGTAAGGTTATTGTAATAACTAAAAGTACCTTACAGTATATTAAATGTAATTATTCAGAGATAGAACAGATGTGGAATGCATTCTTTGGGAGGATAGTTTGAAGGTGACCCTGGGTGCGATGAGGAAATCTCCAACAGGCTACAGTAAGATAAAAGGGCTGTTGGATTAGGTGTGGGGGAGTTTTGTCATTTTGGACTTGCTGTATTGGGATTTTACCAGGACAAAGACTGATTCATCAAATGTTGAACTTTCTACATGAGAAGTCTGTAGTTCAGGGTATCAGCTTTTCAAATCCTCCAGGAGGAAGTGAAAGAATGTCACTTGGTTCCAACCAGATTTCAGAGAACACTTAACTGCCAAGTCTACTGTTTGCTTCCTCCTAGCAAATGTAGCATGGTTTGGAATCCCTTTTTGAGCTTTTGTATCTAATATCCCCTTTTCACATGACAGACAAAGATCCTTCTTAGCTGGGAGGAGCGTTGCAGAGTCTCTTTATTTCATACAGTGCAACTGTAGGATTAGTGGCTTGAGCATAGGGTCCTGGGTTCTGTTCCTGGCTTTCCCACTCAAACTGTGTGACCTTGGGCAAGGCACTTCACCCCTCTCTGTTTCTCCATGTGTAAAATTTGGATGATAACACCTTACAGGGCTGTAGTGAGACTCAATTAATGTATGTAATCAGCATTGACATCATTGAATAAAATGTGCTATAGAAATGCCTTGTTATTAATAGAGCCTTTTCTGCAGTTTCGTTTTAACAGGTTAGTGCTGCAGATGCTGACTAGTTTTGTTCTTAAAATTAACAGAGTTTCATTCTGATGAGGAGAGTGTCCTCTGCCTTTGCCTCCTTGTGCAGACCCTACAGGAAATGGGAGGAGGAGTTTCACTTTTGGGCTGCCAGAAAGGTGCTGAGTGTTTAGAGAAAATGATTTAATTTTTCAGGTGATGTAGGACTATTTCTTTTTTAGAGCAGCTAGAGCCACCTCTATACTGACCTTGTTGTCATGTCTAAGTTTAAACACAGTTGGTGCTACACCACTACAGTTTGGCTGTTTGGGATGAAGAGCTGTAAAATGGTTCATAAACATGGCAGTGAGACCCGTATACGATGGGTGTGATAGGGTGAGGCCAGCATAAGATGGGGTGTGACTGGGTGGACAAACCCCAACCTGGAACATGAAAAGAAGAAATTAAAAATCTGAGGTTTACAGTTAATATTCCTGGTCATTGATATATAACTGATTAATAGTCATGAAGACAGATTTGAAGCCAGCCCCATCCAAAATCATCTGCCAGGAGGGAATAAAAGGGGAAAGCAAGCTTCGGAGCTGGGCTGCACAGTCAAAGGAATCTTGGGTCAGAATCAGAGAGGACATAGTAGGTGGGCTGAACAGCCTCGTGGTAGGAACCTTAGGGGCATCCAAGGCTGAGGCATCCAAGGCTTGCAATGGACTTCATACTGTTCTAATGTTCATTTCTTTGTTGGTAAGTCAGACCCCCAACAAGAGAGTGAGTTTTGACTCTATGCAAGTTGTGAAGACTGCGGTTTAGAGTCGGTGAGAGAGTCATGTGTTCACATAGGTTTTAAGAGTGGGCTCTCTCTGACTTCTTAAGTGATGTTTGATTTTATGATAACTCTGTCAAATCCAAAGCTGTTTCTGCTGGAACATCTGAAGACATTTCTCTCCTGCTTGTTCTGGCACTGATGCTGTTCAAAAAAAGTTGCAAGAATGTTTTTAATAATAGGGAAAGTGTATTATTTTCATTCTCATTCTCCCAAACAGTTGAAGAGTTTCTGAACAAACTTGGGGGCTGAGGTGGGGTGAAGGGAAGCATCTTTGTATGAGACCAAGCCTGCAAAACTTTAGCCTGAAAGGCAAAGTTTCAGGCAGCTATGAGTGACTTTAAACATGGGTGTATAAAGGAGTGTTATGCAACCTTAACTATAGCAGTGGCCCCCAAACTGTGGGGCATGCTCCCCCCAGGGGGGCACGGACAGTTTTTTGGGGGGGTGCGGTGGGGCCCAGGCCAACTCCCATGGGGGGGGCAGGGAGGAAGTGCTCTGCTCTGGCTCCGCCCCCATCTGTGGCCCCTGACTGTGGCCTGGCCGCGGCTTCTGCTCCTGGCCCAAGCCCCAGCCATGGCTCCGCTCCCAGCCCCAGATTTGCCGCTAGCTGTGGCCCCAGCCTAGTCAGCCCCCTGGCCCCTGTCCATGGCCCCGACCCCCCAGCTGCAGTCCCACTCCCAGCTCTGGCTCCCATGCGGGGGGTGCGACCATGAAAAGTTTGGGGACCACAGAACTATAGAGAGAGAGAGCTTGTGGAATCTGCACCTGCAATGAACAGAGTACATACAGACTGTATGTAATCCAAATTTATGCTCTCCTCGAGTTTGACTTTGTTGGTAACTTAAGAAGCAAAAAAAAAAAAAAAAACCTTCCCAAAAAACAAAGCTCAGCATAAGCTTTCTCCCATGTCTGGCAGTCCCTAGCATTTTCCTGCAGGACTTCCTTTCTCTCAACCCTATTTCCCCATTGCTCCTCTTATATACTGGCTGACATAAATAAGCATGACTTAGCATATATGCCTCTGTATTTCTATCCAGGGGCAAGCACTTGATGTGCTCAGAGGAACCCCTCTCTACCCAGGATCTTAGTGGGTATGCCTACAAAGCAGTTAAACACCTGTGGCTTGCCTTTGTCAGCTGACTTGGGCTTGGGCTGTGAATCTGTAAAATGCAGTGTAGACATTCAGGCTCAGGCCAAAAGCTGAGCTCTGGGACCCTGCCGGGAGCGGGGTGTGGGAGAGGCAGAGGAGAGAGCCAGAGCTCAGTCTCCAGCCCAAGCCCAAACATCTACATTGCAATTTTATAACCCTGCAGCCTCAGCCCCATAAGCCTGAGTCAGCTGACATGGGCCAATCACCGGTCTTTGTTGCAGTGTGGCCATATGAGTGTCTGATACTGTGTTACAGGGAGCTGCTGGCTCTCACTAAGATCAGAGGCGAGAGGAAGTAGGGGATGTAGAAATGCCTATAAAGGCCAAAGGGAAAGGAAATTAGATTTTAAAAGACTTAGGAAATATTTAGGTTTGGGCTGACAAGTGATTCGTGGAATTTAACATGGAGAAAAAATTAAAGTAATGAGTGCAGTGTAAAAAAATAAAAAAGGAATTCTGCCTTTAAATGCAATACCTTAGTTCGATATGGGAGTGATAGGGGTAGATACTTGAAAGCATCAGTGCAATGTCTGGTAGCAGTTTAGAAAGCTACAGGATTTTCCGGTGTAGAACTAGAGGGTTAGCCCACGCACACATCAAAAGAGGTCATTCAGGCACTCTTCAAAGAGACAGTGAGGCCACATCTTGTGATTTGTGACAATTTTGGATGTCATGTTACAGGAAGAATATTGAGAAACAACTTGTGGGGGTGTTTGCACAGGTCAATAAAGCCATCACATCTTTCATATTCTGTGAAGGGGCTTTTCTTTTAAAGGGGTGCCATTTGCATTTTAGTCCACACCAATTTGTTTTCATAAAATCTCAGGAACTGTAAAATGATTCTGTAGTTTGTCTATAGAGCACAGGCGTTTGTGTCTGCTCTGAATGCTTCACCAATATACAGCCCCTCTTTATAAAAAGATAGGGCTGAACCAAGGATATAACAATATATAATTGCCCCCTAAGCAAAAGCTGAAGGTGGATCCCCTTATACACAGTTTAGGCATGGTCACACCTTCCCAAAAAGCATTGTATATCCTACAATTTTTACTGTTTTCTGCAGAGTCTTAGCTTTCATTTTAAAAAAGAGCAGTAGCCTTCTCAGTGTAACTAATAAATTGCTGCTCTGTCTAACCCAGCTGTGCAGAAAACTATACCTTGCTAAACAAGTGTAGCAAACGTGTGAACTCAGCTCTGTTCATATCACTGAGGTGTTAATTTCATAGCCTATTGTGGACCATGTGAATGCTGTTGTTGCTAAGAGCAAAACTCTGTGAAACAATCACTCAGCATACAGGCACACTGTGTATTTTTTTAAACCTTAATCTCTACCCAACCATCTGTTATACACTGATTTTTATTTATTTATTTATTTTAATGGAAGTACATTCATTGGAGTTTTACATGTCTACTTATCCTTGGCATTGTCCCTTATTCCTGACCTTCCCTCTTACATTAGTGTTTGGAATATGGCATATCACCTACAGCCTATGGTGTAGACACCTTATCCCTGGAGAATCAGCAAACACCTTTGCAAAGCCCAGCAAGTGGCAGTGAACCCAATTTTCTGTGCATCTCCAGGTTTTCTGCGTCCTGTTGTGGTGTTGAGTAAATATGCTGGTATACTCATTAGTGTGATCTGATCAACACCATCTACCCAGCAAGTTGTCCAGTGTTGCCTTTGACTACTATGGCCCTCCTGTTCTGGCCTGTGCACATCCCTTAGCTGGCAATCCATGAACCTTTGGATCTACAGAGGGCCGGAAAGCATGTTAGCTGGCCACAGGATTCACGCTGTCAAGCATTCGGAATCCTGCTGTCTTGCTGTGTGGGTGCACTAGAGAGAGAAGAGACTCCGTGAGCCCACTTTTCCTCTGCCTATTCACTTGTGCACCCAGGCAGTATACAGCAGGATTTAGCCCCGTGTCTGATGCAAAATAAAGGTGTACAACAGTGTAATGGAAAAATTACGCAGGTGTGAGGTAGAGCACACCTATCTGTCTAAACTATTCTCACGTGCTTATACAATACTCATCACCATGGTATCTAGATTCCATCACAAAAAATAGGAAAATTATCACCATTTTTTCCTTTTTCCTTTTCAAAGTATACCTGCAGGGGAAGGAGAGAGTTGAGGACAGGGAAGTGGAGGGGACACCTTGCTAATTGCATCCCCACCCCTTATATTGGTCATCAGCCATCTCTGTCTCTGCCAACTGCAGAACTCCACTTGGATGGAAGATGTGTACCCATTACGTGGCACACACTTTCTGCAGGATAAGACCCTTAGAATATAATTTGCTTGCTGCCACTTGTCTGTGTAATGCTGAGCCATTATGACAGCAGATAAATATGTAAATTAAAATGCAAGAACCTTCTCAGTAACCAAAGATGTTAAGTCATTATCTGTTCTTCGTGGTGTTTGTTTTAAACAACGCAGAAAGGCATACCAGCTAATAACAGTAGTTCACATCTGACAAGATGCTGCTAATAAAATGAGGGAGAGTCTCACTACAGTGTGTTTGAAAAGGATTAATTTAAACTATTGAGTATAATTTTGCATATGATACTATGTCTGGCCATAAATTGGGTTGCCCTTTCTGAGACTGCATATACACAGGTACATTGATTTATTCCATGTAGTCAGCAAGCTAATATTAGTTTAATCACATTTGAAATTCTGATGAAATGGTCGTGAATTCTGTGTAACAGATCTTATTTTCTCTGTCCACAGTTTTGACAATAGGTTGATTTCCGTGGATAAATTCACATGAGGCAGACAGCGGGACATGTTCTATTCTGCAGTTTCACCCCTTTGCACTGCTCCTTCAGTGAAAAAGGCCACCAGATCTCCCCAGCTAAGGATTGTCAGTTTCAACTGGCATAGCAGGCACAACTGGTTTGTACATTTCTCGGTCATATAGCCTCTGGAGTAGAGGTCATGGAGGAGGGAAAGGAGTAATAGCTAGAGTATTCTTCTTGGCTGGAATACTGGCGTTTAGGGTTTGTACCCAGCTGGCGTAGATTAGCACAACCAGGAAAGTAAGTAAATGTTCTTAAGTACATAAGGCCCAGTATAGAACCTGTCATAGCATCAAGGAACTAAGCTGTATGGGGAAAGACTGTCTGGGTGTCCTCTGATTGTACGGTGCCTAGCACAGTGGGGTCCTGGTACATGCCTGAGGCTCCTAGGTGCCATGATAATACAAATAATAGACAATGATAATAAAGGAACTACAGTTGGCTCCTTTATGGTCCCATCCCTCTCAGCTATGCCCTGTGGACATTAGGCATAGCTGAGATTCTAGGGTGGGATTTTCAAAACAGTGTAAGGGAGCTAGTCATAGCAATTTTTGGACCGGTTTGTCTTTTTAATCTCTGAACTAAACTACGTCAGTTATATTTGTCTTTTTAACTCCATTAGTTCCATGATAAAGAGGATGCTGGATGGATGACATTAAAAACAGAGTGAAATTAGCTGTGGCCCAAGGCCTTTGATGTTAATGGATTATTCAAACATAATGGGTATCTGGCCTAAAAAGCCAGTAGAAAATTCATCAAAAAACCATTGGGGAATAAAAATGCAAAAGGCAGAGATCCCACTTTCCCGTTTATCCTTAGTGTGTGATGTATCCTTAGTGTGTGGGATGTAGCACAAAGTGGTCTTCCACTGAAACACAAATGAGTATCCTGAGAGCTAAAGAACCCTCCTTTAGAGCATGGTTGTGAGTAGAGTGACCAGATAGCAAGTGTGAAAAATCGGGATGGGATGGGGGGTAATAGGAGCCCATATAAAAAAAAGCCCCAAATATCGAGACTTTCCCTATAAAATTGGGAGATCTGGTCACCCTAGTTGTGAGGGAAGGCTGTACAGGCTCCCTAAAAAGATGGAGATCTATTGTGTTTGTGGTGGGAAAAACAAAGGTATGACTTCAAGCCACAAAGATATTACCTGAATTATTGAGTGAAACAGAATCAGATTCAAACAGGCCTTTTCTCTAAGCCTTTTCTACTATAGCTGGTCGAAATGATTTGTTGAAACAATATTTCGATTAAAAATGCCATTTTTGTCAATTAAAAGTGTTGATTTTTGACAACATATCATTTTGGAAAAAACACAAAATGAAGTATTACAGTAATGTCAAAATGTCTCATTTCAACACTAGTGGAACAAAATATTTCATTTTTTCATATCAAAATGACTTTTCAAAACAAAATTGTTTTTATATAATTTGGAAAACAAGTTAAAAAATTTCAGTGTTGGAAAAAAATGTTTTGATTTCCTCATTATTGAACATTTTGATCCACTTAAAGCAAAAAGTTGGAATTTTGTTTTACAGTAAATTTTGAAATTTTTTTTGGTTTTGTTCCATTTCAGAATGAAAATTTTTTCTAAATCATGGAATTTCCTGTGAAACTGAAAGTCTGTTTCCCACGCAGCTCTATTGTCTACATACATAAATTGTACTATTCTAACTATACAATTATAGTTAAAGCAGTATATCTTCCATGTGGGAAGGAGAATAAGCTATACTGCTCTAAGGCACCTTTATACTGAAACAACTGCATCCACACTAGTTGTTGTATGGTTGTAAATATTTTAGGGCTGTCAGGCAATTAAAAAACGTAATCGTGATTAATCGTGTGATTAAAAGAATCGCGATTAATCGCATGTTAAACAATTATAAAATACCATTTATTTAAATATTTTTGGATGTTTTCTACATTTTCAAATATATTGATTTCAATTACAACACAGAATACAAAGTGTACAGTGCTCACTTTATATTTATTTTTATTACAATTATTTGCACTGTAAAAAAACAAAAGAAATAGTATTTTTCAATTCACCTAATACAAGTACTGTAGTGCAATCTCTTTAGCATGAAAGCTGAACTTACAAATGTAGAATTATGTACAAAAAAAACCTGCCTTCAAAAATAAAACAATGTAAAATTGTAGAGCCTGCAAGTCCACTCAGTCCTACTTCTTGTTCAGCCAATCGCTCAGACAAACACGTTTGGTTACATTTGCAGGAGATAATGTTGCCCGCTTCTTGTTTACAGTGTCACCTGAAAGTGTGAACAGGCATTGGCATAGCAGTGTTGTAGCCAGCGTTGCAAGATATTTTCATGCCAGATGTGCTATTTCATATGTCCCTTCATGCTTCAAACACCCTTCCAGAGGATATGCATCCATGCTGATGATGGGTTCTGTTCAATAACAGTCCAAAGCAGTGCAGACCGACGCATGTTCAGTTTCATTATCTGAGTCAGATGTCACCAGGAGAAGGTTGATTTTCTTTTTTGGTGGTTCAGGTTCTGTAGTTTCTCTTTTAAGACTTCTGAAAGCATGCTCCATACCTCGTCCCAATCAGATTTTGGAAGGCACTTCAGACTCTTAAATCTTGGGTCGAGTGCTGTAGCTATCTTTCGAAATCTCACATTGATATCTTCTTCGCTTTTTGTCAAATCTGCAGTGAAAGTGTTTTTAAAATGAACAACATGTGGTGGGTATTCATCCAAGACTGCTATAACGTGAAATATATGGCGGAATGCAGGTAAAACAGATGGGGACATACAATTCTCCCCCGAGGAGTTCAGTCACAAATTTAATTAACACATTATTTTTTTAATGAGCATCATCAGCATGGAAGCATGTCCTCTGGAATGATGATCGAAGCACAAAGGGGCATATGAATGTTTAGCATATCTGGCACATAAATACCTTGCAATGCTGGCTACAAAAGTGCCATGCAAATGCCTGTTCTCACTTTTAGGTGACATTATAAATAAGAAGAGGGCAGCATTATCTCCTGTAAATGTAAACATACTTGTTCGTCTTAATGATTGGCTGAACAAGAAGTAGGACTGAGTGGACTTGTAGGCTCTGAAGTTTTAAATTGTTTTGTTTTTGAATGCAGTTATGTAACAAAAAATATCTACATTTGTGAGTTGCATTTTCACGAAAGAAAGATTGCACTACAGTACTTGTATGAGGTGAATTGAAAAATACTATTTTTCATTTTTACAGTGCAAATATGTGTAATCAAAAATAATATACACTTTGATTTCAGTTACAACAAAGAATACACTATATATGAAAATATAGAAAAACATCCAAAATATTTAATAAATTTCAAGTAGTAGTCTATTGTTTGACAGAGTGATTAAAACTGTGATTAATCACTATTTAAAAAATTAATCGCAATTAATTTTTTGAGTTAATCACATGAGTTAACTGCGATTAATCGACAGCCCTAAAATATTGATGTAAAAAATCACACCCCCTAACCAAAATTGTGATACCGGTACAAAATCTGTGTGTAAACCAGACTGAAGTCTCTAATTTAGCTTAAGAATTAAAGGGTTGATTTTCATAAATGCCTAAATTGCACCCATCACAATATCAGCTCTCACTGGTTATTTAAATCATTCATCACAGATGAAACTTTCTGGAAGGCCTCAGAAATTTATTTCTTTACTGAAATTAACTGTTAAGAGAGCCATAAGTAACATCATGCAAATACATAACCACAGGAATACATGCAAACATTGAATATGGTCCATTAGTGCACGGTTTGTAAAATGAGAGAGAGAGAGAGAGACACACACACAAGTTTAGAAACAGCCTTGCTCCCTGATCAGTCAGTGGAGGTGAGGCACTTGCACATCAGGAATGTGCTAATTGCTGTGTAGGTGCCTCCTATTACCTCAACCACACAAAGTTTCTTGCCCTCTCTCAGGCAAAGTGGACAGTACTGTTACTGTTTACTAGGGGAAATGGTAATCCCAGGAACCAAGGGACAGATTACTTGCAGGACCCTGTTGAAATCTGCCTCTTGCTGCAGTTACTCATCTTAAAGCAAACCTAGCAGTTGGATAATTGGTTTGTACCATCACAAAAATTTAGCATGCTGTTACACTTCCCTGTAAGCCCAGTATACTTTACTGACATTGGACCCAAATCCTCTTCCTTTAAAGTCAATGTGACTTTCACCATGGCTTTAAAATGGCCAGGACTGAGATTATGGTATCTTCTTAAATTTCTTGCCAACTCCTGAACCTTCACAAATTGTAAGAGTTCCTGGGACTAACCATTTTAATTGTGTATTGCTGCATTTGTATGACAAAAACAGACAGCTCCTAACAAAAAGTTATTTTGTAACTTTCAATTATTTTTTAATCCTATATTAGAATGAAAGCTGTTTTTATAACTCTGGCCTCGTCTGTTGCTGGCCTGGTTTCATTGCTGTGTGACAGATGTGTTATTAATGGAAGAGGATTCTGCATATTTTAAAGTACACACTGTTTGGATCATCTGATGCCCAGCCTTTAAACCAAACAGGACAAAATGCCAAAGCCAGATATATTTTCATAGCGAAAAATCTTCAAATTTCAGAGAAAAATATTCACTTTAACCAAAATAAAACAAACAAACCGAAAGAAAGAATCCTTAGCATCTAATCAAGTAGTCTAGTAGTTATTAGAAAGGCCTACATTTTATATATATGTATTTGTATGGCAGTCTCTAGTTATTACTGTGTAACTTATTTTCTGAATTAATAGTATCGTTATTATTCGCTGTCCCTTGTGGAAGATTGGAATTTGCACAGAAAAGTAGTTAGCAATGCACACAAACATTCATTTATTTCAATATCAGAGCAGAAACAATTTACATTGATTCTTTTTGTTTGAAATACATTCAGTTTACAATGATGCATTAAGCAAGTAAGATTAATTTTAAAAAATACCTTGATAAAATATATTCAGATTGTTTCTTAGCATTTAGGAATAAATAGTCTGTTTCCCAGTATTTAAAGAGGTATTAGTTGTATGTAGTTTGGGGAAGGGAAGGAAAGAAGAAATGATGAGCCACAGAAAACATTTTCAAAAATAAGGAAATCCTGGTTGTAGAAAGAGGTAGATTTTAGGCTTTGCTTTACTTACCTGACAGTTCAGCCTTAAGGGAATGTAATGCCGATCATAGCAAGCTGTTCCATTTCTCTCTCGTTCTCCCCTTGGGGATACATTGACAATGGAAATGTAGCAGAACAGCTTTTGCTTACTAAGCATTTTTTCAAAACCTCAGATAAGCAGCTTTTTTTTTAACCTTTGTATATTTTTGTTCCACGTGTTAAACATTTGACTGTAATTTGAGTGTTTCAGGAAAATGAGTGGCATTCCTTGAAAAGTGTACCTCTACTGGTTTATAAAAATCTAATTCCCACGATTACCCTGTCACAAGCTCTGTAGAGGGCGATATCCGTTTAATGTATGCAGCCAAACAAGATGCACAGTATTAATTTCAGAAAATAGAGGAAAGACGTTAAATATGTTGTGTGAGATTTTGTATATTTGCAGATGAGATTTAATTTTCTAAAATCATTTTAGTCATAAAACAACCGACAACACTTCAGTGGCTGCATTGACCTCCGTGATGTCAGAATGTCGTGCAACTGTAGCTAAGAACAGCCTCTGAGGAAAAAACAAAGGAGCATTGCATCTCATCATAACATAAGATGTGCACATACAGTACGTAGAATTCATACTGTGGTAGTGAGTTGTTGCTTTCAGTTTGATTAGACAATCGTTGTTTTGTTTTTCTTGCTTTGACAGTGAGTATGGTTGTATGCTGCTTAAGTCTTCTTAGCGTTATTTAGGTCAGCACACTGATGATGGCTTTCATGGTCTGTAGTGTCTGATATATACAGTATGCAAAGGAAATCAGCATTACATTTTTGTATATTCTCTCTTTTATTTTATTACTTCTAAGGGTGGAAGAACATGTTGTAATTAATCGCAATTCTAAACAACAAAGTATCTGCCATTTCTGCATTGCAGATATATTTAGCTCGAACACTGCTTGTGGTTAACAGTGTGTAGCATAGACACAGACAGCTGATCGTGCAGTCAGACTCTGTGCTCTTGTGGTTTTGTCAATACTGCTCAGGATTTTGATAAGCTGTAAAAAAAAGAAGTGCTGTATGTTGCATCAAAATTAAATCTTTAGCATTGATGGGTATTTTTTCTGGTATTGTCTCTTATTAATTAAATAAAATATTCTTAGGCTAAAAAATTGAGAGCATAGCAAATGCATCCAGAACCTAACACATACTGTATGAAATCTTTCTTCATCCAGAGTCTGCTTACTGAAGAAGTGCTGGAATGGCTACAGTAAGATAAAGATTGGTTTATTTTCCTCAGCAGAAGGATGCAGTCACTCTAGAGGCAGGTTTTGATAAGAGTTTGAAATACCTACTACTGTATTATTGCAGAATTTGGAGTTTTCTGAACGCTGTTTAGTGACTGGGGCTCATCTGGCATCACCAGTTGATGACATTTTTCTTTGTTCCCTCCCACGCAGTTGAACCAAGACTGTAGCTGATGTGCAGTGTCACTTACAACCTTAATCAGATACTGCATTTAAGGTGAGCTATCCCTTGCCTCCACCCTTACCAGAGCCGTGCTGCAGTATGTATCTTACTCCTACAAGCCTAAAATGGCAGGCAGGATTAACGTTGCTTGTGCTGTGTGCATGCTGTGTATAGAATTCATAATACCATGCCTATTATTTCAAATGTGAGTATGTAAATGCTCTGTGTACCATATCATGCGGTAGTGAAGACTTGTTTGTGCTTCATTACAGGCTTAGATATTTAAGCATCACCTTTGGAATTCTCTTTCATTTGCAGTGTAGTGAGCTGTTAGCTTGTCATCACATTCAAAATACAGTATTAGCCCTTAAAAAAAAAAAAGCAAATTCTTCCAGATGCTGTCACCCTTTTTCTTCTTGCATTTACTGTAGTTTAAATAATGTATGTTGTATTGTTAATTAATGTGAATATTAAATTAAAGCACTTGAAACATACATATTTATAATGCAGGTAGGAGGCACGTCAAATCTATTTTTAACTCTTACGCAGTCCACGTTGTGCAATGGGCTTTGGGTGTGGAGTTTATATTTTCAGCAGTGATATCAATAGGCTGATTTTCAGCAAATGTGACAAGTGGCCTTTGCAGTGGTCAGCTTTACTCTTTGAACCCTCTCAGGGTGTGGGGAGAGACAACATTGTGTTGCAGTTTCAGAAAACCTTGGATGTGGACATCTTTTTTTTTTTTTCCCCCCCCACTCCTGCTTTACCTATTGATAAATTCAGTTCTCATGATCACAGTCTATTCAAGCTGCTTCCCATCTGATTTTTGACAACTGCTTCTAAAAATTTATCAAGAAGACCGAGAATTCAGTTGATCTCCATCGCTTTACATAAAAATGGCTGGGTACATTGCCATGTTAACACTGCATTAGGAGGTACACACAGGTAGGTTGAGATTTGCATGTTTTGTAGATTTCTCATTCAGTGCTGCAGAGAGATAAAGTGAGTTTTAAAATGTAGCTTTCAGTGTAAAAATGTATTGACCAGTTAATTAAAAAAACAACAACCTAATACTAAACTGTATGGCTTCACATATTGGCATGACGATTGTTTTCACCTGATAAAAGAATCTATTGTGAAAGTGAAGCAATCATGTCTGTTAAAATAATCATATGTAATAAGGGCGTGGCAACGTTTATGCAACAAAAGAATTTTTGAAAAGCCTATTAATTCAGTTACATTTTAAAATCTATTTTGAAAATTATTGAATTCGTAGTTAAAATGCAAAAGTAAAAGTTAAGGTGGGTAAGAAAAATAAAAAATATTTAAATTTTACCATAGAAAGCGGTCTTTCAACGTGCTCTGTGAAAGCTTAAATAAAGATTAATTTGCTTTGTTACAGATATTTTTCTATATCAGGTACCAGAAAAAAAACCTACAGTATTTCTTTTTATTTTAATGTATAAGGTTTTTAGAGATAGATATAGATGGCCCTGTCAGCTTAAACTGAACATCAGTTCAATGCAGTATGGTTTATTTCAAGCAAAAGTGGTTCAGAAATTAAAACCAAATAGCTCTAGATACAAAAGCCTGAATTTGAGCAATTTTTAAAAATAAATTACCAGTATTGTACTTCAGAGACCATCTTCTGAAATAAATTTATTTCAGATTAATACTGGGCCAGAACCTGTTTCCTTGGCAACCAAATCCTGTTAAAAAGTGCAATAGTAGAGATGCAAAGAAGGTTATTCTTGTTTAATGCCATGATGCAAATGTAAATTTAGCTGTTAAGTTACTTTTTGGTTCTAAATGAGAAACTGATCTCATTTTATGTTTCCATGTGATTATCATTTCTTAAAAGACGCCATGTTTGTAAAACTGTGCATATCAGAAAACTGCTTTATCCTGTTTTTCATTGATTGCTTCCAGAAATGTACCTAAGTACCTTTTTATTTTAAGCAAAGTATGTAGTGCAGTTCAGGGTTTGTGCAGTATTTGTATAAAACAGAAGTTTTGTTATTACTACTGTACAAGTATCACTAAAACGATAAGACAGCTGAGAAATGTAGAGAATCGAAAACGTCCTTAAACCTTCTTTCACAATCACTGAATTTAGTAACAATAGAGCTGCGGACTTTTCACTAAACGGAACCCATTCTGAAGTCCAACCAAAACACAATGTTTAACCATTCTCGAAAAGTACTCGTATGTACTGGGATATCAGCAAAGCTCATTTGTGGTTTGTTGTAATGTACAGATCCCAGAGATTCTGCACAGTTTGAGTAAATAATAGCTTAGGTAAAACAGCTTGTCTAACATTTTCAACAGTATCTGTAAAATCAAACCCCATCTGTGCTAGAGGAAATTGCTTAGGCAGTCTTAAATTGTGCTCAATGCCTCCATTTAGCTTATAGCCTGGTGTATCTCCTTATGAATCTCCTTGGTATATGATTTGAGACATACTTACTGCGAAGGTATTTTTGCAGCACGGTAGCCATTTTCCTTTCATGTCCTTGACTTTAAGTACATTTTATGTGGAAGAGGCTCAAGCACAGAACCATAATCACAGAAAAAATATTACAAGCTTGGTTCTACCCACCGTTCATGTTAATAAAAATAGCATTAACAGTTTTCACTGCGATATAACTAATTTTAATTTATTTCTAAAGAGATCATGAGTTCAGTGCATTCCCAATAAATATTACTGTTCAGGAAGACGACTTCTATCATCTGTTTTGATAGGCCAGTGCTGAATAATCATTCCAAACCCATTTGATTTATTTACTAGATTAGTTTGATGCAGTACAGTCATTATTTCCCCATTCCATTTAAAGAAACTCGGGTGAAAACATGATAGATTTACCAGTGTATGTTTCAAATGACATTTTAAAGTAGAATTTTTATTATAGCCATAATTTCATTTTCTCTGGTTGCAAGAATTTGATTTACATTTTATCCTTGGAATGTACTGTGCAGCTGGTTCCTCAGTGGTGTTATTAACACTGTTGGTTTTTTCCTTGCATGGTATTATTTTCAAGGAAATTCTAGTTGCTACGGAGCTAAAGCTGAGCAATGGCAATCTGTGTATTATGTTTTAAAATATTTTGAGTATATTGTGCCATGTCTCAGCGGGACAGTGGAGACACTGTACAAATAATTTTTTTTTATTATTATTTTATTTTGTCTCTGTGGTTCAAATTAACATACCCATAATGTTTAAAGAATGAAAATCTAATTCTTGGTTACATCAGTATGTTTCAGTCTGGTTGTTTTGACTCCGTTTGCAAATTTTCTCTTTTGTCAGAATGTGGATCCTTTTTAAATTGATATTACTGAACTAATAAATGCTGCTTCCCTGGCTTCTGTGAAAATTCATAGTCAGCCTGAGAGCAGCAATTGTTGTTGTGCTGAACAAGATGATTCGCTTATTAAGGGGGATTCTATTAATTTATCAAGCTGTTCTGAGTTTACACATCCTACATGAATTGCTGTGTGCGGTTTTAATGGTATGCTTCTAATAAATGGGAGGTGCCCAGATGCTTTCACGATGGGCTCCATGTGTAAATCTTATGTATACCACATACATTTTACTCTCTCTGGCTTTGGTGCATTACCTGATATGCATCTTCTGACTCCCAGCACTGCCGTGTTTTGTTTTTAGCTTTCATATGACCTTATACCAGATAGCTGTAGGATTCCTTAAAGTTGTGTTTTTAAGCTTCATGCTCATCAGAATCTTTGGCATGAGCTTATGAATATAAGAAGGCTTATTACTGTATTGCTATTTCAGATTATCCTGCTGAGTTTAGACCCAGTCTTCTTCTATTCTTACCTTGTTTAAGTTAAAATGCGGGTGCCACGGAATGTCTATATCAGTGATTTTCAGCCTTTTTTCATTTGCAGACCCCTAAAAATGTTCAAATAGATGTGTGGACCCCCTTTGAAATCTTAAACAAAATCTGCGCACCCTCTCCATGAATGAAAACCATTCTCCATATAAAACAGAAATATTGAAAAAGGATTCTGCTAAAACTGAAAATAGAGATATAATGGGCTCAGCTTTATTATTTGAAGCTCAGAGGTCAGAGTCTGCAGTTGTTGTTAATGTTTTCACAAAGGTGATTAATGGTACATTTGCAAATGGAAGATGGGCACCTAACTGTTTCATTCTTAACTGTTGTAACACTACTGGTGTACAGATCATGTGACTCACAAGGCCTGAACCTTGCCCCTAAGACTTACCAGTTATTATACAAAACAACTTGATTTTGTTTAGCATCTTTTATACAAAACCTTATCCCAAAATGTTTTAAGTGTTAAATAATAGCAGAGGGAGAGAGAAACTAGATGATATTTGGAAAAAGATGAAGGGTCAGCTGACCAGAGGGAGAAAGGGAGCATGTTCCAGAGGGGAGAAGCTGCCTAGGAGAAGGGACTTTTACCAACAGTGATGTGAGAATGTGTGGAAAAGGAGGCCAGAACAGAGGAGACAGGATGGGGAGAAGAGAAAGAAAAGAGCTCTGTGAGATGTTGGAGCAGGTACATGAAAGATTTTAAAATCAAGGACAATTTTAAATTGGCTTCCATGGGAGTCCATAGAGTTGTCTGATAATGTAAATCTATGTTGTAATGAAAATATTTTGCAGTCCCCAGTCTCTTGGGTCATATCTACACTGGCATACTGTGTTATCTAAATCCTGTTTAAAAGTAGCTTGTCTCATCATTGAAGAAAAAGCATATTTATTTTAAAATCCATCCTCTACCCTAGATGAGGTCCTACATTTCAATCTAGAACACAGGTAGTAAAACACATAGGCCTACTTTATGCTAAACAGGCAAACCACATTGAAACCCTGCTAGCATGAGTAGTGTTTTAAAATGGTTTGGTTAACACTTTGGCAATGAAAATGTGCGCGGGGCCTTACAGACATAGATTTAGAATTGTCTGTTTCTCTTGTTCTGTGCACAGAATTCCAGATGATATTTAGGAGAATTGCAAGTATGGCGACAAAATAGTACTGATGTCTTGTCTGTAGTTCAGTTCCTCTTCTTGGGTTTGCCACTTAAGCAGTGCGGAGGTATAGGTCCTCCATGCAGATGACTGTAGCCTTTATAAAACTCCCAAGATCCATATGAACCACATTCAGATCCATGGATAAGGGGCAAGCCTCTTTACCACTTTGTCAAGAGCATGCAGAAGTCTCTACCAGTTGGATCTCCTGTCCTCTGGGAGGGATTTTTTCCTCATAGAGGGTGACCTTATCTATAAAACAGAGGTGCTGATCACTAGTGATGATTAAAAAATCCCACAGCACTTTTGGCAAAGGTAGAGGAATTAACCCAATGTCCTGGCCAGATTCTAATATGGGTAATTTATACATTGTATTTATCTAAAACTGCTCTTGCAGTTTCAGTTGGATTCTGTATTGTTCATCTCCTACCAGCCTAAACTACTTGTAGCATTGTGTGTGATATTGAATAGTTGCTGCATTCTGCCTTTTATATGTGACTGTATCTTGGTAATGGCTAAAGCGAGTGCTTTGTACACTATATAAAAAATTTTAAAATGCACTGGCTGTAATTTGAGATGAAAGGTAGATGTCATACAAAACTGAGATATATTATGATAAGTTATTGAATTTTTTTATGTAAGTTTAAATTTTGCATGGCAGATATACTTTTGCCACCTGCCCCCTTTCTGTGAAGTTGGAACAATGTGAAATTAGAATAACTGCTATATGCTTTGAGCAGAGCCATGTTTATTTAAAACAAAATAATCTTTGAAAATCCTGTGAATTTGTTAATTTAGGACCTGATCCTTCACACCTTTATACAGATAATCTTGAAACAAGGGAGTTGTCCCACTGATTTTAATGGTGTTACTTTGTGCATGTGTGTTTGCACATGCATATGTGTGCTTTTGCAGGATCACACTTGTAGTCATGTTGAATTGATGTGGACACAGTGGTAAAATGAGGACCTACTCATGCATGGAATTAAGTGGCAGGCTGCAACTTTTAATAAATTTTAACACAAGGACGAGGCACTACTCATCTATCATCCCTGCTGTTCTCTACTGGGCATTTAATTGATTCCAGTGCAGAGGTTCCAGGGGTCCTTATCATATAACCTGTTACTGGTGACGGGGTTACAGGGCACTTTACCATATAACCCATAACATGGGGTAGACTCTCCTCAGCCTACTCCCCAGGACTCGCTTCTCTCTGATTCCTAGCACCTGCCCCCCACAAGGAGGAAAGACGGTGCAGCAGGGTGGGGACCTCAGCCCGTGAGGTCAACAAGGTCTGTCCTTGGCCTGCAAAGGCCACAAGGTTTCACCCTATCCCATGAGCCCAGGGCCCATCATCAAAATCTCAGGTCTTTTACTTCTGGGAACCGTTTATTTTATTCTTCTTATTGCACTGGAAACTGGCCAGAAGTTGTGATGAATAAACAACTCCACCCCAGTACCTCAGTTAAGTGGTAACTGCGTTTCTGCTTAACCGCTGTGGCTTGCAGGTGCTGCAAGGAAGGCAAAAAACTCCATGGTCCTCTGCCAATTTGGCTCATGGGAGAAAAAATTATTTCCTGACCCTGTAAACAGGTGAACAGCTATACCCACAGCATTTGTCAGGTTGGTTTCCCATTCCTAGTTCAGGTGGGTTGGGAGGGCTGCTGGAATGGAGCAGAAAGAGGCTCCATGTGGCCCCTGTGCTGGGCTAAATCCTGGAAGCTGGGGAATGCTGGCCAATCAGCACCCTCCCTCCCCAGTTGCCCAGTGGGTGCCAGAGACTCTCAGGGAAGGAGCCACCCATTGCTCCTTGGCAAGTGTCTCCCTCCCTTGATGCTGGGACTGTCCCCCCTTTCACCTCCAGCCCCATCAATTTCCCCCACTCAGGTGGGGCAGAGGGTGGGTAATAGTTGCCTATATAAGACAAAGCCCCTAATACTGGGATGTCTGGTCACCCTATCCATGGTGCTGACTCTGATTGACTTCTGTATCTGAGGGCAGAATTTGACCCAGAGCCCAGGTCTAAAATAGGCTTATCAAGTCTGTTCTGACTATGCAGACCCCGAGCTGTTACTCTGCAGAATTGAATTTTACCTTGAGAGTAATAGCACGTACCTGCCATTCTAAAGAGAAACTAATATTATAGCGATTGGTTTAGAAAAGGAAACTGCTAGTGACCTTTACAATCAGTTGGAAAATGTTTTCTTTTTTTTTTGTTTCGGCTGTGTTCCACTGGCCATAGTTTAAAAGTGTGTAATGTAAATACTAATAGAAATGTAACTACTACATAGAATCACAATAGGCAAAATATACAATTATCATTATTATGTATGTTAACATAGCAGATTAATAAGTATCACTTTGTGCAATCTTTTAAAATGTTAAATAAATTTGGTCTGAGTAAAATTATCAGCTTATTTGTAATTATAAAGATCATTACGGACATAAATTGTCTCAGATATTCAGAGAATGTTTGTTTAATCTGAAACTGGAAAAGGACAGGTTAGATTAGACTACTTGCCTTCTGCTAGTTGAATGTGTAACAGAATTCAGTATGACTGGTTTTGTTTAAAGCCCTGCAGGTGGATCCATTGCCAAACAAGAACAGAAAAAAAAAAGAAGAAAAAGAAAATTATAACAAAGCAAAGATGGAAATAATATTGAAACTGTTCAGCAGAGACAGTAAGATGCAAGGTCTGCTGTGTTTCTAGTAGCTGTAGAGCAGGTTGCATATCTTTTAATTTTCTGCTTAGCAGAAGAATGTGGATTTATCCATTTAATGAAGTTGCTTGACTTTCTTTTTCAGGCAGATAAAGAGACAAAGTCTAATTGTTCTGGAATACTGGAATGTTGTCTTTGGTTATTTTGTAATACCAGAAGTTGAGATAGGAGCACCATTTGCCTAATAAATAGAAGATTGACTCAAACCCCTTCCAATGTTTGAGCCACATTCTGCACTTAAATTTAGAAATTATTCCTGGCCTCTTGTTTACTTGTTCCTGAAGGGCCGACATCAAAACGTTTGATCTGAACTTTCTCAAATATTGAGAGAGTTGAGATCTGGTTTCAAATATTGTGGCTTGGCCCTATCTCAATTAATTGTATTATATTATCTATATGAACAGTACATTAGTTCTAATAATGTTAGCAAAAGTTGGTAAATTCTTCTGTGTTCAATGCCTAAAGCAATATTTTCACTGTCTCCTGTTAGGCCTTTAAGCCTTTTTAGGATGACCTAGTGCGGACATTAATGTGGTAAATCAATGTAGGCCTCTGCTGTGGAGAGCTCAGGAGTGGATACACAGTCCCCAGAGAGTTAACCAAAGATTACTTAGAGTGTGGCTTATTTTGGAGAGGAAGGTATAGAGTGCATTGGAGTTATGTTCTGTACTGTGTATACTATCACTCAGGCCCATCTTTGGAATGCCTCCTTCCTGGATCTGGCAGTAGAGAATCTGTGGAGTCTGAACTCTATCATAGGATTGGGGGCAATGGCACAAAAGTTGTCTGGTGTGGTTTCTCCCTTCCCCCCGAGTCATGACTTATGGGCATGAATCTATGCATTATGAAAGGCAGTGATTGGCTAGTAAATGCTTTGAATGTACAGGTGTGAATAACCACATATAGTTGAACTGCATTCTGTGTATATTGAGCTAATATATTGTTTCCCACTCTGCTTTAAGATTGAAACTGCTTGACTGTATTGGAATGTTTTGGAACCTTTAAGCCTATGCAGTTTAAAATAGTCTTAAAGTACTGCATGGCATAATTTCCAGATGTGAGATTCTCAGACCTCAGATGCGAGATTCTCAGATCTCAGATGCATAAGAAAGCATACAAAATGTACCACTATTTCTCAATATTAGCAGGCATGGGACTGGGGTGTCCTCCTTATAACATATATAATGTAAATTTGAAAACTATTTTTTACAGTGTAGTTATACCATTTAAAAGTAATCTACTTCTAAAATACCATGGGCCTATATGTCAAAAAGATACTAAATTTGTTCGCACAGTGTTGTATGCAAAATACTTTCTATGACCAAATAATAGAATTGGTGCACACTATACTGGTTGAACATCTAACTCCTCAGTTCATACGTACAAATACAATCTATGTATGCAGATTGTGGCTCACATCCTGACATCATTTGCACAGGGTCAGACCTTTCTGGTTGTGCAGCTCCCCACTGAAGTTAATAGGGTTCAGTGCAGACTCAAGGGTCCATCCATGCAGATATGATTGCAGGACTGGAGCCTCTTTTATCTCTGCCTGTAAATGATTATGCATGCAAATTGCTCATGAGAATTCAAAAGCTTAGTTGAAGCCCCATTGAAAAGATAGTCCTGTGTTGGCTTCTTGTTCATTTGAAATGTATTTTAAATACAAAAAAGGACTAAAGATCATGAGATCTTGAGTTTACGTATTGAAATCAGCAACTTCAGGTACTTAAGACAGAGCACTGGCATCTGTTGAAAGAAGACTTTGAAGTTGGTTGAGCTAAAATTGCTCTAAAAAATAAACTATCAGTTTTTTTAAAAAAACATGCTTTTGTCCAACTCTCAATTATGTTAGCTGTAGGCATATAGGAATATTAAGACTCTCACGGGAATCAAATGGTCAAGAAGCTATCTACACTTCTGCCATCAAATTGGGGCATGTGAATATTTATGCATATAACTTGAAATTGACTGGGATTATCAAAGCAAATTGAGGATGTTAGGCACCTCAATCCCATTAAAATGCAATGAGAATTTGGTACCTAACTCCCTTAGGTTTCTCTGAAAATCCCAGCCTACATACACAAATTGCACAGTTAAATGAAAGCTGCACAATTTCCCTTCTCAAATGTGATGGAAAGAAAAGCCTTTGCCTGTGCAAATAACTGTGTCAGCAAAATACTGGGTGTAAATGTGCCGGTGGTTTTTGAAAACTTGGCTCATTTATACCTGATCAAAAGATGAGCTGATATATATATATTTTTAGATGATGGTTGTCCTGCATGAGGCTTGAATTGGTGGAAGGATATAAGAAGTTATGAAACCCCATTTCTCATTGTAGCAGGTTGAAAAAATAAGAGAAGGCAGAGAAAGTTTGGGAGCATGCTCTTGGTTTTAAGGGACACAACATTTTTTTTTTCACCTAATTCAGCCTTTGCTCCAGCATTTGTTACCATATGTTTCTGACAGCAGACGCTCAGTTTGTGGTAAAATAGCTAATTACTCAGGGGAAGGAAGCAGCCCTTTGGTTTGAGTGAGTCCTTCCTTGTTTGGAGGAAGTGCCTTGCTTCAGTGAACAGAGAACTTCTACACTGGAATCTCTCTGGGTGATCAAAGGATGAAACTGATGTGCTCCACAGGGAGCTTTGTTCATTGTTTCTTGGCTGCAACATTGAACTTTTAAGGTTGGTCTTGTGAAGCAAGTGAAAATTGAGGGATGTCAGGAAGGACATCCCATAAAAAACATGTTTATTTTATATATATATACACACACACATATATATATATACACATATATATACATATATATGTATGTATTTTAAATACATAGCCACAAGACAGTATTCTGTAAAAAGAGCACCGGACCATGAGATACAAAGAAATTGAGCTAGTCAGATGGACATTAAGCAGTGGTTGCCATGCAGATGGCTCTGATAATATTCCACATGCTGGAAGGGAATTGATACAACAGACCACAGATCTGAATGTTGGTCAAATAACATTCATAGCCCAAGTAGTCCAAAAACTGAAGCTATTAGCCTCTGGAGGATGAAGATGATGACCTTATTTATGTTTTTGAAAAATGTGTATATAAAATAAATCATTTCCTGCTAGCAGCCTTCACTAACAAATTACATTTGTTCAGATTTTGAAACAAAAAGCATCTGTCCAATAGGATCTTGTTCATCACTTTATACAAAATAACTACATACTGTCCAGTCAGCCCAATGCAGTAGCCAAAGCAAAACATTCATTCAGAAGAACAGAATAAACGACCCTCCATTCTGACGCAAAGCTCCATTCTCCCCAGGCCTTACAATCCAGAGTGCCTGGGAAAACAGGTTTCTCAGAAAGATCTCTGCATTGAAGGTCAGTAAATGTGGATTATTTCAGACTAAAGAGCATTATACCTTGTACAGGAAGAAGATAACCATTACTTTATCCTGGAGCTGAAAGAACATAGCCAAACTAAATTATATGAGGTTTCAGAGTCTTTATCCTGGAGCTGAAAGAACATAGCCAAACTAAATTATATGAGGTTTCAGAGTAGCCGCTGTGTTAGTCTGTATCTGCAAAAAGAACAGGAGTACCAGTGTAATATATGCCATCATGTGCCAGCAATTCCCCTCTGCCATCTACATTGGCCAAACCAGACAGTCTCTACGCAAAAGAATAAATGGACACAAATCTGACATCAGGAATCATAACATTCAAAAACTGGTAGGAGAACACTTCAACCTCTCTGGCCACTTAGTAAAAGATTTAAGGGTTGCAATTTTGCAACAGAAAAGCTTCAAAAACAGACTCCAGCGAGAAACTGCTGAGCTTGAATTAATATGCAAACTAGATACCATTAACTTGGGTTTGAATAGAGACTAGGAGTGACTGGGTTGTTACACATATTGAATCTATTTCCCTAAGTTAAGTATCCTCACACCTTCTTGTCAACTGTCTAAATGGGCCATCTTGATTATCACTACAAAAGTTTTTTTCTCCTGCTGATAATAGCGCATCTTAATTAATTAGCCTCTTACAGTTTGTATCGCAACTTCCACCTTCTCTATATGTATATATATATCTTCTTACTATATGTTCCATTCTATGCATCCGATGAAGTGGGCTGTAGCCCACGAAAGCTTATGCTCAAATAAATTTGCTAGTCTCTAAGGTGCCACAAGTACTCCTGTTCTTTTAAAATTATATGACTTTCTATCCTTTCTTCATTGAGGCAGACACTTGTCTGCCTTTCATAGTGCTAGTAGTAGCATTGCACTCTTTTCTGAGGCAGTAAGTAATCTGATGAGACCAAGAATAGGGAATAGAATTACAGCTAAGAAAAATAGCCTGATTACATTTTTATGGATAAAAGAAAAGGAGTACTTGTGGCACCTTAGAGACTAACCAATTTACTTGAGCATGAGCTTTCATGAGCTACAGCTCACTTCATCGGATGCATACTGTGGAAACTGCAGAAAACATTTCCACAGTATGCATCCGATGAAGTGAGCTGTAGCTCACGAAAGCTCATGCTCAAATAAATCGGTTAGTCTCTAAGGTGCCACAAGTCCTCCTTTTCTTTTTGCGAATACAGACTAACACGGCTGTTACTCTGAAACCCATTTTTATGGATGTTATTCTGGATATGCTTAAAACTAAGATAACCAGTGTGTTCCGACTAGGAAAGGAAGATGGGCTTGGGGCCTGTGTGAAGATGAGAGCTACATTTAACTAGGACATGAGCATTTTAGGGACCAATCTGGCGCCTCCTCTGTGCAAAGGATCCTGGATGCAGCAGTACTTGCATGTTGTGCTGCTCCCTGCTGCCAGCACAAAGGGAGGCTTGGACGGAGAGATGAGGTAGCTAAACTGGCCAACCCTTTATGCACGGAAGGGGCACAACACGGAGAGGGCCTAATGCAACCTGAGGCTGCATTAGTGACCATTCCAGAGGGGTGGGGATTCCTTTGCTCCCCAACCTTGTGGAACACACTTGCAACACCCTGTTTAATGTTCTGAACACAATAGGATGGTGTGTATACTTAGTTCAAAGGATTTGGGCAAACATAAATATATTCAAGGAGTACACTAATAAGTAGGAGAAAAGAAGAGTACAAGAAGCTGATATGAGATCGACCTGCATCTGACTATCCACAGAGCAATCTGATTATCAGGGATTATTCCGAAATCTCAGCCAGTCAGAGCACAATGGCTGTCATGCTGCTACTGACTCGCTGCTGCATGGTACTTATCACTGCCCATACAGTATGGAAATCCCTGCACTCAGGGTTCTAGGGCACTAGCAAATCTATCACCCTTATGCCAACAACAAATATGGCCACCAAAGTTTAGCATTTCATCCAGTGACCAAAATGTTTCTGCTTTTCTTCCCTTTAAAGAATAATTACTTTAGTCTCACTATCTCTGAAATATAGTGGACTATTTGTCAGTTCAGTATAATAACTTGAGGGTGATTTCTGTTAACACCAGTAATAATCATATTCTAGGCTAAAAAACAGTACAGCCTTCAGCCACAGCCTTAATTTAGCCCAGGATATAGTTATAATCCCCTAAACAGGAAGCATCCTCAAGTTATCATCTAGATCAGTGGTTTTCAACCATTTTTCATTTGCGGACTCCTAAAAAATGTTGAACGGCGTTGTGGATTGCTTTGGAAATCTTAGACATAGTCTGCCGACCCCCAGCAGTCCACAGGTTGAAAATCACTGTTCTGTGGTAACAACAATTTTTCGTGGACCTCCAGAGGTCTGCGGATCACAGGTTGAAAACCACTGATCTAGATAATTGGAATGCTGTCAAACATTCTGTTGGATTGAGAGGCTTCATTTCAAGTGTAACAAACAGATTCATTGGAAGTAACTACACTAAAGATGACAGGTTAGTTTTATTGCACTCTTACATAAACAAGGATACATAACTTCATTCAATCTGGCAGGCATAGTTTATTCAGATCATTCTTGAAATTGTATACTCCATTATTTCACTAGTTGTAACACAAAAGAATACCGTGCTTCCTTTGTGTGAATCCAGCTCCACCTTGTGGGCAACACACAGAGAGGGAAACTACTAGAGTCATCAGAATCAGTTTAGCATGTGAACCTTTATGGGAAGAATTTTGAAAACTTTACAATTAAAGTAATTCTAGAGTTTCAGCAAAGACATATTTTAACCTCTTGGTACCAGAAATATTGCTTGCATTGGAAAATATATTTTTAAAACGTTTTTACACTTTGGATTTTTGAGCAGGCCCACTGAGGTGGTACTCGTACTTTCTGCTGCTATCTAGGACACACTGACAAGACTTTGCCTTTTGGTGAGACGGTAAGGGTATGTCTACACTGCAATAAAACACTCGCAGCTGGCGTGTGTCAGCTGACTCAGGATGGGGCTGTGGGGCTGTAAACTTGCAGTGTAGACATTCAGGCTTGCAAGGCGGGAGAGTCCCAGAGCTCGGGCTCCAGCCCAAAGCTTAACATCTACACTCCAATTTTATAGTCCTGCAGCCTGGGCCTAAGTCAGCTGCCCCAAGCCAGCTGCAGGTGTTTTATTGTGGTAGACATATCCTTACTCTGTATGAGAAAGTGTCAGTTGTACCCCTCTTTTACTAAGGTTGCCTCGGGGACACTGATGATGGGATTTAGTGATTCTTCCCACCTGCATGGGAAAATTTTACATTTAAACTTCACAACAAGAAGTGAAGGGTGAATTGGAAGTGATGAACCACCAAATGAAGAAAGTGGAATCCCCACAATTTAACAGTGAGTGAGAAGCTGTTCACACTCCTAGACCTGAGAGATGTGACTGTGTTAACATAATATTTTTATATTTAAGTTCTCCTATTATGGCACTCCTGTCTGAATTAAAATGTAGGAAAAAACATTCCAGAAAAGACATGACTGAGAAATATGATTAAGAGCCTATAAATGTTGATGAGGCTATAAAAGGGAAGTAGTATCCTATGTTTACAGTGGCACGCACAACAAGCAAGAATCTAAAACAGGAAATGTAAGTGGAATTGTAGAAATAATATATAACTGTGTTGACTATAGTCCATTAGGCAATAAACAACAAAGGGAGATGGTTGAATCGCCATCTTTGTTTCTTTTAATGAGCCAAGGTGAGCAAGAGTTGAGATATAAAATGCTGTAGTTCATATGAGGCATTCTTAAAAAAAAATTGAATAAGCATTTACAAAATTGTGCATACCCTCCTAAAAAAGGGGGTGAACATAAAGTGCAAAGATAAATACCATAAGTACGCTTTTACAGTCTGGAGCTGATAAGTAACAGGAGATACAAGCACCTCTTTCAAAGTTTTGCTTTTAATAAGGAAAGGTAGAAATGTAGTAAGAAAATGAAAAAAGAATAGTTCTGACCATTTTGTCAAGAATGTTGTCATTTCTTGTTTTGCATAGTGGTAGACAACTGTAAGTTCTCTGTTTTGTTCACTGATTCCCACCCTGCTTCTACTCCAGGCTTCAGACATGGGTTACAAGATCTTCAGTGAAACACAACAAAGAGTATTTAAGCATCTGGCACTTACCTGGCCGTGGTTTCCGAAAGTTTAACAGAAGGAGAGATGAACTAATTCATTAAATCATATTTTGGTATGCATTTTTATCTGCCATTGGCAGGCCTGGCGGACACCCTTTGATCTGCTTGCATGAGAACATAATGGCCACACTAGGTGAGACCAATGGTCCATCTATCCCAGTGTCCTGTCTTCTAACAGTAGCTAATACCAGATGCTTCAGAGGGAATGAACAAAACAGGGCAATTATCTAGTGATCCATCCCCTGTCATCCACTCCCAGCTTCTGGCAATTAAAGGCTTAGAACATCCAGAGCATGGGGTTGCATTCCTGATCATCTTGGCTAATAGCCATTGATGGATTTGTCCTCCATGAACTTATCTAATTCTTTTTTGAACCCAGTTATACTTTTGGCCTTCACAACATCTGCAGGCAATAAGTTCCACAGGTTGACAGTGTGTTGTGTGAAGTAATACTTCCTTTTGTTTGTTTTAATCTTGCTGCCTATTAATTTCATTGGGTGATCCCTGGTTCTTGTGTTATGTGAAGGGCTAAATAACTCTTCCTTATTCGCTTCCTCTACACCATTCATGATTTTATGGACCTTTATTGTATCCCCCCTTAGACACATTTTCCAAGCTGAAAAGTCGTGTTGGCCCTTCCCCAACAAATCTGTATTTATGTATCTGGTAATTCTGTTCTTTACTGTAGTTTCAACCAACTTGCCTGATGTTGAAATTAAGTTTACTGGCCTGTAATTCCAGGATCGCCTCTGAAGCCTTTTTTAAAAATTGGTGTCATGTTAGCTATTCTCCAATCATCTGGTATGGAAGCTGATTTAAGTGGTAGATTACATTCCACAGTTAGTAGTTTTGCATTTTCATATTTGAGTTCCTTCAGAACTCATGGGTGAATTCCATCTGGTCCTGGTGATTTATTACTGTTTATCAATTTATTCCAAAATCTCCTCTACTGGCATCTCAATCTGGGACACTTCCTCAGGTTTGTCACCAAAAAGGAATGGTTCAAATGTGGCACTCTCCCTTACATCCTCTGTAGTGCAGACCAATGCAAAGAATACATTTAGCTTCTCCACAATAGCCTGGTCTTCTTCAAGTGTTCCTTTAACGCCTCAATTGCCCGGTGACCTCACTGATTTTTTGGGCAAGCTTCCTGCTTCTGATGTGCTTAAAAATATTTGCTGTGGTTTTTGTTTGTCTTTTACTAATTGCTCTTCAAATTCTTTTTCTGGTCTGCCTAATTATACTTCTATACTTGACTTGCCAGAGTTTATGCGCCTTTCTATTTTTCTCAGTAGAATTTGACTTCCAGTTTTTAAAGAATGCCTTTTTGCCTCTAACCACTTTTTTCACTCTATTGCTTCGCTATGGTCCTTTTTTTTTTTTTTTTTTTTTGCTCTCTTACTACATTGTTTTAATTTGGGATATACATTTAATTTGAGCCTCTATTACAGTGTTTTTAAGTTTCCATGCAGCTTGCAGGCATTTTGCTCTTGTGACTAACTTTTAATTTTTGTTTTTTAACTAGCTTCCTCATATTTGTGTTGTTCCGCTTTCTGAAATTAAATGCTACTATGGTGGGCTTCTTTGATATTTTCCCTCCCACAAGAATATTAAATTTAATATAATTATGGTCACTATTACTGAGCAGTTTAGATATATTCCCCTCTTGGACCAGATCCTGTGCTCCACTTAAGACTAAATCAAGAATTGCCTCTCATTTTGTAGGTTCCGGGACTAGCTG
This sequence comes from Chelonia mydas, assembly GCF_015237465.2. Lineage (NCBI taxonomy): Eukaryota > Metazoa > Chordata > Testudines > Cheloniidae > Chelonia > Chelonia mydas. The sequence continues at coordinate 32,545,904 of NC_057855.1, read as the reverse complement.
CTCCAAGAAGCAATCATTAATGGTGTCTAGAAACTTTATCTCAGCATCCCATCCTGAGATGATATGTACACAGTCAAAATGGGGATAGTTGAAATCCCTATTATTGTTGAGTTTTCTATTATCGCCTCTCTAATCTCCCTGAGCATTTCACAGTCACCATCCTGGTCAGGTAGTTGGTAGTATATTCCTACTGCTATACTATTATTATTCCATCATAGAATTTCTCTCCATAGAGATTCTGTGGTATAGTTTGATTTATTTATGATCTTTACTATATTTGACTCTATGCTTTCTTTCGCATATAGTGCCACTCCCTCACCAGCACAACCTACTCTGTCATTCCTATATATTTTGTATCCTGGTATTACCATGTTCCATGGATTGTCATCATTCCACCAAGTTTCTGTGATACCTATTATATCAATATCCACATTTTAATATCTGGCACTCAAGTTCACCCATTTGAGTATTTAGACTTCTAGCATTTGTATACAAGTACTTATAAAATGTGTCACTTTTTAGTTGTGTGCCTTCATGTGATGTAATTGAATGGGACTTTTTCTTTTGACCATTTCTCTTCAGTTCCTACTTGTACTTTATCAATTTGTATCCTCTCTTCTTTATTAGGATATAGAGAATACCTGTTAATAGAGCTTTCCCTGTGGGATGTCTCTATCCAAACCATGTGCTCCCCTGCACCTGTCTGCTTTCCCTCAGCCCATACATCAATGTTCAAAATGATGACGGGTCACCAATAGCTTTTTCACTTTACAACCAGTCCACATCTTCAAACACACACACTCATAAGGTGCCTGTGGTGTTGTATGTTATTATATAATTATCTATGCCTCCTTGAAGTATGATTAGTCATATTTGTACTTACATTTCACAATTTTCAGTCTTTTTATTTATCTTTAATATTGAGATTATTTATAGCGATGGTCACCGTTTCCAGGTTGAAGGATCAGCCTGGACTGATCTTCATTTGCTGCCAGAATTGGCAACCCAATAATTTTTGTCTTATTGAACATTGTACTTAAGGTCCTTGATGTGTGAGAAATTTTTATGAAACTGTGTCAACAGCTTTACTCCTCTGTAGAGGATAGGGTAGTGGCACCTGCAACCATACACACATTACACTCAGTGTGTACCACTGGCAGTTGAGAAGGAGCAGCACTGGCTGCCGCACTGCCCACTCAGATTTGGACCCACTTGACCTCTGTCATGTTGGGAGGGCTGTGGGGCCAAAACTGAGTGAATGGCATTGTGACCTCGTACATTGTGGCCACAGTACATTCAGGTTTGGCTGGAATAATAGAAATGGGATTGTATTTAAGAATACAAAGTGCAATGTCTTGCACTGAGGAACTAATAAAAATTTCTGTTATAAACTGGAGTTTATATGTTGGAAATGAGAGAGGAGGGAGAGCTGGGTGTATTCGTCAATCACAGGATGACTATGAGCCAACAATGTAATGCAGCTGTAAGAAAGTCAAATGCAATCTTAGGTGTATCAGGCAGGATATTTCTAGTAGAGATAGGGAAGTACTAATGCCATTTTAGAAGGCATTGATCAGACCTCATTTGGAATACTGTGCACAGTTCCAGTCGCTCATGTTCAAGAAAAATTAATTCAAACTGGAACAGGTGCCGAAAAGGGCTACCAGGATGATCAGAGAATGAAGAGCCTATTTTTTGAGAGGACACTAGACAGCTTGACTGAGAACGGATATTGCTCTATAAATACATCAAGTGGATAAACACCAGGGATGGAGAAGAGCTATTTAATCTAAAGGACAGTCTTGGCCCAACAAATGGGTATAAACTGGCCATGTATAAATTTAGGCTGGAAACTAGAAGAAAGTTTTTAATGAGCAGAAGAATGAGATTCTGGAATAGCCTCCCAATAGGAATAGTGGGGGTGAACAACCTAACTCCAATAGAACCTCAGAGTTACAAACACCAGAGTTACGAACTGACTGGTCCACCACACACCTAATTTGGAACTGGAAGTACACCAGGCAACAGCAGAGAGGGGTGAGAGGTGGGAGGCAAATACAGTACAGTGCTATTTGAAATGTAAACTAGTAAAAAAGTAAAGGAAAAGTTTAAAAAATTTGACAAAGTAAAGAAACTTTTCTTTGTTTGTTTCATTTAAATTCAGATGGTTGAAAACAGCATTTTTCTTCTGCATAGGAAAGTTTCAAAGCTGTATTAAGTCAATGTTCATTGTAAACTTTTGAAAGAACAACCGTAACATTTTGTTCAGAGCTATGATCATTTCAGAGTTACGAATAGCCTCCATTCCTGATGTGTTCAAGTTCTATTTTTAAAATACAGTAGAGCCTCAGAATTATGATCAGTTATGATAGGGATTGTCTGAGGAGGTTGCCTGTGATAGCAGGGAACTGGACTTAATGACTTAGGAGGTTCCTTCCAGTTCTGTGTTCCTGTTACATTCTCAAGGACATGGGCCCATAAAAAATTTGAACTAATCCCTTTGGGTCAGACTTTTGACCAATGTAGCCAAGAAACCTGCCATGACTATGGAGTTTATATATGATTTGGGCCACACTCTATAATCAAAATTACAAGTTCTGTCTATAGCCCTATAATGAAGGAGAGCAGACGCTCAAACAGTAATACTTCAAATTGGCTTCCAACATGAGGAGTTCCTATAGAGAGTGTGTAACTGTGTAACCCATCAAGAGTTCTTGATTATTTGCTTTCACAACCTTAGTGTGGATCCCTTGGAAACTATAGGCCTGATTGATTACTCCCTTGCACCTTGTATTCTCATTTACACCTTTTACAAAGTAGGTGTAGAATGCTACCACCAGTGTAAAGTGAGTGGAGAATTCTGTTAGGGTAGCATTTAACACTCACTTTGCACAGCTGTAGATGACTGTGCAGGGTGCAAGGCAGTGGAGATCAATACTTGTGTACAGGTAAGTAGAGGCACTGACTTCCATAGTTCCTGGCGGGGGTGGGGGGACACGCGGAGTTGTGGTCAACCCCCTGGTCTGCCCCAGGCCCTGCCCCTACTTCTTCCTCCAAGACCCCACCCCCGCCCTGTTCCATCTCCTCCCCCTCGCTTCTTCCTGCCCCTGCTCCTCCCCCCACCCCCAGTGCCTCCTGAACACTGCTGATCCGCGAGAGGTGCTGGGAGGGAGGTGGAGGAGCTGATTGGCAGGGCCTGTAGGTGTGCGGGAGGCAGGGGGGGCTGGGGGAGAAGGGAAGGAACTTATCCGCAGGGCTGCCAGTGGGTGCTGAGCACACACTGTTCTTTTTCCCGTGAGTGCTCCAGCCCCAGAGCACCCACGGAGTCTGCGACTATGCAAGCAAACTATTTTGGGATTGTACTAGCCAAGACAAAGGGAAGCAAAAAGTATTATATGTGAAAAACAGCTTGTTCCATATTGGAGTTTTTTCATGTAGTTTTTCAGTGAGAAATATACCAGATGGTGTACATACAAGATTAATGCCCAAATAACAAATCAGAACTTCTGCTTTCTCCAAAGAAGCTATGCAAAGAGGTATTGTACCAAGGAGAGTGCAACAGCCATGATTCAGAGACTACAAAGTATCTGCGTGCATGCAGGTACAAGTCTAAATCATGAGTATTTTCCCCTAAAGATGGTATGCTGAAGTAACTGGCTGAAGAATCAGCCAATCTTTCTATTACGAACATTTCAGTTCACTTATTATGGACTTTGTATATAAATTAATTTTAGTGTAGAAATAGCTATCTGCTGTACTTAGTTTAGCAACAGTGTGTCAGATGATCTGTCCTTTCAAACTAACACTAACTATGCTATTACAAAGAATGTTTTAAAAAAAAAAATACTGGCAAGCTTCTCTTACCTTGGTCGCTGAGAGGTAGAGTTGACAAGTATTTTTTTTTCTTACACAGGAAGTAACTCAATTGCTTCTTTTGTGAGACCTGTTTTTGACATCTGATGCTTGTGTTTCTAATACCATATCACATGAGCAAGTCTGATGTAATGTCAGACATTGTCTATGAAAAAATAATTGTTAGTACAGTAACTCTATGGGATTATGGCTGCTTGCCTGAAGGAACATATTTTTATCAGTACTCTTTATGTAGAAGATAGTCTCATGTACTAGAAACTAATTACATCTGGGTTTTCGGATAGTGGGCCAAAAGAGATAGTGGTCTTAAACTAATACAAATTTCAGGTCAGTATTCTAATTAAAGTGAATTAATGTTTAATATCTCTTATTATAACCTATGCAAATATAATGAAAAAACTACATAATGCAACATCATTTAAAATGTATATGCATGACAGTGCGATCTAGATTCTCAGCTTGTGCAAGTGGGCATCTTTCTGTTGACTTCCATATTTCACCAGCTGAGGATTTGGGCCAGCAACAATCAATTTGACTTTCTTAGGGCACTGTTGCTCAATACCCTGCTTATATGCATATGTAGTATTTTATCTCACAGTATACACTACTGAATTAATTTCTGTAACTCTGATACATATATATGATTTGCTATGTGAACCATAACTTTGAATTTCTTGTGTTCTGTGCACAACTTTTGTGCATCAATAGCTAAAACTTCCCTATTACAAACAGGAGCCCTGAGCCAGATTGTAAAAATAAGTGATTTTATTCTCAGGCTCCACTTGTGATACCTAAATAAGATGTCTCTCTCAATATATTGTGCATATCGTCATAATATGGATTGTCTTTCTTATCTGCTTTGATTAGCAGTGAAGTAATTAAAGTTGCCTTTTTTAAATTATCATTATAGTTCATAGCTAATGCTGCAGTGAGAGGAATGGGGTAATTCCCACCTCTTTCAGAACTTTTGTTTTAGGCTGGCCATAGATTCCAGAAGACTCACTCTATTGATATATATTTGATTCACATTTTGGAGATAATCTTTGTGACCATAGGGCTAGTGGCTTAATTTTTTAAACAGAAAGCTTACATTTAGCACAGAAAACTTTACTGGCTCACCCACCACATAGTGGTATAATTTTACCCTGGTTACAAACCATAAAAGTGTCCATATTCAGTCATTCTCCTTTGGATCCATTGTAGTTTAAACTGATGAAGAAACTTTATACAATATACTTTATATTATGCCTTGCTAGTCTGAACACTTTATAATCCTCAATAACATAAAATGGAGGCATCTTAATATCACTCAGCAAACATTAAACAGTAGAGTATTGCAATGAGCTCTCACTATTTGGTATAATTAAAAAAAAAGTCAAGCATAGTTATTAGGATACTGTGAACTGCTTTTACAAATAAAACCAAAATGACAAAATAAACAAAATACATTTTGTTATCATTATCCTTGTTTTTATTATTACTGTATTTTTAATTCACAATATTCAGTAATTCACAATGAAACTTCCAGTCATTATTAATAAAGTTCTATCTAATAAAGCCCAACAACTAATTTAAATGAATTATATAAAAGAATTCTTATATAAAAGAACATATGTTGATGTTAAAGTCATGATTTATGTGTTTTATCTTTTGTTTTTTAAAACAGTATTTTGTCACTGGAGCATTTTAATTTTTGGAACCTCTAATTTTTCTATAATTTTTTTATTAATGAGATCAATTATTAAATGTGATTATCTGCCAAACACAGTCCTGGAGCTCTAAGTCCTCTGTTATCCATGGAACAGATACAATAGGGGTAGCAGCAGTTCAAGTTTCCTCATACTGCCATATCAATACGTCTCCATCCTGACCTTGGAGGGACCATCTCTAGGGTTGAGTTCAGTTTCTTTGTTCATTCAGGCTAAACTTCATCACTTGCACCACTGGCCATTCGGAAGGCTGGAGGCTTTGATTTTAAATGCTAGATATCAGCCAGATTGCAAATATAAAGCACTGATCTGGTTATTGATGAACAAGAGAGATGCTTGTTCTCCTGTCACTGCAACTGCGGAGCTGCCAGAGCTCCTCCATCCCAAATCTGTTTGTAAAAGTTATTTAAAGATTTGTGTAGACCTTGAATGAAATATTATGACAGAACATACTTTGAATATATAACTTATGATGTATGTAAATGCATTTGAGTTACAAATGAATGTTATTTTCTTTAGCTCCTTGGATAATTTACCCATTTCTACAGAATGAATCAACTTTTGTATGAAAATTGAGTGGGGGGGTAGAGGGGACCCTTTAAAATTAATTCTGAAATGCAGGGCCTCACCCTACAAACATTTACTAGTAGGAATTGTAGCTACTTCCCTGACAACTCACCCTATTATCATCAGTATTGTTTGCAGGATCAAACTCAAGTTTTTTACCTGAAAATGCTATTGCATGACTTCACCCTCCTTTTTAACCTGAATTAAAAACAAAACAAACCTGAAAAAAATCCCCAGTTACAGAGCTGATTTTTTTGTAATAGCTTTTAAAAGCAAATTTAACTATTAACTTTTTTTGTTTGTTTTTTGTAGATGACAGTCATGTCCCATTCAAAGGATCTCAAGGATGACTTTCATAGTGACACGGTACTCTCCATTTTAAATGAACAGCGCATCCGGGGTATTTTATGTGATGTCACTATAATTGTGGAAGATACCAAATTTAAAGCCCACAGTAATGTACTAGCAGCTTCAAGCCTTTATTTCAAAAATATTTTTTGGAGTCATACGATCTGTATTTCCGGACATGTCCTGGAGTTAGATGATCTTAAGGCTGAAGTGTTTACTGAAATACTTAATTATATCTACAGTTCCACAGTAGTTGTTAAGAGACAGGAGACTGTAACAGACCTTGCAGCTGCAGGGAAAAAACTGGGAATATCATTTCTGGAAGATCTTACAGACATTAATTTTTCAAATTCCCCTTGTCCGTTTGCATTTTGTATTACTGAAAAAGGGGTGGTCAAAGAAGAAAAAAATGAAAAAAGACATGAAGATTCAGCTATCACAAACGGGCCAAGAATCACAAATGCATTTTCAATTTTTGAAAATGAAAATAATAACAATTTGTTTTCTCCACTTGACTTGAGAGCGAGTTTTAAAAAGGTATCTGAGACCAGTAAAGTAACCAATGTTGGCCTTGATAGGGATGATGTTGGAAAAGATGCTGAGCCAGCCAGTACGTTAGCTGAACACTCCTATGCAGTTTCTTCTGGAGGTGATGCTTTTCAAGGAACTCCTTTTTTAGAACATGACAGCAGCCCCCTGAATAAAATGAGTGAAGACAATTATGAAACTCTCCAGACAACATCGCTACTTCAACCAATAAAACAAGCATGTGGTACACCAAAGATGGCCTTTAAACCCCAGTGTACTGGTCTGGCTATAGCAAAAATATCAGCCCCCAAAGTAACCAATAAAGAGGTTCAACAAGGAGCAGTTACAGATCAATCGATTATTCCTTTCCCTCATGATAAGACAGGAGACTTACTTTTTTCCACAGAAGAGGAAAATAAATCTGCTAACATCCCGGGATCCATAGGAACAGTTATTCCACCTGTTTACAGATGTAACTGTTGTACCAGATTATTTGATGACAGAGCTTTACTCAGTACCCATCTTCAGCTTCACACAAATCATCGGGAACCTTTAATATGCAAATACTGCAGCAAACAATTTGCAAATCTTAACAGACTGGAGAATCATGAACAAGTCTGCAGGAGTTCAGGCAGCATATCTGTTCAGAGTGGAAATGAACAAAATTTTTTAGATAACTATACTACTACTGATGAAAGAAATGGAAGCTCACATGGAAACACAGAGCCTCTGTTGTCTGAAAACAATATTACTGATTACTCCAGTGCAAACTGCACCTTGCCAGAAACAGATCATTTGGTTAAAGTTGTTGATGGGCAGATATTATATACATGCATTGTTTGCAAACGTAGCTATGTAACATTGTCCAGCCTTCGAAGACATGCAAATGTGCATTCATGGAGAAGAACTTATCCTTGCCATTACTGCAACAAAGTATTTGCATTAGCTGAATATCGTACCAGACATGAAATCTGGCACACAGGAGAAAGGCGTTATCAGTGCATTTTCTGCCTTGAGACTTTCATGACCTATTATATACTAAAAAATCATCAGAAATCTTTCCATGCAATTGACCATCGACTTGCAGTAAATAAAAAAACAGCTAATGGAGGCTTAAAGCCTAGCATGTATCCTTACAAACTTTATAGGCTTTTACCTATGAAATGCAGAAGGCTACCTTATAAGTCCTACCAGAATTCTTCATATGAAAACGTACAAGCAAACAACCAAGTTAATGAAGCAACTTCTAGTACCTGCATTATTCAGAATTCTCTCAACTCTGAACTACCTTCGCTGAATTTTCAAAATAATATATTAACAAACAATACCACTATTTCCTTGAATACATCTTCATGCAATGATGCAACGTTGTCTGTGAATATTCAGAATGTTTCACCTTGGGCAGTAGGAATGTTAAATTCTGACCTACAAAGTGACTTTTTTACTGCAGAAAAATCAGTGCCCACAGCTGCGAATGAACTTAGTTCTGGTTCTCAGGAATGTGATTCTTCCATTCTGCCTTTCAGTAATGTGAGTGAAAATTCAACCTCTGTTATTAACTATAGCAGCTCAGCACCCTCGGTTATAATGCACAGTAGTAGAGTTTCATCAGTAATAATGCACAGTAATGCAGTCACTTCTGTGGGAAGCAGTAAGACAATATCCTCCAATAATACAGCCAGTCAGTCCATAAAAGATGACTGTAAACATGGGTCAGATAACTATGGCAAAGGCATTACTAAAGCAAAAACTATTAAAGAAAAAAAGAAAACACTTCTGTACAATAGAGGAGAAACACTCGAGGAGTTACAGTATATTACAGGATCTGGAGGTTCATCTAACAAGGCTACAGATACTTTTCAAGAATCAAGTAAAACTGAAACCTACATTGCAAAGCCTGCCTTACCTGGAACATCTACTGATAGTAACGTTGCTCCTCTTTGTCAAATAACAGTAAAAATTGGGAATGAGGCTATTGTAAAAAGACATATTTTAGGATCCAAACTGTTTTATAAAAGAGAAAGAAGGTCTAAATGTGACTCTGAACAGGACAATCAGCCTCAGGAGACTGAAACAGAGAGAAAAGAAAGAAGCCCAGCTAGGCTTTGCAGATCAGAATGTATGGAACTGACTGAAATGTGCGATGATGTAAGTGATCAGGATTCCAATGACAAACCCTGGAGACCTTATTATAATTACAAACCAAAAAAGAAATCTAAACAGCTAAGAAAAATGAGAAAAGTCAAATGGAGGAAGAATCATGGGAACAAGAACTCCAGTAGTGAAAGTCAAAATACGTGCAATAGAGAGTATGCACTTAGAAACATTCCTGAAGAAAAGGGCATCAATAAAGAAGGAAACACGGAAATGCCTAATCTTCATTGTGAGCTCTGTGAGATAGAGAAATCTTCCACTGAAGAAATCCAAGAACCTATACATTGGCATGTACCTACTTCAAAGCCTTATATTTGTGAATTATGCCAAAAGCAGTTCCAGAGCCCATCCACACTAAAAATGCATATGAGATGTCATACTGGGGAAAAGCCGTATACTTGTAAAACCTGTGGTAAGTGTTTTTCAGTTCCAGGAAACCTACAGAAACATGAACGCATTCACTTGGGTGTCAAGGATTTTGTCTGTCAATATTGTAGTAAGGCATTCACTTTAAATGAAACTCTCAAAATACATGAAAGAATACATACTGGAGAAAAACGCTACCATTGTCAATTCTGCTTACAGAGTTTTTTATATCTTTCTACCAAAAGAAATCATGAGCAAAGACATGTACATGAACACAATGGAAAAGGATATGCTTGTCTTCAGTGCCCCAAAATTTGCAAGACAGCAGCTGCTCTTGGAATGCACCAGAAGAAACATCTATTCAAAAGCCCAAGTCAACAGGACAGAAAAGAGTATTTGTGTAATGAAAGCTCTAAACCTTTGGAAAATCAAGATTTCATTGACTCAGATGGGAATGAAGTGAATGGTATACAGAGTATGACTCCAAAAGTTATACTTTGAGTGACAGTTGTCAAAAACAAGAAAAGAGCACTGACAAATATATTGGAGAAAAATATATAGAAGTGTGGAATGCAAAGGAAACTCCAGATTTGGGCAGGTTCAAAAAATGAAGATGACAGTTCTTCATCCAAATAACTTTCATATATTAGTACAGTATATGCAAAAAATACACTGCAACAGAAAAGCTATTTGCAATAGTATAAACATAGCATGAGGGAGAATAAAAGCCTGATCCAAAATAGTTCTGCAACAGTAAACGGTTGTAATACATACACTGAAGAAAACAGTAGGTCCAATCAAAACCTTTTTAGTAGGAGTTACAAGTAACTAGCCACTGAACTGTCTTAAATGTACAATACTGCATTTAATTCTGAATCACTCTGGATGACATAACGGCCAGATATATAGGTTCAGAATACATTCACTATGAAGAGTTTGTGCTACAGAAGATGATGTGATGCAGTTATACTCAAACTTTCATGGTATTGTGTTTATAAATGAAAAACAAAATTTAAAAGACCATGGCCTAATGTATTTTAAAATAACCCAGTAAAGATGGAAAATGTTTATTGAATGTGAGTATGAAGTATAGTTCAATTCTGGAAAACTTTTCTCTATCTCAAACCTTGGTTTATACTGTTGTATGAATATTACATTTTACCTTATCTATAGTCAATTTTACAATTACATTGATAAGCAGTGGGTATCTGAGTGTCAGTGAGGATTAGAAACCCTGATTCATGATACCGCTGTGGTATTCAATAAATGTTCATCTTAAATATTAAGTCTTCCAAGCTGCATTAGTCCTGGAAGGTCCAGCTATCAACTGTGTGGCAGGCCAACTAATCCAGGGACAAGTCCAGATTTATTGTTGTAGAAGCCAAATGAAACACACTCCAGCTTCATGATCAAGGAGTTGTGGAACTGTCCAGTGTAAAGACCTTGTGTAAATACATTCCCCACCTTCCAGTGGCTCTGCAACTCTTGAATTTTTTGAACCATCTTGCTTCTTGTTGCAGGATGCTTAGTCCATGAGAGTTCCTCCAGCTGGAATAATTCCATACATGCCATGAGCAGGAGTTGGACTAGCTCTTGGGCTTCAAATGAGTGGGCTAAAACCAACAAATAAAAAATTACCCTTTTGCTTTGCTTTTTTGAGTGATAGGGGTGGGGAATATTTAGTTTCTTTCATTCATACGTCAATCAGGGCTGTGTCATTGCCTCTACACACTTTCATCCATACACACATTTGAGACAGTCCCCTGTGGAACTGGGGCATAGGCCAGTCTACTGTGGAGGAGGAGTGGCCTCCTGCCCTGGCAGTCTTTTTAATTTAGTGGGGATAGGGTCTTGCCCTGGCCCATGCCCATGCCCATAATCAAGTTGCTGTTTCTTAGAGTATGGTGTATTAACCATTGGGCCACATGCTGGCCCAATTTGCTGTCTGACAATAAATAGAGAGCTAATCATATGCTTTGGGTTGCAGCATCTTTACGGTTCTTCCCTAGATGAACAATGTTCATCCAGGGAAAGGTACCCCCCACCAAACTTTATGCCATGAGCCTGATTTTTATATATATGCTGATCAGTCTTGGTAGAGATGCAGATTCTGTTTGAGTAAGAAAGGAGCCGGTATTCTGAGACTGTTAGAAGGTAGTACAACTCCTCTCTGATTAAGGATTAGTCTCTGATGCTGCATGCTCACAACCTGGCTCGGTGTTCTTCTCTGGACAGACACCAGTCTTTTGTGGTGAACACAACTGCTGGATCCCACATGCTTCTAATCCCCTAGGTCTGGTTAGGGTTGGGTCAGTGTCCCTAGCTCTGGGTCTCTGAGTTTTTGTCACCAGGAATGTTTAGTTTGTGGCAAGTTGGGCTGTGAATCTACCCTGCACTCATCAGCGTGAATCTCTTGAAGTCGAGGATGATTGTCTTTCATGGATTGTCGATTTCAAATTATCTGTGGGGCTGCTGATGACTTGTAAGGCCTATTCTGGAGCTGCAGACTCTGCCACATTGCAGACGTGTTTTCAAGCAGGGCGGGTGAACCTGGGATATTGGTTTGGGCCATAGCACAGTCGTTCTGTCGCTTCCATTTTTCTGTTACATGCAGTTGCATCTGATTCTCGAAGTGCTGAGTTCTCTGCCTCAAGCAGTTTCTCCATTGTCAGTCCTGGATTATGTGCTCTCACGAATTGATGTCAATATTGCATTTCCTCATATTAGCCTTGAGGATGTCCTTGTGGCATCTATTCTGTCCTCCTGGCGCATTTGCGTTGGTTGAACTGAGAGTAGAAAACTTGTTTTTGGCAGTCTGGAATCAGGCATCCAGACAACAAAGCTTGCCCAGTGAAGTTGATGATAAATAACCATCGCCTTGATGCTCGTAATATTGGCTTGTGACAGGACGCTCATATTAGTGTGTCTGTTATCCCATTTGATTTGGAGAATCTTATGCATACAGCATTGATACCTCTCCCGTGCCTTACAATGTCTCCTGTATGTTGTCCACGTTTCAGCGCCATATAGTAGGGTGGAGATCACAACAGCTTTATAGACCATGAGTTTGGTTTTGGTTCTGATGTTGCAATCTTGATACACCCTCTCTCTCAGATGACCAAAAGTTCAGCTTGCACATTTGAGACTGTATTGGATTTCTTCATCAACATCAGCTGTCTGTGAAAGGTGGCTTCCAAGATATGGGAAGTGCGCAACATTCTCTAGAGGGTTATCGTGGATCTGTATTGCCGGTGCTGGGAATTGTGCTCCAGGAGCTTGCTAATGGAGGAATGTTGTCTTCTGGATGTTAAGTGTTAGTCCCATTTTCTGATATGCTTCAGCAAAGATGTGGATGATCACCTGAAGATCTATTTCTGAGTGAACACATACTACAGTGTCGTTAGCATACTGAAGCTTGATGACTGAAGTCGGCGATGTTTTCATTCTGGATTGGAAGGAGCTAAGGTTGAACAGCTTGCAGTCCATTTGGTAAATTAGCTGCACTCCTACCAGGATCTTATCCATGATCAAATAAAGCATTGCAGCAAGGAAGATGGAGAAGCGCGTGGGGGTAATGACACAGCCCTGATTGACACCTGTCTTAACCTTATAAGGAGCCATAGTAGACCCATTATGGAGGATCACTGCTTGTATGTCATCATGAAAGAGATGAAGAACGGTGACAAATTTCAGTGGACAACCATACATCAGAAGGATTTTCCACAATGCTTCCCTGTTAATGAAGTCAAAGGCTTCTGTCAGGTCAGTGAACGCTATGTATAGTGGTCTGTGGTGTTCTCTACATTTTTCCTGCAGCTGGCGAGCAGTGACGATCATGTCATTAGTGCCTCTAGATGGTCTAAATCCACATTGAGATTCAGGAAGAATATCTTTGACAAGAGCAAGAAGACAGTTCAGGAAAAGTCTTGCAAGGACCTTTCCTGCAGTTGCTAACAGAAAGATTCCTCTATAATTTCCAGTTGGATTTATCTCCAAAATGATGCAAACAGAAAAATCAGCTCAGAGACACTAAAGATCCAATAAAGCATGATCTCTTCCACCAATGCCTCAGCAAAAATACCTCGAACTAGCCTGCGTCAGATTAACTGTCCATGTGGACCCTGCTGATGCACATCAGACTGCATCAATGAATTGTTAAAATGTGTCAGCAGAGTCCACATAGACATTTAATCTATGGCAGGCTAGTGCAGAGTAGATTCACACCCCATCTTGCTGTGAACTAATTGTTTGTGTAGACAAGCCCTAAGGTGCACTCCTAACTACAGACCCCCATGTCTGCCATTCTTCCTTGGGATGTGGGACACTGCAGCCTGACCTGCCTTGAACCCTGAAGCCAGTGCCTCAGCACTCCCAGCCCCCCAGTGGCTTATATGTGTCCTCTCAGTGTGGGAGCTTTGAGCTCCTACAAAACGGCAGGCAAGCAAAAAATACAGGCTTAGCAAAGACATTTCTTAACCACAGTCACTTAAGAAAGCACTAAAGAGTTACAGCAGTCTGCAAAATAACGAACAGCCTTGAGATGCCCTTCTTTTAGCATTATCTAACCCCTTCTGTGAGCCTGAGATCTGAGCATTGTTTCAGGTGAGGCAGACACTCCTGCCTTCTCTCTTGCTCCAGTCTCGTCTTCTGGCTTGTGGCAATGGAAGGCCTCCCACCCCGCTTAAATACAGTTGTCTCTTTTTGCCCTTGTTCTCCAACTGGGAAATTCCATCCTATTCCCCCAGTCAGGCTGCTGTGTAGTGTCCAATGTCCTGTGGGGATGGCTGGTAGTGGAGAGACTGTCAGTTGATGACCCTAGATTGCTAGATGATGGCTCCTCAGTCATAGTCATCCTCCAACAGCCAGAAGCCAGGAATATTCATTTGGTGACCCTTAGAGCTCTATAAGGTCCTGTGTTACCAAGGCTGGCAGAGGTCAGCTCAAAAGAGACATCCAGTAAGACCAGAGTTATACAGTGAATATTGTTTTGGTGACTGGAACATAGGGTCTAATTTTGAAGAAGATGGAGAAAATACTTTTTAAAAATGGTCAAGGAAGGTAGATGACTGTAATCTACATTTTATACCATAGGGCTGATCTGATAAGTATCCATAATACTGCATCTGTATTATCTATTCATGTATTTTCATCTGTATACAGTATTATAAAATAAAGGGTAGGACAAAGATTGGTGAACCTCAGCTTCATTCTACATAAAAATATGATACACAATTTGTTTACTTATTTGGTTTTTTATTATACATTATAAAAGAAGTGATATCTTGGGTATGATAAAACTACACTTGAACTGATAGTGCAGTAATCAATGAAATAATAGTATCGTCCACTTATTTATTCTGCCAGGGATGAATTATATGAATCAATGAGCGGTTTGGTTCCATAGCAGCTTTAGGTCCAGACAACTGGGATTATGAAATAAATACAATATAAATGTAATGAAATACATGGGGATATTTTCTAAGTTGATTTATATGCTGATCATTCTAGACCAAAGCAAATCAGGTAGAATATTTATACATAAAAGATAATTTTACAAATAGTTTATATAACTGTATGGTTCATAAGTAAAATATTGATAGCTTGTGTTAGGCTTGGTGGTTGCATATTTTGATAAAAACACAATGACTTTATAATTCTGTATATCTCTACAGTTTATAGCAAAGGAATTTTTAAAATGGCCATGTCATGTTTATAGTTAATTGTAGGACTTTTATCGCAAGTAACATGTTGAAGTAATGAGTCAAGTACTAATGACCAAACTGGAATTAAAATAAGTGTAAAAGATGGAAATATTGTACACTGTAAAATAATGTAATTTGTTACATAATTGCATTTGAATTTTTGTTTAGAAAATACTATTAAATGCAGATATTAAGGGTTGGGGGAAAAGTCTATTTTATTTTTAGAAAGAGTGATTATAATTCTGGTTGTGTTTGATTAAAATAACCTGTTCCTATTTTTATAAGTCTCTCCATTTTTTAAAATGATTTCAATATTGACTTATTTTTATAATTTACATGGTCAACAGATTTGTATCTCCTATTTTACTCATCTGCTATATTTAGTATTTTTTATTTCAATATAAAATTTGTATTAAGTATGAAGGGATGACAACACAGTAGCTACCATATTTATAAACTCAAAATAATACCATTTTGAAAAACATTTTCTAAAGTTAATTTAATTTGATGTTTCGTAAAAGGTGGACAGCCTTGAATACAGAAGTGCTTAGTTTATGCACAGAAAACAAGCTGGGCAGCAGTACTGCAAGCTTCCCTACAACATCATCAAAACTGTTCTATAGGGTCCACCGCCAGAAATTAAAAAGGTAATTCAGTCTCCATCCTCATTCAGTTCCAGGCCAATTGGCAGGATAGCTTTTATGATATGGATATTGGCCCACTAGGAATTGGAATAAAAGAACCAACTAATTGCTGAATTAGCTTGTAACATTTCTACCAACCTGAACTAATATTATATTATAGGAGAAACAGCATATGATCGCTCGTGTAATTAAAGACTATATATAATGCATATGCATAGATGTACACTATAATACATATGCACAGATGTACAGTTTTAAGGTTGTGCAAACCTTTAATGGTTATTTCCTAGCTTTTGTGTGCATGTGCATGCAACCTTAGTGTTCTCTAAATGTAGGTTTAATAGTTATTTATTAATAAACATTTGAAAAGTTCTTTTAAGATAAGGACATTTTATAGGACATGGAAAAGACCGGGCGTGAAGTCTTGGTCCCACTTAAGTCAGTGGCAAAACTCGCATTGTCTTCAGTGGAGCCAGGATTTCACTCAGGGTTATCCTGAAGACCAAAGGAGTGTCTGGCTTGCAGTCTTTTGCTCATAGATTCCAATTTCAGAAGGGATCGTTCTGATCATCTAGTCTGACCTCATGCATAACACAGGCTATAGGACTTCCCCAAAATAAATCCTACACCATTTATTTTAGAAACACATCCAGTCTTAATTTAAAAATTGTTGATGGAGAATCCACCACAACACATGGTAAATTGTTCTAATGGTTAATTACTCTCATTGTTTAAAATATATGCCTTATTTCCAATCTGAATTTGTCTAGCTTTAATTTACAACCATTGGTTCATGTTGTACCTTTCTCTATTACATTGTAGGGTCCATTATTAAATATTTGTTCCTCATGCAGATATGTATAGATTGTAATTAAGTCACGTTTTAACCTTCTCTTTGTCAAGCTAATTAGATTGAGCTCCTTGAATCTATTACTAAAAGGCATGTTTTCGAATATTTTAATCATTCTTGTGGCTCTTCTGTGAATCCTCTCCACTTTATCAACATCCTTCTTGATTTGTGAACACCAGAACTGGACACAGTATTGCAGCAGTGGTCATCACCATTGCCAAATGCAAAGGTAAAATAACCTCTCTACTCCTACTCAAGATTACCCTGTTTATACACTGAAGGATTGCATTGGCCTTTTTGGCCATAGAATTGCACTGGGAGCTCATGTTCAGCTGATTATGTACCACACCCCCTGTGATGCTTCCCAGGAGTACCCAGGATTGTGAGGTACTTCCCTACCACCTGCCCTTAATGTGAGGAAGTCTTGTCTGTGCCTGCTGTGGATCAGCTCCCTGAAACTACCAGATTCTGGCAACACAAGCACTAGCTTCTAAGCCTCTGCAGACTCACTCTCAGTACAGGTTAGCAATAGCCACACTGCACCGCACAAATCCTTTGAGTGTTCCCTGTAGTGTGCAACTCTGAACACTCGCAGAATTACTAGGCCTGCTGTTCCTAAAAGAACACGCAGCACTTAGATATATTTATGGTGAAAACAGAAATAAGTTTATTATCAAAGACCAGAGATTCAACTGATAGTAAGAATATTAGAAAATAAATTGTTAATTTAAAACAAAATCATAACACACTTTCTAGAGACAAAACTTAACTAACAAGTTATCCTCCTGTCTAAAGAAGCTTATCTCACCCAGAGTTCTCTTCAGCCTTTTCAGCACACCCTGGTTGATATCCCTTTTTCATGAAGCAAACTCGCTGTCTGTTTACTTTGTAGGTGAAGGATGCTAGGATGTCTTTTTGCAACCCTAAATATACTAGCACAGACCTTTTGATATGCACCTCAGAATAGGATTTCCCTCCACCCCTTCCCTAGTTTACTTCTTCCTGTTACTTTCTTCTATTTGAAGATTTCACAACCCTTTATTAGCATTCGGATTAGACTGGTGAGTGGAGGCCCATTATGAACCATACAATACTTAATTTACATATAAACAGATAAACGTTTCTTGCCTGAAAGTAAACCTGTTTTTCACATTTGTTGGTGACCAGTCCCTAGACACGGCCCTTAAGAACATAATTTTCATTTTATATACATGACTCTTTACACGACATCCATACATGTGTTTTGAATTATATTGATGACGACCCGTATGATACAGGCTTTTGTCTGAGACATCACAGGTCCCCATTTGGTGAATGAAAATGTAAATATCAGACCCAGGAGATTCCTGTACCCTTATGCATCCCCTTATGCCCCGCTGCCAGTTGGTATCAGGAGGTCCAAGCTCACATAACCTGCAAATCTTTTTCAGACACACTGCTTCCCAGGATAAAGTCCTGCATCCTACATTCTTTGTTCCTAGATGTATGCATTTACATTTTTCTATATTAAAACACACATATTGTTTGCTTGTACTTAGCTTACCATTTGATCCAGAAAAAATCCTCCAATTTTTGTGACATCTGCAAACTTATCAGTGATGATTTTATGTTTTCTTCCAGGTCATTAATAAAAATGTTAAATAGTGTAGGGCCAAAACCCACTTCAAGCAGGACACCACTAGAAATAGACCCTGTTCAAAGATGGTTCTCCATTTACAGTGAGACCTATAAAATAGCCAGTTTTTAATCCATTTAATGTGTGCCATATTAATTTTTTATTCTAGTTTTTAATCAGTACCAAGTCAAACACCTTACTGAAGGATAAGTATATTGCATCAACACTATTACTTTCATCAACACTATCACCGTAATCTCATAAAAATATCCAATTTGTTTAACAGAATCTGTTTTCCATTAACCCATGTTGATTGGCATTAGTTACATTACCCTCCTTTAATTCTTTATTAACGGAGTCCTGTATCACCTGCTTCTTTATCTTGCCCACGATTGATATCAGACTGACACACCTATAATTACCCAGGTCATCCTGTTTACCCTTTCTAAATATTGGCACAACATTAGCTTTCTTTCAATCTTCTGGAACTTGGCCAGTGTTCCAAGACTTATTGAAAATGAACATTAATGGTCCACTGAGCTCCTCAACCAGATCTTTTAAAATTTATGGATGCAAGTTATCCAGAACTGCTGCTTTTAAATCTCTAACATTAGTAGCTGCTGTTCATACAATTAGACCGTACCTTTCTCCCTGGAGTAGCAAAGCTCACAATTCCATTTTTTGTCCAAGAGAAGAAAGTCTATAAACACTTCATCCTTAAGGCCCATCCCTATGAGACAGCAAATGCTTCTATTGAGGGGCTGAGACAACGAGGTGAGAGCACGCAGCAACTCAGAGGAAGTGCTCAACATTTCATGGGATCAGACATTTGAATATGAAATGTGTTTATATAAATGCTCAAGTGAATAAAAGTTGACTACTTAGCACCTGATAGGACTGGTTTTCATATGCTTTTAATTTGTCATATGCTTTAAAAAGATACATTTCTCTGTTTTAATAAGTTGTGCTAAAATATCAAATTAAAAATGTAATTTTAATCTAAATTCTAATCATGCATACGTAGTATGAATATGAGTTTTCCACACTATACTTTTCAATTATCTTGGGACTGGGGCAAGGACACACAGTCCAGAATATAAAATATCTAATTTGTATACAGAAATGTGCAAATATATACAGCATAAGGAAAAATGCAAATTAAAATATTTTTCCCTCCAGCTGTGTGCCACTAGTCTGCAACATGCATAAAAAATAAATTAACTTACAGTAATAGAAAAGCAGTGATTCAGGTCATTTGTGGGACAGCACTGAAAACAGATGTCTAACCAAAACAAGGAAGTTTAGAAGTATACGGAGCATACAATTAAATATTCTTCCTTCCCCATTTCATATTGCTAATACCAAAAAGTTTATGGTCATTCTACTAGCTTATTTATTCAGACATAAAATATGCTAGTCAGCCTCGGTTAGCAGATGTGCAAAAATTAAAACAAATTATCACCCCTGGAACGAATTGCTGTCACCTGTGAAAAATATGATAAGGATCTAGCAAACATCCATTTCACTGAAACATATAGAAAGGGAGTGTACAAACTTAGTCACAAATATGTCACAGTCTTCTTCCAGCTACTTCAATATTGCCTCCATTACATATTCTCCTGTAACTCTGCTCAGTCATTTGTTCCATTTGAAATCACACAAGGTCAGGTTGCTGCATATCAGCCTCAGAAGTGTTTGAAACAGCACTATGTTAAAGCACATTTGGGAACATCTAGTGTGCACCAGCAGGGTCTACAGGGACCAATTAATACACAACATGTTAGTGTGCTTTAGAAGTCATATTACCTCACTGCATAGACAAGCCCTTAGTCAAAGGACTTGACTATGCTTGGGATTAGCCCCAATTCACCCACTGGAGGCCAGCAACTAGTGTAGTTGCACTAGTGTAAAACTCAAGTGTAGACATATACGGTTGATCTTACTCTGGTTTAAAGCAGGAAGAAGCTCAGTTGGTGCAAATTGAAGATTTCCTTGTTTACACTTGGAGTTCGCATTGGTGCAGATATGCCAGTTACTGGATGAATTCTGAATCAGGGTTAATCCCAATTATAAGCAAGGCCTAAAATGACTTCATACTGGAGTCCACATCTTGGTGCAATGGCAAGAGAATGTGGTGGGGTTAAGCTGCACCACTTTGTTGATTGCTGAGTTAGGCCTTGAGTTAACGAAGAACTGTTTACAGTAGTGTTCTCAAACTGTGGGTAGGGACCCCAAAGTGGGTCATGATCCCATTTTAACGGCGTCACCAAGGGCTAGTATTAGCCTTGCTGGGGCCCAGGGCCAAAGCCCAAGCCCCACTACCCAGGACCAAAGCCCAAGGGCTTCAGCCCTGAGTGTGTGTGGGGGGGAAGCTCAGGTTACAGCCCGCCCCCCCACTTGGGGCTGAAGCTCTGGCTTTGGCCCTGGCCCCCCTGCCTTGGGTGGCCAGGCTCAGGCTTCAGTCCCTGCTCTGGGGCTGTGTAGCAATTTTTGTTGTCAGAAGGGGGTTGTTGTGCAAAGAAGTTTGAGAACCCCTGGTTTACAGGAAGTCACCTCAGATTCACTTCATATGCAATTGGCTGAATCATTACTCTGAGAGTAGCTAATGTTCAGCCATTTTCTGCCTGTTTTATATTGTTTTCAATCTCATAAAAAATAACAGCAAAAATCCTAGAAAACTCCATTAACTTGTTGCATCTCTGTCATAGTCCAGGGGGTTCTGTACCACTGTGTGCAAGAAATTGGAGCAATTTACTCCACAACTTGCCTCAAAAACTGAAGAAGTAGCTAAAACCTCCTACTCTGGTATAACACACAGAAGATCTACAGGGTGTAGTGTTTGGAACTGGTGAAAAGCCTGAGGCTGTGTCTATGCTACAGAGCCTATGCCAGCATTACTCCTGGGGGAATTCTGCACCACTGCACAAATGCAGAATTAATGTCCCCACACATTTATTTTTTCCCCGTAGAATATTTGATTCTGATGGGAGATGAAGGGAAGCTGCAATTACACCTTTTTCCCAGTAGGGGCTGATGTGGTGCCAGAAGAGAAGGCAGCTGGCTAATGGGCTGGAGCAGCCAGCCAGGGAGAGGGAGGTGGCAGAGGCAGCCTTCCTCACAGCGCCCTGTCTGCGGAGCCAGGTGAGGAGGCACGAGATATAGAGAACTGGACAGAGTGGGGCACACAAGGCTGCTGGGGGTGGTCACACTGACTGGAGTTCAGAAGGGCAAATGAGGGGGGACAGACTGGGGTGAAGGCACAAAAGCATCTAGGGTGATAACATTGAGCCAGGGGCTCAATGGGAGTGGGGGTGCAGGGCCACATAGGGACAGGGGGAGTGGTGGTGGCTGAATGGGGGTGCAGGGATACATGGAGATGGGCAGCTATGCCTGGCTGAGTGCGGGGGCAGGGTCACAGGGGGACAGAGGGGAACGGGAGGCAGGGCCACATGTGCAGATATGCCTGTCTGAATGGAGAGTGGGGATGCAAGGACACATAGACGGGGCAGATGTGACTGACTAAATGGGAGAGGCAAGGGGTCAGCCAGGGTCTGCATGGGGGAGGCTCCCCAACTTCCTAACAATGCCCCCCTCCCCAAAAAAAAGTTCCCCCACCCACACCGAGCAACCCTGCAGGTTCACTTGCAGGCTCCTTCCCAGCAGTTACTTCCCTCTCCCTCAGCTCCTCTGTTACCCCTGATTCCCCCACACCTTTGCACTGCTGCTGAGAGGTACAGGAAATACATTTCTCTATTGTAGCTTAAATGAATTATTACTCAAAGTTCTGTATTAATATGCCTAGGAATCTATTTGTCAAAAAACATTTCCTGAATCTTTTTTCTTTGTTACAGACATATTTACTAACAGGTATTTTAAATAAATTACCAAATAATTGAAACTGGCATGATTATATTGTGTTATTTTGACAAAATAGGCAGAATTTTAAAATATTGTGTACAGAATTTTTAATTTTTTGGTGCAGAATTCCCCCAAGAGTATCAGCATAGTTAAGCCGGCATCCCTAGAGTAGATGCAGCATACACCAACAGAAGGAGTTTTTCTGCCAGTGTAGGAAAACCACCACCTCAAACAGCATTATTTATGCCAACAGAAGCACTCTTCTGTCAGCATAGATGTGTCTACAATGCAAGTTGGCATTGCTGGGGGTGTGGATTTTTCATATCCCTGACTGAAATACTGTAGCTATGCTGGTATAAGTTCTAAGTGTAGACCAAGCCTCAGTGAGAAGTACAATGCCAGCAAAATAACTGGGGGGAGAAGGAGAATTAGCGCTTGAGCAACAGTAACTTACTATCAACAAATATCCCACAGCTCTTTACTTCATAATAAATTGCTAGTGGAGTCCAAGCATCTGCAATTAGATGTAATCCTTATCTCCAACAATGAGCTTGGAAGCGATCACTGCATACCTCCCTGGTACACTTAGCACTGTACCCCATTTGCAATCATACATGAAAGGTCAGATTGCTACAAATCATCCTAAAAACAGGATTGTTGGCTTTTAGCTTTCTACAAGGGGACTTCAAGTCAAACCACTTGTGGTTTGCTAGACAGCTTTCCTGCAGATCCAATGGTATTCATATTACTGTGACTACTTCTTGTATATTTTTGGACATTTCCATGCCTTATTCTTCAAAAAAGGGACTATATGGCTCTAAGGAAACAGATATGAATATTACATTTCTAACTATTCCTTTCCATCTTCTTGAAGTGTATTTGTTCCATAACAGATCTGATGCAACTGAGATGTGTAGTGTCAACACACACAAACTGCAATGTGTCTCTACTGCAAGGAACTGAAGCTAATATAAATGAGAAGTACTCCAAAGTTCCTTTTTCACTGTCATCAGATTGTTTTCATTCTAACTAATGGGGTATCTTAATAAATTCTCAGTTTAGCATGGGCCCACCAGTGCTACAAAGTAAACCTACATAGACTCTGCATGTCATTGAGGTGACAGATTCAATTTATTGTTAGCTTTAAGAAGTTAATAAACGGGTTGCCAGTTTGCCAACGGCTGAAATATTATGGAAAATGTTTGTTCTGCAAGAAAAATATTTGTGTGGGATTACTGCCGTTTTCTTGAAAGCCTGATGTTAAGGAGGAAGTCAGGTAAGCCAGTGTTATATATATTCCACATATGTAGAGAACATGAATTAATCATAAAAACTGGGCTTCATCATTTCTACATAGATTGAATGAAAGAGTTTGTTTCTCTCTATAGCCCACTCCACTTGTGAAGACTGACTCAAAGAATCTGAGTGATCCCAGTCACTCAGAACTCAGCCCTGCAAGGTGCTAAGTGCTTTCAATTTCAGAGAAAAATCAAGTTGAGGGCACTCCACACCTTGCAGGATCAGCTCCCAATTGCAGGTATTATTTATGTTTTGCTGGGGAGAGGTGGTAGTCATGCAATGGAGGATGTTCTCCCCCTTACACTGCTACCCATGATGTGGATAGCCTGTGCAAGGTGGCTTACAATTCAGCCCTAAATGAAGCAACGTATGATTTAGCAGGTGTAACTGAAACCTCCTAGTATAAAGCACCACTGGTGTAACTGTAAATGTTCTGGGACAATCCAAGTGTATTCCAGTCCAACCTTCCCTGCAAAGGTAGATAAAACAGAAATAAGAGCAATGAAGATTCAAACCCAAAAAAATTTATCACTTGTTATTAATGACAAGTTAAAAGTGAACAGAAATGCAAACTGCTTTACTAGTTAGCTGGCAAAGCCTTCACTCTTGTCTAAAGATAACTTCTGAAACTCCATTTAGACTCATTCTTCAAGGACAATTAGGTTACCTATCCTCTTGATTTAAGGCTGGCCAGAGACCAGGCCATTGCATGTTGACACCTGCATATTGTGAATAAGTCTGAAACCTGGAAATGGGAACCTACTTCCAGGTCTCTAGAATCACGTGGCACTTCCTAGAACATTCTCATTCATATAAAAATAAATATTCTATTTTTCTTTTGAAAAAGAAACTACATTTGAATAATTATTTTTTCTTGGTTCTCCCTTGTGGGCTGTGTGGCCCAATGGAGAACATATTAGATGTCTAACAAGCAAAAATACCCTGCTTGGTTTAGTAAGGGTCAGTCATTCAAATGTTGTGGGCTAGAGTCTCTCCAAAGTCAATTCTTCTGTTCACTGTATGGAAGTACAGGCTTCAGATATGGCTTTTTAACCTGCCGGACAACCATTTTACACTTGATTCTAACAGGGAGGAGTTGCTTGTGAGTCCGAAGGTGGAAGGCAATTTGGGTGAACATGATCAAGAAATGACAGATTTCGTGATTGTAAGAAAAGGAAGGAATGAGAGAAGCATAAGGACAATGGACTTCAAAAAAGGAGACTTCAACAAACTCAAAGAACGGGTAGGTAAGGTCCTCTGGGAAGAAAATCTCAGGGAAAAAGGAGTTCAGGAGAGGTGGCAGTTTCTCAGAGACAATATTAAAGGTAGAACAGCAAACCATCCATATGCAAAGCCAAAATCGGAAGAATAGTGAAAGGCCACTATTGCTTCATCAGGGAGTGCTTTAATTACCTGAAAAATCAAAAAGGAATCCTAGAAAAAGTAGAAACGGATGAGACAGAAGAATAGCACAAGCATGTAGGGACAAAATTAGAAAGGCCATGGTACAAAATGAATTACATCTAGCAAGGGACATGATAGAACCTCTTCTTATTGTCTCTTAATACATGAGGAGCAAAAGAAAGACAAAAGAAAGTGTAGGCCCACTACTTAGCAGGGAGGAGAGATAATGACAGATGACAACAAGGTATATGTGCTTCAATGGCTATTTTGCATCAGTCTTCACTAAAACGGTTAATGGTAATCAGATGCTTAACTTAAGGAGTTAAGAAAAGGGTTAATGTAATTTTGGGATGTATGCCCACGAGTTTTGTATATAAGGCAAAGGAGGTACTCCCCTCAGCACTGGTGAGACCTCAGCAGGAGTATTGTGTCCAGTTCTGTGTACTACATTTTAGGAAAGATGTGAACAAATTGGAAAGAGTCCAGGGGAGAGCAACAAAAATGATAAAGAGGTTAGGCAACCTGATCAATGACGAAATGTTTAAAAAGCTTGGCATATTTAGGCTTCAGCAAAGAAGACTAAGCGGGGAACCTGATAATACTCTTTAAATATTTTAGGGGTTGTTATAAAGAGTGATCAATTGTTCTCCATGCCCACTGATGGTAGAACAAGAAAAAATGGGCTTAATCTGTTGCAAGGGCAATTTAGGTTAGCTATTAGGAAAAGATTTTTTAACTATAAGGATAGTTAAGTATTGAAATAGGCTTCCAATGGAGGTTGTCAAATTTCACTGTTGTGGTACACATTCACCATTAGAGTGCTCCCTTGCATCAGGGTGTGATGTTGCATGAATCTATATCTCTACCCCCTTCAGATCATCTGTCTCTGTGCATCGAAGTCCATCAAGGCAACAAAAACTGAAACTAGTAATCATAGTCTCTCAGCATGACCTCTTAAGGTCTCTTCCCGCTTTACATTTCTATGATTCTATCACTGTTAATGTTCTCTTGGAAACTGAAAGAAACAAAATTATACTCCCATCACCAGTTACAAAACACGGTTTTACAAAACACTGGTTACTTATTCTTACTACTTTGTAATCTTAATACCAATATCTCTTCTGTTCTGCCAAAATACAATGTAGAAATGGTGCCTGTGAAAGATCTGTTCTTACAGGTTGCTGAAGTTGTTTGATAGCAACTGGTGCCCTGAACTGCTGCCAAAAATAAAACTGTAATGTAGGTTGAAAAAATGTTTTCAGACAGCATTACAGAAAGTCTGAGATTTGGAGGAAGCAATTTTATGTTTTCTTATAGGTGCTGCAAACTGCTATGTCCTGTTAGGGTGACCAGATACCAAGTGTGAAAAATCGGGACGGAGGAGCGAGGTAATAGGAGCCCATATTAAAAAAAGCCCCAAATATCGGGACTGTCCCAATAAAATCGGGACATCTGGTCACCCTATGTCCCATTGACTCTACCATGTAAACCATTTTCAGCACCAGTTCAGGTAGAACTGATGTTCACAACTTTGGCTATGCAATGCAGCAATTTCTGAATGAAGATGGGGCTTTTGTTTTAAAAAAATCTACCAGAAAGAACTAATTCCAACTCTTGTTCATTCATAACTGCCACAGAAACTGATAGAAACTTGCCCTGTCAAACATTCTACATCGGGGTTCTCAAACTTCATTGCACCCCGACCCTCTTCTGACAATAAAAATTACTACATGACCCCAGGATGCGGGGGATCTTAGCCTGAGCCTGCCTGAGCCCTGCCGCCCTGGGCGGGGGATAGAGGGAGCAAAGCCAAAGCCTGTACCCTACCACTCTGGGTGGGGAGACCAAAGCTGAAGCCCAAGGGCTTCAGCCCCAGACAGGATGCCTGTAACCTGAGCCCTGCCACTCAGGGCTGAAGTCCTTAGGCTTCGGCTCTGGTCGGTGGGGCTCAGGCTTCGGCTTCCACCTCAGGCCCCAGGAAGTCTAACGCCAGCCCCGGTTACCCCATTAAAAAGGGTTTGTGACCCACTTTGGCGTCCCAACCCCCAGTTTGAGAACTGCTGTTCTACATTTAGAGAGTCCTAACAACTGTAATTTCCAACTGCCACTGAATTTTCTTTCAATATTCCAACCTTAAAGAGAGTTTTGCATCCAACTACGATCCTGCCCAACTGCCATGGAGTCTTCTGAAACCTTCTGCTTACAACATCCCACCTCTTTTCCTAATGGCGTATCATCCAATACAATTCTGCTTTATCTTTAGACAGTAGTAGAGAAGAAAATAATATTACTTCATATATAACCTGGTTCACAGGTGGCAGTTTTTTCAGCTTTCCTGGCACAGCCCCAGTATCAGCTTTCTTCTGGCCTCTCACTTGCAGCAAAAATGTCAGTTGTGGGATTATCATCTCATCACAGTTAGCTGAACTCTTTATTTTAGTTGTGGCATTCTGCAGCACCATCTAATACATCTTCATAGTGTACCGCAATTAAACAACCTCAGCTGGCCTGATTCAGGCTATAAAACTGATGTGTAGACATTTGGACACAAGCTGGTTCCCCAGTTCTGGGACCCCATGAAAGGGGAGGGTCCTAGCATCTGGGCTCCAGCACAAGTCTGAATGTCTACATAGCAATTTTTAGCTCCTCGGTCCAAGCGCCATGAGCCCAAGTCAGCTGACCCTGGCCAGCCACAGGTATTTTATTCCAGTGTAGATATAGCCCTAGGCTGCTGCAGCAGATTGTAAAAAAGAAGCACTGTCCTTCAAAAAGCAGCCGGCCAGCCCCAAGAAAGTCCTAATGTCATGCAAAACATGGCCTTGAGCATTTGCAGGGGTTAATGCCAGATTTCTTGGGTACTGTTTTCACTGTGAGATTGGTGGTTAAATAAAACCACAAATTCTGCAAAGTGGTTGGAGCGCTAGAGCTGAAGAAGCTCTTTGCACCTATTATTCTTTGTATTGCAGTAGTGCCCAGAGGCCCCAACCGCATTGTGCTTAGCTGGCACTGTACCCACATAGCCAGATGGTCCCTGCCCTGAAGCGATTACAATCTAAATCTATGAGCACCAACTGCTGGACACAACCGGTGGTGGGGGGAGGGTGCGACACGCCAAGGAAGTAATGGGATTACTTTATCTAATTTGTTTACAAGGCACCCATTCAACGTGCAGCCTTGGGGTCAACTCAAGGCAAAACCCAGCCCAACCCACTACAGATGTTTATTTCGGAGTGGAAACCATAAACTTCCCCACAGTTTCCACTAGAAGCCCCTATACCCCGTCCTGCCCCCAGGACTCCCACTCGTCTCCTCAGTTCAAGGCCGTCCAGCGCCCGCCCACCCTCGCCACGGCCCCACTCGCCCGCGCGCGCTGAGTTTGGGCATGGATGGAAGCCCCGCCCAGCTCTCCTGAGGGAGGGGCTGTCACGGGCCGCGGGCGTCACTGCACGGGGAGGCTCAGCGTGGCGAGGAGACAGGAACTGCCCCACCCCGGCATCAAAAGGGCAGCGGCTTCAGCAGGGCTGAATCGCCCGCGCGAGAGAAGGAAATGCGTATGTGTCTGCCGCTCTGCTGTCCAATGGCAGAAGCGGGCGGAGTCGGCGGGGCGGCGCGGCGAGGTGCCGCCTGCTGGGGCCTCCGCTCCCTGTCGCACTAGGGAGAGGGCCGTAGAGGGGACGGGGAGCCGCCTCCTGCTCCTCCTCTTCTCTCCTCCTTGCTAGTGCGCAGCGCAGGTGGCAGCGGCGGCACTATGGCGGCCGAGGATGGTGACGGCGAAGGGGTCCGAGTGCTCCAGAACCTGCGGGGGAAGATCTGTGAGTGAGAGAGTCGGGAGGGGAGCAGGGCCTGGGGAGGGGCCGGCCCGGCACGGCCACCAAGGGGGCTTTTCTGCTCTGGGCTGCCGCACTGAGTCACCTCTGCTGCCTTGGAGCTCCCTCCCTCGTTCCTCCCCGTGCGGGAGCTGTCCTTTCTCCCCGGTTTCCCTTCTGTCCGCGCCCTCTTCCTGCCTCTTGGGGCCGGCTCCTGCCCCGGCATGTGGGGCGGCGGTGGCTGCGAAGGGGGAGAGGAGGCGTCTCGGGGTGGGCGGCTTTTGCTCTGCTCCGGAGGACAAGGGGTGTGAGGGCTACAGGCAACTGGTATCTTAATGGAGGTGCTAACTAGGTACGGTAGGGGATAGGCAGCTGTGCGGGGTGGACATGGATACGGGCAGCTCTGTGGGTGTGGGCACGGGTGTGTGTGTGAGGTGTGGAGGCCTCGGGGTAGGCATGGGCACAGGCAGCTCTGTGGGGTTAGGGTGGCATGGGTGTGTGAGGTGGGGAGGCCTCTGGGGTGTGAAGGGTGAGCATGAGCACGGGCAGCTCTGTGGGGTTGGGGTGGTCTGGGTGTATGTGGGAGCTATGGGTTATGGGCTCTTGGGTTTGGGGGGTATGGGTGGGGTGGCACTGGGGTATAGGTAGAGGACATGGGGTTGTGTGGGCATGTATGGGGGTTGTACAGGGGTATGAGTGGAGGGCTTGAGAATGTGGGGGCAGGGTGGGTGTGGATGGGGGTGGTACTGGGGTTCACTCTGGGTATGGGTGGAGGCCTCTGAGTGTGTTGGAAGGTATGGCAAGCATGAGTAGGAGATCAGCGTTTCCTTCGGGAGGTGGTGGAGTAAGTGTTGGGATGGGTTGCTGTCTGGATGTATCTCTGGCAAAGGAGTTATTGAGGCTGCGAGCTGGGTGGATATGTGCAGAGGAAGCTGGTAGTAAGAGGGAGGGAGGGAGTGAGTGAGTTATTGGGGTAAGGCCCTGTATGCAGTTCAGAGGGACTTGGTGACGAGGTGCATGACTGACACATGCATAGTCAATTGGCACTGTGTAAGTTGTTCCTGGGAGGAATGGGTTTCTGTTTGAGGGCCAAGAATTAGTTATTGGGAGCAGAAATGACACATGCAGAGGAAATGGACATGTAGTTGAGGGTGCTGTTGAGCAGTTGAGATGCTGCAATGAGTGCATGTTTCAGTGAAGCATTTTTTTTTATGCCAACAAACAAAAACTCAGCTCCACAAAACCCTAGGCATAAGAGTCTATTTGTCAAGCAAATCTTGCGAAATTATTGATGTAGCAGGAAGTTGGTACAAGGCTACTCTGGAAACAGTAACTTGTGTTAATGTGGGGTGGGAGGGGATAGAGAGAGAAAAAGAGTGAGTCTGATTTTTGTTGGTGGGTGAGGAAGGACTGTCATAGCTAAAAATGCATAAGTTCAGTAACCTGGAAAACCAAATGATGAATGTCCTAAGACATTGCCTATGGGTGGGGGGTAAGGGGGGGAGGGGAAGAAGAGGGAGACGATAATGTGTGATGCGACTGACAAGGACTTCAAAGCAGCTAAGAGAAACAGGATGTGTGGTGGCTTCCTGAAGGGTTATCAAAATGCATTCATACAACTCAAATGTAACCCATTTATTTCCTTTCTCACGCATTTAATCAATCTTTTTCATAAAGTAATTCATGAGAGTGAAATGCAATATAATTGGCAATGGAGTAGAATTAAGGATCTGTTATAAATATGTCTGGATTTATCAGTGTTAACTCAAATGGTAAAATACAAACAAATTTAGAGAAGAATTCTTCAATATAACATCCAATTCTGCAAAATTATTTGATTTTTTTCCCCAGGGAAAATGTTATACTGTATTAAAATTCACTTTTCTTTACAAAACTTATTTTTATGTATTTAAAAGATGCATGTAGAGGGCTAGAACTGTAATTACACAGAGGTTTCTTGATTTATTTGATCTGTTTAGGGGTTTTATATATTCACAAGAAATAATTCTTCCGCTCTACTCCGTGCTGATTAGGCTTCAACTGGAGTATTGGCGCCCAGAATTGCACACACCATTTAGAAAAATTGTGGACAAATTGGAGAAAGTCCAGAGAAGAGCAACAAAAATGATTAAAGGTCTAGAAAACATGATCTATGAGGGAAGAATGAAAAACTGGGTTTGTTTAGTCTGGAAAAGAGAAGACTGAGAGGGGACATAAAAGGTTGTTACAAGGAGGCGGGAGAAAAATGTATTGTTCTTAACCTGTGAGGATAGGACAAGAAGCAATGGGCTTAAGTTGCAGCAAAGGAGGTTTAGGTTGGACATTAGGAAAAACTTCCGAACTGTCAGGATGGTTAAGTAGTGGAATAAATTGCCTAGGGAGGTTGTCTAACCTGCTTTTAAAATCACCAGTGATAGAGATTCCACAAACACCTGTCAGGGATGGTCTAGATCAGTGGTTCTCAGACTAGGGGCGCCGCTTGTTCGGGGAAAGCCACTGGCGGGCCGGGCCAGTTTGTTTACCTGCCGCGTCCGCAGGTTCGGCCGATCGCGGCTCCCACTGGCCGCGGTTCACTGCTCCAGGCCAATGGGGGCTGCGGGAATGGCGGCCAGCACATCCCTCGGCCCGTGCTGCTTCCCGCAGTCCCCATTGGCCTGGAGCGGTGAACCCGCGGCCAGTGGGAGCCGCGATCAGCTGAACCTGTGGATGCGGCAGGTAAACAAACCGGCCCGGCCCGCCAGGGGCTTTCCCTGAACAAGCGGTGCCCCTAGTTTGAGAACCACAGGTCTAGATAATATTTAGTCCTGCCATGAGTGCAGGGAACTGGACTAGATGACCTCTCGAGGTCCCTTTCAGTCCTATGATTCTGTGATATGATATATGCATCTCCATGGTTTGTAAGCACCATATGGGGTAGACCCTTCTCTTAGCTTTTGATTTCTGTATTTCATTCTGTTAATTAGTTGTAATACAGAAACATAAATTGTGATATCTTGGCAGTTTAACTGATTTTTTTTTTTCCAGTAAATATTTGAGAGATCATTTATTGTCAAATTTTTAAGTCAGGAAAGATGTAATTTAAAAAAAAAAAGATATAATTAGGTTGAATTTCCCATTAAATTATATTTTGAGTAAAAAACATACTTTAAAAGAACCCAAGTGCATTCTCAAACTTGATATTAAAGTCTGAATTTGATCTTTGTCAATGGAAGACCAGGTCGTGAGGATAGGACAGTGTCCTGTGTGATTGGGGAGGGTGAGGAAAAAAGGGAGGAGATAGTATTACTGAAAGGCTGTTGCCTAGTTTTGCATGCTCAAGAGGCAAAATCTCAAGGTTTGGTTAGGTTTTAGAATTTTTCTCTCGATTTCAGGTGTATGTAAATTGGTTCAGAAGTAAAGCAAAAACAGCTTTTTCTTGTGATACTTTGGTACCACCAAAAAAAGAACTGGAGTACTTGTGGCATCTTAGAGACTAACACATTTATTTGAGCATAAGCTTTCGTGAGCTACAGCCCACTTCATCTGATGCGTGCAGTGGAAAATACAGTAGGACGATTTTATATGCACAGAGAACATGAAACGATGGGTGTTACCATACACACTGTAACGAGAGCGATCAGTTAAGGTGAGCTATTACCAGCAGGGGAGAGAGAGAAACTTTTTGTAGTGATAATCAAGATGGGCCATTTCCAGCAGTTGACAAGAATGTGTGAGGAACAGTATGGGGGAAAAATAAACATGGAGAAATAGTTTTACTTTGTGTAATGACCCATCCACTCCCAGTCTTTATTCAAGCCTAATTTAATGGTGTCCAGTTTCCCCAGTCCTGGCAAGGATGCGAAATGGAAAAGCATTTAAGTGTTTAATTATCTTGACCCTCATAAGATCACTTTTGAGTCTTTGTGGGATGGAAAGCAGAGAGTGGCTTTTATTTTATTGAAACCAATATATTTATTCCTGATGAAAAGAAAAGGAGGACTTGTGGCACCTTAGAGAGTAACAAATTTGTTAGTCTCTGAGGTGCCACAAGTTCTCCTTTTCTTTTTGCTGACACAGACTAACACGGCTGCTGCTCTGAAATCATCTTATTCCTGATGATTACCCTCCAGATTTTACCTGCAGCTAATAACACCATAGTTAGAAGGGCTTTACGCCATGGAAGACTTGAGGATATTTCTCCTCCAAATCCAATTACCTCTCACATGTATTTGATGATTAGAAAGTAATATGTGAAATTCCTTAAGATTGGTGTTGGAATGAGTTTGTTTCCTCTCAGACCATATGTTCTTAATTCACCCCACAGGAACTGAATTTGATGGCAGTCATTTACATGGCAAATAAAGTCAGTATTATGACTTGTCTGCAGGATTCACAGAATACAGGGAATACAGTTTGGGAATCTGGGTCAATAGGTGTAGCCCTTTGAGAGAAGAGCTGTTTGCAGGTGAACCTGATGGAAAGAGGTGTGGTCATTGCCATGTGGAAGGAGCATTGTAAGCTGGAAAGAGGTGAAGGCGGGATAACTGGGGTGAAGCTGGACTTTGCAACCAGGGAGAGGACGAGTTGGGATGATAGTGTGTTGGAAAAACTTTTTATTGTGATAGGAAAACAAACTCTAAGTTACCAAGTGAGTACTGAATGTTTATATTGTATCGTTACTCTTTTGTTTACATTATGTTGTTGTTCCTTCCAAATTTCTGTGTTAACCTTAAATTTCAAACTTTATAAAGGAAATCTCCATTGTATTAGTTTGTGTCTGCCTGTCTTCACAGTTGGCATAGCCTAGCTGAGGCCCGGGTCACTGCAGTTGGCATCATGAACAGGATAGGAAGAATTCAAAACAGGAGATAATCATCTTGGAACAACAGGAGTCAGTCACAGGGTAACGCAGAGGAAAGGTCGACAGGAGGGCAATTCATACAGACACCCCTAACCATGCTATATTTCATTGGCGCATCCTTGTTGCCTAGATTTTTTTTCTAGAGGAGACTATTAGGGAATTTAAGACAGTGCTTCAGCTGATGCTCAGATTGCATGAACTGCCAGAAAGACAGAAAATAGAGATTCTGCTTGGGCAATTAGAGGATGCAGCTAAAAGGGAAGTGCGGACATGGCCAGAAAATATAAAAGGGACTATAGAACAGGTATTTGGAAGGCTAGGCTGTATGTTTGACATTCATACCTTGTCAAAGCTGAAGCAGAGGTTGTTCTGCACAGTCCAGAGTCCAGCAGAAAGTGTAAGGGAATACACGTTGGAATTACAAGAGACTTTGCAAGCAATAGAAAAGATAGAACTACATGAAGTCCAAGATACTAATAAAATGCTGAAGGGCAAATTTGTTGAGGGACTGTATAATGATACTTGATGGAGGGAACTATAACTAAGGATCCAGAAATTTCCTTCTAGACTTTAAGGATGCTATAAAACTTCTGGGACATAGAGAACCACACAGGACCGTTGAAGTATGTCCACAGCATGGATACAAATGTGTCATTGCCTTGTGCCCTGGAAATGGTGGGCACTGTGTGATGCAGGCTAGCCAGAAATCAGAGGATGGTAATTCTGGAATGGAAGATACTTTTTCAGAGGAAAATTTTAAAAGGGATATAGAGGATTTGAAGAAAGCACTCCTTCACATAGGGAGAGAAATTCAAATAGAGTCTCATATGTTGAAACAGGAGCTCCTGGCACCTAGACAATAGAAATGCAGGCCCCAGGGAGTCAGAATGGGCATAGGATAACAGATAAGTTTGAAGATGATGGCAGCCCTATTTGCAGAAGATGCAGTGAAGTGAGACCTATAGAAAGGAGGTGCATGTCTCAAAATTCTAATGCCATGTCTTGAAACACAATGTCTCAGCAAGGGAGGGTGTCAGGTCTCGGGAAGACAGAGAATAGACCTGAATGACTGAAAGGGTAGGCTACTGCTATGGGGAGCTGTCCGACTGTGTTGGTTAAGAATAATGGGATAGAAACATAGGCTTGCTGGATGTTGAGTCTCAAGTTACCACCTTATACAGCTAATGTTTTAGGAAACATTGGACTCTCAATTGGTTGTTGACTAGCAGGAACAGGGTGAAATTGGTAGCCAGAAATGGTTTGGCTAGGCCACGTGTTGGCTATATAGAAGCTGAAATTCAAATTGGAACTAGTAAATACGAGACCAAGTTTTTGTGTGTGTTTTTTCGGTACTAATGTCAACAGTGATTGTTTACTCCCAGTAATCATTGGTATCAATCTACTGCAATATTGTTACAAGGAGTGTTGCAAGTATTAAAGGATCGGGGTTAGCAGCTTCCCTCATCAAAACAAAAAATATAATTAGACATATACCAAGTTAGCAAAATTTTGCCGGTCAGTATGGGGAAAGTGAGAATAGAATATTTGTATCCCATTAAGCAGCACCCAAATACTGAAACCATTCAAATTTGTAAAACAAAAGCTGGTCTACAGGGTTAGATTGTATTGCTTTACAGAAGCCTTCTTTGGGTAAAGAAGGAGATGCCATAGTGGCAAAAAGTCTTTTCACAGTGAAAAAAGAATTAGTACCAGTTAAGATTCTGAATTATGGGGTCAGACCTATGACACTATACAGAAATCAGGTGATTGGGCATCTGATGCATATAGGTTGGGAAGACATCTTGGAGCAGTTGGTCAAAATCGTTCCCTAATTGGAGGATGTATCCCAGAGGGTATGGTGTGCTGTATCTGGGTGACACACCAAAAATCCAGATGATGTTGTGAGAGAGCTGCTTCATGTTTCTTAATCAATTGTACTGATCTTTCTATCTGCTCTGCAGGTGCTGAAGGCATTCCCAAGTCTGTGTCCTTCGTCCAGGTGTAGAGATGTATCCCACCATCCTGGATCTCTTGTCTGCAGGTGTCCTACTTCCCCAACCTGTTCCTCGGACTCCAAGATATCTTCCCAACCTATGTGCATCAGATACCCACTGCTACCAATTCCAATAGACCATTAAGAAAGTTTCTTTTGGATTAGGATGAAGGAAGAAATCATACAGTGGTGTCAGAACTGTGAAACTTGCAACCTGAAAAATAAAGTTGATAGTTCTGATAGCTTCCTTGCATCCTATTGATAGCAATGGTCTGTTGGAATTGGTAGGATTAGATCATTTAAAATTGGAATATGGCGGGGATGGAGTTACATATGTGCTTATCATGACTGAAGTTTGTGGTGGAGGTTCCCATGAAGGATTTGTCTTCTCAAAGTATACCCCAGGCCTTCTGAATATATTTTGCAAGGCTTTATGGATACACAACAGAAGTGTTGAGAGTCAGGGAGCTGGGTTTGAGTCCCAGTTGTTAAAGAACTTTGTACGCTTTATTAGAGAGGCAAGATGGGTGAGGTGATATCTTCTGTTCGGGAGAGAGGATGTGACTACACAGCAGCAAGACACCTGCGGTTGGCCTAGGCCAGCTGACTCAGCTTCATGGGGGTTGGGCTGCGGGGCTGTTTCGTTGCTGTGTAGACTTCTGGGCTCCGGCTGGAGCAGCAGCTGACACCCCACCCCAGCCTGGTCTCCTCCCCTCCCTGGCAGCGGCCGGAGCAGCCCCCAGGCTTGCCCTGCAGCTGGTGCCGTGGTTCTCCCCCTTTTCTCCCCCCCGCCCACAGCGCCTCCCTCCTAAGATTCAATCGGGTATTTATGGCATAAGTCATGGACAGGTCATGGGCCGTGATTTTTTATTTCTTGCCCGTGACCTGTCAATGACTTTTACTAAAAATATTTGTGATTAATTTGTATTAGTAATACTAATTGGTATTAGTAATAAGCTATAAATCCAGTGTCCCTGTTTAGTCCATGGTTTTTGGTGTTTAGCAGAGTAATGAATTTAAGCTCTCAGGCTCAACTTTTGAAAATGCTGTGCAGAGTTCCTTTGAGGATAACTAGTAGGTCAGATATAGAGTGATTGCTTTGTGAAAAGTGTTCACCCACAGATGATAAGGTGTTTTTGTCTTTTATCATTTTCCTGTGTGAGCTCATATATGAGTGTAGTGATTATATGGTTTCCCCACATAATTATTTCTGGATTTAGTGCACTGGATGAGGTATACCGCATGTTGTGATAGGCATGTGTAGGACCCATGGATTTTGAAAGATGGTGGGGGGTGTTGATCATTGTAGCATTGGAAATATGTTTGCAGGTTTTATATTTGTTCAGGCAGGGTCTGGTGCCCCTTTGAGTTGGTGTCGTAGTCTGTGGGAAGCTTGCTTCTGATGATGAACTTAGAAAGGTTGGGGGGTTTTTTTTTGTTTTTTTTTAAGGCTCGAAGAAGGGGTTCAGGATTGGGTCCCCATCGAGCATGGGTTGTAGTTGTTTGATGCCCAGTATAGGTTCCAGTGTGGGGTGGTAGGCAACATCTAGGGATGTGTGTTCAGAGGGGGTTTTATTTCTGTTCTGAAGCAAGTTCTTTTGGGGTATTTGGGTGGCCTATTCTGTGACGTGATTTACTGTTCTGGTAGAGTGTCCTTGTTTGGTCAATGCAGTTATAAGCGCGTTAAGATGTATATCTTGGACTTGCTCCTGAGAGCATATTCTGTGGTATCTGA
The DNA here is from genome assembly GCF_015237465.2 of Chelonia mydas. Lineage (NCBI taxonomy): Eukaryota > Metazoa > Chordata > Testudines > Cheloniidae > Chelonia > Chelonia mydas. The sequence continues at coordinate 32,508,613 of NC_057855.1, read as the reverse complement.
GGCCTTGTCTACATTGACGCTTTACAGCGCCGCAAATTTCTCTCTGAGCCGTGAAAAAACACCCTCCCTGAGTGCTGCAAGTTTCAGCGCTGTGAAGTGGCAGTGTAGACCATGCACCACCGCTGGGAGCCACTCCCCTCTTGGGGGTAGTGTGTGTTTTTTGTTTTTTGTTTGACACAGTGCTGGGAGAGCTCTCTCCTTGCGCTGGTGCTGTGACTACAGCATTTTAACGTTGCTGGTGAAGACATACCCTGAGTATCTGGATGTAGATTGGGGTGGTTATTGGACCTGTAAAGGTAGGTGCAGTGAGCCATGAGTTTCTTGTATATGGTTGTGTGTAGGGTTCCATTGTTGAAGCTGATTGTGGTGTCCAGAAAGTTGATGCTAAGGTGGGAGCATACCAGAGAGAGTTTAATGGATGGGTGGTGCTTGTGGCAGTTGTAGTGGAAATCTATGATTGAGTTTAAGCAGTCTGTCCAGAGGATGAAAATACTATCCATGTGTCTCAGGTATATAATTGGTTTCATGGTGCATTTTGTCCAGTAATTCTTCAAGGTAGCCTATGAAGAGGTTGGTGTATTGGGTAGCTGTCCTCGTTCCCGTGGCTGTTCCCATGGTTTGGAAAAAGTGTGTGTTGTTGAATGTAAGTTTGCTGTGGGTGAGGATGAAATGGATGAGTTTGGGTGAGGATGAAATGGATGTGGTTGGGGTGGATATCTGAAGGTTGTCCAGTGTCTTGTAAATATTTGAGGCAGGAAGCTATGCCATCATTGTGAGGGATGTTGGTCTATAGGGAAGTAACATCCATGGTAGTAAGGACTGTTCTGAGGGAGGCTGTTAATATTGCGGAGTTAGTGGAGGAAGTCAGTTGTGTCCTAGAGGAAGCTGGCCCTTTGTGTGGTGAGTGGTTGGATACTTTATGGCAGTCATAAAATGAAAACCGCATATTATCCGCAGACAAATGTGTGAAAAAAATTAATCAGATTATAATTGGAATGATTCACGGTCTGCAGCAGGAACAGAGAGCAGAGGCTGAAGTTATTACCTGAGTTAATTTATATCTATAATAATTCAGCATATTGCTGTACAGGTTACAGTCCTCTACTATTTGATCTTCAGTAGACATTGAAGGTTGCTGATGGGCATAGAATTAGGGGTTGAGGCAGTGGAACATCCTTTATGATGATCACATACTCAGACATATTAACAAATGAATATGGCAAGAACCCAAGTGGAATAGAATATGGGAAAAGCTAAGGCCCAACAAAAAGGGTACTATGATATACCACCCAGTGCAGAGTCCTTGATAAATGGAGAAAGAGTCTGGTTGAAACACACAACGGGTGGAAAGTTAGATAACAGATGGATGCCCGAGCCATATACTGAGACTGATATCCCCTAAGCAAATTTACCTGAATACAAAATGTGAATGGATCCTAATGAGCAAGTGACTAAAGACACAAACAAGAACCTGCTGAAATCTTGAAGGTTTGAAGTAAATATCCCAGTGAAAGTGGCAACTCACAACCCTGAGACTGTGCATGAGAGGCAGGGTCACACTCTTGATGAAGAGAGTTATGTGGGGTTCTAATAGACCAATGTGTTTTGATACCATGGGAGACTCCTATAAGCAAAAACAGCGTTGTATCGGAGACGGGGACGATGCTGCAAATCCCCAGGCAATCTGTGAGATCAAATCTTGGGATCCCTCTAAAATGATTGATTCAAGAAGTGATTGGAATAGAAATACTGGATCCCTAGGAGTGATAGAATCTGCTAAATGTACATTATAGTAAAATGTAAATAGTTTAAATATATAAAATGGTTGAGTGTAGGGGTATGCATGAGGACATATACCATTAATGGAGTGTGAGTATAGTAACCCTGGCCCGGGCACTAGCACCTGCTTCAGCTGTGGTGCAGCATCATAGAAGGCTGTCAGGGGGATGGGGAGAGTCAATGAGAGGGCAGCTAGAGCTGGAGAAGGGGCTCAGAATCCTCCCAAAGGGAGCAGGTGTAAGGTGGTTGGAGAAGGGGGCAAAAATAGGTGGCGCTGGATGAAAAGGAGATTTGCTGAGGAAGCTGCACTGTGGAGTGTCGTGTGTAAGGAACCCAGCTGTGAGGGGCACAGAGCATATGACTGATGAAGTTGACCACTGGGATGCTGACAGAGAGAATATGGTTTGGGCGCCCCAGGTGAGGAGCTGTCATTCACAGGTGGACCTGCTAGAAAAAAGTGCAATCATTGCAGTGACCAAGCACAGGAGCATTGTAAGCCAGAGATAGGTGAAGGTGGAACAACTGTGGTGAAGCTGGATTTTGCAGTCCTGGAGAGAAGTTGATTCCCTCTTGGGGTGACAGTTTGTTGCTGGAAAAACTTCTTTTATTGTGATGATTTATAGTTTTCCTAAGCGAGTATTATTACTATTATTCTGTTTATATTATAAAAGGGAGAAAAAACAGAAATTTGGCAGGAACAATAATATAAATTTTACGGTTATCTTTGTGTTGACTCATGTCTGCCTCTCTTCCCAGTAGCCATAGCCTGGCTGAGGCCTGGCTCACTGCATTACCTCAGACAAGACTACATTTCAGTAGTGGATGTAGTTCAGTGCTTTTGGATTCTTTGGAATGAAAGGTGTTATGTTTTAAATATTAATTCATTTAAATCTCTTTAATTCAAGCTGCTATGTTTAGAGGAAGCATTGTGCATTGCATGTATGTACGCTACCCACAATACTTTCTGCTGAGTGAAACTGATTGTAATTTTATAATTCTAGTCTGTCTTATTCTTTAGTAGTCAATCCATATCTTCCTCTGCTTGATCCATTGCAAATGCATGTCAATTGATAAAAGGATTCCATCATTCTGCTTGGCTAGGATGGCTCATTAGGTGCCGAGTATGGACTTGTTGGTTGTTTTGCTGCAATACCTACATCTAACAGGTTAAGGAACTAGTAGATGAAAGCATGTACTGTCTCATGGATGTTGCAGTTTGGCCAAGTAATCCACCATCTGTGTCCTGTATCTGATGTATTTTTCCTTTGTGTTCTCCCTTTTTCTTTAGCAGCCTCTGGGTATGTCTGCACTGCAATTAAATACCTGCAGCTAGCCTGTGACTCGGGCTTGAGCTATAGGACTGTAAAACTGTGGTGTAGATGTTTGTGATCTGCAGGTTTATAGCCCCACCACGCCAAGTCAGCTGACATGGGCTAGCTGCCGGTGTTAAATTGCAGTGTAGACATACCCTATGTGGCTGGTGAGGGTAGCTTGCTTTCTTGGTGTTTTCTGTGGTCAAACCTGTGGTCAAAGCTTAGAGTGGTACTGGTAACGGTGCCACTGTATACCAGTATGTATGGGAACTTCTTTTCACTTTTGCCCAATTCTGTGTGGCTTGGAATCAGATAACTCCAGTACTTATGGCAGGCCTTCACACCACTGTGCCTGTATACTATTGCACCGAACACCATAGCAGGAAACGCATTCACAAACCACAGTAATGGTAAGTATGCTAACACTGTGCAAAGCAGTGCGTATTAGTGAACAGGAAATAATATAGAGGGTTAGTATTTTGGGGCTCTTGTTTCTATGTGCTATGTTGTAGGGAGCAATGTCGTTGTTTGTGCAGAGTTGCCATCTGACTGGAGGCACAACCACTTTGTTATCCCACGTAGCTGTTGTTCCCATCTTCTCTGATCAGCTGTCACATTTCAATTGCCACAGAACCTTGGACTCTAACGTTCCACCTGATTCCTGTCGGGCCCAGTGATGGCTGAACCTGGTCTTATTCTCAACAAAAAGAGCTCTTAATGATGCTTGTAGCTGTTTCCATCTCCTCATGCTGACTCAATAGACATTGCAGGCTTCAGAGTAACAGAGAGAGATGAGAGAATCCCATTATATTTGTGTTGTGTGTGTGTGGCAAATGAAGGGTGTGCAGTTGTGAGGTATGTTTGGGGTTATTTTGTGTCCTGGTTGTGGTATTGGTGGGTGGTTTTGAAGAACTATGGCAGTTGGGCCATGTAATCTACCATCTATGGAGTCTCCCTCTGGCAACTAACGAAATTGATGCATGCAAATTAGCTGGAGAGTAAGGGTGGTGATTGGTTGTGTTACTTCTATGGTCCAGGACTCTTGGCATGGCATAAATGCATACCTTACTGTAGCTGTATACTTTGTAATTATAAAGTCAAAATGGCTGAAAAATTAAAAATTGGATGGTATCAGACCATGAAACCTAGTGATGATTCAGCCTGGTGATCGTCTGAACAAAAAAAGCTTTCAACTAACAGCTTTGTAGCTGTTCCCGTTGCTTCAACTGTCTGCATGTACAGTGGTGTTTGTAGCCATGTTGGTCTCAGGCTATTAGAGAGACAAGGTAGGCAAAGTAATATATTTTATTGGAGCAACTTCAGAAGAAGAGCTCTGTATAAACTCAAAAGTTTCTTACCAACAGAAGTTGGTCCATAAAAGATATTACCTTACCTATCTTGTCTCACTAACTGTACAGACATTTTAGGCTTCAGAGTGACAGTGTGATAATCCTGGAAATATGTAGATAATGGGGTGTTATTTCTGATACTTTGTCACAATGCTAGTACTACTAACTCTTGCAACGTGTCACTAGTATGGGGAATTTGAATTACATTTAAATGTAAAAATTAAGTTGTTGCTTAATCAGTGTTCCAAGCTTTCCCTTAATTTGATTTAATCTGTTTTATATAAAAAGTACATTATGAAGTGGGACAGCTTTAGGTACTGTGTAGGAGCAAAACCTAATATTGCTTTTATCCAAAATGCAAGCCCATAATAGCATACATTATTAGTCTGGATTTTTTTTATATTCAGTATTTTCCCTGAACTGAAAACTTGAGTGGCTATCAGGGTGGGTGAAAAATTATTTTTTTTTTTTTTTTTTTTTTAAGGAAAATGTTTATTTCAATAAAGTAAATTTTTCTTTTTAAAAATAAACCAATTAAAGTTAGGTTGTCATAATTTCAAATGTATTTTAAAGTCTAAATGTACTAAATCTATTAAAATATTTTAAATTAAAAAAAATTCAACCTCTACATGTTTGCTTCTGAAGTTTTAAAGAAAGCTAGCCACTCAATTGCTGAAAACAGCTGGAGTCAGGTTTTGTTAAAATGCTAAACGAGATTTTGGCAGCAGTAACCTTGTCTGCAGGTGTAGAATTTTCTTCATGTCAGTTTGTTCAGCTAGTTCAGTTCAGTGAGTAGTTCATTCAAAGTTGAAAAACTTATTGGGGATTGAAAAAGTAGGAAAGCTTGTTTTCCTCTTCCAATCTATGAATAAAAATTAGGTGTGAGAGGATGAGATCTGCTAGTTCTAAAATCTTGAAGGACATGGTGACTAAAAATTATTAGTTCAATTCACTAAACTGCAGAGAATATTTTGGTTTAATAAAGTCATTAATTTTAAATATAAAACATGTCTTGATAAATTTTTTCTTATGTATCTAGCATATTTTAAGGTAATTTTATTTAATTGTTTTAAAATGCTGTTTTTGTACGTTTTAATTGAAGTCCAGTTTCTATCCAAATGTAATTTGACACACATCTTGAATAAAAAAATAAAAATCCACTCGATAAATGTGATTTGCCATTTTCCAGCATAATAAAAAAATGTAAAAAACCCCATAGGTTTATTTAGTCTTAAGGTTGTAATTATATAAGCATGTGTATGTGTGGTTAGCTGCAAATCAACATATTTTAATGATTTCCAACCAATAAGAATTAACTTTGCTTTAAGAAAATAACTAAAAAGTACAAATCCAAAACAAGATTAAAATTGAGGATTTAAATCGAGGTTTGCTACTTGCTGATTTAAATTTCTATTAAAACTGGTGATTTCAGTCACCTTGATTTTAAATCAATCCACGTTGGTGGCAATGAAGCAAGTTTCAATTCCTGAGAATTATAAAATTGCACCTTATTTTGAAAGGCAGGTTTGGACACAATTTTATTTTGATATTCGTGTGAAATATAGCACTAAAAACATTAATCTAAATTCACCAGAAAAGCAGTATGTTTCACACATTCTTTGTCCTCAGTAGTTAATTTCAGACACCGGGCCAACTTGACTGATGAATTGATATTAGACAAATCAAAACAACCAAAATAAATAAAATGTTACTATACTCTGCATTTTATTTTTCACTATTTGGATCATTGTAGTATCTTTCACAAATGTGAATGATAAATTTAGCATTTTGGATGTAAATTTGAGTGACCTGTTTACAATTACATTTCCGCATGGAACCACGCTTCAGCTCAGTATAACCCAAACTTCTGAAAGCCTTCCTTCAGAAAAACAATTGCATTCCCACCCTGTAGAAACCTCATCATATGGCTTTAAAGGCCTACTACCCATCTTATTTTGCACATCTCACATCTTCTGATCCCCTCCATCCCCCAAAAGCTAATTATTTGATCCTTGGAAAATGCTGGTGTAGATCTTCAGAATATACTTTCTTTCCTTACATATTTTGAGCAATAAAATAGGTAACTATTTTAACTTTCACAGCCATCCTAAGTTGTATGCATTGAATGAATGAAGATCTCTGTATTGCTTGTGCTTGCTTCACATTCTGAAGTTTGGGGTGTGTCTTATTTTTAGGGTGTCTTTTGCAAGTATAACAACTAGAGATTTTTTTTTTAAGTCTCAGCTTTCTTTAAAGATGAAAGCTGTGAGGTGGTTAAGGCAAAAAATTTAGTGAGATTCATAGAAAGGTTGAACACCTCACATGGATAATGAAAATATCTGGAGTTATAACAGCTAATGCTAAGAAAAAGCTTGGAAGGGATGTTAAACCTCATGCTTCTATGTTTAAAATCATCCATAATTAAGAGGGATTAGTATGAGACCTTTATCAGGGCAGATTATCCCGCATTTGCCTGTTGTGGGATTTCTTGCACTTCGCTGTGAAATATCTGGTGCTGGCCACTGTTTTGAGAGAGGATACTGAGCTAGATGGACCATGGGTCTGATCCAGTGTGGCAGTCCCTATGTTGCTAAGGCAAATAATTGAGATCTGCTTGCACCATACCCCAGCTAGTCTTTCTCATGCTCCCAGGAGGTTGCAGCCCACATTTATTTCACTGCTTAAAGCAGCATTTTCGCAAAGTGGTTCTGAAGTGCTGTTTGGATATCCATGGGAGTACTATACAGTGCTTCATTGGGAGTGAGGTGGGATGTGGATGTAGTGGTGTAATTTTTTTTTATTCTTTGGTTTGGTGTCATTTTGTTACTCACGAGTCGAGTTGTGCAAGTCATCCCAATGAGTATAAAACCTGTGTACAGCATTGTGTGCCCAGTTTAGAAATGTTAACTTAAAAAAAAAAACCCACTCCCTAGTCTCCCACCCCACCCCTGCTGCACCCTGCTCCATTGTAAAACCAGTCTGCTTTCATTACTATGAGTAGCTGTACAAAACTTTCAGAGAGAGAAGAAAATCATACATCTTAAAAACCATTAAAAATTAGATTTTCCTACGTATCTTGATTTTTATTCTTCTGTGTGTGTATAAATATATGTACACATACCTCCCAGGCATGGAGTGGTTGCACTAGCTATGTGATGAATCATACGTATTTTGCCTTTGTTTGCCCTCTGCCCATTTATTTACCTCTGGCATAGCTACATCTAACACTCTAAAATTCTATGCAATTTCAAAATGTCCACGTACTTTAAAAAAAAGGTGCCTATAATACTATAATGTAGATCTATATTTTTTAAATATATATATTTTTCAGATAATATGGCATATTGAGACTTTTTTATATAAAACTTTTATTGGTACTTAGGGATGACCTGCATAACTTGCTCTAACTGATCTACGCATGCATGTATGTTTATTGGAAACTACATAAAATTTATATCACATCTCAGTAAAGGCAGTGTCGGAATTACTAGTTTCAGTTTCATAGGAGAATCTTTCTTCCCCTCAAACAGTTCTAAAAAGTTAGTATTGATACCGTATATCAAGTAAAAAGAAAAGGAGGACTTGTGGCACCTTAGAGACTAACCAATTTATTTGAGCATGAGCTTTCGTGAGCTACAGCTCACTTCATCGGATGCATACTGTGGAAATTGCAGAAGACATTATTATATACACAGACACCATGAAACAATACCTCCTCCCACCCCACTCTCCTGCTGGTAATAGCTTATCTGAAGTGATCATCAAGTTGGGCCATTTCCAGCACAAATCCAGGTTCTCTCACCCTCCGCCCCGCCACAGACAAACTCACTCTCTTGCTGGATACCAGCAAGAGAGTGAGTTTGTCTGTGGGGGGGCGGAGGGTGAGAGAACCTGGAAATGGCCCAACTTGATGATCACTTCAGATAAGCTATTACCAGCAGGAGAGTGGGGTGGGAGGAGGTATTGTTTCATGGTGTCTGTGTATATAATAATGTCTTCTGCAATTTCCACAGTATGCATCCGATGAAGTGAGCTGTAGCTCACGAAAGCTCATGCTCAAATAAATTGGTTAGTCTCTAAGGTGCCACAAGTCCTCCTTTTCTTTTTGCGAATACAGACTAACACGGCTGTTACTCTGAAACCGTATATCAAGTGACATTCTGTCCCTAATGCTGCTTTCTAGGGCTTTCCACATCAGTTGACTGTAACCTTGTGTTCAGTATTACTTTTTGGAGTTTTATTAAAACTTATAACTCCTTAACACTTCTCTTTTTGGTGGTTTAGGTTCAGGGACATGTCTGCTTTTTTTAAAGTCAATGTAGCAGTCACTGACATTCCTGGGGACGGCTACAGAATTCTTACATGGCTGGCGAAGCACATACCATCATTGCTGTATCTAAATCCTGACCTGGAGAGATGACTTTCTGTTCCTAGTTAGTGATCACTGCGAGACAGCCAGTTGCAGTCTTTCAGGATGCAGACATTTTGTCCACTTGCAACTGAACTAAGACTAGCAATAACCTGTACAAAATCTTCCAACCCTCCCTGTATAGGTAGGCACTTTTACTTGTGTGGACCTCATCACAGTAGTGACTGTATCTCAAAGATTTGTAAAATAGGTAGAAATTACAATATCTATCTTCCTTCAAGTCTGTAGGAAAAATAATCTGATTAGTTTATAGGGTTTGGGGGCATGTGTGGGTGTGAAGAACTTTATTGTGGCCGGGGGGGGGGGGGGCGGGTGTCACAGTTTCAGTGCCAAGAGGGAGACAAGACAACCAGCAACAAATAGACCACAATGGAACCAAGCCAGTTAGCCATAAGGAGAATTGACAGAAATCAAAGTCTTTTATGACCTCTCCACTTCACTGAAATTGCTCTTATTGAAATCTTCAGTGACCTTTTTCCTGACCAAATCCCAGAGCCTCTACGGAATTCTTCAACCTTTTGACCCCATTGACTACTTACTGTTTCTAAAAATCCTGTCCTTTATTGTCTTTCCAGGGTACTCGCTCTCTTGCTTATCTTTCTGTTGCCCTCTTTCAGAAGGTATTGGTTTTTCTCTTCCCCCAATAGCTAGGAAAATACACTGTATTGTTTCTTACAGAGAATACATTGATACTGTTAAATAAAACTTATTCACAGTTGCATACCAAATGGCGCTTCAGTGATTAAGATCTTCTATAACGAACCAACTTAAACCGGAGAGTTTGTTTAAAAAAACAACAACAAAAAAAACCCTGTCAACATTTCAGCCAAATCATATATTTGTCTTATGACTTGCATCCAAATCATAACTAAGATGAGACTTCTCTAGGGAAAGTGCAGATGTTGCAGGAAGTGGTGTTATTGAATCAGTGTGTTAATGAATCAGTGGTGGTGTTGTTTTTCTGAGTCAGTAGTGAACCATGTCTTTAGTATAGTGTGCTTTACTGGTAGTTTCCTTCTTCTGGATAAAATAGAGCACAGAAGTCTTGGCTACTTGTGATTAATTCTTTGGCAATTTTTGAAACAGTAGGGAATGGTTAATTGGTTTCTTTATATATAATTTCCCCATAAGCTTTGATTGTGTATGGTATATTAAGTTTTTTTAATAAAACTGCTTTACTATGTGCTGCTAAACAGTTGCCTTGTGCTATCTAAGAGTAACTCCATTACAGTAGTGGGTGAAGTAATTCATGTGTGTATAATATCTTGTGCTCATTTTGGATGAAAGATGCAAAATACATTTGTAAATGGCTGGATATCAATTGCATAAATTACTTGTCTAATGGTATGACAGGGTTTCTGGAGTGAAACCAGGACTGTGGGACCACAGCGCCCTCTGTCCCACCAACGTGGGGTATCCCTCTCACTCTGATGTTGTGTCAAGCCACAAACCTCTTGCAGGTACTGCACTTACACAGACATCCGTAGGTAGGGACGCACCCAGCTGAATTACTTGAATGCTTTCTCAGCCACTCACAAACCGACAACAGAGAAGCTGCAGCCAATTCCCCCCAGCTCCCCAACCTTGCATCCCAGAACTATACTGTCTTGCAATGGTCAGAAGGCTGGCCAGTGTAAGTTCATTACCCAGTCTGTCCCTCCCTTCATGTGAAGAGGACACATCACTAGCTTTTGTAAACTGAGCTGAGATTTCCAAGCATTTCAACCAAAACACACTGTTTTAGGTTAAATATAAAACAGATTTATTAACTACGGAAAGATAGATTTATTTTTTTAAAGTGATTATAAGGAGCAGGCATAGAAATCAGAGTTGGTTACTTAAGAAACAAGAACAAATTCTCACCCTGACAGATAGGACAAAAAGGTCACAGATCCTCAATACACAGGCTGGGATTGTCTTCCAGCACGGGACCACCCTCCCGCAGTTCAAAGTCTTTTTCCTCCAGATGTGTTTCCAGGTGTTGTGTGGTGGAGGGCGTGAGGCCCAGTGATGATGTCACTTCCCCTCTCTCTTTCTTTTATAGTTTCTTCCAGCTTACTGGAAAGACCTTTTGCTATGACATGGGGGGGTCAGTCAATTCCCCTTTGGTCAAGTCTCCATTGTCTACGTGTTCTCTCTGAGAAGTCTCCATTGTACACTGTTCCTGGAATAGTGAATTCTTTCCTTGATAGGTATTGATAAGCTGAGCCATTAACCGCTGTCTGGCTACTCCATTGTTGTCCCTGAAAGGCTGGTTGTGGTTGTTCCCAACGTCACAACATATTTCAGTAATCACACACATAGCAAAACTTCATAACTTCACATATAATGATAGTACATACAATCCACCAAGATATTAGATGACTTTTTTTTTTCAGATCAAGACTTTTTTTAAAAAAAGACTTTGTACAAAGGCATATTTTGTACAAAATATATAATTATGACAGTGGTGAATATGGAGGTTCCAGGGTGCTGCTCAGGGGTAGAGTGTTACAAATGGTAAGTCTAAGATTTTAGTGGCTGGTAACCTTTTTTTTTTTTCCCTCAGTTTAAAATTACTTCATTGCTTATTAACAGGTGAAGCCAAAAATTTAGTGCCATACTCTGGACCCAACAAAATGAGAGACTGTTTCTGTACCATAAACTTGGACCAAGAAGAAGTTTTTCGTACACAGGTGGTTGAGAAGTCTTTAAGGTACATCTACGTTTTTAGACTTACGTTTCTGTGAAGTAACTTTAGCATTGCGCGAAATGGATAGCTTGTCTTGTGGGTTGTGGTGGTGGTTGTGTAGTATTTTTTTGTTTGTTTGTGTTTTGTTTTTTAAATTGTAGTTCTTACGTACCACCTCTTCTCTCCATAATACAAAATATTTGCCTACCTCTGTTTTTCATTCTTCTTGTTTGCTGAGTAGTATCCCATCTACTGTGTCTGTGTGGTGTATTGTTTTTTTTTTTTTAATGGGAGTTGAGGGCTGCAATCTGGACAAAACTGCCTGACTTGTAAATCTTGAGAGTAACTAAAATGAAAACAACTAGTTCAAAAGCACTACGCATATAGTATTTAAAATAAATAAATGCTTAATATATACTGAAAATCATTGCACAACCAACTTCTTTTGGTCAACTGAACGTTCTTCTCATTCTGGATATTTTCAAGGGAAAGAGGGTTGCACTTGTTCTTTGGTCTCTTATACAATTTACTATTTCTGCCTTCTGTATTCATTATTCAGCCTTTTATTAGAATTCTACTTTGGTGTCTGAATCCTGCAGAACCTGTTCCTAGAGTACAGGAGTCAAATTTTCCCACTCAGTCTTTAGTTTTTGTGATATCTCCTTATTTGATATTGATATAACTCTTGAAATTCTTGTTTCTTGGACGTGTAACTTATGCAAACATAGTATAGTTCTTTAGTGGCTAGACCAGCCACTTTTCCCGACACAAGTTACATTGGCATAAAGCGGCTGCGGTTAGTATATCGCTTGTGTGCATACATACTTGGCTTCTTTCATCAGCATTCTGCATATTCACCAGTAGCATTTGTTTTGATGCACAGTGTAGTGCGTTATGGGTTGATATCCTAGTGTACAACTCGCCATCATGTAGTGCACTCTTTTGGCAATGCATGGTGGGGCAGAAACCAGTCATGCAAGGGTGACAAGGACTATGGGGTCAAGTCCCCATCATGCAGCTTTCTCCATCCCATAATACCATCTCTGTCCAATAATTTTCACATGTATTTTGAAAATCCCACAAAGCTGCGAAGGGCTTGTCACCGTCTGCCATTTCTCACAGAAGCATGGAGCCTGCACTATTGTCCTGAGTATTGAAAGCATAGGACACACAATCATCCAGTATTTGGAGAGCTGCAAGAAGAGTCACGGGGAACATGACAATTTCCTAGAGGTCAGATTGCTGTGGGACAAAGCAAGAACCAATTCATGATTGTTGGTGGAATTCATGGAGCACCTGCGAACAGTGGAGCACTCCTTCTGGGCCCGAGATACGTGCCCTGACTGGTGGGTTTGCATCATAATGCAGGCTTGGGATGACAAGTAGTGGCTGCAGAACTTTTAGCTTCACAGGCCACATGCGGCTTCAAGACCACGTTCTTGGATTTGTGTGCTGAGCTCACCCAGCCCTCTACTGCAGGGACACGAAAGTGAGCTGCACTGACCGCTAAGAAGGAAGTGGCAATTGTACTTTAGAAACTAGCAACACTGGATTGCTACCAGTCAGGACGTAATAATTTTGGAGTTGGAAAATCCACCTTGGGGTTCGTTGTCATACAAGAGTGTAGGGCCATTAATTATCTCCTGCTACACAGGACTGTCTCTGTAGTGTGCAGGTCATAATGGATGGGTTTGTAGCCATGGGGTTCCCAAACTGCGGTGAAGTAATAGATGACACACACAGCCATATTTTTGGCACCAAACTGCCTTTCCACAGAGTACATAAACAGAAAGGGCTATTTTTTTAAGATAATGTAAGTGCTCATGGATCACTGGGGATGTTTCACTGACATCAGTGTTGGCTGGTAAGGGAAGGTTCATGGCACTGGTCTTTTTAAGAACACAGGACTGTTCAGAAAGCTACAGGTGGAGACTTGCTCTCCTGACAAATTACCATTGGCGATGTTGAAATGCCAGTAGTGCTTCTGGGGAACCCAGCCTAGCCTGGCTCTCGTGGCTCATGAAGCTGTACACAAGTCACCTCAGCACCAAGGACAGATTCAATGACTATCTCCGCATGTGCGGAATGACAATTGAATGTGCTTTTAGAAGGTTGAAGGGGCACTGGCATTGTTTGCTTTCAAGATCAAATCTCAGTGAGAAATATATCCCCAATGGTTATACCTGCCTTTTGTGTCTGCATAGTATCTGTAAAGCAAAATAGGAAAAGTTGCTGCTGGGATGGAGGTGGAGCAGCTGCATGAGTTTGAACAGCCAGATACAACGGCTATCAGAAGAACTCAGGGATGCTTTGAAAGAGCACTTTAACAGCAAGCCGTGGTAATGTGTTATGATGTACTGTACTTTACCTGGCTCTGCAGTTTGGGGGGCCTGTTAGGAAGTGTATGGTGCTTAGTACGCATCTGTGACTGTAACACTGACAATGCGCCTGTTAATTTTGGGGTGCTTTATGTACATTTATGACTTATACTGTTTCTCACTGGTCCCATGAATTGTATCACAAGTATACAATCTCAAATAAGTGGGTGATTTCAATACTACCAGCTATTCTGTAGCATATGTTGGGAACTAATAATAGCGAATTTATTTCCCTAACAATAGAGGTTTTTACTGAGTAACAACCAGATCAAAAATACTCTGCAAGTTAAAAGCAATTATATTAACACCGTAACACACACATTGAACAAAGATTAAAGAAGGAAAAGAAACATTCATGTCCATTTTAGCTACATATACATAAACTGTGACTCTCATAGGTCAGTGTATATGAAGCTGTGGTTGGCCTTAATATCCCCTGGGGTGGAGTGAGCGTTAAGGATGTGGCCCCTGATGCCACATGCAAAGTTGAGGGGTGTGGAGATGGTCGGAAGGTGCTATATTGGAATTTTCCATGGACTGCAAAGGGAGGCAAGCCTGGGACTCCTGAAGCCGTAGGTCTACAAGAGTATGCAGTATTTGTATTTTCTGATGGAGAACCCCCATTATGTCATGTTGCATCTCCAACTCCTGGACCTTTCTCCTGTCCACTCTTTCCTTTTCCATACAGTCTGCAGTAGTCAGTCTCCAGACCCTCAATTCATGGTCTGATGCAGCCTTGGCTTGCAGGATCTCACTGAACATGTAATCCTGCATCCTCTCTTCTCCTTATCTCGCTCAGGTGTTCTGTGGGTGTGGAGGGAGAACCCTGTAAGCCTGTAATGGCAGCAGCTAGAAATAAAACACAGCTACTGCCATTTTGATCACAACAAAAAGCAAAAGTTAAGATTTAGAACTGCCTTCCCTTGCTCCCCTGCAGTTTTAAACAAGACATGCCTAATGACACTTCTGCTTCGGAGTGCTTGTGCATGGCACCAGTCACTGTTCCAACCATGTAAGTATGTCCTGCAAGGGATGAGGAAATTGCTTGGTTGAATGAAACTGAGAATAGGACAATGGCACTGAATACTGGCACCACTTTCCACAAGCTGTAGTGTTTTGTTTTTTTTCTTTTAATCTGACAACACTCCTGATGGTAACAAAGACACAGAGAACACAGCTGCTGCAGGAGTGCTGAAGCTGCCGAGGCCCATATGCTATTAGCCTGTGTGCTGCAGTGGTGCCTGCTGAAGTTATCGGTAATTAGTATGGGAAAGTGTCCTGCCACGGAGGAAGAAATAAAGCTGCCGCCCTTGAAACCTTCAGAAGAGGATTGCAGGATATCACCATGGAAGTTTCATCAAGATCTCTCAGGAGGATTCAAGGGACATCCCTGTGTACATAAACTGCTCCACGTAGCTGCCTCTACCCCCACACAACTAACTTTACCTTTCTCTGTTGTACCAATACCTATTATAGTACAAGAAAGTTAATGAAAAGCCATAGCTGTGTCTTGCTAAGTTGTAATGGGAAATAAATTTACACACTTACCCAGTGTTTCTTCCTCTGCATCAGGCTTGTCTGTGCTTGACTGCTGGGACTGACTGAACTGTGGAGGAGTCTGAAACAGGTCCTGGTTCATGTCATAGCTGGGTTTTCCCCTCCCCCACTCGCATGTCCCACCTCCTCTTCATCCTTGCTGTTCACATCAGGGGCCTGTGACTCAGGCGTCTTAGAGGTATCCACAACCACATGCAGGCTTTCTGCCAGTATGGCATGTACACCTCTACCCTGATATAACGTGGTCCTTGGGAACCAAAAAATCTTACCATCTTATAGCTGAGACCGCATTATATCTAGGTAGGGAGAGGAACCGCTCCCCACCCTAGCTCACCCCTCCGCCACCTCCCACGAGCGCACCGCAGCTCCTCTTCTCCCCCCTCGCAGGCTTGCCATGCCAGTTGGAGCTGTGGCATGCTCGTGGGAGGAGGTGGAGTGGAGGTGAGCTGGGGCGGGGGGGCCACAGCAAGTAAAGGGGGGAGCGCAGAGGAACCACTTGTGGTAACATGAATTCAGATATAACGGGGTAAAGCAGCCCCGCTCCCCGGAGCGCTGCTTTACCGTGTTATATCCGAATTCGCGTTATATCAGACCGCATTATATCAGGGTAGAGGTGTAGTTCTTTGTAAAAATGGAAGGTCTGCAGCTTGGCACTTGATCAACTGTTGGCGTTACTGGCCTTCTGGAATGCCTGCCACAGTTGGTTTGCTTTCATATGGTACTGCCATGACGATTCCTGTCATATCCCTTCTCCTCCATCTCTTGGCTCATTGATGGCCACATTTCTATGGATATGTTTGTTCTGTAGATGTTGCATAACCTTTTCTGACAGGCCCAAGAGATCCAATATCTCCTGTCTACCCCAAGCTGCAGCGTATCTGGAGCGTGCAGCTGCCATGGTCAGCTGGGCAGTTGTGCACAACAATGAAGAATTGCTAGGTGTGCTCGCCAAGCTGAATAATCAAGAAAAGGCACTTCAAAAATTTGCAGAGCTTTAAAGGAGGAAGGCACCTTCTGGTCTCTGTGACCCCTGGGCAGTCAGGGTCACAATTGTGACCCAGAGCAGTCAGTGTGAGGCATTGTGGGACAACTTCTGGAGGACTGTTAGGCAGTGTGTTACCTCTGTCACCTCTACGTTTGCGCTTTATCAACCTCAATATATCGATCATGGCTCAATGCTGCTCAGAAGTTGGGTTACTTTGTCAGTATAATGGAGAGCTTACATTGATGGGGAAACAAATTTTAAGTGTAGACACATGTACAACTAGTCGACCTAAGGCAGCTCACTTGGATCTAATTTTATAGAGTAGACCTGGCCTGGGTAACTTTCTCCTTGTTGCTATATGCACTGGAAATAAGCTTCTGAAATCTTGTCACCAGTGTTGAAACATAGTGAATGTGCACATTTCTATTTGTTTATAAATACACATATACAATAAAGGTTTATAGCCATTCTTTTTAAGTGCACTGGAACTGTAAAAGTTCAGGTTTATTGGCCATGTCAAAACCTTTACCGATTCAGTGCACTTAAAAACAGAGTTTCTTGGTGTTAACTTTTATAAGAACGTTTATATGGTGGTACCCAAATCTTGTAAGTATCTCTTTATTAAAAAGAGGATTCTCCTTTTAACTTCTTAACATAACTACATTGAGAGCCATTAGTTGCACAGTACAATTGTGATGGGGCACTCTACTCGCTAGTGGATGACACCACCTCCTCCTGGCCATTCTGGGGATTAGTGTCACAAGGTCAACTCCCTTTCCTGTATTTATATTCAGTCTCTTTCTGTCTGCAGCCCCTCTCTTGGTCCATGAGTTACTACTGCCTCTTCGTGACTCGGCCCTACAGCCAGGTCACTATACATGTTATCCACTTCTGGGATACCAAAGTCTGCCTTCTCATCCCAGGCAGTCTTTCCTTTCACTGCCTCATAGTACCACTTCCTCGGTGGCTGGCAGGGGAAACCGGCCCCACTCTCTCTTCCAGCTGAGGGACCTTCTAATCACCAGCCAAAGTTTGTTCCCTTCTAGACCTTACTGCCTTTCCCTGAGCCCTTTCCTTACCATCTGGCAACCTTCCCATCTCTGGGGTTGCCAACTATGCTACTCTCTCCCAGGGAGCAACTGCAGGCTACTTGTCTTAGCAGCCCCAAACACTCCTCCCCTCTCCCAGGGAGTCACTGCAGCCCCTCTGTATCCGCTCAGTGGCTTTATAGAAGCCCTGCCTGTTCCTATACAGGTGAGCTTCCTCGAATTAGGGCTTTCCTCTCAGTCTTAATTTTCCCAGCTTGCAGCCCAATAGGTAAATTGGCCCATCTGAACACCCCATCACAACAATATTTATAAAATTAATTTAAAAGTGTGTGTGTGTGTGTGTGTATTATATATACTGAAACCAAATGACTCTTAACTATAATAGAAATTGGCACTTAAATCTTATTGATGTATAACATTGTAATAGAATTTTCATTTGGTTTTTTTTCTTGAGAAAACTCAGGATCTTGGATACCCACTGAGTTTTTCCAACATACAACTTATATTAATAAAATGGAAAAACTTCACTAAAGAGTTAAGATGGTTACTGTTTCAGTGGAGTCTAACATTGGTTTTTGTCTGTACAAATCTATGAAATGCCATAAAACAAGCTGTGTTCTGGCAGCAAATGAGCCAAAGTGGGATGTACATTAGTAGACTGTTGGTGCATGCTGTGAAGCTTGAGGTAAAAAGTCTACTAATGCACATCCTATTGTGGCTCATTGCTATGCTAATTTAGAATACCAAATTAAATCAGAAAAGGGGAAACTTGCCATTCTGTGTTGTACTAGTATTTATTAATTGAGCTAACTCTTCCCAATTCTGAGTATAGATGATAGTAAATGGTGTATAAAGTCATATTGTTAATTTTACAAACAATACTTTTTACAAATTTATAATTAAACCTAAATGACCGTTTTCAAATAAAGTATATTAATTACATGATGATACTACTTTATTTGCTTGGTACATCATTAAATAGTACGTCTCACAGGCACTTGTCCAAATTGAGGTCCTACTGTAGTAACAACTACTAATATAAATTATGTTGTGGAAATGTCCTCTGGTTAAACATCTCTGGAAAGAAGTTGACCCTAGAATTAAGGGGATTTTTGGAACCTTCAAATATCAGTCAAGAACTACATATTAGGATATTTACCTGTGAATTTGGGCTTCTCTCAGAAACTACGAACCCCACGTACTGAGTTGGAAAAGTAAATCGGTGCACAGAACAATGATATTCTGATCTAGCAGACAAAGAAAGGGTCACTTTCTGTCACAGGGATCAACTACACAAGTTTGAAGAAATCTTGGTTCCATTTTTTTTAGAAATAAGTCCTTTAGGGTACAGGCTTTCTTTTCTAGAAAGATGCGAATAAATATGTTGAAAGAACCTAAATAATTCCTCTGAAATTTTAGTGCTTGACTTAATTTCTTTTGATCACTTAAATTTACAAGTAGCTTTGTTTTAACACTTGAATCTTTGTCATCATAGACCTGAACATCTGTCTCAGTAGTTCTAGTATAATATATCACTAGAATATTGTGGCCACAGAAACAAATGAGTAAACAAAACTTTAAAACTCTGGAGTGCCTCAGTTATTTGGTGAACTGGGAAGGAGCGAGATTTCCCTTCATAACTTGAACATTTTGGAAAATTGGATTGTTGAACTCTGGAGAAGAGAAAAATCTCTCCTGCATGTAATTTAATTTTTTGTGAAACATTACATCTGGGTTAAAATTTAACTTGCTAAATTTTAGCAGATGTCATCTTCTATAAATTCTACAACAAAATATTTTGCTATTTACAGTTACCCCCCCCCCTTTTTTTTCCCCAGTCCTTTCTTTGGTGAAGAGTTTTACTTTGAGATTCCAAGAACATTCCAGTGTTTGTCCTTCTATATTTATGATAAGAGCGTTTTACAAAGAGTCCTACGTATAGGTAAGAACTAGTATATTCTGAAAATAACCTTTACTGTTGAAATTATATAAAATATGTTGATAGTCTAAAGCAGGGGTGAGCAAGTTACAGCCCACAGGCCAGATCCAGTCTGCCATCCGTTTTAATCTGGCCTTCAAGCTTCCGCTGGGGAGCAGAGTCTGGGGCTTCCCCCGCTCCGGTGCTCCAGCTGGGCAGCGGGGTCAGGGGCCACTCCCGAAAGCAGTGGCATGGCCCCTGTCTGGCTCCTACATGTGGGGGCAGCCAGGGGGCTCCGCTCTGCACGCTGCCCCCACCCCAAGCACCGCCCTGCAGCTCCCTGGGCCGGGAACTGCAGCCAATGGGAGCTGCAGTGGCAGTGTCTGCAGACGGGGCAGCATGTAGAGCTGCCTGGTCATGCTTCTGTGTAGGAGCTGGAGCAGGGATATGCCATTGCTTCCTGGAGCCGTTTGACGTCAGCACTGCCCTGAGTCTGCACCCCTGATCCCCCTCCTACCCTCTGAACCCCTCGATCTAAGCCTGGTGTACCCTCTTGCACCCTTTCTCTCACCCCAACTCCTCGGTCCTAGCCCGGAGCACCCTCCTACACCCCAAACTCCACATCACCAGTCCCGCCCCAGCCCTGATCCCCCTCCTGCCCTCCAAACCCCTCTATTCCAGCCCTGAGCTCCCTCCCTCCCTCATAACTCCTCATTTCTGGCCTCAGCCAGAGCCCTCATCCCCTCCTGCACCCCAACCCCAATTTTGTGAGCATTCATGGCCTGCCATACAATTTCTATTCCCAGATGTGGCCCTTGGGCCAAATAGTTTGTCCACCCCGGTCTAAAGGTTTTGGGTTTTTTTGTACAGACAGTTTTAGCTCAGCACACAGTTTAAAGTAATTAAAATGCAGTACTGTTCTAAATTGGGTACAGGAGTCTGCTTAATTTTGTCCTATTCTAACTTGGTCCTTTTGGAGGGTGATAGAACAACTTGATATAATTACTCGCCATATTCAGTGCATTTCAGAAAAATATATAATTTACCCTTTGGTTTCTACAACTCTATGCCAACAAAATATGTGGATCATTGCTTGTATTTTGGAGCTATATAGTGGAAGTAATTAACCCCCCCCCCCCCCCCCCAATTTTCTGAAGACCTCCTAAGACATTTAGTTTTGTCATGAAATGGCTAAAAGGTACAAAATGGTACTGCAAAATGTTTTACGTGAGTAGGCTTACCTGATAAAATGGAAGGAAATGTACGTTTTCACTGTATCATTGCCCTTTTGCCGCTGCTTTTATGAAGACTCTTTGGATAAATAGTTCCTTTAAAAACTCTTGTTAACTGTTCAGTGGAAATAGTTACTTCACATTACTTGAACTGAGGAGGGAAATACTCTGTGCAAGCATGCTAGATAATTTGGTATAATCGCTTTTCAAATAGCAATCAGTGCAAAAGCTATCTACCTTTCAATTTTCTATTTTTTAAACATTCTTCGGCACCTTTATTCTCTTAAACATTAATTTTGTTTAGCATTTAAAGGGACATATTAACTTGTTTTCAGGCAGAAGTTTAATTTTACCTAGTAATATTACTTGTCACATCCAAGGTACTGAGTATAATTAAAGAGATTTTTCTCCAGTTGGTTTACTGTTTGTATAGTCCTTTTTCACTGTTTTCTCTTGGTGAGTAGTTTCCCTTATTTGTTTGGGTCTTTCATACAGCATCAAAGGAGAAAAATAATTTTAAAAATTATAGTATATTTTCCACTTTTTATGTTTTACAATGTTAAACAACTTGAATCTTTAAAAAAAGACTAAATTTTATATTGAAGTTGTCTCTTATTAAAAGCAATATCTAATGCTTCCATGGGAAAGTCAGTTTCTTACATT
The DNA here is from genome assembly GCF_015237465.2 of Chelonia mydas. Taxonomy (NCBI): domain Eukaryota; kingdom Metazoa; phylum Chordata; order Testudines; family Cheloniidae; genus Chelonia; species Chelonia mydas. The sequence goes on along the minus strand of NC_057855.1, from coordinate 32,487,290 downwards.
ATCACACTCTTTTTCTGTAGGAAAGGTAGCAATCAAAAAAGAGGACTTATGCAAATATACCAGCAAAGAGACATGGTTTTTGCTTCAGCCTGTTGATTCTAATTCAGAGGTCCAGGTAACTATTAATGCTTAAAATAAAGAAAAAATGTTACATATATGGTAAAAGTTCTAGTTGCAGTAAGATAACTATTTTTAGGAGTTACAGAAAACTTTGCCAGATGGATGGGGAGCACCTGGGTAATTTCTGTAACTTTTTAAATGCCTGCTTCATTTCTAATAGTAATAGCCATGCATTTCTAAAATGGCTATGTTGTATTGTTTCTCGTGACAGCTTTTCAAGAAGTAGCGTTATTGAGAGAGCAATGTTGGATGGAAATTATAGTAACTGTGTGTGTGTGTGTGTCTTTACTTTACAAATATATATTGACTTGAAAACCTTGTGCAAGAGACATGTGCCTGCAGAGAGGAGGAGTGAAGAACGGGGAAACATACAAACTTGTTTTGTTTTTTCCATTTAAGTATCTTGGTAGTATAGCACAGTGTTCAATATATGTAATTTGAAATGGTGTTTGAAGGACCTCAGGGTTGGAGTATTCTGGGGTGCCCTTCCTGGGGAGTTTTAAAATACCTGACACTGGGTACATTCCAAAAATAATAATTTTTCTCTTCTTGAGCCTCTGAGTTTAGTTCTGCTGGCAGTGTTGTCTTAGCAGCACCTAGAGTTGAGTTGGATTCTACTGTAAGCAGGGAAAGTGCATTAGTCCTCCTTTCAATTTGATGGAGAAAATTCAACAGGAGGCTCTTGAGAACCTCCTTTAGAAAGTTGCTGCTGTGATAACCATACATCTTAAACTTAGTACAGTTTTCTCAAACTTATATAAGGGCAGGACCCACAACCCTTCAGATTGAAACTTTCTGTAAAAGGGGGATCTATGGGTGAGATTTTCAAATAGGGTAGACATGTTAATGCCCAGAATTATCCACTTGTGCATTGTAATCATACACATGTAGAATTACATTACCTGGGCAGGCAGGTAGGCACAGAATTGTGTGCCCAAACTTGTTGGAAAATCTGTCTTTGTGCAAAGCAACATCTGAATTAATATCATATACTAGTAGAACAAATCAGAACAGGCTTAATTTAGTATCTCATTCTTCCCTCCAATACCATATGAGTGCTAATCAACCATACCCTTCTCCCAGAAAGCCATTCAGAATGCAGAAATGTCATTCCTTCTTTGGTCTAAGTGGGTATCACACTTGATTCTTATTTGCAAAGAAACATGTGGAACAGTAGCTCGCTTTTCGCTGTATACTCTACATGTATTAGGCAAATATGAAGCTGTTCATAAACAACTTTAGTGTATAGTGTTCTAGATACAGAAAAATATCAAACTTGGCTCTCTCAAATAACAATGCAGGAAATGTTCATTTCTTCCAAAACCGGCTTGTAAATGCCACTTTTTCTATACAGTCCACTCTTCAGACTATGCACTTAGCCATCTGTTCTCCTGCTGCTTTCCACCTGACTCCTCCCAATCCCTAATTATGGGTGCAACTGGATGATGTGGCACTGAAGGAGCATATATGTTCCTTTGGTGTATTCAGGATACACTTTTTTGCTCTTTGGGCTTTTTTTTTCTCTTTTACCTTTTATTAATTTAGTGAAGCTGTGCTTACCATATGCCTGATGAATGACCTAAATTTTCATACAGAGGCAAAATGTTGGCCATTGCTGATATAACATTAACACTTAATTAGGAAATGTCAGCAATAGAGATGCTAATTCTGATTAACTATAGAGCTGTTCTGTGTTCTGGTATACAATTTGCAGATGCAGCAAAACTAGATGGAGTCATGAAGTACTTTATTTTTTTTCTTACTAACAAGCTTATCTAGATTTCTTTTGCATTATACTACCAGCAGTGCATTTTACCATTTCTGAGGGGAGTGCATTGTTTGCCACATGGTTTTTAGATAAGTGAAAATAACCATGCAAAACCCCACAGTATTTCAACAAATTTTGACAATTTCTAGAAGCACAAGAGGTTGGATTTATCCAAGGAGCCGAGACTAAGGGCCTGTCTACACTTACTCCAGAACAATCGATCCAGCAGGGGTCGATTATTGCATCTAGTTAAGACGCAATAAATCGACCACCGAGCACTCTCCTGTCGACTCCGGTAGTCCACCAGAGCGAGAGGCACTGGCAGAGTCAATGGGCGAGTGTCAGCAGTCAATTTACCGCGGTGTCTTCACCACAATAAGTAGATCTAAGTATGTTGACTTCAGCTATGTTATTCATGGTGTAGACCAGGCCTTGGGTCCACTAGACAATCTAGGTCCCTGGTGTCATCCACCAATAAGCATTCAGAAGGACTGGGGAAAGGGTCTTCTGGCATGAGAAGCTCCCTGCTTCCAGCCTCTTCATATCAGGGGTCCTTGGCTCCAGCTCTAGAACCCGTACCATCTGGATTGACCCCTGCCATGGTGCCAACTACTTCTGGGCAACAAGATCAGCAACAGGAGTCTGTTGGTACGATGTCAGAGGCATGTGCAACAACATTAGACCTATTCAGCCTTTGATGCGGGAGTTCCCAATGGTATAGGAGAAAGCTCGCCTGGTACCAATGAGTGCACAGACACTGGCTATGGGCTTACTTGAGTCTAGTGGTTTGGTACTGTAGGGTGATAAAGCATCAGACCATCTGGTGTTTTCTCTACTGTTGCAGTCTAGGGTAAATCTACCTTGATATCCCCTGATACAGCACCTCTGTGGACAGGGACTCAGGGTCTTTCTCTGAGGTAGGCTGGTTCTCTGGTTCTGAATCGAAGTTTTTCACTAAGCCGGTTATGGTTTCCTTAACTATCTTGTTCTGTAAGCCACTCACTATGGTTTTAAAAACAAAAAAGTCACATAAGTTCTGTAGTCCCTTGTATCAGTAATCAGGGGCTATATAATGAAGTTTTCTGCAGCTAGCTTTAAGCTAACAATGTTATGGTAATGCTATTAATCAGGGTGGATTTGATTTAAATCAAATTGATTTAAATCATGATTTAAATTCCTACTTAAGAAGACTCAATTTAATCATGGTTTTCTACATAAAAGTGCATTCTTATTGGTTGTTACAACCTTTTAATACATATTTTTCACAACTCAGATGTAGGTTTCATTTTTAGAAGGTACACACTATATACATTTTTAAACAGTGATTTATTATGAAAACTTTTCAGATTAGTTTTCCAGCTATATCAGAAAACGAATGATTGTTTGGTTATTTCATTTATCAAAGATAATTGAAGCAGATATTTATGAAGTCATTGGGAGGTGAACTGTCTCCAGTTCAACAGGTTAATCATTAATAATTGGAGGATTTTCTTGCCATGCTGTATTAGGAAGAGAACATCACCAGACATTTAAATTGTTTTATTTAACCAAAACAACAACATTAAGTATTCTGGATTTTTTTTTTTCTTCAACAGAAAACCTATAATATTTTAACCAAACAAGCCTATGTCCCTCACTTCTCACATTTATCTCCAGACTTCTCCCTGTCCAGATCTATTCCGCCCCCAACAAACTTCTATTCATTGAACTTTTTGAAACTTTCTACTTTTAGAGAGAGTAAGGGATTGACCGTATATACAAATTTGCAGAGGGACAATAGAGTTGAGGTCTGTTGTTTCTCATCTCTATATATTTATTTTAAAACGTTTTTGCTGTTAACAAGCATGTTACCTCTGGATACACAAATCCAGTTTGAGAACTGCAAAACTAAGCATCTCTGATAGTATCATCTAGACGGAGCACTGGGTCATTGGGTAGATAGAAAGATTAACCTAAATCTATACTGAAGCCCCGTGAGATTGGGTCCCTAAACCATGAGCTATTGCAACTCATTTACAAAACTTTTTTTAAACATTGTATGAATACATTGTCTCATACTATAGAATTAGAATGTATAATCCGTATTCCATAATGAGATATCTAAGACAATGTATCTTAATTAAAACTATCTTTAGATAGATTTTATTAAAAAAATGCTTTTTGAGGAAAAAAGCTGATTTAAATAAACATTTTTTTAAAAAAAAACATTTTTATCCACCCTGCTACTGATAGCTCTTCATTTGGTATTCAAGAGCTCTTTCTAAGATTACTGGCATCATCTTAAATATCCCATTGTTTTACCCTGTAAATCTATTTTTTATGACATCATTTCTGTGCTTACACAAGGCTTGACAAATATTTTCTTAATGTACTTGTCATTCAGTGCATGTAGTAACAGTTTACGAAATACTTGGCAGGGATCCCAAAATAGTTACTGTTGAAACTTCCTTATGAAAGAAACTTCTAAGTCTCCAACTCTCTTCTGCTCCTCCCATGTGTCCAGTGATGTACACAGAGGAAAACGGCCTTTGCCCCAAAGGAATTAGAACATTTTTCTGACGTATACATGTTTTGATGTAAGCGTGCAAGAGCTCAGCTAAGGGTTTTATTGTCTTTATGGGGCAGCAACAGTAGCAGTGTTTTATAGGTCAAGTTGTAGCTTGTTCCAGTTAGTAAAAATCAGTCTTGTATCTTCCCACCCACTCCCCAAATTCTTCAGAGCAGTGTGTTCTTTATGAATCTAATCTTATGGTGTCTCACCATAGAATCTTTTAGCTAACTTTTAGGTAATCTAAACTTGTACATATTTAATCACCATAAGTCTTTAGATAAACCTGTGTTAATGGACTATGTTAAAAGAACCAGTTATTGACTCATTAATTTCAACATAAAAATTTGAGAACTGTTTATATTCTGCTTTGCCAAGTTTGAGCTCTAACTTTTTTTATTCTTTTAAATAACTCATTGAGAAGTTTGTGTGCTTTCAAAAGTGGAGCGATCACTAGGCCTGTCAGCATTGTTTAGCTGCGCTGGTGCAAACCCTAGTGTATATGTGGTGTGCTGGTATAAACTGTGACTTGAACCAGTGCAGCGGACAGGTTTTCTACGTACAAGAGTAGAAAGGAGATCAGTTGTGCCTCACTCAAAAGCGTGAATTGGAGGAGAATTAACAGTTGGATAAGTGACTAGCATGTAGTGGGTGGTGGATTCATTTTTATGTAAACTGGAATATAATATAAAGGGAAGGGAATATATGACTTGCACTGTGAATGTTGAAGATGCATGATGCACAACTAGACCTGGAAAAGTCTAGGAGATGATGAAACTTCCTCAAGTGAAGTATCAAATGTTTCAGGACTTTCAGTAGAATGGACTCATTGATGGGGAGCAGCTGGGTCTTCCTCTGGATGGCAGGATAGTAACAACCACTCCCACCCCAAACTGGGAAACTGAACTGCTGGGAAAGATCCCGTAAAAGGCCCTGCCGGGGACAAGCTGGTTTGGGGGGGGAGGGAAGTAACAAGGACCAGATGCTTACTTCTCAGCACGGGGAAAGAAAAGTGGTGCCCCTGCCTTAAAGAGGGATAGGATGCTTCCTTTCTCTGTAGTTGGAAAGGGAGGAGGAGTGATGTGATGTGTAGCTGATTTGACGATTCGTCAGATGCTCAACATGGTGTCACAAAATTTTCATAAAGGTAACTATCATTTGCCACCACTGTTTATCATGCTGACCAATATTTTCTCCATTTCCTCTCCGTGTGTGCATGTATTGCATCCGCTTATCTGTTATAGGTAGAACAGGTAGTGCTGGTTATAATTAAGGTTGCCCAACACTTTCCATTATAAGACTCTGTTTTCAGTTTCCTTTAGTTGTTAGGATTCAAACTTATAGACTGAATTATTTTTTCAAAGTTTCGGCTAAAATGGTTCAGCTGTTTCCAGTAATGAGACTGGGGGGAAATGCTTATTTTGTCCATGTTTTTAAAAACAAACAAACAAACAAAAAAAAAACCATGCTTGCAAGAGTTTCCTCAAAGCTCTAGCACCTCCATGCTTTGTATTGGGGATTTGAAATGGCAGGAGTGCGGCCCTAGCAACAGGGAAGTGCCTTTTGCCACCGCTGTAAAAAAATCAGCCCTCATTTGGCCAAGTTTTGAGCCTCTGGAAATAACAGTTCACACTTGCCAAGTAGAAACTTGTTAGAGCTAAATTCTCCAAAGATCTCTCAACGTGCCCCTTCCATGGGTTGCAAGGGGTGAAACAGGACTTCCCTGTTTGTCCAAACCAATTGTCCAAACCAATTCAGCTACTTGGTACGGTATGGGGTAGTAGGTGCTGGTTCGATTGTTTACAACGATTAAGTCCACTGATCTATTGATGCACCATAGTCCAGGTGGCAGTGTATAGAAGTTCATAATTTGGTCATACACTGGAAGGATTTTGCCTCCTAGTGTGTTACTGCAGGATTGCATACATTCCCAACAGAATACACCGTACCCCATATACATTACCCCTAAATGCCCCTCCCCCCCCCCCCCCCCCCCGGAATAGGCCATTGATCCTGCTCCTCCATAGTCATAGAGGGGCACATCCATATTCCTCCTCTGGATATACAACTGCTTAATGTGATAACAAGTCCAATTTACTCCATTCCACCCCCCGACCTATTTCCTAGTGGCTCCCACCACGCTCCCCCTTCCCTACTTACTCCCATGGGTTCAAGGGAACCACCTTATTTGCATTTCCTTCCCATGGTATCGTAGTAACAATTACACAAAAATGGTCCCCACAGGTCGGGGATGTTATTTTCCAGGTAGATGGGTATGTTTTTGCAATTGTGGATAAATATGGGCTAGCCTCCCGATTTAATACTGAAGGTCATTGTTCTGACCAGGCATCTCTCATAATATCCATTAACATTATTAACTGAGCATTTTGAATACTTACACACACTTCTCCCCATGTTAGTCTTCTGAAGCCATCCCCTACCCATGTCACCAGGTGCCCTGCCCAATGAGTTAACTGCAAGTTTACCTCTACTGCTGTCCTCCACCCTGTGGCAACTGCTAATAGTTGCTGTGCCATTCATTTGTTGTTGAAATTTCACATTTTGGCTTACTAATTGTTTGGTTACCCACTCGTCCCCCAGATTCCATGTACCCAGCATAGTGTTCCCCGCTTCCCACAATTCCCTTTTCCGACGATTCCAGGTGTGTCCCCTCACCCATCCATTGAATTGCTGTTTCAATCCTTTTATATACATACTACAATTAGGATGAATTTGGTCCACCCACCATTCCTTGGGGCATACCACCCATGTAATAAAGTGAAAGGACACGTTAAAAAGTGCTGGCTGCACCTGCTCCCATACATTTGCTCATCGGGGAATATTCTCGGCTCCAGGCTGTGGCCACTTTAAATTTGGATTCTTCCAACTTGGCATCCATATCACCTGTAGGGTTACAGTCTGTAAAATGGTTAACTCACCATACACCCAGCGTCCCAAAGGGGATTTTACACCTAATGGAATATGTACATAACAATCACACCTTCGGGGATTATCTTCCATGGAAGTACCATTGTGGTTACATATGGTAACATTACACCCTAAATGTGGGGCCCTGTTTTCCCAAGAGGGTTCATTTGCTGCAGGAGACCAGAGGATTATATTCTTTGGACCCTCTGTAACAAACCACATAACTGGGTAACTGTGTTTTCCATTATCGTTAATCATGGCAGCACTCAGGGAGTACCATGCGATATTTCCTGATAAATTTGATATTCTCCACCTGGTTGGGATTCCCCCGTCTAATCCATAAATCATATACCGACACTGCCAAATTCCTGTTGGAGTATTAGTGGTACATCTTTCTATGGGGAGATTCTCATAGTCTTCATTAGCTTTATTACCACAGGTTGCATGTGTAGCCGTCCATGTGTTTCCTCCTTTTGACACTTCACATCGTGGGATCTGAATAGAATTTGTAAATGTGACAATTGTGATTAGCACTAGTAATTGTTCCATCCAGGGCCAGGGAATTTTCATCCTTTTCTCCTTTTTGAATTAACCTGTAATACACACACAACAAAATTTACACATCCCCTTTCCCAGTCCCCTGTTTGTACCTTTTTATTTGCGTGCAGTGAAGCCACTCCCATTCTCTGTACCCAGTAATAGCAGACTGGGCCCTAATTGGTCAAGGACAAGATAGGGTCCCTTCCATTTAGGAGCTGGGAATGGATGGTGTTGACCTGGAATCTTGTACATCACTAGATCTCCCACCATGGGTAGATTACGCTCCCCAGGCAGGTCATAGCATGCTTTGACTCTTACTGCTCCTTGCTCGTCTCACCAGGCCACTGCCTGCTGTATGTGCTTTACATGTTCGATTAGAGTTAAAATCCATTCTTGTGTTAAGCCGTGTGTAGTGACTTCCCCAGGTACTGGAGTAAGTAGATTTTCCCACCGTTCCATGGGCCTTCCCATGATTCTCGGGCCCTTATTCTCATTAAGACAAAGGGCAGTAACTGTGACCAGTTTTTTCCTTCCCTTTTCCACTCCCTTTCTTAGCTCACTTTTAATGGTGCGGTTCATGCTTTCCACCTGCGCCGCAGCCTGTGGGTGATAAGCAATATGGAACAACTGTGTGATTCCAGTGAGGGCCGATAGCTCCCCTAACAGATCTGACCGAAAAGCAGCTCCTTGGTCTGAGTCAATCACCTTTGGGATCCCCCAGCGAGTGAATACCTCATTTACCAGTATTTCAGCAGTTACCTGGGCAGTCTGATACTTTGTGGGGAAAGCTTCCCCCCACCTGCTGAAAGCATCCGCTACCACCAACATGAATCGGTTTTTCCTATGATCTGGTGGTAGGGGTCCTGTGTAGTCAATTTGTGTTCTTTCCCATGGTCCCCTTGGAGCTTGTCTCATTAATTCTCCCCTTAGCACCTTGAGGTGGGCTGTGCCTGGCACAGTCCAAACAATGTTCCAGATGTGATTTTAAAACAGCTGCCATTCCTGGCCACCAGTACAACCTTTTTAAAATTCCCAGTGCCTCGTCAAACACGGGGTGTCCCCCTGCCAAACTTACGTGCACCCAGCTTAAGAAAACCATCCGACTTCCCTGAGGGCACAACATTACTGGTCCCTCAGTTGTTAAGACTCACCAAATCCCTTCCATTAGTTCCACCTTGGGCACATGCTTGTCCCCAAGTTTCATGATGCCTTCCAGTCCTGGGTCAGATTCTTGCAACTCTCGAATTCGCCCTCCCCGATCTGTATCCACCCCGCTTCTTGTTAACACTGCTACAGGCACACTCTCTTCTGGCTCCCAGAGCCATGGAGGTGTCTCTGTTGCAGCCCACTTGGCCTCTGCATCGGCCAGATTATTTCCTTTGCTTAGGGATCCTGTTTTCTTGTATGTCTTTACCTTTACCACATTGATCCATGTAAAACAGTGACTGAGCTCCTCCACTCGCTTCCATCAGGTAGCATGCTTGATTGTGGAGCCGTCTGTTGCCCTGAAATGATTATCTGCCCACCACCTCAGCATTAATGTGGCACCACGAAATACATAATCTGAATCTACCACCACCCAACCTTCTGGCTCAAATTTGGGATCCACTTCATTTAAAGCTGTTTGCAAGGCTGCCAGTTCTGCCTCCTGAGCTGACCTTGCTTCTAGTGGGAAACCAATGGTGCTGACTGTCTCATTGCCTCTGATTCCCACAACAGCTAAGCCTGCAGTTTTCCGTCCCCCTTGATACCTACAACTTCCATCCAAAAACCATACCAGTGTCCCCTCCTTTACCTGATTGGGGTTAGCTGCCCGAAACACCTGATGTTGGGTTTTACCTGGGCTGGCTTCACATTGGTGTGGGGTGCCAGCCAGATGTAATCCAGCTACCCAGACTATGGGTTCCTTTAACACTTCTGCTTTAATGTTTTCTGCCTGTAGAACCAGCAACCATTCGGCAATACGCTGCCCACTCACTTGTCCCTGTAAGATAGTGTGCATGTTTAACAGCCGCAGGGGGTCATGATGAGATCGGACTATTACTTTCTGCATTCCCGTAAGGTATTTAAATTTCCCTACCCCCCAGTAGGAGCACAACAGCACCTTTTCACACCATCCATGCTTCAATTCCACAGCACTCAAAAGTCGAGAGGCAAAGCCACAGGTCGGTCCTTTGCTCCATACTCCTGTGTTAATGCACAACCAGTGGTAGTGTCCGATACCAAAGGATACAGATAAAAGCATTTCTCCCCGTCCGGGGAGGCCAGCACTGGAGCACTGGCCAGGTTTTCCTTTAGCACTTTCACTGCCTCAGTACACTCTTCTGACCATTCCCAAGTTGAGGCTTGGGTTAGGTCAAATAGAGGCTGGGCTATTTCTGCATAATTGGCCACAAAATCCAGTTAGACCCAGAAAACTTTGCAAGCTTTTAACATCCGTAGGCAGTGGCAGGGACTGGATCAGTTGCACCCATCCCTTATCAATTTCCCTTCCCATCTGAGACACTTCCACTCCTAAGTAGGTCACTCTTGTCTGTCCCATCTGAGCCTTTTTCCCATTAACCTTCAATGCTGCTCTTGCCAAAGCTTGCAGGACCTGCTCGGTTAGTTCCCTGTCTTCTTCCTCTGTCCTTGACATTAGCAACAGGTTGTCTATATATTGTATGCACCTTGCTGAATCCACCCCCTCCAGAGCTTGTCTCATGTATCGGTGAAAAATTTCAGGGGAGTCCCTATATGCCTGGGGTAGGACTGTCCAGCAGAAGTGTCTGCCCTCCCAAGTGAATGCAGTTTTATACTGACACGAGGTAGCTAGTGGCAGAGACCAAAACCCATTAGCTATGTCCAAAACAGTGAAAATTTGGAATTGGGGTCCAATAGGGGCCAACATTTCAGGGTACGCTGCCACCACTGAGGATGGTGTATTGGCCAGAGCATTTAGTGCCCTGTAATCCCCAGTGAGGGGCCAGGTACCATTTGGCTTTCTCACTGGCCACACAGCAGCATTACAAGGGGATGAAACTGCCCTAATCAGTCCCCTCTGTTCCAGTTCCCCAATAGTTCCCTCCACCTCTGCCAATGCCTCCCGAGGAATAGGATACTGTTTCTGTGGGGGAGGGTCCCCTCCCTCCATCAGTACCTCCATGCTGCCCCTACCACAATCCAGGTTATCCTTAGCCCATACCTGGATGTGTTCCCACCCAGCCAGGGGTGGTGGGAGGGCATGTGCTGCTTTAATGGTCATAGTGGCTACCCTATAGGAATGGTATAGCCCTGATCGTCCTGTATTTGCTCCAGTAAACACACCCAATTGGCTAAATCCAGTACAAGTCCCAGTTTGTGTAAATCTCCTGCCCCCAACAGATGAAGCATATCACTGCAACCCCACATAATCTCCCCTTCCCCCCAGATTCCTTGATTTGTCCCCACCTCAGGGTTAATTGTGTCTCCTCTCCCGTTGCCCCTACAATTGTCACAGTCCCTTCTGAGGGTCTCCCCTGCCCCCATGTGGTTAAACTGATGGCTACTCCAGTGTCTATCAAAAAATCCCTCATGGGACTTGCTTCGATCGCCCCCTGGAGCGTGGGACGACCAGATACATCCCGTCCTAAACTGAGAACATGGACAGGACGCCTCCCAGGGCACCCCTAAGTTGCAGCACCCACCTCTGTCCCTCCCACTGGTTCACAGGGGGACCGGGGATCCTGGCACCAAACACATTCCTGTCTCCACGCAAAATTGTGTGTCTGGCATTTCAGGCAGTCCCAGTCCCTTGGCCTCCGGGGACACTTTCCCCCTGATCTGGTAAGATCCTGGGTAGTCAGTTTAGCCTGCAGTCTCTGGATCTGGTGCTCTATAGCTCTTCCCCCTGACGCATCTGCCTCCACACACCTGCCTGTTCCAGAAACTAGGGTAGCTGATTGGGAGCAAGTTCAGGATGCTGCAACCTTAAATGCCCCACGAACTGCGGATTGCTGAGCTCCAACCATTTCTCCAGCAATTCCACACCCCTACCCTGCTCCACACCCCCACCAGGTCCCGGTGCCCCTGCCTGGGGCATCACCCATGGACCGTCCAGGGGATCCACCGAGCACCGTGCCCATGCCTGTATGCGATTAAGTGTATCCTGCCCTGTTTCCCCAAGGATTCGTTTCATCTTATTCATCCCCGCAGTACGAGAGTACACCCCAAACAACTGTTTTGCCACCTGTCCGGGGATTAGAAATGGGTGTGCCACTCCTGCCACATTGATTCCCAAGGTACCTCGTCCCAAAAGACTACGCCATAAGGTCACCTGGTCCTCACGAGTTAGACCCTCCATCTCCCTGCCCACCTCCACTAGCCTCAGCACAAACTGATCCCAATCATTCCGGGGTACCTTTCCCAAACGGCCCAGTACTGCCTCTCGGTCCTTCAGGGACAAGGGGCAGATTTCTGCCTGTTCTACTACTTGTGGGGCATGGTCCCCCCACCCCGCAACCGGGGCCACTATTCCTGCCTCCTCCCGGGTAGCCTCTCTCGCAGGGGCTGTAACGGTGGATCGCCAGCTTACAACATCCACTGGCGGTGGGTACAGTATTTTTTCAGGGTAGGGTGGTGGAGGTGTCTCCTTCAGTTCCATTAGTGGGGCGGATGGTTTGTGGTCCCCAAGTCCATTGCCCCCATGTTTACAATGATACAGTTCCTCCTCTGAGTCTCCTACTCTCCCCAGCAGTTCGTCCCTCTTTCTCCGGATTGCGTCAAAAGACTCCTGTCCGTGCAGCATCCCGCACCTTCAAATCCGCTACCTCTACTGCTAACACAGATTTCTGTTAAAATCTGTTGCTGATTCACAATCCCCTCCAAATCCTTAATGTGCTGGAGGAGATCAGCTTCCCTTTTTACCCAGTATGCCATCCCAGCACACAAACCTTGTAATACCATTCCCTTTTTCCTACACTCCTTTCCCTTGGGGTCTCCCAAAACCTCTCCCATCTCCTTGTCAATCTCATCCCAGGTGAACCCCTGCACTGTGATGGGCCCTGATTCTTCCTTATTCATTTGTTCAAAAAATCCATTATCCCAGCTTGCCAGAACCCGCGACTACTATCACGAGAGTTCGCCATACCCCCTCCAAGCAGCTGCGCGGACTGTTGGGGAGGGGGACTTACAGGTGCCACTCACCTATCCAATGCGATGTACCCAAGTCCCGGCACCAAGATGTTAGAGAGCTTATTCCTTCACTCTCCCACTTCCCTGGTCCTTCTCGCATGAACAGAGAGCAACAATACCTGAAGTCCAAAGGTGCAAACAGTTCGATGTTTATTGGGGTGAACTTGCAGCAAGCTTAAATCCAAGTTCCTTTTTCCTTATTTTCGAATCCCAACTTACTTCCTGTTTGCCCCTAATTTATATAGTAGTAATCTTAGCTATACCTTAACCAATCATTCTACTGAAATTTAACTAACTAATCCTAACATAGTAACATGATTAGCTAACCAATTATATCCCAGAACCTTAATTAGTTTACACCCAGCAAAATTAATTATACAGCAGACAGAAACAATCACAGAACCAGACAGAGACCATGGCAATAAACAATAGCAAAGTGGGAACTATAATGACAAAACTATAAAGACAGAAGTGAGGATTTCACAACTACATCTGTAAAGACATAAGGGTTTCCCAGCTGTGTCTATTGGTAAGTGAGTTCTTACAAGACAGAAAACTATCAACCTAAATTTCCTTTTACATCTTCTAGGTTCTTCCCTTTCTCTGGAGGTGATAGATCAGATCACCTTCCTAACAGCCCCATATTGATTAGTTTGGAATGTGTGGATGTGACCGTTAGCTTCCCAGCTTATGGTTGCCTCTGCTGCTTAGCCAAAGGCATTGGCCTAAGAACAGGGCCTCAGACTGTCACAGTGAGAGAAGGCCCTTACACAGATTCTTTCTTGTATACCTCTATTACTAGCTAAATGATAAACATATACCTACGTTCTTAGAGTATAGGCCTTTACAGACAGGCCTGAATATCTATATCCTAACAACCACTTCTACAAATCAGACTCTAGCATCTAAAGTGGGTTACCCAGAAAATGAAGGACATGCAGTTAGTCATCACCTGTGAAAATTTTTGTTTACATGACTTGCCTAGCATCACAAAGGAATTGTGTAGTACAGGCAGGGACACAATCCAGCTCTCCAGGGCAAAATTCAGCTACCTTAACCAGGAAACAATCCTTTCTCTTCTTGCAGTTCCCTGCCTCATTCATTATACTCCTTCCATCCTTATCTTACACAGGGTCTGTGTGTCCTTGTACCATCTCTTGAGAGGTCGGTGTGTTCTTGTACCATCCTCTCTAGTCAGGAAGGTGCTTACTTGGTTAGCTGCTACCTAAGTGTTACCATTCTGACAAGGCGTACTTTGGTTCACACTGTTAGCTATGCCTAGGGATCCAGCAAGCCCTACAAAAGGCTTTTTCCATGCCCCCCCTTCCCCCCCCCCCCCAAAAAAAAAAAAAACCACACAAAACCCCACTGAAACCAAACAGGGTAGAGGGTTGTGCAGGTTTTAGTTGTTCGGCTGATTTTTTTTTTTTTTTTTTCCTTCTTCCTGGCTCTGCAGAACTACATCCTAAAGTGCAGTGCCGTGTATGTTTTCTGCTGTGCTCCCCCCACCCGATATGTATGATCCGTGGGCACTCTGTCCCTTGCTGAGGCACCTTAGAATAGCAGCCCAGATTTTCCCAGGCCTTGTCTACGCAACAGGGAAAAGTCGATCTAAGCTATGCAATTTGAGTTACATGAATAGTGTAAGTCAAATTGACGTAGCTTAGATCAATTTACCATGGGGTCCAGACCACGCGATATCCTGTTGATTCCCCTTACTCTTTTCAGTACGGTGGAGTACAGGAGTCAATGGGAGAGCGATCTGTGGTCGATTTAGCAAGTCTTCACTAGACCCATGATGGATGGATGTTTTTTATAGAATTGGTAGCTGTTTAGTGTTTATCCTGACGATTCATTATGTGGCTCATCGCCGCACATCGATCCCCCAGTAAGTGTAGACAAGCCCCCAGAATCCACAGATAGCTATAGCTACACAGAATAGCCGATACAGCACAAACTCATTTTCCACTTGGTGTTGTGGTTTTTGTTTAAGCTGTTACGCTGACAAAACTGGATAGTCTTTGGCTGTGTCATTGTGGATCCCACTCTAGGTGCACATGTGCCTCATGCATGCAAAACTGGATTATTATTTTTTTACTAGCAGTGTCCATCAGGGCTGCACGTGTGCCCTTTGCTGCCTCAGGATCCCATTTGAGGGAGTGAATGGTGGGCTGGCCATGACCAATCCTCAGTTTCCTTATTGTCTGTGGCAGCGAGATGGATCCTGGTGAGTGTTCAACCCTCTAGTTTTCAGTTCAGGTTGAACTTCAAAATGTTCTGCAGATCTTCAGAACCATTTCTGGTCTCTTGTTTTGAATGCCATGAGCTAATTATTAATGGTCTGGACTGAACTTCTTTGGTAAGACCTCCCTTGCCCCCCGCCCCCCCCCCCCCATATAGGGGTTCTCAAGTAGTGGATTTGAAACCTGTGGGCTTCAAGCCCTGTCCCTCCTGCCAGGGCCTAATTCCCCTTGAAGGATGGACAAAATAGGTGTCTATTCTGCCTGGGGGAATTGCACCTTCCAAGTAGATGCCCTGTATGCTTATCCTTCTATGTGAGGATTTCCATGTTGAGATGCAAAGCTGAAACTCCACCTTCTGGAACAGTCCATTAAGGTCTCATCAGACCTGGAGGAAACAAGCATCAGAATCCTGTTAATAGACAAGCCACCATCTATTAAGCAGACTGGCAATGCCTAAGATTACTGCAAAGAAGATAGAGCCAGTGAAAGACCCGGCACTGACACCAAAGTCAGTCCCGGTTTTGATGTTGAAGCTATCATCTGTGCCTCTGGTTTTGAAGTCAGGCAACAAAAGGGACTCTCTGAAAGAGGCAGAAATTCAAGAAGGAGCTCAGTGTCCTCCCATAGGTGCAGACACAGCTTCTGGAGAACAGCCTTACGCAATGTTGGGTGGAGAGAAGCAGACTGTGAGACAGCAGACTTCAACACTGGCTATCCTCACGCCATTGACCCCGGACTCCAGCAGTCCAGGTCTGTTGTCTCTGTATCAGTGCATCTCTTGTTACTCCTAGAGGTCTACTCACCAACACTGTGCTGTATGTTCTAACCATCATCTAGCAAAGAACACCCCCCCGCCAACCAAGGTCTGTGATCAGTGTTACTGAGACATCTGCAGGTTTCTCCTACAAGCCCTAGCAACCACTGTCCCACCAAGACCGGCACTGGTCCAGCCAACAGCCTTTGAGTTATCTGTACCCATACAGTATGCCATCATGGCCCTCTTGAGAACATTGGGGCCCACCTTTTTACTGCGGAGCCAGTTTCCACCACAGAGGAAGAGCAAGAGATCTCCTTCCCAAGGGGCATTTCTGGCCAGACAACCAATGGGGGAATTTCAAGAGGAGGCAGATCCAGGGGCTGAGCAACATGAGTATCCCATGTCAACATCAAAGGATCTCTCCTTTTTGACACTGGATGAAGCAGGATCTTTGGCATCAGGTAACTTCACAGCTTTGCAGAAGTGCCTTTTACGGATTCCCTAGACTCTGCTGATGGAGATTTCAGAAGTCTCACAAGCTGACACCCTGTCAGTTTGTGGTCCAGCCAGGATCACCCTCCCCATTAACAGAGGACTACTAGCCCCCCTGAAGCCCTGGGGCAGACACCAGCCACCAATGGCAGAACATGTAGAGGTGCCTGGTACCCCATTCAGGATTTGAGTACTTGTGCAGTCACATAAACCTAGACTTGTTAGTTGTGTTGAATAAGAAAAGTAGATAATACCCTACAAAAATACCCTGAGGATGAAGACCCCAAATGCCTCTTCCTGTTCGGGAGGAAGTTGTACTCTTCAGAGTCACTACATCTGTGCATGGCTGACTGCCAGGCCTTCCTGACCAAGTATAACTTTCTAACGTGAGACAGGATGATAGCCTTCCTCACAAAGATCCCTCATGACAGTAGAGATGAGCTTGACCACCAGCTGACCCTCCTTAATTATGCTGTTAAGGTGGCTTTGTAAGCAGTGATGGATGCCTAGGACACCATGATCAGGTCTTTTGGCTACCGTAGTTACCATGCACAGAGCATCATGGCTCCAAGCTCCATTGGGCCATCCCTAAAGAGATACAGGTTATGATTGAGGACTTGCTTTTCTTTGGCAATGCACACTGCTCTTTCCGCACATCTGTGAATTTGACAAGATTGAGACCCATGTTGGACCCCGTCTAGAGAACACCAACTTCAAAAGGTGCTGTGCCCTATTCCACCAGGTCTGGTCTTTTGTGACAGCCAGGCCTTTTGATACACCAGATAGCTCATTGCAGAGCATTTTAAAGTTGATCACACGGTGAATTTCCATCTCCTGTCAAGTGGGCAAGCCTCTCCCTTCAAATGGCCAGGCACACTCTACCAGGATACAGACGGCATTGTCTGCCTGCTTCCAAAACATTCAAATCTCCAAGATCTGCAAGGCAGCTATGTGAAGCAGCCCTCTAACTTTTTTTTTGTTTAAATATTTTATGCACTTCACATGGTAGCCAGGTTCGGAAGAGCAATATTTCAGTCGGTTTAAATGACACAGTTGAAACTCCTTGCTACCACTGTCCAGTGAGAATACTGCTTGTCCGTTTCCTACCATGGGATTCACACTGACATATACATGAAAAAGAGAAAATAGTTGCATACCCTACAAAAACTGTGGTTCATGAAGCTGTTACAGTCAGTGTGAATTCCACGATCTGTCCTCTATCACCATTATTTGGAGGCTTTAGCAACATGGGGTTTGACTTGCGAGGGAACTGACGGTAGGTCATGGCTGCCCTGCCCTTTAAGATCTCATGTGAGAGCACAAAGAGGCATAGGGCACGTGTGCAGCCCTGGTAGACACTGCTAGTAAAAAGGAAAAAAGTCCAAACTTGTGTATGAGGCGTATACGCCCCTACAGTGGAATCCACACTAACTACAACATTTAGAAGAACTACAGTTACTGTAGAATAAATAACCAGTCTGTTTTTGTATCCAGGTCAAATGAGTGTTATCACAGATGTAGGCAGGAAGAGCCCAAAGATGTATGTGTGTTAATTTTGCAGTATTGTCCCAAAGTTGGTTAGATACATTATCACTTACAGAGGATATGGGAAAAATGGCTGACTCTTTGTGCTCATAAAGATGTAATTGAAACAATTGCTGTTTTATTTATGTATGAATGAGATTCTACATTAAGTACACTTATTTGGGCGACTACTGCACAAAGTCTATTAACAAGTAACTCCCACGCATAATTTTCAAAATCTGTTTGAAATGATATCTTTCATTGTATCAAACAGCATATAAATATTTTGAGTATTGTTTTATAAACCTTAGCTGTCACTAATGAATGATTCAATCTAACATAACAGTTTTGTGCAGAGATGTATCATAGAAATAAGTAAAGTTCACTCACTGCTCTTCACTACTTTCTATACTCCATCATTCAGATCAAACAGATAACGAGAAGAGGTCACTTCCTCAATCTGGAAAGCACTTAGCACATTGCTAGTGTTGTGCATGTAATAAACAATAATAACTTGTTTCTCAGTTAAGTAACTCATAAATATTTCTGGCAGCCACTCATCTTCCAAAGCCTGGTTAGAACAGGCAACAATGAAGGTTCTAGAGTCCCATATTGCTGGGTATGGTAGTGTTTGGTCATATATTCATATCAAGGCTTGCTTGTCTCTTTTTTGCTAGCTCAGTGAGAGTGGGATGGGGACCTAAATTACTAGTTACCTCTAGCAAGATTAATAATGGGTTTCATTAAAGTCAGTGGGAGCAGGGTTGAGCTCTTTACCTAGAAATATTCCACTTAGCATTAGTATGCTGTTGATTTACCTCCGTTTTCTGCCACGTCTGTTTTTTTTAAATGAGCAAGTTCTATATCTTATATAGAGGGATAAATTATATTTTAAAAGTATGTGCGAGTTACTTTCCTATGTGCTGTTACTACTTTTGAAGTAAAGGATTTCAAAAATATTTACATATGGTATTTTTATTTTTTGCAGGGAAAAGTTCACCTTGAATTAAAACTGAATGAACTGATAACAGATAATGGATCTGTGTGCCAGCAACTAGTAGTAAAGTAAGAATATTTATGAATCATTAAAAGGAGCTTGATTTTACTGTTAAAAGAACCAGTAAGGTTGTGTTGTAATGTTCTACACAATGCAGCACCAAAACTTTTTTTAAATGCCTTTGTGTTCGAATTTGCCTAATTGTGGGGGACATATGTACACTAGAGAGACTTCACAAGTTTTTCGGCACTGCAAGCAGATTTTTAAAGCTGCATGAGTGCCATCTGTGTCAGGAGCCCTAATGTAAGCTGGGTGTTGGTGTCTAAGCACAGTGTCTTCTAATCCTGCTCAAAGCAGGTCGGTTGACAAGGCTAAAAGTGCCACTGGCAGCCAGACCTAGGACTTCAAACATTGCTACCATTGGCAGAGCTGAACTGATGTTGGCATTGGTGGGAACTTCCCAAAATTTCCCTACTGTACATGTAGTCTGTTTTGGGTACACAGCAAACCAACAAAAAAAGCTTGCAAAAGCAAGTCTCAGCCTGGGTCAATTGACTAGGGCTTGTGGGGCAAAGAATAGCAGTGTAGGTGTTCGGACTTAGGCTGGACCTCGGCTCTGAAACGAGAGTCTCGGTGCCCAAACATCTAACCTGCTATTTTTAACCTCGCAGCTCAAGCCCCAGTCAGTTGCCTTGGACGCTTTGAGACTGTGTGAATTTACCTTCAGTTATCTGGGAGGCTCAGCTTTGGTTTAATTTCAAAATTATTTTATCCTGGCCCAGCATGTCCTTAAGCAGGAGACTACTTAGGTGGGAATAGATATTTGATTTTCATAGATTTTTCTGCTTAGCTGTAACTACTGTTACAATTTACAGTAGTGCTGCTTCCTCCATCTCTTGCCTCTCCCAACAGAATGAAAAGTAAAACTTGGAATATTGAGTACACAAATACATATTTTAAAAGTTAAAATAAAAACATTAATTGAAGCTTTAATTGACAGTGCTGTAGTATATAGCCATGCCAGACGGATTGGGGCAGTAGATGAAAATGGGAGCAAGATTGGCAGCAAATTTTAGACTTAAATAAGGTAGTGGGCAGGGGGGAGGTATCTTGTACATCTATTAGATACTTTTGAAATGGCTGTGACCTGACCATCAACCAGTTGGATAAGGGTACAGAGACTTCAGTTTAACTTCAGGTTGTCATAGTGACATGAAACCGAATACAGCTTGATATCTCTTGTATAAGTGCTTTTCCCTTGTAGATCTCAGTGCTTTACAAAGGAGACTGCAAGTAAGTATAATCTCCAGAAGGGGAAACTGGCATAAAAAGGAGAAGTGAGTTGGCCAAGGACACGCAGAAACTCAGTGGTGAAGTTAAATAGAATCCAGGTCTCCTGACGTGTGGTCCAGTGACCTAACTGCTAGATCCTGCTGTCTCCAGATGTCTTTCAATATTCTATACAAAATACTATAAATTAAAGAATGCTAATATTGCAATGTCAGGTGCTCAAGTTGGAAATGCCAGATTTAGGGTTGCCTTAATCTGGCTCCCTTCAGTGTGTATGCATTATGCTGCTGTTGCTCAGCATCATAGTAGGTTTCATTAGAGCCAGGGATAGAACCCAGCTATCTCAGGTCCCAGTCTAGTGCCTTAAACACAAGAGAACCTCTTTTCCCTACTTGCAACCCTCCGCCTCATTCACTGTGCATGTTATGCAAAATCAGAAATGTTATGCGATCATGTAACTAAAGAATGTGGTGGTGTTTGGGTACACGCGATGGGGCTGAATTAAGGTTGCACATATACCCATAATACTGGATTTTCCTAGCTTTTGATTGCAACTTTGACTTTGCAACTTTAGTGTTCTTGGGACATAATATTTTTCTATGTAATCTCCTAGATTTTTAAAGGAGCAAACTGAAAAAACAAATTTCATCATGTGGAACCACATTAACCCTTGATGTGTCACTAGCAAGTTTGGAACCCAGCACCTTTAAATACACCATGCATACGTCTACCATATGAGCTAAAGGAGTAACTGGCAGCGGAGAACTATTAGTCTCTGTTGGGACCAGCCACTAGTCCCACCAGGCACTACTTTTTTGCAAGTAGCTTAAATAGCTACTTGCTAAGTACCAAGAGAGTGTTGAAGATGGGGAGTGCTGGCTTTGTCTTGCTCTGCAGAGCAATGTGGTCCAGTGTTTAGTTAGGCAGCACAGCAAGGACATAAATTTGGTACACACATTCTGAATGGCAGTGTGGCTGGGATGGGCTATGCTCAAGCTCTGTTAGAAGTAACTTTGTACAACGTCCATTACCTTACTTGTAGAATAAAGAATAGCTATCTATCTCTTAAGGGCTGGTCTACACTGGGAATTTACATCAGCATAGCTACATCTCTCAGGGGTGTGAAAAATCAAGTGTTTCAGTGTAGATATACCCTAACATAAGGGTTTAAGACCTTGCTTAATTGTAACAGCTGTGAAGTGCACAGAATTAACACTAGTTGGTATAAGAACTGAGGCTAGGATTCATGATGGTTTCCTGGCTCCCAACTCAGTGAACCTTTGACTTGAAGGGAAGAATAGCAGTGACTGATGTTTCATCTCCCCACGTAGAGCACTAACTCTGTCATGTAGAGTTGTAGGGGGCTGGAGCATGCTCAGGGGAATTGGCATGTTCTGAAATTTTAGCAATAGGTCTCTAACGAACAATGAGCATATGCAGATTGCCATTTCCAGAGACATAACTGCCAAATTTGGATGGATTGTCATGACAGCAAAAAATACCTTTGTCTATATGCTAAACTTACATTTCTGCTCCAAAGCACAGAGGCACTGTAGTTCTTCATGGAAATTTTAATATAGATAAAAATAGCTTTGTAAGACCGAATTCTTCAAAATAGATGAACGGTTTTCACTGAAATCTTTAGAAAAGAAAGCTTTGCAGAGAGCAAAGCATGGGGCAGAGAGCAAGCTTGAAAAACTTCCACCAAACAGTTTAGCAAAGTTTATGAGCATTTGAAAAATGGCTTTATAGTGGGAAGTATTAAGCAGTCTTATCTCGAGCTGTCGCTATTAGGTCTGCTTATAATAATGCTAAGTAATTTAGAAAACATATTTGCAAAGAACAACACAGTGCACAGTTTAAAGGTGTTTCTCTTACAAAGGACCAAAATTCAATATGCATCTGGTGGTTGTTTCCTACTTCATTATTTCCTCCCCAGCTCTGCTCTACTGCTTTTTGAAGACACATTCAATATAGTCAGCTATAACCCAGGTTTCTGCAGGTAAAGCTGTGCAAAAAATAGTATTTTGGCTCTTTTATTAAAATCAAGATTGCTTGGAGTTGAGGGTCTACCTCAAAACCAAAAGATCCTAGTGAAGAAATATCTTCATGAAAATAGCAACTCTTTTGTCTTTTACCTTGCTTTCCTTTTGTCTTTTGGAGGTGTAGCAGGCTATCAATCCTTCTGTTGGGTTCTGGGAGCCAGTTTGACTTTTTTGGGCAGGATGGGGGAGGTACAAGATCAGTCATCTTTAAACACTTTTTTGGGAAGTAGATTTGTGTCAAAGTACTCCTGTGACTCTTCTCTTCTCCCTCTATCCTTAGTAGGTTTCAAGGGAGTAGGAAGCCTACTTCTGCATTTCAATCCTTCAGTACTGCAGGAGGAGGAATGGAATTCTTTCCCTCTGTCCATTGCTAGATCTTTCCACTTAATCCTTTTAGTGGCTGAAAGTTGGTGGCACTTTGGTTTTGGTATGAACACTTTCCTTGTCTCTGAATTCAGACTTATCAAGTGCTGAATATGTAGTATGTTTATGTGTGTGTGTGTGTCTCCAGATATGGAACTTCTAAAAGATGGAATCTTGACATTTTGAATATCCTTGTTCTTTCAGATTTCAAATCTTAACACTTTTTAGATTTCCACTTTATTTAACTATTGGATGTGGAAAGTGCAGGATGCTTTCTGGGATTTGAGCTCTTTTGGATATTGTCACTTGACTCAATTCATTGTAGATGCTCTTGTTTTGTTTAATTTGCATAAAGGAGCTGTGATATCCTGTGAATGCATAAATAATAAATTCATAATGCTAACCAACTACATAAAATTGTGGAAGTAGGCTACTGTGTGTTTGCACTGACTTTTTGTATATCTTGCTATCCTGTTATGCATACCATTTAGAAGTAGGCACTGGGCTTGGGACATGTAAGTGGCCAGAGATGTGTTCAGGAATTTAAATATAACCCCTTTTTGGGGGGGGGAGGGCACAGAAGCTCACTGCCTCCCCCCAGCCCCAGGAGGAGCTCAATCTTCCCTTGTTCCACCCAGCCCTGGAGAGGAGCTTTATCTTCCCTGCCTCCGTGGCCCCGGTGCTGGAGAAGTTCTGTGCATCTGAGTAAGCCTTTTAAAACTGGGAGCTGTAGTTGTAAGTCACATTCTTGTTCCTAGTTATATGCTCTCTCTGAAATTGCATGTAAGACTGCCTGCCTTTCGTGCAGGAGAGCAGGTGAAGAGACGGAGAATTGTGGAAGGAGGGGCAGTCTCCATACAGATCAGGTGGAAGGCCTGATATGGAGAAGCCTGCAGAGAGCAAGATCTGGATGGAGGGAAAGCCTCTGCAGGAAGGACTGTGGAGACAAGAACTACGACAAAATTACTTGCTTTTTTTTAATTCTTGGTTTCTAATATAATAAAGAACAAAAGAAGTGGAACTATGCAATCTGAATTTGGCTGACCAGTTCAGTTGGTACAGAAGCTAGAAAAGGAATCTAGCTGACTCTTCCATTGCACTGTTGATAGGAGCAAAATTAGTAACCAGTTATTTTTGTCTTGCTTTAACTGCATGTGCTCATAAGTTAAACACACTGGCTGACAGTCCGATCAGTGATGTCTTGCTCCCCCCTTTTTCAGTGTCCCCCTATTGGAATATGTGCATCTGCATATGAGGGAGAACTAGAACAGCTTCCCCCACGTGGATTCAGCAAAAAGCAAAAGCTGAATGTTAGGAAATTCCAAACATTTTGTAGTTTCTCTCCAACCCTAACTTTGCACAGTCAGTTTTTGCACTTAGAGTGCACGGATATACAAATTAACAGTACTTAACTATTTTAAGATGTTTTTACACTTAAAATTGTGTTTTTATTTTGACTTCATGCTGGGGGGAAAAAGTTGCTTTAGAAAGTTACTGTTGCAGAGTGCAATTGTCAATAGGAAGTGGGTTATTGCACTGTACCTTCTTTTTGGATGTCTTTGAGAGAGAGAGAGAGGGAAATGATCTAAAGAAAATTAGGGTTCTCTCGTGGTTGCTGTAGTCATCCAGTGACTGATGTGGTAGAAAGTTGTGCGTTAAGCAGTTCAGTGTTACGTCAGCATTTTTTTTGCCTTCATCTGAGATTATGAAATGGGGGATGGGGAAGTACCTTTTAAAACTTGACACATTTGTTAATGCTCCGCCAAAACTGATGGCAAATGCATTTGTATGTTCTATGCATAATATATATTTTTATATGCTAAACATACACATATATATCTACACATAAAACAATAATTGATTCTCCAAGATTGTAGAATTTCTGGAAGAGCCTAGAAGATGACCTTTTTATTTATTTGTGTGGAGGCCCTTTAGGTTTGTCTTATTTTAAAGGGATACAATCAACTTGAAAATCTCATGTAACAAAGGCAGAAATTCACATGTTCAACTATCTTATTACTGTAACTGAAAAACTAAAGGGCGATTTTTGAAGTTTGTTTACTTTGTGCATTTTCACAACATTCTGTATGTAGTCATTAGTACTGTTTTTGTTCTTCTTTTATGGCCTCCACTGGGACTGGTTCTGGCCAAAAAACAAAACAAAACAAAAACCCCTTTATTTTTAAAAAATTGACAGTTTCCTTAACTTGCAGAACATATGAAGTTTGAGACCATAGTAAGCAGCTTACAAAAAGACAGCAGTGGGAAACGTCACTCCTATCCATAGACATAGTTCTAGCTAAAATGTAACGGGAAACTTTGGCCCTTAATTTTTTGAAGTAACTACAAAATTCTTGTATGTGAAGAGGAATGATGTGCTTTTCCCAGCTCTTCATGCCTATGAATATGAACTATGTAAATTTATCATTAGATGCCTGTCAGTCTTTTTTTTGTTTTGTTTTGTTAGGAAGATGCATGTAATAACTTGGGGAAGGAGGAGGTAGCTTGGCCAATTGGTGGTCAAGATGTAGTTTGAAGATGCTCTGGCATAATTAGCAGTGGGATAGGTAATTCCCCTCCTAACCACTAACTAGTTAGGGGTATCTAAAATTAGCAGGGAAGGGGCAAAATTTGGATCATGGGCTTAATGGCCTTGGGTGAATGCAGGGATGATAGACGATGCCTAAAAATGACTTTCATCAAAAACCTTCTGACAAACTTTCAATTGTAGTTTTCATTTTTATGTTTTGAATGAATGTTCCCTTCACAGTGAAATGGGCTCAAAATATTCTCAAGTGAAAGGTGGCTTATCCTTTGTAAAGGGTCCTCAGAAATTTAAAGTTTGGGAGAGAAATGGGCTTTAAGTCCAAAAGACTGGTCCTGGATATCGAGTCCCAATTACTGTGTCAGGCTTAATGTTTTGAGTGCTTACAAAATTCAGCCTTAAAGAGCAAACACTTGAAAAATTTGCTTCTGTTGGGAATTCTGTTGTAAAAAGTTATTTCAAAAACATCTTTGCTGTTCACAACTTTCTCACAAACAGCTAATCCTTGTTTACCCTTTCTGGCACCGAATTGATGGAGGGTATGGGTGAATGAGTACAAGAGCAGTTCTAGAATTGCAGGCTTTCAGAACATGGAAATTTAAATATCAAGGCAGAAATAAGTTGTTACGTTCTGGGGTGCAATCCAGACCAGTGAGGAGTTGTCACCACCTCCCCTGCAACTATAGGTGTCTCACAATGGTTTGCTGTTATCACTTCCAACTTGGGCCACTCTCAGATAGCCAGAGAGCAATACGTAGGTCACAACCTGAGTGCCTGTGTATAGCTGCAGCCCTGGTCTAACAGCTCTGACCCCAGCAGCCTGTCAGCAACACTCCAGCGTTCGCCAGCCTTGGTTATAGTTTGTGGGTGAACCGAACATACTCCCAGTCACAAATTTTCCCCAAAACATGTGTTTTGCACTGTCCAGCCCTCTCCTGGATAGTTCAGATATTGTAGGTCCGTTGCCCCTGTGGGGGGTCAATAGCCAAACAGCTCCATCTAAAGTAGCAGGCTATCAAACAGCTCAGCTTAAACACAATGCTGAATTTAGTTTTGAATTAAAAAATAAAACAAGTGTATTTAACTGCAGAGTATTTTAAGTGAGTACAAGTATAAAGTATTAAAGTCAGAAATTGTTACAAGAAAAATAAAGATACCCTTTCTAGTAGCTAAAACTAGACTTGGTTCAAGGTAAAATCCTTACCACATGTTCCCAGCATTGCTGACCAAATTTTCATATTAGGATCCCTCCCAAAGTCAAAAGACTGGTTTCTTTGTCATTTTAGGTGAAAGAGGGGAGAAGAGGAAATATAACCCAGGGTGTTTTTGCCCTTCACTTTTATAGTTCAATCACCTTTTAAAATGCATTTTCCTGAAGATTATCCCCAGATAAAGTTCCTTCCTGTTGCGAGGACATAGACATGGAGTCTAATATTGAAAGATGTTCTAGGTTGTTGCTTGCTAAAATGCAGATCGATCAATTCCTTTCCCCCTTTGTTGCCAAAGAATGGCCACTTGATGGGTGATTACCAGTCAGTTTTAACACCTGGCTAGAGGTGTCAGCTTATCCTTTGTCTCTGAGAAACCAATTTGCCCCCTCTTGCTGTCCCAAGGACCCTGTTTACTACTTATAAGTAAATAGAGGTGTAAACAGATCTTTGTTTAGGATAGACCTGTTTAACAACTTCTACCTAGTTAGGCCTGTGTGGGTTTGAATATGTGCTAGCAACGTCATCCAGAGGGAATTCATAACTTTACATTTAATATTGCTGCATAAATTTCACCAAGATATTACTGACGAGTGAGTGAGAAGTTTTCAAATGACACCTCACAAGACCTATTTTGTACAAAGATTATTACAATAGTAATAGTAGGGTGTGAATGCAGAGGTGCAATTGGTCACCTAAGTGTTGGTTAAATATGAAGCATTTGTAAAAGGGAGACTTTAGTCTCTGTTTCTGTGTAATTTCTGTTTCTCCTGAACATTCCAACTTCTTATCCAGTCTCTTCAACATGTTTGCCAAATTTCAGTCCATTTGGTTTGAGGACACACTCTACTTATGATTCAGCTGCATTTACATTTTCCCCAGCTTGCATGTGCTTCATCCTGGATATCGTGATCTGCAATGTCCAAAAGGGGCACAACTGCCACAGTGGCGCATAGATCAAGGCCCAGCTATGTTTGATCTAATCTAGTTGCTTTGGAGATTGGGCCAAAGGCCTGTAACGGTCAACAGAAATTGACTGAGAGCTAGTGGAAGAACTTGAGCAGAGGCCTGATAGGCTCACGGCAGCCAAGACCATGGTGGAAGCAGGCATCCATGTTCGGTACCAGCTACAATCTGTGCATTATCGTCACGTTCAACTTAAGACAGTGACTTATCACTTGTCACTTACATGCTGGATTATTATGATTGACCCATGTGGGAGGAAGGGATGAAGTTTCCTACCGAGCTAGAAGTGAAAAGGCAGTGTTAGACACTGAAGCTATCTGGTTATCCAATGTGTAGCACAATGAACGTTGATTCTGATTGAGACCTTTTGGACACCAACTTAATAAATGTCTTTAACTGCTACAATCAAAGAAGGGAATAGGAGGGGCTGAAGGATGGATATACAGGTAGGCAGAATACTGCTGTGTGGACATTTGAAGTAATTAAATTCAGGTAGTTCCCACAGCTTACTATAGAAGGGTTTCATGCACTCCCATCTGTAGAAAGGGGTGAGGTCAAGACCAGTGGAGTGTCTGGCATCAACACTCCTCCAGACTAGCACCTCTAGGACTTTGCCTGCAGGGGTGGTGGGAAGTTGCATAATTCACCACAGATATAGCTCAATCAGTGGCAGCAACTAAAATGATAAATAATGTAGAAAGGGAACAAACATTTCAACAGTGTTGTCTAACCCTACTCACATTAATGGAAAAAGTGCCAGTGCCCTGTTGAGTTCAACCAGGTATGAACTAGGTCTCCCGTTTTTTCCACCAGCTTGTTTATCAAGATGTGTGAGCCTTCTAAAGATCCCTCTTAACACAATGGGTTTAAATGTAGAGCCCTGGTGGTTAAGACTAAAGACAAGTAAGCCAGATCTCGAGGTTGTGTGGTGACTGTTTCTTCTGAGAAGTAAAAGGAAAAATGTTCACTGTCAGAATACAAATTTTCATCTTTGTGCTGAGTTGTCTAATTTGAATCCCAACAGGGACTCCTAGGAAGGGCTCTGTTCCTTCTAGGTTGGGTTCAGTGGGATGTTGCGAAAGGATCCAGAATGGAAATAACCTAACTTCAATTATGGGTATCTGCTGTATAGAAGAGAATGAGGAACAGGATGGAGAGAAGGGAGTGGTGTGTGGTGTTCGGTTTGTTTGTCTCCTTAAGAAAGTTGTGTATCTTTGGTTTAGTCCTACACAACATGGAAGCTACCAATGACTGAGGCTCACCAAGCTGTCTCAGAAGTTCTGTATAATCCTAAAGTCAAAATCAGACTGTCATCCCCCCCAGTAATTAATGCATTCATAGCTAACCTTGTAAATTTACATCTGCTTTCCTTTCAGAAAATGACTTTATATTCATGCAGCCCACTGTGAGTAGGCTGGAGTCCTTGCCCCACAGTTACAAAGCAACATCATTAGCATTAAAAAAAGGCATACTTGTGGCACCTTAGAGACTAACCAATTTATTTGAGTATAACCTTTCGTGAGCTACAGCTCACTTCATCGGATGCATTATACCTCTGATTCTACGTGCTTGTGCTCTTCTGATCTGGATATACATATACTCTCTATGGATGTAAACTTGATGGTAAACAGGATCTCTCTTTGGGTTTTTATACTGTTGGATTCAGTTTGCTTTAGGTAGGTCCGCTGCAAGTAACACAGTAAGAAGCAACTTATGGGCAAGTGTGTCTGACAGTAGACGTCCAAACATCTACTAGCATTCTTAAAGTACACAGTGAGGGTAAACGGAGGAGGAGCCCGGTACAGAGGAGATATTACAGACCTTCAATTACGAACAAACCATCCTTTTTCAAAAGTTCCTCTTTGTGCAGATTTTGTGTGCATGAATTCAGTCCTTGTGCACGTATGCATCTGAACAGATTGAATCCCTGAGGGATAAGGCTCTTATAAATTCTCAGCCCAATGCTATGCCTCCTTTCCAGATCACTAGGTAGGGTTACAGAAGTAGTCAGAAAGGGCTGTACAGTGAAATTCTGCAGCCACCCGGAGACTTGGTAGCTGACTTAATCTCCTTTCCTGCATCCAGGACCTGGTAAATGATAGACTAGTTTCCATTTGTTGATTATAGTTATTGAATTAAGGCTTTTGAGTGTAGTTTAGTGAAGAAGATATTGGACTAGGAGCAAAGCGACCTGAGTTATTTGTTTTTTGTTCCGGGTTTTTTTCCACTACTTTGCTGTGTGATGTTGAGTGCACAGTCTAAATAGATACAACTGAGGAAAAAGGGGTACTCTTGAACAGAAACTGATTCCTTCCTAGATTGGGGCAGGAATCAACAAACTTGGAACAGGCTAAAATTGTTGGCTCAGATTTTGTTTGTGTGGACTGGGGGTGGGTAATGGGGAAATCTGTCTACTTGCACAATCCATAAACTATGAGGGGACCGAGCTGTAGAAAGTTCACGCTCATTTTCTTTAGCTGATCTAATATCTAACTGTTCTGCTGCTGATATGCCTGTTTGTCTTTCTGTTATGGTAATGATGGTAATATGCATGTATTTACAGTATAATGTTTGTCATAAACCAGTAGAAAGAATTTGCAATATGTTGTGTTCTTTGATGATCAGAGCTCTTAGATTTTAAGGAGCAGTTCCTCAAGCCCCCATTGAGGGACCACTTAACTTCAATACTTGTGCTCACAGAGCATGCAGACTGTCTGAGGCAAGTACTCATGGTGGTGCTAGTCTTCCCAAAGGAGATGGGATATAACCATATCCCTTGCTTCTACTTATGAGCCAGCAAAACTGGCCCATGTGTGGGTTGGTGCACATGTCCTTTTAAAATGTGCAACAGAGTTGCTCTCAGCCAGGCTGTTCCCAGAGTTTCTGGAGTAATGTTGAAGTCAGTGGAGCTGCATCTATCTTTGACATTTGGTTGGTTGGTCGGTCGGTCAGTGAGCCCCTGGGTAGGCAAATGAGACAGATCTGTTTGTTCATGTCGTGGAAGGCCCACGTGGCTGTGGTCTGACCACCTTTGATCAGCCCCACTGTTTGAAGTCAGAGTGGGTCATTTCTCCCTGGTAGTGAGGGGGTAGAGCTGAGCAGGGAAGCTTAGAATAAGTCATTTGCTTGGTGAACTTGTGAGTAGCAAACAGGAGAATTTTGAAGGGAGTTTGGAGAGGGACTAAAAGAGGTTTTCCTTTTTAGTACAGTTCTACATTCGATATTGTGATAGCTAGTGATCAGTGGTTGCAACCTGCAGTGGATGGGCCATGTTTTCTTTACTGTCTGTGCCAGAAGGAGCTCCCTGTGTATGAAGTGCAAGTTGGTGGCTGTGCTAGAAGAAAAGATTATTGGATTGGAAGAACTATAGACACTATGCAGCATCAGAGAGGGGTTCTTGGACAACCAGATTTGGGAAGCTTCACTACCCCAGATACAAGAAACAAAGGAATTGGCTACCAAGGAATTGGAGTGGAGAGGAAAATTAGAGGTGTGGCAGTTCATAAACACAAGAGGCAAGAAGACAAGCTGGTTTTCTATACTACTGGAGGCAGGCCAGATGGGCAGTCTGCGACCATCAGAGAGGAGAGAATCATGAGGAATTCCACACAATTAGAAGTTCCAGGTTGATACAGGGTCCTTAGCGTGGAAACTGCAGAAGATCTCTCTGAAGATCCATCTGGTTGAGTGGAGTGGAGAGGTATACGGGACACACCTGTAGATGGCTGCTCAGCCCAACCTATAAGAAAATCAAGTATACCCACAAAGAGGTCTTAAACTATCCAAAGAAGATAGATGATCCTTTTCGTGGAATCTATACTAAGAAGAAAGAAAAAAACGTTCAAGGGACAAGCAGACAACAGGACAATGTGCTGTCATCCTGGAACCAAGGTGTGAGATGTCACTCTAAGATTGGATGGGCTTCTGAAGCTTATAGGCAAGGATCTAATGGTAATGGTACATATCTGCTCTAATGACATTGCATCGTGTGATGTCTCACAGATTGGAGATGACTTCATGGAACTTGGTAGGGTGCTAAAGAATAGTATCTGAGTGATCTCCTTGGAGATCCTTCCAGATCTTCTGCCTTCATTCTTCCACAGGATAGGAAGTGAATTCCTGGCTAGGTATCTGATGTAAAGTAGAGGGTTTTGGTGTGGAAAATTGGGTCCACCTGCTAGGGGAGTGGAGGCTGTACAGTTTGGATGGCTTCCATCTCTGTAGAAGGGGAGCTAAACTTCCCAGAAACAGGCTGGCCAGAGAAGTGAGGAGTGCATTAAGCTAATAACAAAAGGGGAAGGTGAAAACAGGGAACAAATGAGCACTCGTTTAGCTGAAAATCATGATGTTGGGAACTAAGTTAATCAAGAAACCAGAGTATGCAAGGAGAATGAATTCTTTGCCTTTTACACCAGTGCTAGGAAAAGGGGGGGAATTGGAATTGCTCATTTATAAGCATAAATTCAATCTGTTGGTATTACTGAAACCTGGTGGAATGAGTCACATGAGTGGACTGTTAAAGTCAGTGAGTATATTCTACTTAGGAAGGATCGAGTGGTCAAAAGGAGAGGGTAAATAACACTGTCAAAATACTATCTGTTTGAGTCACTAACAACTTGGAAGAAAATGTTCTTGAATGCTTATGGATCCATGTTCTAACATAAGCACAAGATGAGGGACTAGTTAATGTCTGCTACAGACACCAAATCACATTAGGAAACAGGATGACCTCCTTAAGCACCTATATGTAATGTGTAGGAGGGACCTGTGTGATCACGGGGGATTTCAGTCTGAGTGACCCTAAACTGGAGGTCTCGTGTGCCGGTACTAAAACATCCTCAGAATTTCTAAATATGATAATGACCATTTCCTAACTCAAAAAGGATTGCATCCAGCATGGAGGAAGTCTATACTAGATTTTGTCTTGACAGATAAAAAGGAATGATCACAGAACTAAAAATTAGTGGTAGCTTCAGTACAAGTGATCGTGACTTGATCACATTTGTAATGTGCAAACAGGATAAAGACCAAAGCAATAATATGTAATGTATTAAAACACACTCTCTCTCTCACTCACATACACACACGTGTTTGAAAAGGGCCAGTTTCACAACAAAGCTAAAAACCATTATGAGCTAAATCCAGTTAGGAAGAGAAACCTATGGCCAGCAGTTAAGGATAACAAGGCGTTTAAGTATATTAGGAACAAAAAGAATCCTAACAGTGGTATTGGTTCATTATTAAATGGAAATGGTAGAACAGTTCAATAAATATTCTCTATTTGGTAAAAAAACTTTATGTAGTCATATCATAGGATGATGAGACACTTTCCATTTAAGAAGTAACTCAGGAAGATGTTAAGCAGCAGTTAGTAAAGTTAGGCATTTTAAAATCAGCGGGTCCAAATAACTTGCATCTAAGAGTTTTAAAGTTGACTGAGGAACATGGTGGACCATTAGTGTTGATTTTCATTGGAACACTATACAAGTTCTAAAAGACTAGAAAAAAGCTAATGTTGTGCCAATATTTAAAGAGTAAATAGGATGGCTTGAGTAATTATAGGCCTGTCAGTCTGATATTGATCCCAGGCAAATAATGGAATGGCTGATATGGGACTCGATTAGTAAAGAATTAAAGGAAGGTAATTTGTTATTTTGTTTTGATGAGATTGCAAGTTTAGTTGATAAAGGTAACAGTGTTGATTTGATATATTTTAGATATCTGTAAGGTATTTGTCTTGGTCCCGTCCCCCCCCCAAGACCTCCAATGATACAAAATGAACATGGCACATATTAAATGGATCAAAAACTGGCTGTCAGATATCAAAATGTAACAGTAAAGGAGGTATTGTCGTCAAGCAGGTGTTTTTCTAGTGAGGTTCTACAGAGATGGATTCTTGGCCCAATGCTATGTAGCCTCTTCCCATGCGTGCCCCCCCCCCCCCCCCCCCCCCCCCCCCCCCCCCCCCAAAAAAAAAAAAAAAAAGTGATGTGGAAGAAAACACAAAATCATCACTGAAGTTTTTCGAGGCCCCAAAGATAGGGGAAGCGGTAAATAATGAAGTGGACAGAGCTGGGGGCAAGAAAACAATATGCATTTTAACACAGCTGAATAAGAAGCTATATATCAAGGGTCAGACTGAAGGCTATACTTTTAGGATGCTGTAGGATTGTGGTGGATAATTAGCTGAGCAGAAGCTCCTAGTGTGATTCTGTGACCAAAAGGGCTAATGCAGTCCTTAGATATATAAACAGGGGAATATTGATTAGGAATAAGGAGGTTATTTTACCTCTGTATTTGGCACATTGTGCGATCATTAATGGAATACTGTATTCAGTTTTGGCGTCCATGCTTCCAGAAGGATGTTGATAAATTGCAGAGGTTTCAGAGAAGAGCCAGGAGAATAAAGGACTGAAAAGCATGCCTTATAGTGATAGACTTAAGGAGCTTAATCTATTTATTTTAACAAAGAGATGATTAAGGGGTGTGTTGATCATGCTCAGAGTACCTACATGGGGAACAAAATATTGATAATGGGATCTTCGCTTTAGCTTCAACTTCCAGCCACAATATTTTTGTCTGCTAGACAAATTCAGACTGGTATTATGGTGCAAATGTTAACAGTGAGGATAATTTACCATTGGCTCCATTTACCAAGGTTTGTGGTGAATTCTCCATCACTGGGAATTTTTAAATCAAGATGATTTTTTCTAAAAGAGATCCTCTAGTTCAAACATGAATTAAATCAAAGGTCAAAATAGATGATCACAGTGGTCCCTTTTGTGCTTATAATCCATGGATTGTGACCAGTTGAGGATTTGGCCCAGTGTCTTTGGGATCGCCTGCGGAAATAAACCACCACATATTGCAGGCTTGTGCCTTTAAGGCACAATGTACCCTTAAGTCGTCACTATCCTAGGGTATGTCTACACTACGAAATTAGGTTGATTTTATAGAAGTCGATTTTATACAGTTGATTGTGTATGTCCCCACTAAGCACATTAAGTCAGCGGAGTGCGTCCTCACTACCGTGGCCAGCATCGACTTACAGAGTGGTGTACTGTGGGTAGCTATCCCACGGTTCCCGCAGTCTTCACTGCCCATTGGAATTCTGGGTTAAGTGCCCAATGCCTGATGGGGCAAAAATATTGTTGCGGGTGGTTTCGGGTACATGTCGTCTGTCGCCCCTCCCTCCATTAAAGCAATGGCAGACAATCGTTTCGCGCCCTTTTTCCTGGGTCACCTGTGCAGACGCCATACCGTGGCAAGGATGGAGCCCTCTCAGCTCACCATCACCGCTGCTGTTGTGAGCATTGTAAACACCTTGCGCGTTATCTTGGACTATATACAGAACCAGGCTAAGAGACACCAGCACGAGGAGGATTTTGATGAGGACATGGACACAGACATTCCTGAAAGCATGGGCTGTCGCAATTGGGACATTATGGCGGCAGTGGGGCTGATTGATACAGTGGAACACCAATTCTGGGCCAGGCAAACAAGCACAGACTGGTGGGACCACATAGTGTTGCAGGTATGGGATGATTCCCAGTGGCTGAGAAACTTTCGCGTGCATAAGGCCACTTTCCTGGAACGCTGTGAGTTGCTTTCCCCCACCTTGAAGTGCAGGAATACCAAGATGAGAGCTGCCCTGACAGTTGAGAAGCGAGTGGCAATAGCCTTGTGGAAGCTTGCAATGCCTGACTGCTACCGGTCAGTCGGGAATCAATTTGGAGTGGGCAAGTCTACTGTGGGGGCTGCTGTGATCCAAGTAGCCAATGCAATCATTGACTTTCTGTTATCAAGGGTAGTGACTCTGGGAAATGTGCAGGTCATACTGGATGGCTTTGCTGCAATGGGGTTCCCTAACTGCGGTGGGTTGATAGACGGAACGCATATCCCCATCTTGGCACCGGACCATCTTGTTAACCAGTACATAAACCGCAAGGGGTACTTCTCAGTGGTGCTGCAAGCACTGGTGAGTCACAAGGGACGTTTCACTGACATCAACGTGGGATGGCCGGGAAAGGTGCATGACGCTCGCATCTTTAGGAACTCCAGGCTGTTCAAGCAGCTGCAAGAAGGGACTTACTTTCCAGACCAGAAAATTACCATTGGGGATGTTGAAATGCCAATAGTTATCCTTGGGGACCAGCCTACCCCTTGCTCCCATGGCTCATGAAGCCGTACACAGGCAGCCTGGACAGTAGTAAGGAGCAGTTCAAGTATAGGCTGAGTAAGTGCAGAATGGTGGTAGAATGTGCCTGTGGATGTTAAAAAGCTCGTTGGTGCTGTTTGCTGACTAGGTCAGACCTCAGCACACGCACATTCCCGTTGTTGCTGCTTGCTGTGTGCTCCATAATATCTGTGAGAGTAAGGTGGAGAGACATTTATGGCGGGGTGGGAAGTTGAGGTTAATCGCCTGGCGTCCGATTTTGAGCAGCCAGACACCAGGGCAATTAGAGCACAGCTAGGCACGCTGCACATCAGAGAGGCTTTGAAAACCAGTTTCATGACTGGCCAGGCTACAGTGTGACAGTTGTGTGTTTTTCTCCTTGATGCAAACCCTCCCCATTTGTTGATTTTAATTCCCTGTAAGCCAACCACCCTCCCCCCTTTGAAATAAAGTAACTATTGTTTTGAAACCATGCATTCTTTCTTTATTAATTAAAAAAAAAAAAAAAAGGGAGATAACTGACAAGGTACCCCGGGTTGGGGAGGAGGGAAGGACAAGGCCACATTGTTTGTTGTAGTCATACTAACAATCAAACTGTTTGACAGCCTTCTGTTGCTTGGGCCATCCTCTGGAGTGGAGTGGCTGGGTGTCCGGATTCTTGGGCATCTGGGTGAGGCAGAAACGGAACTTGGGGAGGAGGGCATGTGGTTATACTGTGGATGCAGCGGGGGGCTGTGCTCTTGTTGGCTTTCCTGCAGCTCCAACAGATGCTTCATCATGTCAGTTTGCTCCCCCATTAGCCTCAGCATGGCGTCCTGCCTCCGCTCTTCGCGCTCACTTAATACTTTCCTGGCCTCTGCCACCGAATGCCTCCATACATTCACCTGTGCCCTATCAGTGCCGGAGGACTGCATGAGCTCGGCGAGCAAGTCATCGCGAGTGCATTTTTTTTTCGCCTTCTAATCTGCGATAATCTCCGGGACGGAGATGATGGGGAGCGTAGAAACATTTGCACCTGGGGGGAGATAAAAAGGGAGAGTAAAATTTAAGATGATACATTTCTGAGAACAAAAGGGAGACTCTTTCACAGTGAATCAATCAAATTCACAGCAGACAGCACGTGCTTTAGGTACAAGGTCGCATTTTTCCTTTTATATTGAGCACCTGCCACTATGGTGACACATCTCACACGTGCGCACAGGTGGGCAACAGAATTCGGTTTCCAGGCAGCCATGGTAAGCCTTTTGGTACGC
The DNA here is from genome assembly GCF_015237465.2 of Chelonia mydas. Classification (NCBI taxonomy): domain Eukaryota; kingdom Metazoa; phylum Chordata; order Testudines; family Cheloniidae; genus Chelonia; species Chelonia mydas. The sequence continues at coordinate 32,450,376 of NC_057855.1, read as the reverse complement.
GTGGTTGGCTTCTTATGCCTTCATAACATGTGGGAATGTTTTCAAACTGCAGAGCCCTCCTTTCCCAGAGCAAGCAAGGGGTTGGGTTTCACGTTTAAAAGGAGGGGCTGCGGTTTTCAGGTGGATGTGCAGCACACATCTCCCCCCACCCCTCTGCATGGCTATTCTCCGGGATGATCCCTTCACCCCTCCAACCCCCCACCATGTGGCTATTCTCTGGGATGATCCCTTTTAGCCAAGCACAAACAGCCTAGCATGAATGGGGTCCTTTTACTATTCTCTTACAAAAATTCCCCTATTTCAACCAGGTGACGATGAATGATATCGCTCTACTGAGGCTAACACAGAAAGATATAGACCGAATGTTGCTTGAATTCGACCAAAACCCGGGACCATTCGCTGTCATGCTTTGTGCTGCAATGATTTCAGAATACTTGCTACTGGCTTGGCATGGTAAAGAGTCCTACTGTGAAGAACAAAATAAGGCAGCCCTCCCCAGAAACCCTCTGCAAAGGCTTTCAAAGTACCTCCAGGAGAGCTTCATGGAGATGTCCCTGGAGGATTCCCGCTCCATCCCCAGACATGTGAACAGAGTTTTCCAGTAGCTGTACATGCCATGAATGCATCCCAATTCTTCAGGGCAAATTAGTCATTCAACACTATTGCTTTAAACCCTGTACTGTAGTTACAAATGTGCACTCACCAGAGGTGCCTTCTCCGGCTTCAGGGTCGGGGATCCCGCCTTTGGAGGGTATTGGCTCCAGAGTGATGAAAAGGTCCTGGCTGCTGGGGAGAACGAATTCACCGCTTGCCTGCTGCGCATTCTCCTTCCTCATCTACAAAATCCTCTTCCCTGTCACGTGAGACTCCCCCCTTGCAGGTGTCCATGGAAAGTGGTGGGATAGTGGTAGGATCCCATCCTAGACTGGCATGCAGCTGATCATAGAAGCGGCATGTATGGGACTCTGACCCGGAACGACTGTTCGCCTCCTTTGTCTTTTGGTAGGTTTGCCTGAGCTCCTTAACTTCCATGCGACACTGCTGTGTGTCCCTGTTGTAGCCTCTCTCCAACATGCCCTGTGAGATTTTGGCAAATATATTTGCATTTCTTCTTTTTGATGGGAGTTTGGTCTGCACAGATGCTTCTCCCCATACAGCAATCAGATCCAGTGTCTCCCTTTCAGTCCATGCTGGAGCTCGTTTGCGATTCTGGGGTGACTGCATGGTCACCAGTGCTGCTGAGTTCACCACGCTGACCAAACAGGAAATGAAATTCAAAAGTTCCCAGGGCTTTTCCTGTGTACCTGGCTAGTGCATTGGAGTTCAAAGTGCTGTCCAGAGCGGTCACAATGGAGCACTCTGGTATAGCTCCTGGAGGCCAATACTGTCAATTTGCATCGGCACTACTCAAAATTCAACCCAGCAAGGTCGATTTTAGCACTACTCCGCTCATAGGGGAGGAGTACAGAAGTCGATTTTAAGAGCCCTTTAGATGGACGGAACGGGGTTGGTTGTGTGGACGCAGTCCATTTTTTAAATCAACCTAACGCGGCTAAATTTGACGTAACCTGTAGTGTAGACCAGGGCCTAGAAGTAGTTTGACTTCTTCCAGGTAAGCAGATTTCTCTCATCTGGCCACTAGAGTAGATACATACAAACCTTGTTACAAATGTATTTAAAATGTTTGGACGTGCACTTTAAAATATGAATCCAGCACAATTTGACCCTGCTGCATTGATCAACCAACCCAAGTTAGTAACTGGCTTAGGTGGAACAAGGTTTAATCCCCATTCAGATGGCTTCCGAACACTGTTGCTGGCCCAATATTTACCACTTCCCCTATCTTTGGGTCAGTGTAGATGAGGTCTACTGGCAAGTCGTCTTGTCTTTCTTAAGTCAAATTAACAGGTAACTTGTAGATCTACAGTCTTCTCATTCACAGTAATTTTCTGTGTATCATTTCTAAGTTCTTGGGTTTTATTTATCCTGAACACGCGACTGGTATTTGAGTACTTCATGGTATCTAATCCCCCCAAGAGTCCTGAAGACCCACTAACCTGCTTCAGATTAATTGTACACCTGATTGACATCTAGCATTAAGTTATGGGTAGAAAACTGTGGATTGGATAGTCTGGTGGTGGAGCCCACTTGTACTATATATCCACACTACATATAACATCATGTGGAATCCGATATGCTTCAGATATATTAATCATTGCTGTGCAGAAACTATGTACTGGCTCATGTTAACTCTTTATTGGCTTGATTTAAAGTGTCTTCTTTGCTTTAAAAGAAAAGACAGCTTGTCAAAAATTCTTAATTTTATTAAGATGATGAAATAAAGAGAAAATGGTACAGAGCTTAAGCATAGAAGTTTCTAATTATCAGGGGATAAGGTACAGATTATCAAGGGGTGCGAAATTCGGTTTAGGAACGGGTGGCGTAAGGAATACATAATCCCCAATCTCCCCGATTTGGGGGTAAAAGGTTAATGGATCAAAGTATAGACATTGAGATATGGGGGTATGTTCATATAATGGCTATGTTCAGGTGTGGAGTATAATGAGTGGATATGATGATGAGGATGGATTTACCCTCATTTGGTGAGATTTAATGTTCAGTGAGTTTGTTTCCAGTTCATATGGTCCAATGGAAAAAGTCTCTCAGTCCCTTTCTCATAGTTGCACGACGTCGTACCGGCTCACACCTCCTGGTACTGTCGGTGGCCGGTGATGTGTTCAATGTAGATGTCTCTGGACCATCGGATGGTGTCCGAGACCATGAGGCGCTGCATGAGCCTTGCGTAGCATCAGCCGATCCCACAGATCCGCAGCACACGCTCGTTGCAGGGGTCCCAAGCGCCCAGGGCTCCGACGATCATCCATCTGCATCTCGTAGCCCTTCGCTCTCAGGGTGTCGGCCAGAGGGGCGTATTTTTCCAGCTTATGAGCTCAGGCCGGGGTCCCGTTCTCAAAGGAGACCGTGACGTCAACTATCTTTTTCTGGGCCTCGTCGGTGACTACCATGTCAGGTCGCAACTGGCTGTCAGTACCGGGGATGGTGCAGTTCATGATTCACTAACTTTGTTTCTCTTTTTTTATTTTAGCATAAAGGAATGCCATGGGTTACCTCTTGTAAATGGACAAAATTGTGACCCTTATGCAACGGTGTCTCTTGTGGGTCCTTCTAGGTAACATTTGTTGAATTATATTGCAAATTCAGTATTTCTAAATGTGGTTCTAAATTAGGAAAGAGACAGGTATGTCCTTGGACCAAAGTGTTCAATTATATAGTTGTTAAATGATTAATTGGATGGATGGATTTTAGTGTTGGAGAAAACTATCTTTATTTCCCCCCACCAGTTTCTTACGATGTACTGTACGTGTTCTACACAAACTTCTGTTAGAAACAGCACTGAACTATGTATAGATACATAGTCTCATGTAACACAACTTTTTCTCTGTTAATTTTACTTACACTGAATCTCTTTACAGGCTAAGGTTGTCCATGGTATAAGGACGTATGTTATAAGTCATGTACCTTTGTGTCTGTTAAGACCATATAAATCCTATTTAAAAGCAAAAAATAATAATTTTCATATTTGCTGCGCTTCTCACTGAGTAATGTGTTGAGCAGGAATTGCTAGCTGGAATGAGAAATAAATAGAATGCTTATTTACGTAGAAAAAAATCACTAAATATACTTCCTGCGTTAGTTTAGAATTAGCAAGGGCTTTTTATTTTCTTTTTTAAAAGGAAATACTTAGTATCTGAGCAGTTCTTGGAAGTGACAGGTTCAGTCTCTGGAAAGAAAGGCTGCAATATTATGTGGTTATAGTAACAATGTACACCACCACTTAAAGTAGAAAACAGGAGTGGAGCAGGAGGAGGGGATGGAGAAGGAACACTGAATATTTCATATGTGGAGGCAGATGCACAAAAATGCTGTTTTCAGGAGTGAAAATCATTCCAATCCATTCCAAATTTTAATCTGCATCAACTTCTATCCATTTCATGTTGCACTTGTTTGTGAACTAAAATAGAAATGTAAACTAAATATGACCATCTCCCAGGTGCACATATATATGTAAATAGGCACAGCTTTTGAACATCACCATTTAACTTTTCAAACCATGCTGTGAATGTGTTTTAACTTTTTCTCTTCAATATTTTTCCATTATATCAAGTGACATCTTAAATGACCTCAATATTTACATAATTACGCGGTATAGCTACAAGTCTCAAAGGTTTTTAGGACCCATCTTCCATTGAAATTAATAAGAGTTAGGGCACCTAAATATGTTTGAGGATCTGGACCTAACAGTTAAATGGATGGCCCTTTCTTGACAATAGAATGTTTTAATAATTGTGTGTTTTAAATTCTATATGGTAAAACTGTACCACATTGAAACAGGAATGACCAAAAGAAGACAAAAGTAAAGAAGAAAACAAGCAATCCACAGTTTAATGAAACATTTTATTTTGAGGTAACTAATTTCTCTCAAAATTTAAACTCTCAAATCATGTGTGTTGCCTGCCTGCCTGTTTGTCTCATGCACCGTTTTTGGTTTGGTTTTGTTTTGGTTTTGGTTTGTTTATGCTAGCGACAAGAGGGTCTCATGGAGAAACTTGCATTTACTTCAAAATAAATTAAGTCATCTTTATTTGTAACAGGCTGAAATATCACAGCAGTCCCATTCAACTACTACCTAGTGAGAAGTGCTAGTTTCATAGTCACAAATGTAAGGGCTATTTATTGCCCTTGATTGGCGGCCATCAGTTGCAGTTCTGATATGGTGTGAAGTATGAATGAATATACTGTATATACATGGCCCTTAATTTGAACATCTCTCAGAGCACTTAGTAAAAAATGAGGTTTTGGCTGTTTATAGTCAGTACAGATATTTAACAGGGCGATCAGTGATTTTTAAATCATTCTCTAGGTAGAATAAGTAAGTGCTTTAATTTTTTGCTGCTTAAGTCGTGGGATCAAACCGTGTCTCCAAAAACAAATGACATTAAGTTTTTGGACCTACCCTCATCTCCTTTGTCTTCATAAGAAGATCAATATACTGCTTGACATTCTGTTAGAGTCTCCTAGGCTTGGAATATCCGTATTGAGGTTCATCACCTTTGGAGTGTGGGTTATTTTATTCAGTCTTCGGTGAAATAGATTGAAACTGCATATTGCTTTAATGCATTGCAATGTGCAAAATAGAATTCTGGCTCTAGCGAGTCTTTAGGTAGAATGGTGCTTTTCTGTAAACAAAATGAGTTACTATGGGACAAATCCTGACACCAGCTACCCACAAGTCTGGAAGCCCCTGAAGGCAACAGAGCTGGTAAATACCACGCTTCGGAGCAGGAATCTGTGGTGGCTTCCTCTACTCCCTCATAGTTTTGGGGTGAGCTAAAGCATGGAAACTGGTGGATATTCCTCCTCTGACCACTGCAGAACTCTCACGCCAAGCTTGGCTTACTTGAGCTTTGGTGCAGGGGGCCCAAAATTTGGCCCTTTAAGATGATTCCACTGTTTGTTTTCCATCTTTGTGTTCTGCTTTTCATTTTATATTGTGAAAAATAAAATAGCCAGTAAAATATATAGCCCTTATTTTCAAGTTATCAAGCTATATGAAAGTACTGACCTTTTTAAAATCAGTACTGTGACAGTAGTATGTAATTTAATGCTTTGCGTATAGATTCTGATCCTGTGAGAACTCTGCTTTTGAAACTCCCATTAATTTCAATAAGAAATGGATGATTGGAGTGCTTGCAGAATCAGTCCTACAGTATGTTTTGGCTCTCATGTTCTACCTCATGAAATCCCAGATTAAATTTTTCTGTGAATTAAAATGTTGGAACAAAGTGGTTACAAAGCAATTACATAATTTTATGGCTTTCTGGGAATGCAATAAATTGAGCACAAAATTAATCTGGAAGTGAAAACAGATTCTAAAGTATGCAGTTAAAATTGTGTGAGGTGCGGGAGGGGACAGTGGGATTTTTATGGTTTGTCTCCTAAGTGTATCTCAGTTTATGATGCATAATTAATATTCTAGAACTTTCAGAAATTTGCTTTCAGGACCATTATAATATTAAAAAGCAAAGATTTTACAGTAGATATGGAAGATTTGTCATTTAAAAACCAGGCTGAAAGACAAAAATCATTGAGGGATTTTATTTACAGGTAACCAGGTCCAGTAGCTATACCAAAAAATCCCAGTTTCAGGTAGAAGAGGAGGACATAGAGAAGCTGGAAGTCAGGTACGTTCTTGAGATTATATATTTAATATCAATTTCTGTAAAGTACATTAAAATCTTTATGCCATAACATTTCTTTATTTGGATATAATAATGTGACTGCAAAAAACTAATGTTCAAGTTTACAACGAAGATTCGTCCAATTTCAGAAATAAAATCCTCATACTAAACTTGCTTCAATTCTAAAAGTGAAACTGTAAACCATTCTGAGTATCTGAGAAAATTATTAATGTAATTAAAATGTTTGTTCAAACTTCAGATAGCTTAATTTACGGAAAGTTGTATGTTTCCTTAATATTTATTCCCTGGCAAGTGTATAATATTTGCTTAATGTCAATGAAAACAAAATCCTTTTTTTCAGAACCTAGGTTACTTAGGTAGTACAGCAGAATCTCCATTTTAGGAATGCCAATCTTATGTACTACCAGTTACACAAACCATTTTTCCTGATGGGGGTAGGGGAATTACATAATGAAAGTGAGGTCAGTGGAGAACAAGTGGATATCCTCTCACATTCTGATGCCTTCAACACATTGGAAATTGCTTTGCAGGGGTTTGAAGGACAAAAAGAAAACAATGCAATGCGCCATACTGCAACTGGTACACTGTACATACTGTAATTTTGAGATCAGTTTTATTAATTTTTTGCTCTCTCCTTAGTCCCAGATTACTTCATAGAATAGTGGTTTTTCTGTCATATATACATTTGGAGCTAAACTCAGGATACCCTGTACTGGGTTGTAAACAGTACAAAGAGCCCTTCACTCTCAACATGCTCTTGCAGAAATCAGTCAGAATGCTGACACTAGCACCAAGAATTCAAGAAAAGTGTGGCGTCTAGTCCACCCAGTGACATTACAGGGCTCCAAGTAAGCTGTGTTGGGGGCCTGGGCAGGAACTAGTCTCTCCTACATGTCTGCTAGCATCTGGCAGCATGTTTGGTGGAACACACATAATATCTTCCTCTGGCAGATAAGAAGCACCTTACAGTGTATTTCCCCTTTCTACTCCTGCATACTTTAAGATAGTTTGCCTACATTTGTTCTGCACAAGCAGTGTTTCAGAGCACCTCTATTTAGCCTCATCAGCTTTGCACATGCACACGTACGTGCCCGACCTCAGAGAGGAATTGAGGGCACAACTTGAGCATTAGTGATCATTTCATAGCTGGCACCAAAAAAAAAATTTAGTGTAAATTTTAATTATCATTAAAGAACCAACTTCTCACTCCTTTCTAAGTCTGTTCTTACTTATGTGATCCATCAATTTGTACAGTGTGTAGGATTATAGATGAAAATATATATAGAAAAGCAATTATGCCCCAACAACTCTAGCATTAATTTTTTTGTTCTTCTTAACCTATCTGCTGTCTAACAGAAATGTCAGAGGTAAGAAGTAATCGAATCCAATCCAGGTGCATGTCTTTGGAGTGATAGCTCTTTAGGTTTTGAATATTCAAGCCATTGTCTGAAAAAACAAGCGCATGTGTCAGTGTGGTATTGCAGTCTGTCCAAGTTTTACTTGCAGCAGTAAAATAGGGATATAAATACACTGGTAAAAGTTCACTGCAAACACCTGAAAAGGAAATGCAGTAATTTCATTTCATTTTATTGTTTTGTTCAAAATAGAAAACGCATCAACCAGTATCACTATGTTTTACTGATGTAAAGTCTGTGATTTCTAACTTTCACTGTCTAAATTTGTTTCCATGGCTGCCTTTCGTGGGTTTAATAAGCCATTCAAGTTCCTCTTGACTTTACTAGATTGGTATAACAATCCTAATATTTCCTGTCTGTATGCATGCTGAATTAGTGATGCAAGGTGGTTGTTGTTGATGATCTGGAATCTGCTGGTGGTTTTTATCCTTATAATTTGCAAGAACATTAAAAAGAATGTTTTAACTTTCAGGATTGACCTATGGAACAATGGAAACCTGGTGCAAGATGTCTTCCTAGGAGAAATTAAAGTTCCAGTGAAAGTGTTAGGAAATGATTCCTTCCAAGCATGGTGAGAAATAAGGGACCAAAAGAAAACTTGATTCTACATCAGGGGTGGGCAAACGTTTTGGCCCGAGAGCCACATCTTGGAATAGAAATTGTATGGTGGACCATGAATGCTCACAAAATTGGAGTTGGGGTGAGGGAGAGGATGAGAGCTCTGGCTGGGGGTGCAGGCTCTGGGTGGGGCTAGAAATGAGGAGTTTAGGGTGTGGGAGAGGGTTCTGGGCTGGGGTGGGAAAGTGGGGTGTAGGAGGGTGCTCCAGGCTGGGATTGAGGGATTCAGAGGGTGGGAGGAGGATCAGGGCTGGGGTGCGAGGAGAGCCTCGGGTGCAGGCTCTGGGCTGCGCTTACCTCAAGCAGCGGCAAGTACCTTCTCCGGATCCTGCGCGAAGGCACGGCCAGGCAGCTCTGCCTGCTGCACCGTCCACAGGCACCGCCCTTGCAGCTCCCATTGGCTGCGGTTCCCTGCCACTGGGAGCTGTGGGAGTGGCGCTTGGGGTGGGGGCAGTGTGGAGAGCGGAGCCTCCTAGCTTCCCCTACATGTAGGAGCCGGAGGAGGGCCATGTCATTGCTTTCGGAAGCCATATGGAGCGGCCCCCAACCCTGCTCCCCATCTGGAGCGCCGGAGCGGGGCAAGCCCCAGATTCTGCTCCCCAGCAGGAGCTTGAGGACCGGATTAAAATAGCTGGTGGGCTGGATTTGGTCCATGGGCCATAGTTTGCCCACCCCTGTACTACACTGATTTCCTTAATGCAGAAAGTATAAGTTGTTCTTCGAGTGCTTGCTCTTGTCCATTCCAATGTAGGTGTGTGCGCACCCCAACCACAGTTGTTAAATTTTTTCCCCTAGTGGTCTCCGTCAAGTCAGCTCCAGTGTCCTCTGGTGCCGCGTGCTCATACCACCAATATAAAGGACCCTGCACCCCCTCAGTTCCTTCTTACCACCCATTACAACTTCTGGAACTACTCTTGTTGCCTCAAGCTAACTTCCCAGTCGTTTTTCTGCTATTTTTCTTCTTTTCTAGTGTGTATAGTTGTTATAGTAGCGATAGGTGGGTTTTTTTGTTTCTTTTTTTAAGTTGGACTCCTTTACGCTCAGTGAGATTCATTCACTCCCCAGTGCCGAGGCATGCCTCGGTCACCCAGCTTCAAACCCTATGCTTCCTGCAGCAAATGGATGCCATTGAGCAACCTGCACTCAACTGTCTCAAGTTCTTGGGGAAGTCTCATAGAAAGGACCGCTGCCAGATTTGCAAGGACTTCAAACCTCGCACCGAAAAGGACTGGGAGGTGAGACTGAAAGTCTTTCTTTTGGAGGCAGCCCTGAAACCCACTTCAGAGCCATACTCAAACTCCGCACCAAGTACTTCAGTTTGGTGTGAAGCGCTCCTCCCACTGGTTGTGAGTCTCGGCACCAGTCCCCATCCCTGATGCTCAAGAAGAAACATAAGAAGCAGCTGAAGAAGTGGTGATCCCTGGTGCCAAAGTCAAGCAGGGATGGGGACTGGAGTAGAGCAAGATCTGTGTCGGGTCACTCTTCCACCCTGGCACCACAACAGCCAATACCAGCAGTTCTGGTACCTACACAGGCTCCACTGACTCCTGCATTGGCAGCATTGCCAATCAGTTCACAGTACTGTCAACTCTAGAGGCATTTGTGGCAGCCAGGGATGCACTTTCATTGCTGGTTCCTGCATCCCCAGCCATATAGGACTCTGTGCTGCCAGTCCCGTTGAGTGCCAGGGAACCAGCCACCAGCCAGTACCAGGACTGCCCTCTAGTAGGAAAACCCCACACAGTAGCCTCATCACGGGCTTCACCATGGCACTGGCACCAAGGGGGTCCACACAACCCTGGTTGCCACGCCAGGACTCTTTGGAGGCAGAAGTTGGATCCTACTCTTCCTGCCATTGCAGCTGCCCACCTTACTCCCTGGGACATTCCTACTCTGCCATGGGCCCCAAGCGCAGGGGTACCACCAAGCAATTGGCCACTGGGTCCGTGGGGGCTGGCACTTTTGAAGTGGCCTTTTCGGAATCTTTGGGGGTTCCCCAAAGTTCATCGTGCACTCTTCAGGTGCTCCTACTTGGTGGCCTCAGAGAGCAGAGCGCTTGTAGTGCTTTGCCATGTGACACCCCCCTCCTCACCCCCAAATCCAGACTCTGGTACCAAGCCTTAAGAGGCGGCCCTGCAGGTTTTGGTCAATATGGAGGGAGAGGTGGAGGCCCCTCAGCTGTTCCTATGTTCCTCTTCCCCAAATGAGGCTGTTGGCAGTGGGTGTGTTCATGCTGCAAGATGATCACAAGGTTTACAAACACTTATTAAAGCAAGTGGCCTCAATCTAGGCATACAGATGGAGGTGGTCAAGGAGGCAACTCGCAGCCTATTGGACATTCTTTCGGCAGCGGGTCCCTTGATGGTGGCTCTACCACTTAACGAGGCTATCATGAACCCAGTTAAGGTGGTGTGGCAGACCCCTGCTTCCCTCCCTCCCACGGCAAAGCATATATAGCAGAAGTACTTCATACCAGCCAGAGGTTACAAGTTTCTGAACTTGCATCCTCTCCCAGGATCCCTGGTGGTAGCAGCTGCCAATAAGAGAAAGTGACAGGGACAATCGGGCACAATACCTAAGGCAAAAGACCCAAAAAAGTTAGAGCTGTTTGACTGCAAGGACTATAGTCAATCTGTGAAACTCTTTGCCAGAAGATGTTGTGAAGGCCAAGATTATAACAGGGTTTAAAAACAAACTAGATAAATTCATGGATAGATCCATCAATGGCTGTTAGCCAGGATGGGCATGGATTGTGTCCCTAGCCTCTATTTGCCAGAAGCTGGGAATGGGCGGTGGGATGGATCACTTGGTGATTCCCTGCTCTGTTCATTCCCTCTGGGGCACCTGGCATTGGCCACTGTCAGAAGACAGGATACTGGGCTAGATGGACCTTTGGTCTGACCCAGTATGGCCGTTCTTATGTTCTCATGGTCTTATGACTAGCGGAGGATGAAGAACAGGGTTCAGGCATAGAGCTCCTCCTTTGGCTTCCACAGTAGGGCCAGTGCAGGCCATCTCCAGACACTCAGGGAGCTCGAAACGCTCTTTTTGACGAGATGCTCGAGGTTGACATCTCAGTCCCCACAGTATAGGATCCAGTTACCCCTCTGTTTTTGAACATTACTTCGGACTGTTGGGACTCAAAGCCTGTCGTCCCCAGTTTGCCAAGCGTTCCTGCTCCGCATTACAAACAGTCATTTTGGTTCTTACAGACAACACGACTGCCATGTTCTACATAAACAGGCAGGGAGGAGCTCGTTTCCTTCCCCACGGTCCCCCCCAGTGCCGGAAAGCAATCCAACTCTGGGAGTTCTGCATAACGCATTCAATCCATCTCAAGGCATCGTATCTCCGGGGAGCATAGAACCAGCTGGTGGATCACCTCAGCAGATCTTTCTTCTCTCACCGTGAATGGTCCCTTTGGCTGGACATGGTGTTATACCAATAAAATAAAAACCAGCCGGATCTTATTAAAGGGGAAAAGGCAAAATACCACATTTATTGTGAATACAGAAAGAATCATAGTAAGCAGTTAGTTATAGTTATAACATTCCATTCAATCTCATATTTATTCACACATTCATTCTCTCTCACACACACACACAGACACACACACACAGGTTCTGCAAGGTTGTTATCATAGTTACCAGCCTTAGAGTTGGTCATGCCAAGCCACTGGCCAGGTGGCCTGGACATGAGGCGGGAGCAGGGCCTTGTCAGATGCACATCTGATGCTCCTGGAAGTTGGTTTGCAGAATCAGACCCCAAAGTTCTCACTTTCCAGAGTCCATTTTTATAGGAATTTCTTCCTATGTCAGTCTATGGGAATTGCTTCATCATGCTGTTGCTGAATCAATCAGCAGATGTCACATTCCTGATGGCTCCGTGCTGCCAGATGTTATCTTGTTCTTTGGTTCTCCCATTCTTGAGGCTGTTGGGTGGATTCCAGTCTGCCCTCCGGGGGTCCTCTGGTTATTTCCACTTGACGCCGCCTTCAGCCGATGGACACTAGATTCTTAGGCTGGCACCTCCCTGATCATTCAGTTGTTATCCACACCAAGCATCCATCCACATACATACGTCTATCTCTATTTTAATCACAATTGTTAACAGAGCGAGATGAATACAACAAAAGGGCGGGGAGTCTCTGGGTGCTGTTTCTATTGTTACAGAGTATTGCTTTGAGTCTCTCTCTGTGTGAGTAGTTGTTGTTACAAAGAATTGCTTTGAGAACAGACTGTGTCTTAGACTGTACTAACGCAATTAGCAGCTTGCAAGTTTCACACATAGAGGGAGAGAAACAGTACGAAAAACCAAGAGACCTCTTAATTAGTAATACCCTGGAATTTAAACTATGGGGAATCAAACTCATTTGTGATTTTAATACAGAACTTCTTTAATATGATCCAACAATGGCAAAGGGCATTTTCCAACAGTGGGGGACTCCCGTTATAGACCTGTTTGATACCCATGACAACAGGAAATGCCACCAGTTCTGTTCCCTGCAAGGCCACAGTCCAGCGTCTCTTATGGACACCTTCCCGCTATCATGGATAGATCACCGGTATTATGCCTTTTCCCCATCCCGATGACACACAAGAGTCCGATGAAGATCAAGCGGGACCAGGCATAGGCCATTCTCATAGCCCCGGCATGGTCCAGGCAGCCTGGTTCACCACCCTGTTAGGCCTCTTAGTGGAGACCCCGCACCTGCTTCTGCTACTCACGGACCTGAGACCCCAGTTGGCTGCTCTACCCAACCTCAGTTCTCCATGTGACAGTTTGGAAGCTCCATGGCTGAATCCTGAGGAGTAAGCTTGCTCGGAGCAACTGTTGAGTTCTGTTAGGCAGTGGAAAACCCTGCAAAAAGGAAGTGATTCTCCCATCTGTTCTGAGTTCTGCCCACACAGTCCTCATTGTAATTCATATTGGAGTACCTTTTGCACCTGAAGCAACAAGGTCTGGTTATTTCTTCAGTCAAAATTCTCCTGGCAGTGATATTGGCTTTCCATCCCCAGTCGACAGCTGGTCTGTCTTTTCACGCAAGGTGGCTATCTATTTTCTTAAAGGTCTAGAAAGGTTATACCACCAGGTTATAGAGCCTGTTCCTCCCTGGAACCTAAACTTTGTCTTACCAAAGCTCTTACAGGTCCCCCGTTTGAGCTGCTGGCAACGTACTTGTTGGTTCACCTCTCCTGGAAAGTGGCCTTCTTAGTGTCCATCACCTTGGCCAGAAGGGTTTCAGAAATCCATGCCCTCACATCGGAGCCCCCATATACGATCATCTTCTACTGCAGTCAAACAATCTTCCTACCAGTGTTCCTCCCAAAGCAGTGTGCAAGCAGGGAGGAGCAACGTTTAAACTTCTTAGATGTTAGACATGCCCTGGTATTCTATATGCAAAGCACCAAGATGTTTTGCAGATCCACCCAGCTGTTCATAGCAATAGCAGAAAGGATGAAAGGCCTTCCCATCTCTGCCCAGAGATTCTTGTCCTGGATTACATCATGCATTCGTGCATGTTAACAGCTGTCTGGCATTCCACCTCCAGGTTACCTGACCATTCATTCCATAAGATCACTGGCCTCCTCAGCCACTTCCTAGCATAAATCCCTATTGAGGACAGCAACCCTGTCTTCGGTGCGCACGTTCTCAACGTACTGTGCCATTACCTAGCACACCAGAGATAATACTAACTTGAACTGCACAATCTTGCAGTCGGCTTGTTCTTGAATTCCGAGCCCACCTCCTATGCTACTGCTTGAGTCACCTACATTGGAATGGACTTGTGCAAGCATGCAAAGAAGAGAAAAGCAGGTACTAATCTTTCTATAACTGTGTTTTGTTCTTCAAGACGTGTTGCACATGTCCATTCCAAAACCTGCCCTCCTACTCCTCTTATCGGAGTCTCCATAAGAAGAAACTGAGGAGGCGCAGGGTCCTCTATACCGGTGCTGCACGTGGCACTAGAGGGCACTGGAGCTCACCCGACAGATGCCACTAGGGAGAAAAAATTCCAGGAACTGATCAGGACTTAAAAACACCTATATTGGAATGGACATGTGCAACGCCTCTCAAAGAACAACAGTTACAGAAAGGTTAGTAGCCGTTTTTTATAGTACATGTTAGAATTCTTAGTCATGGTTCAAAGAGCAAGAAAAACCATCTTACTGTTTCCTCTGAGATACAGTAATGTAGCATATGCTAGGTACTAAATGTAAAATATTTTCTTCCAGGTGCTCCACTGATTAATAGCTTACTAATGAGGGTGTAATTTTTGTGTGTAAATCTTTATTTTTTTCTTATAAAACTACACATCTGCAGGGGGAAATGAAGGCTCGGAAATTTAGAAGTCATTGCTTTCTAATTGCAGTTCATAATCTATGAAATTTCTGTCTGTGCGCGCGCGCGCACACAAAATGGATGGGGTGGGGGGAGAGGAAAGAATTGGGGAAAGACAATTAATAGCCATGAAATAAATAAATCTGATTATACAGATTCTGTATTATACATTTTTATTTTGAACATTATATTATTAGGCTAAAGCAAATTGGAATGTATAGTCATTACCCATCTACATAGTTCAATACTATACAGATCTGAGATGAGTGATTGTCTAGTCTCTCCAGTCTTAGCTACGTGTTAACTAACAACCACTTTTCCTAGTGCAGACATACCCTTGCTTGGTAGCTCCAATGTCACACTGTTAGTTCTGTTAACAGGGTAGATGAGTCTTGAATTTTAATCTTAAAAGACAAGAAGGGGGGGGGAAATCCTCCCCCACCCCCCCGAAATATCATTCAGGCCTCCTTTATGCATCAGAGAAACAAAAGCACAAATTCACTAATGTGGACATGAAAATAACGGAACACATACATTGTATTATGGTTAAATGTAGACACTTTTTTATTATTATTGTAAACTATTACCCAGTTGGGGGTAACCATCCCAGACTACCTGACAGTGTTGTTCCATTGCGGAACTCATCTGGCTCCAATGGCCTGGGTGGCCTAGAAACTGAAGGTGGGTATGAAGTCTATACCCCCTATACGCCTTCAGGCCTGACAAGGGACCTTGAGTGGAAGCTGGAGTTCCAACTACTCCCCTTGTTCACATTGGAGGTAGAAGAGATAAGATAGTGGGAGCCGCCAGCTGCATTAGACAGAGGGAAACCCCTCAACACATATGGCGGTGCCTGGGATCTGTGTGCAGGCAGTCTGCTGAGTTACATGGGAAACTTTACCCACCAACCACACTGGAACCTGCCAAAGTTGCAACTTGTGTAACTTAAGTCCCCAACACTAGACTTGAAGGGGGCTGGATTAGGCCATTAGTAAAGATTTTTGACTAACAGAGTTTAAACCCTATAAAAATAGCTAACAGACCCTTATTAATTAATAGAAATGTTGCCTGTGCTTTTGGAGAACAGCAGAAAGCTTTTTGGGGGCTTTCCAGAAGTCTGCCAGACTAGAGCAGACAGAACAGATAAGGGAGTGCCTCCAAAACTGAGTACTGGGAAAATGAATATTTTTCAGAATCCTGATTTGCCATGGAGGCTGAATCAGTCACTCTATACATTGCCATGACACCTTTAAGTATGGTGCATCTAACATTAAAACAATGATTTGTAAAAATACAATTGTGTACTTGTACAAGATGTTTGAAAATCAGTATAATCTTGGTGTGGGGTAGTTGATATTAAAGTTGTACTATTTGACATGATAAAGAAATTACTTTGATTATCAAAATGTCACTTATGCAACTGCACCACCTGTTGGCGTAGAATTAAATTACAGAAAAAAGCCAAGAAAGAATCATGTAATAATTATACAGTGATAATACTGAATAGGGAAAAGCAACATTAGAATCATAATGAAAAACTAGAACTCTGGGATTACTTTCTAATCAAATGCAATTCTGGGACTTTGAGACTGGGAATAAAATCCTGTGGTTTTCAGGTTTTCAGATTCTCTTTCGGTTTGTGCTTTTCCAGCTTGCAATTTTTGAATTTATGTACAATATAATTATAACATGATTTTTCCATAGTTGCTTTTGTGTACTTTCAAAATAAAATTTATCCTAGTTTTTGCTTGGGTATGTGTTCTCTACTGAATATTTTTCTTCACAGTTTTCACTTTTTTTGCTCTATTTTTGTTTAATTCTAGGCCATCCGTAATTTCTGCAGATAAATGCTACTCATCTTGTAGCAGTATTAATGGGTAATTAGAATAAATGTAACCTAGATTTAAAATGAGAAAACATTTTTTAAAAATGCTGAATAAACCTGTATCAGCATTTTTAACAATCCCACTTCTATCCACCGAGTCCCACAAAGATTATTATTCCACACAACTCTCACCTGCAGAAAAGACCTGAGAAAACGTACGCTTTGCATTATGTCCTGATGGTGTACTGAATGCTCCTACCTTCAGTTAAAGATTTTTTTTAAATTCTTTTAATTACCCATATCTAATTCTGAAGTCTTTTTATTTTAACTTTGTTAAAACCATTGACAGCAGGGCCAGATTCAGACTGATGCATTAATGTACACTGGAAAATTTCACTGTCATTTTACCATACTGCGATATTAATCTAGTTACTTAAACAGTAACTTTTAACGTAGTATTTGCCTTGTTGTTGCCTTGTTGTTTTCAGGTACTTACTACAACCAAGAGAAAATGGAAACAAATCCTCTAAAACTGATGATCTGGGATCACTTAGACTAAATGTTTGTTATACTGAAGACTATGTACTTCCATCTGAGTACTATGTTTCTTTAAGAAATTTGCTGCTAAAATCACCAGATGTTCAGGTACTTTTTGTTTTAGAAGAAACAGTCAACAGATCTAGGGCCAGGTTATGACCTTCTGCACGTGCTTCTTTATGGGAGTAAGGAGACGTGACTCCTCCTCCTCTGTAGTCTATCTGTACTATGGCTGTGTAAGCAGCCTGTGAAGCCACTGTTCCTGCTCCTCCTGGGTGGGCAGCACATTGACTCCTCACCTGTCCCCAACCTTAGCCCTGGCCAGTACAACAAAGCTGGAAGAGGGCAAAGTAATCTGTAACAGCTACAAGGCTTTCACCAGTTACTTTCTCCCTGGAGCAAGCGGGGGGAAAACAGAGACCAGATTAGGACTCTGAGTACTCGCTAGGACAGATGGTCTAGTTTATAAGGCACTGGATTGGGATTCGAGGGTTCAGTTAGTTGCTCAGCCACAGATTTCCTTTGTGGTTTTGGGCAAATGACTTAATCTAACTTGTGCCTCAGTTCCCTGTTGGTAAAACAGGGATAGCACTTCTCTGCCTTATAGAGGTGTTGTGAGGATAAAATCCATTAATGATTGTGAAACACTCAGATGCTACAGTGATGAGGGCTATTGAAGGAAAAAAAAAAAAAAAAAAAGTACCTGGATATGACGCTTGAGCAATGCAAACCACACGCTGCCATTTATTCAGGGCTTGTGGTAAAGCCGCAGTCTAACCCTTTAGAAATATTATTACATTGAATAAATGTAGAATTTGTAATAGTTAGTTGGTGTCAATGTTTTTGAAGGTATTTAAGCCAATCTGAGCAGATAGTATCGATTTTCAATAAGATTTTTTTGTAGACTTGTAATTGGCCTAGTGCTAAGTTTTCTTACAAAACTCGTGGTATCTGCAGTCTTGTTGAGAGATCTAATCTTTTTCTAGGTTGTGTTCAGAATGTGCAAATAGTATGTTAAACTATTTTCATTTTGGTTTCACCTTTATTTTTGTTACAGCCAGTCTCTGCTTCTGCTGCCTACATTCTGGGTGAAGTGTGTCGAGATAAATATGATGCTGTTTTGCCTCTTGTAAGACTATTGCTACACCACCATAAGATAGTGCAATTTGTCACTGCAGTGGCTGAACTAGACTTGAAAGACACTCAGTATGTTTCATCTTTCCATAACTTCATGATAATACAGGGTGTTTTATTTTTAGAGTTTTAAATCATTTGATGATCAATTTTTGATAAATGGTCACTATTCATTTCTTCATCGGTTTAAGTTAACTGTAACTACGTGTAATCACTTGCCATTGACTATCTTATTGTAACATCACTTGATAATACTGTTCTAGCTGAGGATCAGAATTCCCATAGAACCCTGTTTTAGATGGGCTGGTTTGGCTGTAGTTTTGGTGGGGTTTTTTTGTTTTTTTTTTTTGAGCTATTACATAACTAAACATGACATACTAGAACAGTGTCCAACAGCAAATGGGTTTTGTTTTGTTTTTTGTTTCTAAAAATCAGTTTGGCCATTTTCTGTAAATTTTATAGATCATTAGTCTGCAGCTTAGATTCTGTTTTCAAAGATCTTATTTCTATATGAACTGAAAAGCAACACGGGTGCTGTTTTGTTGCACAAGTGTGAAGATCCTATGCATGTGGAGTTCACACCCTTCTGTGCATCTTGAAAACTGCACCATGGAATTTTTAAACCACCCACTTTTGGTGGCATGGGGTCTGACACAGGAGGACCAACAGCAGGGCCTATTGGTATGCGGTTACATATATCCATTGGTCAATCCACTGCACCCATATTTTGGGACGGGGACATAAAGTAACAGACCCTGCTATAGCCTCCCCCAGAGAATACAGTAGTGGCCACTGAGGTGTTATGTGCTGTGGAGATGGAAAAGGAATAGATTCCATTACCACAGAGGTCACCTCTGAAAAGAGTACTTATTCCAGTTTTGCATGGGGTGAGACAATCTGGCCTATATTTAGGCTTGACAGAATTCAAATTGTGGGTTGTTTTTTTTTTCCTAATTTCAGCTGTTTATAGTGGTCCTCTTTAACTTCTTTTTACAGTTGCTGGAAATTAAGGGGGTTATGGTTGGGGCAGCACTGACAGCAGGCCTGTAGGGGGTTCTCCACACTGACAGCAGGGCTACAAGGGGTTCCCTGCAAGGGGAGGCTGCAGTCCTGGTCCTGCAGAGCAGAGATCTCTGGCCAGGACTGTAAGGATGAGAATGAGCCCCTGGCCGCAGAGTGCTGCTGAACAGTTCCTGTCCAGGGACGACTCCCACACTCCTGCTGTGAGCAAGGTGCAGGATGAGCCCCCGGCTGCGGGGGAGGCCTCCTTGCTGCTGAATGGATCTTGCCCATCCTCCTTGCAGCCCTAGCTGGGATTCTCTGCTCTGCCCTGTAGGACTGCAACCTTCCCACTACCTTGTTCCTACAGGGTTCAGGTGTTACCAGCCCTGTGGCTGTGCAGGGAGCCCTCTGCAGCTCAGCTGTCACAGACCCACTCCCATGACAGCAGGGCTGCAGAAGGTTCTCTGACCAATCCCTACTGTCACAAGATGCTCTGAGGGTTTGGAGGCTGTAGGGCAACTGTTGATATTTTATTTTGTCAGTTTGTGTGTCAGCTGAAATTGATGTTTACCAACAAATATCATTTGAAATCAGATCCTAGCAAGCCTACTTATATTTTAAGAATCTGGTTGTATTTTAAAATATTAACACTTTTAAAAGTATAATTCTCATATGATAACTTACATAAGGTTTTTAATGTGCACATATTTTTCTATCATGATTGATCATTGTAATTTAAAACTGATTAAATTGGATTTATCAAATTAGAAACATCTCTTTTACAACTCAACATATAGATAGTTTGCATTTATATTCAACAGCTACATCCAAAGCACAGCCTTAAGTGAAATATTTATTGGCTGAAGAGTACTAAGTCTATGTTTTAGTAGCATACTGTTTAGCTAAGTTTTCATTGTTTTGGAATTTTCTCTGAATGCATTTTTCTCACAAGCTGCATAGAGTTCTTTCTTTATTTTAGAGTGTCCTAAACTGTACATTTTAAATTTTATTATGTTGATGATTTAAATGAGTGCATGACTGTTGTTTTGTGTTTAGGGGGGCGGGGGGTTATTGCTTCTCTTTCTGTCCCTCAGTGTTCTCGGAAACCAAATGTTTAATCTCAGTGGGCAGTTTCTGGTTTAAATATATTAAATGTTTTCTAATACCTGTCTAAACATGTATTTATGTAGTAGTAGCATTAAATAGCAGTCATCTCTTAGGCTTATGTTCCTTAGATGTATTGCCTTTTTAGTTTCAATGATTTTATCTCTTTTTTGTTACAGAGAAGTAAACACAATCTTCAGAGGAAACACCTTAGCTACTCGATGTCTAGATGAGATGATGAAAATAGTGGGAAAGCACTACTTAAAAGTTACTTTAAAGCCAGTCCTAGATGAGGTATGGGGTCTTCTTGCAGATATTTGCAGTAGTATGATGAGACTCGTGTGGTACCATCTCCCATCAATATGTACTTTCCTACAGCTCTTTTGTATAGAAACTATACTAAGTACTTGGATATTACAGTAGCATGTGTGCAGGGTTATGGTTCTGTAGCATATATAGCATATTTTAATCTATATACCAAGTATTATGAGCTAAGTTGCTTGTCCAAGGCTATTGTTTCACACCCCGCAGAAGCTCCTGGAGACATTCTGCCAGGCAGTCAGAATTTCAGCAAGAACAGAATAAGAGCAATGGTTGTTGCACCACCTTCTAACCAGGTTAAGTGATTCTACTGGTGGGCACTGTGGTATAGGGAGGTCCATCATGGCAGAGTAGTCCTTTGCCCTAAAACCACAGTGACTGCCCTTGTATAGATACATGA
This sequence comes from Chelonia mydas, assembly GCF_015237465.2. Lineage (NCBI taxonomy): Eukaryota > Metazoa > Chordata > Testudines > Cheloniidae > Chelonia > Chelonia mydas. The sequence goes on along the minus strand of NC_057855.1, from coordinate 32,429,397 downwards.
GAATGGGGTAGGCTCCTTGCATGCTGCTCCCTCCTTGTGGAACATGAAGACACTATTTACTATTTTGCCCTTCGGGTCTAGGACTTGTTTTTTAGCTGATTTATTTAATATCTGAATATGTTGAAAAATTGGTATAGTAAACAGGTTAATCTTTGTGCTTTTTGTCACTTAAAAAAATTAACCAGAAGGCTTTAATTTGTATTGGTTCAGATATGCGAGTCCCCTAAACCCTGTGAAATTGATCCCATCAAATTAAAAGAAGGAGATAATGTAGAAGTTCACAAGGTAAGTGTCCTAATTTATTTTTTGTTTCCGCCCTAATGAATTTCCTAATTCGTATCTAAGTTTGATATAGCTATATAAAGATCAGTTTTATTTTAGCACTGGCAAAACTCTAACATGCTCTGTTTCTGGTATTGGTATCATTCCCTTGTGACCTTGTTTCTACACTGTTACTAGTATTAAAGTGTATTGTCTTGTGTTTTTCTGTTTGTGGCATCAGCAGAGGACCCCCTGCTGGTTGCTCTCCATTTCAACCATTACCTGTCTTTCAAGTTTCGCATGCGTACTGATCACCGACCTTCCCCCATCTGAATTCTTTTTAGTACAGCAGATGATATATTGACTGCTTCTGCTGTTAACTATGCTTAAAGCATCATTCAGTGAACTCTTCACTTGCCAGCGTTATGATTAAGCCATACCAGTTAGTGACATCTGCTGAAGGCAATTTCATCAGCAAATAATTAAATAACTCTTTGGTGAGGACTGTTGGGAAGTTATCCATCTTGGCACCAGGTCTCTGTATTGTTGAAAGGCAGTTTAATGTGTTCTTGCATTATATATCCTTGTCCTATATTGCAGTAAACCAGTAGTGCACTTTCCACTGGCCTTCTAATTCTGAAATTCAGTGAGGCTTACCAAATTACCTCTTAATAGTAACAACCTGTTGTGTACTAGAATTACATAGTTGAAGAGGTCACCTGTATTTATGAATGGGCAATGTGTCCTATATACCATGCTGCTGTTTGTCTGTAGGAATAAAAAAGTGCTCTGTTGTATTTAACAGAAAGATTAACATTCTGAAAGAATATACCTGTTTTTATCCTTTTAGGAAAATCTGCGTTACTATGTAGATAAAGTATTCAATACAATTGTACAGTCAAGTATAAGTTGCCCTACCTTAATGTGTGATGTGTTTTACTCTCTGAGACACCTGGCTGCCAAAAGATTTCCAAGTAAGTGTGTTTAAAAAAAATTCTTCATTAGAAATTGACAAAAGCTTTTTTCATTTAAGCATCTTTTGTGATCTCCACATGCTGTTTACCAAGAGTGAAATATTTTAAATTGACACTTATTCTCTCTAGTGGTTTTGTAAACGGCTCTTGCTTTTCCTAGACTGTGTAGTGTATTTTGTTAACCTGGTAAACGAACATTCTCTGCCTGGCATACTGTAATAAAACAATATTGGACAGCAGCAAGAGCTTTAACTGGGTAGGCAGCAGTACTGCTGAAAAGGATCTGGGGATTATAGTGGATGAAACACTGAATATGAGTCAACAATGTGATGTAGTTGCGAAAAAGGCTAATGCCATTCTGGGATGTATTCACAGGAGTGCTGTATGTAAGACGTGGGAGTTAACTATGCCACTGTGCATGGCATCGGTGAGACCTGAGCTGGAATATTGTGTCCAGGCTTTAGAAGGATGTGGACAAATTTGGAGAGGGCTCAAAGAAGAGCAGCAAAAATGATAAAAGGTTTAGGGGGAAAAAACTGGACATGTTAATCTTGAAAAAAGAAAACTAAGATGGGGAGGGACCTGATAAGTCTTCAAATATGTTACGGGCTATTATAAAGGGATGGTGATCGATTGTTCTCCATGCCCACTGAAGGTGGGAGAAGCAGTAATGGGCTTAATCTGCAGCAAGGGAGATTTAGGTTAGATATTAGGAAAGCACTTTCTAACTATAAGGATAGTTAGGCACTGGAATAGGTTACCCAAGGGAGTTTGCGAAATATCACTTCTTGGAGGTTTTAAAGAGTAGGTTAGACAAACATCTGTCAGGGATGTTCTACGTACGCTTGGTTCTGCCTCAGCATGGGGGGATAGACTTGACTGTTGGAGGTCCCTTCCAGCCCTACCTTTTTCTGATTCTCTGATTTCTTGATGCACCAAAGCAGCAGAGCTGAGTGTTGCAAGACAGTAGCAACATGTGGATAAAAACTTCAAGGGACCACCAAAAGAAATACCTGAAGAAATGCAGATGCAATACTGAAAGTATTTTAATAGTCAAATAACCACTATAAAAAAGCATATCGTGCTGTAAAGCTGAAGCTAAATTTCCTGTTGCTTCTATGTAAAATACAGCTACTCCAACATATATTGTGCCAGATGCAGTTCCATAGTTAAGGTAGTGTTGGGTATTTTGCAGTTAATGTAGGAATTCAAATAGTTTGTTACATATAAAGAATTCAATGTATACTATCCAAAATTAAAGTACTTATTCTTTGAGTACAGAATGAATTTTCTGACAACTTAAATAGGTTAATTGATTTTGAATGAGCTTTCATTTTAAAAAAAGGATCCGTTAAGAAATTTAACACCCTGTGTCAGACCACTTTCTGTCCAAATGACCTTAATACTGGAATAAAGCAGACTATTGGAACTTCCTGTATCATTAAAAATCAGTGACATCTCATGCATTGCTACAGGTGAAGACCATTTATCCTAAAAAAGGTTTGTGTCATTATTCATAACTGAAAATTGTTTCTTCAGCAGAAGCTGACAAATGTTCTACAGAAAATTCCATGGAGAACTGCTCTCTTTCAAAACGGCTGCTCTCTCCTGCTATTGTCAAAGGCTCTGAGAACACAGATGCTCTCAGTTTAAGATAGTACTTTCAAAATGGTCACTGTCTCACATTGTTCCCAGTAGCAGTGAAACCAAGCTGCCCTCAGTGAAGACTGTGGTCCCACTATACTGTTAGACAAAAACCAGTAAAAAAAAAAAATCAGAGAGATTGTAAATATCCCCAAAACTTGTAAATGTAGCGTTAAGGTTAAATCTAAACATGTTAAGGTATGGAAATAAATAGTTATGGCACCAAGCAGCCTTGATACCACCCACTCGTGACATGAGGGAAAAAATGGTGGTTAGGGAGAAATCAGTCTCTTATCAGTTTTATCTAATCTGAGACTAAAAATTTTACGTACTAATCATTATATGGCCTCATGGTTTATATGGTTTTATAATGATATTACAGGGTGGAGTTAAGGTTGTTTGGATGTCTTAACTACATTTGCATACCTTAAAAGAAATTGAAACATGGTAAATTTAACCTTAACTCTGAATATACTAGTACACTATGCTAGTCCTAGTGTAGATGGGTTATCAGATGCCACAAGCATTTTTAACTCTGCAAATTAGACATGCTCAGAGCAGGGTCTAATCAATATGGTATGTGAAAGCATCTGTGGCAGCCGTGTTGCTAACCCTGAGGGAACTAAGCCAGCGTTAACAATAATGGAATATTTTCTACTCATCATTGCCACCTTTTCATTTCATGCGCATCATTAGTTCTGTTCTGTAGAAAAATAGTTCTCTTCCCTATTGATGCGGTCTCCCTACAGTTTTTATTTTGACTGTCTTCACTGTTTCCTTGTTAAGATTAGTTTGTTACATTTCATGGTTTTTCTCTGCAGATGACCCTCATGTACAGTATTCTGCAGTGAGCAGCTTTGTGTTTCTTCGTTTCTTTGCTGTCGCTGTAGTCTCACCTCATACTTTTCATTTACGACCTCACTATCCAGTAAGTTTTTGGTAAAGTTTTTTGTACCACTTTTACTCATAATCTGCAGATCTCTTTAGATAGAAAGATGTATAGAGATAAGCTTCTTTCACTGACTGTACTCTGCAATTCAAAAAGAAAATCAGGATACTAATTTTCTGTAGGTTGGGTTTTTTCTTTCACACCTGGCTAAAGGAAACTATGGCTGTGTGGCTTTGTGGGAGGCATTGGCTAATAGTTTATAGTGGGAGCTCTTAAATGGGATGGAGCTGCTTTTACTGGAGGATATGTTTTGGGGTGTATTAGAGGAAGGTGCTGCTCTTTGTGGAGATGAAATCTTAGCAGGAGATTTTTTCAAAAGTAGAAATGGCAGTTATGAACCTCAGTTCCCTTGATTTCCTACCCCCATCCCTGTATGGAGTTAGGCTTCTAAATGTCATTTGTGCCTTTGAAAATCTCCCTCCCCTTCCCAGTCTCTCAAATAGAAGTTGCAGGAAGAAATGCTTTCTATGATGGTATTGGGTAGCTCTGATTTATGCACTCATGTGGACTTTACTTACTCTCCTGTATTGCCAAATGTTCAACATAATAGCAAAAATGATACATATTCCATCCATATAATCTGGTAACTATATTATAATTGTAATATGGAACATACCCTTCTGAATTTGTGTACATAAATATTTAGTCTACATTTTATATTGGAAAATATCAAAGCATAGGACTAAGCAATTGAATTACTCCTTACATATAAAGGAGAACATAACTCTTTGAAATCTCCCCAAGACTAATTGATATTTAATAATTTCATACATATATTATCCATGCACTTGGTGTTTTCAAAAGAAAAATCTACTTAAATAAATTTAGCCATTAGTCCAAAGACATTATGCAGAGATAGGCAAAGTGACAGTAAATTAATCCTATATGGTATAAAGACCCATCAATAGAATTAATACTTGGAGTCGTAAAGGGGCAAAGAAAATACATTTCCCAAGGCCACAGTTGAACTCTTAAGTTAAAATGTGCAAGCTGGAAATCAGTAAATAGTGAAATTTGGTTAAATATTTATTTGGAAGACAGAATAATAGCAGTGTGCACGTGACAAGCCATTAAGAAAAATCACATGTTAATATTCAAGTGTGTGTGTTTTGTGACAACCTACTCAACTTCTTGTTGCCTACTGTGGCACGGTGCAGCATTGTCGCCACCTCTGTTTCCCTCTGAGTCCCAGCAATAGGCCTGTTTGGGGAGGCTATGTAAAGTAGAAGTCTGTAGTCCAAAGAAAACATGAAACAAAATGGCCTTTTTGCCCCTCCTTGACTACCCTTCTACCTGCTGCCTTGTAGAGTGTTGATCCTCTGGATTTTCTCCCTGGAGGCCCAGGTCCTACATGAGCTGCTGACCTCCAGGGCTTTCTCCGTGGAGTCCTTTTCCCCAGTCTGGTTCTTCCCTGGGTGGATCCTTGGTTATAGTCTGTCTCCACTCCATCTGCCTGGGGTTGGCCTTTTCCCAGGCCTACCACAGTAGAGGTCTGCTTAGATCTAGCTGGACCCAAGCCTCAGAGGGTTGAATTGTTTTCCAAACTGACCCAACATCGAACCTGAGTTAGCACTACCACTATCCTCCTGAACCTGGGGTTGGCACAGCAGCAGTTGCATGTGCAGGCAATTGTGTGCCCTTGCCCTGCTCCTGCCATCTGCCACCTCTGCTACACTGTGTGGAGTGAAGGGCTTTGACTCCTTGGCAGACTTATTCTGCAGCACAGTCAACACAGAGGTGGTGTTGGCTGGCACGAGCAGGTCATGCTGCTGCTGCTGCTGCTGCACCAAGCCCATGGGCGGGAGGAAGAGACACAACCCAAGCACAAGAAGATCTGGTTATTTTCCCACCTGACCCGTACCTGATGCTTATAGTCAGATCCCGTCTGGTTTGGGTCATGCTGCAGGACTCTTTCACACAGAAGCCTCCTCCCCTGCCACTCTCTCCCTTCAGTCATAGGGAAAGTTGCTCCTCAGTCACAGGCCCGCTGAGCCTTGCTCCCCTTAGAGACAGCCAGCCTGACACAGTATATATGTATTTCTATAATATAAATATGCCTTTAAGTTTAAAAAAGAATTGGGATTGAGCCATAAAACTCTCCATTTCTGACATTCATCAGCAACGATAAATTATCAATAGTGTCTCTCACAGATGGGTACAGTTGTATTTGACTGAGTTTTTCAGGTTTTCTCAGAAATACCAAACAGTGTTGTAAAGCTGTGTTAGCTTATTACTAGAGCTGGTTGAAAACTTCTTATGTAAACCATTTTTCAACAGAAAATTGGGGTTTGAACTAAACTTTTTTTGGCTTTCTGTGGAAAATTCCATTTTTACCACAAACCAAAAGAAAATTTTTGATATTAAAAAAACTTTAGGTTTTGAATTTTTCAACAAAAAGTTGAAAATTTCCAGGGGAAATATCCATTTTCCCACCAGTCTCTCTTTATTAGCACCACTATGTTGCGGGGGGAGAAGAAAATTGCAAAATCCTAAAAACCAACAAACATTGAAACATACAGAAAAAAATCCTACCAAAACAAAATGCTACTTTGCGCACACACAGCTCTCTTCTTTAGGAGAGGATGAGAATGAATGATAACTCCTGGCAAGTTGTTTGTTTAAGGCACTGGAAGGCACTAAGATACTACAGTGAGGGGAGAAATACATGAACCTGTATATAAGAAGATGTTTAAATTTTCTCTCGAGAATTTACTTGACTTTCTAGCTGGAAATAATGTGTGACAAATCAAGTAAGATGGCCGTTTTGCCAAATCCCTATTTTGAAATCCAAGTTTTGTATTGAGTTGCCTAAAAATATAAAGGGAATCTTCAATTTGTTTCCTAAAATTATTTATTTTAGGATGCACAAACTTCTAGAACATTAACTCTTATATCAAAAACCATCCAAACTTTGGGGAGCTGGGGAAGTTTGTCCAAAAGCAAGCTTGTAAGTATATTAACATTCTTGATGTATTTGTTTCACGTACTTCTTGTTAGACATCAATTTATACGATTATCTCTTCTCTTTTAGTCAAGTTTCAAGGAGACATTTATGTGTGAGTTTTTCAAAACGTTTCAAGAAGAAAAGTTTACAGAAGCTGTTCAAAAGGTACTACTATGTAAACAATATTTGGCTGTTTTTAATGCCTTTGAGAGCAGGCCAGGCTTAATAATAAAATGCCTATGATTTAAGATGTTTCCTTGCAATTCTCTTTTAGAAATCCAAGTATTATGTGCAATCTGTTTTTAATAAACCATAGATGTAAAAAAAAAAAAAAGTGCCGAAGCAAATTTTTGGAGCTATAATCCAGCTCGCCATCTTGGCTGGAAATGACAAAGCTGAGGCTTGAACAATATAAAATATTTAGATATTTTAAATAAGTAGATTATTGAATGTTTATGTATGAAAATTGTATTGAATTTAAGGTTAAAGATCTTGGCTTCTTAAATATCTCTAGATGATCTCTGAATTGACATATATCCTATTAGAATATATCTTAAACTATTATATTGATATTACTTCATCCAGAGTTTTGTTATGAATGGTCTTATTACTGAAAACACTAGATATCAAAATACATCTCTACTCAATGCATAGATTTTTGCCTCTTTGCTATAGTTAAATGGAGAGCAGATCTGAACTTTAACTGTATGGATTTTAGAGCACTTAGAACAGTTGAGCTTTCATCAGATTGCTTTGAAATTCGGTATGCCTCCATGTGGGCACAGGGTATGGTTAGTGATCCAAATACGGGGCCATTTGACCAAGGGGTTACTGAGATACAAGCCCTGGCGGGGTTCGGGGAAACAACACTTTTCTTAAAACGATGGTAATTTCTGGCAACAGTATTATTTTTGCTCATGGACAGAGATCAAACTAAGGCTCAGATCATCACCTCAGATACTCGAGTGTACCCTGATCAGAGTGCCTGGCACCCAGCAGTCCTTTGGGGGAAATCACATGAAAACATTATTTCAAAAAGGGGTTGCTTCTCCAGTTAGGCATGGTAAGGCACACTCACCTATTCATGCACCTAATAGACTCTCTGGACATGCACGGTGTAATCTATCTGTGAAACTATATCTACACCACAGGACATGAGTGGCTCTAAGGATATGTTATGGTCATCGAGTCCAAGCACCACCCCAGGTACTGAGAGTTTGAATCCAAGTTGGGGTAAAAATCTGAAGCTTAAAAAAAGCAGGCATATTGCTCCAATCTGCCTCTATCAATGTTAGTTTATTTTTAGTTTGGAGAAATGTATTCTGAATACAGCGGAATAGTCAGCAGGGACTTAAACTTTTTTGAAAGGAGAATAAACTACACAAGCAAATGCTCGCTGAGAGGGGAGTTGACAAGGTGTGGAAGAGTAGGTAGGAATAAGGGGCAAGGGGTTAGGGGAATCAGGTGATGGGAACTAAGGAGAGTGGAAGGAGAGGGATGAGACCCTGGGAAGAGAATGGGAGAATAGGGATCAGGGGTACCTGTCAGCCCACATTCCCCTCCCAAGTGTGTGTTCCCCCTGCCCATCTAAAGGGTTGTTACCCTCCCCTCTTCCCTGCCGCCTCCCCCATGTGAGTCAGAGACAAGGGATGTCTGAGCCTCTCACCCTTCCTGCTCCCCGTATGTGTGCCGAGATCTGAAAGCTCCTGCCCATCTGTGGACATATGATCCCCCAGCCTTCCCCCTCATGTGAGCCAGGTTTGGGGGGAGCTTGCCTTTTGAAGGTGTCTGAGCCCCACCCCCATATGTGAATCACAATCTGGGGAAGCCTTGTCCTTCTAGGTGGGGAGTTTAGAACAGCCATGCTTAAAGCATGCGCCAGGAACACACTGCTGATGCTGGGGTGAGGAGCTGAGTGCAGGTGTGCTTGACACGCACCAGAAACTCTCCAGAATGGGGGACAGGAAGTTCACACACCTCAGAGCTGTTGTTTCATCTACAGTAAGTATTCTCTCTCCAGAGAATCTCATTGAGGTGAACTGGCTGTTTTAATTGCTGAGCCTGCTATGTTGTTAATGGATGTGTAGCACTCCTCCCTTCCATTCTCTCTGTGATGTCATGCAGTATTGTAATGGAGCTCCAGTTCTGAACTAGCTAAAGTTGGGAAGCCCTTCCTGTTTAAATGACAGCTCTTCTAAGTGCTCTAAAATCTGCCTGCTTGGACAGATTCTCTTGACATTTGCTATGCCTTGTGGGAGCGTAGAGAGGGTTAGTGATCCAAATGCGGGGTCATTTGAGCAAGGGGTTCTTGAGATACAGCCTGCTGGGGAAAAAACAGCATTTCCTTAAATTCAGATTCTAGCAACTTTGAAGTTTGAAACTCATGTGGGGCAAAAATCTGAGAATGAACTATAAAGATTTAGGGAAAATGTAGTTCTATTAAGGGTTGGTGTGTTTGTTTTGTTTTGTTTTGTTTTTCAAAGCATGACCATCATCCCCGTTTCACTATAGCAAAATATACAGAGGTGGGAGGAAAGGAACATTTAGGAATCACATAGACCTGTGTGGCCTTGTGGAAAGACCATTGGATTGGGACTGTTCCCAGTTCTGCCACTGACCTGCTGAGTGACCTTGGGCAAGTCACTTCCCCCCCCCCCCCCTCTCTCTCTCTCTCTCAGCCTTGGTTTCCTATCTGTAAAATGGAGATAATGACATGTAGGTCTTTGAGATCTACTGATGAAAAGCACTATATAATAGCTAGGTCTTCTGATTATTAAATAGCCACAGCAGCATATCAATTACAAACCTAAATCAGAACTACAACTGTCTAAATAACCTCTACCAACAAACATTTCTTTCTGTTTAAAAAACTAGGAAATTAAAAGGCAAAAAACTTTAGAATAAAGTTAAGGTTGCTGTGGGGAGAGCTTGTGCCCTTCCAGAACATCGAGTTCAGCAAGACTCATACTTTGGAAAACCAGAAAGTACAAAGTTATGGTAGAAGCCTACGCAGCCTTAACTCTGCCTTCTTTGAGAAACACCCCAATACACCCATTGCACATGTGCTCTCGCTTTCTCCCTCCCTCTCTCTCCACTGCCTGTGCTTGCCCGATGATCAAACACTGAGCCTACTCCCTTGACAGAATATTACTTATAAAATTTAACCACTTTACAGCCTTTTACAACCTTTTCATACATCTACAACAGACAACACCTAACGTATATTTTCCCATTACCTATCGTTAAATCCACAGACTGCTGTCATATCCCTCCTCACCCATGGCAAGAAGACCCCAGTGCCCTGCTACTGACACAACATCCACAATACTGTATTGAAATTATGTAGACTGCAGCCTCAAGTTGTTCTTTGAATTCTGGTCCCTATTTGTGTTCCACCAAGGCTACACATGCACCTGAAACAGCAGAGTTCTAGCAAGTGGTGTCTGCTGGTCCGCACCTTCACACTGAGGGTGTAAGCATGCACCGATGCCTCTCCAGTTCCTTTTTACTGTGTGGCCTGAGTCGGAATCTTCTGGTGTCTGGAACCGATCATCTTCTACGTTCTTGCCTGTGAAATATTTAAAAGTTTTATCCTGTTAGTTAGTTGGTTTTTTTCATAGTTAGATAAATAGATAAAATTCCCTGCCCCGGGGAATCCTCCGATCCCGCGATGCAGGACTCAAATCACGCCCAGCCTTCTGGGTTGCATCCCCTGTCCCGACTCCTCTTCATTCAGCGATGATCACCAGTGCTGCCTCTACTGCCTTGGAGAAACTCATATCTCCTCTAAGTACAGCATCTGCCTCTCCTTGCCAGTTGAACATGGCAGGCATGAGAACTCTTAACTGGAAACACCTAATAGAACATGCCATGAGGTTTGAGGCTTCATTTGAATCCAGCCTGTGGTAACCCTCCTGTATGCGGACCTGAGACATCAAGGAATGCACCTTCTAGCTCAGTGCCTTACTCAGACATGGGAGTGGCTTGAATAAAGGACACTTTCACGTGGCCCTTTTCATGAGAATAAGATGCACTATTGTAAACATAAGAGCAGAGCCCCTCCTAGACCATCTTAGAGAAGGGATCCCTCTCTGCAGATTGGGCAAATCTTCATGCTCGTGACCATGATCAAAAGGCTCGTTGGAGCAATGCTCTTCAACATGGACCTCGATACCAATCAAAACAAATCACTTGAATGTCAAAGGACCCTAAACCATCATTACCAACGATAACACAATCGAAGAGTACATCACTAGCAGTACCACCACAGCCCCAAAGGAACCACCAACTACTAAGAGTTCCTTTACACGGACACCGATGGCACGGGGCAATGAGACTCGGCCTCCAGAATCCTACCACCCCCGAAAACCTTGTCATCCTCCCATACCCGCAATCCCCCCCGCCCCGTTGTTCGGCCCTACCCTCACCAGGGAGATCCTCTCCCATTCCATCTTCTAGCCGTGGCTTCCCAATACCTGTACCAGTGAGGCCACTTACAGAACCAGACCCAGAGTTCTCATCTTCTAGAGTCACACTTTCCAGTGGAACCATCTTCCCCTCCACAAAGGGAGTTCAGTCTGGACAGAGGTTCAGGAGTCCTCTGTTTTCAGCCTTGTTGATCTAATTATGGACCTCATCCCTTGGGATCACCACATATGTCATGGCTTTAGTGGACAGAATGAAAAGGTCTTCTGTTCTCTTCTCAAAAAATTTCATTTTGGATAACTTCCTGTATCTGTATTTGTTATGATCTGGCAGGCAATTCTCCACCAGACAAGCTGACTGCTCATTCCACAAGATTACAAGCAACCTCAACGGCATTCCTCATGCAGGTCCTATCCAGAACATTTGTAAAGCAGCTGTTCTAATTTTATTCCTCCACCATTCAGTACAGCTGCACCTAAAACAGTGAGTGCCACTGGAGTGCATGCAAATATTTTCCCGAGGCTATTGCCAGCTCCAGGGTCAGAGTTAAGATTGCATAAGCATTTACCTTACTCTGCATTTTCTGCTTTTCAGGAATTTGAGTTTTGCAGAGCTCGACATTCTGAAAAGTACAAGCTACCACCTGTCAACTTTAACTTTGCGTTAATGAAGTTTTTTGCCGTTTAACTTTTTTATATATTTGTATATTACATATACGCATAGGCCAAGATGTTAAAAATGAGCCTAAAATTAGGCTCCTAATCTAATAAGTGTCCTAACTTTAAAAAGTACTGAGCAACCAACAGCTTCTATAGGCTTCTGGAAATCTTGTGTGTAGTTTAGAAATTTCTTTTAAACTGTTTTCATGTTACTGACCTTTTTAAAACTGAATTCCATACAATTTACCCCTAGTTACGCTCTATTTACCGAAGTATTTGTGTACTGTAATAAATGGTGTTTTTATGAGAAACAGTATGGATCTGGGCAACTTTTTTTGTTTCCAAACATAACCTATTCTCCTTGTTCTCTTTAGTTTTTAGATGAAGTGTCATCTACTGAAAGTAAAGAGCCCAGTGGCATGAGTGAACCACTACATCTAAAAGAAGGGTAATTGAAGTGTAAAGTACTGTCCATTACACAAATGTTTAGTAAAGAAATTATATCAAAGCAAGAATGTTTTGCATGTCCATCTTGTAGCATTTATACATGTAAATCTGTATGAATTTTACCCTTATTTAATTACAGCAAATTACTTTATAAAATGAGCAATAATTAGAAAACATTTGTTGACATGTTGCGTTGATTATGCTATTTATGAAATTTGTGAAAATACTCCATTCAAGATACATCAATGATACGTAGTTTGTAGAATTCGTTAACCGCTCTTGTGGAATTTTTATAACTCACCTTATCGTATTTCTTAATTTTTTAAAAGTGTCTCTGTATTTCTGATGGAATGTAATCATGCCCTCTCAGTGGCAGATTTAATAAACCTTAAAATGTATTTCAGAATCCCATAACCTGCTATTAGAATGACTTCACATGCTCTGCTTCTTGAGCTCTGAGACCCCAAATATACCAAAGCAGAAAAATACTTCCCATAATTAGAGAGCATATGAAAGTTTCATTCTTAATGAATCATGGAATATTTGAAAAATGTGGGGCAGAGATGGTTAATGGTAAAGTAAAAAGTTTCTTTTGCCCATAAACTCCCTTGAGTTAATCTATTTACAAGCTATTCCTGGGTTAAAAAAAAAATATATATATATTCAGTTTATATCTGGGAAGCAGATTTTTAGCAACGGAATCATCCTCTGCAGAACAATAACTTCTGGCACATGAGAGTTAAATTGCCAAACTTATTTAATGTGGCAAATTGTGTACCTTTTACCCTGCCAAAACATTGGGGAGAACAATGCTTGTTCCCAAAACATACTGAATAGAAATGGGGAAGAGGACAGCTACAACAGATAAGTCACTAAACATCCTGATTCATAAGCCTTATCGGCGCTAGGGGATTTACCCATTGCTGAAAATAGGTGTCAGCAAAGGGTGCAGTTAAAGCAGTGTTTGAATGTAATTTGTTCTGGTCTGCATTTGCCTTTGAACTGTGTTGAACATCAGTTCAGCTGCACCTGTTTCCTAAGCTAGACGAAGCTATATACTCTGAGGAAGATGGAGAGGAGAGAGAATCTCAATTGGATGCACATCACCATTTTGGTAAAATGCAGGTCTCCAGAGGTATGCAAGAGGCCCCTGTCCTGGGTTGGTGCTTCAAACAAGGGTTGGGATTTTGATTGTCTAGCGCTCAAAGTTCTTATCTGCTAAAGAACCTCTTGACTGAGTCACTATAAGAGAGGGAGTTTCAAGATCTATTTTGTGAACCAAAGTAGTCTTTAAATCTAGATTTTTTTGTGTTTTCATTGCATGGCAAATAGCTCATTCTCTCCAGTTAGTTTTTAAACTAAGTTTTTAAAGCAAAGCTCTTTAGTAGGTGAGGTTTGTGCATTAATAATGTGATTTCTCTGTACAGTGAAATGTATAAAAGAGCTCAGGGAAGAACTCGGATTGGAAAAAAGAATTTCAAGAAACGATGGTTCTGCCTAACAAGCAGAGAGCTCACTTATCACAAACAACGAGGTAAATCTTAATCTGTTTTTCAGCAGTTTTGTTTTTATTGAACACTGCTTATGTAATTATGTTAAGAAAAGGTAAATGTGTGTGTCACAGCCATTAAGTGACTTTAAATATCATGATCATGTTCTTATTTACTGTAATAACAAAACACTAACAATTTTTAATCTTTGGCTATTTCCTTTTCTGAAGTGATTCTCAGAAATGTGTCTTGGTTGCATCCAATTTTGAATCCTGTTTGTTTGTTTGTTATCCCCAAATCTGTTTGCTTTTTCCCCCCAGAGGTGCATGTTGCATATAGGATTGTTCTACCCTGCATTCCAAACACTTCCCATCTGAGCTGTAGAGATCTAGTTCCTAGCCATCCTGCAGAAGGACTTCGACAGACCCTACTATAATTCCACACTGTTGGGTTCCCCATAACCAGCAGAACTATCAGGGAACATTGGGGAGTTTTTACGATTTTAAAAGGATTTCTAGCTAGAGTAAAATGTGTGCTTGTGACTAAAAGTTTCCTGGAAATGTACTGTGTTAATCACAAATTAGTTTGACTACTTCATAGACTATTACTTGTTTATAGAATCACAAGTGGGAAAAGGTCTACAGAGCAATCAATTTCTTCATCTCACAGAACTGTCCTTAAGGGTTTTCATCATTTAATCAAGAGTCTTTACAATTTAATCAATCAGCAGAAATCCAGAATTCAGGAATCTTCAGTTCATGAGCTGCAGAGCCTAGTTTTGATTCAGGAATCAAAACTGCCTGTTTTTATCATCAACCATGAAACCTTGATTTCTGCCTTTACCCTATCTGCAGACCTATCAGAGGATACTGTTACCTGTGTGATACTGTGAAGGAAGTGGTCTACTGGTGACAGAACTGTGACATATATACATTTTGAGGAGCACTTAGAAACACACTGACAGCATGACTATAATTGTCAGTTATGAGTAACAAACAAAATAAATTGATGCTAGCCAATGGCCCATGAATAGGCATTTATATGTTCTGAATAGTTGACTGTATCCATTACATCCTTAGTGTTGCCTGACTAAAGCTATATACGCAACATGAATTAGGAGTTCATATATGGTACCACAGCTAAGAACTAGCTTTCATGTTTTTGTCTCTTCCTATGTTCTGTGCTACTCATTCACAATACGCAAGGGTAAGGATCTCATCAGTATTTTCCTGATTATTGGCACTTTGCCTATCAAGTGGAGGAACTGCTTTCCTAGTCTTAGAGTGTTTCTAGCTTGCTCATCCTGAATCTGCCTTCACTCATAGTCTTCACACAGTATGTGTAGGCATGCTAATTTAACTAACACATTTTGACCTATTAGAAGTGTTGGATTTCAAAAGGACATGATACAGTAAAGTCTTGATTTCCTACACAAGAAGGCTTTCTCTCTTCCACTGGTCTGTTGCAGAATGGCATCTGATGAGATTTGGTCTATGTTGATCACAATTCAACTTCTCACTTCAATAAAAGAACAGTGAACATACTTGTTCAACCTGCTTCCTATGTATTGTTTATTAATTTATGCAACACTACAAACAAATGAGTGAGAAACAAATGTGTTTTGCCTGTCCATAATGTCTATTTTTGTGCCTCATTTCTGAGCTCTATATTCTCATATCACTAGTGTTAAACCTTTTGATTAGTTTGTCCTTTGTCAACAATGTGGATGCATATCTGTGAAATCTCAACTTCTAGTATCCGTGCTCTGATCCCAGGAAATGATTTGTAGTCTGATTCATTCTTGTTATCCATTCACAAATTTATGCAGACAAAGAACCAATTTACATCATTCCAATCAAAAACATCCTCACTGTGGAGAAGCTTGAGGAGAGCGCCTTCAATAGGAAAAATGTGAGTCAGATGTAGCTTTTGAAATAATAGATTCATAATTCCTGACGAGTTCTTGAAGAAATGACTAGTGGTGATAACTTCATAAAATAATCCCTCATCACTTTAGAATTAAATTCTCAATTTTTTTCTGCCCTGGGCTTCCAAACTAACATTTTTTGTCATTACTTCAATCCCACAATCCTCTGGGGTCATGAAACCATAGCTGTTCTTTGAGCAGAGGTGATGGAAGAGGCAGCTCTGGAGGGTTCTGATGCCTTTTAATTTGTGAAGAAATTATGTTGCTGCTGTCTGTGAGATGATGCTGAAGGAAATAGGGGGATTTACATCTTCCCTTCCCTTCCCTCCTCATCCACATGTTGCTTTGCTGCAAAGGAGTGCTGCTCAAAGATGGGGAGCAGCTGTCTGAGCACCAGGGGCCACAGGGTCAAGGCAGCTGGTTCTTTACCTTCTTGAGCAGTGCTTCCTGGTATCTGGAAGTCGTGTAGCCAGGGAGCAGAGATGATGAGTGAGAAGTAGTATCAATGTCCCAGGGTGCTTGGTCAGATTAGAAATGGGTCAGCAGCAGCAGCAATAGAGAGAGGAGGAAGAAAGACCTCTCCTTCCCTCCGCTTAATTCACTTCCTGTGGTTCCTTGTGGCTGTTGAGTTTTGGTGATTTTTTTTTTTTACAGTGACCTCTATTCAGTTGATTTGAATATATTCAGAGTTACTCAGTATGTCGACTCTGTCACTGAATAGAATTTTTGCAGAATAAAACACTTTCATCCACAGATGTTTCAAGTGATTTATGGAGAGAAGCCACTTTATATCCAGGCAAATAACTGTGTGGAAGCTAGTGAGTGGATAGAAGCTCTCTGCAGGGTAAGCAGGTGTAACCAGAGGAGACTGAGTGTTTATCATCCCTCCGCTTTTCTGAATGGGAACTGGCTTTGCTGCAAGGCCACCACTGAGAACACAAAGGGCTGCACTCCATGCACTGCGTAAGTTGCTTCTGAAGTAAAAAGCATTCTACAATAAAATGAGTCATTGATTCCTTTTGCAACTTGCAGATGGTTTAAGCATTAGTTTTGTGTTTTCTTTCACAAGTTAGCTGTATGCTTCTCTTCTAGTTTAAAAAATAAAAATAGTAACCATGCTTTATCAGTATAAAATATTTTATTTTGATAGGCATGTTATTTCATCTAATATTTCAAAATACAAGAAAAGGGCAGTGTAGCATGTAAATTAGAAATGTTGTAAGTTATTGCTATCACTCTACAGACTATATATTGTAGCTCAAGATTCCTCTAGTCTGGGCATTGATTATTGGATTACCTCACCCACCAGTATTACAGAAGCAGTAGTTTTTAGAACCAAGTGGGTTCTTCACATATACTGTAAATATGGGAATGCATTGCAGTCCCTTTCCTGCTGCTGCTACAGAAATGGCTTCTCTCAGCAGCTGTGCCACAGACCCTTTGGATTTTTCATGGCTGCTGTCTCTTCCCTCCCCACCCTGCAGTAATTGACAACCATCAGCCAGATCCTGTCATCTGATGCATCTGCTTTGCATACCGCCAGCATGATGAGGCCTTGAAGCTGGCTTAACCAGCTATACAGAGATATCCCTGTTCACCCTCTGGGCTCTGGTGTACAGAATGAATGGAAGGCATGTTGAGGAAGGGGTGTAACCAGTGTTGCTTATCTCTGGCTACCTCTGGATGGTGCAACTGCTCCTTTTGGATTGTTAGCAGCTGTTGAAAATTAGAGCAAATTTGAGGCTTCTCTAGTTTGATCAGATTCAGGATCCAAGTTAGGATCCACAGATGGCAGAGAGCCACTATATCACACCCTGCTAGCTAAGTTGAGCACAGTTCGCTGACTTGCAACTGATGATTCAGCCCCAAGTCTGTCACTGTGCTGTTCAAGTAGTCCACTTTACCTTTTTACCTAGTATTCTACCAACCATTACTACAATCATTTTCTTTAAAACATACTGTACCTAAAGAAGAAAACAAGCAATGTAATCTTACAATTTGTGTTTGTCGGACATTTTGATAGAAGTATTAGTTTTCTACTTAATTTTGTTAGGCTGCTGCTTAAAAAAATAAAAAGCATAATTTTGCATTTCTAATAAATTTATCTTTAACTTGATGGATTGTATGCTACCCTCAATGTTTAATTCAGTCAACACTATTAAATCATCTAGTCCAGTCTCCCAGATCCATGGAAGATAATACCGTATAGTATTAACTGAAAGAGTATTATTATTTTAAAATATCTCAATTCATTAACACAGTAGGACTTCCACCAATTCAAATGAACATCACTTTTAAAGAATGTTATCTCCTTATTCCTAAAAATATTCCATTATACTACTTTAAATAATGCCTCTCCCTCCTAGTGTCTTCACTTTCAAATATAGTAGGGACTATTAAAACTGGGCATTTATTCCCCATGGTAACTAATCTTATTGTGGCATTGGAATTATTTTCAAATATATGGCAAATTCTGCTGTAAAAGTCCATTTTTAGTAACGCTATACTGTCTTCTACTTTAATTTGTGTAAACTCATGTTTTTGCATCCATATAAGATTTATTAACTTGTTAAATCTTGAACACTAGTTTGAACATGTGAAGTTCTATGTGAGTGACAGGCATTATAATTATAAATGGATAAATATATTGAAATTCATTCAGCTCTTATTTGCGTTAAGCTCTCTAGGAGAATGGCTTGCAATATTTACTATCTGTATCTTCACCTAACTTTATTTTGTAGAGGTGTTCCTGCTGATATTCAAATTGAGATTGATGGGGATAGAGAAACCGAAAGAATTTATTCACTTTTTGCTATCAACATGCCTAAACTACAAAAGATGGAAGGTATCTGAATACTAATTCAATGGAGTTACAGTAGCATAAAATAATTGAATAAGACTGATAATGTCATGTTAATGTTTTATACTTACAATTTTATATAAAATTAAAATGAATGTACTTTCTACTAAATTTCTGATATTGCTGTATGATCAAATCATTCTCATTCAGCAGTTTGAGGTTGTCTCCTCTGAATGTGCACATGTAACTCCCATTAATGTGCTAATTGGATTCGTTTGCAAATTAACGAGAATATATACAATTTCCATGCAGTGAGCAAAGGGAATGTCGCTTATGCTCCCTTACACCTAGAGCCACTTGGTCTTGTACTACTGCTTTTTATTAGTGCTGAGAAAAAGAATCCTTGGTGTCATGACTAAGAGTCAAGAAAGAATCAGTTTTATGGCAGCATTACTGGTGGTAGTCCTATTGTAGGGACCCAGTATGTAGAATAAATGTTAGACCCATTGAGGATGAACTTACAAAGCTAAACCAAGTTGCTCACCATATCTCATTAATACCATTTTTCCTCTCGGGCTTAGTCCATTTTACGTTTGTTAAAAGTAACACCATATTTGAAAACTTTGAAATCCCTATCTGATCAATGAGATGAGTTAGCTCTGTTTACTGAAAGTAGAAAACTCTAACGTTTTATTTGTGATGGTCTTTGTAGAGGCTTGTGGAAGTATTGCAGTCTATCAAGGTCCACAGAAAGAACTAGACGACTATTCTAATTTCACAATTGAGGACTCTGTAGCAACTTTCCAAACTCTTCAACAAATAATAGCCATAGTAGAAAAGCTGAACGAGCCTCATGAAAAATATCGGAAGAAAAGGTCATCAAGTGCTAAATATGGCAGTGAGTAAGTATCCTCCGTAATTCCAGCCACCTTGTATGTACATATGGGGAAAAAAGATGGGCGGTGCGGGCTTTCAAGGGGTACGAGTGTCTTAACACCTTTGGATGATAGCTGTTGAGTTTAAACCTGTCAGGGCAGGGATTCTTTTCTTCAGTGTTCAGTGTGCAACACAAATGGGGGCCCCAAACCCAACTGGACATTTGGGGACTATCTTAATGTAAAAGTGTATTACTACTACTGTTAATACATAAATCAGGTACTTAGACAAGCTGATTCACCACCAAATTATCATGACACTTCATGGGGCATAATACTATTCCCCAGAAGTACTGCTTCTGAAACAGGATTCCCAGGAAACCAAGTCAGCAAACACTAACACTTCTAAAAGTACTGCAACAATAACTGGTGTGAACACCTGTAGGTTTGACATACCATTGGCCATAGTAAAAGGTGGGTTACATCAGCAGTCAGGCTAGTCTAGAACTTCAGACTTAACTGTCTATCGTGAATATTCATACTTTGTTTGTTTGTCATGGGGTTTTTTTTTTCCCTTTGTGTAAGAAGACCCAAATTGTAAGAGAAGGAGAAGGAAACATTGATTTCCTGTTTGCTCAGTGATTTGAACAGGTCTGTTTCAGGGCTAATGTTGCTTTCGTGTGATAGGACATCAGGATTTGAGCAAATAATGGGACTTCCCAACATGCACTAAAAATTATGCAGAAAGTATAGCTTGACATTTTAAAACAAACTAAGTTAAATTATATGATTATTAGAAACCAACTATTTTTCCAGCAAAAATACTTATATGCAGTTTTATTTTCCAGGGAAAACCCAATTGTTGGAAAAGTTTCCTAACAAAACTAAACTGTGGCTTATGTGGATTCGGAAGAAACTGGAAGTGTGTTTTTTTGGTGGGTTTTTTTATTCATGGTGTACACTTGTCCGAAGTATTTAAGAATGAACAGAAATGCTACCTGTGTTCACAATCTATTTAATATTTAATAGAGAAGTATCTGTTTGGGAAACTGATCATGAGGGTTATTCCTGTTTTGATGAAGAACTTGAAGCTCCATGTTCTTGAAGTATCAGTTGTGAGTAAATCTAAATATTTCTGCAATTGCTTTTTTTTCTTTTTTTTTTCTTTTCTTGGAACATCCTAAAGGAATTAGCTTTCTAAAGGAGGAAAATCAACACCAATTGTTGATTGGATTACATCTCTCAATATACTGGACTCGCATTTAATCCACCATCAGTGCCTGCTGTGCTGAAAGTCTTGCAGTGGAAATCCCAACATATGGTGACTCAAAAGGATCTGAACCTTCACATTCAGCGCATGACTTTTTTCTCTTCCTTTGTCAAACTATTAATTTTGTCAGGACTCCAAGGTAACTGCAACTGAAGTTTTATAAAATCATGCAATGTGTTCTGTGTACTGCAGACACCAATGTTGGTTATATTTTTATTTTAAAAAAAAAGTACTGAAGAAGGAGAAATCAGGGAATCTGTTGTTAGATTGTACCTCTTGTTTACATTTGGGGTGAGCAGTGGATGTGACATAAGACCACAGTCTGTTTTTTCTTTTGTAAAAAATCAGGTACTAATTTTTCTTTATGTTTTTTTAAATTATTATCATTATTATTATTATTTTTATTTTTAAAATGCAGATTAGCAACACTTTTTGGAAGCTAGCTTTCTTGCAAATGAGAAGAATGCAAATGTGACAATGCTGTGGTTGGATACTGTTCACTTTACATCTTCCCATCTAGGATTTTTTTGAAAATAAAAAATTGGCACATTTCGGTCCAGCTCACCTCTCATTACAGCTATATTAAATAATCTCTCTAGAATAATCACTCCAAGCACTTTAGATATCTGGACTGCCCCAGATTATATTTTTAGATACTTCGTAGTATCTAATCTTTATGATCAGTTGAATGATCAGTGCTATTATGTGTTAAAACAATGCTTTATGACTATTTTTTAATTTCTAGTTATGTGGGGGGGTTTATTTGTCAGATCCAACAAATATGAACTGGCATTCTTGAGTTTAGAAAGTTTTGATTCTTGCTCTCTTCCTCTGAGAATTAACGTTTATGCTGAAAACCATATCTGTACATAATCAGTAGAAGCAAGGTAACACTTTGGAGAAGAGAAGGCTAAACTTTCCTTCACCAGTATTAAATATTATGGTATACATGGTAAAGTAAAATAAAATAAAACACACTGTGTACAGGTAGTACTTCATTTTTGGAGCATTTGCTGTTTTTTTATAATCATGATTTGCCCCAGTCAGAGTTGAGAATGTAATTCATCAGTACAAATGTAGATCCACAATGTTTACAAAACGATAAGCTGTTTAAAATACTATTGTAGGGTGCCTTCTTCTAAAATCCAGTCAGTTGGTATCACAGGATTGAAATCACTGTTGAAATTAAGGTAACTTTTCTATTAGAACAATCACTTTTTAATATTAAAGCAACTGATTGAAATCAGTTGGGATTTGATACCAATATCTTCAACATCAAATAATTTATTACTACTTGCCATTTTACCAACAAGTATAGTCCTGTTTTTGCATTACTTTACTATTGGATGTATTCTTAAAAGAATTTTACTTGCCCTCAATTTCAGTTAGAAAAAATTCAATTTGTTGTTGACACCCAGAAATGTATTCTGTCAAGGTCAATTTGACCGTGCTATTTGCCAAAGAAACAAGGTTTGCCAGATTTGAACAGCACTAATAAGTGTTAGAATTAAAAGGAGTACTTGTGGCACCTTAAAGACGAACCAATGTATTTGAGCATAAGCTTTCATGAGCTACAGCTCACTTCATCGGATTTTTCGTGAGCTACAGCTCACTTCATCGTAATCCGATGAAGTGAGCTGTAGCTCACGAAAGCTTATGCTCAAATAAATTTGTTCATCTCTAAGGTGCCCCAAGTACTCCTTTTCTTTTTGCAAATACAGACTAACACGGCTGCTACTCTGAAACCTGTTAGAATTAACTTTTGCTATTTATTGTGACCAGCCTTATTACAAAATGTGCTTGTGTCTGTTTCTTGAAGCCTGTTTCTGTCACTTAACAGCAAAGTTAAATATATAACAAGTTTAAATCTTATATTATTGTAAGGAAAAAAAAAAACCTTTTGAAAATGCACTTTTCATTTGCTTTGATGGTACGAGACTATATAGAAAAGGACAGCTAGGCCTTTAAGACCTTAGGCCTTTAAAATGTAATTTGTCATTTTATAGTATGTTTAAAAATGCAGTAGGTACTCTAGAATTAAATTAGGTACAAATAAGAGATTAATATTCAAGTTGCTTTCACTTTGATTAGCCTAGACATTAAAACATTGCTCAGTAATTAGTTTTACTTGGACTGTAAATTCTTTTTTAATGTTTTTTAATTTGTGTAAGGATGATGTATTGTTGAAAATGTATTTTTATTTAAATTTATTTTCTTATAAAATATTAAAAACTTTTGTAACATTGCTTGAGAACAACTCACAAATAAATGATGACATATTGATTCGGGCTATGTATTTTCTGTGAGGCTTGGTTCTCTTAAAAATTGTTGGTAGCTTAATTGCATAGTGAAGTAGAACTATTTGCTACAATCTATCTTCCATCTTACAGAAACAGCATGAAGTGAAATTCAGTAATCCTGTATGGCTACCTCATAGATTCAATTACTTTCTGATTTAGGACTGCTAAATGGAGAGAAAAGCACTATTAATAGAAGGTCCCTTAGCATAACAATTTGCACAGGAGGGTAGCAGTTTGGTCAATCTTGAAAGGCATATCCTATTAAATTGGTGAGTGGTCTGATGCATTTAAGGATATTTGGGTGTCTTTGTCATTGTATGACATGCTCATTTTGATTGGCATTTTAACTTGTCTGTCACTTCCTGTCCTAAAGAGGAGTGCTAAATAAGCACCACCATCTTCTCTGTTGAAACTCAAATAGGTTTGATAAATTACTTATAAACAAGCCGCCTTTATCTCACACTTGTCTTTTACCTTACCTTGTTTTTATTCTGTCTCCTCTCCACCATGATTTAAGGATATGTAAATTTCTTTTATGTGTATCAGCAAAATCCGTAGTCTAAGCATGTGGTCAGTATACCATAGACTAGTTTTATAGGAATAGGACCCGCACCACTTGAGATGCTTCTTTTGGTTGTGCCAATCACTGAAGTTGTTCCTTTGCTGCTGGCCTGAGAGCTCTTCAGTGGGAGCCATGTCGCGACCCTTCTGATCATTTTGGAATCTGTGTTGATTGGCTCAGGAGCAAGTTGTATTAAAGCCTTGGTTTGGAAAGTAAAGGAATTGAACAATTAAACTGGGGCGTCAAAAAGAAGGAAATAAAGGACTACCTCCTTTCCCAGGACTGGTGACAAATAGTGAAAAATATCAGCAATAAACCAGACTTAATACCAAACAAATTTTAAAGCTGGATATTGGTAGGAATTTGCCTACTTAATGTAAATGGTCTTGTAGATGCAGAACAACATTTTAGGATGTTCCAGCTGACTTTGGGATGGGGGGTAAGAATAATTTACCAGAAAGAAAAAATACAGTAGGCACGGACAGCTTTGGCCAACGAACCATTGCCATATTATAGAATGTTTTCTGTAATTATGATTTTGTATCTGGTAAGTACTGCACAGCAAAGCCCTAAAAATGACAGGTATTTTAAATCTTCAGTATATTTCAAGTTTAACTGCTTTGGCTGTGCTGAGTTACAAATGCTCTAATTTGATTAAACCCAATTGGAATCACATTTCACGATCACCTGTGTTTTGTTTAAAATGCTTCTCTTTGATGCCTTTATTTTCCCAGGCTTGGCAGATCGGCGGTTGAGTTTCATATAAAATTTGGCAGAGGGCCAGTGAAGCATGCAGTAAAATATGTTACTGCACCTTAACAATGTCAATATGTCAATCCTCTTGATAAAAAGTTCAGTCTTCAAGATGTTAGCATGACTTCTCTCTAGCTAAGGCCTTGTCTGCATGGGGGAAATTGACCAACATAGCTATTCTGGAATAGCGTCTCCACACAGTGCTCTTCTGGAACAGCTAGGCTAATCAATTTCCCTTATAGACCAGGCCTATCACCATTCTGTCAGAGTGCTTGCCCCTCTCACCACCACCCACTGAGATTGCTTCTTTCTGTGACCAATGCATCGTTTTGAGTTTCTAAACCATGACTCAGATAGGGCCTTACCAATGATAGTGTGATTTCTAGGCCAGTTATACTTCCAGTTTTGCTACAGAATTTACAAACACATGGGCAATGTCTTTGTAGCTAAATGTCATTTAATCACTTAGTGCCTTAGATCCAAGTTCTCAAATGCAGGGGCTGTGTAAACACTGCATTTATGTAAACACCTCCCCTTCCTAGCCATTTCTTGTAGTGATCCCACAGTTCCTCATTTGGTCATTAAGTAATCATTTATTATTACAGCCATTTATATAGCACCAATCACTGTAAAATAAGTGCCTTTTAAATGACTTGAACTGAGAGCACTTGTATATTAGGGAAAAAGAAAAGGAGTGCTTGTGGCACCTTAGAGACTAACAAATTTATTTAAGCATAAGCTTTCGTGAGCGACAACTCACTTCATCGGATGCATTCAGTGAGCTGCGGCTCACGAAAGCTTATGCTCAAATAAATTGGTTAGTCTCTAAGGTGCCACAAGTCCTCCTTTTCTTTTTGCGAATACAGACTAACATGGCTGCTACTCTGAAACTTGTATATTAGGGGTACACAATCTAACTGCTGGGTCCCATTTGTGCTTCAAAGGTGCAGTGGAACATGAATTCTTATTTTTTGCAGCCCCTAAAGTAAATCCAAAACCACTGGAGCCACGTGAAAGGATAAATCACTATTTGTTTGAAAGAAAACTCCAGTCCCCATTCAGCATAAAATGAGTATTTCACTAGAGGCAGTGTTGTGCCTGTCTTCTGTGTTCATGAAGTTAACATGAGAAGAAAAGCTTGTAGGAGCTATTGGTCACTGCTGCAGGCGGGGAGAGTCCTCTCTGGCCCCCCATCCAAGGCCTGGGGCAGCCTGCCTGCTGCACCCCAAACCCCTTCCCAGAACCCACACCGACCACCCCAAGGCTGCTCCCACACACCCTCCTGCACCCCAACCCCTGTCCCAGCCCAGAGCCTGCACCCCTCCCACACCCAAACTTCCTCCCAGAGCCTGAACCCCCAAACTCCATCCTGCACCCAAACTCCCTCTCAGAGCCTTAGGTTGGGGAACAGACTTGGACCCGTTCTGGGCACCACCAAAAATTATACCTGCCGACCCTGTTCCTGGGCTCTTTTGAGAACAAATTGTGCCCTGCCTGTTCTCAGCCAGCTGATCCTTGCATTGCTAGGACATGGGGCTCTGACTCAGGTAGGCATATTTTGTTCCACCCTACCACAAGAAGCCATGACTCAAACATGGAAAAGGCGATGGAGATGCAGACCATAATGGGAAGAGGAAAACTTTCAGCAGCCAGCCCAGGGATAAGTCCTCAAGGCAGAACAGGATGAGAAAGGAAAAACCCTTTAGGGGCTTCAGGACCCTACCCCAAGTCCTAAAATGGGTCCTAAGTTCCCTAGAAAGAGAAGCAGGGCTTATACTCAGCTCCTCCTCTTCCTAGCTTGCATCAGGAAACTCCAGCAATGAAATCCCATTCCCCAGTCAGGCAGGAGTGTGACCCCCCAGGGGTAGGGGACATCCAGAGAGTTCAAGGCATTTTGCACAAGACCATGACCCAGCCACAGCTGAGCTGCGATGCCAAAAAAATCCCAACAGAGCAAAAAGGAAAGGAAAAACTATAAATCTGTTTTTCAACATTTTTGATACCAGACAGATTTTGCTGTCTTCCTAAACTGCCAGGGAGATCTCAGAGTGGTGCTGCTCGACAGACCAGTCATTGAGAAACTCTGCTATAAATAATCTAAAAGATATTTGTCCTCTGACTCAGACACCACCGCTATTGAGGAAGGAGAGCTCTCAAATTCAGGCTCTGAGAAGGACATGGAAAAAATGAAAAAACAGTTCCCCCCTCCCCTGATATCTTTGAAATCATGTGCTAAAAGGTTGCATCTACAATTCATATCCAGCCTGAGCAGCCACTAGAAGACAGCCTTAATGTAAATTCCTGCCTTCTAAATCCTCACTATTACCTGACTTCTAAGTTTGTCCCTGAGAGCAATCCTGTGAGAATGTGATCAGAGAGGAATGGGAAGCCCCTGATAAAGGTGAATGCCTGAGCAGGCATGCACTTGGAAGTTGCAAGAGCCAAAAACATGCCATTACAGATATACCAGTCACAGCAGCATCTCTAGCACAAGATACAGTATTCCCACCTGAAGGGGATTTCCTTACCAAAGATCCAACTGGTAGAAAGCTGGAAGCTACCCCTCAGAAGAGGCTTTGTTGGCCACCATTAGAGCATCTCTGGTGGCTACACACTTTGCAAGAACCATAGCGTCCTGGCTGTATGACCCTTAAAGCTATGAAGGACAGAAACCATCCTGACTTCAAGTCTACAGAAAATTTCTTTACCAACAGCCTTTGTGGAAGATGCCTCAATGGCTGCAGTGAGATTTTCAGCCAGTTCATGGCATCCAGCTCAGCAGCCACACATCACATCTGGCTTTGGCCCTGGAAGACTGACATGCCAAACAAATGTTGTGGTCATCTAAATTCACAAGCTCACTCCTCTTGTGGGGG
The DNA here is from genome assembly GCF_015237465.2 of Chelonia mydas. Taxonomy (NCBI): domain Eukaryota; kingdom Metazoa; phylum Chordata; order Testudines; family Cheloniidae; genus Chelonia; species Chelonia mydas. The sequence goes on along the minus strand of NC_057855.1, from coordinate 32,402,241 downwards.
GAGACTTAACATAGTGGCAGAAAGCATTGCCAAACCAAAACGTCCCCTACTCTCCTTACACAGTACTCTGAGAGACTATAAAAACACTCCTTTTGTTCATTCTCTTCACAAAGGTACCAGAGGAAAGAGGACAATCAGGAAAATTCTGGAACCAGGAATCCACCACCTCTATGAGCCCACTATGACGACAAACTACTGTGCTTCTGCCCACACCTGAATCTAGAAGGTAGAATTTCCCATTTCTCAAAAGAATGGTTTTGATTGACCACAAAGTTGTAGCACAGCATATGTCCCTGCTGCCAGATGATTCATTCCAAAGCTGTGTAAAAAGTTGTGGAATAGGATTAGTAACCATAACTTTAATGCCAACCAATAAACTATGTACTGTAGGCTATAGCTGGCATGCCTAACTATCAAAATTAAATACTGCCTGGTGAATAGGAAGGCATCCAGGGAGGGTAGAAAGGTTGGAGACACTACTGGCCGAAAGGAAATGTTCAGGTAAGAAATTCACCATTCTGCAACCAACATCTCCCACAACTCTGATATGTATGGGAAGTAGCAAGAAGTGAACAGACCTCGAGAAGGCTAAGAAAAACAGAATGAGATAGGGAAACCCTGCTGAGTTAGTTGCCCAAAATAGCAATGCTTTTACAGGACCACCAACTGCAGCATCTTCCTCCCAAAGGCGGCCTCTGCAGACGACAGGGCATCCACTTTATAGTAGATAAGAAAGGTATTGACCAATGACCACAGAGCTGCACTGCGGATCTCTGCAGTCAAAGCACAAGCTGTTTCTGCTGGCAAAGTCACCATAAAGCTTGTTGAGTGTGCCTTTGTTTTGGCTGGAACAGGAATACCTGAGGTCTTGTATGCCTCTGTGATGCATAGCTTGATCCATGTAGCTAGCAACAGCTTGGATACCCTGAGCCCTTGGTGCTTCAGATGAAAGGAGACAAGGAATCTGATCTTCTTGTCAATGTGATGCACTTGATATAGCTCTTTGGGTATGTCTTCACTGTAGTTAGATACCCACAGCAGGCCTGTGCCAGCTGACTTAGGCTGAGGAGCTCAGGGCTAAGGGACTGTTTAATTCAATGGTGGGAAACCTGTGGCCCATCAGGATAATCTGCTGGTGGGCCGTGAGACAGTTTACATTAACCGTCTGCAGGCACTGCCACCTGCAGCTCCCAGTCGCCACAGTTTGCTGTTACTGGCCAATGGAGCTGGGAGAAGCAGCTATATGGGGGCTGCAGGCAGCTGTCTCGTGGCCCACCAGTGCTTTACCCTGACGGGCCACAGGTTACCCACCACTGGTTTAACTACAGTGCAGATGTTTTGGGCTTGGGCTGCAGACCAAGCTCGGAGACCCTCCCACCTTGCAGGGTCCCAGAGCCCAGGCTGCAGCCTGAGCCTGAATGTCTACATGGCAATTAAACATCCCCTTAACCCAGGCCAGCTGCAGGTGTGTAATTGCAGCATAGACATACCCTTAGTGCTATCTCAATGTTTAAGTGTACCACAGTATTTCTGGGGCGGGTTCTGTGCCTTTGCACAGAATGGAGGGAGAATGATCTCCTGTGAGGCAGGGAAAGATGAATTTCTCTCACACAAGAACAGTTCCAGGATTCTTAGCACCACCTTGTCATCATGAAACACATACTGAGGTTCCTGCATTGTCCTAAATAATTCTCTTCGAGGTATTAACATGCCCTTCTCTGATACAGGATAATTCTGCCTCTCACTAAAATGCTGAGTGATCAGTCCTCAGCTTCTGCCCAATAAAGTAGGAGGAGAATATTTTACTTTCAGGTTAGGCTTTCACTGTAAGACTATGTCTACGCAGAAGCTGGGAGCATACCTCCCTGTGTGGGTAGACAGACAGGCACTAGCTCTGTTTGAGCTAGCATACTAAAAAACAGCAGTGTGTCTGCAGCGGCCTGGGCTGCAGCTCAAGCTAGCCACCAGAGTTCTTACCCAAGTGGTTGGACGTGTTCTTGTATTCGGTCAGCTAGCCCAAACCACAGCCTAAATGCCTGTAACCACACTGCTATTTTTAGTGCACTAGCTCAAGCAGTGCTAGCACGTGTCTGTCCACCCGTGCCGGGAAGTGCGCTCCCAGTTGCCGTGTAGACATACCCCAAATAATGTTTTGTAGTTGCAAACTGGCTAGCCTGGCTGCTGGACTAACACCTGTTACCTTCACCCAACGTTTTAGAAAAAGCTAATTGTAAGAAGGGTGTGTGTGTCATGCTGTGATTGCTAGTGACCTGTACCTCTATAACTGCTTCAATGGCTCTGTATTTCGTAATATTTAGTGTACCCATATCTGATTTAATTAGGTTGCAGAAAAGGGTCTATTAAGAAAGGCTAGTGAAAAGTGAATACTACAAAACCTACCTTCCCGAGTTTCCAGTGAGACCCTTCCCTATTTCCCAGGTCACGTAAAGATGAGCCTGTGTTTATGGCAGCCTGTATAAAAACAAGGTATTTGGAAAAGAAAAACACATACAGAATATCAATATGTCTTTATCTAATCTAAATATTGTTGTATTTAAAAATGTAGGTGCAATCTTGTAAACTGCTCTGTGTAGGTGAACCCCTACACTTGCATTGAGCATCTTGCAGGTATGGAGCCTTTGAGAGAAGGATGCTTCAGTGGTTAGGGTGCTGGTGTTATTTTTCTGCTCCACCACACACTGCTTGAGTAACCTTGAGCAAGTCACAAAGGGTTCTTCTACACAAACTTTTAGTTCATGGCAAGGTGGGGTGTGGATCTACCCCACAACTAGCTTGCTAGACACCAAATGTCCATCTGGACACTGCTGACATGCATTAACAGTTGTTTAATACACTTATCTAGTTATTTTTGAAATAGGACTAATCAGAGTGCATTAATGAATTATTAACGTGCATCAGCAGGGCCCCCATGGACAGTGGCCTGTGGCAGGCTAGTGTGAGACACATTCACACCCCAGCCATGAAACTGTTCACATAAACAGGCCAGTTCCTCATCTGAAATAGAAATAATAGCACTGTCTTACCTCACAGTGGAGTTGTGAGGATACATAAATACTTTACAGATTGTGAGGGTACAGATACTGTGGTCACTGGGACCATATATCTAAATAAGATGAAGTAGCAAACAAGCAAAAAGCTCCTTTTGGTGCCCTGGAATTTCCAAAGGTTTCTCTGAGTCTCATGATCTCACATTGACAAACAATAAATTACACAATAAAATAGTCCAGGAGATTTCACCTAGAACTAAAACAGCGAATTAACTGCCTGTGGGGAGGAAAACTGGTCAAATTAGGGGTCCAATCCTGTAGTCCTAATTCTGGCAAAACTGTCATTTACTTCAATGAGAGGTTTTACCATACTAAGGAATAAAAGATTGGCCCCTTTTATATTGCATTTTCAATTTCGAAAGAAAATTCCATTAAGTGGCAGTGCAAATACCATGTGCTCTGTATAGTAAAGTACATAACAAGCCATGGTGAATGTTGTATCACTTTCTGTAAACACAGTTTTATTTTAAAACAAATGTAAATTAATTCAAAGTTTGCCAAGACTGTAAATCCAATTCTGATCCCATAGATGTCAATGGCAAAATTCTTTTTGACTCCAAGGGAAGCAGGATCAGATCAAAGCTGATCACTTTCAGCAGAAGCTGAAGGACAACCCAGGGAATAATAGACCAGTCAGCTTAACTTCTGCACCCAGAAAGATAATGGAGCAAATAATTAAACAATCAATTTGCAAACATCTAGAGGATAGTAAGGTGATAAGTAACAATCAGCATGGATTTCTCAAAAACAAATCGTGTCAAACCAACCTGATAGCTTTCTTTTGACAGGGTAACAAGCCTTGTGGATGGGGGGGAAGTGGTAGACGTGGTATATCCTGACTTTAATAAAGCTTTTGATACTGTCTCGCATGACCTTCTCATAAACAAACCAGGGAAATGCAGCCTAGATGGAACTACTCTAAGGTGGGTGCAAAACCGTTCCCAGAGAGTAGTTAGTGGTTCACAGTCACGCTGGAAGGGCATAATGAGTGGGGTCCCACAGGGATCAGTTCTGGGTCCAGTTCTGTTCAATATCTTCATCAAAGATTTAGATAATGGCCTACAGAGTACACTTATAAAGTTTGCGGACAATACCAAGCTGGGAGGGGTTGCAAGTGCTTTGGAGGATAGGATTAAAATTCAAAATGATCTGGACAAACTGGAGAAATGATCTGAAATAGGATGAAATTCAATAAGGACAAATGCAAAGTACTCTATTTAGGAAGGAACAATCAGTTGCACACATACAAAATGGAAAATGACTACCTTGGAAGGAGTACTGCGGAAAGGGATCTGGGGGGTCATAAGCTAATGAGAGTCAACAGTGTAACGCAGTTGGGGGAAAAAGAAGTGGACATCATTCCAGGATGTATTAGCAGGACTGTTGTGAGCAAGACACAAGAAGTAATTCTTCCGCTCTACTCTGCTCTGATTAGGCCTCAACTGGAGTACTGTGTCCAGTTCTGGGTGCCACATTTCAGGAACCATGTGGACAAACTGGACAGAGTCCAGAGAAGAGCAACAAAAACGATTAAAGGTCTAGAAAACATGACCTATGAGGGAAGATTGAAAAAATTGGGTTTGTTTAGTCTGTAGAAGAGAAGACTGAGAGGGGATATGATAACAGTCTAAGTATGTAAAAGGTTGTTACAAGGAGGAGGAAGAAAAATTGTTTTTCTTAACCTCTGAGGACAGGACAAGAAGCAATGGGCTTAAACTGCAGCAAAGGAGGTTTAGGTTAGACATTTGGAAAAACTTCCTGTCAAGGTCGTTAACCACTGGAATAAATTGCCTAGGGAGGTCGTGGAATCTCCATCATTGGAGATTTTTAAGAGCAGTTTAGACAAACAGAATAGTCTAGGTAATTAGTCCTGCCACGAATGCAAAGAAATGGACTAGATGACCTCTCCAGGTCCCTTCCAGTTCTATGATTCTGTGTCTACATATCATTTTCCTGCTGTTCTATCTACTCTGTTCTTGTGTATCAGTAATGAAGTGAAAATGACAAGAATCTTGTTCTAAGTGTTTCCAAGAACAAAAATGTATGTAATATTTTCTTTTGCCTGCACATATAAATGGAGCAGAGGACCACCACATGGAAATCCTAATTACAGGGACCTGTCCTTCAAAACAAAATTTTGGCCTATTTAATTTTAAATGTCCTTATATAAACCAAAAAATCTTCTGTTCTTAACTCAGATTACTTGAAGGATGTTGTATTTTGAAAGTTTAGCTAAACTGCAAGAATAGCTGTGTTTACAGAAACAAGATTTTCTGTCTTTAGAATTCTTGAAATCCTCAGATTTCTCTGATCATGACATTAGACCTGGTACGGTGTGAAGACTACACTGGGTGTCAGTCTTAACACTGAATTTTCCTGTTCTTGTAGTTGTAAGCAAACCTCTTACATTTATCTGAAGATAGTTTTATGTATTTAATATTAGGCAATTCAATACCCGGCCCCAATCCTGCAAGCATTTATGCATGCACTTAACATTGCACATGTAAGTAGCCCCAGTGAAATCAATTGGAGAACTCAGGAGTGCAAAGTTTTTAAGCACATGCATAAGTGTTTGCAGAATCAAAGCCCAAATTTCTGATTAGCTGCTTTGTATTTAAAAACATAGTCTAACACTTACTCATGCAACTGGTCCCTAAACAAATGGGAATATTTCCACTGATGTCAATAAGACTGGATCAGACCGATAACCCTATTCAAGTCAGTTGGACTACTTGCGTGAATAAGGGATGAAGGATCAGGCCAATAAAGAGCACTACTGACAGCATACTGAGTAGAACTGAGCAACACTTTATCAAATAGTACATTTGCCAAAAAGTACATTTTTCGGGGCACTGAAACAATTCATGAATATGGGTCAAAGTTAATAAATAGTTTTGGATGGGGAAAAACGGAACTTTTTTTTTTCCTTTTTGGAAATGTTGAAATTGCTCATTTCAATTTTTAATGTTGAATTGACGTTTTCTAAACAAAATGTCATTTTGAAACAAACAAAAAAAAATTAGTTTTTCATTTGATAGAAACCAAAAAAAAATTCAATTTTGGTTTGAAACAAGTCAATATTTTAAAGATTTTTCAGGTTAGTCACCAAAAAAAAAAAAAAATAGTTTGCTCAGCTCTAGTACTGAGGTAAGGATAGCACAGTCCACCAGCCAGTTTAATGGAGAAATGCATATTATTCACCTAAGATGTTTCAATATGTATTTCTTATTTTTACTATGAAAGGTTTTATATATACTAGCAATATAATTTAAAATATTTATTCTGTGATTTTATATATATAATATATAAAAAATATTGTTTTATCATGGCTTTAGTCTACTGAGGAAATATATAATTTAATAAACAGGTTTTTTTAAATGTAATGATTACACCAAATTGTGTTAACTGCTTCCCAAATGTAATTTTATAAAATCAAAGCTATTTTGAGCTGATTGCAAAGGTGTCTTAAATCAGCATATTTCCTTAATGAATAAAATTCACCCATATTTCAAAATTACCATTTGAAATCTTTTTCTAAATTTGATCCTGCAGAAAATTTTAATAGTAGAACATGCTAACCGAGGGCCACATCTGGGTATGGAAATTGTATGGCAGGCCATGAATGCTCACAAAATTGGGGTTTGGGTGCGGGAGGGCTCCGGTTGGGGGTGCTGGGGCTGGAGATGAGGGGTTGGGGGTGCAGGAGGGTGCTCCGGGCTGGGACTGAGGGCGGGAGGGGGATCAGGGCTGGGGCAGGGGGTTGGGGCACAGGAGGGGGGCAGGCTCCAGGCAGTGCTTACCTCAAGCAGCTCCCAGAAGCAAACAACGGAATGTCCCCTCTCCGGCTCCTAGGGGGAGGTGCAGCCAGGCAGATCTGCTCACCCCGTCGGCAGGCACCGCCCCTGCAGCTCCTATTGGCTTCAGTTCCCGGCCAATGGGAGCTGTGGGGGCAGCATGCAGAGCCCCCTGGCTGCCCCTATGCATAGGAGTCGGAGTGGGGACATGCCGCTGCTTCCGGGAGCCATGTGGAGTGGGGCAAGAGCCCGATCCCGCACCCCAGCTGGAGCACGAGCAGGGTAAACCTCAGACCTCACTTCCCAGCAGAAGCTCGAGGGCCAGATTTAAAACGTCTGGAGGGCCGGATGTGGCTCCCGGGCCATAGTTTGCCTACCTCTGTGCTAACTGCTTTAAAATATTAGCAAAATTTTAGCGTGATCAAATAAGGATTTAAAATAGTATGGGTTTTTTAATGTAAAGTCTTGTTCAGTGTTTTCACAATAAAAAGGACAGAACGTTTGATAAAAATCTTGCAGTTCCCTTTTACATACTTTTATTTTGGATTTTTTTTTTCCCCAAAAGTCATCAACTTTGCAAAAGGAAGTAATTGTTTTGAACTTCAGAACTTGTTTATCTTCCTATAAATTTGTAATTTGTTCACTTTGGTAAAATATTTTGATTAATATCTCCAAGTGCAACCCTGAAACATGTAAAATGGAGAAGAACGGATGTTAACTGAAATGCAGTTGTTTGTTTATGTTGTCTTATCATAGGCTACTCTAGCTGTGCACAGTCAGCAGACGTTGATTTTAACAGTTTTGCCATCTGATAGCAGAAAAGCTTTTTAACTAAAGCCAACTTAGTGTTTTAAAGCTTCTGCTTTTCGGTCTCTAATGGAGCCCCTAGTTGTGGTCACTTGTCCTGCCCGAGGTGAGAAGGCAACCGTGAGTAAACACTTCCAGCAACTCTACAGAGGCTTAAAATCAAGATTTGTAACAATAAAATATCTTACCCGAGACACTTGAAAACCACAAGACTGATGATTTTGGTTTCCTGTCCATGGCTGCAGGTTCCTCAGAAACTTCAGTATCTCCCCATTTCACTCCCAGGTGGAATTTCAAGAACAAGTTCAGCAGTGGTGAAGAGCAGACACATATCAAGTGATGTTTGTGAGGGGTGTGATGCTGTATGATTGAATATGAACATTTATATAATTGATATTACCACTATTATACAGTTGCAACAAATCTTGTCTAAAGTATGTTGTGTAAGGTGTCAATGGAAAAGTTATGATTTTCTAAGTATGAGTATTCTGTTTATATGCACGTATCATCTTTGTATCTAAAGTTATGAATATTGGCCATGGACTTATCCATGAACACAACACATGTGTAAGATAACACCCAGTAGATAAAATTTTCATGGAGGCCAGACAGCGATATGTTGATGGCACATTAAGGACACTTCACTCAAAAAATGGGCAACAGAAGAAACTCCTCCTACCCAGTAAGCCTTCCTGGGAGGCCTCAGAAAGTATATGGGCAGTGGCGGCCCCTGTATGTCATCAAAGCATGTAGGAACATGTGATATGCTCATGTGACCCTGGACTCCATCTTGGGCCAGTAACTTTCCACAAATGGAGGCTGGGAACTTAGTGTGGGACAGTAAAATTCCATGCACATGGCAGAGGATATAACAGGACGCCTGAGATCTCCATTTTGTCTTCATTTCCTGTTTCATTTCTCTGGACTGGATTTCTAACACGGAAGCTTTGAAAAAGGACTGATGGCCCCCAATATGCCTGGGTAAATTCCACAGAGACTTTTTGCAAGCCAGCAGTTTATTCCATCATTGCTATGATCCTGATCTATGAACACTGAAAAATCATTTGCATGTATATGATCTATTAACCATTAATAACGCTCTTCTTTTTTTATTAAACTTTTATTTTTTAGTTACTAAAGAACTGGCATCAGCATAATTATTGTGTAAGAGCTGAGTTATATATTGACCTAAGTGGCTGATCTCTTGGGATTAGAAGGATACTATAATTGATTACATTGGTTTTCAGTAACTACTTATCATATAAAAAGAAAAGGAGTACTTGTGTCTGGGGGATAAAACCAAGGCTAGAATGCCTAAGGAGACTGCATTTTTGATTGCTTGTTAACTAGTGTGGTGATACAGAAGTTTACTTTTGTTACTGGCTTGGTATAACCTAATGATAGAATAACCACCAGTTTGGGGGGAATCTGCCCTATTTCTCAACAGTGTGTCCTGAATTTGGCATTGCAGTGACAAGGGGTCAGTGAGGGGCTCAGAATCAAGACAGATATTTCTCTGAATCAGTATTTTCCGCCCTAGACATTGTAATCGCAATACAGAGCTACAGCACTCTGAGGGAGTTACCATTTGAATTGCAGGCTAGTAGGTTAAGGGGTGGGAGCTCTGGCTCTTTAAACACCACTGCTCAAGTGTTCCCATTCTGAATCCTGTGACTTGGTTGCTTAGTGACAGACAAACACTCAGTCTGTCTGAAGCTGAGAAGGAGCCTAGAGGGAAAATCAACAAGGTGGAGTCTGTCTGCACTTGTGAAAATCAATCACCTACAGCAATACTCAGACCTGGCATTTATAACGCAGTTTTCATCTATAGATCTCAACACACTTTACAAAGGACAGTAAGTATTAGAACAAATCAGCTCCTTCCTTCTGCAGTTCTAGACAGCCAAAGTCACTATCAGCACCATTACTCCTATGCAACATACTGGAGGGGAGGTGAAAAAAAAAGAGAGAAAAATCTATGTTGTACCAGATTTAGAGGGGAACAGTGAAATTCCCCTCTGAACTATTTGTTCTCTGCCTCAAAATGTTCAATAGCTTCCCATCCCAAGGCAATGTAATTTTTGATCCTCTCCTCTATCTAGTTTCTGTTACTTGCACTGAAATAACTTCATGAAATATTTTATTTATATTTAATACACTGATTTTTGTATAGTGCTATAGATGTGCATGACCCTTTTAACGACAAAATGACAAAGTAATGGATAGCTTAAAATATTAGACATAACCGCATAGAGGCCAACAAAAAGATGTGGGGGGTGTATATTGCAAATGGGATGAAGATGTGATAAATTGTGAAACTATGTGACAAATTGTCATGGATCTTTTCCTGCCTCATCTGCCCTACGAATGCATCTTTCCAGAGATGTACTAGTTTACACTGGTGTGAATGAGAGCACATTCAAATCTTTGCTGTCTGTATGTATTATTCTGACTGGTTGTTAGAGGGGTTTTAAAATAGAGGGATATTCTAACACAAGGCCTCTACAGATGAGCTCTTAATAATTAAAGTAAATATAAGAAATTGTCCCAATAGCATTTTACAAACTCTAAAACACTTGTCACATTTTTTTCTGAAAAATACACAGCATATACAGAATACACGATCGTCTCTGATATGGCCTGCATAACTCAATTGTGCCTTGGCCATTTATGAATAACAGGACACATCCCAAACTCATGTAAATAAAACTACACAACCCCATGATGTAATTCTGTGATGTGACTGAACTTGGGTGTATGTATCCAGCACCATACCTCATTTGCGACTTGAATGCAGCAGTTGTACTAGGTAAGTGGCGCCATGCACAACGCACGAAGGAGAAAATAATTTTGGCCCAGATAACCCCTTCCTGTGGTTCAAATCATGTGTGCAAAGGGAAGGATCTGGGAGAGGAAATTCTCCCATCATGAAAATCGTCCCACCAAAGGGCAGGATTTGCTTCCCAGTAAAATAGGCTGCAGAGTCTACCCTGAAATCAGGCAGATCCCAAAGGCCTGTGTGAGGCATGAGTGGCAACTTCTGGCGCTGGTGGGTGCTCGAACACCCCCCAGCCCGCCCCGACTCCACCCCTGCCCCCATTCCAACCCCTTCCCCAAAGCCCCCGCCTCCTCCGCAGAGCGTGCCACGAGGAGAAGCGGGGACGTGGCACACTCAGGGGAGGAGGCGGAGGCGGAGGCAGAGGTGAGCTGGAGCGGGGAGCTGACAGTGGGTGCAGAGCACCCACCTATTTTTCCCAGTGGGTGCTCCAGCCCCGGAGCACCCATGGAGTCAGCACCTGTGGTGTGAGGCCAAAGATACCAGGATGGAAACCTCATGCCACTGCACTGCTCTGTGTCCCTCTGAAGTGCCACCTTCCACAGCTTCCTGACAGCTGCATAGAATCTTGAAGAGTAAGACAATCCATGCACCAAATCTCCATGACATTGAGAAAGCATTAACTGAGAACCTCCGAACTATAGAACAATACTTCTGGAAATGGAGGCTCAAACCAAACCTTGGAAAAACAATAAGCACATTTCATCTTGATAATTGGAGTGCCAAAAACACGCAAAGCAGCTTTCTGTGGTAAAAATGTGCAACATGATTATACTCCAATATATCTCGGCGTGAAACTGGACTGCACCCTAACCTTCCATGATCACTTTAAGAAGGTAGCTGCAAAGATTAAAACCAAGAGCCAACATAATCCAGAAACTAGCTGGTACAACATGGAGTGCATTGGCATCAGTCTTGCAAACATCTGCAATAGCACTTGTATATTCGATAGCTGAATACTGTGCACTGGTATAGAGCAGTGACTTGTGGACACCCAGCTAAATACAGTAATGCAGTGCATCCTGGGAATCCTTAAGTTGACTCCAACACCATGGCTACCTATTCTAATATCACTCCCCTGCCAATACATCAAACTGCTGCAACATTCCACGAAGCTCAGCCAATCCATGAAAACAGACATCTTCCTATCCGCCAAGCCCTTGACAAGGTCCAAACCCCTCCCTCCCTTGCCCCCCACCCCCATGTCTTAAGTCCCACGAGCCTTTCTGGAAACATTTGTTTAGCCTCATGCAATCAGGCTGCAATCAGGCTACGACCAGAAGGACGCTTGGAAAGCAGATTGGACTAAACAAGACTCAAAAAATAAGCATTCTGTGCTGGATCCCATGCAGAAGGTTCCTGGGTTTGACTTTTCATGGTCATCTTGGTCGACTCTGAACCGAATTCAAACCAACCATGGTAGATGCGGATATCTAATGCACAAATGGAAAATCAAGGACTCCCTGGTGTGCAAGTGTGGTTCCCCACGACAGCCCATCGAACATATCCCTACCTACTGCCCAATTTATAAATATGAAGAAGGCATTACTTCAATAAATTCTGCTACTCCTGATGTAGCCATTTGGCTTGATCAACTTCAGGTGAAATTGTAATTTCACCTTAAGTTCACCAGCCATTCGAAAGAAGAAAGAGGAAGTTGTACACACTAGTATAGGAAACAATTATAAACAAAGTACTTTTGGCAATTGCATCAGGTAGCTTCAGCACTGTCCAGTCAGCTGCTAGCGTTAGAGTTGACGCAGGTGTGCCAATTCAGGCCCCATTTCCCTGCTTGTCCCCCAGTGTGGTTGTCCCTCCCACAGTAGATGTCCCCACTATAACCACAACTGTGCTATTAATTGTCCATTAACAGCACTGTCAAGCATACTCCTACTGCTAAAGCATCACAGATGAGCTAGAACTTTAGGAGTGGTACTGACACAGAGCTGTGCTGATAAACATTGCCTGGATTTTTATGTAGGATTGGTTTTTGATGGTTTTTTTTAAACTATTTTCTTTGGCAGATTGATTTAATATTACATTATGCTTAAATGTTCTAATATTGTTTGCTCTGTTAATACACCAATGTATAAATACTACAACACTCCCCAGGATGTGCATCCATTGGCCAAGATACACACCCTTACATAATCGTTCTTTGATTACCATAAAACTAACATTTCAATAAGAGCTTTGTTACTAATACAAATAAGCTTGAATTTTGTGTTTCAGGGTAAGCAAGCTAAGGACAAGACGACAAAATTTTCAAAAAAAATAATCATGCAAGGAAAGAAGAAAGAGAAAATGAAAAAAGCCAGTTCACTTCCTGATATTTCCATTCTTGAAAAGTTTATGAAAACCTATGAAAGGCATTGTGCCTTTTCCCAAAGCTCTGTCAGTAGCATGATCAAACGGAGCTTAAGACAATGCATAGAAAATGAAACTATTCTTACGAAGGTAAATATATGTTCTACATAATAACTGAAGGTGAGATTGAAGGGGTGGAAAAGAACTGCTTTGATTCTGTAACTTTTCTCTATTACGCTTGTAAAGTTTTATGTCAAGAGCACTCGGAGCTCTAGTGTGCGTTCTTTGGACTGGAGTTTTAAGACTGAAATAAATAACAAATACCAATTGAATTATGTAGTGACCCAGCAAGGCTGGACTATGCTAACTGTGAGGAGAGGCAGAGGCAAACCAAGACAAAAGGGATAATTTTACATTTTTAGAACTTTAGAAGGGAAAACCCCAAAATTGTACCAGGATCGTAAATAATATACACCATTACCAAAGACATATTACTTATTAAAATAAACTATAGGTTACCAACTCATTACCTTTTGTGAGCTTGTACATATTGTGCAGTTAGTACCAAATGCATTGTTATTAATAAGAGCAAATGATATACTGTGTCACTTCAGAGAAAAATCAACTTTTCCTCTCCTTGGCTGTAAATCCAACTCCATTCTTGTGGTCCTGTTTTTTGCTTTTCTGGCGTGAAATGCTCCTGTAGCTGTACCTTTTTCCACTGAGTTTATCCACAAGTGGGGTTTCTTACTCTAATAAACAAGTGAGGGCCCACTAGCTGATGTCTACACTTCGAAATTAGGTAGAATTTATAGAAGGCGGTTTTTTAGAAATCGTTTTTATATAGTCTATTGTGTGTGTCCCCACACAAAATGCTCTAAGTGCATTAACTTGGCAGAGTGCTTCCACAGTACTGAGGCTATCGTCGACTTCCGGAGTGTTGCACTGTGGGTAGCTATCCCACAGTTCCCGCAGTCTCTGCTGCCCATTGGAATTCTGGGTTGAGATCCCAATGCCTGATGGAGCAAAAAACATTGTCGCAGGTGGTTCTGGGTACATGTCGTCAGGCCCTCCCTCCCTCCCTCCCTCCGTGAAAGCAATGGCAGACAATCATTTTGCGACTTTTTTCCTGAATTACCTATGCAGACGCCATACCACGGCAAGCATGGAGCCTGCTCAGCTCACTGTCACCCTATGTCTCCTGGGTGCTGGCAGACACGGTACTGCATTGCTACACAGCAGCAGCAACCCATTGCCTTGTGGCAGCAGACGGTGCAATAGGCCTGATCACCATCGTCATTGTGTCCGAGGTGCTCCTGGCCACCTTGGTAAGGTCGGCCAGGAGCGCCTGGGCAGACATGGGCACAGGAACTAAATTAGGAGTGACTTGACCAGGTCATTCTCTTTAGTCCTGCCGGCAGTCCTATTGTACCATCTTATAGCAAGCAGGCAGGAGATGAGGATGGCTAGTAGTCCTATTGCACCATCTTCTGCCGAGCAGCGAGGAGATGTGGATGGCTAGCAGTCCTACTGCACCGTCTGCTGCCAGCCGAAGATGTAAAAGGTAGATGGAGTGGATCAAAACAAGAAATAGACCAGATTTATTTTGTATTCATTTGCTCCCTCCTCCCTCCCTCCCTCCGTGAAATCAACAGCCAACAATCGTTTCGGTGAGGTCTGTCAGGGGCATCTTGAAAAGTTGAATGGAGATTCAGTCCTGCCTGAAATATCGAGGGGAGGGATAGCTCAGTGGGTTGAGCATTGGCCTGCTAAACCCAGGGTTTTGAGTTCAACCCTTGAGGAGGCCATTCTGTGTGACAGTTGTTTTTCTTTCTCCTTGATGTAAAGCCATTCCCTGTAAGCCAACCCTGTAAGCCATGTCGTCAGTCGCCCCTTCCTCTGTCAGAGTAACGGCAGACAATCGTTCCGCGCCTTTTTTCTGTGCAGACACCATACCACAGCAAGCATGGAGCCCGCTCAGATCACTTTGGCAATTAGGAGCACATTAAACACCACGCGCATTATCCAGCAGTATATGCAGAACCAGAACCTGGCAAAGCGAAACTGGGCAAGTAGGCGATGTCAGCGCGGTGACGAGAGTGATGAGGACATGGACACAGACTTCTCTCAAAGCACGGGCCGTGACAATGTGGTCATCATGGTGCTAATGGGGCAGGTTCATGCGGTGGAATGCCAATTCTGGGCCTGGGAAACAAGCACAGACTGGTGGGACCGCATAGTGTTGCAGGTCTGGGACAATTCCCAGTGGCTGTGAAACTTTCGCATGCATAAGGGCACTTACGTGGAACTTTGTGACTTGCTTTCCCTTGCCCTGAGGCGCAAGAATACCAAGATGAGAGCAGCCCTCACAGTTGAGAAGCGAGTGGCAATAGCCCTGTGGAAGCTTGCAACGCCAGACAGCTACCGGTCAGTCGGGAATCAGTTTGGAGTGGGCAGATCTGCTGTGGGGGCTGCTGTGATGCAAGTAGCCAACGCAATCAAAGATCTGCTGATATCCAGGGTTGTGACCCTGGGAAATGTGCAGGTCATAGTGGATGGCTTTGCTGCAATGGGATTCCCTAACTGTGGTGGGGCCATAGATGGAACCCATACCCCTATCTTGACACCGGAGCACCAAGCCGGCGAGTACATAAACCGCAAGGGGTACTTTTCAGTAGTGCTGCAAGCACTGGTGGATCACAAGGGACGTTTCACCAACATCAACGTGGGATGGCCGGGAAAGGTACATGACGCTCGCATCTTCAGGAACTCTGGTCTGTTTCAAAAGCTGCAGGAAGGGACTTTATTCCCAGACCAGAAAATAACCATTAGGGATGTTGAAATGCCTACAGTTATCCTTGGAGACCCAGCCTACCCCTTAATGCCATGGCTCATGAAGCCATACACAGGCAGCCTGGACAGTAGTCAGGAGCTGTGCAAGTGCAGAATGGTGGTAGAATGTGCATTTGGACGTTTAAAAGTGCACTGGTGCAGTTTACTGACTCGGTTAGACCTCAGCGAAACCAATATTCCCACTGTTGTTACTGCTTGCTGTGCGTTCCACAATATCTGTGAGAGTAAGAGGGAGACATTTATGGAGGGGTGGGAGGTTCCCGACTACGTGCAAATCGCCTGGTCGCTAGTTACGCGCAGCCAGACACTAGGGCAGTTAGAAGACCACAGGAGGGCGTGGTGTGCATCAGAGAAGCTTTGAAAACTAGTTTCATGACTGGCCAAGCTACGGTGTGAAAGTTCTGTTTGTTTCTCCTTAATGAAACCCCCCACCCTCTTGGTTCGTTCTACTTCCTTGTAAGCTAACCACCCTCCCCACCTCCCTTCAATCACCACTTGCAGAGGCAATAAAGTCATTGTTGCTTCACATTCATGCATTCTTTATTCATTCATCACACAAATAGAGGGATAACTACCAAGGTAGCCCAAGAGGGATGGTGGAGGAGAGAAGCACCAGGAGGGGTGATGGAGGAGGGAAGGACAAGGCCACAGAGCAGTTTAAAAGTTTAAAACTTATTGAATGCCAGCCTTCTGTTGCTTGGGCAATCCTCTGGGGTGGAGTGGCTGGGTGGCCGGAGGCCCCCCCACCACGTTCTTGGGCGTCTGGGTGAGGAGGCTATGGAACTTGGGAAGGAGGGCGGTTGGTTACACAGGGGCTGTAGCGGCGGTCTGTGCTCCTGCTGCCTTTCCCGCAGCATATTGGTTTGATCCTCCAGCAGCCTCAGCATTGAATCCTGCCTCCTCTCATCACACTGCCGCCACCTTTCAGCTTCAGTCCTCTCTTCAGCCCATCACTTACTCTCTTCAGCCTGCCACCTCTCCTCCCGGTCATTTTGTGCTTTCCTGCACTCTGACATTGTCTGCCTCAGGCATTCGTCTTTGCTCTGTCAGTGTGGGAGGACAGCATGAGCTCAGAGAACATTTCATCACGAGTGCGTTTTTTTCGCCTTCTAATCTTCACTAGCTTCTGGGAAGGAAAAGATTCTGTGATCCTTGAAACACATGCAGCTGGTGGAGAGAAAAAAAGGGACAGTGGTATTTAAAAAGGCACATTTTATAGAACAATGGGTACACTCTTTCACGGTAAACCTTGCTGTTAACATTACATACATAGCACATGTGCTTTCGTTACAAGGTCGCATTTTGCCTCCCCCCAGCACGTGGCTAGCCCCTCCCCGTTGCTAACAGCGGGGAACATTTCTGTTCAGCCACAGGCAAACAGCTCAGCAGGAAGGGGCACCTCTGAACGTCCCCTTAAGAAAAGCACCCTATTTCAACCAGGTGACCATGAATGATATCACTCTCCTGAGGATAACACAGAGAGATAAAGAACGGATGTTGTTTGAATGCCAGCAAACATACACTGCAATGCTTTGTTCTACAGTGATTCCCGACTACGTGCTACTGGCCTGGAGTGGTAAAGTGTCCTACCATGGTGGATGGAATAAGGCTGCCCTCCCCAGAAACCTTTTGCAAAGGCTTTGAGAGTATATCCAGGAGAGCCACGAACGCCAGGGCAAATTAATCATTAAACATGCTTGCTTTTAAACCATGTATAGTATTTTAAAAGGTACACTCACCAGAGGTCCCTTCTCCACCTGGCGGGTCCGGGAGGCAGCCTTGGGTGGGTTCGGGCGGTACTGGCTCCAGGTCCAGGGTGAGAAACAGTTCCTGGCTGTCGGGAAAAATGGTTTCTCCACTTGCTTGCTGTGAGCTATCTACAACCTCATCATCATCTTCCTCGTCCCTAAAACCTGCTTCCGTGTTGCCTCCATTTCCATTGAAGGAGTCAAACAACACGGTTGAGGAAGTGGTGGCTGAACCCCCTAAAATGGCATGCAGCTCATCATAGAAGCGGCACGTTTGGGGCTCTGACCCGGAGCGGCAGTTTGCCTCTCTGGTTTTCTGGTAGGCTTGCCTCAAGTTTCACGCGGCACTGCTTCGGGTCCCTGTTATGGCTTCTGTCCTTCATGCCCTGGGAGATTTTGACAAATGTTTTGGCATTTCAAAAACTGGAACGGAGTTCTGATAGCACGGATTCCACTCCCCAGTCAGCAATCAGATCCCGTACCTCCCGTTTGGTCCATGCTGGAGCTCTTTTGTGATTCTGGGACTCCTGCATGGTCACCTCTGCTGATGAGCTCTGCACTCACCTGCAGCTTGCCACGCTGGCCAAACAGGAAATGAAATTCAGAAATTCGCGGGCCTTTTCCTGTCTACCTGGCCAGTGCAGCTGAGTTGAGAGTGCTGTCCAGAGCAGTCACAATGGAGCACTCTGGGATAGCTCCCAGACGCCAATACCATCTGATTGCGTCCACAGTACCCCAAATTTGACCCGGCAAGGCCGATTTCAGCGCTAATCCCCTTGTTGGGGGTGGAGTAAGGAAATAGATTTTAAGAGCCCTTTAAGTCGAAAAAAAGGGCTTTGTCGTGTGGACGGGTGCAGGGTTAAATCGATTTAACGCTGCTAAATTCGACCTCAACTCCTAGTGCAGACCAGGGCTTAGACACTTTGAACATCTGTTGAAGGCATACAGTTCAAACAGTCATTCTCTTTGTTTATACACTTCTTCGGTCCTTTGCGGGTGGGTTTCTCATTTACTGATATCAGGATCTGTTTTCATCTAACACAGCTTTATGATCAATTCCCTTTTTCACCAATTACATATCCTTTCTGGCTTTTCTTTCCTGGATACTCTAATAGTACCTGCTCACATACCCAAGTTTATTTTTTCTGCTTCTCCTAACGGGAAACCTTTCCTAATTTCCTTCTCTCCTCCCTCTCACTTGCCAGTCCCATACTTTTATTCTCCTGTTCTTTTATTTTATCATGTCACCTCTTACCAAGGCTCCAGGTCATCCGTTAGCTCAGCATTTCTATTCTTCTTTTTCAACAGCTTTTATTCCAACTGTCCCTTCGGGTGCATTCCAAGTCCCCTCCCCAGCTCGAGCTGTCCTCTTGCTGGCTATCTCTGCCTGAGACAGCATTCTGTGCTGCTGCATCGCAGCTATGGCAGGTACTAGTCGCAGGGTGAGGAGGACTACAATTACACTATATTCTTACTGTGAATGTGTTCTAGACATTTACATAGATTTCCTCTCCAATGAACGTAGATCATATTCCCAAACTGGGTACCTAAACTTAGCCACTCCTATAAAAGTGGCCTAATTTTCAGAGGTGCTGGCTGAGCATCTGTAGCTTCCAATGAATCCTAACTTTAGGAGATTAAACATGGATTTAGGTATAATGTCTGTCTAACTGTAGGCACTTAATTTGAAAATTTTGATTATAATCCTGAAAAGAAACCTGCAGATGCATCCCCTGACTTCCAAATGTGCCATAATTAGCTATTATACACTTGCATGGTCCAGATAACCAGGTTAAGAGGAGCATAGAGCACATTAACTTAAAATGTTCTTGTCCTCTTATCTCCAGAAATCCCTGGGAGGGTGCGGGGGGAGACTGGCTTTGTTGTTGTTGTTGTTGTTGTGTTTTTTTTTTTTTTTACAGTTCCATAAGATATAAATCTAGGATATAAAATAATTCTTTCTAGGCTGATCTACTGGGTCAGATGACACAGTGGTAAAAATGCCTACATCTTGTTTATTCTATTCATTATGGGTGCAAAGGCTGGAGCTGCACCAATATAGAAAATAATGTGCTAAATGTCCCTTTCGCCCTGATTATTTAAGGAATTCTGCACAATTTTTTATATATTGATATGCAGAGCATCTTTGACTTTTGTTAACATTTATAGATCACCATTAATGTATAGTACATTTAGGTAACGGTACGTTTGGGTTCATAAAATATAATGTACATTTGTTTCTGTTTTGATTACACCTAATTGTAATTAAGTTTTGTTTTTTTAGTTTGTGCTCACAAACTCTCAGAATTCCCAGCCAGTCTTACTCACACCTCTATTAAGGACAATTAGAGATGAACGATATATGTTGGGAAAGGAACTCTGTTTCTGGGGAATTCAGCTAAACAATCAAGACATTGCAAACCTTGTAAGTAAAATAAAATACATAATATAATATAAAAAGTAGACATTTAAAGAGAAGCTGACTGAAAGTAAAAGGATTTTGGTTTTTGTTCTTTTATTTTTGCAGTAATATATGCAGTGGTGGGTAAACTAGAAATACCAGTACCTAGCTAGAATGTTTGTATATGTAAATGAAAAAGTGTAGGAAGACAATGGATAACTGTGTAGAGAAATGGCCAGTGCAAATTACACCAGATATACAAAAACAAGTTTTTTTAAAAAAAAAACTATCCTGGATTTTACATTTCCACAAACCTAGACCAGAAGGCCTATTGAGACAATGAACAAACACATTCTGAGAGACAAAGATTTCGATTGTTGGGGTACTACGATTTCATGCCCGAAGAGTTTAATTCTTTCATATGTACTCAAATCCAATCAGATATCTTTTCTAATGTTTGATCTTGATAACACCTAGCAGGTGTTTCTAGCACACTCAGACTTGGTGAGACGTATGTATCAGCTCTGACAAAAACTGAAGCAATTTGAAAATCTAACTTACTTCTCCCCATTTATACTGTATTTTATTTACAGCATATCTCTGAGTGTACAATGAAACAAACTAGCCAGTTTCACTTTGGTTTATAATCAATTTCTAGTCTGTTTCACTTTCAGATTCTCATGCATAGGGCCCTACCAAATTCATGGCCATGAAAAACTTGTCACGGACGATGAAATCTGGTCTCCCCCCGTGAAATCTGGTCTTTTGTGTGCTTTTACCCTATACTATACAGATTTCACGGGGGGGAGACCAGCGTTTCGCAAATTGGGGGTCCTGATTCAAAAGGGAGTTGTGGGGGGGGTCACAAGGTTATTTTGGGGGGGGGGGGGGGGTCGCAGCATTGCCACCCTTACTTCTGAGCTGCCTTCAGAGCTGGGTGGCCAGATAGTGGCAGCTGCTGGCCAGGTGCCCAGCTCTGAAAGCAGCACCCCACCAGTAGCAGCGCAGAATGGTGGCAATACCTTACTATGCCACTGTAATGGGGTCACAACTCACCACCACTGGTGCCTCCTGTTGGTTGCTCCAGGAATTAGCTCTTGTCAGCTGCGGGGCGCCTTCTGCGCTTGCTGTCTCGACCGTTGTCTTCTCTGCTGATTTGGGAACCACCTTGCTCCCCGCTGGTGGTGTCCGCTTCAGGACACTGCCCTCCAGCAGCACCCACTACTCCATTCTCACCCACTTCCGGGGAGTGGGGGGAGGGAATGACAGTTCTTTGGCTTGCACCTGCCTCAGAGGCCAACCACAACCCCAAAGTCTAGCGCTCAGCTCAGGGCAAGTTGCAATCTGTCTCGGCCACACTCCTCTGTGGCCAGATGCAGTGTAACGGGGTTAAGGGGGGGAACCCAGGCCCACCTGCTACTCTGGGTCCTGACCCAGGGACCCTCTAGCAGCAGCCTCTCTCTGCCCTCCTTCGCTCCCCTCTTGTCCACCTATCTTCCCTGGGCCACTTCCCCTTTGGCCCAATGCACCTTCTCGACCCTTTTTAGCAGGGGCCACAGCCTGGCAGGTAACTGAGCCAGAGCTCTCCTCTGTTCCCCTGAGCCTGCCCAGCACTGCTCTGTCCAAGGTGCTACCTCCTTACCTCAGGAGCCAGTCCTCCTCCCTTGCTAATCAGGGAGAGACTCCTTCTCCTTTGCTAGGCAGCCTTTATATAGGGCCCCGTCCAGCCCTGATTGGCTGCCTCTTCCTTAGCCCTGACTGGCTCTCCACAGGCCTTTGCTGACTGGCTGCTAGTCTGCGCAGCCTCTCTGGCTGTTCCAGCCCTTTTTCTCATGGAATGGAGCAGCCGCCCCACTACAGCCATCCTTACTTCTGCGCTGCTGCCTTTCAGAACTGGGTGGCCAGAGAGTGGTGGCTGCTTACTGAGGGCCCAGCTCTGCAGGCAGCAGCGCAGAAGTAAGGGTGGCAATACCATACCAGGCCATCCTTACTTCTGTGCTGCTCCTGGCGGCAGTTCTGTCTTCAGAGCTGGGCTCCCGGCCAGCAGCCACCGCTCTCCAGCCACCCAGCTCTGAAGGCAGCACTGCCAGTAGCAGCGCAGAAGTAAGGGTAGCAGCACTGCAACCCCCCTATAATAGCCTTGTGACCTCCGCCCCCACAAGTCCTTTTTGGGTCAGGATCCCTACAATTACAACACTATGAAATTTCAGACTTAAATAGCTGAAATCATGATATTTACGATTATTAAAATCCTATGGCCATGAAATTGAGCAAAATGGACTGTGAATTTGGTAGGGTCCTGCTCATGCACTAATGCAATAGTGTAATGTTTTCGTTGAAAATGTTTGGGAGTTTCATGCACAGATCTGTGCATGGAGAATCCTCTCTGTATGGACCTCTGACTTCCTGTATAGTAGAGGGGCTCAGCTGCCCTCAAAGTAGCATCCATTCTTCCCTTGGGCCCTAGGGAGGCCTTCACTGGTCCAGGTATCTTGATGCAGGAAGGGAGTGGGAAACTGGTGGACCAAGAGAGGAATTGGCAGGTCAGGGTCAGGAACACACATGATTCCCACTCCCCAGGCCTAGGGGAGTGGGCAAGGCAATAAAAATGCTTTCTAGAGTTGATATTTGAAGAACAGAAGACACTTAGGATGAATATGCTTGAAGTGATTACATTATTGGTTATTTTGTGATCTAAGTCCAGTTCCCAATGAATAAGTGTCCATAAGACACAAACCATCACCACAATTAACTCTAACTGTTCGCTAGGTTAGCAATTTCAGCAGAGAGGCCAACAGACGAATGTGCATGGAGAATTAACTACCCTATCTCCCCAGGAGTTGGTCTCTGTGGATTAAAGTTGTGGCATATTGTAGGAGATGCTTGCACTGCCACTGCCAATGTCTCTGTATAGAGGATAAACAGAGAACATCTGTCTCCAGGATTGTCAATCTGATACCTTCCAAAAGTACTAAAAGTACACAGGAAAATTTAGATTTAAAAAATGTAAAAACCAAACCAAAAACTTGCCTTTCCTATCAGAGGTGTGCAGTTCTGTTTCATAACAGATGTCTATTCATATTTTGCATTTCTAGGCAATGCTTTTAGAACGGAATGGATGTACCAACTATCCCTTTTGTACTCTAGAAATAACTCATGTGCCGATAGATGCATGGTCCATGGAGCGACTTGGAGCAGCTTTCCCTTACAGCAACTTGAACTCCATTGTTCTAGATTATACCAAGTAAGAGAAAGAGGAGCTATGTATCCACAGCAGTGAGTGAGTGTGAGTTTGAACAGTGCTTGTGATGTTCAGTGTACCCTCAAAGTCAGAACAGTTCTGATATGAAGTTTCTCCTCTGAAGTTTATAAACAATGGTTCCCAAGTTCCCCATCCCCATACTAATGAAAATCTATTCCTGATTGCGGATAAATCCCCAGGCTGAATTTCAGTTACCCAAAATGTCTTTTTTTTTTCCCCACCTGAATCCATAATTCAGATAAATGTAGTTTCCCTGTACTAATTCATTATAATTTCCATCTAAGAACTGGATTTTACAAAGAATGAACTATAGTTATCATGTCCAATACCAGGAAACTTGCCCCTGTAATGGTCTTCCTTTCCAGCTAAGCATTTCGTAATGTGCCCATGATCTGACTACTGAGGTGCTATATAGAAAAGCACACTCTTGTCCCAGACCCTTGTTTACACCACTGTTAAATGGGATTATACCTGTTGCCTGTGTCTCCAGAAGCAACACTGCTGAGTCAGTCTGCAGTCACTGCTGCTGAAGGAAGGCTTGCACAAAGACAAAGAGAGTTATTTTGAGCCCTCAGTGTGTCAAAATTGAGGCTCAGCCTGATCTCTGGAGTAGGAAATCCTACAGTTGAGTCTTTACACTAAGTGTGCCCTGTTTCCAGCCTCCAGGAGTCACCCTGGGGCTGTTTGCTGCAGCATCTCTGTTGAATGCAGCTGTCATGCTGAGTGGTGAAGACAGAGGCAGTTTCTGACATAGGTAGGCCCTAACCCACTTTGGATTTTAAAGATTAGAACCATGATCTGAAGCGGATACAGAATTGGATAAGAGCTAGTGCAGAGCCTAGAGCACAAGTTTAAGGTATATTTGTTGGTCTGCTTGTGCCCTAACAGTTCGGCTAGTGTATATTGAAATGAAGCTTCCATGACGCTTTCACAGTCAGTCACAGGTACAGTGCACTGCAGTAACCTAGCCTCAAGGTAATGAAAGCATGGGCCACTGTGGCTATGTCTGCATTTGAAAGTAAAAGGCAGGCCAGGTGAAGAGGAAAAAGGCATTTATTGGTAGAGGTCAGGAACAGCTGGAGTCAGCTCAATAAAAACTCTTATCCAACAAGAGGGAGGTTTATGACAAGGTGGTAGTTGCTGCGGTCTTTTGTTCTAAGTGACCGTTTGTTGAACACAGGCTGGACTATTGCATGTTTCAGGATGCAAAAAGGTATTCTCTTTGAAGGTGACATTTATAGTCTTGGTCAGCAGATAGACCTAAATAATCTATTGTCTTTTACAGGTTTGGAGATAAAGGAATCAACGGCCTTGTTTCTGGGTTAGAGGGAAACAGAAAACTTCTAACTCTCAGCTTATGCTACTGCAGTTTGGAACCTGAAAGTGGGTCCAAGTTAGGCCCCATTGTAGCCCAAACTGCCATTTGGTAAGATTAAAACTCTTTTTGGAATTATTTAACTTTTTGTCTGATGATTACGTCACTCTTCCTTTCTAAAAACGTTAGAGAGTTGCCTGTACTTTCTCTAATTAAATCTATAATATTTTCACCAGGAGAGATTTTATTGCTAGCTCACATTTTATTGTTTTGTACTTCAGGTTTAATTAATTTGAGCTGGCTTAAACTTTATACAAGTATACATTTAATTAAAAAGTCCAGCTTCAATGACAGCCAGTTAAAAGGCCAAAATTAGTCCAGTTCAACCAAAAGTTCTTATTAGAACTCCACTATCTGATAGCTTTCTGTTCTCAGCTGCTTAAGGCCATCGAAACTTTAGACTGAAGTCTTGCTTTCTCTATCATCTGATAAGGAATGGTGTTGTTTCAAATAATCAGTGCTGACTGCTGCTGGGGCCTCAGCCCTTCAAATGCCACCCACAGAACAGAGATGCTTACTGAGTTGGAGCTAAGAAGAAAGCCAGGCTACAATTTGAGTCTTCAGATATACATTTGTTGAAAGCAAAAGCAAAGGTCAAGTGGATTCAACTTTGGAACATAAAGTCATTGTGTAAGATAGATAAGGAACCCTGGTGGTCACCTTAGGCAGCGAGTTTAGAACAAGCTGCCCCCAGATGTGATCTTCACAGCCTCTAATCAACTTTGCAGTGTTTGCAAGAAAAGGTGGTACCTCTTGTCCAGTAAAGAATCAATGGTAGCATCAGCTGAAGTCGGAAAGATCAACTGCATCAATGGTAAGATTGTTTCAAGATGTTCCTCAATTTTGCACTGCCAGCAGTCCCTCTTCAGTTTGAAGTGGGACAAGAAGTTCAGGCAAACCCACCTTCTGTCAGCCTAGAAGAAATTCAGATCGCAGTGCATAAATTGAAGTCTGGGAAGGCACCTGGGAGTTGTAACTTCACCCCTGAATTGCTGAAGACAAGCAAGAGTATTGTACCATGCCTGCACAGGCTCTTCCAGATCATCTAGCACATTTAATAGCATTCCTGGTGACTGAAAGAAAGGTGTTGTTCTGCCCCTGTTAAAAACGGTGATAAAGGCTGAATGTAGCAACTATAGAGGTATTATGCTGTTGTCAGTCCTAGGAAAAGTCTTCACTTCTGTGTTAATGTCTCAAATCAATGATGCACTTCATGGCAAAGGCGGGGATACTCAGTGCGGTGTCAGATTTGGTCATTCCACTGTCAAGTAGATCTTTACCTTGACACAACTTCTGGAGAAGTTGGATGGATTTAATATGCTTTTGAAGTACTTTTTAGAGACTTCAGTCAGGCCTTTGATTCAGTGCATCAAATAAGTTTGTAGGATGATAAGGCAACTTGCCATCCCTGGGAAGATAGTGTCACTGATAGAAGAGCTCTATAATGGAACAGAAAGCGGTGTTCAAGTCAATGGCAGATATGTGGCATAGTTTCTTATTTCACCAGACTTTAGCGAAGTGGCATTCTGTCACCATCAGTGTTCAATATTCACATTGACTGGTTGATGGACTTGAGGAGGCAAATGTCAGTGGTGTTGAGCTGAACGTCATTCTGCTTCGAGAGTTTGAATACGCTGATGACATTGTCTTATTGGCTCAGTTCAATGAATCACTACAAGCTGATGCCCAAGCTGGTCAGGTATGAAGCAATGCGCTTTGGTCCAGTTATTAATCTGGATACCACTAAATCCCTGGCTATTACCATCTAGCAGCCTCCACCTCCAGATTAAAAGCTCAATATTAACCTATCCAATCAAGACATCAAATAAGTGGCAACTGTCAAATACTTGTAAAGCATCATAGGTTGTGCTGGAGGGTGGTCCAAAGATGTGGACACTCATATAGAACAGCTGGTGCCATACTTTGGGACCTTCAGCAGCCTCTGTGGGAGCACTGTGACATCACGCTTGCTACAAAGCTGTGGATCTATAGAACCATGAATATACCAACTCTGTTGTATGGCAGTGAAACATGGGCACAGAAAAGCTGAAGAGTGGTAGATGGATGTCATTGATTCTTGTCATCTTTGTCAGCTTCTCCACATTAAGTGGCAGCACAAGCTCAGAAATGAGGACATTCATAGCAGATCCTACCAACTACTTGCATGAGTACTGGTTCAATTTTGGTGGCTTTTTTAGTAGATGTGTTATTAGGATGAGCGAATGATAAATTGTGTTTACCAAGAAATGGTCATCAAAAGCTTTGGTGGTGCAATAAGATTGCCAGTGGTGGACATAAACTGAATATCCAGTCATACCACCTTAAAGACTTAGCTAGAGATCAATCTGGGTGGTGCTCAGTGGCCCTGCAAGGAGGGTACATTCCTTTGGGATCTGCCATGATGATGATACATGTCTGTAAATTTTCACTACTGTTCTTTTATACTTAATCTGTACTATATGCTATGAGAATGCCACAAAAGCACACCCTAAAACAAACAATGTCTTGAATGGACTCTGACATACACAGGATAGAAGATGTGACATGTATCTAAGGCTCTAGAGAAAACTACATGCTGATATAATGAATATGAGAAATAGAATGTGATCCTAAATAGCCTTTACAATGCATGTGCACAAGGGAGCATGTTAAAATGACCAGAGATGATTTTCCCCTTGGAAGTCTACTTGCAGATATTATAAGAAAAAAAAACGTACCTGACTATTCAAGGGCAATATGTGTACTGTCCATTGACCAAAGACGTCATTTCACTCGACCTTTCAGGGACTTCAGTAATCCTGAAGTGTCTTTTTCCTAGCCTCATACATTTTATTGATAAGTCTTTTCTTAGCCTTGATAAGCCCTCTGTAATGTTTATATGACCCAAAGCTGTTGATTACAGTTACTCTGGTCAGCTCTTTCTAATTTCCCTGCATATCTTCCTAAAGTTGATTTAATAGACTCCTTAAAGCCTTATAATCCAGCAAAGAAAGTGAACATTTATAGTCCAACAAGCCATACTTCATACAAGTGACATTCATGGCACTTTCAAGGGGAAAGGAGTCCCATCTTTACTCTCTCTTGGACTTGGCTGGAGAAAGTGTTCCTTTAATGGTATTTTCTTATTCCTAGGCATGATGCAGGATTCTGGACATTCCTACCCCAACTCAAATGAAGGAGACAGGAAATATTAATTAATTTAGAAAAACAGCCCAATCCAACAAAGTATTTATGCATCTGCTTAACTTTGGGCACATGATTAACCACACTGATGTTGATGGAACTACTGACATATCTAATGTAATGGCACTGCTTACATGTCTAAAAGTTAAGCACGTACTTTGGGGGACTTAAACAGTTATTCTTGTGAGACTGAGTTAGTCATCAATGCCATATTTTATCTTTGACATTATCCTTATTTGATTTTATTATATCAGCAATTAGAACTTCTGAAATCAGCATTCAGAGTTTTAAGTCCAATTTAAGGTTAATTAAGACTCCTTGGTATTAAAAAGAGACTATTTACCCCAATTTTTTTCTGTTACAATTACTATAATTTTAGTTTCAACAACATTGTTATAAAACTCAAATGTAGAAAAGAAAGTTGAAATGCAAGTTTAAATGTGAGGGAACATCAATCAAATATTTAAAATTATATTTTTGTCACAGCAATCTTTATCTAAATGGTAACAACTTGCAATGTTTGGGTGCCCTTGAACTCATCACACCAATAGCTATGTATGCAGACAATCTTGGAAGAGATAAGGAAACAAATGCCTTACTATTCAACAATTATTCTGATCATCAAATACCAGAAGGTGAGACTATCTGGGGATGGAGCTTGGATTAGAGAAAATTATCATTTTTCCATTTTTTGTTTAAAATTATACTTACACACATTAGTAATAGCCTATGCAAGCATTTACTGTACTTCCATTACATTCATGTACAAGTGTTCCCTTCTTGGCACCTGGGACAGACAAAACATGCTGTACAGTCATTTCACGCTGTCCTAACAGTGCACTTTGTAATGTCTTGTTTCAGAGAGTGTGGTGTTTAAAAGGATATGTTTAAAAAGATATCAGAAAATGAGTTTAATCTGAAGGATTAAATATGCAAGTGCTAATAATAAAATGTGTCTAGAATCCAAATTTAAACATGAAAAAATAATTTGCGCTAAAAACCAATTTTGTTTTGTAAATACCCTTTATTGTTTAATTTTGCTCCCATTGTTTAACGTTTACATATTTATCCCCTTGACTGAGAAAGGATCTTTGCGATTTGGCCAGAAACATTTAAGCAGCTATGTATTTATACCTAAAAGCAAAATCACTATGAATAAAAGTAGTGAAATTTGCATTTGGGAAGCACATAAATAACTTAATAACTTATAAAACATCCATTAACATCAATTTGTTTCAGAGACTATTTAAGTTTGGAAAGTAATTCAAACTACTGTCCTTGGGGTCAATTCACTCCTTGAACTTCAAGCCCCTGATGATGATTAGTGTACCTGGAGCAGCCACAGTAGCTGCATAAACTGTCCACACCACTCTCTCTGCCAGGGATCCCTGCTCTACCTGGGGATGGCCAAATGCAGCCCCCAAAACAAGCATGGCAGCCTAAAGGTGGTGGGGAAGTAGAGTGGTCAAGACACTTTCTATATTGCAATGAACATTTTCTGCAAATATTTTTTTAAATTTTCATTTAAAAAGTCACTTTTGTATCAATGAAAGTGTTTTTGCATTTTTCGATCAACTGTAGCAGGGGAAGCCTGCATGTGAGATGTCCAAATTCAGCATCTCTCTCAGGCACAGCATCTTCCACTAAAATGACTCAGATGGCTAGAATTTAAGATGCTGCCTCCCTGCACAACTACTGGTGTGGCTGTCCCAGCAGACGCCGGGGGATGCAAGCTGCATTCCAAGGGTGAATCTGGCTATATGCTAGAGGAAGATAAATGGAGCATCAAAATAACGGTGAATGTACTGCGGTGTAAAAGATGCTCAAACTTTCCAAAACGACAATACTAGCTAAACTATAACAAGGGATATAAGAAATCAGAAATAAGCAAAAATAGCATAGAAACTTTGTGCTGAAATATGCAAACCTTCTCCCCCCTACAAAATTATCTCTGATGGAAAAAATTAATAGCTATGTAGATCCTTCTATGGTAAATGTCCCTCAGCATCCAGGACAATGTCAACTTGGGAGAGTGTATATATCAAATAATTAATACTGCACGTTCCAAAAAATTTTATATAACTCCATCAATTGGTAACTGTTTGAATGGCTGTTCTTATTTACAAACAGCAGACAAAGGTCTGGGTATCCACTCAACAGCTTCTGGCTTGAACATTGCTTCCAAAACAGGAAGCTCTAACACAGTGGAAAGTAGTATGAGGAAGGAAAAGAAAAGAAAAGGTACAGTTCAGTTTTGTGTGGTTTTGTTCTATTATACATAAGTCCTCATCATTGTAGTATCTGAAAACCTTCCAATAGCACATTAAGCAATGTGGTTACCATCTGTCATGCGTGGTTCGGTTCTCCTGCTTCCCCCGCCCCATCATTAGATTTTAAGGCCGGGGGGTGGGGATGGGTCCTATGATAATCTAGTCTCACCTCCCTCCTGCATGACACGGGCCATAGAATTTCACCTAGTGCTTTTTACATCTAGCACAACAAGGTGTGGTGTCTTTTAGAAAGACAACCAATCTTGATTTAAAGCCCCCATCATCCTCCCTCTCTCACTTCTGCTCTTGTCTCCAGTGTTTTTGTCACCACAACAAGCTAGTAATGGAAAAACCTTCCCACAGAGTACTGCTTTCCAGTTTGAAAAAGGCCTTTTTGACTGTCATATAGGCTAGATCATCCACTGAGGCCCACCCCTGATAAACAGTGGGGTACAGTTGCACTAGGCCAGAAATAGCACTAGGAGACAAAATGCTTCCCAGAGCTCCCTGGTGCACCATGGGAGTGTGCTTGCTACTACACTACTGGGGTATAATTCACTACCTCTGTCCACCAGTTCTGTGCAGGCTGGTGTGAAGGGCAGCAAGGTTGTAGCCCTACTTCATCCTCAACTGCTATAGAGCACTGTATGCCACAAGGGAGTAGTCCCTATGTTGCCCTGAGCTCCAGGACAGCAATCCAGACTGGTCCTTGTGAAGGCAACAAAAGGGGTGGGAAAGGCTCCCAACAGCCCTCTGCCCTTGACCTGGCTGTGCACTTTCATAAGAGGTAGGCAAGATCTGACCCATAGTGTTGCACTGTGATTATTAAAACCACAATTAAACAACACGCAAGTGGCCTGGTCTGGTCTTGTGTTTCCAGGCAGAGATGTTCTGACAAAGGAGAACTCTATTTCTCATTATTCCTCTTTTGTACAGATCATTTCAAAATTGGGTTTTCAGTCTTGAACAGTTAACCATAGATATTGTAGAAGAACCACTGATGTGCTCTTTTACTCTGTTAAGTAACTATAAAAATGACATTGTGGAATTCCATTTTGATTGTCTCTCTCTGACTCCAGATCTCTCATGTTCAGTTTACAAGTAAAAAGATGTTTTTCCTCTCAGTGCTGTAAAAGCATCTTGGGATTTGAAAGTCAAGCTGAATTTTTTCATTCCTGTACATCAGCAACAGGAATCCAGACCCAGCTGATTGTATAAGTGTATACTGACCAACAGGGATGAATTAGTTGTGACCATGAAGGTGGTCGGGAACTTGGTAAGAAGTGATTATTATCTAATAGATTTCAAGAGCCTTTAGAAAGGAGGACATGAGAACAACAAAACAAGGACACTGAACTTCAGAAAGGCAGATTTCAACCGACTCTCAGAAATAGTAGGTACGGTCCCATGGAAAACCAATTAGGAAGAAAAGGAGTTAAAGAGGGCTGGTAGTTCTTAAAAGATGTAATACTGGAGGCTCAACACCAAGCTCTTCCGACATAGAGGAAAGATAAGAAGAGCCACAAGATGCCAATATGGGTGCACAAGGACCTTTTATCAATCTAAAAACCAAAAGGGACACATACAGGAAGGAGTGGCATGTCACCCAAGGAAGTATACACGGGAATAGCATGAGCGTATAGAGACAAAATCAGGAAAGCCAAGGCAAAGAATGAGTTACAGCTGGCAAAAAATGTTAAAGACCAATAGGAAGGAGTTCTTCAATCAGACAAAAAAGAAAGATCAAGGACAGTGTGGGTCCACTGCTCAATGGAGAAGGTGAGCTGGTAATGGAAGATAATAGGGAGGCAGAGCTGTTCAATGCTACTTTGCTTCAGTCTTCTCACAAAAAATAACATGTGACCGGATGACTAGTGAAGTTACCATAGACAATAAAGGGGAAGGGATGCAGATCAGGATAAGTAAAGAACACGTCAGATCTTCTGATCAATTTGAATGAATTCAAATCAGCAGGGCCGGACAAATACTATTCACCGGAGGATGCTGAAGAAATCTCGGAGCCACTGGCAATAAACTCATGGATGACAGGAGAGGTCCCGGAAGACTGGAGAAGGTCTAATATAGTGCCCATCTTTAAAAAGGAGGAGCCAGGAAACTATAGACCAGTCAGCTTAACTTCAATACCTGGGAAGCTTCTAAAGCAATGTATAAAACATTCAATTTGTGAATACCTGGGGGATGAAGTGATAATCACTAGCAGCCAGCATGGATTTAGCAAGAACAAATCATGCCAAACCAGCTTGATTTACTTCTTTAACAGGGTAACTGATTTGGTTGGTAATGGGAATATACCTGGACTTCAGCAAGGCTTTTGACAGTTCCACATGACACTTGGATAAATAAGCTGAAGAAATGTGGGCTCGACAGAACTACCATTAAGTTGATACATAATTGATTAAACAGGCACAAATAAAGAGTGACTACTAATGGAATGGTGTTGGATTAGAGGGAGGTCTCAAGTGGGTTCCACAGAAATCAGTTCTGGGTCCGGTGTTGTTTAACATCTTTATTAATGACCTGGATGTAGGTATTTATCAAGCATATTTATGTAGCATATTCATCAAGTTTGCAGATGACACAAAGGTGGTGGTGGGGTTTCCCTCACCTCCAGTCAGTAGGCAGAGAACGAGGGAGGGTCGTGCGAGCCACAACTTAACAATAAAAGAACCGCATGTGGCTCGTGAGCCACAGTTTGGCCACCCCTGGGCAGGAGATTTTAAAAAAAACATAAGGAAGTACTTCTTCACATTGTGCACTGTCCACGTGTGGAAATCTTTGCCAGGAGATTTGTGAAGGCCAAAATGATAACAGGGTTCAAAAAAGTAGATAAATTCATGGAGGATAAGTCCATTAATGGCTATTAACCAGATGGGCAAGGATACAACACCAAGCTCTGAGTGTCCCTCGCCTCTCTTTGCCAGAAACTGTGAGTGGATGACAGCGGATGTATTATTTGATAATTACCTGTTCTGTTCATTCCCTCCGAAGCATCTGGCATTGACCACTGTTGGAAGACAGGGTGGACCACTGGTCTGACCATTACACATGGCTTAGAACTAATTTACACTGGATTTATAACTCACACTGCTGTTTGTCACCATTATTCTTAATCAAAAACATGCAACTACATACGGTAGGCTACATTTGGTCTAACATCTTTATCAGCTATATGGAAATTATCCAGTGAATTGCTTCGCTGGTATAAGTAAGTCTCCAAACCATGCTTCTCCAATTGTTTTGCAGCTTAACATGAACCACCATAATGTGTGATCAATAATAAGTAAGGTTAAGATTTTGTCAGTTATTTTGTCAGTTATTTTTACTATAAATAACCAACAGGTCATGGGCTTCTGTGAATTTTTGTTTTATTGCCTGTGACCTGTCGGTGACTTTTACTAAAAACAATGAGTGGGAGAACTGAAGCCCGAGCCCCGTGGGAGGTAAGAGAGCCCAAGCCCTGCTGCAGGGGCAGGGGAGTTGAGCACCTGCTGCCACCACAGTTGACAGCTCTGGGATCCTCACTGCAGCCCCAGCAGCTCAGAACTCCGGGGTCCCCACCACCTGTGGCAGCTGATGACTCTGTGTGCCCCCGCAACCCATGGCTTCTGGAGCTCCGGGACCAGTGGCTGAAAGCTCCAGGACCCCCCTTCGCCCATGGGTTTTGCCTGTGCAATTGATAAGCATGTATGTTTGCTGGAGCTATTTAGTTTAAAAATGTGTCCCCTACTATTAGCATAGCACGTGCAGAATTTAGCACGTAGCTCCTGTTGCTATTAGAGTCATACCCCTAATACAGGGTGTTCCCAGAATAATCGCGGGGTTTTTTTCTTGCAGGAACTAAAAAAAAAAAAGAAAAGAAAACTGAAGTTGGCCCATGGTTAGTTAAATTGCATTTGGCTGATAATGGCATAGATGGAAGAGGAAAGGGAGGAGAAAAGATGGTCTTGGAGTTCACTCAGTTTTTAACTTAGTAAGTTATAAGTTACAAAGGTGGGGGTGCCTTTTTTTCTTTTACTAGATTCAGAAACGTGTGTTTGGAGAATGTCTGTCTGTTTTTTTGCTCCAAAATGAGTACTAGTAACCATTGGCTTTGCCCCTCAAATATTCTGCATGCCACATATCTGAAGCATGTAGGTATGGCATAGAGTATAGTGTGAGTGCTCTGACTCTATCTGGAAGGATCTTAGAAATACATACATCTAAGCCAGAGGTGGGCAAACTATGGCCCGCAGGACACAGCCGGCCCAGGGGACCATCCTGCCCGGTTCTTGAGCTCCCTGCCGGGGTGGCTAGCCCCTGGTCCCTCCCCTGCTGTCTCCTGCAGCCACATGGGCAACGCGGCTGGCTCCGGCCATGGTGGTGACGCAGCTGCCAGTCCTTCTGCTCTGAACAGCATGGTAAGGGGGTGAGGAGTGGGGGGTTGGATAAGGGGTACGTGGTCCCAGGGGGCAGTCAGGGGGCAGGGGGCGGAGGTTCTGGGGGGAGCTGGTTAGGGGACGGGGAACAGGATGGGTTGGATAGGATGGGAGTCCAAGGGGGCCTGTCAGGGGTCGGGGGTATGGATAGGGGTCGGAGCAGTCAGGGGACAGGGAGGGTTGGATGGGGGGGCAGTTAGGGGTGGGAGATCCCGGGAGGGGGCAGTCAGAGGACAAGGAGCAGTGGGGGGGTTGGATGGGGTGGAGGTTATGGGGACGCAGTCAGAGGACAGGGAGCGGTTGCATAGGTGTCGGAGTCTCAGGGGGCCTTTCAGGGGGCGGGGGTGTGGATAGGGGTCAGGGCAGTCAGGGGACAGGGAGCGGGGGGGGCGGTCGGATGGGGGTAATGAGTCCTGGGCGGGGAGGGGGGCGGTCAGGGGACAAGCAGCAGGAGGCGTTGGATGGGTCTGGAGTTCTGAGGGGGGTAGTCAGGGGACAGGAAGTGGGAGGGGGCAGAGACCAGGCTGTTTGGGGAGGCACAGCCTTCCCTACCCGGCCCTCCATAGAGTTTCGCAATCCTGATGTGGCCCTCGGGCCAAAAAAGTCCCCCCTCCGCCCCCGATCTAAGCTCTCCCCAGATTCAGTTTTGCTGTCAAAGTTCCTAGAGTATCCAGTGATTTCACCTCTACAGGGTGATGTTTCAGTTTTGATTAAGAGGTGAAAAAAGACAAATGACAGAGATGTTTATTCTGTCAAATACCATAGTGACTGGATACTAACTCTTCAGTCTCCACTGCCGAGCTCGCGAAGATTTTTGGCCATTTGAGATAAATTTTACTGGGTGAAATTCTATAGGCTGTGTTATGCAGGTCAAGATGGTCATAATGGTCTCTTCTGGTCTTAAAAACTATAATTTTTTGTTATAATCAGTTTTTGCAAAGCCCAGTCATAACTTCCTGAAATAGAAACGTATTGTGAAAATGCTGGTAGGTCTTTATTTACAGCTACCCAAACAGCACTGGCCATTATAATGCATTAATTTTCTCCCCTGAAATAATACTATGGAACTGACCTCTCACATGCTTTGAACTCAATGGGAATCCAATAGATGGAATCAGGCAGTGTTATTTGTGTTTATTACTGAGGATTTCTATTCAAATTATTAGCTAAAAAAGAATCATAGTGAAGAAGTGCACACATTTTCTAAAAGGAAACCTATAAGAGGAGCCATGTACTCATTTGGGGGCTATCCAAAGCCCTCTAAATCAATGAGAGTAATGGCTTTGGATCAGGTCACTAGACAGAAGAATTATCAAAGAATGATGGCTTTTGTTTCAGTTGTTTAACAATATGTCTTTGGCATTAATTACATTCTACATTAAAATACTTGTATTTTATTTACTAATGTATAACATTGTTTTTTACTTACAGCAGATTTCAGTTTTTTGTTGTTCTTAAATGCAGCCTAATCAAACACTCTGAACACTTGATAGAACTTGATCTAGATGGCAACGCTATAGGAGAACTTTGTGCAACTGACATCCTGGAAGCTCTTACGGAGAGGAAAAAAGGTGGAGTGTCTCCAACTTCAGTCCATAAGCTTTAAAAATTACTTTACTTATTATTTAGGTGTTCATCAGGGTGTTTATACAAAGGATATGAGGAATGTTATATGTTAGTTAAATTTCTATGCAAATTCAGTACTATTTAAAATACAATACAACCTTGAGTATCTTAGAGAATTATCAGTGTAACAGATGTCAGGGGAAAAGACCCTGTTATGGAAAATTGAGCTTTGTGTACTTATATTTGCGTGAATGCAAGGTACAAGTCAGAAAAAGGATCCAAATCCTGAAAATGTCTATGTATGCTATATCTGCTATACATGGGGAAAAGCAAATGGGGGAAAAACAGCCACCAGGGTTGTGGAGAGAGCTGGAATGTGTGTGAAGGTTCACGACTGGTGAGGGAATGGGAATAAGGAGGTGCAACAGCAAGGAACTGTTAGGAGTTATGCAGCACTGGGGAGGGTTAGAAAGGAGGCAGATACAGCAGCTGAAAATGGCTGCTGGCATTTCTATAAAAGATAAGTAATACATCAGTACATATGATATGGTTATTACAGGATTACTAAAGTCATATAAATGACTTGTTCTAATTTATACTTTAGTAATCCTGTAATAACCATATCATATGTACTGATGTATTACTTATCTTTTATAGAAATGCCAGCAGCCATTCCTTAACCAATCGTGAACTTTCACACACTCCGGCTCTCGCCCCAACCCTGGTGGCTGTTTACCCCATCTGCTCCTTCCCATTTGCTGGTTCTCCCACATCCCATGGAACTGTGATTTAGTATTTGGCAACGTAAAAAAAAAAAAAAAATGCTGTTCTGTCTATAGTTCAAATATTTTTGCTCTCAAGAATTATTGCTGTGTGGCAGTCATTTGTCAATCAGAAGAGAACTGCAAACTTCAAGACCTTTTTAAATCAGACAGATGTGATGTTCTGTGTGAGAGGAAAATATCTGGAGGGAGAAATGCTGTTCTGTTGGCAGGTCAATAGAAAACAGTGAAGAAAAATAGAAATCACAGTGGAATTTGATTGTGGGAAACACTTCATTATTACATCAGTGAATATTTCTGTGAGCTAGAGAGGGTTGAAAAAAAGGATATTTAGTTTTTGATACTCGAAAATAGGAAACTATATTCTTCATTGTGTCAACAGACAAGATGCCAGGCTTAAATATTAAGGTTACACCACAGATTTCCTCAAATACTTTCAAGTCAATTTTCAAGAACAGCAAGAAGCTTAAATCAACTAAAAAGAGAATGAAAAAGGTATGTACTTACTGCTTTTCCAGCCTTTACATTAACAGAAAAGCTTCACCATGATTCTTGTTCTTAATGAAAAAAAAAATCACGTAAATAGATTCTGATCTGAAGGTTTTACTTCACTTAAGGCTTGTCTACACTTAAAAGGCTGCAGTGGCCTCCTGTCAGCATGGGTAGCATCTTCACTGAAGCGCTACAGTGGTGCAGCTGTATCAGTACAGTTGAGCCGCTGCATCCTTTTAAGTGAAGAAAAGCCCTAACTTCTGCCCACAGCCCCATGTTCTATTCATAATTCCGCAAGATCTGGATGTTTCTGCTAAAATGATCAGCAGAGAAATAATTAGGTGCTGATATTTAAATTGTTATTATTAGGATTCAGAATCAACACCTCATTCAGAAACAAGTGCAGTTCACATCCTCAGAGCAATTGCTCTCCTTCATGATTTTGCCTCAGAATCCCATTGTAGTAGTTGTTTGCCTAGCAACATGACTCCTACATGGGCACTGTGCAGGGCACTGTGCAGGCACAGTTGGAGCATTGTTAGTAAGTAATCCTTTATCAGAATGCCTGTCTGCTGTTCCCTCCCACGCAGTGGAGATGGTTCCCTCCTACCCACCACCACATGCACTGCACAAATCTTCCTATCCTGGGTCTTAATTGACCCAGAGAGCTGTGTAAATTGTGGGCTAGATATTCAGCCCTAAACTAAGAGAGGGAAAATGTTACAGTAGTCCAGCTGCCATCAAATCATAGAAGACGCTTGGTATGCTGTTCTCTTGTTTGAATTCCTCTTTGTAATGGTACTTGCCTTGAGAAACTGGACTACATAGTGGGAGCACTATGGAAAAGGAACAATGCTGGAAGAACAGAGGAGTAAATCCACTCAACTATATAGTTGTACCAGTTCTGTTTCTGACATGAAAAATGTAAAGCCAAAATTTAATGTCCAGATTACAAAGACATGTCATGCTCCAAATTCAGATTTTATTTTTAATAAAATTTCACATATCGTAACAGTAATAGAAATGGTTATTTTTTTTAAATAAAATCAATTTTTGTTGGGATTTAAATATAATCCACTGTTTCTAATCCAAATACTGCACCACTGTGCCAGTGCATGAGAACCAAAAAGACCCTAGATAATTTTTATTTGCACTGTCTAAGCAGAGTGAAATTCAAATAATCAACGGTATGAGGGCTTTTCTACACTTGGACATTTTCTGAAATAGCTATCCTGAATAATTCTTCAAGAATAATTATTTCAATATAATGGCCCAGGTGGACACTCTTATTCCAGAATAAGAATGCCTTTTTCTAATTTAACTCTAGAAATAGTTTGGTTTAGAATAATTTAATTATTCTGGGATAGCTGTTCCAGTACATTTCCAATTCTTGAAAAGCTCTTGGCCCTGGTCCTGCATTCCACCGATGCAGGGACCCACTGAAATCAATGGAGATCTTCATGACTCAGGAATTTGTTCACATGGATCAAAATGCAAGACCAGTGTCTAAATGGTAGCAAGTAAAACTGACTTTTAAAATTATTTTAAATTTAATAATTTAAAGTGCTATTAAAGAAACTTAATTTTTAAAAAATCATTTTGAACCGGACAGTGTCTTATTAAAGTTTGTTTTAAAACAATATGAGGAAAAAAGACATCAGACTTTGAAAATAAAAATACAGAAACTGCTAATTGTTGTCCATTTCTCATTAACATTTTTAAGGCCTACTTCAAACACTTCAGGCACATCAGACTTTGAAAATAAAAATACAGAAACTGCTAATTGTTGTCCATTTCTCATTAACATTTTTAGGGCCTACTTCAAACACTTCAGGCACATAAGTAGTGCCACTGAAGTCAACAAGACTACTTGTGTGCTACTACTTGTGTGCGTACGCAAAACCATTTTCAAGATTGAGACCTCAGTATAACTTATTTCAGATACACCAATAATGTATTCATTTAGAGTAAGATTGTAACACCCTATACCTTGGGAGGAGGCACCCTGGAACCCCCATATTCCTCATTTTTATATAATCATGATCTTACGTATAAAGCATACCTTGTAAGGTATCGGGGGAAAGGTTATGATCTGCTGAAAGTCATTTCTCTATCCATATATGTATATCATTAATGCATATGAAGTTATGAGAATTGTGTTGTATGGTAGTCACTAAAACATGCATTAAAGTTAGGGAATCAGCCAGATATTAGCTCCCCAGAGGCAACAGCAAGGAAAGTAGCCAACACCAGGGCGGGGTGTCAATCAACCCATCAACAACCATTGTCCAGTAAGGGAGCTACAATGCAATGACTCAGCTGCATGAGGCCACACCAGGGGAATTGCTCAACCTTGCCTGGAGACTCAGCAATGCACCCAGACATGCATGGACTTGTGTTTTCCAAGCACATGGACTGAAGATATAAAACCCAACACAGGGGGCCCATGCTGAGCCTTTCTCCTTCACTCACCTACGCTGCAAGCAACAAGGACACTCTAAAGACTCCAGCTGAGGGGACTGGCTCAGCTTTCAAGAGTGAAATCTGTGTACTATGAACTGCAATGTCCAGTGGGGTGAGAAAAACTGCTTAATCTACATGTTGCCCAGTCTAATAGGGTTGAGAGTTTAGACTGCATGCTTAGTTTCCACAATAAAATAAAATATAACTCTGACTTTTTGCCTATCACTTAATATCACTTAAAATCTATTTTTGTAGTCAATAAATTTGATTAACTGTTTATCTTTACCAGTGAGTTTGTATGAAGTATGTGGCAAAACTGATCAGGTTTGCAAAGACTGGTGTATATCCACTTTCCATTGATGAAGTGGTGAACCAATTAATAAATTTGGACTGCTCATCTTGAGCAGTTTTGCAGTTCTCAAACTGTGGATTTGTGTCTCCAGAAATAATATGCTTGTTAACTGCAAAAATGTTTTAAAATAAATTTATATATAGAGGTGAGAAATAACAGACCTCAACCCTATTGTCCTTCTGCAAATTTGTGTACACAGAGTCAATCCCTTACCTCTCTCTAAAAGTGCAAAGTTTCAGAAAGTTCAATGAATAGAAGATTGTTGGGGGCAGAATAGATCTGGACAAGAAGGAGAAGTCCGGAGATAAATGTGAGAAGGGAGGGACAGGCAGTAGAAACAAAAGTGAAACTGTTTGAGCAGCATATTCCAGAAGTCTTGAGGTCTTTCTGAGTGTAGCCTTCATTGACTTGAGATCTACCATACCGATCTCTCAGTAGAAGGGAAAACCTATAATAGCAGCAGGCCGTAAAAGAGACCCAGTTTGGGAATAAGAACCATTCAAGAAATGTATGTTTGCTGACGATGTTTTAAAGAAAGTCACACCAGTGAACCAGTGGAAGTCACTTAAGTACTTGGATTTAGAGACTGTTGAAGTGATAATCTCACTTAACAGCAGTGGCTTCTTCTGCCGGTGTAGAAAGAATACTTTAGTTAAATAAAACAATTTAAATGTCTGTCTGGTGATGTTCTCCTCCTAATACAGCATGGCAAGAAAATACTCCTAATATTAATGATTAACCTGTTGAATTGGAGATAGTTCACCTCCCAGTGACTTCATAAATATCTGCTTCATTTACCTTTTGGTAAATGAAATAACCAATCATTCATTTTCTGATATAGCTGTAAAACTAATCTGAAAAATTTTCAAAATAAATCACTTTAAAAATGTATAGTGTGTACCTTCTAAAAATGAAACCTACATCTAGCTCTGAGTTGTGAAGAATATGTATTAAAGTTATAACAACCAACAAGAATGCACTTTTATGTAGAAATCAATGACTAAATTCAGCCGTCTTGACTAGTGAGTAAATCATTATTTAAATCATAATTTAAATCAAATCCACCCTGCGTGGTTCCCTGACTTTTTAAATACTGTTCTCATATGTCTAGATTATTTTTCAATATGCTCCACCATATGAAAACAATTTAAAGAAAAAATTGTTACTTATACAGACACTAAATATTTTTTCATTAGTTATACTTCTTTGAGGACAAAGATGCAGCTGTTTTAAAGCAGAATGATGATCACTAAAATAGAGCAGACCCAAGTGTAAGTTGTATCTTATGTTTTGTTTCTATAATTACTGCTGGCAAAAATGGGAGTTGCGTACAT
The DNA here is from genome assembly GCF_015237465.2 of Chelonia mydas. Classification (NCBI taxonomy): domain Eukaryota; kingdom Metazoa; phylum Chordata; order Testudines; family Cheloniidae; genus Chelonia; species Chelonia mydas. The sequence goes on along the minus strand of NC_057855.1, from coordinate 32,360,912 downwards.
TCATCAGTCACACATACTTTATAAATGATTAGTCTGTACATTGCCTAGTAAAGAAATCAGTCAGAACATATTCCCAGGAGCTTCAGTGTACCCATGCAAGGAATATTAAAAATATCAGAAACTATACTCCTTTCAATGTGCCAAGAATTTAGAAATCATCTCCCATTCAGACTAATAAATGAGATATATTCCTATCAATACATACTATTTATAAAAAACAGATCATGTGGATCTTTAATGTCTAAGGTCAGGGCCTTTGTTTCACGTTTCAAGAAAAGCAGCACCAGTACTTCCTAGCATCAGTGGTTCAATACTAACTCAGAGAAGAATGCCACCTACTCAGTCAAAAACACCATCTCCTGCAGCACCTTGGGTTTTCCTTGGAGGTCTCATTCAAATATTTACTAGCCCAATGTTGCTAGTTTATGGGATATTTAAGAATGAAAGCCCAATGATTTTATGGCCGTGATCCTGCAACTGATCATGCATGGGCAGACAGTCCATCCATGCACTCTATCAGGATTGGGACTGAAACAGACACTATCAACTTGGAAATGACATTAGTCTGAAAATAATGTAAAAAATCCTAAAATAAAATCCAGTAATTGAAAGATGCTAGCAAAAAATATTTTTATTCTTTAAGTTTCTGTGCATTTGACAGCACTTGTGTATAGTCAATGTCACTCTGTTTCCCGGTATAATCAGTTTCGCTTTTGCTGGAAAGACTCCAATATCAAAAGGGAACCAGAAGGACCCTTATAAAAAATGTTTTACAGATTTTTAATTAAAAAGGTTCTGGGTCTCAAAACTGGATTTTTTAAAAATGTCCTTTTAAATACACATAAATGTATTTCTTATATATACTGGAGTTCCCACCCTCAACCCTGAATATAAGTTTAAACTGCTTCTTCTACATGGATCTAGCTGGCCTTATAAAGTTACAGGGCTGTTACCATTTTCTTTTGTTTGGTTGGTTTCTTGTTGTCCTTTCTATTCTGTTTGGTGCTCTTTTTCGTTTCTTATCCCTGATTGGGTAATCCATAGCACCTGATGTCTGAAACGCTGCACAGCAATAAGGAAAAGGCAGGAAAACCTAGCAGTCTGTTTAGAATCTACCCAGCAACCCAAAAAGGTGGGAGAGGGTCATCTGACCCCAGTGGCAAAATCTGCCCAGTAACTAAAGACTATATAAGGACTCAACAGAGTATGCTTCGTGTTACCCATCCCAATGACAGACTGTGCCTGCTCCACCTAACACCAGAGAAGACAGAAAATAGAAGACACCTACCTGTTCCTGAAACCTCTGTTCCTGCTCCGGTGTTCCTGTCCCGTGGTTCCCAAGTTCCTGATTTGTGGCTCCTGGTCGGGGGTTCCTGTTCCCGTATTGTCCGGTCCCGGTCTGACATCGTTGAGTTCCTGAGCAAGACTGAGTAAAGTAGATTACTTTACTTTGTTATTTGTAACCCACATTGTTTTGGTTTTGGGGCCAGGCTTAAGGCCAATTGGGTGTTAAACCTCTGAATGCTTTTTTAATAAATCCGACTTGTTTGTTTTAAACCTTTAACTGTGAGTAGTGGTTGTCCTTGGGGGACTGCCATAGTTGACAGATGCTAATTTAAGGGACTAACCTGTAAGGGAGGGGATCCTTAATAAAGATTTCTCCTAGAAATAGAAAAATTCCTGTAACATTTGGCGACCGCAACAGGACCATTAACGGCTGTCCCTTAGAGAACTGTGAATTGTTATTCCCTCCTTCCCTATTTTATGTTTGTTATAGTCTACTCAGGAAATGTTTAAGTAGGGTCCAGAGACTCTGTGGGTGGGAGCACTGACAGTTTGGTCGATTGCTTTCTTAGTGGGATCCAAAAATTTCATAATAGCAGGCACTAGCACTGGCCAGTGAGCGCTGCTTGAGCCTTTGGTAATTTTATACAGCAGGCATCACACTGCTGTTGAGCGCTGCTAAGATCTGTACAGCAGCCACACTGGGGTGTGCAATGCTTGAGCTTTGATCAGCTCTGTGTAGCAGGCATCAGCACAGATTGCTGGACACTGCTGAGCTCGTGTGAGTTCTGGGTAAGCAGAGGCTCGGACTTGGAAAAGTCCAGTGAGTGCTGCTGGAGAAGAAGAGGCCAGCACGGTTAGCTGGTAGGTACTGCTTGAGCTTTGGTAGCTCTGGGAAAGGCAGGCTCCAACTAAAGAGAGTCCGGTGAGCACTGCTCACAGCCACAGAGGTTGTGTCTGTGTGTGGATCAGACAGTAAGGTTTGCAGGATGAGCACCAGAACCTTTGGCTCTGATGGCTGGAGCAAGGAGATAAATAAAAATTCTTTCAAGTATTGTGTGAATTATTTCAGAAAATGTAAAAATCCTTGGGCATAGGCTGTGTTTAAGAGGACTAAGGCTTATGAGAAACTCTGTCCGAGGTGGGAAAGTTTTGTTACCACTAAGCCTGTCCCAAACAAGCTAAAGAAAAGGGCTTTGATTTATGGTTTGATGATGGTGTCAATAGAACTAGATGGGCACATAAAAGAAAAAAATCACAGTCAGGTTAGAAGAGCAGGTAGGGCATCAGAAAACTGAAAAAGAGAAGCTGACTGCTCAGAATAATGCCTTGTCAGCTCAGGCATTGAGTCAGTCAATGCAAATTAATCAGCTGGAGCAGCAGATACAAGAGTTAAGTTATGAGATTAATAAAAAGAGTAAGAAAACTTGTGTTAATTAAGAAATTAGAGGAATCTCAGGCTTCTACTAAAGAATTAATTAAAGATATTAAAAGAAACCAGGAAGGTAGCCGAAATCATTCTCACTATAACAATAAAATCTGTAACTTAAGGGAAGAGCTGAGAAAAGCAAAAGGCACTATTGCAGCAATAAATGGGGATCCTTTAAGAGAACCATGGGTCTGGGGACTCAGATTTAGAAGAGGATGAAGAAATTGATTATTTACAGGGTCAATGGGAGGCAAAGGCTATAGATTCCTGTCCTTTTGCTCCTCAAGCACCGGAAGTAGTAGAGAGCCTGAAGGACATGAAGGAGGGGAAAAGATATCCCCCCATGGCTTCTGTCACCATCACTGTGGTTAATTATGGACCTAACAGACCAGTGGAGACAAGATACGAAAAAAAACCTTACGGTCCTGATCAAGCAAGAGCTGTTGGGAAGACATTAGGTCCACTCAACAAAGAAAGAGCACTGGTATGGTTGTCCAAGTTAAGCAGCATGCTAGTCATCAGCAAGGAAGACACCACAGCTTTATTGGGAGAGTGTATGTGTAGTGAAGAGTATAGCACTTTGCCAGGAGAAGTTCATCTTGCAAGCACCAGAGACATCAGAGAGGTCTCTGAAGCAGTCTACCAACTCTATTTTCCACATGAAAATCTCATAGGGAAGTACTACTCAGACAAGCAAAGACCTGATGAAAGACCTGAGAGGTTTCTGAGTAGAAAACAACTTCTATATTTGTTATCAGGACTGTCACCAATAGTGAATGGAATACTACCTGCGACACTGCACACTTTAAGGAAGCGTTCATTCAAGGGCTCCTTCCTACTTTAAAGATTAACCTTGGGTCTTTGGGTCCTAATGACATTAAAGGAGATTGAAGAAAAGCTAAGAGAAGCCTTTGAACTGCAGCAAGAAGCTTTTCCCAGTCATTGGCAGTAGAAGAAAATATCTGCAGTGAAATTTGCAGACACTGAATCCAATGAACAGAAAGGGAAGAAGTCAAATTCCAATAGCAAGGACTGTGTACCAAAGTCAGATACGAGAGGTGCCTCAAATCACACAGAATCAAAAAATTATCAAGACAAACAAGACCTCTACTGAAATATGAAACAAAGGACCCAATAGATAGATTGCCCACTGACGAACTGTTCACCTTCATACTTAGCAAGTCTTCTGATGAAACATCAACAGCCACATCAGTCAAGCAAACGCAGCTGCAAAATCATACAGACATACAGGGCCAAACTCTTCCTTCTTCCTCAGTGGTGGCACCAATTGACGACTCATGGGGAAGACCAGTGGTAGATGCCCCATTTAAGGGGGATTTGGTAAATTCAAACAAACAATTCTTGTGGATATAGGTGCCATGCTATCTCTTATCTGTAGAAAGACAACATCAGAATTAAAGAAATGTCCTAAGCAAGAAATAAACATTTTAGAAGGCTACAATGGGAAAGAAAGTGTTGTGCGTTTCTTAGAGCCCATAATACAGAACACTGGAAGGTTAACTGCCAAAACTACCTTTGGTATCCAGTCTTTGGATGGACAAGGGATAATTTGAGTTGATATTTTAAAAGGACTGAATCTTATTATGGACTTGCCTAACAGAATTTTAATTCAAGACAAGATTGCATAGAGAGGATTCATTGTGCCTGCATCCCATAGAGTAGCTGCTGTGAAAGCTCCTGAGGAATTGAAGATTCCTAACAAGGAACAAGAAGTTGCAGAAGTAGCAATGAAATATCTTAATGCTTTTGCTACATATAAGCTGCAGTGTGGGAAGATAAGTGCTGGGGTAACAGTGGCGGGTCTGCTCCGAAACCTCAATGACAGTACAGGTATTCAGGAGATGTAGATTCAGAGAGACAATCAATGCCCTCACTGATCAAGAAGTATTAGTAGAAACCTCAAGCACTTGTAACTCTTCCATCTGGCCAGTACTAAAGGCAGATAAAAAGACGTGGAGACTCTCAGTGGATTACAGGGAATTAAACAAAGTAACATCCGGAATGATGCCGGTGGTGGCAAAGTTTCAAGAAGTGATGGCGGCTGTTGCGGCAGGAGCTAAATGGTTCACTGTTTTAGATCTATCAAATGCATTTTTTTCAACACTACCCCTATACCTAGCTCTTGGTATAAATTTGCCTTCACTTTTGATGATCGACAGTTGACATTCAGTAGAGTCCTTCAGGGATACCATAACGCCTCATCAATCTGCCATAAATTTGTCACTAGAATGTGGGATGAAATAAATGGCAAGAGTAATGTGATCAATTATGTAAATGATGTACTAATCACAACCACAACCAAAGAAGAAAACCTTAAGATCTTGGACTCTGTATTAAGTAGAATTCAAGAAACTGGATTAATCATCAATCTGGTAAAAGCACAGATGTTATAACAGTCACATATCTTGTCACATATAACAGGTCACATATCTTGGAATAGAACTGGATAAATCTGGGTGAAGACCAAATGCCCAGAGAATAGAGCTGATCGGTAAGCTACCAGCTCCCCAAGATGTATCAGCACTGCGATCCTTCCTAGGTCAATCAGGTTTTTCCAGAGACTTCATCAAGTACTATTTAGAAGTTGCCCAGCCTCTTTATACCTTGTTGAAAAAGAACTAAGAGTGGATCTGGGGCAGAGAACAAGAAGCAGCATTTTGCCAATTATAACTTGTAAAAGACTCTTGTAAAAGCTCCTGCTCTGGCCTATCCTCAGCCAAATCAACCTTTCTACTTACAATTGGCTACCACTGAGAAAGTTTAGTGTTATTGCAAGATGCAGGAGTAGGAGCAAAGCCAGTAGCTTTTGGATCTCAAGTGCTGAGTGAGATAGAAAAAAGCTTTTCACCATGTGAAAAAGAGGTACGTACATTGACCTGGGCACTCCAGCATTGGGAGTATATCATAGGAATGTCTCCAGTCGTACTAAGAACTACGCATACGCCAATTAAGTATTTGCTATTGGGCAAGATTAATGAAGGCAGAGTTTCACGTCTGGCTGGATGGACCCTACACCACCTCAACTGAAATGTAGAAGTGGAGAAAGTACAGAATTTGTCACTAGTACCATATGCACTACTGGTACAAGGAGAGGACCAAAAATGCCCTATTCCCTATGAAGACTCAAAGCAGTTGGAATCCCCCTTTCAACTAGGAATTTCTTTCGAACAAGCACAACAGTTGGGAATGGGCATATGGTTTGTGGATGGAAGATGCTATTACCATCAAGGCAAACCATGTACAGGATATGATTCCCTATAAATAAGTACCAACAAAATACTTCATGGAATGATAATTCCACATTTGGCTCAGGCGGCAGAAGTTGTGGCCATTGCAGCTACCATCGAAGCAGCAAGCCCAGAAACAGATTTATTAATCTGCTCAGATTCAGATTGGGCTGTGCATGTTCTGAGAAACCAGATGTCAGTATGAGTCAAATGAAATATGATGTCCGCAGATGGGAAAGTAATAGCTCATGCCCAGTACTTACTCCATGCTTGGAAAATAGCCGAATCTTGAGAAGGAAAAATCTATATGTTGAAAGTGAAAGTGCACAGGAAAACCAGGGTGAAATATCTTGATTCAATAATAAGGTGGATTCCCTAGCCAAACAAGAAGGTCTACTGGGTCCAGAAAAACTGTGGACCATGTCCACCAATATTGTCAGAAAAGTGCAACCAGGTGACCCAACATCTTGATTAGATTTAACATCTCTACAGATTCAAAATAAAGAACAGAAGGAACTGATTGAGAAAGGAGAATACAAGAACTACAGAGTATTCAAGGACAAGAATAACTTGGTTATGGCTCATAAGAAAGACACAAACAAGCAAATCCATGTACTTGTAATTCTGTCCTCTTTGAGAAAGGAGCTAATAACTTTAGCACATAACTAAGGGCATTTTGGAATAGAGATAAAGGTCAACAGAATTTTAACTGTCCGATGGTAGCCTCGTTAAAGATATAGAAATGTATGTATATAATTGTCTTTCATGTGCAGAAAACAATCCAGACAAAAAGATAATTAAAGGTCCTCTTATACACCAGCCATATGGGCCCATAGTCAAGGATACAGATCGATTTCATAGGTCCACTGCCCCAAACTGGATCTGGCATAAATATTGCCTGGTCATGGTAGACTCCTTTTCTAAGTGGATAGAGGAGTATCTGACCCAAAACAATATGGCCAGTATGATGGCTAGGTTTACCAGACACAACAGATTCAGATCAAGGACCTCATTTTGTAGGTGACATAATGAAATGCATGTGCTAAGCATTTGGAAAAAAACAGAAATTCCATGTTACCGGTTACCCACAAAGCTCTGGGTTAGTGGAACATACTAACTGGACTTTAAAGACTGCTTTGAGAAAAATAGTGACAGTCAGGAAAGGACTGGGATAGAAAACTCCCAATAATACTTATGGCTATGAGATCTACAATTGCTTCACATAGGTATACCCCCCATGAAGTAATACATGGCAGAATAATGAGGACACCTGAGCAATGGTGGCTAGGTGAAATGCTGCTTGATGACTACCAACTATGTATTCTCATGAATCAGTTTATGAGCAAGCTGCTAAGCACTACTAGCACCATTTAGAAGCAGGTTGCTATTAGGTTAAGAAGCAATATAAAGCAAATGGACAAAAGATTGGGCAGTATATTGAATCCTAAGGAATGGGATATAGGTGACAGGGTTTTATATAGATTCTATTTAGAGAAGAACCATGCCTTAAGTCCCAAATGTCTAGGTCGAGTAGTGACCGTGAACAAGGCTTGCCCAACAGTTTACCAGGTGGAGGTAAAAGGGAAAAAGAAAGCTTATGCGCCAATATGTCTGTTAGTCTATAAGGTGCCACAGGACTCTTTGCCGCTTTTACAGATCCAGACTAACACAGCTACCCCTCTGATACTTGGTACCCTTAAATGATTTCACTCATCACAGTTAAAGGATTGGAAGGGATTTGTTAAGTGATGTCAATAAATCCTTTTCTCTCTTTTCTTTTCTTTCCGTCAAGAAAACCTTCACACCACGTTTTCAATAATTTGTTTTTGTACATTGATATACGTGTCAAATTTAATGATTATTAAAAATGGGGAACACTTATTGTCAAGTAAACAAAAGTTATAATTATGAGTGGGATAGGGCTGAACAAAGTATGATACTATCCTGCCCACTTCATTAAAAGGAACAATTATAATTTATGTGAATGAAAAAGAGGAGGACTGTTACATAGTTTGGAAGGAAGAAGTTAGTGGTAAGACCATAACCGCCTTAACTGTGAACAGTAATACACAGGAAGTAACATTTTATGATTCAGAGGAAGAGCAACTCTCTCTCAAAAGCAAAAGCTTTATGTCACATGTGCATGGCTTTTTAGTGATGACTTCCTGACTAGTTGTTCAGATGTAATGAAAGTAACAGGGTCCTCCAAATATTCATACATGAGATCTAATCTAACACAATGGGTAAAGGAAGTTTTGTATGTTCAATGTTGTAATGGGATTACAATACCTAATTGATTCCATTAGGGTTAATTTGTATACTCCCACTGGTCAACATAATTTTATCCTGATGTATTCTAATTGCACTGAAAATTGTTTTGTCAGCTATCGAACTGTAAATAAGTTTTGAAACAAAGGCCTGGTCTACACTACAAGTTTGTCGGATTTAGCAGCGTTAAATCCGAATTAACCCTGCACCCGTCCACACAACGAAGCCATTTTTTCGACATAAAGGGCTCTTAAAACCGATTTCTGTACTCCTCCCCAACGAGATTAGCGTTGAAATCGACATTGCCATTTCGAATTAGGGTTAGTGTGGACGCAATTCGAAGGTATTGGCCTTCGGGAGCTATCCCACAGTGTACCATTGTGACTGCTCTGGACAGCACTCTGAACTCGGATGCACTGGCCAGGTGTACAGGAAAAGCCCCGGGAACTTTTGAATCCCATTTCCTGTTTGGCCAGGCGAGCTCATCAGCACAGGTGACCATGCAGTCCCAGAATCGAAAAAGAGCTCCATCATGGACCGAACGGGAGGTACTGGATCTGATCGCTGTATAGGGAGAGGAATCCGTGCTATCAGAACTACGTTCCACAAGACAAAATGCCAAAACATTTCAAAAAATCTCAGAGGCCATGAGGGACAGAGGCTACATCAGGGACACTCTGTCTTAAAGCAAATGATGTATCATCCTGACCTTAAGAAACATATAAAACAATTAGAAAAAGAAAGCAAAGTAGTAACGATAACAGTGCACCATTCTACCCAAAAACTCAAAAAGATTCTCAAATGAGTAGCAAAGGAATCAGCATTTAGCCATTGGTGGGAAAATCTATTTAACGGGTCTGCTTACTATAGTGAGGCTTGGAGTATTTTGCTGTACCCAGTGTTGGTGGTGTTAATACTTCAAATTCTGATCATTATCTGTACGATACTCTTAGTATGTTGGGTAAAAAGAAAAGTTAACAATGTAAAAGGATTAATTACAAATTAATTTCAAGTAAAGTATTGTAAAGTCATTCTTTTCAGATATCAAATGCCACTACAGATTGGCTTTGTTTGAACACAGTTTTGTATATAGGACGACCAAAATTTGAGTCCTGTACGACAACAGTGTAACCATTGGTGATAGCACAAGCAAGCAGAAGACTGTACTTGGCCATCAAGGAGGGGAACTGTTACGGGGCAGTTGACATTTTGTTTTGTTACCCTCCATCTTTGTTTGGTTTCTTGTTGTCCTTTCTATTCTGTTTGGCGCTCTTTTTCATTTCTTATCCTGATTGGGTAAGCCACAGCACCTAATGTCTGAAACTGCACAGCAACAAGGAAAAGGCAGGAAAACCTAGCAGTCCGTTTAGAATCTGCCCGGCAACCCAAAAAGGCGGGCAAGGGTCACATGACCCCAGTGGCAAAATCTTCCCAGTAACCAAAGACTAAAAAAGGACTCATCACAGTATGCTTCATGCTGCCCATCCTAATGGCAGACTGTGCCTGTTCCACCTAACATCAGAGAAGACAGAAGATAGAAGACACCGACCTGTTCCTGAAGCCTCTGTTCCTGCTCCATTGTTCCTGTCCCGTGGTTCCCAAGTTCTTGGTTCCTGGTTTGTGGCTCCTGGTCGGGTATTCCTGTTCCCATGTGGTCCAGTCCCGGTCAGACATCGTTGAGGACCTGCACAAGACTGAATAAAGTAGATTACTTCACTTTGTGTTATTTGTAACCCACATTGTTCTGGTTTTGGGTCCAGGCTTAACACCTATTGGGTGTTAAACCTCGGAGTGCTTTTTAATAAATCCTACTTGTTTTAAACCTTTAACCGTGAATAATGGTTGTTCTTGGGGGACTGCCATAGTTGATAGACGCTAATTTAAGGGACAAACCTGTAAGAGAGGGAGTCCTTAATAAAGATTTCTTCTAGAGATAGAAAAATTCCTAAGGTGCCACAAGTACTCCTTTTCTTTTTACGAATACAGACTAACACGGCTGTTACTCTGAAACCAGAAAAATTCCTGTAACAGGCCCCCTTTGAAGAATGGAATGGGGATACTGGTTTGTAATAAACCTTAAAAAAAAAATCAACCCTCCCACTAAATCCCTTTTTTCCACTGATGGACTGTTGAGAACTGTGAATATTCTAACAACTGCAAAAACAGTGGAGTTTACAAGTTTCTGGGGCTGGCTCAGACATATCCTCATATGGATATCGGGGCTGGCCCAAGGTCAGTCAGGGCTCCAATGAACATCTGGTGACAAGGGGAATCTAACATCATATTTATTGGAGGGAGAGAAAAAATGGTCAAGGGATTGGTGTTGTTATTAGTGAGGGGAGTGTTAACCCATTCACTGTGTCGGGCAGAAACTCCATTGCTAGAACCAGTGCAAACACCTGTGCTTGAGGATGACCTTACCCTCTTTATGTGGGAATAAGACCTTCCCCCCGCTTCTAAGCGGCTTTCAAGGGTGGCAAGGAGCCCAACTCACTTTCCTCTCCCCCAGCTCGCCCTTGGCTAATATGGGGAGAGATTCCCCTCCTGTGTCAAGCTACTTTAATCACTGCCTGAAATGACAAGCGCTAGTGCCTGGACAGCACGGCGATGGGCGCAGTATAAATCCCCAGTCGCCTGCCCAAGACCGTTAAAAACAACCCTCCCCGCGACCGGGCTCCCCGCGGCGGCGATGTTCCGGGGAGTCCGGGCTCCCCTGCAGTCGGTCCGAGAGAAGCCTGGAAGCGACGGGGCCCCTTCGCCCTTCCCACAGCATCAGTGCACGCTACAGGCAGCCGCCAGCAGGAGCCCTGCTTCCATGGCGGGGCCGGAGTGCTGAGGGGGTGGCCGAGAGGGGCCCTGAGCTCTCCGCAGACTAGAGCCTGCTGCTGGCTCCCCACCTCCGCTCCCGAAGCGGTGTGGCTTCGGGTCCGTTTCCCGGGCCTCCCCTTTGCCCCCGCCTAGCTAGCCTGGCCGGGCCGGGCGGGTGGCGCCGCTCTCGACGCTGGGTGGCGCTGCAGCCCCGCACTCCCGGCTCCGAGAAGCCAGAGCGATTCCTCCGCCGCAGCGTCTCCGCCCTCCGCCATGGCCGACGTGGAGGACGGAGACGAGCCGGGCGCCCCCCACTCTCACCCGGGCTCCTCGGGCGCCAAGGCGGGCGCTGCCGACAAGATGTTCTCGCTGAAGAAGTGGAACGCGGTGGCCATGTGGAGCTGGGACGTGGAGTGCGACACCTGCGCCATCTGCCGGGTACAGGTCATGGGTAAGGCGCCGGTGGGCCACGGCCTTCTCTCCGCCCTGGGCGGAGCCCCTGTACCTCCTCACTGCCCCTCCCCCACCGCGGCCAGAGCCCCACATCCTGGGGGAGGGACCTGTATCTGCTTACTGCCCCCCCAAGGGGGGAGAGTCCCACATCCTGGGGGGAGGGGTCTCTATCTCCTCACTCTCCCCCGCCCCCGCGGGGAGAGCCCTGCAGCCTGGGGGGCCCTGTATCTCCTCACTGCCCGCTCCCCACGGCCAGAGCCCCACATCATGGGGGCCTGAATCCCCTCACTGCCTCCCTCCCCAGGAAAGCCCGGGGATTCTGTCGGAGCTTGAACATACTGGGTTCCTTCTTTCCCACACGGACCTGTTTGCTGGGATGATACCAAGGCCATTTATGTAGTTCCTAATGCCTTGCCTGTGTTTGTCCCACATCCTAAAAGTAATTGCACAAAAGATCCTGTGCTGGTACCAGTGGGTGATGGTACCAGTGGTAGCTCCGTGTGTGTTTGTACCAGAAATAAATAACCAGAGGCATCACCTAAGCAATCAGCTTTACCGTGTAATATTCATACAGTTCTTCTTTATTTCCTTGAAATAAACTCTAGTTGTTGACCTAGCCCAGCAGTTCTCATGTAGCGAGGGGACACAGAATAAACCAGCCTCTGTAGCCTACCATGTGGTGACTGACCATGGCTTCTGGTGCCATAAATGTGGTGGTTGTTCCTAATAGGTGATCCTCCTTAACTAGCCAAACAGAAGTTTCATGGCTTAAATTGGATCACTTACTGGAGTCCTTCCTCTCTGTGCAACTATTTCACCATGCTGAAGCCTTGTCTGTAGTCTGCTCTTCTCTTGCTACATTTCACCAGGAAATGGTTGCTCCTTGAGGGTGATATCTAGTGTTTTCTTTGTAAAAAGAAAAGGAGTACTTGTGGCACCTTAGAGACTAACAAATTTATTTGAGCATAAGCTTTCGTGAGCTACAGCTCACTTCATCGGGTGCATTCAGTGGCTTATGCTCAAATAAATTTGTTAGTGCATCCGATGAAGTGAGCTGTAGCTCACGAAAGCTTATGCTCAAATAAATTTGTTAGTCTCTAAGGTGCCACAAGTACTCCTTTTCTTTTTGCGAATACAGACTAACACGGCTGCTACTCTGAGACCGGTATTCTTTGTGTTATCTGTTAATTATATCTTGCAAACCACTCTTGGATAAAAAATGTAAATGTAAGGTCACATTATTGCATTAGCTAAAAATTATCATCATTATATTTGTACAAATCTCCCCAACTGATTACAAATATTAACACTTATCCAAAAAAAGGCTCTTATACCCACTTGTCAGGTGTTACTTGAGTATCTACTTCCCAGTAATATTGCTGCAGCTGTACTTTGGCTGAAAACAATATTTAAAAGTAGCTTAAATTTTACAAATTAAGACATTGACAGCATAGCAATTACATATAATTATGATGACCTAAATACATCAAAAAGTGTGAATTTTTATTGCTGTTTGAGACTGGATAGCTCAGGGAGTTAATAATTGGAGACACGGAGCCTTTTCATCTCTAGGTCACTGTACAAATGCAGCTTGGATAAGGAGTAGTCCAAGTTACCATCTTATGTCTAGTCAGTGTTCTGCATGATGCAAATATGGTTTCTGTCCAATTTCCATTAGGTTGCTAGTCACATTACAAAAACCACTGCAGTTGGCAGACATTGGCAATTTCAGTAAAATGGCTGAGGCCTGAATGAATAGGGAAATTGAACTATCTTTTGTGTTGTAGAGACGGAATCTCCAGAAAATAAGATACTTAATACTTTTATATAGTGCTTTTCATCCATGAATTTCAAAGTGTTTTACAAAAATTGATAAGAAACCTCTTTTATGGGAAAACTGAGGTTAAGTGACTTGCCCAAAATCATTCTTCCACTGTTGTTCTGGGGAGTGAAAGATTGAGAATCCAATCTGAGTGCCCATCATGGCAATATCGAACATAACTAGCCCAGACATTTCTCATGTATTTTTGTCTGTGTCTAGAACAGTCTTTTGAGCTGGGAGAATTTATGAACATGCTAGAGGAAGAACTACTTTGGCCCAGAATGAAGTAGTGAAAAATGTCTTATTTAGCTTGACTTTATACAAAAAGTTTTAGCATGGGTAGAAGACAGTTCACATGTGGTCTTATTTGGGCTGGTAGACAAAGCTCACATCAGGACTAAGAAATTAGCCCCAGGTGCAATAGAATAGCATTTTCTTAAAAATACAGTTTTTAGTAATATCCAGTAATGGATTTTACTGAACCTGACTTATGAGGAAGTCGAAATAGCACAAAAGCACTGTAGAGAATAGATCTGAGTTGATATCTCTACTCATGCCAATTGTGTCAAATCACAGAATTAAAGGGAAAAAAGACTTAGTTTAAAAGAAACCAAAATGTTTTCTGTGGAGCTAAATATGGAACTCTGCCTTTGTATTTTAGTTTTTAAAAAGTTATAGGAGTTTGAGTGAATTTGATATTTCTGAAAGTGATTGACTGAAGACCCAGATGTTCGCAACAGGGATTAAAGTGTTGGAATGGTGCCCTACCTGTTATTTCTTATACACCATTGAGATTTCGACTCCTGGTTCTGTCCTGCCAAATATGCCAATACTTCATTGCCCATTTGTCAAATTTTCCAACAAGAACCTTCTCCCATGCTGTTCCTTATGCATGAAAAGAGCATAAAACACTCCTCTACTATGACGCCTTCAAAAAATTTGATAGTGGCCACTGATGATTGTGATGATTACAGTCATCTCACCTGTTACCGTGTGCTTCCCCTGCCTGTGTGTTGTATTTCCTGTCTTAGACAGGAAGCTCTTCTGGACAGGGAACCACTTATTATTGTTTGTATAACCCCTAGAACAACTATGTTTGGGTCGCTGGGTGCTACTGCAATACAAATAATAAATAATGAGTGAAACCCCTGATTGTCTACTAAAGGAAGAGCTGCTCTCCTCTGTCTTATTTGGGGAAACAATGCTGCCTCAGCACTCCCATTTCTCTTTGCTGTTTGATGACTGACTAGGGGTATGTCTACAGTATGAAATTAGGTCGAATTTATAGAAGTCGGTTTTGTAGAAAGCGTTTTTATATAGTTGATTGTGTGTGTCCCCACACAGATGCTCTAAGTGCATGTAGTCAGCAGAGTGTGTCCACAGTACTGAGGCAACCGTCGACTTCCGGAGCATTGCACTGTGGGTGGCTATCCCACAGTTCCCGCAGTCTCTGCTGCCCATTTGAATTCTGGGTAGAAATCCCAGTGCCTGATGGGGCTTAAGCATTGTCACGGGTGGTTCTGGGTACATATCGTCAGGCCCCCGTTCCCTCCCTCCCTCCGTGAAAGCAAGGGCAGACAATCGTTTTGCGCCTTTGTTCTTGAGTTACCTGTGCAGACGCCATACCACGGCAAGCATGGAGCCCGCTCAGCTAACAGTCACCATATGTCTCCTGGATGCTGGCAGACGCAGTACTTCATTGCTACACAGCAGTAGTTTATTGCCTTTTGGCAGCAGACGGTGTAGTATGACTGGTAGCCATCATCGACGTAGTCCTGGGTGCTTTTTTAACCGGGCACCTGGGCAAACATGGGAGTGACTCAGCCAGGTCATTTCCCTTGTTTCGTCTCGTGGCGATTCAGTCCCGCACTGTCTTTTAATCTGCAGCTAGCAGAAGATGATGGCCAGTAGTCATACTGCACCATCTTCTGCTGAGCACCCAGGTGTTGACGATGGCTAGCAGTCGTACTGCACAGTCTGCTGCCAGCAAGATGTATAAAGATAGATGAAGTGGTTCAAAACAAGAAATAGACCAGATTTGTTTTGTATTCATTTTCTCCTCCCTCCCTCCCTCTGTGAAATCAACAGCCTGCTAAACCCAGTTTTGAGTTCTATCCTTGAGGGGGCCATTCAGTTTCTCGCAAAGCCACCCCCTTTGTTGATTTTAATTCCCTGTAAGCCAACCCTGTAAGCCATGTCGTCAGTTGCCCCTCCCTCCGTCAGGGCAACGGAAGACAATCATTCCGCCCATTTTTCTGTGCAGACGCCATACCACGGCAAGCATGGAGCCCGCTCAGATCACTTGGGCAATTAGGAGCACATTAAACACCACACGCATTATCCAGCAGTATATGCAGAACCAGAACCTGGCAAAGCGATACCGGGCGAGTAGGCGACGTCAGCACGGTGACGTGAGTGATGAGGACATGGACGCAGACTTCTCTCAAAGCATGGGCCCTGGCAATATGGTCATCATGGTGCTAATGGGGCAGGTTCATGTGGTGGAACGCTGATTCTGGGCTCGGGAAACAAGCACAGACTGGTGGGACCGCATAGTGTTGCAGGTCTGGGATGATTCCCAGTGGCTGCAAAACTTTCGCATGCGTAAGGGCACTTTCATGCAGCTTTGTGACTTGCTTTCCCCTGCCCTGAGGCGCAAGAATACCAAGATGAGAGCAGCCCTCACAGTTGAAAAGCGAGTGGCAATAGCCCTGTGGAAGCTTGCAATGCCAGACAGCTACCGGTCAATCGGGAATCAGTTTGGAGTGGACAAATCTACTCTGCGGGCTGCTATGATGCAAGTAGCCAACGCAATCAAAGATCTGCTGAAATCAAGGGTAGTGACCCTGGGAAATGTGCAGGTCATAGTGGATGGCTTTACTGCAATGGGATTCCCTAACTGTGGTGGGGCCATAGATGGAATCCATATCCCTGTCTTGGCACCGGAGCACCAAGCCAGCGAGTACATAAACCGCAAGGGGTACTCTTCAATAGTGCTGCAAGCACTGGTGGATCACAAGGGACGTTTCACCAACATCAACGTGGGATGGCCGGGAAAGGTACATGACGCTCGCATCTTCAGGAACTCTGGTCTGTTTCAAAAGCTGCAGGAAGGGACTTTATTCCCAGACCAGAAAATAACCTTTGGGGATGTTGAAATGCCTATAGTTATCCTTGGGGACCCAGCCTACCCCTTAATGCCATGGCTCATGGAGCCATACAGAGGCAGCCTGGACAGTAGTCAGGAGCTGTTCAACTACAGGCTGAGCAAGTGCAGAATGGTGGTAGAATGTGCATTTGGACGTTTAAAAGCGTGCTGGCGCAGTTTACTGACTCGGTTAGACCTCAGCAAAACCAATATTCCCACTGTTATTACTGCTTGCTGTGCGCTCCACAATATCTGTGAGAGTAAGGGGGAGACGTTTATGGAGGGGTGGGAGGTTGAGGCAAATCATCTGGCTGCTGGTTACGCACAGCCAGACACCAGGGCGGTAAGAAGAGCACAGGAGGGCGCGGTGCGCATCAGAGAAGCTTTGAAAACCAGTTTCATGACTGGCCAGGCTACGGTGTGAAAGTTCTGTTTGTTTCTCCTTGATGAAACCCCCACCCCTTGGTTCGCTCTAGTTCCCTGTAAGCTAACCACCCTCCCCACCTCCCTTCGATCACCAATTGCAGAGGCAATAAAGTCATTGTTGCCTCACATTCATGCATTCTTTATTCATTCATCACGCAATAGGGGGATAACTGCCAAGGTAGCCCAAGAGGGGTGGTGGAGGAGAGAAGCACCAGGAGGGGTGGTGGAGGAGGGAAGGACAAGGCCACACAGCACTTTAAAAGTTTAAAAGTTTAAAACTTATTGAATGCCAGCCTTCTGTTGCTGGGGCAATCCTCTGGGGTGGAGTGGCTGGGTGGCCGGAGGGCCCCCCCCACCACGTTCTTGGGCATCTGGGTGAGGAGGCTATAGAACTTGGGGAGGAGGACGGTTGGTTACACAGGGGCTGTAGCGGAGGTCTGTGCTCCTGCTGCCTTTCCCGCAGCTCAACCATACGCTGGAGCATATTGGTTTGATCCTCCAGCAGCCTCAGCATTGAATCCTGCCTCCTCTCATCACGCTGCTGCCACCTTTCGGCTTCAGTCCTCTCTTCAGCCCGCCACCTCTCCTCCCAGTCGTTTTGTGCTTTCCTGCACTCTGACATTGTCTGCCTCAGGCATTCGTCTTTGCTCTGTCAGTGTGGGAGGACAGCATGAGCTCAGAGAACATTTCATCACGAGTGCGTTTTTTTCGCCTTCTAATCTTCACTAGCTTCTGGGAAGGAAAAGATCCTGTGATCCTTGAAACACATGCAGCTGGTGGAGAGAAAAAAAGGGACAGTGGTATTTAAAAAGGCACATTTTATAGAACAATGGGTACACTCTTTCACGGTAAACCTTGCTGTTAACATTACATACATAGCACATGTGCTTTCGTTACAAGGTCGCATTTTGCCTCCCCCCAGCACGTGGCTAGCCCCTCCCCGTTGCTAACAGCGGGGAACATTTCTGTTCAGCCACAGGCAAACAGCCCAGCAGGAACGGGCACCTCTGAGTGTCCCCTTAAGAAAAGCACCCTATTTCAACCAGGTGACCATGAATGATATCACTCTCCTGAGGATAACACAGAGAGATAAAGAACGGATGTTGTTTGAATGCCAGCAAACATACACTGCAATGCTTTGTTCTACAATGATTCCCGACTACGTGCTACTGGCCTGGAGTGGTAAAGTGTCCTACCATGGTGGATGGAATAAGGCTGCCCTCCCCAGAAACCTTTTGCAAAGGCTTTGAGAGTATATCCAAGAGAGCCACGAATGCCAGGGCAAATTAATCATTAAACATGCTTGCTTTTAAACCATGTATAGTATTTTAAAAGGTACACTCACCAGAGGTCCCTTCTCCACCTGGCGGGTCCGGGAGGCAGCCTTGGGTGGGTTCGGGGGGTACTGGCTCCAGGTCCAGGGTGAGAAACAGTTCCTGGCTGTCGGGAAAAATGGTTTCTCCACTTGCTTGCTGTGAGCTATCTACAACCTCATCATCATCATCTTCCTCGTCCCCAAAACCTGCTTCCGTGTTGCCTCCAGCTCCATTGAAGGAGTCAAACAACATGGCTGGGGTAGTGGTGGCTGAACCCCCTAAAACGGCATACAGCTCATCATAGAAGCGGCATGTTTGGGGCTCTGACCCGGAGCGGCCGTTCGCCTCTCTGGTTTTCTGGTAGGCTTGCCTCAGCTCCTTAAGTTTCACGCGGCACTGCTTCGGGTCCCTGTTATGGCTTCTGTCCTTCATGCCCTGGGAGATTTTGACAAATGTTTTGGCATTTCAAAAACTGGAATGGAGTTCTGAGAGCACGGATTCCTCTCCCCATACAGCGATCAGATCCCGTACCTCCCGTTCGGTCCATACTGGAGCTCTTTTGCGATTCTGGGACTGCTGCATGGTCACCTCCTCTGATGAGCTCTGCATGGTCACCTGCAGCTTGCCACACTGGCCAAATAGGAAATTGAAATTCAAAAGTTCGTGGGCCTTTTCCTGTCTACCTGGCCAGTGCAGCTGAGTTGAGAGTGCTGTCCAGAGCGGTCACAATGGAGCACTCTGAGATAGCTCCTGGAGGCCAATACCATCTGATTGCATACAGAGTACCCCAAATTTGACCCAGCAAGGCCGATTTCAGCGCTAATCCCCTTGTCGGGGGTGGAGTAAGGAAATAGATTTTAAGAGCCCTTTAAGTCGAAAAAAAGGGCTTTGTCGTGTGGACGGGTGCAGGGTTAAATCGACTTAACGCTGCTAAATTCGACCTCAACTCCTAGTGTAGACCAGGGCTCGGTGAGGAATCTGAAGTGGGAGCAGCAGTAAGTGCTTACATAGTTTTCAGAGTAGCGGCCGTGTTAGTTTGTATTCGCCAAAAGAAAAGGAGTACTTGTGGCACCTTAGAGACTAACAAATTTATTTGAGCATAAGCTTTCGTGAGCTACAGCATCCGATGATGTGAGCTGTAGCTCACGAAAGCTTATGCTCAAATAAATTTGTAAGTCTCTAAGGTGCCACAAGTACTCCTTTTCTTTTTGCTTACATAGTGTGGAGCAGCAGCTGATGTACTACTCCAACTGGAAGTCCCATATCCTTATTCCTTTCTGTCCCTTGCAAGATTAGACACCCATTTAAAAAATATGTATTATATGTCCCCATTGGTCTCTGTGCAATGTAAGTAAAACTAATAAATGATCTAAAAGTATGGTGTGGTCTCTTCACTTACATTACACGACTAATAAATGATCTAAAAGTATAGGGTGTGGGTGTGTGTTTTTATATTCTGGTGAAGTTTAAGGTACTCATCAAGTAAAATTGCTGTGTAAAAAAGGTGGTGTGGGGCAGGGTTTGATGGAAGGCTGAAAAACAATAGAATTGTGAAAAGAAAAGGAGTACTTGTGGCACCTTAGAGACTAACCAATTTATTTGAGCATAAGCTTTTGTGAGCTACAGATGAAGTGAGCTGTAGCTCACGAAAGCTTATGCTCAAATAAATTGGTTAGTCTCTAAGGTGCCACAAGTACTCCTTTTCTTTTTGCGAATACAGACTAACACGGCTGCTACTCTGAAACCTGTCAATAGAATTGTGAGTGATTTCCTTAAAAGGAGATGCTGATGTCTGAAAAACAGATTGCTGAAGTTGGGGGTTGCATGTATACTTGCAGTTCTCTTGTTTAATTTTTAATATGCTTGAGTGGATTTGGCATAAGTCTCCCAATGGTCACATATACAAAAAGGAGATTTCTTTTGCAGCAAAGCTTGTGAAAATGTCACAACAAAATGGAGGGTTTTACAGTTTCCAGTTCTTTTTACCGTCTGTAAACGTATATTTTTCTTTTGGTATGCATAGTGCTTGTATTTTAAATTCCTTTTTATCTAATAAATACAATTGAACTAGATGGCAGAATTCGAGCTTTTACCTTTATAAATATGTTTCAGGGTTTATATTTCCATTAGAAAAGCCAGTTTTAAGAATTGTCTTCTGAGCATCAAATTGAGTTTTGTTCTTGTTTGCTTTTAGATGCCTGTCTTAGATGTCAAGCTGAAAACAAACAAGAAGATTGTGTTGGTATGTAGTGATTTCATTCTCATGTTTTTCAGCAAAGGGTTTTTCTCAGTGGGGTGCTTTTTTAAGTTTGAAGATAATACTAATTTTATTAATGAGCAAAAATAAACTGTACAGCAATACTAATGTAAAAAGACACACTGTCAGAAAAGTACTTGACTGAGCAAATCTGTAGTCATTTATGTATGTGACTGGGAAGAACTAGTTCTATAATTCAGGACAGACTACTGTAGACTTTTGAGTTAGATAGGAAATAGCTACTGTATCTTCTTTTAAGATAGATGCTAGAAGATATAACAGAAGAACTTCACTGAAACAAGCAAGGGTGGAATAAAATTATTCTAGCCTTTGAACAATCTCTGATGTAGCTGAGAGCCCATTTTATATGCTTATGTAGTAATATCCTATGGTGTTTTATTTATCATGTATCACAACTTGGAACTTTAAAAATTCAAATAAAATGTTAATTAGAATTTGCTCATATGCCCTTAAACCTTTGGTACATGATGAAAAATCAACACTGAAATGGTACACTAACTATACCTAATTAATGAACCAGTAAAAACCACTCACAGCCTTCACTCGTCCCTCAGTAGTGTTCATAGTATTATGTATTTATATAGTGCACAGCACCGTGCTAAGCATTCTACAGTTGTGTAAGAATATGAAAGTATGTGTATATGTCTCTTCAATTAGAAATAAATTGGTAGACATGCTTTTAGTGGCTAATTTAGAGTTTTTGATTTCAAAAGGGCTGACTCTCAAAAATTAAGGAAATTAGTTAGGGAAGTGGATTGGACTGAATAATTTATAGATCTAAAGGTAGAGGAGGCCTGGGATTATTTTAAATCAAAGCTTCAGAAGCTATTGGAAGCCTGCATCCCAAGAAAGGGGAAAAAATCCATAGGCAGGAGTTGTAGACCAAGCTGGATGAGCAAGCATCTCAGAGAGGTGATTAAGAAAAAGCAGAAAGCATACAGGGAGTGGAAGAAGGGAGGGATCAGCAAGGAAAGCTACCTTATTGAGGTCAGAACATGTAGGGATAAAGTGAGACAGGCTAAAAGTCAAGTAGACTTGGACCTTGCAAAGGGAATTAAAACCAATAGTAAAAGGTTCTATAGTCATATAAATAAGAAGAAAACAAAGAAAGAAGAAGTGGGACTGCTAAACACTGAGGATGGAGTGGAGGTCAAGGATAATCTAGGCATGGCCCAATATCTAAACAAATACTTTGCCTCAGTCTTTAATAAGACTAAAGAGAATCTTAGGGATAATGGTAGCATGACAAATGGGAATGAGGATATGGAGGTAGATATTACCATATTTGAGGTAGAAGTGAAACTCAGACAACTTAATGGGACTAAATCGGGGGGCCCAGATAATCTTCATCCAAGAATATTAAAGGAATTGGCACATGAAATTGCAAGCCCATTAGCAAGAATTTTTAATGAATCTGTAAACTCAGGGGTTGTACCGTATGATTGGAGAATTGCTAACATAGTTCCTATTTTTAAGAAAGGGGAAAAAGTGATCCGGGTAATTATAGGCCTGTTAGTTTGACATCTGTAGTATGCAAGGTCTTGGAAAAAATTTTGAAGGAGAAGGTAGTTAAGGACATTGAAGTCAATGGTAAATGGGACAAAATACAACGTGGTTTTACAAAAGGGAGATCGTGCCAAGCCAACCTGATCTCCTTCTTTGAGAAAGTAACAGATTTTTTAGACAAAGGAAACGCAGTGGATCTAATTTACCTAGATTTTAGTAAGGCGTTTGATACCGTGCCACATGGGGAATTATTAGTTAAATTGGATAAGATGGGGATCAATAGGAAAATTGAAAGGTGGATAAGGAATTGATTAAAGGGGAGACTACAGCGGGCCCTACTGAAAGGTCAACTGTCAGGCTGGAGGGAGGTTACCAGTGGAGTTCCTCAAGAATCGGTTTTGGGACCAATCTTATTTAATCTTTTTATTACTGACCTTGGCACAAAAAGTGGGAGTGTGCTAATAAAGTTTGCAGATGATACAAACCTGGGAGGTATTGCCAATTTAGAGAAAGACAGGGATATCTTACAGGAAGATCTGGATGACCTTGTAAACTGGAGTAATAGTAATAGGATGAAATTTAATAGTGAGAAGTGTAAGGTCATGCATTTAGGGATTAATAACAAGAATTTTAGTTATAAGCTAGGGACACATCAATTAGAAGTAACGGAGGAGGAAAAGGACCTTGGAGTATTGGTTGATCATAGGATGACTATTAGCTGCCAATGTGATATGGCCATGAAAAAAGCTAATGCGGTCTTGGGATGCATCAGGAGAGGTATTTCCAGTAGGGATAAGGAGGTTTTAGTACCATTATACAAGGCACTGGTGAGACCTCACCTGGAATACTGTGTGCAGTTCTGGTATCCCATGTTTAAGAAGGATGAATTCAAACTGGAACAGATACAGAGAAGGGCTACTAGGATGATCCGAGGAATGGAAAACTTGTCTTATGAAAGGAGACTCAAGGAGCTTGGCTTGTTTAGCCTAACTAAAAGGAGGTTGAGGGGAGATATGATTGCTCTCTATAAATATATCAGAGGGATAAATACTGGAGAGGGAGAGGAATTATTTAAGCTCATTACCAGTGTGGACACAAGAACAAATGGATATAAACTGGCCACCAGGAAATTTAGACTAGAAATTAGACGAAGGTTTCTAACCATCAGAGGAGTGAAGTTTTGGAATAGCCTTCCAAAGGAAGCAGTGGGGGCAAAAGATCTATCTGGCTTTAAGATTAAACTCGATAAGTTTATGGAGGAGATGGTATGATGGGATAACATGGTTTTGGTAATTAAATATTCATGGTAAATAGGCCCAATGGCCTGTGATGGGATATTAGATGGGGTGGGATCCGAGTTACCCAGGAAAGAATTTTCTGTAGTGTCTGGCTGATGAATCTTGCCCATATGCTCAGGGTTTAGCTGATCGCCATATTTGGGGTCGGGAAGGAATTTTCTTCCAGGGCAGATTGGAAGAGGCCCTGGAGGTTTTTCGCCTTCCTCTGTAGCATGGGGCACGGGTCACTTGCTGGAGGATTCTCTGCTCCTTGACGTCTTTAAACTACGATTTGAGGACTTCAATAGCACAGATATAGGTGTGAGGTTTTTTGCAGGAGTAGTGGGTGAAATTCTGTGGCCTGCGTTGTGCAGGAGGTCAGACTAGATGATCATAATGGTCCCTTCTGACCTAAATATCTATGAATGTGTGAGACATAACCCTGTAGAACACAATATTCTATTTATGGAAAATACTTTCAAACCAGTAACACTAATCTAGTCTCAATCAATAAATCATTATAATGTATTATTGCCTCAAATATCATATAACCCTCTATTTGCTGTAAAAATCTGAGTTAGATTGTTAGACCTCTTAATTGTGAATGTAGTTTGTACATCTATATTAAATAGTGTAACTGGAACATATCAAGTATTTTTCTTTTCTTTCAGTTGTCTGGGGAGAATGTAATCATTCCTTCCACAATTGCTGCATGTCCCTATGGGTGAAACAGAACAATCGCTGTCCCCTCTGTCAACAGGACTGGGTGGTCCAGAGAATAGGCAAATGAAAACATTGGCAGTTTTTCTGTTGAACTTGTTTGAAGCAATATATGTCTGATGCCATATATCCATATGAAAGGGAGGAACACTCTAACTGTGGCGTGATTCATTCAATTTATATCTATGTTAAAAGAATACTATGGTTTTGTTGTGCTTGAACACGCTCTAATGTGTTGAAGTGCCATTTTGTCTGATCTTATTTCAGCATCCTTCCACAGCTAAGGACATAGGCACGCTACCTTAGAGTCTGTCTGTCTGTCAATGTTCTGGTGTGAATTGTATCAACTGCTTAGAAATGCTGTGGTGCCGAAAATACACAATTACAATCTACCACCAAACCACCATAAATAATTTTGCCTGATCGTGATTTTTTGACTAAAATAAATAGTGTGTGAAACATTCAATTTTACTGTTGTTTTTTTCCCCCTTCTCCCCACCCCATCCCCCGGTCCCCCGTATGGTAGAAACCTCTTATTTAAGTTTTAGTACAGGCTTGGTTTTGTGATGGCTTAAAAAATCTGACTCTACAGTTCATTGAATATTAATAGCCTTTTATTTTATAATGATATGTATGTGGTTTCTCCAACATACAGTATTAAACTTTTACCATATTAGGATTTTTATTGTAATTTCTGGTAAAAGCAATGGGGAATGTCTTTAATCCAGTATTGGGCCACTTTAATAACCATATTTGAAATTAATTAGCTGGCGAAGTGAAAATATTGGTTAGGAACTAGCTGACTCATGGATGTATCTTAAATAAATTGAGAACCATGTCTATAAATTGTTTCAAATATATAATTGACAAAATAGATGTTACAAAGAAAGCATATGCTAATTAAATGTATTAAGAATCTAATGTAGCACATTGTTTCATCTTGTCAGTATAAGCAGGTCCATTTGGGAATATGTTTTGTATCCGTTTGTCTATTTCATCAGATTGGTAGACTTATATTTTCATGTAATAACAATTGTTGTTTTGCCTTTTGTAACGGGAAGGCTTGAGGATTTCATTAGGTTATTTTTATGTACGGACAACCCTGTTTTAATTTTTGGGTTTTTTACTTATATTTAATTGCTTGTCCTTAATTCTTTTAGTTGCCTTTAATGCCTACAGGAAACATATGGCCTATGAACAAGATTTGAGTGAATTTTAAATATATGACAAGTTTGAAGAGTCTGTGTTCTGTTAAGATCATTCTAAACTCGGTTTGATAAGCTGATCAGTTGACTGGTCAAATAACATCAGTTGACTCTGGCCTATTTGAATGCCCTCATATAGATGGTGGCCTGCCTTTCTGATTGCATCATGCTGCCATCTGTTAGCAAGCCTATATGTCTTGATCACTCACTTCACTGTGTGCTAATGCTACCTGCTGGGGAAAAGATGAGCTCACTGAAAGTTGAACATCTTGATTGGCTGAAATCTACTAGAACAAACATTGTATATCTTTGTATACCAGGCCATAAATGTACATGGCAATTTATAAAGCACGTTACAAAAGTTAAGATGCGTTCCTTTCCTGGAAGACTTTACAATCTATCCCAACGAGCCAAACATACAGAAATTAACTCAGGTGGGAGAGCAGGGTTCACGATCATTAAATCTCCTCCCACAACACAGAGAGAGAAGGTGCACAACCTCTCCTTACTGAATAAAAGTATCACAGCTATTAAGCCCCATTCTAATACCTCTCCCACCGTCAACAAACAACCCACATTAAATGCCTGTGTAGACGCCCACTCTCCCCCTCTCAACAAAAATCCCCTTCATTACCGCCCCCCATATACGCACACAAATTTCCAGTCAATCCTTGATGATAAATTCTTAGCACCTGTAGTGTTTTTTCATTTTCAAAGCCATTTACAAACCGCTAAGGACAAGATTCAGCAAAGTGCAGGGCCGGAGGAAATGAGAGTGCTCAGTATCTCATGTGATTAGGTCCTAGTTAAGGAGTTCTCTTTCTTTAGAGGAGGCTTTCCAAAGTGAAGAAGTTTAGACCTGGCCTACTCTTAAAATTTAGATCGATGTAACTACAGTGGTCGGGTATGAAAAATCCACATCCCTGGGCATCCTACCTATGCTGACCTAACTCCCAAAGGCAGAGATAACTAAGTGGATAGAAGCATGCTTCTACCAACCTAGCTGCCATAAGATGGGGACAAGGTGTTCCTACGGCAATGGGAAAAACTCCTTCCCTCACTGCAGGCTGCATCTACACTATTGGGTGATGCTAGCATAACTGCGGCACTGGGTATCTGCTTCTAGAGTCCCTGTAGCATAGACGTGATCTTAATCTCCTGCATTCGTTATGGCCCACCCTGTAAGGCACCACATTATTGCTTTAATCTTTTCAAAAGAAACTGCAAAGATAAGTTTCATGTCAGAGATTTATGGAGCTGTGCAATGATTTGCTGTGCAGAGCACACTCCAATCAAACCTCTTTTCCAGACTTGCCTTCTCTCAAAAAGTGGAAAACAACTGAATCATTAAACACAAAAACCACCAAGTACCACCCAGAACTAGATGGTTTCACTTTTAGAGCCACAAGCTGAAGTGGGTCAATACAACATTTCTCCTGGCCTTGTCTCTCTTCTTTATAGCTAAGCACCTCAGGCACCTGTGAACTTAACTAGAACGAGTGGCAACAGTCTTGCTTTTGTGACTGTGGGGCTTGGTGGAAAGGCAAATCCTGTTGTCCTGAAGTCAGGGTGTAACTTTGTAATTATTCCTTTTTGACAGAGGAGTGGGTCTTTGCTGCTGTCTTAGCTGTATACCTGTGTTTGGGAAAGCTTTTAGAACACAGTTTTCTGTACATTTCTTCACTGGAAAACTGGTCTTTTTCCATTCTAGTGAGCATCTGTAGAAAAGTGTAAAAGGAAATAGGATTACCCATTAATTAAAACTGGTCGTCAGCTAGCAGCAGTTGTGCAACATGCAGAAAAAGAATGACCGTGGCCAACAAGAGGGAGGAGAGGAAAATGAACAGATCAAATAATACCACACAATGGCATCTCTGTGTAGGTAAGGGAATTTCCAGTGGGTTCTCATTAATGTTATGGCTGTAAAGTCTTGTTAATGTATTCCTTTACTTGAGTAGAAAATTTTATATAGCAAGGGAAAAAAGCATTTGTATTACAGGATAATAACTCAGTAAAGTAAACACTCTTTATTAGGGGAGACCCAACAATTTTTTCTTTTCAGATTTTTAATGGATTTAATATTTCTAGTTTAGTAATAGTGTTTTTGAAGATTGACAGTTTAAATGTTTGTCTTGATGAAATAACTTCATCAGTCTTTTACTGTCTCTTATCTCATAGAAAAGGCTGCTTGTATTGAGGATGCAAAATTACAAATTTAAGCACAAATAAACTTTAAGATTTGATTGCTTTATATAATTACTCACCAAAAAACTACATTAACAGAACATTATTAAGATTGCAAAGTCAAGAAGTCAAAAGTTAGAAATTACCAGAATTAATGGTGCTTATGTAACATTAATTTGGCCACATTGTGCATATGTATTACGATATATTCTTTAATTACATGATCACATACTATTTTTTCCCATAGGACCCTTGCCTCATTCAGTTCACAAGATGGATGTTAGGACTTAATGAGCAACTGTTCAAAATTTGGTTTTCTGCTCATTGTTTATTGTATGCCCCTAGGCCTTATTTATTATACACTATTCAAACCCTGCTCTTGAAGATAAAAAAGCCCATGAGGAAATGAATAATTCTTTGGTGCTCATCACTATAGTATCTGAGTGTTTATTTATTTTCCCAATTCCCTATTAATATTTTACATGCAGGAAGATTCAGGTCAAAAGTATCTTTAATTTTGGGTACCCAAATGGAGACACCAGTGACCTGATTTTTCAGAGTATTGTGCTCCCATAACCATCAGTTGTGGCTGTGACTGTTCAGCACTTCTACAAATCAATCCTCATGTGCTTACGTTGGATACTCAGAAAATGAAGAACACAATATTAACAATCACCTGTGAAAAGTTTTTGGTTTAAGCAACTTGACTAGCCTCACATAGCAATTCTGTGGCAGAGGCAGAAATAGGGATCCAATTCGAGAAGGCAACATTCAAATACCTAAAGCATGAAACCATCCTTTCTCTCCCTGAAATCTTCTGCCTGATTCATTATACACCATCCAACTTCCGCAACAAATTAAGGGCGGTTCCTACACATAAACAGCCTCCTTCTCAACAAATCCTTGATTCACCTTCAGAGCAGTCCATCCTCTCTACTGAATCAGGCAGGGGTCTTGTGGAAAAATTAGTATGTGATCATGTAATTGAAGACTCATAATGCATATGCAGACTGCTGAATTAAGACAACTTTAACGCTGGTATTTCATACATTTTCACTGCTTGACTTTGCAACCTTAATAAAGTTTTCAGTGTAATTTTAGTGTCTGGAATTTCCTAGGTTTTTAAAAAAGCAACCTGAAAAAACAGAAATGCCATCATGTGACATTATATTGACACACACATTTCATCAACAGGGTTGGAACCTTTAGATCCACCACACAGATTCTGCCAAGTAAACTACCAGTATAAACAGTATCAGTAGTAGAATGTCATCCTGTGCACCAGCACTAGGGAGGGATGGGCACTTTATCAGTGGCTTTCATATGTATTTACTGACAGTAGAGGGATGGTGAGACTCTGCAATCTTGGGTTCCATACCACTCCCTGGAAGAGTGCGATGTAGTGGGCACAAATTCTTCTGCACATTCTCCTCCCTCCCCTGCCCAGCATGATCCCATCTATTCCATCCCCTCCAACCTATTCTTGTCCCATACCCTTGTTTTCTCCACCCCTGGCTCCTCATCCCAGTCCCATTCTCATCTGGCTAATCCCAGTCTTTACTTCTCTGGTTCACTATCCCAGTCTCTTTGCTCAGTAAGTCCTAGTCTCCCTTCCTCATGCCTAGTTTGTCTCCTTGCACAATTCCACTCCCCCTGCAGCTCCTTTTCCCTAGTTTTCTTGCCATGCAGTCTGTTCTCCTTCTCCTGGCTCCTCATCTGATGTTTCTGTCGCCCAAACTCTAGCCTCCCATTTACCCCTCCACCCACCTGCATTCCCCATCCTCACTGCCTCCTACTCCTAATCTCCCTGGGCTCATCTGATTTTCCTGCCCGTTATCCCCTGAATCCTTTGGGCTGAAATTTTCCAAAAATAAATTCAGCCTGTGGCAGACACCTGGCATTGAAAATTTCAGCCCAACTGGTTGAAGTTTGGCAACTGAAAACAAGGTAGGATGTGGCAGGCAACCTTAAGAACAGTCAATGCTGTCAGCCCTGCATATGGTAATATACTGAGCAGCCATTCAGTTGTTCTTCTAGAATGCCACTTTTCATATATATGCAACTGTAAAATGTTACCTGAATAAATTAAATGTCTAAAGGGCATTTCATAATTTTGAGGTGTATTGTCTTTCCATTTTGTGGAATC
The DNA here is from genome assembly GCF_015237465.2 of Chelonia mydas. Lineage (NCBI taxonomy): Eukaryota > Metazoa > Chordata > Testudines > Cheloniidae > Chelonia > Chelonia mydas. Next base: position 32,331,394 of record NC_057855.1, on the reverse strand, counting down.
TATTGCAAATTCACTTTTTGTCTGTTCTGGATAGACTATAAATGTAGGTCAATGCTAAATCCAGGCATTCTGACACTAGACAGAAGGTTCATAATTCTTATACAGAAAAAGTTGTCATTCAATTAATATGACATATATTTAAGTGTTTAAAGATTCTGTGGAGAATATAGTAGATATGAAAAAGGCATTACAATTTTCGCTTTCAGCTGCATAAGTGAACTTACTCAAAATGCTCAAGATTTTTCTATATAATTTATAGAAGATATTTATGAATATTTAAACACATTGAGTTATACTGTTGATAATTCAGGAAGAAGAGAGAGAATTGTCCTTAGTTTCTGTAGAGCTAGAGTTTCCTCCACAAACAAACAGTTGTGTTACATGTGGGTAGTGTCTATCTCTCTCTCTCTCTCTCTCTCTCTATGTGTGTATATGTGTATATATGTATATGTATAGTATTTCAAACCCATTTTAATTCTGAAACATTCTTTGTGGCAAAATTAGTTATGAGGAAACACCTTTCAAAGTTGCTCATGCATACTATTACTTGTGTGCTTATTTTTCCAAATCCTTTGAACTGCTTTTATGGCATATAAACTTCAACATTTGAGTTGAGGGGCAGGGAAGTCTGTGTTCATAAATACACACATTCAATCTCATCTTTTTTTTTTTTTTACTTTGAACTTACTAGTTTGAGTCCAATAATAAAATTAAGTCTATGTATCATTCAAATTAACATCAAAATTTAAATTGACTTGGAGGCTGTCATCAGTTCTACACAAAACACCTGTGCCTATGTGGAGCTACACTGATTTCCCATGTCCAAAATTAAAGCCTACTTGCCAGAATGAAATATGCTGATGCCGCCGAGCTGTGCCTGCTCCTGCTCAGTCTCCAAATAAAAATTTTATTAAAGCTAATGTTAAAATTATATAATACACAGGTTGAGAAAAGAGCGTGTATACATCTGGGTATAGTGCTTAGATTATCCACAGATACAAAGTTTGTTTTTAAAGTCATAAGATACATATAGTGAATAATCAGCAGTAACCCAAATTTAGGCGAGTAAATTTAAGAATACAGTTTAGATATTAGCATTCAAGTATTCGGGTACATCACTCATGAAAAGTTATACAGAGAGTTAGTTGTGGAAAGCACATATATCAGTGAGTGAAGATTGTCCCTCAGTAATTGAGAATTTAGGGTAGGTTGTTCATTTAGATAATACAATCCATGAGGAAAGTATTTCAGTTACTTTCCCCACTGCGCTTCTCATCAACACTCCAGCTCATCCCTCCTGGTATTGCCGATGTCCGGTGTTGTGTTCTATGTAGCTGTCCCTTGATCATCTGATGGCGTCCGACACCATGAGTTGCTGCATCAGCCAAATGTAGCGTTGAACGATTCCGCATTCTCCCAACACTCGCTCGTTACTGCAGTCCCAGTGCCCAAGGCTCTGACGATCAGCCCATGTGTCTGAACTTGGTAATCCTTAGGTCTCACGGTTTCGGCCAGAGGGGCGTATTTCTCCACCTTTCGAACTTGGGCATCATGGAAGGCTGGCATCCTGTTCTCGGAGGGCACTGTGACATCCACCATGACGATCTTCTTCCGGTCCTCACTGGTGATGACGATGTCCAGTTGCAATTGGCTGTCGGTTCCATGGATGGCAGAGTTACTCCCCCACACCTGCCAAATGAATCAGTGCCATTCCCTACCTCAAACACAAATAAAATCAATTAATGCTACCCTTCAACATACACACAAAATAAATAAATCAGTGTTGCGTTCTGCAATGAATAAATTAATGCTGGACCACTTTTCTTCTCCTCCTACCAAAAAAATATTCTTATTAATACTGGGCATAGACACCCCAGATGCCTTACCAGTAGTAGAATCCAGACCAACCTCACCAGCAGTGACGGCAGTAGTGCAGCTGTGTCTCTGCAGTTTTAGGAAGACTGCACTGGTTACACTTGGTACACATTTAGAAGGTTATCTTCACAACGAGGGTTAGAAACATTTTTTGAGAAAGTTTAAATTCTGCAGAAGTTGATTTCACTTGCTTAAGAAAGATTCCTTCTCCCCAGTGGCAAGTGGAGCACTGTAAAAATATGGGTGTTTCCTTGATCTGCTTCTGCCTTGGGACAGAAACATCCTGCCATTAGGCTCTGGCTCAGGTATCTGGTGCAGAAATGGCAATATTTGCATTGGTAATTTAGAAATGGATTACTGAAACCTGTTATAGGGTCAACATATCCTGGGATTCTGCTTCTATCATTTAAACAAGTTGTGCTAAGAGTAATTTCACAGCATTTGTCTTTAAGGGATAGCGTGGCTCAGAAGGAGTTGATAGTGTGGCCAATTTCAGTGTATCTTGGGCACTCTCCATTCTTTCAGAATGTTTTTTAGGTTTATTTGCAAGCTACGGGGCCCTGATGTTAGAAGACATACTCTGCGTGGTCAGCTTTGGGCTGCAAAAACATTTGTATCCCCGCCAGGCAGGTGACAACCCATGATGGAGTTTCCTTTTTATTATGTGAACCAGATCAATGATTTAGGTCCATTTGTGCCTGATTTTCAAAACTGCACATGTGCAAATGTGTGCCTAATTTGTACTTTCAAAACACCATGATTCCATATATAAATTGCATGGCAAAATACCCAGTTTCCATATGATGTTGTGGTAATTGCATACCACATTAGGCATGCAACTTCATGCGTGCAGTTCTGAAAAACATGCCCTTAATATTTATATTACTGCCAATTAAACCCGTCACATACACACTGAAGGCAAATTAGCAGAACATCAACCTTTAGTAACAGGAATCACTAAAGGGTCTTCATAGTCCATTCCCTTCTCTCCCCAACCTAGGTGTAAGGTAATAGATATGAATAAGGTCTTTTCCAAAGTTAAGGAGATAATGGCTCCATCTTCCTTAAAACTAGCTATATTTCTTCATAACATCTCTATGAGATTTTCTGATCAAAAAAGTTTAGATATTTTTATTAGGAGATATACTTTTTGGTCTTAATAGACACACTCTAATTTCCTTCTTCGTTTTATCCATCTTTCATTTTGAACCATGTCTTTTTGTTGTTCATTGTTTACAAGATTAAGGAAGTCAGCCTGCTTTCCTACATTAACCGCCATGTTCACATTTATTCCTGTCTTTTGTGAAACTTCATTTGCTTATGTTTACATACATTATTGCCATTAGGGTCAAGTGGATCCTCGTCCAGACAGGTATCAGTGCCTTCTTATTTGTAGTGAGAAGTCCTTGATGCAGCAAATATGCCTCTTTTGGATGTTCATTTAATAGAGGAAATCCTTAAGATGGCTAATTGATCTTGCATTTCTGCTTTTTATGTACTTCTATGACTTAAGCCATTTCCGTAATCATTAAAGCAGCTTTTAAGTTGTCACTGGATGCAGAACTTCCATATCTTGACTTAAAATAGTGTGTTTGCTTTACACACAGTCAAACTTGTTAGGCAAAATAGGGGATTTATTGGTTCTGTTTTGAAATTAAAAGACAGGAAAGATACTGTATACAAACCCAAATATATGCCTTTATATATAATTATTAGTAGTACATATTATTATATGTCTAGCTCCTGTCATATGGGAGATGGATGATTTTTATGCTTAATATTCTAGATGGAGTATTTTCCAGTCACTTTATGTTCTAGAGTTCTAGGTTTATGTATTCAGTAAGTTTGTACTTTTATTAGAAGGCTGGAGTAGTTTCCACATTATACACTTTTATGGGGTGGGCACATAATGATAACTAGGGGCCACTGGACTATGATGGAGGAATTATAATGTACTGCTTGTGGGGGTTTTTTGTTGTTGTTGTTGCTTTTCTGAGCAATTAAAGGAAGAGGGGAAACACGGGATATAAAACTTCTAAGAAACTTCTGATTTTCCTGCAAATTTGAGAAAAATCAAACTTGCTTTCGGCAAGATTCTGGAAGAATCCTTAAGTGGCATCACATCCCATTAACCATTCTGAAACATTCTTCCAAACAGTCCTTATTTCAGAAGACAATATCAGACAAACACCTGTAATTTCAAGGTTTAAACCTGTTTTTAACAATATGAATAAAAACAAGATTTTTAGGAGAAAGCTTCTTTTGGCTTAGGAGGATGTTTGTTATTCTTTTGAACTCCTCCTGGACTATTTTTCATTGTTCAACTACTTTATAAATTACATTGGTAGCAAATGAGAATGAACTTTATCTTTACAGTTGATTTATAAATAACAAGTGAGCATTTAAGCAGTTTCCTTTAAGACAGTGGTTCCCAAACTAGGGGCGCCGCTTGTTCAGGAAAAGCCCCTAGTGGGCCAGGCCGGTTTGTTTACCTGCCGCATCCGCAGGTTCGGCCGATCGCAGCTCCCAGTGGCCGCGGTTCGCCACTCCAGGCCAATGGGGGCTGTGGGAAGCGGCAACCAGAATGTCCCTCAGCCTGTGCCACTTCCTGCAGCTCCCATTGGCCGAGCGGTGAACCATGGCCACTGGGAGCTGCAATCAGCTGAACCTGCGGACGCGGCAGGTAAATAAACCGGCCCGGCCCGCCAAGGGCTTTCCCTGAACAAGCGACGCCCCTACTTTGGGAACCACTGCTTTAAGAGATGTAAGATACAGGAAGCAATTTGCTCTCTATTGCCTATCAGCGAAGTGCTGGTAAGATTAATTTGCATTTACATTTTTTTAAAATCATGTTGTATCATTAAACAACATAGTATATAAAACATCTGAGAATGGCAAACCAACTCACAATAAGAAAATACAATGCCTTTAGAGATGATAGTTACAAAAATTTCTTCTATTGGCAATTTTTGTCCATTTTCATTAAAATTGCTGTTTTCAGATAAGTAAGTAGTATGTATAGAACAATGGAGGCAATAAGGACTACCGACATCTCTCTTTCGTTGAAGAGGAATTGTTTTACTGTTGCTAGAAACTTAGTTTTTAGTACTTTAATCTTTACCTTAAATAACAATGCATAATAGCTAATAAAATAGTGATCAAAATGATCAAAGTATGTACAGGCAATAACATTTTTTTATATTCCATTGTTTATAAATAGTCATTGGGAAACAGAATATTTTTTCACAAATATATTCCCAATCAGCTAAGTTCATAATATATTTCCAGTCTCCTTGAATTACCAAGAGCTAAAGTAAGTAGACACTCTTGGAATCTGTTTTCAGGACTCTCTTGTCTTAAGTGACATTTTCAGGATTCAGAAAGTTTGGACGGTAGTTTGCAATGTATGGTAGGGGATGGTTTGTTTGTTTGTTTGGGGGGCTGGGGCGAAGAAGATATTTTTAGGAGTGTAATGGAGAATCACTTGTCTCTTAAACAAGTTCAGATTGTTTCCACTTCGCTATATGTGAAGGAGACCAGGATTCTGTGGTGTTCTGGTTGTACACACGGATCATTATTTTTAGAACAGCAGCAGTTTTTAGCCTGTTCTTCATCTAATCCAATTTCTGTTCCTTTAGAGGGAGCAGCGTATGACAGCAGTGAAGTTTGTGCACCGTATATGTGCAGCTCACAAGCTTTGGCATTTCTTTTGCTGTGAGTTGAAGGATGTGATAGTGCTCAGCGATCAGAACTGAATGATTATTAAACAACCCCAAACATCCCCTGCACTTTTTCTGCTGTTCCTCTCTTCTGACTTATGTTTCAGAGATGGCTTTGACTTTTGAATGGCTTTTACAACTTGTAACAGCTTTTGTTTTATTTTATATATGTTTTAATGTAATTTCCAGTACCCCAAAGCTCAGGATGCAATGGGAAGAAGTCAAGGAGATTTTGTGTACCCCACCCCCCAGTTCAGGGTGCCATGAGCAGTGGATGTGTGTGGGATTTTGACCCTACCCCAAAAGGCAAAGTGCCATGGAGTGTGTGTAGCAGGCACACTTGCAGAGCATAAGGAGTCAGTAAACAGTGGGTGGGTGTAGAATTCTGGCACACTCCAGGGGCCCTGGACACTGGGTGTGGGTGGGAATCCTGGCACATTTAAGGGGCAGGAAAGGGTCTGTGCTGAGGGTCACCAGCCAAGCTGTGTCTATTCAGTGACGGCAGTGGGAAGGTTTTCCTGGGATGTCATCCCGCTGGCTATAGATAGCAACTCCAAAGCTCCTTAAAGAGAAACCTCTTACCAGTCACTTTCCACAAATGGTACATACACCTAAAGGTACTTAGCGAAAATCCTTGAGAGGTATTTAATGCTAAAGTAGCTAGTCTCCTCAGTGTCTCTCTGAAGGCCACACGAACACACACTGGCAGGGAGAGGTGCAGGACAGCCCCAGGACCAGTGAGTGACTTTGCCCCAACCAGGCTTTGCCAACCCAAGAGCTCGCCAAGATGTGTGACATGGGGGGCCTGGACAACCTGATTGCCAACACAGCATACCTGCAGGCCAGGAAGAGCACAGATGGGGACACCAAGGAGATGCAGAGGAGGCGCAAGAGCCTCTCACTGCCCAAGCCTGAGCATTGCACAGAGGTCAGGCAGGCCCTCCCGGCTGAGTATGAGAGCATCTGCGAGCAGCAGCCCATTGGCAAAAGGTTCTTCAGGGATTTCTTAGAAACCATGCCTGAATACCTGGTGGCCAAGGACTTCCTGGATGAGGTGTCCAACTGGGAGCTGGCGGAGGACAATGCCAAGAGTGGCATCATGCAGAGCTTGGTCACCAATTTCCTGAAGTCTGGCTCCAAGGGCTTCCTAGCCTTCATGAGCTCAGACCTGGCCAGCAAGTGCCAGGCAGCCACCGAGAAGGACTATGAGAGTATCATGCAGCTGGCCAAGGAGGAGACCAGGGCCTTCCTCCGGGACAAACCCTTCCAGGACTTCCAGAGAACCCCCTTCTATGACAAGTTCCTGCAGTGGAAAGTCTTTGAGAGGCAGCCAGTGAATGAGAAGTACTTCTACGAGTTTCGAGTGCTGGGCAAAGGTGGCTTCGGAGAGGTAAGGCGACTGCCATCCATCCCTTCCCTGGTCTTGTGGGTGGGTATGGGCAATGCAAAGAGGAGCCTATAATAGACTAGGCAGATGTCAAAGACCTTGATAAACTAACTTCCTCCTTGGGCAAACCAGTGTGATGTAACTCCTTCTCCTCTTTATTGCCCCAAAGCATCCACATGCTGGTCAGTAAAGGGAACTTCTGAAAACTCCATCAGGTCCTCAAGAGTTTTGGATAAGGATAAGACAGGCTCCCCTCCGTGCAGAATAGACCAACTCCCTACTCCCATTATATCCCCATCCAGTGCTCTGTCAGGCTGATCACTAGCAGTGCCCTCTGAAAGGATGGCAAGGTACATCTTGCTTCCTTAGACCCCATCCACCTCTGCTCTTAATTCACCTCCAGTCTGTATTTGTAAAGCCCCTTCCTTTCTCTTTCCATCTTGATCCTCTAGGTTTGTGCCATCCAGGTGAAAAATACCGGCAAGATGTATGCCTGCAAGAAACTGGATAAGAAGAGGCTGAAGAAGAAAGGTGGGGAGAAGATGGCTCTTCTGGAGAAGGAGATCCTGGAGAAAGTTAACAGCCCTTTCATAGTCACCCTGGCATATGCCTATGAGAGCAAGAACCACCTGTGTCTTGTTATGAGCCTCATGAATGGAGGGGATCTTAAATACCACATCTACAACGTGGGAGAGAGGGGCTTGGAAATGAACAGGATCATCTTTTATTCGGCTCAGATCACCTGCGGGATTCTGCATCTCCACTCCATCAGAATCCTGTACAGGGACATGAAGCCAGAAAATGTTCTCCTGGATGATAATGGCAACTGCAGATTGTCTGATTTGGGCTTGGCAGTGCAAGTCAAAGAGGGGAAAACCATCACCCAGAGGGTGAGTGCGTGTTCATGGTGCAGGGAAGGGGGAAGGGAAGCCATTCTATTTCTAATGCATTATGAGACCAAACCTTAATTCCTCAGGATTTGTTCTTCACTAAAGATCTTATGTGATCATTTCATTCTAAGTGACAGGTGGTAAGAGGATTTGGTTAATTAACTCTTTGTTGCTATGTGCAGTTAACACAACTTGTCTCCGAACAGAAATAAAAGAACCAAACTGGTCTGTTTTTTTTTTTGTTGTTGTTGTTTTTTTAATTGGGATATGCACTTAACTCAAACTAGCTATTTGAGAGGCACTATACTTTTCCTGGGCTATCTTGCCTCATCAAGGGTCTAACCAGGAGTGAATCATAAGTATAATCAGAGACAATCAAAGGTGTGATTCCTCCCCCAATCACCAACCATTATTTCAGAGGAATGGCATTTATCCCATTTCTTGTTGGTTTGTTTGGGGATTTTTGTTTGTTTATTCAATAGTATTATTGATGGTTCGTTGTGCTAACTGTGCATGGTGTTGCTCAATAAGTGAACTGTGTCAAACACACAAGTTCCTGCCCCATAGAGTTTGCAGTCTAAAGATCTGTGAAAGCTAGGTGAGAGTTTAAATAAAAGTGTGTATATCTGTAAGAGAAGGGTAATGGTTGGCTATTTTTTGCTGCTTCAATTAGAATGTGCAGCACATTAAGCACTACCTGTGGTGATTACAAATTGATCCAGGTTTAAAGTGATAATGTCATGGTGGGTCACAAGAAAGGTGTACTGTGTAATGTAGCACATTTGTCTCCTGCTGGCCAGAACACATAGACATGTATAATGAGTGAATGAATGTTCCATGTATATTATATATTTGACAAAAGGGCAGTTATGAAGTTACTTCTAGAGATGCTACATCTGGAGCCTATAATTGTTTTGCATTATACTTACATGGTACTTGGGGGATTTAAAATTTCCACATCAAACTCTCAGTAGGTTGAAGGTTGATAGACAGCCTCAGTCAAGAGGAAAGGGTCCTTTATCATTCTTCCTCCCTCCAACCTTGAAATAAACACATTTTTAATGTTTTGCTGTGTACAGATAAGATGAAATTTTTATTTTGAAGACCAACTTTCTTTTTCCTGTAATTAATATTTCTAATTGTCCATTGTTGAGTTTTCAGCCCAAGAAAAAAAAACAAAAAACCTGTTTTGTAGAGGAAATCAAACATTATGTTAGAATCTAACATTGTGTTAGTTGTGTTAGAATGTTAAATATGTATCGTGAAGGTATTATTTCAGTGACAGTTAAGACAGATTTTATTTTTAAATGGGAATGTTGCTGACTATCAGTTCTTCTGAAGAGTAGGCACTTAACATTAGTTTTTGTTGTTAGCATTGTTTTCCTGACTGGTATGTATGTGGTTTTTTGGTTTTTGGGGTTTTTTTCCCCATAAGATAATGTTATTAAATTGTGCTATAGAGCAATGATAGGTCTAGTCATGTTCTGGCTATCACAGCAGCAAAAACATGCAAAACCCTGGCTCCCAATGGTCAGGAGTTCTTGTTACAGCAACTGTAGAGTAGAGAGGGACTATTTATATTATATAATATATGCTTGTTTTGCTTTCAGTCTCTCTAAAATCTATGTTTAAAGAGATTGTTGTGTGGAAATGTAGCTTATATTTATCTATGTAGTTTTTATTATAGGTGACTGACAGCAACTCCACTAGTTGAGGTTGTCTAAAACTTTCCATTTTTGCATGTTATATGTGAGTGTATATTTGTGATGGTCTAATTTGATCCATAAACTGTATTTTACTGTGAAAACAAAACATGCATGTGAGCTTTATTTTAGTCGTCACATTGCATTTGATAGTGGCCAGAAAAATCTGTTTGTCCCTGGATTAAAACATACTGGATTATTTAAGAAAAAGTTGAGGAAAGTCATTTGAAATGATAGGTTATAACTAGGGCTGTCGATTAATCGCAGTTAACTCATGCGATTAACTAAAAAAAATTAATCGCAATTTAAAAAATTAATCGCAGTTTCAATCACACAGTTAAACAATAGAATACCAATTGAAATTTATTAAATATTTTGGATGTTCTTCTACATTTTCATATATATTGTATTCTGTGTTGTAATTGAAATCAAAGTGTATATTATTTTTTATTACAAATATTTGCACTGTAAAAATGATCAAAGAAATAGTATTTTTCAATTCACCTCATACAAATACTGTAGTGCAATCTCTTCTTTTTGAAAGTGCAACTTACAAATGTAGATTTTTTTGTTATATAGCTGTATTCAAAAACAAAACAATGTAAAACTTCAGAGCCTACAAGTCCACTCGGTCTTACTTCTTTTGTTCAGCCAATCGCTCAGACAAACAAGTTTGTTTACATTTACAAGAGATAATGCCCTCTTCTTATTTACAATGTCACCTGAAAGTGAGAGCAGGCATTTGCATGGTACTGTTGTAGCCGGCATTGCAAGGTATTTACGGGCCAGATATGCTAAACATTCATATGCCCCTTCATGCTTCAGCCACCATTCCAGAGGACATGCTTCCATGCTGATGATGCTCATTAAAAAAATAATGCATTCATTAAATTTGTGACTGAACTCCTTGGGGAAAAATTCTATGTCTCCTGCTCTGTTTTACCCGCATTCTGCCATATATATTATGCTATAGCAGTCTTGGATGATGACCCAGCACATGTGGGTTCATTTTAAGAACACTTTCACTGCAGATTTGACAAAATGCAAAGAAGGTACCAATGTGAGATTTCTAAAGATAGCTACAGCACTCAACCCAAGATTTAAGAATTTGAAGTGCCTTCTAAAATCTGAGAGGGATGAGGTGTGGAACATGCTTTCAGAAGTCTTAAACGAGCAACACTCCGATGCGGAAACTATAAAACCCGAACCACCAAAAAAGAAAATCAACCTTCTGCTGGTAGCATCTGACTCAGATAATGAAAATGACCATGCATCAATCCGCACTGCTTTGGATTGTCATCGAGTAGAACCTGTCATCAGCATGGACACATGCCCCTGGAATGGTGGTTGAAGGGGACATATGAATCTTTAGTACATCTGGCATGTAAATATAATGTGATGCTGGCTACAACAGTGCCATAAGAATGCCTGTTTTCACTTTCAGGTGACATTGTGAACAAGAAGTGGGCAACATTATCTTCTGCAAATATAAACAAATTTGTTTGTCTGACCGATTGGCTGAACAAGAAGTAGGACTGAGTGGACTTGCAGGCTCTAAAATTTTACATTGTTTTATTTTTGAGGACAGGTTTTTTTGTACATAATTCTACATTTGTAAGTTCAACTTCCATGATAAAGAGATTGCACTACTGTACTTGTATTAAGTGAATTGAAAAATACTACTTCTTTTGTTTTTTTACAGTGCAAATACTTGTAATCAAAAATAAATATAAAGTGAGCACTGTACACTTTGTATTCTGTGTTGTAATTGAAATCAATGTATTTAAAAATGTAAAAAAATCCAAAAATATTTAAATAAATGGTATTCTATTATTGTTTAACAGTGCGATTAATCACGTGATTAATCATGATTAATTTTTTTAATCGCTTGACAGCCCTAGTTATAATATTAAGGATCTGGTATTAAACCAGGCAATGAGACCCTCCACCACTTGTAAGCACACTTAGCTATCCTCTTCTAAACTACTTTTGGATGGCTCCTAGTGTGCTTAACTTTTGTAAGTCCTAACTTTGAAATTCTTTTAATTGTGGTTTTATATCAGGCATTTAATGTTTTCGTTATTTTAAACTTATTATTGTTAGTGGGCAGGAAGAGAGAGAGAATTTAGATGTCTCTATCTCATTATTATTATTATTTTTCATACTTGTACTGTGATACATCTAGAGACCAGGGTACCATTGGGCTAGCAGAATTACTTTTCCCTATGGTCATTAATAATGTGTGGTTTTTTTATAAGTGAAATTATCAGTTTATTAGAATTATTTTTTTACAAAAAGGATTTCACCAGTAGGATATTGACCATTGCTCAAGTGTTTTCATTTGAGTAAACCACAATGGAATGGAATTCCTGGCATGCTGGTGAATAATTGGTTTGTTGTGAGAAGTGAAACCAATGGCTGAGTGCTTATAATCCTCAGTTTCACCACAGACACTACTAGTTTGTCATGCAGGAAGTTAATGGAGTTGTCAATATCCAGGAACTCTAAAGGTGATAAAAGTCTCCTTCCTTTGGAAAAAACTGAAGTGACACCCATGACTAAAATAGGATTAGTTTTTTTAAACAATTACCATTTATGATGTTAAAATCATTTGTAAAGAGCTTTGAGATCTACTGATGAAAAGTGCTGCATAAGAGCTGCAGACTTGAATCTTACCACTGGCAGCTCAAACCCTTTCTTTTCCCTAAGTGGCGTGATATAACATAACATAAAGCACTTTAAATTTAAAATTATTTGTATTATGATTGCAGTAAAACACTATATTAGGTGAACTGTTCATAAAGAGCCAAGTCTTACTTATAGCTCCACCACCTGAAAGTAGCTCTGCTCCTTAGGGCCCAAATTTCATTACAATAACAACTATGTTGTAGGTATGTAAAATACAGTTCTATCTTGTGATGTAACAGAGTCTAACCATGTTTTAATCACATTCACAAACCATGCTACACAGCCTTAGACAGAGGCTTGGTAACATTGACACTATAATGTGGAACCATGCTTTAATCAGGTTGTGAGACATCTTTGTTGTAAACTTTCCCTTATACAGTTGTTGTCTTTATCTGTTCAGATAAATCTGTTATTTAGCTGTAGTCTAATATTGTCTGTGCAGAAAAATAAGAGATCATATTTGTGATGCATGAGGTGAAAATATAAAAACCATCTTATTGCAGCCATTGTTACCACCCTTAAAGGTGACATTAAAGAAAAAAAACCTTGAGTAGAGAAAGTTGGAAGATTTTTTTTTGTTCATTTTTTCTGTGTTCCATCTTAAAAATATCAGTAATACCAAGTGTTGCTTTTCTTTGTTTTTGCTGGAGCACTCCTCAGAGAATTAGGGCTTGTCTACATTACCTGCTGCATCAACAGGCAGCAATTGATCCAGCGGGGGTCAATTTATCGTGTCTAGTCTAGACGCGATAAATCGACTGCCGAGCACTCTCCCATCAACTCCGGTACTCAGCTGGAGCAAGAGGCGCAGGTGGAGTCGACTGGGGAGCATCAGCTGTCGACTTACCACAGCCAAAACGCTACGGTAAGTAGATCTAAGTACGTTGACTTCAGCTACGTTATTCACATATCTATACCTATCTAATATCTATGAGGCAAACGGGGAAAAGTTATTCACATAGCTGAAGTTGCGTAACTTAGATCAATCCCCCCGCCCACTGTAGACCAGGCATTAGAGTGGCAGCCTTTTTAGGGCCTGTAACAGAGCCGGCTGCTACCCAAACACCCCCTCATGGCCAGGTGTGCCTTGGCTGTGCCTCCTGGCCCTGTTTTCGACAAACTCCACCGCTTCTCTTTCAGTCACAGCCCTTCTTAGAGTGTGAGGTCTTTTTAATTAAATTAATAAAGTTCTCAGACACAAAAACAGTCTTCAACCCAGGCTTAAGTTGGGCACAGCCCCTCCTTCCACCTGAGGAACTGTCCCTTCCTCAGGGACCACTGCAGGATACCTCTCTCCCTGTAGCTTCACTCTGCAGTTCCCTCATTGCAAAAGTGCCATCTCTGCAGCTTCCTGCTATGTTTTACTTTGGGATCACCTAATTAAATGCATGTGTGTCTCATCCTGTAATCAGAGCTGGCTTAGCCCTAGGCTCTCCAGCTCATGGGCAAACCACCCTGTTACACCCTGAGACAGGGTGGTGATTTTTTTCACAAAGAACTTTCCTTCCAGCTGTTTGTCAGCTGAAGTTTAATATGTGCTACAAAAGCAAAAATAATTTAAAAAAAAGAAAGAACCCCCCCCAAATTTTAAACATCTGCCTAAAATACTTTCCTCTTGCTCAGATTTCTCTTCTTTGATATTTGTCATGTCATAATCTTGCTATTTCTCTAGTTATTCAGAGAGTCTTCTAAGGAAAAAACAGCAAAGAAGCAACCAGAATTTCTAATATAAATAAGTAAAACAAAACAAACTTTCAAGGATTCTTTATATCATAAAGAATCAAATAAATAAAGGAAGACACAAACCCAGTACTTTTTTTCTGTCCATGTTATCTTAAAAACTCATCAGCTACCTAGGTAACAAAATAATTTTACCTCAGTGCCTGAAAATTTCTAATAAGTATAAGAAATTCTATATCTCTAAGGAGAAAAGTCAGGTTTTATTTGAAATCCATTTCAAGATTTTAACAAGGATGCATTATTATTAATTATTATTATTAATAATAACATATTCTGGACGCTTGCAATCCTGGATTGTTACTGCTCAGTGGGAAATCAGTTTTGAGTTGGAAAATCCACAGTGGGGGACCATTATCATGCAAATGTGCAGGGCCATTAATCATCCCCTGTGACTCTTGGAAATGTGAAGGACATAGAGCTTGGATTTGCAGCAATGGGATTCCTGAACCGCAGCAGAGCAATAGATGGCATGCTTATCCCTATTTTGGCTCCAACTCACTTTGTCACAGAGTACATCATCAGAAAGGGTACTTTTCTATAGTTATACAAGCATAGGTGGATTGTCAGGGACATTTCATCACCAATATTAGGGTGGGCTGGTCAGAGGAATTGCATGATGCTCACATCTTTAAGAACCCTGGCACTGTTCATAAACCTGCAAGCATGGATTTTCTTTCCCAAACAGTTGATTACCATTGGCAATATGGAAATCCCAATAGTGATTCTGGGGGACCCAGCTTACCCCTTGTTCCCCTGGCTCATGAAGCCATACATTAGCCATTTTGACAGCACCAAGGAAAGGTTCAAATACCAATTGAGCAGGTGCAGAATGATAGTTAGTAGGTTGAAGCAATGCTGATAGTGTTTACTCGTTAGATTGGATCTCAGGGAGAAAAATGTCCCAATGGTTATAGTTGTCTGTTGTGTCCTGCATAATATCTATGAGGCAAAGGAGGAAAAGCTGCCTCCGGGGTGAAAGGTAGAGGTAGAGCAGCTGACTGCAGACTTTGAACAGCCAGACAGAAGGGTCATTACAAGAACTCAATGCGGAGCTGTACGGTTGAGGGAGGATTTGAAAGAGCACTTTAACAGTTTGCCACAGTAGCGTTCTCTGCTGCAGTGCTCTTTGGCCTGGAGTTTTGGGTGCTGCTAGGAACTGGGTAGTGCTTACTGTACATTTATAAATATGACTGTTTTCCTAAGCTTATCAGTTATGTAGTGCTTGCTGTTCATTTATAAATGACTTTTTGTTTTTCTGAACTGATGAGTTATGTGATGTTTGCTTCACATTTACAAGTACTGTGTAATTTGAGTACTACTATCCATTCTGCAGTATGTGTTGTGAACTAATAAAGATCATTTTCAAAAAATAGAAATGTATTGAGTGGCAAAAACAGTGCAGAAAACAACAGGCAATGCAAAGTCACTTCAAGAACTGTTATTCTCCAGCAAGCTGGAATAGCTGTATAAATCTTCCATTTTTATTCTCTTTGTTTTAACAACAATGGTGGGACCTTGGTATGCGTGATTGAGCTGACTCTGTGCATTATTAATCAAACAGTTACTTTTCTGATTATTCCTGTGATCAAGTGTCCTTATGAACAAACTATTTGGTTTCAGTTCCTTTTATTTACTGCCTTTTTCAGCACAGGTGTATTTCGCTAAATTTACAGCATAAGCAGGTTTGATTGCAAATATTAGCCTTAATTCTTCACTTTGTCAGTAAATGAAAAGAAGTCAATTTTAACACAACCCCATTTTTTCCCTAACAGGATTGCTCATTAAGTAAACCCTGTCATTAACGCTTACAATATTTTGCCTAAAGCTGTATCATTCATAATCAACTTCCCTTTTTATATATATATATATATATACCTTTATTTAATCATAACATTAAATGCCATCAAGTTCCCTATTTTTCACTACTGTATCTGGCACATTATATAATCGCTAATGTTTGATATAATTTTTTTTTAATTCATTCACTCAGTCACTGGGAAAAAGGGAAAGTCTTTCTAGCTGCACCAGTGATACACTTTTATGAAAGGCTGCAGCATTTCTGAGTTTCCTCAGTATATTGAGGAAATCTAGCCATTAGACCTTGAGTTTTCTTTTCTCAGAACTCTTCTCTCTTTTGTAAAATATCCTTAACATCTGGGGAATTCTTAAATAGTAATAACTCGTAACTTTGGAGCCTTATAATGTACACTATATATGTAGTGATAAAAGACTCCCCTAAACGTAACTTCGCAACCCATTTCAGAAGACATGGGACCTATCAATTTTTTATTGCCACTTGTTTTGGAAGTTCTGCATAACTCCCTCACAGTTTCATGAGTCATGAATACTATATTCATCCCAAACTCAAGGCAATAAAAACTTCATAGCATCTCATATATAAATAGACTCCCACTCACACATCAACAGGAGTAGCCCATATTACATTAGGTTTTTTGCATGAAAGTAGTGGCATTCTACTTAAGAAAGCACTTCCATTGTAAGTTCCTGTTTTAGGCACTTGCAACTCTTCAGTGAAATTACCCTGTAATTGTTCATGTACTTTTTCCAACCCAAAGGTGATTTTGTTTATATGTATGGAAAGGTTTGTTGAATCTGATTTGGTCACTTTTGTATGATCAATGAATTAAGTAATCCTTCATGCCAGGATATATAAGGAGTTACATTACCCACATATCCTTAGTTTCCTCCATTTCCTCTGGCTCTCCTTGCTAGCTTGTCATTCATATTTTCTTGCCCCAGTTAAAGACCGTTGTAAATAATTAAAATAGCTAATATTAGTTTTAACGGTTAGATCATTTAGATAACTTTAGTCCTGTGAAGGAAATACTCTGGTTTTTCTGAGATTCTTGGTGGTTCCTGGATTCAGATCCTTATGAGTAGGATGGCAGACTCCATAAAAATGACCAGGTTTGAAGAACGCCCATTTTAGAAATAAAGAAGTAAAGAAAGATTTAAAATTGCATATAGTACATAAGCACTGTATTAATTTTCCTTATTGAAACAAGCATGCACTGAAGCTGGTCTTCAGGATATACATATGCCTATTGCGTAGGCATTCTTTCATCTAGAAATATATACACATGAGCTTACTCAGATTGAATATATGGTGTGTAAAGCAGGGTTGTGTTATATTTATTTTAAAATTACTGCCCTTTCATTTCTAGTGTGCTCTTTATCTCATATAATAGGAATGGGCAACAAGGAGGAACTGACAGGTTTTCTTTATGCTCTTGTGAAGGGACATGCCCTCACTCTGGCTTGGAGGAGAGGGAGACTAACAAACCCTTCTGGGCCTGTTCAGTCCTAATGAGGCACACCTGCAAGGCTAGATCAGCCTGGAGTGGGAAGAACTTAAAAAGGGAAACCTGTCACAGGAAGGGTTGGTGAACAGGAAGAAGGCTGTTCCACCTCAGATTGCTGACAACAGAGACAGGTCAGCTGAGAAGGAGATAGTCACAGGCCGGATCTTTCCTGAAGCTGCACTGACTGGCAGCAAAGCAGTATGCCCCAAGTGGAGGGGCAGAAGGTAGACCCCACTAAGAGGCAATAAACTGATAGACCAAGCTCATAGAGCTGAATCCTGAAAGCCTGCCTCAGAGAGAGACCACCTTTGCCTTTATTTGTTTTCAACCAGATTTTTGTCTGGGATTCAAAAAAAGAACTAGATAAGTTCATGGAGGCTAGTCCACCAATGGCTATTAGTCAAGATGGTCAGGGATGCAATCCCATGCTCTGGTGTCTCTAGCCTCTGATTGCCAGAAGCTGGGATGACAGGGGATGGATCACTCGATGATTGCCTGTTGTGTTCATTTCTTCTGAAGCACTTGGCATTGGCCACTGTTGGAAGACAGGATACTGGACTAGATGGACCATTGGTCTGACCTAGTATGACTGTTCTTGTGCTCCCTTTCTTGTGTGTTTGACTCATAGAACCCCTCATGTGTTATGAAATATGGGGGGAAAGAGTGTGAATGATGGACAGTAATCCCCGGGCGGGGGGAGCCCCTGGCACCCATAGCCCTTCATAATTATAAAGCAGTCAAGATCTTAATGAAGACACCTCTAAATCAACATATTTGCAGGCTAAATATTAGTCCTTTTCTACACAGTGAATTTGCCCCAATTACAGCTATCACTTGCTAGCTACCAGTGTAGCTGCACTGCCTCAAATCTCTAGGCCAGTGGTTCCCAGACTTGTTCTGCCGCTTGTGCAGGGAAAGCCCCTGGAGGGCCAGGCCGGTTTGTTTACCTGCCGCGTCCACAGGTTTGGCCGATCGCGGCTCCCAGTGGCCGCAGTTCGCTGCTCCAGGCCAATGGGAGCTGCTGGAAGTAGCGGCCAGTATGTCCCTTGGCCCACGCCGCTTCCAGCAGCTCCCATTGGCCTGGAGCAGCGAACCGCGGCCACTGGGAGCCACAATCGGCCGAACCTGAGGACGCGGCAGGTAAACAAACCGGCCCGGCCAGCCAAGGGCTTTCCCTGTACAAGTGGTGGAACAAGTTTGAGAACCACTGTTGTAGGCTTTATCTCTACTGGGAAAAATGTATTGTGTTAGATAATAGGTTAGTCTTTTAACAAAGACTGTATTAAACATAATTTTGTTCTACATGTGGACAAGGACAGTCATGATTTAAAACATGCTTCATTGGAAACAACATAGTTTTATAACGATGCTCACTCAATAATACCATAACACCTTGTTAAATTGAAAGATCTCTGACTATATTCCTGTATAATGTCTCTTTAAACAAAATCTAACTGTTGTAATGATTGTTTTGTTTCTGATATTTACATATGGCAAAGATTTATAAGCTTGTTAAAACTTATTAAATAAATTTTTAAAAACCCATAACTGTTTATAATTATCTCTAGCATAGACTTTTGCATATAAGGCAAACTCCATCTTCTTGACAGAACACTATGGGGGCATCTTCACAAAGCAATCCTTACATATCTTTCCTTCCCTCGTCTTCCTCCTGTGGGTTTTACTACTGGAGTGGATGAGCTGGGCTAGAGTTTCCACAGCAGTTATAACTCGGTCATGTTGCACATATCTACTTCTTATATTGTTGCATATGGAGCCCAGTCTTGCTGATCTTATTTATATGTGTAGTAATGCTGAATTCATTGGTGTAAGAAAGGTGAGCAGGATTTTGCTTGTGGTGTTAACTTCAGTGCCTTAAGATATGTAGTATGCCCAATGTTAGGGGGCCAAATCATGCTCCACTGAAGTCAGTGGAATTTTGCCATTGATTTCAGTAGGAGCAGGCTTGGGCCATATTGAGTGTGGTTGTTGTGGTAAGTCAAGTATTTTACAAGTAAATAGTTAACATTAATGTAGCTTTTAGTGCAGGTAAGAGTGTGTGCACAATCTGGGACATCCCACCTTTACCCTACAATGGGCTCAAGGCATAACCTGGTTGATTTAGGCACCCCACCCTTTCCCATCCTGGGCTTGGGGCATAAGGCACCCACCCTTACCCGTCCTGGGCTCAGGACGAAACCTGGTCAATTTAAGTACCCACTCTTACCTGTCCTAGGCTCAGGGAATAGCCTTCTGCGGGTTCTGCAGTAGGACGCAGCAGCCATAGTAGGACAGCAGCAGCCATGAGCTAAGAAGCAGGGAGTCACGTTCCATCTAAACTGCACCAAGACAATATAATATTACGTTGTTAAGAAACATTTCTTCCCTAATAGCACCAACAGTGACTGAACAAACAGACAAATCATAAGATGTGTAAAGAAAATTTTTCAAGATAACACACTGTACCTGTGCTTTCTCTCAGAAAGGATCCCTACCTACTTGGCAGAATGATCACCTTAGAGCAACAAGAGAGAAAGGAAATGAAGAAAGGGGACCAGGATGGTTGGGGTTAAGTGCGGCGCCCACCCTCCTGGCTAAATGGGTAATGGGACAAGGCCCACGTTCATGGGGAGGGATGGTTCTTCGAAGAAAGCAGGATCAGGCCCAGACAAGCAGGGACAATACAGTCTGCAAGCAACAACATATGCAAGCCAGAGAGAGAGAGAGAGGTTAAATGCTACACTGATAACTGTGAGCAATAAAGTTATGCAAACACTTGAAGGGATTCTATTGACATTATAATAATCATAAAAGCAAAGCCCCTTAAGATGTGTATATAGGCTTCTTAACAGTTTTCCTGTGCTGTGTTTTATATATTTGAAGGACATCATAATATTTGAATAGGAAAAACATGTTTTGGTTAAAATCATATTCAAAATGTCCCTTTGCCCTCCTGTATGTTTGTTTTTTGTAAGATTAGGTTTCTTAGGAAAACAAAAGAAAAGCTATTTAGATGTTCCTGAAACTTGCAGTTTCATTTCAAGATAACTAAGAACTTGTGGGTAGTGGGTCACAATTCTGAAATGAAAAATAACTCAGCCAGTTCTGATACTGCTGATCTTTATTCATTAGTACATACCAATCCTGTTGATTAAGATTCTGTAGAAGTTACTCTTCCTTTGTGCTTTTAAAGTGACAGCTCAGCATTTGTTCAGAATTAGCAACAAAGTGATTATTTTATATATTACTACTATTTAATACTTTCAAAACCAGCACTGATTTCATCATAACTCTCTGATACATTGAGTTTACTGTTTTTCACTAGTGGGATTTTGCTTTCTTTTTTTTTTTTAAATGGATCCTGCTAGATGGTATAAAGCAGTAGTTCTCAACCTGTTGTTCGCGGACCCCTGGGGGTCTACAACCTATGTCTAAGGGGTCTGCGAAAGGTTGTCGTTACCATGGAACAGTAGTTTTCAACCTGTGATCCATGGACCCCTGGGGGTCTGCTGACTAAATCTGAGATTTCCAAAGGGGTCCGCACATCCATTTGAAATTTGTTTGGGTTCCACAAATGAAAAAAGGTTGAGAACCACTGTTATAAAGCATCTGTTAGTGATCCTATAATAGTGTAATACTTTGTCTCTTTATCCATGAATCTCACAGCACTTTACCAGGTCTTGATCCTTAGAGGTGTCAACATCATGCTGAGCAGAATGGGGGAAGCAAAGGTGACACTGTCCCGCCTTTCTGCCTCCCTCAATTCTGGGCCTGGCTGAAAGGCTCTTTCACTGGCCCAAGATCACCAGCATCCAGAATGCTTTAGCCACCTACTTTCTAATTTCTGACCCACATCCTACAGAGTGGAGGAGAGCAGGTGATCACCAGGAGGATTTTTTAATGTCATGGGGGCCCCTTTAGGCCAGCTTTAAGTCCCCCTTGCATCACTGGAGTAGCACAAAGGGACTTTGTTTGGCATTAAAGGCTCGATCCTGCACAGCCCAACCTAACAGTCACTCATAATTACTAAACAGTAAAAAGAGAGATAATATTCCTTACCTAGAGCATAGGGCTGTTATGAGGATTAATTAATGAACATTTTTGAAGCTCTTGGAAGATGAAAAACACCATATAAATACTATTATTAATTTTAGTCTCTTTGTCATTTGAAGCACATTAGTTATTATGGAAACCATGAGGCATAAGTATATTGGAATGATGTCTTCAAGTACCATATAGCAGTTTATATAATGGTTTGAAATCTTCGTATAATTATTTTTGAAATATAGGAACCTATCTGACAGTTTTTTTGTGATCAATATGGTATGAATGCACAGCACACATTTTGTGTGTATTTACTGAATCTTGTCAGAAACATGCATGTGTCAGGGAAAGGGTTATATGGCCTAAAATACTTGGCCAGTCATATTTTTCTTTGAAATGTTGATTTGGCTGCCTTTGGCTGAATGAGGTTTACATGATACTTTTGTGAGCAATCCATAAGATGTGGTACTGTAGATGTAGGCTACTCACAAAATCCAAGCACCCTTGATCACTTTGTGAACAGTCCCTTTCTTTTCAGAGTAAGGTTCCACTCAGTGCGATTAAGGGTATCAAAATCTGGCCCAAAATGACTGAAAAAAAAAGTCCTTTTCCTCCCCGCTCCCAAACACATTAATAATATGTTGTCAAAATGGAAAACGAGGCACAGACTCTACAGCCCCAGGAGCAGGTGAAGTCTGGGCTTGTACCCATGTATGTGTTCGCTGAATTTGTCTCTTTATTTAGAGTGACTTTAACCTAATTGTATCTCTAACGTGAGTCCTGATGCTAAGAGATGCCAATAAGATGCAAGCACCCTCAAATCCCACAGATTTTTGTGGCAGTTAAGGGTGCTGAGCACTATAGAAGATTTGGCTCATCATCACCTGCTAATATTTCCTGCTAAGCTACTGAGAGAAGTAAACAGAGAGACTTCATAAACAGAGAAGGAAAACACCTGCACAGAACGTAATATCTGTTTGATGACTTCTGCTGAGTAAGTCGCCCACACATAGTGCTATTAAAAGATCTGATACTATTTTTGCATTCATTTCCAGAGGATCTCCTAAAGTATATGTAGAGTAGTCTGAAATTATTCTCTTACACTAATAATACTTATATGGTATTCTACAACCATTAAGTAATTAATTCTCAAAACACCCCTCTTTAGTGAGGAAGTAATATTATCCCTATGTTATGGATGGAGAAACTGAGGCAGAGAAGGTAAAGGACTTGCCCAAAGTTCCAAAGGAAGGCAATGCCAGAGCTTGGATAAAAACTGCTATTGGAAGCAGCTACTGCTATTTTAGTAAACTAGCTTGAGCTGAGCTAGCACAAGTCTGTCTCCCCACTCTGGGAATCACACCTCTCTACTGCAGTGTAGACAAACTGTAGGAAGTCCTTGTATTTGCTAAGCAGTAATTGCAGCTGTGCTAAATTCTTCTGGGTTCTGTAAGTCTTTTTATAGGATACAAACAAGAAATGTTTTCATTTGTTACAGAAACCTAATTTTATCTTGGCTTTAAAAATAATCACCCCATTTATTTAAGCGATCAAGTGGATTATTGCTGTAATGTGATTATTTGCCAAGATAACAGGATAATGGGAAATTGTAGTTCTGTATCACCACTTTCAGTTTTTCTCCATTCCTCCTCACAGTTGCTCTGGGAAAAAATAAAAGATTCAAATTACCATTATTAAATGAATGGCAAAGAAAGATCAGTTATTCTCTTCCTCGGTCTGGGGCCCAGGAACTCATAGACAGAAAAAATATCTTGAAATTTAGAGCTATCAACAGCTTCCTGTGGTCTAATGCTACATTCCTCCAACGTCTGGTAAGGTCACTGCTGAAGGAGCAGAGGAACAGCTGGGAAAGAGAACAAAGCAGTCAGTGGCACCCCTTGGAGGAAAGAAGAACTGAGCCCCAGGAAAGAGCTGATAGAGCTAAACTCAGCTTGGTTTTTTCCCCCGTTCAACAGTTCTTGTGCCATGGCAAACAAAAGATAGATGTTCTGATCTGCTTTGCTGTTTGGTTTATGATGTCGACTGAATTTATTTTGTAAAGATCTATGGGGAAAGGTAGAGAGAGAAAAATCCCATTTCTTCACCTCTGTTTGCCAGTTCCTGTGCTGATGGAAACTGCAGAGTTATATTGTGTTTCTTCCCGTACCCTATTTGCTAGGAGCCCAGATGACACAGTGTTTTACCCAGGGCATTACTAGTACTTTACTTTTTTCAGGACAGTATGGTCAGTGTATAAGCATTCAAATTTTAAGCCCAGTCCTTCTGAAAGCCCTCACAATGTGCTAAGCTCCTTTGGTTCCGGTGTGACTTGAGTGCATGTGGTGATTCCCAGAGTTAAGTCTTGTGTTATAAGAACACATTAAAAATAAGGTGACTTTTTAAAAATACACAAAATAAAATTTCAAAAAGGAGTTTTCTCTCTTCAGCGTGCTCCTTACGTCAATTCAACTATGTCTTGTCAATCCATTCTCAAAATAGCTATTGCCCTTAATAGAAATTCCTTGTGTGGCTGGTGGCTGGATTGGCCCTTTTGGTATCAATTCTAAAGCCACATTTTACCCTTGTATTTATGTATGGGGTGCCCATCAATCTGATTCATATATCTGACAGCAGAATTTGGTCATCGACTTCGATTTTATATTTCTGGCTGTTCCTCTTTAAATTAAAAAAAGAAGACAGAAATTGCTTTAAAAGTCCCACTTAAAACAAGAACATTAAAATTCAGTTTAATGCAAGCGTTTGAACAAAGTAGAAAAAATAAAGCATCTTACTCACCCTCTACAATTCAAATAAAAGGTTTCCATGACAGAGATGAGTGGAAGCCCAGAATGTTGGCATTGGACTCTAGCTGCATGCCAGAAGAACTATAGGCAGAGAAAGGGGCACATGGACTGCCTGGATTTTGCCTCTTCCAAAAAATTGTGGAGACACCACATGCTGTGGGTCCTCCATTATTTTTTTCTGAAAGTGCCTAATGGGACATGCCTAGCTAATGCATATATTTGTGCATATAAGAGTAAAGACTGTGCAAATTCCAGCTTTCCTCCAATCCAATCCTATCCCAACAAATATAGCTAAATCTTCACTTGAAAGATGTTTGCTCTGCCAGTTCAGGCCACTGAATTGTTCTGGGCAGTGTGTTTCCTGACAACACCCTGCATCTTCTTATTTCAGCACCTCCCATCCTGTTTTCCTTATTTACTGCTCAGTTGTTTACATAGCTGAGTGCTTGTGGTTTTATAGTCCTTTCTCTTCAATAAAAACTTTTTGCCCAGACCTTTAGCTATATAGGAGAAGACAGAAAAATCTAAATTCCATTTGTCCCTCTGCTTGCCAGTTCCTGTGCTGACTGAAACTGTAGAGAGATTTACTCTGTTTCTTCCTCCCCTGGTTTCTTTGGCATATGGGTCAATATCTACATATCAAACAATAGGATTGCCATTTGTAACATATATATATATTTTCCACTAGAGAATGGTCAAATCTGAATCCCTTTGAATTTAAAGGGGTGGGAAGCTGGATTTGAACTCTGACATTTTAACTCATTCCTTTATTTTGGACTCTGGGCCAGGTCTAGAACTAGAACCGGAGTTCTTTTCAATTTGCATTCAAATTCTGCTGAAATTTTGTGAGAAGCGGCTCTCACAAGGTTTTGGACACAATGATGGAAACCTCATAAGAATAGCAGATCTTGCAAGACTTCCCTCACTTTGAGCTGAATTTTCATAATAGCTCACAGAATTACAGTTCTATTACATTAGAACCTCAGACTCTACCCCTGATTCAGCCTTTAATCCCGATCCTGATCCCTCACCTAAACCTAATCTGACCCCAGCCATCACCTTGCTGAACCATTGCTAATTTCCACTGAAACAATGGTGCACCTGTCAGGGGGTAGCTGTGTTAGTCTGCATCCACAAAAACAACAAGGAGTCTGGTGGCACCTTAAAGACTAACAGATTCATTTGAGCATAAACTTTTGTGGGTAAAACTGCCACTTCTTCAGATGCATGGAGTGAAAATTACAGATGCAGACATAAATATACTGACACATGAAGAGAAGGGAGTTACATTACAAGTGGAGAACCAGTGTTGACAGGGCCAATTCGATCAGGGTGGATGTAGTCCACTCCCAATAATAGATGAGGAGGTGTCAATTCCAGGAGAGGCAAAACTGCTTCTGTAATGAGCCGGCCACTCCCAGTCCCTATTCAAGCCCAAATTAATGGTGTTAAATTTGCAAATGAATTTTAGTTCTGCTGTTTCTCTTTGAAGTCTGTTTCTGAAGTTTTTTTGTTCAAGTATAGCTACTTTCAAATCTGTTATAGAATGTCCGGGAAGATTAAAATGTTCTCCTACTGACTTTTGTATTTTACCATTCCTGATGTCCGATTTGTGTCCATTTATTCTTTTACGTAGGGACTGTCCGGTTTGGCCAATGAACATGGCAGAGGGGCATTGCTGGCATATATAACATTAGTAGACGTGCAGGTGAATGAGCCTCTGATGGTGTGGCTGATGTCGTTGGGTCCTCTGATGGTGGGGATAGAGTAGGCCACGAGGTTTGCTACAGGGATTGATTCCTGGGTTAGGGTTTCTGTGGTGTGGTGTGTAGTTGCTGGTGAGTATTTGCTTCAGGTTGGGGGGCTGTCTGTAAGCGAGAACTGGCCTGTCTCCCAAGGTCTGGGAGAGTGAGGGATTGTTTTCCAGGATAGGTTGTAGATCGTTGATAATGTGCTGGAGAGGTTTTAGCTGGGGGTTGTACGTGATGGCCAGTGGTGTTCTGTTATTTTCCTTGTGGGGCCTGTCCTGTAGTAGGTGATTTCTGGGTACCCATCTCGCTCTGTCAGTCTGTTTCCTCACTTCCCCAGGTGGGTATTGTAGTTTTAAGAATGCTTGATAAAGATCTTATAGGTGTTTGTCTCTGTCTGAGGGATTGGAGCAAATTCGGTTGTATCTTAGGGCTTGGCTGTAGACAATGGATTGTGTGATGTGTCCTGGATGGAAGCTGGAGGCATGTAGGTAAGTTTAGCGGTCAGTAGGTTTCCAGTATAGGGTGGTGTTTGGACCCTGTCCTACAGTTCCTTTGAATCTATGGGTAGGACTGGAGCTCCCCTTGCTTTGCCTGAGCTCCAGGAGCATGAGTGTCACATCAGTCAAAGCCACCTCCTATATTGCATAATTAACACAGTTATGCCATTTATGCATATCAAATAGGCTAAAGGCACCTAGCAACCACCCCTTCAAGCAGCCGTGCTGGGGAAGGGAAAAGAGAGGGGTGAAAGAGAGAAGTATTGCTGAATGGAGCTACAGTAACCCACACTGACGATCAAGGAATGACATTCTGACACTGCTGTGTCATGTGTGTCTTGATATTGTTCAGCATGTGATGAGGCTGAATTCCAGTACAGCAATGTCTTAACAGAAACACAATGCCAGGATGTAACACTGTGATTATTGTGTTGCTCTCTGTGACTCCATTTGATGATGAAATGGCTCACCAGCTTTTCAGGGTATCACTCACTAAATCAACTTCACCTCTGGCCTAATCAAACTGAGAATGCTTATTGCCTCCCACTAAAAAACAAGACAAGCAAAAAGTACCTTGGAGGCTGTGCATAGTTCCCACCATACTACCCCTCGTGGGTCTGTAGACATGCAGATAGCATAAATGGTGTCGCTTTCCGATCATGTAGCTGCCCACTGTTCACAGTTCTACTCGCACATTAGGGCACTTGTGTAGAAATCGGCCTCTCTGTACTTCTCCCTGGTCCCTCATCTCTCCTCCAGATGGCATGACTCTGGTTTTTGGTCCACACTTACACAATGCCCCCTTTCTGAATGGAGGAGTAGCCATGAATAAGATTTTAACTCTCCCTGGGGCAGAATCAAATTCCAGTGGGAAAATCCAATACAAATAGTGCAGATTGCCTCGGGTCAGACTGAGAGCTCCATCCACCTCATATAACTCTACAAAGCAGGGTAACTTCTGTGGACTTGGTGAGTCAACAAGAGAGACAGTGCCACTTTGGCTCCATTCTTCCTTCTGTGCTTACTGGCCACATCTGGCTGATAGTTATGCTCTCATCTCCCTCCTGCCTCTCAGCAAAGGGGATGATTTGGCCCCATGTCTCTAAATGAGAATAGTTACTAGCAAGGAAAAGGAAGGGTATTTCATCTACTGCCTACCTTTTATAAACAATGACCTGGCCTAGCTATATTATGGGATGGATATAGATAGATGATATATCTCACATTGGCAGGAGCTGAGGTTTATAGGGGGTTGAAAAACTGACGAAGAGAGGAATGTTGTATCTAAAGCTGAAGGAGTAATAGCCTTCCCACTGCTCATACTGAAACTGCCTGTGCATGTGTTTAATTGTACCACTCACAAATTCCTTCGTGTGTCCCAAATGAGCTATGATTTCAGTTATCCTTTCCTGAGGCACCTCTGTTTTGGCTCAGAGTGACTCCCTCAGCCAACAGTAGAACTCTGGTACTAATAGCAACCGCAATCTTGAACAACTGTCAATTGGATTTTGCACCAAGACCATGTCTATACTAAAAAGAAAAAGAAGAAAGATGCCCATCAGTTCAAAAAGGCATAGAAAAAGCTCAAGTGACTTTTGGCACTTTTACCACTCTGCTAGTTAAACCTTCTAGATAACAGGTATAACTAATACAGGGGTAAAAATGGGTCTGGTTGTGGGAGCCTTATCTATACTAAGGCTTCCACCCATACTAATGATGGTAACACCTTGGCAGTGTAGACAAAGAGTGATTTCCTCCTCTCAAGGAAATCAACTTACCAGAAAGCCAGTAGAACTCATTTGGAATCCTACTTTGCCTGCCCTACAATATGAGTGATACAGATCTGGCAATAGGAGGATTGCAGTTATATCCATAGGGCATGGTCAGTTTGTCCTATATCTAGAAGTGTTCTTAGTTCAGAGTTATGTGCTGCAACTAGCTAATGCTGACTCCTTAATTCTCCCCAACATGAATGCAGAATACAATAGAATATTCAAGCAAGGCTCACTCGCTGGTGCGTTGCTTACAAGGGACCTGGAAGGGGGAACTGGATCTGTTTTCTTTTGTGTTTTGTAACGAATTTTAAAGAAAACCTGAAAGGTATTATTTTGTTGTTGCTTTTTGAATCTTAAAATATCAGGAAAATTGAATGTTTTCTTTCCTGTTTTTGCAAGGAAACTACTTAGATGACTCAGAGATGTGGGTTTAAGAGTGTTCTCTGCTGTTAATTGAAGGGATGAGAATGGCAGAGGTGACGTCTTACTGTTGATAGTGAGGGGGTATGTATTTGAATCCACTCCCTGCAAAAACTATATATATATATATATAAAATCCCTGGCAGAAATCGAAGGGGGGCACGTGACCCTCTCATGCCCTCCTACACGCATTGCCTCTGGGGGGGCGGTGCATCCCTATTAAGGAAAGGATTTCTCCCAAATGGTTAAGTCAAATAAATGTTAATAGTTAATCAGTTTTCACTTTCCTGGTTTCTCCTGATGTGCTATACCTTCTGTTCCTCAGTTCTTCATAATCTTTCAGGAAAACAAGGTAGATAAGACCTGAATTTCTAATATGAAAGAAAAAATAAAGCAGAAAGAAATATTTTTTTAAAAAACAAAACCTCTCAGGCTTTCTTTATACATTATATAAAAAGCAGAAATGGCACAAATCCATATTTTTCCTTTTCAGATCATATTTTAAAAGTTTACATACAGAAAGATATTTAAGCAACAGAAATAATTCAATTATGTGCCAAAGCTGTTATATGGATATTACATAGATGCATATCTATCGAATGTCATCTATAGTTTCTATAAGCATAATTCTATCATGTTTGCTACTGATACCTTCAGATACATTTTGTGGCTTGATGTAATTAACTGTAGGAGACTAAAATGTACTTACTCATATGCATTTCATTATTGCCATTGTCTAGTAAACATATATGTTTGATTGCCATAGGCTGGGACTAATGGTTATATGGCTCCTGAAATCCTGAAGGAAGAGAATTACTCCTACCCTGTGGACTGGTTTGCTATGGGATGTAGTATTTATGAGATGGTTGCGGGTCGAACTCCATTCAAGGATTTCAAAGAAAAGGTCAATAAGGATGACGTGAAAAAAAGAACCTTGGAAGATGAGGTGAAATTTGAGCATGCCAACTTCACGGAGGAAACAAAAGATATTTGCAGGCTGTTCTTGGCTAAGAAATCAGAGCACCGTTTAGGAAGCAGGTATGGTTTATTTCCCATGTTTAAGCCTAGATCAATTATGCAATCATTATTTCATACAAATGGAGGCCAAATCCTAAAGTTTCTGCAAAGACCTCAATCTTCCTTTCCATTTCCATGAATGGAAGTGATCTTGCTCTAGCAGATCTCTCTTGGGAGAGCATGGAAATGGAGGAATGTTGCCTCTGTGGTGTCAATCCCCATTACCTCCCCAGAAATCCGTAGTAGCGCCTCTTTTGGAGCTTTGTAGGGTTTTGAGGAAGGGGAGGAGCCGCCTCCATAATATTCTCTTCCCCCTAGACAGTGAATATTCTAGTATATACCTGCATCTAAGATAATGCTACTTGATTGCAGAATGCTTGGTCTATGTCAGCACAACTCTTGTAGAAACTGTGCTGTCAGGGTTACAGAGCAGCAGCATGAAGGGACAACCCCCAATAAGCCTGCAGGTATCAGGGTTGGAAGACTGAACCATTTGTTTCCTACAACTGGTATCCTAAACCTTCTCACTGACAGGCCAATGTAGTGGAAACCCACAGAGTTTCCTGGTCCTCTTGCCATCATCCCAAGGCTATTTGGAAGGGAGAGTACACTTGGACTTATGTCCTTATTAGGCAAAAATTCCATTTGCGGCCTTAATGGGAGTTTTGCCTTTGAAAGGACTGCTGGATTTGGCCCTGAGTCAGCAATTCTAAAGATTCTTTGAATAATAAGGTAATTGGAAAGCTAAACATTATAGTATTTAACTTTTCAAATACCTTTGTAGTGATACATGGTGAAAGATTCAATAGCAGTACTGTCTAGACAGAATAAATACAAGACAATCTATAGGACGTGTAAGTACACTGTAATAAGATATAAAGGAAATTGGTGGTAGCTAAATTTAGAACGCATAGTAACTTTCATCAAACATGATTGTAAATTTATCTACCAATTCAAGTCGTTAAGTTTTCCAATATAACGTGATTGAGAACCTACCAAAAAGTAGATGAACAGACTCATTTAAGACAGTCATTTCACATTTTATGTATATACTACACAATAATACAGAGAAATCTTCCGCTGAAATTACTGGGAGTCTTTTCTGTGTAAAGATTGCACATTTTTCCTTAAAACTTTTATTATAGCACTGTGTGTTGTGAAGGGTATGGTAAGTAACAGTTTATGAAGCTAGAAAATATGGTCTCTATCACTTGTTTAGCAATAAAATATAGTATTCAGTAACCAGTACAGTAAAATTTGTGAAACATATGGTAATTAGAATAAATTAGTGGTTTCTATTTTGTAAAACTTGTTATTTGCCAATAGCCCAGATTGCTCTCTATGCAGTATTCAGTGTTAATCTGAATGCCACATTGTGACACTGATAATGCTTGCAGTGAATATAAAACTCCTGTTTGCTATGGAGGGGCTTAATGTGAAGATGTATAATTAATATTCTTTATTAATAATTAATTATTTAATTAATATTATTAATAATAATATTAATGTCATACTGCGTTTACAAAGAACCTAAAGATATTTGAAAACACATTGAAGAATGGCATAGAAGATCATATAACAGTATTTTATATCTAATGTACAAGTGAAGACTTGTATTTGATTTTTTCAAGGATTTAGCAGGGAAGTGTGTATCATTTTATCACATGAATCTTCTCTCCAGCAGGGCAAGTGTAATAGCTACACAGCTTTTTGACAGAAAAATGTCCAAAATACACATCTTTGCATACCAATATGATATGGTCATGGTTTGATCAGCCACATACTGTATTTCTGTGGGGATTTCAAATGTGAACAGAGGCTGTGATTCCCCGTTTTTTGTCGTTATAAGGAAGCTGACAATTCTAACACTGAATGAAAACTGTAGATACTATTCAGCAACAAATTATCTTACAACACAGCTGACAGAAATTGCCTGGTTTATCACAATAATAGTAATACTCTTCACTTAGAGCATTCCATCTGAAATCTCAGTGTGCTTTTCATACATTTAGACTCACAACACCCCTGTGAAGTAAGCTTTATCACCCTCACTTAAAAGTTGGGGAAACTGAGCCTTTGAGAGTCTGAGTGAGTTGTTCAAGGTCATACAGCAAGTCTGTGGAAGAGCTAGGAATAGATTGCTCTTCTAATGGAACCACAATCCTACTCATGTACTTTCACCACAAAACCATCTCTCTGCCTACTTAATGTTACATTAACCCTTAGTGGTGCGTGGGAGAAGCACCTCAAGACAGTTATTTGTGCTGAGGTTTTTCATTCTGCCACTTTGATTTTTCAAAATATGCTGCCTCTACTTTCTTTGCTGTTTGGTGCCACTTCACATTTTTGGGGGACTGGGAAAAGGATCCCACTTCTCCCCACCAAAATTTCTACCAGCCCAACAAGTAGAACTACAGATGGAGCAATTTACCCTGTGTTTTATGACACTTGGGGGAGAGGAAAGGGGACTAGTTATAATCTGTAGTGGTACCTTGAAGTATTGAGGGAGGGACACAATGGAATCCATTAAGATAATGTCCCATTTTTTCTTACCCTCCCTTCAATACACAGTTTAATGAGAAATGGGCAAGGAGAAGTCCAGCCTTTCTGTACATGATGTTAAAAAAAAATCCCTGTCTCTGCCTATTACACTGGAGATATTGTTCAAGAACAGCTCATCCTTATGTAAAGATTAGCCTTGTAATTCTGCTAAGGTCAATCAGACCTTGGGTTATCTACATAAGTGCCTGTTGCATAAGTTAAAGCTGCTCAAGGGCAGCTTTAATTTGCATACCTGACCTTTTGAAAATGTTCTAAATTTTGTACCCAAGACTCAGAGTTTTTGGCTTATTCTGGAGAGATAAGCACCTTTCTCTCCACTCTCTGACTCCACTCTCTCTCGTTTGGAACTTGCTCACCCCTCTCCCATGCTGTCCCATGGAACAGTGAAATAGTTCATTGAGGAATGTTAACTTGAGAGAAGTTAGACAGGCTCATTCACTTTTTCTGTCACCGTTTTGTAAACATCAGATTCACACAGGAAGGGGTCATGGCTAGATAGAAGAAGCACCATATTAGTAGGTGCTTTTAGATGGCATTCCTGTAGCTTCTTATTTTTAAAAAAATAAAAATTTATTCCTGATGGTATCAAAAGAAAATATATTACATCAAGAGGGGGAAACATTGCAGTAATCCATTGTGGAGCCTATACCAAGTTCTGTTGCTTTTAATAGCATGTTATAGAAAAGCAAAATAAAATAAAGTCTGCATGAATATGCTGAGTATGAAATCACCCAGTAACTCTATAGGGTGACTGACAGAGGTGCTAGAGTCACAAATCTGTGAGTTCTCATTATCTGATCTGCAGCTCTAATGCACTTCAGGCTAATAAAGACGGTCAGCAATTGACTTCAGGCTCCACAGCTGTACCGGTGTTTATGTGTCACTAACTGAGCTAGCTAGGTTTTGCAAGACCATATGTAAAAATAACATAAGCTCTGTTGATCTAATCTGTGTTTTCCTACTGTGCTCATCGCTGTAGTATACATCTCCCTTGCCACTTCTTGATGGGTAACACCATCTCTGTGTACCTTTGAAGCCCATCTGGCTGCCTCTGATGCTTCTCAGGCTATGGCTATGCTCCCTTGATCACATTTTTTTACAAGACTGTGGCCTCTGGAGACATGCTTACATGAATTAGGCTGCCAGGAAGTGAAGCTAAAGTGCAGTTTTCTGAGCAGGAGTGGGCAGTTAGGGAATGGGAAGCAGTGCAAAGGGAATTAAGGATGCTGTTCAAGCTGAATGGTCTGTTATTGTGCATGGTGCAGGCCCTTGGCAGAGCAGAACTTTCTGTGGTTACATCTGCATCTGGTCACTAAGTAATGGTGCTTTTACACATTAATGAAGATGATTGGCTTTAACAGAAATTTGCATTATCTCTTTCTTTTAACCTTGTTGTAGGGAATCATATCCATAGAACATCCTGTTCTTCAGTATTATCCCATAGTGCACTGTGAATGTGTGAAAGCGTGGTCTTTATTTAGTATATGACTTTGTAAAAAAGTGTGATCAGAAAACTTCAACCCATTAACAACATTGCTATTTACTGAGGCCAAGGAATAGAGACAAATCTGTTTTCCTGGTATTGTCACGATAGCTTGGTTCTTCATACTCCTTTAACTCATGTAGGGCCCAGTCCAAGCTGTATCATCCATATATACAGGAAAAGAAGAACTCAATTTTTCTCTCTGTTCATAGCTTCTTCAAAACTCAGGGCAGGTCTATACATTAAACCCTGCACTGCTGCAGCTGCACTGCTGTAGCACTTCAATGAAGATGCTACCTATGCCAACTGGAGGGCTTCTGAGGTGACTATAGTTAATCCACCTCCCCTAGAAGCCATAGCTATGTCAATGGGAAAACTTATCACTGTCTACAGCAGAGGTTAGGTCAATTTAACTGTCACTAATGGGTGTGGATTTTTCACACCCCTGAGCGACATAGTTATACCAACCTAATTTCGTAATATAGACCTGGCCTCAAAAGGTTATCTTTGCACATTCTTGACAGCTAAAGTTGCAAAAGTGGCACATTCTAGGACAGGGCCTACATCAAGGATCATAGTATGTTTTGATTGTACCCTTGAGACTCAGATTATTCCTGTCCTGGGGGTCATCTTGGGATCTGAATGTGGGCCCACATTGCAATAGTTCATGTGTTCCTGATTCTCCTTCAAGAAAAGAGAACCTTAATTCAGCCCATTGCATGGACTGCAGTTATTCTTTCCAAGATACACTTATTTTGAAAAAGTCTAAAAAATGTTTGATTCATTTTATTTTTAATTCTTGTGTGAGTTTTATTAATGTTTATATTCATAGTAGTAAGGGGCTAGGATAGCTTTAGCTATAGAGAGGTCATTGGGTATGAAGGTGCTAGGAAATGTGCTTGCATTCCTTTGCTAGCATACCAATCTCTGGATCTGATCCTGCAAACTCTTGCTCATTTGAGTAGACCCATTGAGCTAAGTGGGGCTACTTATGTGAATAAGAAATACTCATGAGAATAATGGCTTTTGTATTGGGCTTTGTGTGATTTTTTTGTGTGCGCGCGCTGTGGACCAATACACATTTCAGATGAGACCACAAATATCAGTTTTATTTGTCACCAGTTTCACAGTTTGACAGCTGAGTGCATTACCCACTGAACCATCTACCACAGTTTCCTGGAATTCTTATTCTACCTAAACTAAAGCAAATTATCTGGGCTTTTGTTGTTAACAATAGTCCTAATATTTCCCCCTCCTTAGCTTTAGTTCCACTGAAAACCTGACTTTCCTAGCTGAAAAGTACAAAATATCTTGATCCCATTATGCACCTAACAACCCTTGGCTTTTGAAAGACTATACAAAGGGATGGTTTAATGAAACCCATTTAAAATTAAAATAGACCCAAGTTGTGCAATTGAACTTTCCCAAAATCTGGGAGTGTCCACGTGTGGAACTATAATTCGGCTTTGGGGCTCTCTCTGTTGTATATATATAGTTCACCTTCATTAGCTAGCTAGGACATCACAATTTTGACTGACAATCTCTTGCTTTATTGCAGGAGCAGTGACGATGATCCAAGAAAACATGCTTTCTTCAAAACAATTAACTTCCATAGGCTGGAGGCAGGCCTCATAGACCCCCCTTTTGTGCCAGATCCATCAGTTGTCTATGCCAAAGATGTTGCAGACATTGCTGACTTCTCTGAAATCAGGGGGATTGAGTTTGATGACAAAGATAAGCAATTCTTCAAGAAATTTGCGACAGGTGCTGTCCCTATACCGTGGCAGGAAGAAATTATCGAAACAGGACTGTTCGAAGAACTGAATGATCCTAACAGAGTAGCTACTGGGGGATGTGCAAACAGAGGTGAAGCCAAGTCAGGAGTTTGTTTGTTGTTATAAATATCACATCATTAACAAAAAGGGTGAAAATGCACCACAGAACTTTCCAGATTCTAACAGTGTTTCAAAAACTCAGCTAAGCTGTTTAACAAGAACCGATCAACCTAAAATATGACATCAACAGGACGAGCATAAGCTGAGTGGATATTCTACTACTTTGTTCTAGCAACAGAGATAATCTGTTTATTGTGTTGGAAGCTATCAAGATGAAGAATCAAGTTTATTTTAGTGTAACCCCTCTGCCTGTCAGAGTTGGCAGCAACAAGGGCCGGGTTCAGTATCTAGGGGTTCCATTCCAATAACACAATGCAAAACCGGCTCGAGCCCCCACCCAGTGACCTGGGACAATTATATACCACCCCCGCTGGGCGCCTCTAAGAGGCAATACTTCCCCTCTCGCAAGCACAGAGTCTGAGTGTAGCAAAAGCCTTTTAATAACAGAGAGAAACAATGTGGCATTATGTTGAGGAAACACCACCAACAGGATTCATAACACAACCCATGAGCAAAAACCCACCCCAAGCAAATTGGGCCTTTGGTTCTTGAGTCCAGCAACCCAAAAGTCACCCAAAGTCCCAAAAGTCCAACAACCCCAAAGTCTCTGTTCCTGGTCAGTGCAGCCCCAGAGTTCAAAAGTTTATCTGCAGAGTTTTACCTCTCAACCTGGGTGGAAATGGGGGGGTTAAGGGGCACCTTACATGGTCCAAAGCCAATTGCCCAACCTCTCCATGGGGCTCAGCTCTGCTCTGCTCCGCTCCACCAGCCATCCCACGAGTTACTCTGCTCTGGCAGCCGCTCCGCTCCACCAACCATCCCATGAGCTGCTCCAGCCGTCTTGCAAACTGCTCCGCTCCACTCCACCAGCCGTCCCGCGAACTGCTCCGCAATATAGCTTCAGCCCCCCCCCCACACTTAACACAACGCTCAGTGATTTCAGCTCTTAGTAATTCTACCTCTTTAGTGATTTCAGCTTGTAGTAAGGGAGCCTCAGTGCTGGTACACCATTGGCCCAAAATGATTTCAGCTTAGCAGCTTGTAACTAAACTCCTGTTGGAATCAAAACTAGCTCTGATATTCCACAGGAGGGAGAGGGAGAGCAATTGGCATGTTGGACCCTCACCGGGGGGGGGGGCATACTACCAGGTATTAATACCTACCCCCAGCTTTCTCCCCTCACTAGGTTTTGGAACCCATGACCCTTGCCTAGCGAGTGCTGCTTAGTTTATTGTGAGTCCCTCCGTCATAACAAAAGGCCAAGTACTGTTCCACTGTCCTCGATTCACATAATCAGGATAATAACAGTTTATTCCTGCCCCAATAACAGAGAAACTAGGACTCCTACAGCAGCCAAATTGACCATCTAGGCAGGGTGGGTGTGCCTATGCAAATGAGATCAGCCCCTGAAGTTCTTTTACACAACCCACCACTACTCGCCACCAGATGTCAGGGTAGAGTTCATCCTGACTCTGCTTACATCAGGAAACATAGAAGGATAGCACTCCATCACTCTGTGTATGTGAACTATGAAAGCAATAACAGGGTGAGGAGGCACTTGTTCTGAAAATGAATGAGTCTGCCATTATAATACACTCATTTCCTTTCTTGATCTCTCCCCCCCCCCTTTTCTTAATTCAAATGTTTCTGGTTGTTCTAAAGTTTTCAATAAAGGCTTTTAAATGATGAAGTAATACTCTCAGTAATTAGACAATGAATTTGGACTTCATGCATCACAGCAAATTTAAGAGTCTTTTGGCTATCTAGATTTCTCAGTTCACCTTAGTCACTGAATGATTCAGTAGTAATATGTCCAAGTTCTCATTCATATAAAAAGTTCAGCAGGAATAAGGGCGGAAAGAATAGGTCAAATTCTCTTCTATCTTAACTTAATCAGACTGAGAGTGAACTAGTGAATTTGAGAAAAGAAATTGACTTAATATTGTGTAAGCTTATGCTTTTGAGTAGTTATATTACAGCTTATATGAAGAAATTGATGTTTGATTGTGAATGTACCGTACATTCATTTTTTTTTGTTACCAAGTTCAACTTTCTAGCAGGTTTCCTGATATACATGTCTATATTTGGTTTAAACTGTAGTTTAAATTAAACTACAAATAGATCACACCAGTTTGTAACTGGCCTTTAAAAAGAGAAGTTTCTAAATATAATACCAATGTTAATTCAATCAGCCACAAAAATAAAATACATTGCACTATTTTTATAAGTGATATGGAAAAATGATGTATGTAAGTTGATATAGTCTAAATGTACAGTTTAACCAGTTCTTGAACAAAACTTTATATATTTCTGTTTATTTCTAGTTTTGAACACCCTGAAATTAATTCATTTGAGACTCAATTCTGCAAAAACTCTATACCAGATTTAATGTTTACTACCAAGAGAAGTCCTAATGACTATTCATACGTTAGTAAGTACTATACTATGTAGTAACTACTAGCAGAATTAGGCCCTTTAGTCCACCCAACTTCTGCTGATTTCAATGGAAACTGATGGTATTCAGCTCCTTAGAGCACTGGGGCCATTAGCACCCAGTCCTGCATTCCTTACACAGGCAAATCTTCTACTGAACTCAAAGGTTTGCCTCTGTAGAAACTACAGGGATTAGACCTCTACATCTGATACACAAAGGAATTGGCAAAGATACACTGCATCTATAACCACCTATAATGTACACTATTTGGGTTTCAATAACATTAATAAACTATTAACAGAATAGCTTTGCTCATGCCAAATAATATAGCTGTCAAACCGTAAGTTTCAGATATTAAAAAAAAATGATCTAACATCACAGGTAAACAAATAAATTTGCTAATATGGTTCCTAACTTTTGTACAGAGATGATTAAATATAAAAGGAGTGGTTTCTTTTTCTTCTTTTAAAAATACTTCTCCAATTCTTTTCTTTCTTATTCTGCAAGTTAATATGAAAGATGTTATACAATATCTGTTGGATAATTCTGTTCATGAATGCTATTAGGGCATCTCTTAAAGAGAATCAAAACAAAACAATAAACAACTACCACCTCACTGTAGGGGTGAAGGAGTACGCTGGCCATCCTATCAAATTATTGTAACTTTGCTATCGGCCAAATTTGGACTTGGGCTGCTCATATGGCAGCAAGGATGGTCTTAAAAGGGTATTGAAAAATGGATAGACTTGGAGATGAAGGATGAACTTGTGGTTCTAAAACAGGATGAGGAGAGAAGGGATTCCTGGCTCTGTCCCTGACTTCCAGTGTTTTTATTTCTCTCTGCCTCAGTTTCCACCTCTGTAAAATACCCTACTTTACAGGAGTGTTGTGAGGCTAAAATCATAATCTTTGTAAAGCACTTTGAGATCCTCAGATGGAAGTTGCTAAAGAATTGCAAAGCATTATTGTATGTGCACACCAAAACCCTATGTAGTTAGGAGGGGAAATGAGTGGCAGAAACTTGTGGACAGATCCACAGAAATTGCCTTTCAGAGGTCCTCTGTAGCTAGAGCCACTGAGAGGCATTGCAGAGTAGGTTGTAAGTGCTCTGGCACATGCACAGTCTGACTCAGCTTCATAACCCCATTCCATGCAGATTACTCCTGGTGTAGATTAATCCTGCTCCTGGCAGGGTAATACACAGCAAGGACTGAGAATGGGGGTGGAAAGCAGCCAGAATATGGGCTCACATAATGCTACTTTTGTAGTATAAACATGTTCCCATTAGGAGGGAACTGATGTATGCATAGAACCAGAATTTAACCCCTAAGGTAAAAGCACATTTCACCTAAGATTACTTTGCAAAACACAGCCCTTCAACACCTGGCATAGCAAAATCTATTGCAATACCTAAATGGTAGAGTTTAGGACAAAGTTTCTCTCATCACAGGCCCACAATATTATATGATTGTGGTTCTAAAAAGATCTATTATGCCAGTAAATCCCTAAAGGCTGTGCATTAGTGGGCCATCAGTGCATGCCTTAAATGGGCTTTGTAAGCCACTCAAAGGAATGCATCAATAATCTACTGATGCACATCCTGGCATGGCATTTTGCTGAGAGCACAGAAGAGTAGTTTTACAATTCAATTTCTAAAATCTGTTAGTGCAGGGATTTGGACAGCAGGTGTTTCCATGATGAAGAGAAGAGAAAGAAAAGAAACAGAAAAAAAGCTTGAAAATGCATTTTGTTTATTATTTTCAATATACACTTTGTAAAATGTATTTATTTAAATGATTTAGTGAAATATTTGGGTCCCTTCTCCTGCCCTTGCCATTAACCTTGATGTACTTTCAACAACAGTTTGGTGGTGGCTTAAAGGCCATTTTTAACGTCTTGCTTTGTATTATAAAAAGCAAGGCCCCAATACTGCAAAGACTTATGCATGTGATAACCAGTACATGTTGAAGCCAATGACACTACTCACATAGATAAAGTTAATCACCAGCCTAATCAGGGCATAATTTAGGAATCACATTGACCAGTTCCCCAGTTCAGTTTTTGTAATAGAAAGTAGGATTTGAAGTACTCAGAGAAGAATGACCTGCTGTCCAAGTGATATATAAGCTAGTGGGGCAAAGGAAAAGTGTATAATTTGAAACTACCTCTCCTTCCCCTTTTGTCCCTGACAGCTCAGTGACCTCTCTTCCCTGCCTCTTTTGCAGGCCACTATAAACTATATTAAAGTAGTACTTGTGGCACCTTAGAGTCTAACTAATTTATTTGAGCATAAGCTTTTGTGAGCTACAGCTCACTTCATCGGATGCATCCGATGAAGTGAGCTGTAGCTCACGAAAGCTTAAGCGCAAATAAATTTGTTAGTCTCTAAGGTGCCACAAGTCCTCCTTTTCTTTTTGTATATTAAAGTGTTAATCTCATTTAAAAGACTGAATTAAGAGCCCAAATGCAATAAACACTACCTGTGAAGGGCTACTAACTGTCTTGGGCACGCCACAGTGATTTCTCTTCCAGGATTCTTCCATGTGTTTCCCCAGAAGAGAAATAATGCTCCCTTTCGCAGCCTGACTGCTACTCTCAGAGGTGCTAGACAGTGGCAGGGCAGCTTTAACTGCACCAAGCTGAATTGGGAGCTGGTGAGAGCTCCCAAACCAATCTTTTAAGTAAGATTATCTTCTAAATTTACATTTAAGAAAGGCAGCTACAATTGTGGGGAGAGGAAAGGGAGAGGCTGCTTTTATACCTGATGCCTATAATGAAGTCAATATTTATAGGGATTATTTATTTGTGGTGATGAAGTCTCAGCTGTGCACCATAAGGAATGTTGCATTAGTACAAAGGCCCAACTGACCAATCAGAATCTGGCTTCAGGGAAGCAGTTCAACTTGCTATTCTATATGCCTATGGAATTTCCTTACTCCATATCAAGAACATATTTTTGTCAGAATAGTCAGTTTTGTACAAAATCAAAAGTTCCCTAGTGAATCTAACTCTTCTCAGGATCATCTTCCCCCACCTTCACAAACAAATTTCAGCACAGGAGCAAGAAACAGTAAGTAAAATGGGAGTGGGATGAGATTTTCCTTGGATGTCTAATTATGGCTGAAGGAGGGTGTTGTGCAGTACAGCTATAATAAATTATTTCTCATCTGAATACTACTATTTTAAGAATACAAAATTTTTAATAGTGATCTTCAAAATAATGTACTTTTACTGTTTAAATATCCAAATAGATCTGATTTTTCATATCCAGAGGTAAAAGTGAGGTGAATAACTGAACTCTTGTCATTCATTTTAAAGATTACCACTGATCCTCTGAAGCTAGGAAAGTCTATTGTATCTTTATCTGCTATCATAACAATTTAACAGCAAAATGTTTCAATGGCTGGAGTCCACTGATACAATAAACGGTTGTAAAAACTAATTTGTGATTGTGCACAGTAGTCGTTTGTTAATGTACACATAGTAAATTTAAGATTTAAGATATCTAAAGACTTTTTTTTCTAAAAAAGTTACAAAAATCACTCCCCTCCCCCTCATGTTGAAAAAAGCTTCATTGGTAGATGGGCAACTTGTATCCCACATTTTTAAGACAAAACTAGTGCTGCTTCACCAAATTTGGAAATTTTAGATATGGGGAAATTTCTGCCCCATTTTTGTACTAGAAAAGTTAACTGGCTCATAACTGAAATATTATGGCTAAAGACCACCTATGATCACTTCAATTGATAGGCATCATTTGAAATGCTGCACTCTGATGGTTTTAAGGTGCTCACTTCATAGGCATGTTAAAAATTAAAAAGACATTAGGTGAATGTAACTTCTTTTAAACATGACTTTGGTTATTAATTGTTTTACATTATTGAAAAGAACTTTAAAAATCTAGATCTAATCATCTCTCATTTAAAAAAAATAAAATGAGAAGTTGAAAGGTGCTCAGGAAAATTTGGCTTGTTTTTCAACTGCCTTGCGCTGTGTTTAATTATTTAAAGCTGTGCAAAATGAGTGTGAAAATATTAGCATTTTCTCAGTAGCATTTTACATTTTGTGTAGTTTGTACACCTGTACAAAATGTATGGCTGTGCAAAATCAGGTCTTCCATTTGGTGAATAAGTCATCAGCCCAGATTAAAAATTTTGGGTCCCTGTGCACTATGGAAATTGGGGGTGGGGGTTTGTTCCCTCTCCCTTCCTTAAACTAGGCAGTGATTATTTCATCTCTTCCCTATTGCATGACAGTGAGGATAATCTAGTCCATCATTTATTTTGCCACATTTAGGAAGCTGTTGCCCTGTGTTCTCTCAAAACTTTGCAACTACCAGTCTCTGTTACTGTGTTTCACATACAACAGCATGGTCCTACAGTCTTTGGTCAAAACAGTTTAGATAAATGAAGGTTTTCATTATTATTTTAAAAACAATTCTATTCCTGTTAATTTTAACAGACATTTTTCCTTATCAAACCTATATTTTGGCCTATATGGCCTAATCAAGTCACTAATACAGCAGTTGCACTTTACAGAGTGAAAAGATGTCACAATGCTGAGTCACGTATTTTATTACATTCACATCCTGTAGCATGAGAATTCCTTATGATGGAATGTTGTTACAATGAATGCCAAAGGGATGATTCTGGCTTTTTCACTTGTCATAACTTGTAGGCCAGCTTACAATAGTAGCGTAACAGTTTTAAAAAACAGCTGTTGAAAGGAGCTGTTCAGTTATACTGTATTTGCTTTGCAAGACTGCATGCAAACTTGACATAAGATATGCTAGACATGTCACCTGACTGAGTCACTAAGGTGAAAGATTCATCATATGTAACAGTAGATTTACTTTATGCCTTCCTTCCTGCCCGCTTTCCCACCAGCAGAC
This sequence comes from Chelonia mydas, assembly GCF_015237465.2. Taxonomy (NCBI): domain Eukaryota; kingdom Metazoa; phylum Chordata; order Testudines; family Cheloniidae; genus Chelonia; species Chelonia mydas. The sequence continues at coordinate 32,288,496 of NC_057855.1, read as the reverse complement.
ATGCTCACATGAGAGCATAAACTATGCTTCTGGTAAGCCTAGATATTTTAAAGACAACAGAAAAGCCCTTTAAACCAGAATTAAACTGCTTTAACTACAGTAATAATCTTAATTCTTTATTTCATGTTATACTATGAAGACATAACATTTACTTAACTATATGGGGTAAATTGTTCCAGTATGCTGGATTCTTCAGTCGGGGGCAGTGCAGAGGCCATCACTGCAAAGATTACTTTTGAAGACTTTGGGCCTGATTCTGATTTCACAATTATGCTAATTAGGAGTAACTCAGTGAAATCACTGGAACTACACCAGTGCAAAACGGATGCAGTTGAGGCAAAAGAAGTGAAGGGTGGGTATTTTTAAAGAATAGGATGATAGAAGGAGTGGAAGGGGAAAGGAGAGAAGAGGATGGAAATGATGGAGACAAAAAGCAGGCGAACAAATGTAGCTATCATGGTGAGCTCAGACCATTAAAAGAAATTGGCAGGAGTGTTAGTCATTAATGGTAATGGAGACATTTCTTGATGCAAAGCGGGGGGAGAGAGAGAGAGAGCAAAGCAGAACAAATGAGAAAGTAGCACAAACAATATCAGATGGTGCAATCACTAAGGAACTCCTGATCGTGCACTTTCCTGGTGTGGAGCTGACTGAGGACTGGAACTTCTTGGGGGCTGTCTATAGCCCACAATAAGAAGTACTGTGCTGACTCCTAACAATGGGGAGGGACTGTGCTGGCCAGTGAGGGTTGAAGATAGCGAGCAGCCGATGCTATCTCTCTCCTCCTGTTCCCCTTTCCTAACTGGAAGCTGGCAGAAGACTAGAGATTCCTCAGGGCTGTCTAATGCCCACTGCAGGAAATGCTGAGTTAGGCTGTCTACACTACCGCCTACATCGTTGGCAAAACTTGTGTCACCCAAGGGGGTGAGTATTCCACCCCCCTGAGTGACATAAGTTACACCAACATAAGCGCTAGTGTGCAGTGCCGGGTTTACAATGGCACCAGTGGCTCCATGGAGCTGGGCCCATGCTCAGAAGGGGCCTGGGCCTGCTCTGCTTGTACTGTGCCCTGAGACCCCTCCAACCCCCGCCCCTCCCCCCGCCCCACCACCACTTGCTCTTCTTGGCCTGCACACCAGCCGGCCAAGGACTCCTCTCCACCCATCGTCCCACCCGCCGGCTTCTTGCCAGCAAGTTAAAGAAGTATGGATTGGATGAATGGACTATAAGGTGGATAGAAAGCTGGCTAGATCGTCGGGCTCAACAGGTAGTGATCAACAGCTCGATGTCTGGTTGGCAGCTGGTATCAAGCGGCGTGCTCCAAGGGTCAGTCCTGGGCAGTGTTCCCACTAATTTTTTCCACCTATGTGTGGAATTAATTTTATGTGCACTAATATGGAGCTGATACGTGAGAGTTGGGATGCAGGGGTGTGAGGGCTCCGGCTGGGAGGGCAGGCTCTGGGGTAGGGCTGGGGATGAGGGTGTTTGGGGTATAGGAGGGGGCTCCGGGGCTACGGCAAGGAGAGAGGACTCCCCCCAGTTCTCTCTTCCCACAGCAACACCTGGGCTGTGAGGGAGAGGTGCCTCTCCCCTCTGCAGCAGCTCCAGGGTTGGGCCGCAGCTAGAGCTGGGCTGAGCCATACTGCTTCAGTATGGGTCCATGCCGGGCCAGGTCACTCTGGCCGCACCTGGGTTGGTGCCACCCCGGCCGCCCCTGGGGCTGGGCTGGGCCCGGCCACTCTGTCCGTGCTTGGGTCTGGGCCGGGCCGGGCCACTGCTGGGTCTGTGCAACCCTGAGCCACGCCTGGGTCCTGGTCCAGGCTGGTCCGGGCCGGTCCTGGGTCCAGGCCACAGCTGGGACTGGGCTGGGCCACCCTGGCAGGGCCAGGCGCCCAGGCCTGGCTAGGTTGGGGCTGAGGGACGGGTGCCCCTCCCCCGGCTGGTCTCTGGCCACAGCAGGTCCTTGGGCGGATTCCCTGAGCACCTGCACGGAGCTAAATAGGCTGCTGCATGGCCACGCAGCTTACAGGGAACTTAAGACCTGTGGTCAGTTTTGTTCAACATCTCCATTAATGATCTGGATGATGGGATGGATTGTACCCTCAGCAAGTTTGCGAACACTAAGCTGGGGGAAGAGGTAGATATGCTGGAGGCTAGGGATAGGATCCAGAGTGACCTGACATATTGGAGGATTGGGCCAAAAGAAATCTGATGAGGCTCAACAAGGACAAGTGCAGAGTCCTGCACTTAGGATGTAAGAATCCTGTGTACTGCTACAGCCTGGGAACCGACTGGCTAAGCAGCAGTTCTGCAGAAAAGGACCTGGAGATTACAGTGGATGAGAAGCTGGATATGAGTCAACAGTGTGCCCTTGTTGTCAAGAAGACTAATGGCATATTGGGCTGCATTAGAGGAGCATTGCCAGCAGATCAAGGGAAGTGATTATTCCCCTCTATTCGGCACTGATGAGGTCACACCTGGAGTATTGCATCCAGTTTTGGTCCCCCCACTTACAGAAGGGATGTGGACAAATTGGAGAGATTCCAGCGGAGGGCAACGAAAATTATTACAGGGCTGGGGCACATGAATTACGAGGAGAGGCTGAGGGAACTGGGCTTATTTAGTCTGCAGAAGAGAAGAGTGAGTGGGGAATTGATAACAACCTTCAACTACCTGAAAGGGAGTTCCAAAAAGGATGGAGCTAGGCTGTTCTTAGTGATGGCAGATGACAGAACAAGGAGCAAGGGTCTCAAGTTGCAGTGGGGGAGGTCTAGGTTGGATATTAGGAAAAATTATTTCACTAGGAGGGTGGTGAAGCACTGGAATGCGTTACCTAGGGAGGCGGTGGAATCTCCATCCATACAGGTTTTTACAGCCCAGCTTTACAAAGCCCTGGCTGGGATAATTTAGTTGGGGTTGGTCCTGCTTTCAGCAGGGGGTTGGACTAGATGACCTCCTGAGGTCTCTTCCAACTCTAATCTTCTATGATTCTCTCTGCCCCCTGGCCAGACCCCAGTGCACCTCCAGCTCCGGGCAGTCTCTGCTTCCCACCACTGGTGCGGCCCCACCTTTCTCCATGGAGCTGAGCAGTTGATGGGGGGCAGTGTGTGGGGCTTGGCTGGGCCCCTCCAGGCAAGTGGGTCCTGAGGGACGCTGGCTGGGGCAGGCCCTGGCCTGGCTGATTGTGCCACTCCCCGGGGGCCAGAGTGATTCTCCGCCCTGGGACCAGCCCTGGCTGCACTGGCAGCTCAGCCCGGCAGACACAGTCGCCTCCCAGTAGGGCCGATGAGTGTGGCCCAGAGGCAGGGCATGGGGGAGTGGGTCTCTGTGGGACCTGAGGGGGTGCTGGGCTGCGAGAGAACAGGGAAGATCTGTGTGTTGGGGCACTAGGGAGTGAGTGTTCTGTGTGGGGTGCTGGGCAGTTGTGGTGGGACTGTGGGCAGGGGGCACTGGTGGTGTGCAGGGTGCTGTGCATTTGTGGCAGAGTCTGGGGGGTGCGCTGGGCATAGTGGGTCTGAAGGGGCTCTGGCCATAGGGAATCACGGGGGGGGTGTTCCAGTGTTGGTCGGGGTGGTGGTAGTGTGGCGCAGCATGGCCTGCCCTGCAAAGGGAAGGGGCATGCTGGCAGCACAGGGCCAGGCGAGCCACTGTGCATCTGGCAACTGCCGGTTTGTAAATAGTGCCCTCGCACTGGGCTGGGCAGAGCGGGGCCGCCCCTGCCATGCCATGCCCCTGGCCAACCCCTCGCTCCTGAGGCTGGCCTCCCCCCCCCCCCCATGCTCCATTGCCCCCGTGGGGGCCCACAAATACGTTTCGCACTGGGCCCACAAAAGGTTAATCTGGCCTTGCTAGTATGCACTGCATTATGTTGGCGGGACAGCTTCTCCCGCTAACGTAGCTTATGCCACTTGGGGGAGTGGTGTTTTGCTTTGTTTTTTATGCTGACGGGAGAGCTCTCTCCCATCAGCATAAAAATCTTCACCATACACGCTGCAGTGGTGCAGCTGTAGCTGTACAGCTGTGCCACTGCAGTGCTTTAAGTGTAGACATGACCTTAGTTGCATGGAGAGCTGTGCTATAGGAGAGGGAGTTGGGGAGGCAGGGTAAGGAACAGGACTTTATTTCATGCTGTGTGAAGCAAAAATAATGGTCTTAAAAACTTAAAATCACATTAAGTGTTCTTGTCATCATCAGCTGAGGAAAGCAATTGAGGTTGACAAGCATGAGCAGACTCATTATTATCAATAATAGCAGCAGCAATAACACTAGGATCACCATGAAGAGGCATAATGTCCAGTCAGCAAAAATAATCTGTTTCTTTGTGATACACTGGAGAGAGATGCCTGCTATACAAACTTAAATCTCTAAGCCAAAGAGAATTTTGCTGCCTTTCTCACAGAGTAACATCAATAAACAAGAGGGGGAAATTCTCCATTGAGGTTACACAGAAATGGGTCACTTGGCAAGACAGTGAGCTCAAAGATGGTGTTTGTGTATGACCAGAACACCAGCATAGGCTCTATACTTCCACCCTAATAATTCAAGAAATGTGTATGACAAGTGTGAAAACATGCAATGAATCACTGTGGGAAGAGTTGTTTCTCTCTTTGTCCCAGGATATTAGAAAGACAAGAGGGGTGAGGGAATATCTTTTATTGGACCAGCTTCTGCTGACAAGAGAGACAAGCTTTCAAGTTACACAGGGCTTTTCTTCAGGTCTGGTAAAGGGACTCCAAGTGTCACAAGGTGGAACAGATTGTTTTACCATAAATATTTAACACATCTTGTAGAAGATCATTCAAAGTGAAGTGGCCTGTTGATACCTTTGCAGTCATAGGACTAAAAAGAGGGGTTAGTAAGTTACTGATTTTTGTAATAAGCCATAAACCCAGTGTCCTTATCAAGACCAAGATTTTTAGGGTCTAACAAAGTTATGAATTTAAGCCCTCAAGTTCATCTTTTGAAGGTATTTTTCTATGGGAAGAAACAGATCTATGAATTATCCATCCAAATATTCAGGCAGCACAAGCAGTGGACTGCCATCCCAATCTTTGCTTTTCACGCATTGACCGTGTGGTGGAGCAACTGGCAGGGCAAGAAGATACATGCTGCTCAGAATTATCTGTAAAGTGCTATTGATTCTCAGTTGTACTTCAAGCCACAAAACATGCTGTTGTCTGAGGCAGAGACAAGCCTAATCTCGAATCTTTCTCTGTCAAATCAAGTGATGGGAAAGTGTCCTTGAACTTCTCCAATCAATAACGCTCGCTTTTTCTGGATCCTATGTAAACCTCAACATCTTTTGTTCTCTCATTGTTCCTTAACAGAACTACATCAGAATGGTTACTCTATTGTTTGATGTGATTAAGAACATGATTATTGAAAGATGCTGGATAAAAGAACACTGTCTGGGAAGATTCAAACTTATTTAGGGGGCCCTCTGACTGAAGGACCCAACATTCAGTGTGTAACTTTATCCTTTACCTTACTCAAGACTCTTATGCTACACCAGCTGTGGGACAGGGTGTGAAACAGAGAAATAGGTAATCTGCCCAGAAGTTTGTGTATGAGAGAACTGTGGATCAAATTTTAAAACAATGGAAAGAAGGAAACTTTAATATTCCAATGGTCACAATGAAGACTAAACATCTTGACTCCCTACAGGGTTCATCTTACTGTCATCAAAGAGCTTTCTTGTCACAAAACAGCTCCTTCTCATGTGGTAAACATCACACCAATACTGGTGAGTGTCACACTGTCTGGAGTGGCTCACAACTATGAGTCTCTACCTCAGGGCAGACTGTCAAAAAATAAGGGCAGATACCCCAAACTGGTGGTGTGTTCTATAATTAGATTTCACCAAGCCAATAACAAATATGAACTCCTGGATCACTATACCAGTCTTACCATGAAGTCAAAGACATTTAAGACTTAGACTCTCTAGCCTATCTTGCTACCCGGACAAACTGAATTTTGTGGTAATGGTCACTTAAACCAAAAATCACACCACATTAGGTTGGACCCAGTGGCAAGAGACTGGTCACTTATCCCAGAACAATTAGTACTCCAGATCTTACTCCAAAGACAAGCCTGGCAGCCAATTCTATAATAAATTAACTACAGGTTTATTAGCTAAGAAAAGGAAATAAGAATTATTAACAGGTGAGTCACAGTTTGTAATCCCAAATGGTGACAGTGATGTAATAAACCATCAGTTTCCCAAAAGTCTCTCAGGGTCCCCAGATTGTCTCTGGGGATCTCTGCTTTGCATCTAGTACACTTCCCTGTAAGAGTCCAAACAGTCCAAAGATGAAGGATTTTTCCTTTAATCCATATTTAGTGCTTCTGATAGAACACAAGCTGACAGTGTTGCTACCTACATGGGCTTTTCCTTTGATGAGGTGAGTGAGGAATGCATTTTGACTCTCTCCAACTTGGGGTCGTCATACACAATGGCCATTTGCTTTGAAATTAGTACTTTTTCTGAAGACGTCTCCAAGTGGTCTCTTTCCCTGTTCTTTGTTTAAAATGCTTGGTGATGGCAGCATACTGTTCAAGGACAAGGCAAAGTTTTGGGGAAGTTTTTAACCTAAGATGGTAAGAATAAGAGTAGGGGGTCTTTCATGTAGGTCCCTACATCTGTACCCTGGAGTTCAGAGTGGGGAAGGAACCTTGACAACTCCTATCCTGGGACAATCTGACAAGTCATAGTCCTAATTCTATGACTCTTAAATAATTTTAAAACAGGATTTAGGAGGCTTTAAATGTCTATTACGGTTGGGAAAGGCAACAAATGCATTAATTGTGTTGTATGAATGGCCATTAATTGTCTTCTTCTCCATTGATCTTCCTGTAAGGGAAAAAATAGCAATCCTCTTATAAAGACTATTATTTTAAATGAACAATGAAAAAGCTAACAATAGTAGAGAGGAAATGTTATTGAGCTTGATTAAGGAAAAAAATAAAAGAAGCTTGCAAATAATCCCTAATCTAAAGCAAACTAGGAAAACCATTTAGAGGCTTTTCTCTTATGTTTTTCTGTATATCAGATTATAATGAATGTTGCTACTAGTCCTCAGTTAAACAAGGCAATGCAGAACTAACATAAGTGCTTTTTTTCACACCCTTGAGTAACATAAGTTTGCCAGCATAAGTGGTAGTGTAGACATGGCCTTTGAATAACATCTAAATTCCCTGAAACCATCACATCAAAACTTAGAGGGGCTAATCCAGCCCTTCATCCTGGAAAGGAAAATAAATTTAGTACAATGAACTTTATGTATTTGTCTTTCTGATGAGACTTTAAATACTGTGGACTTGTTTTCTTAGTGTGTACATTAAAGACCCACTCTACAGCACTTCTGTGTAAATCTTTTGCTTTCCAAAGGCAAAATCATGTATTTTTCAGTCAAGAATATGTTTATTTCAAACTAAAGCAGCAAAGAGAGAAAGGCCCTTGTGATGTTGCACTCCACATGATTTTATGAAAATATGCTAATGAGTGGGAATATAATGTAACTGGAATATGCTTCATGCAAAAGGTCTCTTGTAAGGTATCATTACAAAGATTACAAATCTACTGAGTCTGGTCATCCTATTTGTATAAATGTATTATTCTTGTATTTGAAACTAGAAATATGAAATATAGTTCTGAGGTCCTATTGTAATTATGCAAAGTGTGGGCCATTAATAGTGGTTTGGAATCTTGATGGCTCCCATCTACTAGGACAATTGGTTGTAAATGGCTCTGTTTACTTGCAAGTCTTCCTGTGAGTCAGACCAGGAAGAATGAAGGCTTGGGGTCTCACAGGACATGTGACCATGTCACCTGGTACTGGAATCCATCTTAAACCTGGTGCTTTTCCATTTAGAAGGAGGGGTGGGGACCCAGAGAGACAAAAGATTCCCGCCTTGTGCCAAAGCTATATAAGGGGGAGAAATAGAACAAAGGAGGTTCCAGTCATGAGAAATCCCCTAGTTACCACCTGAGCTGGAGCTAACAAGCACTGTACCAGGGGAAAGGATTGGGCCCAGACTAGGAAGGAGTCCAGTCTGTGAAAGAAGCTTATTGGAACATTTCTGATGGTGAGATTTTATCTCTAATCAGTTTCTTAATGTATGAGGCTTAGACTTGTGTGTGTTGTTTTATTTTGCTTGTAACTTACTTTGTTCTGTCTGTTATTACTTGGAACCACTTAAATCCTACTTTTTATACTTAATAAAATCACTTTTGCTTATTAATTAACCCATAGTAAGTAATTAATACCTGGGGGTGCAAACAGCTGTGCATATCTCTCTATCAGTGTTATAGAGAGCGGACAATTTATGAGTTTACCCTGTATAAGCTTTATACAGAGCAAAAAGGATTCATTTGGGGTTTGGATCCCATTGGGAGCTGGGTGTCTGGGTGCTAGAGACAGGAGCACTTGCTAAGCCATTTTCAGTTAAGTCTTCAGCTTTGGGGGTGTGGGTCAGACCCTGGGTCTGTGTTGCAGTAGATTAGAGTATCTGGCTCAACAAGACAGGGTTCTGAAGGTCCAAACTGGCAGAGAAAATAGTCTCAACACATCAGGTGACAGACACAAGGGGGTGTCTGTGACCAAACCCGTCACAGCCCTGATCCAGCAAAGCACTAAACACCTGCTTAATTTTAAATGCATGAGTGGTCCCAGTGACTGCAAGTTTAAACTAAACATGATGTGGTTGGTTGGGACCAAACAGAGAGCAAATATAAGGTTTCTTAGGCTTTGTCCACACTGACAAGTGAACGACAAAACTGTTGTCATTCAGAGGTGATAAAAGAACACACACCCTGAAAGACAAAAGTTTTTTTGAGGAAAAGGGCAGGTGTGAACAGTGCTTCGTCCGCAGAAGTGCTTTCCTCCAGACAAAGATACCACCGCTCGTTGGGGATGGAAGTCTTTTGTTGGCGGGAGAGCTCTCCTGCCGACCAATGGCTGCTACACTGTGTGCCTTTTAGCGGCACAGCTGTAGTGGCACAGCTGTGTCGCTAAAAGCTGCAGAGTGTAGACAAAGCCTTAGAAAGGAAGGGAAGTCCCTCACTCTGTAATATTTCTCATTTATACAATCTCTTTTGCTACTTTTGTGATCTGCTTCTCCCTATCACTTACGAGGATGAATAAGATTTTAGTGCATTTAAAACCTTCCACATGCTCAGGAAGAAACTGTGTTAGGTCCTCAACTTCCAAGTGAGCTGTAGCTCACGAAAGCTTATTGCTCAAATAAATTGGTTAGTCTCTAAGGTGCCACAAGTCCTCCTTTTCTTTTTGCGAATACAGACTAACACGTCTGTTACTCTGAAACCTGAAATTAATGGGAATTTTACATGAGTAAAGACTGCAGGATTTAGCCCATTCTAGTTTAGAAAGTGGCATGGTGATGCTCCTGAATTATTTAAACTCTCATCACTATTTTCCATGACTCTAACAATCACCAGATTTTTCTGGGGGTGTTCTAGGCCACCTTATTTCTACTTTACTCCCGAGAGCAGCATTGAGATGCTATAACTACATGTATTGAAGATTCAAGATAAATTATCTTCTTTATCACAAAAGCCTGTATGATCATGGGTTCACCCCTTTACATATATTGTTCTGAGTGATCTTTTGAGGACTTTTTTAAAAGGCATTTCTGCTGCCTCAGAGTCACAGAGTCTTGTAATTATTTATTTCTGTGCTCAGTAAAAACCCCTCTTGGAAATTAGAAATGCTGATGAAATAGAAAACCATGTGTTAGGTATATCATTGTCTTTTGAAAACTCATTTATTTAGAATTGTATACACACTAAAAAAGGGTCACATATGTTCTAGCACGAATGTCAGCGTGACTTCAGATGAGGAAATTCTTTGTATTTCCTGGATTTCAGCAGGACTTTCTAGAATATATAATACAAAAATTAGGGAGAGATATATTGATTAAAACATAATTTGCATAAAAACATAAATTAACAAAATAAAGAAAAAATTGCATAGGAACATCGGATCGTGAGATGAGTAACGTGAGAAGAATATTTTTTACTAAGATAATTATTGTAAACTAACCTGGTAAGTCTTAAGAACTGACTATTATGTATGATTCAGGAAATGGAAAGCAAATAGTCCAGAAGATGCAAACCATTTATATCAAAATGGGATTTTGTTTTTTTTCCAGTTATTGAAACAAAGCTACAATGTAAGGGACTCTTACTTTCTTCAGTGTTTACACATTCTAGATTGTCTTTCAATCTTAAAGAAAATTTCTTTATTATACAGGGTGGACAATATTTGAATAATCAAAAGACATTTGTTGTTTATTTCCAGGGTTTAGAATAATTTAAAATCTAATTAAATTAGTTTTTTTCTTTGGCACTTAACACTGTAGTACCTAAAAATCCTCTTATTTCTATAATACAAGTAGTATTAAGAGTGTGTGGAATATAGAAAAAGACAGGTATTCATGTAGCTGAAGAAAAATGGTGAACTGATTTCAAGAATTAAAACTTGCCTTATCAGGAATGCAGTATAAATATATATTCCATTTCTTTTTTTAAAAACTTCAATAGAAATGGAACTGTATATTTTTTCTACATATTTTACTTATAGTGTAATAAATCTGCCCACTAAAGTTTTATTAAGAGATTATCCCAGGAAACCTGAGAGATAGATATGATCTATTTGGAAGTATCTGCAGTTCTAGATAAATGCCATGCAGCAAACAGAGATTAACTTAAATTGAGATGCGTGGATCAAGATATTGTTTCCTAAAGTTCAGAGGCAAGGTTTTTAATTAGAGTTCTGTTATCCTTTCTAATATAGAAATTAGGCCAATGTGGAAGTTTAGATTCAGGTCTGAACTTTCTTAAAGTACAGAGGTTTTCAGATCCATGATATGAATTACTGATTGTTCATTGTACATCAGCAGCAATTTATCACTTACTTTTAATTTACAGAAGTACAATGAATCTCCTTAAATCCATTTCAAGGATTTATTTATATATCTAGAAAGTGTACAGTGAGAAGGTTAGACTAATATCTATGCAGTGTTATTCTATAATTTGAATTCTTAAGGGTAATGAATGGGGTACCTTCTTGTGATATGAGGGTTTGAAACTGAAAAGCATAGCAAAGGGTTTTTTAAAATATAGTATACTCTACTTAATTTGAGTATGCCATAGTTGCCTTACCTGGAATTCACCCAGGGAACTGATTTAACTCTAATGAGAATGAGTGCTGCTTAATTATTAACAATTAAAAAATTAAAAACTCTCCTCAAGATCCTTCTCAACCAATTAATAATTGCTTGAGGGACAAATGGGGATAGTTGCATTTTGTTGTCGAGTTTAAGACAGATAGTTCCTTGTACAGGTTTTTGGAGCTTATAATGGACTTAGGAACACTTCTTCATAGCATATATAGCAGTAACGACATGAGCTCTCTGCCTCCGGTGCTTGTCCATTCCCTATTTTTGGATCATACTACCCTGTTTTAGGTCTGCCTGCCTCTAGTCTTCTGCCATGGCTGCACAGCCAGTAAGAGCTATTCTTCTCTGATATTATTACTGTGAACCTTCCTCTGTCCCAAGCTTGAACAGTCTACATTGGCATGGGGGGCTTCTCTGGGGACTGTAAAGGGAAGGACTTCTCCCTCTAGATTAAGGGCAGCAGCAGAGATCATATTCTTTTTGTAATGATACAAAGATGTTTAAGAGGCACTGGTAGCAAGCCTCCTTCCAAGATGGAATGAAAGATCCCCCTTTTCAGTCTTTCATAAGCATTGACCCTGAAGCAGACGAAGTTAGTAAATGTAATTTTAAAATCATGTAGATTGTTTGTTTATTTAGTTTTGTGTCCTTTTAGAAAAATCTTATAAAACTGAATAGAGGATCAAATCCTTTCTCTGTTTGTTGTTTTTAAACCATTCTATAGTTATCCAGGAAGAGTATAATTCTCTATTAAATGCTGTAGGATAATTAACCTGGCTATATAATTTTATAATGTTTATAATTTTCTACTAAATTCTATAGGAGTTTTTTTTAAAATATAGTATACTCTATAAAAAGTAGTGCAATATTTTATATCAAATTAAAGGTGAAGGCTTCCAGGGTGGAAACAGATAATGAAAGTATGGTGGAGCTTTCAGGCTTTGGGAAAAGCCTGACATTTTCTATTTTCAGATGTTCTCATATTCTTCCCCTGGCACAATCATTTAGGTGAAGGGAGGCTGATTTCTAAACACAAAGATTCATTCTCAAAGTCAGTTTCATGTTACCTCAAATTATTAGAGAAGTGAGCTTCTTCATGAATATTTCAGTACCTTTCTGAATGTAGAGGTATCCCATCTGAGTAAGAATAAACCTACTAACATACATTTAAGGCCTATTCCTGAAAGATGCTGAGTACTCTCAATTCCATTTGAAGTCAATGGGAATTCAAGGTGTTCAACATTTAAAAGGATCTGTCTCTTGCTGAATGGCAATATTATCCACAAATACAAATTATTATTAAAATGCTTTTAAATGGTAACAGTACTCAAGAGCTGTTAAGTGCATCTTATACCAGCTGACTAAACTTTTATTAATAATTCTATTATGAGGCACCTATCAACAAGATGTCTGGGTGCATTTTATATTGTTTTAATTAAGGAATATATTGTTTAGATTAAGAAGTAAAACACACCCTTACACCAGGCAGATTAAAATCCATACTTTAACAGTTAAATTAATATATCTTGATAAGGAACAATTTATTCCCATGGTTTATACAGTACAGTGAATTCCCTGCTGAACAGTACATAAAAAGCTATCTTCTACCAACACCATTAAAAAAAAAAACTTTTGCAAGCTCACAAGAGCTATTAATAGGCCCTTATGACTCTCAGGCATTCCTTAAGGATGCTGTCAAAAATGTAAAATTTGAGAGGTAGGATGTTTGAAGGAAACATGTATATTAACATATGCTTGAAAAAAATGTGAAAATTGTGTTAAGACATTTAAACATTTGCTGTTAAATATAAGATCTAATTTATTGTATTCAAATACAGTAGGACAATTACTATAATAAAGAAAACATATTCTAAGACCTAGCCTGATGATATCTCCTGGGTTTTGAAAAGCAGATGCAGCATTTGGTTACTCTTTCTCAGTTTTCAAGCTGGCCTGACATGGGCACAATGAAATCAATGACTTGTCCAAGATCACATAGTGAATCAGTGTCTCAGCTAGGATGAGAAACCTGAATACTTCTTTCTCCATTGCTTGCAATGCTATACTATCCTCAGTAAACTGGAAGGAAACACGATTTTATTTTTCACTCCTGTGCAAATGGTATCATCATTGTATAGACTGAGTTTGCATAGATATAGAAATTGCATAGGTAGAAAGTAAATAGGATGAAAAAAATTAACCCATGCATATAACAAACTTCTAATGGGACATGCTAAGCAGAAACAGTTTATGGAAATCTCTTCTTTTAAACTATGTTTAAGTTAGTCTTTTTTAGGAAGATGGTTTATTGTATAATGTATCTTTTGTTTTCCAAATATTTAACCACTCCTGCGCCAAATCTGGGAAACTACACAATCCACGTACACAGGCTTTGTATAAGTGTGGTCCACTATGTGCATGTGTGAAGGGAAGCAGGTAGGGGAAGGGGAGAGAGACTCCCTTGAGTTGTAATTGCCTCAGCCACCACTGTGCCCCCTCAACTCTAGTACCATGGAAGATTTGGCTAGTTGATCCATTGAGCTGAAGTCAGTGATGTCATATTCACTGATTGCGAAACTAGGAAGGAAAAGAAGGAGTAAGTCTTTAATATTTTCAATAACTGAAACATATGGTGAGAAAGTGTTACTATTGAACATCACTGGCAGTAGTCAAGCCACCTAGGTTCCTAAATATGGATTTACAGGGCCCAGCTTCATGCACCCATGTTTGAAAATCTTAGTCAACATGACTGTCAGGTCAAACAGAGAGGTGAGTGTGCTGGTCCCCTGCTCTAACAGAATACATTAAAGATTATGGGTACTTTGAGATCTACTGATGAAAAGAACTATATCAGAGACAGGTATCAATATCAAACCATGCTCTATTCCTTTATCACTAATTATAAATCAACATTAGTGAACACAATGCTGTGCAGACACTTAAAGTGTCTTTTCTATCCAGAGAAGTGATTTTGTTAAAATGGCATGGTGGTTCCCAGGGTCAGTCTGTCACATAGTTCCATATCACAGTACAGTTTCCAAGGCGGTGCTAGCCCATTAGGGGCCCTAAACAGGAATATTTTTGCCCCCCCAACATATACTACAAAAGCAAATAGGTGGCCCTCTTGAGCTGCTCGGGCCCCTAAGCAATTACTTAGTTTTCCGCTTATGCCTAGACTCTGAGAGTTTGTAAGTAAAAACTCTCCCCCCAAGCTGCTGAACCTCACTCACCCTGGGCTCAGAGTCAGGCTGGGTTTTTTCCATTTGCCCCATCTATACCGGGAAGAGGTTTTGCAGACCAAACTGTGCCCTATATGACAGCTGTGCAACTCCACTAGCCTTCAGTGGGTGTGCACAAGTGTCCGTGAGTACATAAATGAAGTCAAGGAGGTAGCACAGTTGTAGTTAAGGGAACAATTGGGCCTGCAGAATCATCTTCTTTCCAAGGATGCTGACAACGGACAGCTCCATTGGTGACTTAGGGGACCTGCCTGGCCTCAGCTCCTCAGAAAACCAGGTCACTTATGTGCCTGAACACGGATTCAATGCCACAGTTTGAAAATTTGATGTCAAATGAGTTTGTTTCCCTTCCCCTGCCAAGCACGTGCCTGCGTCTCACAGCCCTTCCCTATGTCCGGATCAGTGGGATGTGTGCACACGCTTCGGCGAGGTAAAGCAAGGCAGCTCCTAGGACTCCTTCCCCGCTATGTGCCGTCAGCGCAGCACCCCTGAACCACGGGAAATGTAGCCGACTCACAAGCCAAGCACTGTGTCGCTCTTTGGGGTGCACTTAGAACGCCAAGGCTCTAGGACCAGCTCATCCCAGCTGCCATTCTCCTTCTGGCCGCCAGGGGGCAGCAGGCACAGCTTGGAGGCGGCGTGGACTGAGAAGGGCCGCGCTGACGTGGGCGGGTCCCGCCCCAGCAGCGGGAGGGGGAGTGAGGAGCTTCGCTGCGTGCGACCAGCCCGGCCTCTCGGGCGCCTGGCGGGAGGGGAAGAGGACAGTTACTTGGCGGCTCGGAGCAGGCGCTGCCGCAGTTGAGCTCGGAGTCTCTGCTACCCGGACACACACAGCCGTCGCCCCGCCGCCATGTCCAAGGAGGTGAAGAAGCCTTTCAGCCAGACCATGGCCGAGTGGCGGCAGTTCGTGTACAACCCGCGCAGCGGCGAGTTTCTGGGGCGCACGGCCAAGAGCTGGGGTAAGGGAATGGCGAGGGGCACGGTCAGGAGCCGAGGGCGGGCGGGTGAAGAAGGAGCCGTTGGGTGGGGGCGCGAGGAGCCGCGAGGCGCCTCTCTGGAAGCCGTTACTTTCGCCACGTTCGGATCTAAAAATAGCCTGACTATGATAATGCGCCGGTGCAGGGTGTGTTGGGGGGGGGCACTTGGAGCCCGCGTGCTGGTTCCGCGGCACCCGCCCCGCCCCGCCTTTCCTGTTCGTCTTGGCTCAGGGTGGGCTGGTGGGGTTGAGCGGGCAGAGCGGGTTGGTAATCGGGCCGCTACAGCAGCGGGCTGAGGGAAGCATCTCTCAGTACGTCCCCCGCTGATTCACTCTCCGCGTAAATGCTGCAGTGAGGCTCAGCAGGCTCCTTCTCTGTGTCAGCCGCGTAGGGATGGGGAGGGAGGAGGAGTCTGGTGGCGTAACGGTAGCAGGTTACAGCTGCAAACTCCCGATGCCAGGAGTGGGGCCATCTCTCTCCTCACTGATCTCTTCTATGGTATTACTGCATCCACACGCGTGTCATGCATGCTCCCGTGTATTCCTTATTGGCATGACAATTTGGGGAGCTCTAACCTGTCAGTGGTGAATGAGGTGTCCTCTGGGGTGCTGCTGCTGGAGGTGGGGAAGAGGACTGGTCTTTGAGTTGTCAGTCTGCCCACAGCTTTCAAAAGTAGGAGGAATGGATCTGTAACTTGCATTACCTTGCTTAAGGTTGGCCCTAGATTGAATTTTCTGGGATCTTCCTTTACAGATGTGGCTGATAACAGTAGCTTCTCCACTGTATGGAAGACTGTTTTCATTCCCTCCCTAATTTTCCCATTGCCTCCGCTGGGAGTGGAACAGGAGGGAGATGAAATGTTATCTCCCAAATTCTTAAACTACAATAGTGAAAAAATGTTAAGTATTAATAAATTACTCCGCTCCTCAAGGGAAATGTATATTTCTTGGCTTCAGATAGCACCCTATCTGCTCCTAAAATTTTGATACAGTTGAGATATTTAAATAGCTGTGCTTATAAAATCAACAAGAA
Organism: Chelonia mydas; assembly: GCF_015237465.2. Taxonomy (NCBI): domain Eukaryota; kingdom Metazoa; phylum Chordata; order Testudines; family Cheloniidae; genus Chelonia; species Chelonia mydas. The sequence continues at coordinate 32,272,049 of NC_057855.1, read as the reverse complement.
TTTCAGCACGGTGTTGAGCAGTGCTGGACATATGCACAGCCTGGTACAAACTCCATGAGTAGTAACACACAGAACATGCAGGGGGTGTGCTCTCAGGTTGCCTGTCAGGAGAGGGCCCTGGTTCTGACATGAGCTCTCCTCCATTCAGATGGAAATAAGATCCTGCTAGCTACTCTGCCACTCAAATAGAGGAAGAGGAGGAAGAGAGGAAATTTCCACTCTGTTGTTGTCTTGTGACTTCTCTGTTCAGGCACCCCATCAGCAGGTTCTCTTAAAGTGCGTGGGTTGAATGAATGAGTGTGTGTTTAAGTGATCACAGAAGCATATTTGTGTACTGAAACAGATAGCATTAACAACTATAAGTGCTTTAGAAATGCTCAGCATATTTTAAGGAAAAACAAAGATGTTTATCCATGATTGGGCTTGGCAGAATTAGATTTAAAAAAAAAATTTTGACGGATGATATGGATGTTTATTTTTAAGTATTTTTTATCTATTTAAATTTTCACAGTTGCAGGAAATCGTGGGGGTCCGATGATTATTTAATGACAGTAGAAATTCAAAAAGTTAGCTTTATAACCATTAAGACACAAATTATCAACCTCACAGGTCAAAATATACAAAATAAATATTCTTAAATCAATCTTAACGTTCTTAGGCAACATAAGAAAAATGCTGCTTATCTGTAAATTTCTATCATCAGTGGAAATATTTTTTCTGGCAGCTTGTATATGTATGGTGAAATCAGTGTTTACTGACAATTGCTGATAAAAATCTAATGCTTTCAAGCTTGTAACTTACTTTACTAGAGAGCACCTTTGTAATATTGCCATCCTTGTCCCTTCCTGTGCCATGGCATACTGTCTATAAAATTGTTTTTAATAGCAAACCTACCTTAATCTGGAGTTGAGTGATTGTTCTATTTTACAGCCAGCTCACTCAGTAAAGTTACTTTCCCATTTCAAGAATAAATTCAGTAAATACGTTCACTAATGAACCTTTATATGCTTTATGTAATGTTGTTTGTTTACTTTGTTCTTTAACAGGAATTCAGGTAATGGGTGTGTGGTAAAGAGATTAAATGTTCCTAAGTAATTATTCCTTAATGTCAATGCTTAACTCTGCATTCACACAAATCATTTCGTATGCTATGGGGGTGTTAGTTTAGACATTTCATGCTTAATATATTGAACCTATTATGTCTGGCTACTTAAATATTCCTGAAATTTTGAGTCTTCAGTTTATCTTCATCCATTCATGTATGACTTTTGACGGTAACTGCTAAGAAGAAAAGATTGTATTTGATTACAAATTGAAATTGTTTGCCTTACAACTTTTAAACAGCTTTGTCAACACTATGGGAAAGAGGTGGGAGAGGCTGTTGTTTACCAACTCCCTTGGGAGCAGTTTGAGCAGCTACTGTCCCTTGTTGGCCTTTCTGGTCTATGGGTTCTTCAGGGAGAGCAGGATAGTTCAGCTGCCCCTGTCTGAGGTTAGGGGAATACCTAGTAAAAGATGGCTCCTCATCCTTCAGCCAGTCGCTCAGGATAGTTCAGGAAAGCGCTAAAAAGAGAATTAGTTTCGGCTCCCTGATTCTCTGCCCGAGCCCAAAATAGAGCCTTGAGATTGCTCTAACTTCTATCAAGTTGGCAGCTTACCTGGAGAACACATTCCAGTTGCAGGGAGCCGGAGTGAAACATGTTCAGACTGCTCCCCCTCAATCCCTCTAGCCATGTCTGTACTACCATTTATGTCGGTATAACTTACATCTCTCGGGTGTGAATAAGACATTCCCCTCAGTGACATAAGTTACGCTGACCTAAATGTTGATGTGGACAGCTACTGCTGCTCGTTTGAGGTGGATTAATTAAGTCGATGGGAGAGCCCTTTCCTATGGGCTTAGAGAAGCTATACTAGACAGCGTATAGCAGTATAGCTGCATGCTTTCTAGTGTAGCTATAGCCTCTGACATGTCCACTGCACCAGTAGCTGCAAAGAGGGAGACGCATAGGAGCTGGTTATGCTAGAATCTATGCATTTAGGGGACTCCTCCATGGCAGGGGAACATCCAGAAAAGGAAATGCTGGTTGTTCCTGCCAGCCTGAACTGCAGAACAGGGTGAAGAATCTGTCTCAAAGTATTGATTGTAGATGCTTGACCACCAAAATTTTTGGCTGAAAAGGTAGGATGCTACTGAGTAATATGTGATTTGACTGGGTGTGTGTATTGGGAGATGTTCCAATAAATAGTCAATATTTCTCCCGCCTCCTTAGGAGACAACTGGAGACTTTTTCTTAACTTTGTGTATGTGTCCTCCTTTTTCCTTGTCTCATTGTTGAAAGGATGTGCTATGTTTCTTTTTGAAGGTGGGGAGTTCTGTAGTGAACAATGCACAGTGGTGATGTGACTTAAGCAGAAGGTATTGTTCAAGAGATCAGCTGCTACATGTGTTTTGGCCCATTTTGAACTCTTTTAAGATGGATGCACTCATTTAATAAAAACTAACTCTACAATAGCAAATTATATATATATATATATATATATATATATATATATATATATATATATAAATATAAATCAAGGTTCATTAGCATTTCCTGTGAAAAATGGGGAAAATAGTATACTCAGAAAACTTAATATAAGCTAAAAGGCAAAAGATATGGTGATTATATTGGAATAGTTATTTTCAGTGCCTGAAACAGGTATAGATCTATAATCCTAATATGGTTAATTGAAACACTTTCACTAACTCCTTTTAATTTTCCTGTGTTTACAGAAGTTAAAAAAAGCTCTCCTGTCCCCTGTATCCAAACTACAGGTGGAGCTTAAGTTGATGGCTCTGATTGTCTAGCATGTTTACCATTAATTTTATTTGCCCTTTTTACCTTCTGAATGCCATGGGGATATAATTATTTACCCTAGGTATTCAGCTGCCTAAGACGATTATCGGATATAAGCATACTACGTGTGCTGGCTCAAGGAGCACCATTAAATCTTTATTCATTGTGTAGCATACTCTTTGTTGTATCGAGCATATGCTGAGTTTTTTCATAAAAGAGTATCTGTGTACTTCCCTGATCTAGCATCTGCAGTAATAATGGATTATCCATGAATATAGCATGGTAGTGAGTACTACTGTCTAGTAGTGCAGTTAATTCAGTCATTATGCATTATCAGGATTTACCGCCCACCCCCCGTGCTCCTCCCCATGAATGCTCTTATTTCACACTATCATGACTTTGGAAATGTGGTTGATTCATGTTCCTCTTATGATCTGTTTATGGAAGATACCATATTACAGGAATGCAGTCTGCCCTGAATGACAGTTAAAGTACTGTATTCATTGCAATATATTTTAATGTAAAGATTATAAAATTGTGATAGATGCTTTGTCTTTTGTATACTATTTCATAGACATACAAGAAAATGAATTACACTACTGATAGGTCTAAAAATTTGTGTGACTTTCTAAATTAATCAAATATAAAATGTTGGAATTTTTTTAATTCATATATAATACTTCAGTCACTTCATGAAGTGTGGGTTCTCTGTCAAAACTGTGATTCTTAGGGCTGGATCAGTCCTCTGTCATAAACTGACCGGTTGTGGTAAAACATGCACAGAATAAATTTACCTATAAATTCCTAAATGTTAAAAATTAGGAAAGCTAATTATTTGATACAGATCATAGTAACTTAATAAGTACTGGATATATACAAAAAGAAAAGGAGTACTTGTGGCACCTTAGAGACTAACAAATTTATTTGAGCATAAGCTTTTGTGAGCTACAGCTCACTTCATTGGATGCATTCAGTGGAAAATACAGTGGGGAGATTTATATACATAGAGAACATGAAACAATGGGTGTTACCATACACACTAAGGAGAATGATCACTTAAGGTGAGCTATTACCAGCAGGAGAGCAGGGGGGAAAAAACCTTTTGCAGTGATAATCAAAGTGGGCCATTTCCAACAGTTGACAAGAACATCTGAGGAACAGTGGTGAGTGCGGGGGGGAATAAACATGGGGAAGTAGTTTTACTTTGTGTAATGACCCATCCACTCCCAGTCTCTGTTCAAGCCTAAGTTAATTGTATCCAGTTTGCAAATAAATTCCAATTCAGCAGTCTCTCATTGGAGTCTGTTTTTGAAGTTTTTTTTGAAGAATTGCAACTTTTAGGTCTGTAATCGAGTGACCAAAGAGATTGAAGTGTTCTCCAACTGGTTTTTGAATGTTATAATTCTTGACGTCTGATTTGTGTCCATTTATTCTTTTACGTAGAGACTGTCCAGTTTGGCTAATGTACATGGCAGAGAGGCATTGCTGGCACATGATGGTATATATCACATTGGTAGATGTGCAGGTGAATGAGCCTCTCTGGTAGTGTGGCTGATGTGATTAGGCCCTATGATGGTGTCCCCTGAATAGATATGTGGACACAGTTGGCAACGGACTTTGTTGCAAGGATAGGTTCCTGGGTTAGTGGTTTGTTGTGTGGTTGCTGGTGAGTATTTGCTCAGGTTGGGGGGCTGTCTGTAAGCAAGGACTGGCCTGTCTCCCAAGATCTGTGAGAGTGATGGGTCGTCCTTCAGGATAGGTTGTAGATCCTTGATGATGCGTTGGAGAGGTTTTAGTTGGGGGCTGAAGGTGATGGCTAGTGGCGTTCTGTTATTTTCTTTGTTGGGCCTGTCCTGTAGTAGATGACTTGTGGGTACTCTTCTGGCTCTGTCAGTCTGTTTCTTCAGTTCAGCAGGTGGGTATTGTAGTTGTAAGAATGCTTGATAGAGATCTTGTAGGTGTTTGTCTCTGTCTGAGGGGTTGGAGCAAATGAGGTTGTATCATAGAGCTTGGCTGTAGACAATGGATCATGTGGTGTCGTCTGGATGAAAGCTGGAGGCATGTAGGTAGGAATAGCGGTCAGTAGGTTTCCGGTATAGGGTGGTGTTTATGTGACCATCGCTTATTAGCACCATTGTGTCCAGGAATTGGATCTCTTGTGTGGACTGGACCAGGCTGAGGTTGATGGTGGGATGGAAATTGTTGAAATCATGGTGAATTCCTCAAGGGCTTCTTTTCCATGGGTCCAGATGATGAAGATGTCATCAATATAGCACAAGTAGAGTAGGGGCATTAGGGGACGAGAGCTGAGGAAGCGTTGTTCTAAGTCAGCCATAAAAATGTTGGCATACTGTGGGGCCATGCGGGTACCCATAGCAGTGCCGCTGATTTGAAAGTATACATTGTCCCCAAATGTGAAATAGTTATGAGTGAGGACAAAGTCACAAAGTTCAGCCACCAGGTTTGCCGTGACATTATCGGGGATAGTGTTCCTGACGGCTTGTAGTCCATCTTTGTGTGGAATGTTGGTGTAGAGGGCTTCTACATCCATAGTGGCCAGGATGGTGTTTTCAGGAAGATCACCGATGGATTGTAGTTTCCTCAGGAAGTCAGTGGTGTCTCAAAGATAGCTGGGAGTGCTTGTAGCGTAGGGCCTGAGGAGGGAGTCTACATAGCCAGACAGTCCTGCTGTCAGGGTACCAATTCCTGAGATGATGGGGTGTCCAGGATTTCCAGGTTTATGGATCTTGGGTAGCAGATAGAATACCCCTGGTTGGGGTTACAGGGGTGTGTCTGTGTGGATTTGTTCTTGTACTTTTTCAGGGAGTTTCTTGAGCAAATGCTGTAGTTTCTTTTGGTAACCCTCAGTGGGAACAGAGTGTAATGGCTTGTAGAAAGTGGTGTTGGAGAGCTGCCGAGCAGCCTCTTGTGCATATTCCGATCTATTCATGATGACGACAGCACCTCCTTTGTCAGCCTTTTTGATTATGATGTCAGAGTTGTTTCTGAGGCTGTGGATGGCATTGTGTTCTGCACGGCTGAGGTTATGGGGCAAGTGATGCTTCTTTTCCACAATTTCAGCCTGTGCACGTCGGCGGAAGCACTCTATATAGAAGTCCAGTCTGTTGTTTCAACCTTCAGGAGGAGTCCACCCAGAATCCTTCTTTTTGTAGTCTTGGTAGGAAGGTCTCTGTGGGTTAGTATGTTGTTCAGAGGTGTGTTGGAAATATTCCTTGAGTCGGAGATGTCAAAAATAGGATTCTAGGTCATCACAGAACTGTATCATGTTCATGGGGGTGGAGGAGCAGAAGGAGAGGCCCCGAGATAGGACAGCTGCTTCTGCTGGGCTAAGAGTATAGTTGGATAGATTAACAATATTGCTGGGTGGGTTAAGGGAACCACTGTTGTGGCCCCTTGTGGCATGTAGTAGTTTAGATAGTTTAGTGTCCTTTTTCTTTTGTAGAGAAGCAAAGTGTGTGTTTTTGTGAAGTCCAGCCACAAGGAAGTTTGTGTGGAAGGTTGTTTTTTATGAGAGTATCCAGTTTTGAGAGCTCATTCTTAATCTTTCCCTGTTTGCTGTAGAGGGTGTTGATCAGGTGCTTCCGCAGTTTCTTTGAGAGTGTGTGGCACAAGCTGTCAGCATAGTCTGTGTGGTATGTAGATTGTAATGGATTTTTTACCTTCAGTCCTTTTGGTATGATGTCCATCAGTTTGCATTTGGAAAGGAAGATGTTGTCTGTCTGTATCTGTACGAGTTTTTTCATGAAGTTGATAGATTTCCACTCCATACAGCTAAATTCAGTGCCTTGCATAATGACAGGTTTCAGAGTAGCAGCTGTGTTAGTCTGTATCCACAAAAAGAAAAGGAGGACTTGTGGCACCTTAGAGACTAACAAATTTATTTGAGCATAAGCGTTCGTGAGCTACAGCTCACTTCATCGGATGCATTCAGTGGAAAATACAGTGGGGAGATTTATACACACAGAGAACATGAAACAATGGGTGTTATCATACACATTGTAAGGAGAGGTTTCAGAGTAACAGCCATGTTAGTCTGTATTCTCAGAAAGAAAAGGAGTACTTGTGGCACCTTAGAGACTAACCAATTTATTTGAGCATGAGCTTTCGTGAGCTACAGCTGTAGCTCACGAAAGCTCATGCTCAAATAAATTGGTTAGTCTCTAAGGTGCCACAAGTACTCCTTTTCTTTTTACTGTAATGAGAGTGAGCAGGTAAGGTGAGCTGTTACCAGCAGGAGAGTGGGGGGGGGAGTGGAAAAAATCTTTCATAGTGATAATCAAGGTGGGCCATTTCCAGCAGTTGACAATAACATCTGATGAACACTGGGGGTGGGGGTGGGGTAATAAACAATACATTGGCCAAACTGGACAGTCTCTACGTAAATGTACATGGCAGAGGGGCATTGCTGGCACATGATGGCGTATATCACATTGGTAGATGTGCAGGTGAACGAGCCTCTGATAGTGTGGCTGATGTGATTAGGTCCTATGATGATGTCCCCTGAATAGGTATGTGGACACACACATTCTTCAAAAACAGACTCCAATGAGAGACTGCTGAATTGGAATTAATTTGCAAACTGGATACAATTAACTTAGGCTTGAATAAAGACTGGGAGTGGATGGGTCATTACACAAAGTAAAACTATTTCCCCATGTTTATACGCCCCCCCCGCCCCCCGTCGTTCCTCAGATGTTCTTGTCAACTGCTGGAAATGGCCCACCTTGATTATCACTACAAAGTCGTCCCCCCCCACCCGCTCTCCTGCTGGTAATAGCTCACCTTACCTGCTCACTCTCGTTACAGTGTGTATGGTAACACCCACTGTTTCATGTTCTCTGTGTGTATAAATCTCCCCACTGTATTTTCCACTGAATGCATCCGATGAAGTGAGCTGTAACTCACGAAAGCTTAGGCTCAAATAAATTTGTTAGTCTCTAAGATGCCACAAGTCCTCCTTTTCTTTTTGCGGATACCGACTAACATGGCTGCTACTCTGAAACTTGAAATGCCATAGCTATTCTGCATTGGCAACACTCCATGTTTTTTCTTCTTCTTATTATTATTTTTAGCAGAAGTGGCACAATAATTTCTGCAACTGGGCAGATAAGACGTAGGTTTCAGAGTAGCAGCCGTGTTAGTCTGTATTCGCAAAATGAAAAGGAGTACTTGTGGCACCTTAGAGACTAACAAAATAAATTTGTTAGTCGCTAAGATGCCACAAGTACTCCTTTTTCTTTTTTAGATAAAATATAATTATCTTTAATATCTGTCCTCTTATCGCAATTTCTGTTAGAGTTCAATGCTGCCAAAACAGTTTGAATTAAACAGTTCTAAAACTAAATATTTGTTGTTAAAATAAAGACAATCTTGCTGACCAGATGGTAGTTGTGACCAGCCACGTTGACATTAATTTTGTTGAAATGTTGATCTTGTCGTTGTCTGCAGTTAGACTCCTCTGAAGAAATAGAGCGTTTTGATTTAAAATTTAGAAACTAGATGTGAGAGAAACTCGTTTATCTCCTTTCGTGTCTTAAATGTTAGAGTGAAATAAAATCAAATCTATGTTTCAACCCCCAAACACTCTCCCATTTTATGTCTAAAAATCTGTCCATCACATCTCCAACTCATGGCATGTATACTCCACTCATTTGAGCTCATTTTACTGCTGCTTAAATCCCCTTTTATGCATTAGTATCCTTTTATCTTACTATTGTCTCCCTTTCTATGACTCCTTAGCCTTGTGTCTCCAGATGAAAACATTAAATTCTCTTGCTCATTATGCTGAAATCATTGTGATTTGGGTAATACAAGTATCCATTCTGTAGTTCAGGAACTAAGGTTTCTCTCTAAGGTTTATTTAAACTGATTAAAATATACGGTGGTGGTACTGTAGAGTATGTATGACTCCTACCGTGATGACAGTTATGTTGAATTGATGCTATGTATTTAATATGAACTGACTTAGTTCTTCAGCAGATTTAAAAAATCATACTTGATGGTGCTTAAAATCTTCAACTGAAGTTTTAAACAATATTTAAAATAAGTATAACTTAATCTAATGAACAACAAAACATTTGCTACAAAAGAAGCATCTTAGTAGGAAGGATTTTAGGGACATGAAATCAAGGAGGGAAATATTGTAGACCTGCTTCACTTGCTTGAGTTCAGAATTGGATGTTGCTGTAGTCAAAAGAATATAAAACAATTTGGGGTTTTTTCTGACTTCTATAGGAGTCCTGCTGATCTTCAAACAGGAAATCTGTTTCACAATTTACTGTTAACCCTCTATGTGATCAGGACTTTGAGATTTTCTGAAGAAGTGGTATAAATTATAATATGAAGTTTCTTTCCTTTCAGCAGTTGTCCTCAAAATTAAATGGTCAAGATAGAGCAGAGTTCAGGCTTTCCCTGCAGGCACAGTTCACCCACAGTGTGGAGCCTTGAAGGTTTGTGGGATAGAGAAGTTTGCCAAAAATCAGACTCCCATCTATCTGTATGTATTTGAGAAGATAAAGCTTTTTATCAGGAAACTATCTGTTGTTGCTCAACCCAGTGTTCTGAAAGTTCAGAAAATGCTTCTGGCTGTTTGAATTGAATTTGAAATTTGCACTTTTAAATCTCTTGCTGGGATTCCGTAGCTTCTCAGGGAAACATCCTTCCCTTTAATGTCTTGTATGCTATGTTCTTGGTGACATATCCCTAGTAGTATATATAAGGAAATGAATTTATTATTTCAAGTGTTAGGCTCACATGCTATTGGATACTAAACACCCGATGGGATGATAAAATAACTGCAGCTGGCTATTATACCGAAAAGTGACAGTTTATCAATTTTGAGACATTATTGGAGATACAACTTAGTAGCTAAACTGTAAACTAGATCCTGTTGTGAATTTAAAAATCCTGTAGTAATGCAGGACAAAACTGACAATTTCTCAAGATTCTAAAATGTCTTCATAGCTTTTAATCTATTGGATAACTGTAAAAAATTCCCTATAGCATCCATACAGTGTTAACTTCATCTGTTTTTTCTGCAACAGAAGTTAGTCCTTTTCTGAGCTGTACTTGTTGTTTACATTGACTACACTGAAGTAGCACAAGGAAATAAACCAAATCAACCACTTTGGTTTGTGCTGTTAACACAAATTCATGTTTGGTAAATGGAATGTGTCAGTGTTGTACTAAAGGAAACTTTTCAGATTAATTGCTGAGAGTGCAGAAAATTTATGAGAAATAGAGCTTCTTAATAGTAGCTTGCTATACAAAGAGCTTTAAGGTATGTTTCTACTCCGAACACACTCAGGAGTCAGGTCTGTTAAACAAGGTCATGACACTTTTAGATTTTTAGAGTTCCTTCTGTTTACTGATCAACATTTATTACCTTTTACTTATGCTATCCCGTAAGAGCTAACACAGCTACATCAGTGTGATCTGAATTTTTCTCCTGTTCATTTCTCACTTATTGGTCAGAGTGTAAGATGAAGTGATAAGACAACCTAGTGAATGATGTAGAGCAGGTCAGGGTTCTTATACTTCATAACTTTTTTTACAATAATGTGCCTGCTGCTTTTTAGTTCATCTCCATTCAAGATCATGCAGAACATCACTCCCTTCCTTCTGATCACAAAATCCTGCAGCGACTGTAGTAGTTGTTCACATGGAAAAGTGATAATAGAGAAACATTTAATAGGTTCAGTTTCCTTAAATGAAACTTGGTAACTGGAAATTAGGAGACCTTATGACCAGTCAGCTCTTTGTATAGTTTGGGAATCTCTGTAGAGTTACCAGTAAACCTTAATTTTAAATTACCAGACATACACAAATTAGAACTGTCCTTGGTCATTATTCAGAGTTTTGGCTGGGAAGAAGAAGAAAAGATGCAGAGCCCACCTGTGCTTTTCCCCAAGCCTTTAGGGAGGAAGTGGGTTGAGCGTGTGTGTGTGGCAGGCAATTAGAGTGAAAAAGGCAGAAATTACAAAATTTCGAAAGTATTTACTCTTAGTTTAAAATATAACCCCAAACTTGCCGTTCCTGATCTAGTGGCCAGATTCTCTTTGCGTACAGAGGGGTGGAATCTGCTTCTAATCCCTCCACCCCCAGCCAAAAAAAGGAGAGGAGTCCCCCGTGGGCATAGAGTTGGCATAGCTGTCTTCGAATGTTGTTCTCTTCATAGCCCCAGTACAAGATGTATGTTGGCAGTGGTGTGATGAGGTGTGGCAGGTGCCATGGTGGTGATCAGCAGGCGGACAGTCTCTTGGCAACTTTTGCCAGCTGGTAGTTGTTAGAGCAGCTCCTAGGAGAAAGCATAAACTTGGTACAGCAAAGAATCTGTAGTCCAGATCTTTTAAGTAAGAGAAATGTTTTTTACCCTATATTGTTGAATGCCATTTATTTGTATGAATATTTCCAACAGACACTTTAACCTTGAGACTTCTGACTTTTGCTGCCTGAGAATTGAGTTTGAAGTATGGCTTCTAAGGTAGGCAGTAAGTCACCAGTTAGCAAAATGAAACCAGCTGTGATGTGGGAAAATATTTGTATAGGACTGCTTAGGCATCTACTAAAACTGTATTTCCATCATGTTTGGAGATTATTTTTACTTTTGCTAAAGTACAAAAAAAATTGTGAAATCAGAATGAAATATGGCATTTTTGTAAGTTTTACTACATTCATATCAGGAAGAGGGAAATACAAATTTACAAGAATATCATTTGCATTTGCTTCTCTGGGCAATTGTACAGGCAAGACATAGTAAGGAAAGAGAGAGAGGTGCATTCAAAACTGAGAAGCCAAACAAACCACAAAAGACAAATTGAGGAGAAATAAGAGTGGTGCTGTTCTCTTCCTTCCTAGGAGAGAGGAAATTACAAATTTGATAGTTTAGCTACCATATAAGAATGTAAAATATGGGGACTTCCTGGGAAAGACTCCTGGTGTGTAGTCAGCATATGTTCTCCCTTGCCCCATAGTCTCCATGGTAGCTGGGATCAGTGTGTGCATCATAGTGCTTTATCTCAAACCTCAGACTTCCCATCTGTTATACTGGGTGTGTGTGTGTGTGTGTGTATATATACACACACACACTTGTCAAATGTTTTTGCAATACCTACTCAAATCTAGGTGCGTTTTAGGACAATTATTTACCTTTAATTCTAAATTACTCTTTTTGTGGGTTTACTTAACACCTAAGCTTAATGTTCTAAAAGAAAACCTACCAAACTTGACTATTTTAATTTTTATGCACAGAATATGCTCTTGTAAATGGATTACTGGAATAGCTTTAGATACATAGTTCCAGAATGGACCGCATTCCTGTAAATTTACAGCTCAATCTAAGCCATTTTTGATAGGGATCACTTACATGGGTAATTGCATCCTTTACCCTCAAATTGACTTGTGATGCAGCACTTCGAAGATGAAAGCCTTCTGCCTCACTACACAGCAAAGGTGCACATTAATAGTGCTACAGCAGAGTGTCATATCTGGTTATTTTTAGGACCTATGAGATTGTGTAACCAGACAGTTACTTGAAATGTAGATTATTCTCCTTAGCATGTTTTCGAGGTGCAGTCCATAATTAATTGCACAATTCATCATTTTTTATCTTGCAGGCACATACTTTATTCCAAGCTTTCCATGCAAAAGCTCCCTACGTCGCTTTCATTTTTGTAAAACATTAATCACTATTGCCAATGTGGTGAAAAACTCTGAGGTGATGAAGTGTTCAGGCCTGTTTTGAAATAGTATGTTAAAGAATACCAGTTGGCAAAATTAAACTAGATAACCTTGTATATCTAGGTCATCTCAAAGCCTTTTCAGTTTATTTCTTAACTAAAGGCTAGTGCCATTTTAAAAAATGTTCTATTAACTCCATAGCAGACTAGACCAAGATGAGGATTCCAGCCAGTTGCATCCCAGCAGTGTTACTTAAGATCTTTAAATCCTTAATGACTGTGTCCAGTTTCCTCCCTCCTTTTCCACACACACTGTTCCTTCAAATACTCTTCACAGATGATATTCACGTGGTAACTTGGAAAGCATCATGATTTTTCAAAGCTTGAGGCAATAGAAGTAACGTTTTAATATTAATTTGTTTGCATGCTATTTATAGGAATTATAGATATTTATTTAATAAATGCCTTGAATCATCGGCAAACATTAGCTTTGGCTAGATATACTACAGTATAATGTAGCTTCTTACTAACCTTAATTTTTCAATTGATTTTGGGAGATACCAGAGAGGATGGGGGGCGCTTGTCCATGAAGCTGCCTGTTTATCTAAGTCGGGGTCTCAAAGTCCCGGCCCGCGGGCCATCTGCAGCCCAAGAACCTGCAGCCCACGGAGGAGAGATGCAGGCCGATGTGCTGCCGGCAATCTCAACTACAGGCAGCTGCCCCCCCACCCGCCCGCCCGCAGCTCCCATTGGCTGGGGGAGAGGGACAGAGATACCATCACTAGTTGCCAGGCAGAGTCAGCCATGGAGGCAGCATCATTAGTTGCCGGGCAGAGTCAGCCATAGAGGCAGCATCACTTTTTTCCCACAATGAATACAAGTCAAAATACCGAACACAACTATCTAATGCACACCTTGCTGCAATCCTGAAGGCTTCAACTGCTCAGTCACTGAGGCCAAACATCAACAAACTGACAGAACTGAAGTGTTGCCAGGTGTCTGACAAACACTAAAAACTCTCTAGCCGTCGAAGAATTGTATAAAGTTGTATGACGGTTTTATTATTTCTAAGAAATTTGAAATAAAAAATACAATATAAACGTTTTCTTTCCTGAACACCATCTTCAGTGACATTATTGGCCCGCTGGGAGGATCTGAGGACTGGCACTGGCCCTAAGGTAAATTGAGTTTGAGACTCCTGATTTAAGTTATCAGTTTCATTCTCTAGACAGTTTCCCTTGGTGACAAACCTCCTGTAGTTTATTGGTACAGATCTACATTCACAATATTTAATGGTACATAAAACCATTGTTTTCTTGTAGAAAACACCTGAAGTGGGTAAACTAAGCTTAGCTCTAGATCAGCGGTTCTCAACCCGTGGCCCGCATGTAGCCCACTTAGCACACAGCTGTGGCCCAGCTCAGCTGTGTGCTAAAGGCCATGCATGGCGGGCTCCCGGCTGTTTGGCCGTGTGTGGCGGGCTCCCGGGTTCACCGCTGCAGGGTCAGGGTCCCCGCATGGCCCACAATGGTAAATAGATTGAGAACTATTGGTCTATTCACTCTAGTTAGTTAAATGAAAAACTATATAAATGCTTTAAAAAGAAAAAAAACCTAATCTGTTAATAAAATTACTAAAGAAGTTGTGTAATGTGCTCAGTCTAAACCCAATGTCCTGGATAGCTTGAGAAATGATTGCAAGAAGTACCAGTTGTGTGTTGGATGTATTCTACAACCTTTTTATCCACGACACAAAACCACCTAACTTACTGTCTCATGTGCCTCAAGTTCTGCATCATAAGAAGCAGCATATAATTCACAATCAGTGAGTGAGAAATTTTACAGTTTTAATTTGTGTTCCCATTATAGCATCTTGTTTTTTGATTCAGGGCTCTATAAACTTGGTGAAAATCTAATGTATAGTCACTTGGCTTGTAATCTGGTTGATTATTCACATATAGTATTGCACGTAGAGGTCTCTTTACGCTGGGATACAATCAGTTGCTTGGCTCTCAGAAAGAGCAGCTTCAACAGAGCAAAAATTGTCCTCAGATCTCCTGTTTAAGCTCTTTAAAAAAAAAAAAAAAAAAAATGGAATGACCTTTCTTTTAAAAGCTGAACTTTATATATATGTTGGTGGGGGAACGTGCGCGCGTATATTTTAATGCTGAAACACAAAGGAAGGTCTGTTTGGTATCTCTGTTTGAGTGTTGGGGACTGAGCACCTGATCCAACTCCTATTGAACTACAATCCTGAGTGTCAGAGTAAAAATTAGAATCATGTTCAGTTTAAAATTATCATTTTGTTAATTTGAGTTCTTTAATTTTACAGGTCTAATCTTGCTGTTTTATCTGGTATTCTATGGTTTCCTAGCAGCACTTTTTACATTTACAATGTGGGTTATGCTTCAGACCCTGAGCGGAGATATTCCCAAATATCGTGACCGGATTTCTAGTCCAGGTAACTGTACTCTTAGTTTTATGTCTAGATTTTAAATTATAATATACAATTTATCTAATAACTTTCTTTTAGGATAAAGTACATATTCCAATGTGGTGTAGTTTTAATTAGACTAATAAAGAGCTTTAAAGGAGGACTCTTTTCTAATGGGTGAATCATTTGGGCTTTGTAGGTTTGCAGCACAAAGCCATTTATAGACTTTTCTTGGCCATATTTACTAACTGATGCCTCTAAATTCACTCCTTTCTAGTTCTTCCTGGATTTTGCCATTTATTCTGAAAAACTTTTCAGATTAGTTTTACAGCTATATCAGTCAATGAATGATTGTTTGGTTATTTCATTTACCAAAGGTAGTTGAAGCAGATAGTTCACCTCCTAGTGACTTCATAAATATCTCCAATTCAACGGGTTAATCATTAATATTTGGAGGATTTTCTTGCCATGCTGTATTAGGAGGAGAACATCACCAGACGGACATTTAAATTGTTTTATTTAACTAAAACAACAACATTATGTATTCTGGATTCTTTTCTTCAACAGCAAACATATAATAATTTAACAAAACAAGCATATGAATTTTTGAATTTAGTTAAACAGCAAGTTTTTTAAAATCAGGTTTGTTTTTGTTAAAATTGTTTAACTAAAATAGTTAAATGAAATATTTAAAAAAAAACAAATTTAAATTGACTGTCAGCTAGGTCAACATGAGGAACTTAAAATATTGGCTTCTGTAGCTAACTCAGTCGTCTTCACCTTCATTTTCTCGTTTGTTCATAATCTGGAAAAGAAAACCAAGCTTTCCTGCTTTTTCAGGTCCCAAACAATTTCTCTATTTGGAATGAATTAGCCCTGAGGAAGAAAATATTCTTACACTGTCAGAAGAAGCTACTGCTGTTAAAAGTGAGATTATCACATCAACAGTCTCTGAATCCAAGTGCTTAAGTGACTTCCACCAGTTCACTGGTGTGACTTTCTTTAAAACATCATCAGCAAACATATATTTCTTGAATGGTTCACGCTTAGCTCTGAAGTGTATTATAGTTGGCATTATGGAAGGACGATTGCTGGATGTGCATGTCATAGCCAACTCCTCTTCAGTGGTTAAGGTTTGGCCCTGGTACTGCGTATTGAGAATATTTGCAAGAAAATGAGTTGGAGATCGTGCTTGTTCCATTCGTTTTTTTTAATGCTTGTAATTTAACTCTCATTGCATATTTCTCTTTTTAATATCTCACTCAGTTCCTTTCAAATTTCAACAGCATCAGCAATAAAACAGCTGTTTCCCTGCATTTCCTACAAGGCTAAGGCTTCAGGGTACTCAGTATGTGTTCAACATTTTTCTTAAGCCCAATGTTGAGAACTTTGGCTGTGACAGTGTCATCCTTTTTTTCACTAGTTTGTTCACAGACTGTCATCAGATTAGGCCAGTTCTTGATATAGTGCTCAAAACAGTCCACTACTGAGTTCCATCGCACGTCTTGTGGGAGAGTTAGCTTGGTTCCTCCCACTTTTTTCAGAGCAGCTCCTGCAAAGTGGTTGTTACGGAAGTACTTTCAATTTCAACAACATTAGCCTTTATTTCTGGAACACTGAAGTCAAGCTAGGTGGTGCATCAAATGAGCACTGCAACCGTTTGTTAGTGGCTTGGGACTCTCTTCACTCTCTCCTAAATAAATTTCTTCTCATTTTTGGATACATTTGCAACATTTGTCTGTGACCAAGCTGCATACTAGACATTTTAATTTTTTTCACAGTTTGCTATAGCTTTTACTGCTACTTCTTATAAGTATTCTGCTGTGTGTGTGCATTTCCAGATGTATCAATTGTTTCTGTAAGGAAGACATTCCCTTCTTCTGTTGTCACACAAGCACATACAACAGGATCATTGTGGACATTGCTCCACCCATCAAGACTCAGGTTAACAATTTCACCCTCTGCACCTTATTTATGGTTGTTTCTGGATGATGGAGATTTTTTTGCTACAGGTGATATACTGTGACTATAGTGATGCGATGACACACTGGCACGGTGCCTCCTGCTAGTTGTCTCGGGAATTAGCTCTTCCAGCCAGGAGTGTCCTCTGCAGGCCGGTATCTTGCCCGGTGCCTCTTTACCTTGGGGTGCTGCCCCCTGGCAGTGCCCCCATTCTCTGGTCTCCCCTCCAAGGGGAACCCCCAACTCTCTATCGCCACCTTGCCTCAGTGGCTACTGCCAATCATCATCTAGCCCCCGCTCACTGGGGCAGACTGCAGGCTGTAAACCACTCATCATTGGCAAGGGGGTTGGACCAGCTGCCTCTGCCTATTCCCAGGCTACACCTCGGTAGCCCCAGTACCTTTCCTGGCCTTTAGCAAGGCGGGCAGCCTGGATGTTTTCCAGGCTGGAGCTCCCCAGCTCCTCTGGCCTTCCCCCAGCCCTGCTCTACTCTAGGTACCCTGCTCAGCTCCCAAGCAGCCAGGTCCTTCTCTCTCTGCAGCTAGAGAGAGACTGCCTGAGCTCCTGGCTCACAGCCCTTTTATAGGGCCAGCTGTGACCTGATTGGGGTGCGGCCACAGCTGTGGCTGCTTCCCCAAACAGCCTAGCTTTTTCTCTCAGCCCCCGCCCTCTCCAAGGGCTTTTAACCCCTTCTGAGCCAGAGCGGGGTGACTGCCCCTCTACAGTGACACACATGATATGACTGAAACACTATCATTGGCAGATAACTCTGAAACGATAGAAAATGATAGTGATCTTGAAGGTAGATAGTCTTCAGAATCCTGTATGTTGAGAATGGATTCTCCTAAATAAAATAAGTCAATGCAGTTATTTAATTATTATTAGCATACTGCTCATTTAATATTACTCATTGCATTCAGTGACATTCAGTACTACTTTAATGGTGAAATTGTAAAAGAAAGATCTGACTATTTCAGCTATTTATTTTTTATCACAGCTGCATCTAAAATGATAGTACCATAGAGTAACAACTATGTTTTTTGCTCAAACATGAGAATTCAAGAATAGTTCAGAAGGAAGACAGGCAGTCCTGAAGAAAGAAGTATGAAATAAAAAAGTTTACCAACCTGAAGATCCTGCATGTTCAGACATGTTCCTTTCATCATCATCAGTGCAGCTTCCTCCTGAGAAGGAACACTTCTCATGATGTTGTTTCATTTGGACAACTGGGCCTTGCATTTCTTTGTTGCACTGTTTGCATTTTGCACGCATGCCTGTCTTACCCACAGGTAGAGGAACTTCATTAAAATATTCCCAAACTGGGTCTCTCTTACGGCCTGCTGCCATTATAGGTTTTCCCTTCTAGTGAGAGAATGGTATGGTAGATCTCAAATCAATTAAGGCTGCACTCAGAAAGACCTCAAGACTTTTGGAATATGCTGCTCAAACAGTTTCACTTTTGTTTCTACTGCCTGTCCCCGCCCTTCTCACATTTATCTCCGGACTTCTCCACCTTGTCCAGATCTATTCCACCCCCAACAATCTTCTATTCATTGAACTTTTTGAAACTGCACTCTTTTTTAGAGAGAGGTAAGGGATTGACTCTGTGTACTCAAATCTGCAGAGGGGCAATAGGGTTGAGGTCTGTTATTTCTCATCTCTATATATTTATTTATTTATTTTAAAAACATTTGCTGTTAACAAGCATGTTATCTCTGGAGACACAAATCCACAGTTTGAGAACTGCAAAACTAAGCATCTCTGATGATATGTTCTAGACTGAGCACTGAATCCCATTGGGTAGATAGAAAGATTAACCTAAATCATCTATACAGAAGCCCCTGGAACCCCATAAGATTGGTTCCCTAATCCATGAACTGTTGAAACTCATTTACCAAACTTTTCTTAAACATTACATGAATATATTGTCTCATACTAGAGAATTTATAATCCCTATTCCATGTTGAGATATCTTTGAGCTATAATGTATCTTAATTAAAACTATGTTTAGATAGGTTTTTTCCCTCAAAAAGCATTTTATCAAAAACTTTGTTTAAAAAAATTTATTTATTTTAAATCATTGATTTTTGTCTACCCTATTTTGCTGTTAATGCATACAGCTGAAATAGCAGAGGAAAGAGATAATGACCAGGAAAACATCTTATTCTGGAAGTATTTTGGAATATTTCCTGTTTGCAGTAGAAAGCCCCCTTCAGATATTGATTGTTCAAGATATAAATTGGATAGGATATAGAGGATAGTTGGGTAAAGATTTTGCATGTTTTAAAATACCAAACTCAATCAAAAAGGAAAGCTGTCATTGCCTATTCCTATGTTGCTTACTGGATCACACCAGTGTTCCAACTAGTATCTTGAGGCTAACAATGGCTAGTACTGGATACCTCAAAGGAAGTGCAAAAAAAACAGCTGTGTACGCAGTTATAGGATAACCTGCTTCCCGGGAAAATTTCATCGTAACCCCAAATAGAGGTTGTCTTAAGCCCTAAAAGATGAGCGTTCTTCCAAAACTTTTAATATTTAGTATTACAATTCTTAATTTATTACCTATATAAGTGGCTAATCTTTTTGAATATTGCTACCACAAGAGATACATTGAGGCTTGGAGTTCCTCAGGCTAATTGTATGGAAGAGTATTTCCTTTTATCAGTTTTGCATTTCCCTTCTTTCAATTTAATTGAATGTCCATTTGATCTTGTATTATGAAACAGAGTGATTGGAAGTTCCTGATTTACCTTTATACCATTGATTATTTGTATAGTCATGTCTCTTTTTAATTGTCTCCGTTCTAAGATAAATGAATTTTAAAACTGAAATATCTCTTCATGAGAGAGTTTTTTTTTTTTTTCCATGCCTATAATTATTCTTGGCTCCCATCTCTGAATCCCCTCTTTCTACTATGTCCTGTTTGAGAGTAGGTGACCAGAAATAGTTTTCCAGGTGAGAGCACACCATTCCATTTTATATAATGGCATAATATTTTTATATTCTCCCGCCATTATGCATCAATTTTTTTTTAACCCTGTTGCACATTGAGCAGAGATCTTCAGTGTTGTCAGCATTGATGATCGGGGCTTTTTTATGAGCTCAGGCTGAATTTAAAACTCAGTAAAATATGAATAGTTCAAATTATATCCAATGTGAATTACTTTGCATTTATCTATGTTATGTTTAGTGGTTCCTTAAATAATTTGGATTAAGCACAAAGTTCCCTTTTGCTTTTGATTTAGATCATATTGTACATATAGCCAGACAAATCTTCATTAAAGTGAAGTTAAGGTTGTAGGCACACACCAGTGGGTTGCATGCATATTACCTTTTAAAAACTGTTTTTAAAAAACCCTCCCAAACTTGAAAAACCTCAAGTATTGAAAGATCAAGGTTGCACTTCTTAAACAAGGTGCCTGAACTATTTTCTCTGTCCCTGTACAGATGCAAGCCTACCATTTTCTCTATTTAAATACAGAGTGTTAGAAACATTAACCGCAGAACATTTGTTGTAGAATTTTTCATGTGTACAAATCTCCAGTAGCAAACCTTGTCCCTTTACTGACTTCTGCTCTCTTACAAGTACTCTAACAGCATAATCTGCACATATGACATTTACATATGGGCATAATGACTAATGTCACTTGGAGAATTGGCTGCCACAGAGTTGTAGAGCTGAATACATCCTATGAAGAACTGAGTCCCCTCAGCACTTTGAAAGATCAAGCTTTTAATGAAAAGCAGGAATGATTTATTGTTTCCATATGCTGTTTGTCTAATCGTGAATTGGTAAAGCTGTGTGTGTACCGTGTGACTAAAGAAGACCATAAAATGGCACTCTGACAACGATTATAAAGTACTGTAATTTTGGTGGCCACTATTATTGTTGGATAAATTAGCATGTATTCTAGGCTTTTCTGAGAACACTGCTCTGAGAGATAGAGTTACGGTAGTTTGGGGACTTTGAAAGTTCAACCTTAACTTTTGTTTTTCTTTGGTTTCTGATGTTTTTAAAGGGTAATATGCACTCAAACTACTGATATTTGCCTGCAACTAGAACTTGGCCTTAACATTTTTATCCTTACTTTCTTTTAAAATGGTCCTAAAGTCTGCTGAAGACTTCAGTTCCTGCACACCCTAGGGTGTGGTCAATCCAGCAGACCTTAGAAGGTTTGGGGGGAAATGCCGCTTTGGTCTGCTGGCCACAAAGACTCCTGCTAACTACAGTGTCAATCCACCGTCTTGTGGAGGTGAGTTCTGTTGCTGCAGACCTCGTATGCGGCTCTCAAAGGCTTTGAGTTAGCAAAATGGGGGGAACTGGGGAGGAGAAACTCCCTACCTCTGTTTATGCTCCAAGCCCTTTGGCAGGAGTTGTGAGGAGTGAAGAACCTCTTCCTTGCTATATTACTGCCTCCAGCTGCTTCCTGGGCCACCTGCTGGAGCTGATTTTTTTTTTCTCCTGTAGTCTCCTCTGTTATGAAACTGCCCCCTGGCCTCCTGTGAACTGTCGGAAGTTCATCAGAGCCTCCAACCCTCATTAGTTTTTGATAGTCCCCTCTTCAGCACCCAGTTGACTCCTGAACCCGTGATGGTCCAAAATAGGTTTGTCTGCTGTGAACTGCTAGCTGACAAAAATGGGGTGAATGAGCCTAACTTCCATAACCCAGCAATACAAAACATGCTAGTCTTGGACCTCTCCCCTATGAGCAATGGTCCAAAATGGAATTTGGGTCCATAGTTCACCCCAACATCTAGACTGAGGGTGGGCCATCAATAAGCTTATGCCTATGAGAGGGCAGACAAGAACTTAAGGCTCACCCTGGGTTCTTTCCTTCTGCAGATCTCGAGCAGTATACAGAAAAGTGGAGGGAATGTTCCCTCTCCTGCACAGATCTCCTAAGATCTGTATGAATAGGGCTTCCTTCCAAAAAGCCTTAGGAGGTCTGCAGGAAGCAAGGGCCTGGCCCATCCAGAAATTTGCGGCCCTGATAAGTTAAATTCTCTAGGGCCACACCCTCTCCCATTTCACTTTATTTACGCAGACATTTTGGGGAGGCTGAACTACTGGTCCTGGTACAGTTGTGCTTTTCCCCACCCCAAACCCCTGTCAGCCTTGGCAATGAGCAAGAATAGGTGTTTAGGGAGGACATGGTGGTATTTTCATCCCTTCTTTCGAGATCTCCCAAACCTTTAGAATGGAACCAATCTTACCTTAACAAGCCATTTCCACCAATCAGGTTGCACGTTGAGCTCAATTTCTGCCATGGAAAGGGCATTAAATCCTTTTGTTTATTCATTTTAATGGAAGTTTATATCTCCAGCATCTTTTGACACCCTCTGGCAAGATCATTGGAGAATTGTTGCCTGATGACAAAATTAAATCAAATGTTAAGTCTTTTGGTCTTGGGTGCTAGATTTCAGTTGGGGATATTACTTTGTATCTCTCCCTTTTTGTGTGGTGGAGGGTTGGTTTGTTTGTTTGTTTTTTTAAGAAAATAGTTAAAATTTAATTTGGGACTATATTTGGCAGCTCTAATTTGATCATAGTTTAGGAACTCCTAGTTGCCTTCAAATTTTGCAATAAAATTCTTCTTCATCTCTAAACCTTATTTTGAGGCAAATATATTCTTTGTGTAGCTTTGAAAAAGGAAAGGGCAAAGTTCTGACTTAAAGTTGTCCACTGAGTTTCTATTTTAATTAGGGAGTGGCTAGTACTTCTCTGGAAAAACTGAAGTGGACAATAAACGGTTACATTTTAGGCATATAGTGAGTTGTGCATCTCATTCTCTGTACTGAAAATTTACCCTTGATGGCTTTGTTACCCATCTTAATGTTGAGCCTATAAAATTATTTTGAAATGGTTTTCCTTGTAATGGTATGGAGTGGTACAAAACTGTACATTTTGCCCAACCTCTCATAGATTTAAGGAAGGTAGATTCTTAAATAGAATACAAATATTTTGTTAAGTTCAAAGTAACTCAGTTAGTTCAAACTCAGTTTCCCCAGGAAGATGGCCAGGTATTATATACTGTAACTGCTCTGGAGAGAGCCATTATAGCTTTTAGACACTATTTTCAAAGAGTGTGTATATATATATATTTTTTTTTGACCGCCTGAAGATTTGATACTTACCACAGATGTTGCAGGTAATCACATATGCTTAGAGATCAAATAACTGATCATTAGGGCTGTCTATTAATCGCAGTTGACTCACGCGATTAACTCAAAAAAATTAATTGTGATTAATCGCACTGTTAAACAATAGAATAGCAATAGAAATTTATTGAATACTTTGGGATGTTTTTCTACCTTTTCAAATATATCTATTTCAATTACAACACAGAATGCAAACTGTACAGTGCTCACTTTATATTATTTTTGATTGCATATATTTGCACTGTAAAAACAATAAACAAAAGAAATAGTATTTTTCAATTCATCTCATACCAGTACTGTAGTGCAATCTCTTTATCATGAAAGCGCAACTTACAAATGTAGATTTTGTTTGTTACATAGCTGCACTCAAAAACAAAACAATGTAAAACTTTAGAGCCTGCAAGTCCATTTAGTCCTACTTCTTGTTCAGCCAATCGCTAAGAGAAACAGGTTTGTTTACATTTACAGAAGATAATGCTGTCCACTTCTTAATTACAATGTCACCTGAAAGTTAGAACAGATGTTCGCATGGCACTTTTGTAATTGATTTTGTAAGATATTTAAGTACCAGATGCTCTAAAGATTCATATGCCTCTTCATGCTTCAGCCATGGTTCCAGAGTACATTCTTCCATGCTGATGATGCTCATTAAAACAATAATGCATTAATTAAATTTGTGACTGAACTCTTTTGGGGAGAACTGTATGTTTCCTGCTCTGTTTTACCCACATTCTGCCGTATATTTCATATTATAGCAGTCTCGGATGATGACCCAGCACATATTGTTTGTTTTAAGAACACTGTCGCTGCAAATTTGACAAAATATAAAGAAGATACCAATGTGAAATTTCTAAAGATAGCTACAGCATTTCACCCAAGATTTAAGAATCGGAAGTGCCTTCAAAAATATGAGAGGGATGAAGTGTGGAGCATGCTTTCAGAAGTCTTAAAAGAGCAGCACTCTGATGCGGAAACTACAGAACCCAAACCACCAAAAGAGAAAATTAGCCTTCTGCTGGTGGCATCTGACTCCGATAATGAAAATGAACATGCGTCGGTCTGCACTGCTTTGGATCGTTGTCAAGCAGAACCCATCATCAGCGTGGACGCATGTCCTCTGGAATGGTTGTTGAAGCATTAAGGGACATATAAATCTCTAGTGCATCTGGCATTTAAATATCTTGTGACGCCAGCTGCAGCAGTGCCATGCAAACACCTGTTCTCACTTTCAGGTGACATTGTAAACAAGAAGCAGACAGCATTATCTTCTGCAAATGTAAACAAACGTTTGTCTGAGCGATTGGCTGAACAGTAGTACTGATTTGACTTGCAGGCTCTAAAGTTTTACGTTGTTTTTGAATGGAGGGTTTTTTTGTACATAATTCTACATTTGTAAGTTCAACTTTCATGATAAAGAGATTGCACTACAGTACTTGTATTAGATGAATTGAAAAATACTATTTCTTTTGTGTTTTACAGTGCAAATATTTGTAATAAAAATAAACATAAAGTGAGTACTGTACACCATGTATTCTGTGTTGTAATTGAAATCAATATATTTGAAAATGTAGGAAACATCCAAAAATATTTTAAATAAATAGTAT
Source organism: Chelonia mydas (assembly GCF_015237465.2). Classification (NCBI taxonomy): domain Eukaryota; kingdom Metazoa; phylum Chordata; order Testudines; family Cheloniidae; genus Chelonia; species Chelonia mydas. The sequence continues at coordinate 32,247,350 of NC_057855.1, read as the reverse complement.
TCTGTTGTTTAATAGCGCGATTAATCGTGATTAATTTTTTTAATCACTTGACAGCCCTATTTACAATAGTTTGTTTTTTTTTAAATGCCCCCTTGACAGAAGGTGAGCTCTTGCACTAGGAATCCTGATAACTCTCTGAAGGACTGAGTTTGGATTTTCAAAAGTGCTCAGCATTGTCCTAACTTCCCCATTGACGTAAGTGGGAATAGTTTTATAATCACAGTTTTATAATCACAGTTTTACCTGGAACATGGAGCAGCCAGTGTGTGACTTTTGGATTCTAGACATGGGCCCATATAATACCACAAAATACAGATATGTATTTGAACACATCCCAGAGTTTAGGGAAGGAGGTTGGACTACCTGTAGTCAGTACCACCCTCTTTTGAAATTGAGTGAGGTGTTAAAAGGTTGGAAACAAGTTTATCCAGTTCAGGTTCAATTTTTGCCTTAATTTATAAATTTTCAGACAATCATTATCACTTACAGTTTCTGATCATATATTTGACAGATAATAAACAGATAACACAGAACAGGTAGGGGTTCCAGTTACTCAGTTCTGGAGTACTGGGAAGCTCTCCCACACTGCATGATGGTCATCTCAGTCTCTGGTCCAGTGTCCTCTGACTTGGGCCCTGTTCACTTGGTTTCTTGTACCTTCCCACATTACATATTAATTAGCTTTCTTCCAGTAAACCTATAACCTGTGCAATATGCGTGCCCAAGGTTCAATTTACATAGCATTTGCTATCCACGCTATTTTCATATAATCATGTCTTTGTCACCTTACTCCTGTTTTTCCTTTTTGGAGTTACGTTTTGTGTATTTTATTATACTGATTAACTTCCTCTTATCTAAGTCTGCCAACGCAATTCAGTCCATGAACAAAAACATCACTATTGTCCCGTCAGTAATTTTGCTTGTGCATTTTAAGGTGTTTTATTCAGTTTCAGGGCCTTGGTATTCAATTGTTCTCAACAGGGTTCTCTAAGCTTTAAAACCATAGAATGTTCCATTGTATAAAATCATTAAATATGTAAATAAAAAATCCTGAAACTTCACCAAAAAAGCAACTTCTGACGTCTTTCCCTATGTCCTTTACTATATAATCAGTTCCATGCTCTGATGAAGTTCCACAGTGGCTCTGACAACTCCAGTATCATATAGGCTGTGAATTTGCTTGGGGGAGGTGTGAAGGAAGGTAAATTTTAAAAGTGGTTGTACTCCATGCCTTTTGCAATGTAGGAAACATCTCCTTTAAGGTTGTAACTCAGCTCTAATGTGTGTTAACCAAAGAACTTTAAGGTAGAAAGACTCTGGTTCTTTGATTACTAATTACAATATTTTTAATTTGTGTTTTCTATAAATTAATCACTGAATATTGTATGCATATTTGAAGATTACAGTAATCTCATGAATATTGTATGCATATTCATCTCTTTATGCTTGGAAATTTGTTGTTTTCACCTTAACTCTGTCATGTTTTTACTTGCAGTATAACATGTCATAGACCTGGCTATAAATCTTAAATTTATTTAAAAAAAAAAACAAAAAACCATGTACACAATCTGGATGGCATAGGTCAAAGGTTTTTATTCTTATTTTAAATTTAGTTAAAAAAATCAAATTGTCTGTCTGATTTCTATAATTGACATTTCATTTATATTGTTCAGTGGGGGTGTAATAGTGTTCACCAAATACAAATGAGCTTAAGAATTTGGGCTTTTTCCATTTGTAAGTGCTATCAGATAATTAAATCTGGCTGTTAAAAACAGTGATTAGTTCCCCTTGTGGATGTTAACCAGCCTGTTGTAATAGTCCCAAATCTTGGATCCCACATGCTCTTAAGCTGGCTGGGTCTTGACTAGGGATGTAAAATATTAAATGGTTAACCCAGTAAGCATTAGTCTTACCGTTAACCCACCCTAACCCTGGGCCCTCTCCCTTTAATCAGTTAACCGATATAATTTTAATAATTTAAACAGTTAACTTTTTAAAATGATATTTACATCCCTAGTCTTGACTGAATCCAGTGACGTTCTCAAGCTCTGGGTTTCCTAGCATGCTCTTGGGGTGCAGATTTAGCAACCCTTTCTAAGATATAGGACTCTGGAGTCCAAATGCCTAAATTCTGAAACCAGTGCTAGTTCTCTGTATGCCTCCCCAGTTTGTTACATGCTCCCAGAGTTCCACAGATACAGTGGACCTTTTGGATTACTGTCTCACCTTTTGGAGACTGTGTGACAGGTAAAGCAAGTAACGCAGACTTTATAAAGGAATTTGTAAGCCAATCACACACTTTATTCACAAAGCATAGGAGAGAGGCACATCTATGAGAAGAAAACCAAAACCTATACACAGAGCCCTTTGAGTTTGCTCAAGCCTTCCAGGGTCCCTACACTCTCCTCTGCTTTTTCTCCGTCTTGCCGCCTTGTACTGGTCTCTTTTTTTCTTAAAATGGCTAGTTTGAAAATTGAGAGAGCCTCCTTTGTATAAAGTTCCAAGTGTCAAAGTCTTCCCCCCCCCCCCCCTCCCCAGTTTCAAGTCCTGTCAGATGACACATTGCTTAGTTACAGCCCCACCTGGGATAACTGGTGGTTCTGGGGTGCACTGTCCTAGGGAGTGTCCATTTGAATGGAATGCCCTCCAGGTTAATGACTCTTGATTGCTCTCCATTGTTAGCCCTCTGCTGACACCTCATGGAATCCCAGTTCAATATGGAGGTTAAAAGGCAACAGTGAAGGTACAGTTCAGTTTACTGTCAAAATGGCATTCATCAAGCAAAATGGGGTTTGTAGTTTCATGTATCAGACTGTCATACTGGCATTTAGGTAACACTTGCCCTGGGAAATAGTTTAACTAACTGCTGCTGGGGTGAGAGGGAGAACCTGTGCTTTTGTGAACCCCACAGAAAAGGTGAATGAGTCAAGAAGTGCATTTTTAAAAGGCATATATACAATGTTAGTCTCTGGAATTCATTCCTTCTCCAAAACTTCTAATTTGTAAAAATCATTTCCTTATTTAAAAAAAAAAAAAAGCACCATTTTCTGTGTCTTCACGTGGGGCTTGCAGTGGATCACTGATAGGTTTGGTCTGTGTAGTTGTACTTTCCATATGCTTTCTGATAAGTTTATCATTTTATATTATATATTTAAATAATAAATGTATTAGAAGTGACCTACAGAGAGGGGAAAACTGATTTTTGTTACATTCTTTTCTTTTTTATGATGTATAAAGAAGTGCCTCCCCCCCTTTTTTTGTGCGGGGGGCAGAAATCTGGTTTATATTTCAACTTAGAAATATCAAGAACCTTATGTGTCTAGTCTTCCTGGGTTTACCAAAAGATGTGTGGTGGCCTTTTTCAAGTCTTAATTGAAGATGTGGAGTGGGTAGACACCCTTAACAAAAACACATTTTTTTCCTATGAGGTTTTTCTAGTTACATAGGTTAACCAATCGTTTTTAAACTCTCCAAATAAAAAATTGTATCCTCAGTAGATCAAGTTTTGTTTCTTCAGTGCTTGCTGTCTCATCCTACTAGTTTTGCTGCTGCCTGTAGTCTTCAAATGTAGACATAATCTGAACTTCTGGTGTGTGGGGAAGAAAGGTGAAAAAGAACAATCAATGTGGTTTTGTTTTTGGCTAGGAGACCTTTAAGGCCACCTGTATACATTTCAAAAAAAAAAAAAAAATTCTTTATAAGGTGCAAGTCCTCTTTTGTTCTCTGTGGGTCACCCTGAAATTAAAATTATATAGCCTCCAGTTTTACTATGTAAGGCATTTTTGGCTTTATAAACCACTTCTTTAAAATTAGTAGGTTTCAAAAGTATGCACAGGAGATACAGAAGTAACAAATTTATAATGGAACTAAGAGTATGTAAAAATACCCACATACCGAGTAAGTAAACTTAAGGTATGGAAGCTATCCACTGGACTGTCTTACTTAGCACTAGTCTAAAAATTAAAATGTTCTTTTTAAAGAAAAGCCTTGGTATAATTTTGTTGAATATGGAAAGTACAAAGTAAAACTGTAATCAGTAAAATACTTTAAAACTGCAGGTGATTAGCTAATTTTTCTATTCTCAATCATTTGGGTTTTGATGATTATGAGTTCTAATTATTATAGCTTGCACTTAAATCGTAACTTTAGATTGTAATTTAGATTTTGGTGTTAAAAATTGATTTTAAAAATCTACCCTCAAAATATGGTTGTACAGTATAAGGAGAATGCTGAAATTCCATACTAGATGGTCTATTTACAATTTGAAAAATGTCTTTCTGAGAAGTGAGGGTGGGGGTGAAAAGAGTTGTTTAATATCTGACTTTTATGTTTTGTTTTTCTTTAAAAGGACTTATGATTTCACCAAAGCCAGTCACTGCACTGGAATTTTATTTTAACAAGTCTGACTCCCAGTCATATGCAGAATACGTTTCTACCCTTAAACAATTTCTAAAGTGTAAGTAGAATGTTTTTTTACATTACAGTGTTTGGACAGGCTGTAGCTATAAATACATTCAGTTGATTTCCTTTAGAGGACATGATCTGTAGAATTTAACATTTATTAACTATATCAGTGGTCTCCAAACTCTGGGATGCACCCCCGTAGGGGTGTGTGGAGAAATGTTTGGGGGGGGGGTAGGAAGGCAGGGCCCCCCAGCTGTGCTGGGCCCCCAGCTTTGCTCCCGGGCACCGACCACAGTTCCAGCTGCGGCTCCCGGGCAGTGCGGACAGGTTCCATTATGGGTAAGAGGGGAGTGACAGAAAAAATTTGGGGACCACTGCTCTAAATTGTATAGATTTGTTACGGTGTTTGATAGATTTGCTAATGTACTATGGCCATTCTGAACAGAAAGACTTCTACAGATCAGTAAAAGTTATATATTCTGCTTTTCATTCCTTAAATAAATACAAAAAGATCCAGAGTTAAATGTTTGGTCAAAGTTTACCATGATTTACAGCTGTGCAGCCTTCACTGACGTCAATAGGTAGTGTGCTTGGATAGCTGAGGAAGGAATTGGGTCCTCCTGCCACAAGCCTAGTTAAGAGTGACATTAAATTGGTTAAAGAAATAAACTTGCATGCAAACAATATGATAGTATTATTTACTTTTTATATATAACGTCATATTGGTGCATGGTATTTTACAGGTTTATAAAACATGACAAAAGAGATTACAATTGAAGTTAGTATGTGGGAAAAGATTATATCAGACAAAGGGTAGATAAATGAATAGCAAAGTTATTTGTGTAATATGTTTTCTGTTTTTATGTTACTTAGAAAAACTAAGATAAAATAATGTTATTAAGGTTTCTAAGTCAAGCACTCAAAAGTTAGGAAGTGTCAGAATTAAAGTTGTTTGTACAATCTTAATTTGGCCCCTTTGTGCATAGGTACTATGATACAATCTTTAATTACATGATCATATGCTAATTTTTCCACAGGACTCCTCATTCAGTGCACAGAGTGGAAGGTGCTCAATTAATAAGGCTATTCAATATTGTGTGTTCTCCCTGTTTTATAATGTGTAGCCCATGCCTTATTTACTGCACGCTAGTCAAACCCTGTTCTGAAGACTGAATTATTATTCAGGGCTTCTCCAGGAGCTCACCGCTATAGTATGATTGTTTCTCAAACAGTAATGAATTTGTTTTCACATGACTCCTGTGGGATGAGGGGATATTATTATTCCCATTGTACAGATGGGGAATGCAGGTGCAGAGAGATTGAAATTAAAAGTATCTACTAGTTTTGAGTGTCCAATCTGAGAAACCTAGAACCTGATTTTTCAGAGTACTTAGCTTTATATGTCACTCCATGTATTCAAGCACAGCTTCCGCTGATGTCAGTTGGAGATGAGAGTGCTCAGGATTTCCACAAATCAGACCCCAACATCTCATTACCCAGAAAATGAGGAATACAATGAGTGACCACCTTTTAAAAAGTTTGGTTTAAGCCACTTGTATAGCATCCCATAGGAATTCCTGTGACAGAGACAAGGATAGGATCCAGTTCTCCAGAGCAGCATTTACCAGGACACAATGCTTTCCCTTCCCCCAGTCCCTTGCCAGATTCATTAACCACCTTCCAACTTCTGCAATAAATGAAGCAGGCGTCCTACACATAAGTCTCCTTTACTATACAACCTTAATTCATCCCCAGAGCAGATCCATCCTGTGCATTGAATCAGGCAGGGGTCCCTGCTAACCTGTCTTTGTCCCAAGTCTTTCTTCCCAACCCCTGGCTCCTTGTCCCAGCCCCATTCTTCTTTCCCAGCCAATTCCAGAACACCACTTTCCTAATTCCTGTCTCCTCATTTGATCTGTCACTCTCCCCAACTCAGACCTCCAGTTGCCCCGACCCACATTTCCCTGTTCTCACTGGCTCCTAGTGCTGTTCTCCCTTCATGGATGCCTCATCCAATCTCTGTGTCCTCTGTCTCTCCCTCCCTCTCCCTCCAGTTCCTTGTCCCATTCTCTTTGCTCAGTCAATGCCAATTTTCCTCCCTGCATCCTGGACCATTGTCCAATCTGTCTTCACATGCTTCTCCCTACCCTATTGGTTCTCACTCCCAGTCTCCCCTTCAGATTCTGACCAGGCTTTGCCACTCCACCTCTAATTCGATTTAGATTATGCTCGTGTTCTCATTCAAGGTCAGTGCCTGTGGGAGTTTGTTCTGAAGGAACCAGTTTTTCCAAGATGGTATACATATCCAGCTATTTTGTTACCCCCATCAAAGACTACAAAGTATTTTGTGGTAAGAGATTTTCAGAGGCAAAGGTCTTTCTGGGCTTCTACCTCTTGGATGGTGGAATCTATCTGTGCAGTGGATGTCTTGTACAAAGCGTCTGTTTTTTGTTGTCTTTTTACTGAAGGCATCCCACTTCACTGATAGTGGTGCAATCCCCCAGAAGTAGTATAGTGACAGTATGGGAATTGACTTGAAAGTCCCAGGGATTATCCTACAGGATTAATGGAGTTCAATATCTACGTTGTGTGCCTGGCTTGAACATCTCCATACTGGGGCACTGTACTCTGCAGTTGAGTAACACAAGACCAGACTGGCTGGTCAGAGTGTTTTGGGGTCAGCTGGCCAATTTCTGGAGTACACAATTCCTGGAGTTCACTTTTTTCCCCAGCTTTTTGATCTGTTCTTTGAATGTCAGCATTTGATCTAATGTGACCCCGACGAACACTGGATGTTCATAGTATTCCAGTATCCTTGGATGGTGCAATCATTGAGCACTAAACAAAGTGAATTTTCAAGGGAGAATTGGTGGAAGAAATTGAAGTTGTATGGTACACAAGGAGATTGTGCTTGCCAGGGGGCTGTGTAGGAGAGAGTTAAAAGATCTTTGTAAGAGGAGGTCATATGGGAGCATCAAGGTTTGCTGAGTTGAAATAACGTAGTAGAAGTATGGGAAAACACTTTTAATCTTGTGGTTAACATGTAGATAATTTATGATTCAAACAGTTTTAATTTCAGTTTCATGTTCTGTTTAACTCTATATAATGAGACCCCTCTGGCTAGTAGAGGTACATATCTTTTATTTTGTTTAGTGACTATTCTTATTAACATGAATAAGAAGCCTATCTTGTAAAGTTATGGAAACTTAAACTTTTTCACCATTTTGCTTAAGAAATCTTGAACCTTTTAAAGATATTTTTAGAAGTGTATTGAAAAAAGTTGACATACTCCTGCATTTTGGTGTAACACCTGCCCCCAGCAAGCCAGGGTATTTTACTACCAATGCACTGCTTATGTGTTGCCTACTTTGGTGGGTTTTTAGGTGAACTTGAGACAGGTGATGGATCAGCAACACTACCGTCTTAAGTTCTCTACTTACCCATTTACGCTGCTGCCACCTGTGCTACAGTTGTTAACCTGGGGGGGGGGGGGGAGATAGCCGAGAGGCAATCTGCCTGAATCCTGTCCTGGAGGTAGTATTTACAGGGTGAAAAAGTTGTTCATTCTTCTCATTGAATCCTTTGCTCTGCTGAGACTACCAACAAGAATGCCATTTGAGATGGTGGCTTTTGAATTTGTCATCTGAGTTGTGTACTTGAATACTCTCAATTTAAATAAAAAACAATTAAACAGTAGTTCTAGCATTTAGTTCACATTAAATTAAAACATTCCCAAGTCTAGTGCATCTCAGCTTGAATATGCACACTGCCATAGAACTGTTTGGTTTAAAGAGCTGTTTCTGTGATAATGGTGAAGAATGTATATCTTCAAAGACTGATACTTGCTGCTAGTTGTGCTAGGGTTTCCAAAACTCATAGCATCTAAATTTTAAAAAAAAGCGAACCAAACCCAAAAAACCCACCTTTCAATTTACTTTGCACATTTGCTTTCTGTGGTTTCAGCAATAAATGCAGCTGTGATCAAATTTGCGAGCACCACCAAAATTGGACGAATAGCTAACAGGAAGAGAACAGAATCCAATTTAGTGACATATAGCTGTGCTTCTCAACATCTTAAAATGCAGTCCGCATCTTGATGATTGCTTAGGGACTGTGGATCCTTAATAGCCCCTCTTTGGAATCTCTTTAATACATGAACTCTCTAACGGATCACACCACCTTATCCTTATGATCCCCTTACCTTTTGGAGCAATGTGACGTCAGCAATCAGGGTCCCAGAAGAGTAGGAGTTTCTCTAAGGAAGCAGAGATCTTTGTTACAAAATATGATTTCTTGTCCCTTCTGAGAAGGCTAGGTATTCATGTGTACCTGTATCTCGACTAGTGGCTAAGCAAAGGACCAGTCATCTTAAAGGGTACACTCAGCACTCAAGACAGTCTGACAGCTGTCCTAGACTTTGGGCTTAAGTATTCACTTCAAGCCTCCAAAGTCCACTTCCACAATGATACAGGTGTTGGAGTTCATATGTATAACTCTGAACTCTAGATTTAATGATCATACATCTTCCACAAGAACAAATTTCATAATAAGTTTTAAATTATTCTTAAGCTTTGAGTCAAGACCTCCAAATGACTGAAGATATTCTGCCTTAGACTGCTGGGCCTCGTGGCCTCTTGCACTGGGTAACTCTACCAGCCAGAACCTTGAATGGAAAGAGATAAGTGCTGGTTGAGACTGCACCTCTCCAGATTGTCATGTAGGGTCACAAATATTGGGTGAATGCTGTTATCCAGAAGGTTCTGAGCTTCTGTGGCAGGAGTGCTTACATCACCCAGAATTTGGTCCATGACAAGCTATTTTATATATTGGCCTTGATTATTATTCATATGTCATATGACCAGGACCCCATTATGCTAAGTCCTGTACAAACACAGAACAAAAAGACATTCCCTGCCCAAAGGAGCTTACAGTTGAAGTATAAGACAACAACAAATGGATACAGAGGGGGAGTACAAGGATACAGACAGTATTGATCAGCATGATAGGCAGTGGTCTCTGCATACCTAAACATTGTCAAGTTTTTTGTAGGTGTCATAGCAAAGGAGAGTTTTGAGGAGGGATTAGGAGGTATATAATGAGGTAGATTTGCTTATGTTTACCGGGAGTGCCTCCCCAAGTGTGTGGAGCAACATGGAAGAGAGCATGAAAGTACTGGTTCGAAAATTTAACAAGTGGGCAGTGGAGGCTGGCATCATGGGCCGATTGGAGGTGATCATCAACTGCTCGATAATGAATGAGATGATAGATAGGGTGGGGATTGGCCAAGAAGGGGCTTCAGGGTAAATGCAAGCACTTATAGTTGATGCAATGTAGAAGGGGGAGCCAGAGGAGGGATTCAAAGAGAGGGGTTACATGGTCAAAGCAAATGGGCTAGAAAAATGGTCTTTGCAGCAGCATTCTAAATGGATACGAGCCAGGCAAGACTGCATTTGTCAAGGCCCTGGGAAAGGGTATTGCAGTAATTAATATGAGATGTTGGAGACTTGGACCAGAGTTTAACTCTTTGGATGGATAAGAAAGGTCATATGATATCTTAGATCAGAGGTAGGCAAACTACGGCCTGCGGGCCCCTCCTGCCTGGCTGCTGAGCTCCTGGCCCGGGAGGCTAGCTCCCGGCCCCTCCCCTGCTGTTCCCCCTCCCCTGCAGCCTCAGCTCACTGGGCCGCCGGCATAGTGCTCTGGGCGGCGAGGCTGCAAGCTCCTGGGGCAGAGCCTGGCCTGACCCGGTGCCGTGCGGTGGTGCGACTGGCTCCAGCCAGGCAGTGTGGCTATAGTGCCGCCAGCCACTGGTGCTCCAAGCAACGCGGTAAGGGAGCAGGGGGAGTTGGATAGCGGGCAGGGGAGTTCGGGGGTGGGGGTGTGGATAGGGGTCAGGGTGGTCAAAGGGCGGGGAAGAGGGGGGTTGAATGGGGGCAGAGGTCCCAGGGGGCAGTCAGGAAGGAAGGGGGGTTGGATGATGTGGTGGGGGGCAGTCAGGGGCAGGGGTCCTGGGGGGGGCAGTCAGGACAGGGAGAAGGGGGGGTTGGATGGGGTTCTGGGGGCAGTCAGGGGAGAGGGAGCAGGGGGGTTGATGGGGCAGGGGCCCCAGGTGGGCTGTCAGGGAACGGGGGGGTTGGATGGGGCAGGAGTCTGGGGGGGCCATCAGGGGGCGAGAAGCGGGGGGGGGGGGGCGGCGAGGGCCGGGCCATGCCTGGCTGTTTGGGGAGGCACAGCCTCTCCTAACCGGCCCTCCATACAATTTCCGAAACCCGATGTGGCCCTCAGGCCAAAAAGTTTGCCCGCCCCGTCTTAGATGTTATGCAGAAAGAGTTAGCAAGATGTGAGGACCTAGAGGAAGATGTGAGTTAAAGATGACACCTGAGTGTGAAGGCAGGGTGATGTCCACAATAATTGAGAAAGGACCTAGTAGAGGAGGGCTTTGGGGGAAGATGTCTTGTTTCCAACTGTTCAGCAGATCAGATTACCTTGATTGTGGTTATAAGTGAATTTCTGCCTTCCTTGATATATCTGGTCTTTGCCAGGAGCTATGTCTGCTGCCCTCGTTAAGGGTAGTAGAACTGAAGTTTTTGATAGCAGTAATGTCAACCACGAGGAAGAATTTTATATCTTTTGATTAATTTTACTACAGGACAAGAGTAATGTAGATTTCGTAGGTCCGTTTCCCCAGAATGGATCATCCTTCCATTTTATGTTACTTCTGCTCAGTTTACACCTATCTCCTCATTTCTAGAGAAATGGAAAGGCTTGGCAGTTTCTGGAGCCATATGTATGTGAAAAGAGAACTAGGGGGACTAATTGGGCATCTCAGTAATTTAATGAATATAAAACTTCTAGCACCACCTGTTGGTGACAAAAATACCTGCAAATAGTTTTTGCTGTCTTGCATAATAGGAAAGGTATAGTGGGAAAATAACAATTTTATTTTCAAGCTGAAAACCTTACAAATTTATGTAGAGATAAGGGACCTTGAGAAGTAGTTTACTATAGGGTTGTGTGCTTATTGGTTGCATGAGTATGTTACACCAATAGATTTAGATTTATTTATTTATTTTATTTATTTATTTATAGCATATGATGATTCAGAACAATCCAGAAATATAGCATGTACTGCAGGAAAACTGTTCGAGCAGAATGAAGATCGTGCTGTTAAACAGGCATGTCAGTTTAATCGCACTAAGCTTGGATCATGTTCTGGAGTAGAAGATGACACTTTTGGCTATGCTAAAGGAACTCCATGTGTGCTTGTGAAAATGAATAGAGTAAGTGCACAGACTTTTTTTTCTGGTTTTCTTAAGTTTAAAACTTAGTTTTCTAACTAAAACTTTATGAAAATTTCTTCCAGAGAATGGCTCGATTATTTGTCCTGGCTTTTCCTTCAGTTTCCTTCTCTCTCTATAAAACAATGTAACTTACTGAAATAACTAACAATTTTGCTTTAGGGATGGGGAGGGGGCAAGTTGTTTAAATCTCTAATACTTAAGAATATTGGCTTTGTTTCCATGGATCAAAACTGGAAGCCCAGTTTTAAATACAAGGGTGCTACTCTTACCTTGTAAAAGAAAAAGCTCAGTGTAAAATTAAGTTTGTTTACGTTTCCGGAATGCAAGTATGAACCAGAATGTAATGGTGCTTGCTTTAACTTTTGAAAACAGTTGTGTTAAAAATGTTATTGCGGGGTGGTGGTGATAAAATATTTCACTCTTTGTTAGCTGACTGCAAGTTACATGATATGTTGCCTGGACATAACACCTAGATTCAGCCATTAATTTTACATGCTTAATTTGGAATAGTCAACTGCTACTGGCTGTGGCTAGTGGAACCATTTTGAGGAGTAGTTCATTAGCACTTTAGATCTTAGTATGGTTCGAGTCCATGGCACTCTGTCAAAATGGTACCTTCTTACTCACCAGGTTTGGTCCCTGTATGTATTTAGTCATATTTGCTTACTATAGTAAGAAAATAAGTTTGTGGAGTTTTTGCTATTTTCATTCTTCTTTATGCTCTTCAGAAGGAATGTAACTAAAGAGTGAACAATGGATTCTATTCTAGTCTTGTGCATCAACAAAGTTTTTTACTAAGGTCTAATTAATTACACATGTGCAAGCCTCCTGAAGGAAATGAAACTATCCAGCTGTAACTGAAGGTCTGAGCTAACCTCAGAGAACCTTTTGTTGGTAACAATGCCTGAGTTGGAAAGAACCCAGTTTTTATGCCCTTTTACTAGGGCTGTAGACCTGGAAACTGGAGACTTAGTTGCTTATCAACTGAACGCATTTAATAGAGAAATCCTACCATGATAACCAGGGAAACCTGTAATACCATTTTTATTGTCATAGTCAAAGTGTAATTGCACGTTAAATGTCTCCCGTACATTAATATGTTTTTAAAAAATCAGCTTTGTACAAGTCCCACAGAAAAATAGCTGTTTATGGAGATTTTTCCCTTTCTTTAGATAATTGGATTAAAGCCTGAAGGAGAACCACATATACAATGTTCACCTAAGGTGAGTATTGAATAAAGAGAAGTATTTATGGCCATTTTCCTTTATGTTTAAACAGAGAGAAAAGCAAGCATAAGTGCTAGAAGCAAAGATTTTTAACTTCATTTTTTCTTTGAAACTTCCATTATTTTTAAATCCACATTTTGATTTCTTTTGATAGCTATATCTGTTTTGTGTTCATGCAGGTTAGTGCTTCAGTATGTTTTAACTTTTTCATAAAGGTACCTTTTTTATTCTATGTCAGTTTAAAAATTGTTCTTTTGTTCTTTCATGTTTCATATCATTAAGACTTATGTGAAAATCAGGTAGGTCTGACAAAGCTGAAGACAAAAAGGATACATGTGATTTCTTGTTCATATTGAAATATGTTTTGTTGTTGTTTTTTACTTCAGTACAAGTTGTATTTTGTTTTCCCATTTCATAACCAATATTTTTGTTTTTCTCTCCATGCTGCAAATGCATCTTAGACAATTTATATAATGATGGGTAAGAGACAAGTGGGAGTTCTAAAATGGTTAATGTTCATAAAGTAAAATTTGTTCATACTTGATTTGAAGACAGCTTATAATATCAACAGATCTATTCATGTTCATTGTATGGCTTAGCATGTGTGAAGAGTTTCTTGCAGTCCGTATTATTTTATTGATCTGACTTCTGCATATGTTTTCCCAACTCCACATTTTAAAAAAGAAGCTTCTAAAGATGGCCATGTGATTCAGTGGCCAATGCAAGGGATTGAACCCAGGAATATTCTGGCTTTGAGTCTAGGTTGAGTTAGTTACTTTGAGTGCTTTTATCCCTTCTTTCTTCCTCCTCTTCTATCTACCCTCTCTCCCACACTCTTTGACTGTGAAAAGCCCCAAATCCATTTTTTCCCCCCCTGTACGGATGAAGTGGTACTGACATGCATGAGAACTTTGCAGACTCCATCATGATGTACATTTGTGGTGACCCACTCTTCTTCAGTCATCAGGGTGTTTGCGTGTTGGCAGGGAGTGAAGGTATTACTAATAGAAGTATAAATTGTGCAGACTTACTCCATCTGTAGTAGCAGATGCAAAATGACTGAAGGTGCCCTGCATTCTTCCTCAAGTTTAAAGGTGTGTAGGAGGTTGTTTTCCTCTCCAACCCCATGTAGTTTCCCCTGTTCAAAGTATTTTTACTTGAATTTTTAATAAAGAATATGCTTTTCACCTTATGAGACTTGGGGCAACTCACTTTACCTCTTTGTGCTTCTGTCAGCCCAGCAGCCAATTTGAAACTTGTCTGTAAAGCCAGGATTGCACTAGAAAGCAGAGGTTGCATCTGGGTTGAGCTTTCCTTTGCCAAAGACAGATGTCTAAAAACAGTGTGGTGTACTATGTGTTGGATGTTTAACTTCATGCAACATTATGGGTATATTGGTAACTGCTGTAAACTTCAAAATATTTGAGAGTGATAAAAGTAAGCTGTCTCTTGAATGTTGTGTGATTAAGCACAAATCCCATTATCATGCTGGTCCAGATAAAATTTTCTATCTAGCTTTGGATCTGCTCTTTATCAGTCTTCTGCCTGCTTTTTCCTCACTTACCCTTTAAGTACGTGAGAAATGTGTAACTAGTCTTAGATGGAGTTCTATGGGTGTAAATATGAACAGGATTTAGACTACTGTATTTGCCTCCTTGCAATACAGTGTGAGTCCTTGTAAGTACAACCTATTCAGATTGTTAAAGGACGTCATCTATGTGAAATCTGTAGTGAAATTAAATTTAAAAAAATAAGTTTCAGGTACTACACATGTGGCAAAAATTGTCAGGAGGACAGATGTAGTACTTGAAACAACTTAACTTTTTTTCAAATTGACTACAGATTTTAAATAGATACCCTTTTAAGAATTTTACTATTAAGTATTTCTCTCCGCTCCATTGCTTTGTGAAAGAGTCACGCAAACACTGGAAACCACTCTATAGGGGGGTGACTTATTTATGAAGTGCTGTAAAATGAATATAGTAAATTGAAAGACACTTTTTTTTTGTCTTTCAGTTGTATTAATTTTTAGTGTCATTTATAAAAAATAGTGTGACAGTTTTTCAGGTAGAATTGTGACTTTCAAATTGTTATTCCTTAATACACCATGTTCTGGTTGCTTTTGTCTCTTTATTTAGTTCTTTAGCCTTTTGCCAGAGATATTTAGCTTTGTTAGTCAGAATAGCTTTTGCAGCATTTTCTTTCCTTTACCTTAAGCTATATTGTTTACATATATTATATTGTTGGCTTTTAAGGAAATACTAGATGGGGAAAAAAACAAAACACACAGGTAAGAGTGATACACAGGCACATATAGCACCCAGGCATACACAGCATATACACTCCCCTCAAAATGTATCATTTTAATCCAAAGGCATTCAGTTATTACACTGCTTGCATAGTGATATGACTATTACTTTCCTAAATTGCAGAAGAGAATAAAAAAGGTGATGAATGAATGAATTACAGAAGAGTTGAATGAGTAGGGTTGCCTTCCCTTGCTGATGTCAACATAACTAGGATTTTAAGGTGTATGAGGCAAGATAAGCTTTTTTTACAGGCAAAATTTCACTAATAATCGTTGATCTTCCTCTTATCACCACATGTCAATTTGGGTAACAAGATGAGCTGTGATTGTAGATGATATCTGGATTCCCACTTAATCTAATTGTAGGATTACAAGTCATTCTTAACAGCATTTATCTCAAGTTCTGCATTTCTTCAGGACACAGTACATCCTTGTTTTCACTTCTGCAATAATATTCACTGTATTTGGAGGCAATCCTAGTCTAATATCGGGGGTATCTATTTTGTATTTTGCAAACTATGGGCTGATTATTAGGAGTGCTGACCAACCACAAATCCCCACTGAAGCTGTCGGTGTTAATCATCTTTGAAAACCAGGCCACTAATGAACTCAGGGTCTAGAACAGGGGTGGGCAAACTATGGCGGGGGCCGCATCCAGCCCTTCAGACGTTTTAATCCAGCCCTCGAGTTCCTGTCAGGGAGCGGGATCTTGGCCTTGCCCTCCTTTGTGTATTTTGTGGCTCTGCACAGCTCCTGGAAGCAGCAGCATCTCCCCCCTCTGGCTCCTAAGTGTAGAAGTAGCCAGGGAGCTCTGCACGCTGCCCCTGCAGCTCCCATTGGCCGGGAATCAAGGCTGATGGGAGCTAAAGAGATGGCGCCTGTAAACGGGGCAGCGTGCAGAGCCACCTGGCTGTGCCTCCTTGTAGGAGCCAGAGGGGAGACATGCCGCTGCTTCTGGGAGCCGCTTGAGGTAAGCGCTGTCCGGAGCCTGTGCCCCAATCCCCTCCAGCATCCCAACCCCCTGCCCCAGCCCTGATCCCCCTCCTGCCCTCCAAACCCCTCAGTCCTACCCTCCTGCACCCAAGAACCCGCCCTGCCAGCTGCAGCCCTCACTCCCGCACCCACACCCCAACCCCCAGCCCGGAGCCTCCTCCCGCACCCTGAACTCATTTTTGGCCCAACCCCAGAGCTGGAGCCCTCACCCCCTCCTGCACCCCAACCCCCAATTTCGTGAGCACTCATGGCCTGCCATACAATTTCCATACCCAGATGTGGCCCTCGGGCCAAAAAGTTTGCCCACCCTTAGTCTAGAAATTCTTCTAAGTGCTAGATTATTCTGCAGTAATCTCCTTGAGTTGCATGCGTGCACACACACATATATATTACTTAGGGCCAGATTTTCCAAAAGTTAGTCATGTAGTTGCTCATCAGGCAGTTGTACATGCAAATATACCTATGTATATGTATATGTGCACATAGTTACCAGATCTGTGCATATAAATACGATGATTGTATATGCAGTTGTGCAACTACTCTACTTCTATTTAATCCATTTTTCCCTTTTCATGTATTCCATACTTTGTTTTTTGAAAGAATCATTACAGAAATACAATTGAACAAAGTGTATTTTCCTGTATGTGAGCACTTACTGTAGTTTACAAGGACAGTGTAATGGGAAATATTGAATCTTTGCAGTATATAGCAGGGCTTGCTAGCTCAAGGGCCAAACAATCTGACAGATGTGCCTCCAAAGGAGGTTGAGTAAGAAGGAAGAAATAAATACAGTTACAGGTCAGAGAAGGTTTGGGAACAGGATCCTGTCCAAAACATCACAAATGATTGGGGTTGTTTTTTTTTTTTAAAGCCTACCATACTGAAATTGGATGTTTTCTTCTGCATGTGTTTTTCTCCTGCTTCCTCCTTGCTCTCTCTACCTGCATTCTTCCCTTTTCTCTTGTTTCCATTTAACTGCTACCCCTACAGTTGATCCTTACTACATATGTTTGCTACACTGCTTTTGTCATGAATTCATATAGAAAAGGGGCATCTATGTCAGAAAAGCCACTTGTGCATTCCCTACTCTGTGGGTCGAATTGAACAAGCAAAGGCCTGAATTTTCCCCTCCTGCAGCAAAATCCATCAAGGGACTTTGTACTTGAGGATCTGTGAAGATAACCTTTTGGAGATTCCTTTTCATTACCACTCTCAAACCTGGAGGATTCCTGGAAATCCAGGGCCATCTGTGGAGGGACCATCTATGCCTGCTGCTGCTCTGGCTCTCAATAGCCTTGCATACACAGGAGCATGGGGATAATGTTAAAAAATTACTAAAGGGCTGGAGCTGTACTAACTTTTGAGGTTTATTTTTTCTGTGGGGCCAGTGGGAGGCTGATGTGCATCCTTTACCCCAGTACTACTCCTGTCCATTTTTAACTTCCCTTTTGGACTACACTGACAGCCCTCCACAGGGTCCAGAAGAGGCGGGCATGAGGCTGTGGAGAGTTTTGCTATCACATTGTATAGGGAAGACTTGAATGTGGAGTGCCCCCTCCATGCATGGATCTGAACAGGCATGATCTCTTCCAGAGTAAGGAGCCTCAAATGTTAGATTTTATGTAACTTTTAGCAATGAGTCCTGGGTGCTTCTGGAAACAACATGTCCATGAGAAAGTATATAACTACTTAAGTAATGGACCATTATCTATAGCAGTCAATTACATTTTACTAACATTTTTAGTAAAATTTAATCAAGTGCTTCGGTTAACTTTATCTGCAGGTTACTCTGTAACCAAGTGTGGCCTCTGGACCATAGCTTATGAAAACAATCCTCTGTTGTCTCTACTGATTTATATTGTATCCAGTAAATCTGATTGGTATCAAACAAATTAATGTGTTGATGAGATTAAGCATTATATATTAAATCTCACGGGGTGGAGCATTCTCTGCACAGACCTCAGGATTGTTGCATCCAAAAATGATGGTGTAAGCGATGCCCACATTCATCCTGGGAAGTCTGGGGTAGAGCATAAGAGAGGACCCTGGTCTCCTAGTGTGGATCTGCATTGCACACTAAGCCCTGATCTGTGGGACCCGGGCTTGTAGACTTGATGTTTCCAAGCCCATGCTTGAGTTATCCACAGTGCAGTGGAAACCTGGGCTTCACAACCCTGCTGTTGAATCCATACTGTAATATGCAGACTCAAGTCAGAGCTTCAGCTTCTGCGGACGTCTACTATTGTATCCCAGAGTTCCTAGTGCCCTTGCCAACTGACAGTTGTTTCATAGCGGATTGTGGGAGAATTGTCTGTGTGTCCTATGGTGGTTGACTGGAAGTGTATTGAGTGGTTTTAGTTCACAAATACATCCAGATGAGCTATTTTGGGTCCGTGTGTTCGCAGCAGCTGGAGACAATACAGACCCCGACAGAGTGGAAGGACTTCTCCACCTCATGTTCTGTCCTATTTTGGGACACTGGCAGAGCAACTGCATGACCTTCTCTACTTCATGCTCTGCCTGTGTCCCAAAATAGGCAGAACATCTGCATGACAGTAGAGGACATTTCAGTTGCAGTTTTTGAACTGCTGAAGGCACCTCTCAGAGGGGGATATTGACCTGCCAGCTGTGACCCAGATGCTGCTGGTCATGCCTGTTCCCTTAGCCGCAGATTTTCCCCTATCTAGACTGGCACAGGGGTAGTTGCCAAGCAGCTGCATTTGAAACAGAAGATTCTTCTTCAAGTGCTTTCTCATGTCCGTTCCGTATTAGGTGTGTGTGCTTGCCACATGCATTGGTGCCGGAAGCTTTTCCCTTAGCAGTATCCGTAGGAGACCTATTCTGGCACCCTCTGGAGTGGCGCCCACCTGGCGCAGTGTAAGGGGCACCACTGGCTCCCCCCACCCTCAGTTCCTTCTTGCCGCCATTGACGGTGCTGGAACTTCTGCTGCTTCATCTAGCTTTCGCATAGTTCAGTGTGTCTCACGAATGTTTCTTTGTAAAATAGTGTATATAGTTTAGTATTTACCCTTGGTATTAGTTCTACTTAGTTGGTCCTGGACATGACTCAGCCTAGGGATGGGGCATGCACTGATTCCCAAGCTTTAAACCAACTCCCTCGTAATTGAAGTCATTAACCAGAGGGAGAGGTGGGGTCAACCTGGGGCTGCGCCCAAGAATAAAGACTTGAGACTGGATCTATTTGGGCGAAAAATTTATTAGTCTTCCAGCCTTCAGTTGAGAGTGGCCAACCGCCAAGCCTGCGGCAGTCTATGGCCATATTCGAGGTCTCGCTGCCTGAAGGGTCCAAGAAGGAATTTCGGGCGATCCTCGAAGAGGGCATGGCTGCAGCGAGAGCAGCCTCAGATGCAGCAGACTCCCCAGCTTGCACCATGGCCTCTGCCATCTCCATGCTAAGGGCATCCTGGCTGCTCCTCTCGGGTCTGTCAACTGAGGCTCAGCAATCGATGCACGACCTCCCCTTCCACAACCAGGCCCTGTTTGCAGAGCAGACGGCCAGTAAACTGCATGGCCTTAAGGAATGCTGCACTACCCTGAAAACTCTGGGGCTGTACGTTCCAGGTTCAGCCCGTAAGTGGTTCAAACCACAGCAATCTCCGGGCCAAGGGAGTCAACCCTGCCAGGAGCCCCCCCGCCCCCATAAGAAGAATGGGGCTAAAAGTGCCGCCGAAGCTACCCACCTCCTCCCTCTGTCCAGCGTTTTGAGGATGCGCTCAAGGGCAACCTACCAGACTTTAGCCCGGATCCGTCTGTCCTGCTGTTCTCCAACTGCCTTTCTTTTTTCCTCCCCGCATGGACAGCTATAACTTCAGACAGCTGTGTCCTCAATACTATGGCAGAGGGTTATACCCTGCAGTTGACTTCTACCTCCCCCCTCCTCCACCCCATTTCCCCATCCGTCTTCAGGGACCCTTCTCACGAGAGTCTCCTTGCACAGGAGGTAAAGGGGTTGCTGCATTTGGGTGTGGTGGAAGAAGTGCCTCTCAGGTACAGGAACAAGGGGTTCTATTCCTGGTATTTCTTAATCCCAAAGGCCAAGGGCAGTCTCGGCCCATCCTGGACCAGAGGGACCTCATCAAGGATCTTAAGAAGCTAAAGTTCCGCATGGTCTCCTTGGCTTCTATCATCCCCTCCCTGGATCTGGGAGACTGATATGCTGCCCTCGATTTGAAGGACGCAGACTTCCACATAGCGATCTTTCAAGGTCACAGGCACTTTCTCCGGTTTATGGTGCACCCCCACCACTACCAGTTTGTGGTCCTCCCATTCCGTCTGGTAACAGCACCCAGAGTGTTTACCAAGTGCATGTCGGTGGTAGCTGCATACCTCAGGCATTGGGGTATCCAGATCTACCCATACCTCAATGACTGGCTGGTGAAGGGCAACTCCAGGTCTAAGGTTCAAAAGGATGTCACGGTGCTGCAAGCCATGTGCTGCTCCCTGGGCCTCCTGGTGAATGACAAAAAGTCTGTTTGTTCTGGTGCAAAGGATAGAGTTCATCGGAGCAGTGCTTGACTCGACCTGCGCCAGAGCGTTCCTGTCACTAGAAAGGTTCCAGATGTTGACGGGCCTCATCGCAGAGGTCTCCACATTCCCCCTGGCTATGGCTAAGGTTTACCTGCACCCGTGTTGTCTGCTATGCCAGGCTCCAGAAGTGGTCCCTGCAGCAATGGCTGGTGACAGTCTATTCCCAGTCCAGAGATCACCTGGACATGGTCCTTACCATTCCTCTGACAGTACTCTCCTCACTGCGATGGTGGACTGATCGCATAACCATCCTAGAAGGGGTTTTGTTCGACACTCCCTCCCCCATCATTCCATTGAATTGGTATCGGACGCCTTGGACTTTGGCTGGGGCATGCACCTCAGTGACCTCCAGACCCAAGAGGAGGAGGAGATGACGTTACACACAAACATGAAAGAACTCAGGGCAGTTCGCTTGGCATGCAGAGTCTTCCTACTTCACCTGTCGGGCAAGGTAGTGAGAGTCCTGACGGACAATGCGGCCTTGATGTTCTACATCAACAGGCAAGAGGGAGCACGTTCATTGACTCTCTGCCAAGAGGCACTCTGTCTTCGGGACTTCTGCATCAGCCATGAAATCCATCTGGAAGCTTGTCACCTCCCTGGTGTCAAGAACACGCTAGTGGATCACCTCAGCAGGGACTTCTCGCACCACGAGTGGTCGCTCCACTTGGAGGTAGCCTGCATGATCTTCCAGAGGTGGGGAACTCCCCAAGTGGACCTGTTCGCCACTAGGCTAAACAGGAAATACCACCGGTTTTGTTCACAGCAAGGCCTCCCTCTCCAATGCCTTTCTCCTGTCATGGTCAGGGAACCTGATGTACACGTTTCCTCTGATTCCTCTCATCAGCAGGGTCCTGGCAAAGATCAAGAGAAACAAGGCACAGGTTATTTTGATTGCCCTGGCGTGGCCTTGCTAGCACTGGTTCAGCACGCTCATGATCCTGGCAGCGGCCCCTCCCTGGTCCCTGCCCAACCGACTGGACCTGATGTCACAGGGCCATGGTCAGCTCCTGCACTGCAACCTCATGTCCCTCCACCTTTTGTCGTGGATGAACGTACCAGAAGAGCGTACCTGCTTGTATGAGGTCCAACAGGTCCTCCTGGGAAGCAGGAAGCCCTCAACCAGACTGACTTACCGGGCCAACCGGACAAGGTTTTCCCACTGGGCGTTTGAGCGCAGCCTCTCTCCCTCGTGCTCTTCCATATAGTCTATCTTAGATTACCTGCTTCATCTGAGGAACCAGGGCCTGGCACGCTCTTCCATTAGAGCGAATCTCGTGGCCATCTCCACTTTTCACTCACCGATCCAGGGCCAGACGGTGTCTTCTCATGACATGAGGGTCAGATTCTTGAGAGGCCTTGGGAGACTCTTCCTGCAGGTACAGACTCCTGTCCTGCAGTGCGATCTTAACTTGGTCCTCTCTAGGCTCACCGGTCCATCCTTTGAGCCGCTGGGTTCCTGCTCCCTTTCCCACCTGTCATGGAAGGTCATATTCCTGGTGGCGGTGACATCGGCAAGATGGACTCTGAAATTAAAGCCTTGACTTCAGGACCTCCATATATGGTCTTCTACAAAGATAAGGTTCAGTTGTGGCCCCACCTGATGTTCCTGCCAAAGGTGGTCTCCACCTTCCTTACGAACTAGGACATCCTCCTCCCGGTGTTCTGTCCCAAACCGCACAAGACCAGTGAGGAGAGGTGTCTTCACGCCCTGGATGTCTAGAATGCCTTGGCTTTCTATTTAAACGTACCAAGCCTTTCCAAGAATCGACTCAGCTCTTCATCGCTACAGCGGATAGGATGAAGGGTCACCCTGTGTCCTTGCAAAGGATTTCTAATTGGATCACCTCGTGCATAAGGACCTGTTACGACCTGGTGGGGGTTCCGCCGCCACCGATTGTCAGAGCCCACTCGAGAGTGCAGCTGTCTTGGCGGCCTCCCTGGCGCACACCCAGTCCAGGACATCTGTAGAGCCGCAACGTGGTCCTCTGTTCACACGTTTACCTCTCATTATGCTATCACTCAGCAGGCCAGAGACAATGCTGGGTTCGGCAGAGCTGTGTTGCAATCTACACATCCATGAACTCCTACCCACCTCCAGGGGTACTGCTTTGGAGTCACCTAATATTGAATGGACATGAGCAAGCATTTGAAGAAAATACAGTTATCTTTTCCGTAACTGGTGTTCTGAGAGGTGTTGCTCATGTCCATTCCACAACCCGTCCTCCTTCCCCACTGTCGGAGTTTCCGGCAAGAAGGAACTGATGGTCGGGGGAGCCACCTGCTGCCCCTCTCTATTCCACACCATGCGGGCTCCACTCCAGACGGCACCAGAGCCAGTCCCCTACAGATACTGCTAAGGGAAAAACTTCCAGCACTGGTGCATGTGGTGAGCACACACACCTAATATGGAATGGACATGAGCAACACATCTCGAAGAACACCAGTTATGGAAAAGGTAATGGTTTTTTGCTTCCGATTCCTGGAAAGCAAGTGGCAAGCTTTGGAACTGAAGGACTGGGAAGCGGTTTGTGGGATAGATTGGCAGACTCTCTAGACACAAGTCTGGCAACCTGGACCCAATCTGCATCCACACTGTGAAATGCCTGGACTTTGACCTGACTCAGTAGGACTTGGGCTGTGCTCCCCTCCCCTTCCCTCCCCTCCTCCTGTACAGGGTGCAAGGACTTTCTGACCTGAGTCAACTGATTTTGTGTATGGATGGGGAGGGGGGCTTTGGGTTCAAACTTGAGTCAGAGCCAAGGCTTAGTGTTTAGTGTACATATACCCCTACCCAGAGATGTCAACTATCCCTAATTTTCAGTAATCCTCCTGATTTTTAGGTCCAATATACAGCAGGTATGGCCGTGGGCATTCTTCTCTACTGCTTCGATGGCACATTCAGACTGCGCAGTGAGAATCTGTTAGGAAGCAAACTGTGGTGGTTTTGAATGGATTGGGGCACTGCTGGGTTCACCGCCCAAGCCAAAGGCTGCATATTGCACTCTGACTGCCCCCATCATGTGCTCTAAGTACCTGGAGCACGCCATGCAGGACAGTTTGCCTGCAATTGGCAACCTGTGGTTTGGGCAGTGAATCCAGCACCCCAGACTTCACTGACTATGGCTGTGGCTTGATTCTATCAGACTCTCACTGCTCAGTCACCTGGGGGAAAGCAGGAGCAGGCAGTGATGGTGGCAGTGGAGGAGAGAGGGAACATGACTGAAGAGGAGGAGGATCATCCTGGGAAGGAAGTCCAGGCCCGGGATTGGTAATGATAATTAAGGACCCTCGGTGACATAGAAGGGCTGCTTTCCTAGGGCTGATCTTCCCCTTCTCTGTGTTTGGAAGAGGTTGGGGGTGCAGTGGAGGCAGGGGGCAGGCCCTCCCTTTGGCCATATACACACAGACTGGTGAGGGCAGGGGTGGAGGTCCATGCAATGTCCCTAATTCCTCCCTACCTTTTTTCATAATCTCCTCTCAGTGTCTCAGAGCAAGGTTGGTGTCTCTGCACACTAGTCCCTACTGCATTAGCCACGGGTAAGGCTGCGAGCCTTTCACAGAGGTCACGGAAGTCATGGATTCCATGACTTTCCAGGGCCTGCATGACTTGCGCAGCTGCAGTGGCTGGTGCGGCTGACCCCAGGACCCCCTCAGCAGCTGGGGCAACTCTGGAACCCGCCACATTGGCCACTGCTCTGACAGCCCCAGGCAGCTGGTCCCGGATGCTGCCCTGGAGCAGCAGTCTGGGAGCAGCAGTGGAACCTCAGTCCGCCCTTTCCCAAAGGAATTGAGCAGCAGCGGTGGTGGGGCACTGGGCAACCCTCCCGGCCCAGAGTGGTGGCAGCGGAGCCCCGGGCTGCCGCCTCAGCAGGTAAGATTTAGTCATGGGTATTTTTAGTAAAAGTCATGGACAGGTCACTGGCTGTGACTTTTTGGTTATTGCCCGTGACCTGTCTGTGACTTTTACTAAAAATACCTGTGACCAAGTTGTAGCCTTAGCCATGGGACATTTCCTGGCTTTTTGCAGCCCATGTGTGTTTAACTCTACATAATCACTACACTAGAATTCCATTGTATGTAGGGAAATTTAGCTTTGGCAGATTTGATCCAAAAGCCAAAGCTGAGTGGATGAGGCTTGGGTCTGCCATTTTAGAGATGTGGATTCTGTTCCTAGTTCTGACGGAAGTGACCTTGTGCAGCCTCTGTTATCATATTGCAAAATGGGGGATATGAGGCCTTGGTTAATAAAAGCTTGTGAATACTCTGAAATAATAACAGCAGTCAGCGGAAGAGGAGGCTTAAATTCATGGTATTCTGGCTTCCTGGCCAGTACACCTCATAACCTATTTTGTGTGTATCTCTCCATGCTAACCTGTCCCAGGAACAGCTCACAGCATAGTTTGTAGCTGTCCCATTCACTTGCTCTAAGAGTCAAACAAAATGCAGGAGCATTTTAGGTAATGGAGTTTGGTCTTGGAGTGAGATCTCAACAGAAGGCAGTTCAGCAATAAGGAGCAGTATCCATATGCATTTCATGCTTGTCACTGTCTGCTCACAAAAACGTGTTTGTGAAAAAGTTGACACCTAAACAATAGGTTTTCTTTTTGTTTTTTCGGGTAGCCTTTATCCCAGGAACCTCTTTGTCAAATTACCTCACTGTTCACCAGAAACTCAACCCTTAACCATGAACTGGTGTCCCAATTTTTCCAGCAGGTCCTAAATGTGGATTTTGGGGAGGTTTGAAAACTGGGATTTAAACAGAAATCTAGCTGAAACCTTAAATATGGATTTGCTATTGCTTCTTCACAATAAACATTTTCTAACTTGCCTGTGGATATTTGGAAATTCAGTTGCACTGTCTAACTTTTTCCTTAAATACTTTTGTTATATTAAAGGGAGTATAAATTGAAGTTTTCATTGTAGAGATGTGTGTTTCGTTTTTTGAATGATGGTGGGTGGAAAATAAAACTTAGGACTATTCTGGCTTAATTTCTACTTTACTAAATAAATATTAGTATTAATTTTATCTAGATTAGAAATGGAAGGTTGGAGCATGTATAAGCTAAAATCTGTTTTGTGAAATAAAATTGGTTCTTTCAACCATAGGTAGTAGAAGGTTATTAATATATTAAATTTTTAACAAGTACAAGTGTATGTCTATGAGTCTTGTAGTTTGGCAAAGATCGTTCATTCTGTTGTGGAAACTATTCTGGTACAGCAGTACTCAAATATTTTTGTAGGGTTCTTGCATTTCATCATTAGAACATTGTAATTTTCTTTTACCTCTTAATGTTTGTTAAAACGGGAATTAACTTTTAATTTTGTCTTTAACCATAGGAAGAAGGCAAGGTTCAGATAACTTATTTTCCTGATGGGGGAGTGATTGATTTAATGTATTTTCCATACTATGGAAAAAATTTACATGTAAGTATGTCTCAATGATAGTCATGTGTTTTTTGTAAAATTTTGGGGGCATTTTTAGGATGGGTCTGTGATGGTTACTGCATTGTTCAGACTTGAAATTTACAACCAAATACACGTATGGAAAATTACTTATGCAGGTATTTCAGAGTACTTGATAGGATCTGTGCTGCACCTGCCCATACACAGGAAAATAGATTGGGCTTTACTGTCTTCTTACTGAGAAAAATAAGACTGAGTTCACACTAACATGATTTCAGTAATTTTGCTGTAAAAAGTCAGTTTTCCTTATATTTTATTAGGTCTCCTCAAATGAAAATAGAGGTGGCTAGATCAGATAGGCCTGTCCACAGTACAGTTATTAATAGTTAAAAACCAGTCATTGACATGATTAGTACACACATCATATAATTAAACCTGGTTAATAATCATGCAACTAACAGTTTTTTGGCCTTATCAGAAGTCTAGACTGTTACACTATTGTTTTTCCAATAATTGGTTCAGCACACTTTCCCCCCACCCCAGTGTTGTTGGTGTCACTCTTCATGTCCTCCATGCTTTCTATCCTTTGAAGTACTGTGGGGTAGTTTTCTAGGCTTTCCCAGAATTTGCTAATATAAATACTGTTAGCATGCTAAATGCATATAGACAAACATAGTTTTGGTTTCAGAAAAGTTTCTATGTGAACACAAACTGAACAGAACTACTTGGAAGGAGCCCATGCCTTGAATAATTATAAATTATAGTTAAAACCTTCTCTGTGTTACAACTTTTATATGCAGGATGGAGTGTACGTGGGAAGCACCTCCATATCAGTACCAAGGTCTTCCTTTTAAGATATGTTCTTTCAGCTGGAAACCTTTTCAATATTTTTTGTCTGACACAGTCTCTCTCGCATGTTCAACGCAAGTTAAGTGAGCAGAAAAGAGCATAAATTACGGCAATTTTTTCCATATGCTTGTAAAAAGCAAAAGGTTAATATAGGCTTGGATTTTCGAAAAAACTGGAGAGTTAGACACCCAAATCCCATTGACTTTCAATGGAAATTGCACTCAAACTTCCTTGAGCACCTTGAAAATCTTGTCTATAACTGTTAATTTGTGCTGAATTTTTCAGTTGAGACAAATGCTGTGCAGAATTTTAGCCTGATTAACTCCTACACAAATAATTTTAACTGAGTTAGGGTACATCTACATCTCAAATTAAGGTGTAATTGTAGCATGGATAGGCAGACCTGCACTAGCTTAAATTGAACTAGCATGGCTGAAAATAGCTGTGAAGACGCAGCAGCATGGACCCAGCATTAGCTAGGAACAAGAGTCTGGCAGGTTTGTACTGGGAAGGCTAGCCTGTGCTGCAGCCCATGCTGCCACGTCTTCGCTGCTGTTAGCTGCACTAGCTGGATTAAAGCTAGCATGTGTGTGCCGACCTCCACTACAATCACACCTTCATTTGCAGTGTAGATGTACCCTTCGATGGGACTCTGTAAAGTTGGGGGTTTTGTTCCAGTAAACCAATAGATGAAATGAATTTGCAATCTTAATTGTTTTTATTCAAATAAGTACACTATGGTATCTGAAATCATTTCCCCCTCTCTCTATTTACTAGGCTGACTATCTACAGCCTCTAGTGGCTGTTCAGCTAGCAATTATCTCCAACCGTACCAAAGAAGAAGTAACAATTGTGTGTAAGATTATGGGATCTCCCAATTTAAGAAATGAAGATGACCGTGACAAGTTTCTTGGACGAATTTCTTTCAAAGTTCAGATGTCTGAATAGCATGAGTCAATCTCCACAAAGTAAACATTGTGTTGTCTGTTTTTTTATTTTATATCAGCTGGATGTGCCATTCCCGGATATAAGACCACCTGGGATAATGTGGCACATGGCGTTCAGGGTAGCATAATAGTGTGCTTCCAAATCATATTTAAAATCCCTCAAAATAACTGCCTGTCAAGCTTCTGCCTGCCCCACTGGACCAGTGTACAGACCATAGTTATGTGATATTAGGGACCTGTAAATAGTTGATTCCAAATATGTAATAATGGTGGTCTTTGTCTGTTCTAAAATGTGGTTTTATCCCCAAGTGACTGTCTCAAACATAATCTGCTGTGCTATGTAAATAGTCTATTGATTTAACACTGGTTTGACTGTCATATCTCAACACTGTTACAGTTTTAGGGATCAGATGATAAGAATAAATGGTACCTGACCAACATAGTTATTTTCAAAACAAACAAACAAAAAACAATAACTCTGCAAGAATTGCGTGTGTGGAGACGCCTTAAGTCCTGTACTGGTTTGGGGGGAACTAAATAAAGTGGATTTTAAAAGTGTTGGTATGGATTTTTGAAATTATTTAAGTGCTGAAGTAGTCTGTTTTTATGCTTGTCACTGTGCAGGTATGTGTATACGTGTACTATTTGGTATTTTAGTTGAGAAATTGAATCTCATTGTATTGTTAATTGCTTGCAGTATGTAGAACACAAATAAAACACATACAATGTCATTTAAAAACTTTAGTTGAGAAATAGCATCTGAAGCAGTTTCTTTGAAATGTTAATGGTTTCAAGTCCTGGTAACAATTGCACTACAGAGTTGCTTGAAAGAAAGGCCTCACTAGTCTGTGAGTAGCCTTTTGTTTTCCAATAAAATCAAAATTCCTAAAATGAAAAACTTCTGTTTTAAAATTAAAAGCAAATTGAGAATTGTCTTGATTAAACATTCCTTTAATGTTTATACTTAGTTCCCTCACATCACTTCTGCCATATCTGATTTTTTTTACTTTTACTCAACTTTTGTATTGAATTTTTTATGAGCTGCTTCATCCACCACTTGAGAGAAATTTGCTTTGCCCATCTGTTACCTTAAAAACCACTTCTCAGTTTGCAGCTAGTCCAGGTTTCTCTGAAGTTGCACTTTACATCAAATTGAATTGCAGCCATTTAGATCTCTCACTATTGCAGTTCCTCCAATGTTGCTGATAAAGGAGCAGTGCCACTCTTTCCTATTGTGTGTGGTTGGTTGTTTTTTGGGGTTTTTTTGGTGTGTGCTCCTTAGTCTCATTCAGTTTTTCATGATGACAAAAATGTGCTTTGAACTAGGTGAGATTTCCATTATCTGTTTGGCTTAGCCAGACTTCAGTTGTTTCAGCTGAAATTTCCCATTCCTTGATGTCTGCTTCAGACTTCATTTTTTTTCTACATTTTAGTAAAAATGGATCAGCAGCTTCTGAGACCAAGTTGAGAGAAATAATTCTTTTAACCATTTTACTGAGAAGTTTTAGCTTCTTGATGCTTCGGAGCAGGGTTCTCTGGTTTCCTACTGAAACCAGAGGGATGCATTTTGCTGTCTCCATGAAAATCAACCCAATTTTGGCTGAGTTACAAGTCTCTGAAAATTGTAGTTGGCACATGCTCATTGGAGACTTTTTAGAATTTAGCAGCAAAATTATCTGAAGATTCCATCCACACTGAGATTATTCCAGCCCTGACCATGCAGGGACTGAATATGACTTTCCCTGAAGTTGCTCCTTATAGTTGGTGGTAGGAACTGTGCTGCTAGATATTAGAAATGAGCGAAATCTCTTTCCTTTGTTCTCAGTGCTCCCCCTGTTAGTGCACAGGCAGCATGGAGGAAACTGTGGCCAAATTAGTAGTTTGTTTCAGATACTTTTGTTTCTTGATGTGACTCAAAGTAATTTAAATTGGCAAAATTAAATGTTTGAATTTTGCTACTGATTCTAAAATGAGATGTTCAGTTAGTCTACAAATCTGGATCTACAGAAGATTGAGCGTTTTAGCCATTTTTTTAATTAGTTGACATTGTTAATCCACCTGTCTGAAAAATCAAACTGATTCTGACTTCAGTAAACCAGTGCACACAATATTTTTATCCAGCGTTTTTTTTTTTTGTTTCTGTAAGGTTGTATGACTCTCACAAGCTCTTTATTGTTTGGAGTTAAATCACATTATTTCGTAAATTATTTTAGTAACCTTTCAGTCAATAGGAAGAACAAGTTAATGGAAAAATTCTATCCTGTCCCCAGCAGATCATGTGAGCTATTTTCAGCAATATTCTTTTAAACAAAAAAATTATTTCAGTTCACTAATGCCCAGACACTTGTTAAAATATGTCAATAGTACTAAATCAGGTGCCAAATTACCGAAGCCCTTCAGTGAATTGACCTCTATATCAACATATATCCATATTTAATCTACCCTATAAATTAGTATCTTTTTGACTGCAGCATTTCCAGGAGGATTATTTCTGTAAAACTGCCCATTATGAAAATTCTAAATCTATTAACTTCATTTTTATATCCATTTCAGCATCAGTCTGTGTCCTCATGTGACATAGATATTCTTCTGGTTTCACTTAGTGAACTTTGTTGTAGTTTTCTTAACTTTAGTATAGTTTTTCTTTTTGTCTGCTGGCTATTTTTTTGAGAAATTTTAGAAGGGGTATCTGTATACAGATCCCCCTCCTGATACATTAGGGCTATTCCATTATTACATATCCTGTCACCCAGCTTCAAGACCTGCCCATCATGTAACCCAGATAAATCCATTAATGATGGGCACTCCAGATATATCGTCTACTTGGAATAGGGACACATTAACAGAGCATTTAAATGCCACTCATTTCCCAAGAATACCCTCAAGAATAGAGGTGAGGTTGAAGATATGCTTTCTTGAGAGATCTATGCAACTCCCATCCCCAAGGAGCCCAGAAAAGATTAACCATATCCTAACTCAGCACTGGTTAGTTGCAGTTCCGCCTCCCCTCATGAGCAGCCTCCTCCCACAGACTGTATTCAGCAACTGTCAGCCTCTTTGGGGAGGGACGAAGGAGCACCACTGCAGTCAGGAGTTTGTTCTCTCACCCTGAGTAAATGACCTAGAACTTCTCCTTAGGTTTCTTACACTAATACCTGAAGTTTGGCGCCTCTGCCTGGTGCCAAGGCATCAAAGAGTAGTCTGCCACTGTTGACTTCTAAGTCCTATAAAGGCTGCACTGCCCTCTGGCACCAGCCTTGCACAGAAACCCTTGGTGACTACCATCTTGCCTCCAGTACAAAGTAGTGCCTCCTCAGTGCTAACCCTTGCTCTGATCCTGGATGTTTTAGCATCAGAGATCCTGGCACTGAAGCCTTTCCTGGTACCAGCTTACCTATTTGTCAGTCCGTTATTGGAGTCTCCTCCCCTGGAGCATTTGAGATATATTATGTAAAAGCAACCATCTACCTCAGCACCACTCCATCTGGTACTGTACAGGCCCATACCCTGGACATGTCTGCTCCCCTTGTCAGGAGGAAAGTCACTCCTTGTCATCCTCACCAGAATGCGCTGAGGGCTCCCCTCCCTCCTGATACCAGTCTCCACAATGCATGGCCCAGTGAGAGTTCAACAAGGAGTGCAGAGAAGACAGTGGAGAAGATAAAAGACCTGAAGATTTCAAGGAGTGTCCATTGTGGTATCTTCCTATGTGCCAATATCCCAGTTTGCCTACCAATGTTGGCTATACTGCTCTGCCTAGGGTATGAATCCCTACTCCAGAAGACCCACAGCCACTGTTGCTCATCCAAGATCTACTTCAGTGGGGAAGTAATTACAGTCTCCTCCAATCACCCAACTTGATCAACCCCTATTCGTGAAAGATGAGTACGTTAGGGAGGAAAATCAACACCCTTCAGATCAGGTACCTCTGGCCCTTCAAGGGTTTCTTCTTGTTGATCTGATGAAGAGGTTCATCCACTCTCTTAAGATGAGTTCAAAACCATCTAGGACTTCTTGAAAAGGACCCTCGAGACCCTTGGCATTCCTCCTGAGGTTATATAGGAGAAACAACACATTATTGGATGTTCTCTACACAGCAACACCAGGCAGAATAGCAAGGTGATCTGGCATACTCCTGGCTCCATCCTACCCATTTTGGAGAGCAATATATCAGATTTCTGGTAGGCAACTCTTACTACCAGTACAGGATATTGCCTTTCAGTCTCTCAGTGGTCCCCTGGATTTTCACCAAGGTTCTAGCTATAGTAGCTGCCCATCTGTGAAGGATGGGAATGCAAGCATACCTCTTATAGGATGATTGGCTGGTTTGGGGATGATCAGCCACAGCAAGTTACCAAGTCAATTCACACCATCTTTTGGCTTCCTTGAGCCTCAAGGTCAACAGGGACAATCTATTCTGACCCTGATTCAGTCCATAATTTTATCGGCTTTCTGTTAAAAAGAGCTTACCTGCCTCAACAATGCTTACAAACCATGGTGGACCTTCTCAATCTGCTCTACAAGTGCACTAGAATGCTAGTGAAGACGTGTCTCAAGCTTATGGGCCCTTGGCAGTGTACTCCTGCATCACACAGCTTGCCAGACTTCAATTCTGGTCACTGAAAGGCTGATTGAACTCATTTTATCTACCCAAGAGACACAGCATGGACCATCTGGTCACTGTCCCTATCGAAGTTCTCTCTTCTTTAAGCTGGTGGGAAGATCAGTCCAAGTGTGAGTTCTGTTCTCTGTTTCTTGTCCCACTAACACACTGGTCATTGATGCCTCTTCCCTGGAATGGGGAATTCATCTCAATCGTCTCAAGATTCAAGGATGATGATCACCAAAGAAGCATATAAACATACTGAAGCTTGGGGCCATATGGTTAGTGTGCAAGGCTGTCTTAATTCTCCTTCAGGGCTTCACTGTTCAAGTGTTGATTGACAACACCACCACAATCCACTACAGAAACAAAAAGGAAGGAGTGAGATCATCCCTGCTCTGTGAAAAGACTTATGTATATTTGAGAATGGTACATACTTCATAACACTACTTCAATGGCTCTCCACCTGTCCAGCTTTCAGGACATCCTGGCAGATCACCATCTCAGCAGGACACGCTACAGAACCATCAGTGGTGTCTCTGTGGTGGTCTTTCTGAGATGGGGACTGCTATCCCTGGACCTGTTCGCTATGTATGAGAACAAGTGTGCATCTGCTCCGGAGAAGATGTGAGCCCATGCTCGCTGATGGATGTTTCTTCTCCCATGGTCCCTAGGGCTCTTTTTATGCCTTCCCACCAATCCCCAGGATCCCCAGATTTCTCAGGAAACTCAAGACTCAGGCTGTGTTATCCTGCTAGCCCTAACATGGGTCAGACAGCTCTGGTTTTCTGAACTAGTGAGTGTCTCTGTTGACCAGTTGATAATCTCAAGTCGTCTTCCCTGTCTGCGTTCCCAGAATAAGGGACAAATGCTGCATCCAAATGACCTTGCTCCATCTCATGTGCTGGGTGGGTAACCTCTCTGGAGCGAGACTGCTTATCTGAGATTCAAGAGATCCTCCTGCAAAACAGGAAGCCTTCAGCCTGGCTCATTTGCACTGCAGAGTGGAAAAGATTCTCTGTGTGGGTAACCCAGTGATTGCTTTTGCCATTGTCTACTTTGATCCCAAATATTTTGGACTATCTACTCTCCCTGAAATGGTCCAGCCTGTCTGTCAATTCTATTAGACTGGTGACCATTTCCAGAAATCACTCAACAGTGCAAAGTTACACTGTTTGCTCACCTTACAGTATCTAAAGTTGAGAGATCTCCCCCCTGCTCTGCAATAAAGGGGCATCCCCCTTCCTGGGACTTCAGTCTGGTTTTAACTGACATGATGGGACCGCCATATGAACCCATGACAATCTGCTCTCCACATCTATCCATATTCTTGGTAGCCATCAACTTAGCTGGAAGAGTCAGTGAAATAAAGGCCCTTAAGACAGGCCCTCCATATACTGTCTTCCATAAGGACAAGGTCACCTTAGGCCTAATCCCAAATTTTTGCCAAGGTAATCTCAGACTTTCACCTTAAGCAATTCATACATCTCCTGGTTTTCTTTCCAAAACCGCACTCTCACAGCCGAAATGAAATTACACACTTCGGAGACAGTGATAGCGCTATCTTTTTTTTTTATTTGGACAGAACCAAGCTATTGAGAATATCCCCTTGGCTGTGTGTCTTTTGCAGAAAGAGAGGACAGTACAGTCCTCTTCACTCAGATTATCCAAGTGGGTCTGAGACTGCATCAGGACTTGCTATCAGGTGGTGAACAAGACTCCTCTGGCTCACATCAGGGCACGTTCCACTAGGTGCATGCAGTCTCCGCAGCTTCCCTCACCAACGTTCCAGTCTGAGATATGTAGAACAGCTTTCAGGAGTTTGATCTATTTGTTCATCCTCGCCTACTCCCTGGTCCAGTCTTTCAGATCAGATGCCAACTTTGGTAGAGCTGTCCTGCAGTCACTAGTCAGGTAGGACTTCTTTCTGTCCTCCTGGCCACAGAACTGCTTGATACTCACCAAAAATGAACTCTCTGTGGGCAGTAATCGAAGAAGACAGAATGGTTACTGATGCTACAGTTAATGTGGTTATTCAAGATGTGTTGTCCATGCAGATTCCATGTCATAACTAGGGAGCCCTACCATCTGGGGTTCTTGATGGCAAAGGAGCTGAGGGACAGTTGCGGCTGCCTCACTCCTTATTCCCTTGGCTGTGGTGGCCAGAAGGCCTGGCCACAACAGATACTGCTTTTCAGAAATAATCTGGTCTCGTGCATGTGGGGGCTCAGGTACACCGAGTGCAATCTGTGGGAAAACTCATCTGGAAGAACACAGTTTACCCAGTTTCCAGTACTAGAGGCCTGACCTGGCATGACTTTCAGCTCTCACTGAAGCACTGAAAGTTGAGGATGCTGAGCACCTCACAAGTGCTGTTCAGCATTTTGTAGGCTCAGGTTGATAATTGTTAGATGGCAAGAAATAGACAACCTTGTTCTTACCTCCTTACTACTCTATTTGAGCTTTTGTTTGTAAGAATTATAAAGCTCAGAGTTGTGTATAATGTATGTGTATATACTATATATAACTGAATAGTAAACATTAGGTGTAGCTCTGAAGCAGTCCCTTATTTCTGTTTCATACTCATTTCAAGAAAATATTAGGGACTCTGTGTACTCAAGTACAACTCTCTTTGAAAGCAGAGCTTTAGGATTGGGTCTTACCCGTTGAAGCATGTTACCAGAAAGTCAAATTCCATATTTTAGACCGTGTATGGAGGTGTAAATAATATGGAGTGATGCAAATATGATAAATAATGGAATGTGATGCGGTAAGCTGTCTGAAATAAAAGTACTTTGTGCTCTCCAACTGCGCAACCTTGTTCTGTGATTCATGAACATGTAAATGCCACTTCTGTTTTTGCTGGTTGTAGGGACCCCCTGCAGTGATAACTCCTCTAGTATTTACTGTACACAACAAGGTCTTTCACAAACCTGCTGTGGCTGTTGATCCTGACTCAGCTGTTGCTATTCCACTTCAAACTCTTAATTGAAAATATGATAGAAGAAAATATATTTATTAGCCAACACTTTTAATATGAAAAAGTAATACCAAATTCCCTACAACTGTTCCGTCAAATGTTCTTGTGGGAAGGAAACAATTTAAACAACTTAAAACTTCTGAAGCCCTTGTCTGCAATGGGATTTTTAGCTACTGGGGTAGCTGTATCTGTGCAAATGGAGCTATTTACAGGTAGTTGTACCCTGTCTTCAAAATGGAGTAAGCCACACCATACGAATTATGCTGCACTTCTGTATATTGTCTATGCTAGACCTTTACTGGTGAAGCTACACTGATGCCTCAAAATCCAGTAAAAATATTCGCACTACTACTCTCTAAAATGCTCCTATGCACTCCCTGAAAAAAATCACAGCTCCACTTGAGGCTTTATATAAGTTTATAAAAGTTCTAAACCTGAGCACTGTTTCTAGGCTTAGATCAGAATTCTCTCCTGTCTCCATACAAGAGAGAGTAACCATATTGGTTTGCTTCTAGAAGCTCATGGATTTAGTCAAATTCAATGGAATACTAGTCATGATCATTAATTAACCACAGTCATGGACACATTGACACCAAAGTATGCATTCTCTCTCCACCATCTCCACAAGACCTTCATGGTTCCCTAATGGTGATGTGGAACTAAAGTAGGAAGAAAGAAAAATGAGCGTTGTTGCGAGGAAAATTTAAGCAGATGTAGACAGCCCACTACAAGGAATTAGTAAGGTGTTTTTTCTGTTCTGGCTCTGGAAAAAATCTGACTTCATCACCACCTAGCAGCTGCTAAATTGAACTCCATTGTAGTATTGTGAATTTTGAATTGCCTTGTTAACATAGAATGTCACCACTCGACATAAGAATGAAGAAGAGAATAAGTTTATTGCTTTGAGGAAATAGCCCGCATCCATGATGACCTCTTGGGATACCAAGAACTGAAAAGTGGTCATAATAAGCCTGGTACCGTGATAGTTTCCCTCTCTGCATATGGTCCCTTAACACACATGGAGGGCCTCAAACCACTGAAGGAAAATTCAGCCAACATTTGCAACTCTGACTCATGTCCTTTCTGGCTGGTGAAAGAGTGAAGAGCACCACTGCTATGTACTGTCTGAGATTGTCAGCAATTCTTTGGGAGAAGAGAAATCTGCCATAATCAAACCAGTACTTCAGTAACCACCGCTATGGGCCCCCTTTCCCATAGCAAGCAATGCCTGGTGGGTTTGCCATATAAAAGGAGGGCCTGTGGGCTCTCTGGAATGATCGCTTCACACAACACCCTCTCTCCTCCCACACACACCGCGTGGGTCCAATCAGGCTCTGAGCAGGGATGAGCCCTTTAAACTAAACACGAACAGCCCAGCATAGCTGGGTTTTCCCCCATCCCCCACTGCATGTGTCCGATCAAGCTCTCACTCACCAGAAGTGCCTTTTCCAGGGTCATGGTCTGGGAGCATGCCTTGGGAGTGGGGGGAGGCTATTGGCTCCAGCATTAAGAATAGTTCCTGGCTAGGGGGGGAAACAGATTCCCCACTTGCCGCCTGTGCACTCTCCTCCTCCAAAAACTCATCCTCGTCGCTCCGTGCTACTCCCCCCTTGCAGGTGTCCATGGACAGTGGTGGAGTAGTGGTGGCGTCACCCCCCATAATTGCATGCAGCTCATGGTAGAAGTGGCATGTATGGGGCTGTGACCCAGAGCGCCTGTTCGCCTCCCTGGCTTTTTGGTATGCTTGCCTGAGCGCCTTGATTTTTGTATGCCACTGCTCTGTGGCCGTGGAGTAGCCTCTTTCCGTCATGGCCCTGGAGACTTTAGCGTACGTATTTGCATTTCTTTTTTTGGAACGTAGTTCTGCCATAACAGATTCATCTCCCCAACATGCAATGAGATCCAGTACCTCCCATTCGGACCATGCTGGAGCTCGTCTGCGAATCTGGGACTGCGTGGTCTCTTGTGATGGTGGACTCTTCATGGTCGCCTGTGATGGTGGACTGTGCTGATGGTGACCAAACAGGAAATTCAAAAGTTCCCGGGGCTTTTACTGCCTACCTGGCTAGTGCATCGGAGTTGAGAGTGTTGTCCAGAGCGGTCACATGGAGCATTCTGGGATAGCTCCTGGAGGCCAATAACGTCGAATTGCGTCCACAATACCTGTAACCTAGAACTGCGATCTCAATTTTAGCCCTACTCCACTTGCTGAGGTGGAGTACAGAAATCGGATTAAAGAGCCCTTTAAATCGAAAAAACTGGTTTGGTCATGTGGACGGAATCAGTTTTATTTCAAAGTAACTCAGCTAATTCCGAAATAACCACATACTGTAGACCAGGCCTAAGACAGCACAGATGTGGAGGCAAGAGAGTGCACTTAGAGGGACCCAGGATGAGGGGTGGCTAAGAGCTGGATACCTGGAACCAAGGACCGAGACACAGCAGGAGGCAGTGTTAGGGAACAGGAGCAGTAGATCAGTGCAGAGGGCTGCTTCATCCTCTGTTGTGAAAAACAAATGTGATAGGGGAGAAGCCCAGTGATATGTTTTAAATATGGTATAGCTTGAAGTCCAGTGAGAAATTTGAAGTTTATCACTTTTGAGATTGCTGTTTAGATATGCCCTGAGAAATGTGTTAGAATAATGGGGAACACTCCAGGAAAAAGTGATTTATAAATCTTGAACTTTGAAATGAAGATTCTCCAGTGGGGTGGCCAAGCTGACTTGAAAGGCCCACTTACTGCTTTCAAGGCTATAAATTGTGGCTCTCCAAAAACTGTCTTTAAAATAAATTATATATTTAATTATGAATTTAAAATGCATTCCCAGCTGTATGCCCTGCAATTTTTAACAGATGTGTTTGAATCCTCTCTATCACTATGGGGAAGAGGTAAAGGGTGCTTGCTCCCTGGCTGCCTCTTACTACTTCCACTACTAGTTCCAGGATTAGCTCTGGGGTGAGCAGGGAGCACTCTAGTAGTTTCTATCCCTTCCTTGCTGAAATTGCTCATCAGTTCCCCTGCTGACCACATGTGAGGGGAGAACAATTACAGCAGCCAAAAGGAATGCAGGATAGGAATTGTAGAATATCAGGGTTGGAAGGGACCTCAGGAGGTCAACTACTCCAACCCCCTGCTCAAAGCAGGACCAATCCCCAACTAAATCATCGCATGTCAAGCCTGACCTTAAAAACCTCTAAGGAAGGAGATTCTACTACCTACCTAGGTAACCCATTTCAGTGCTTCACCACCCCCCTAGTGAAAATTTTTTTCCTAATATCCAACCTAAACCTACCCCACTGCAACTTGAGACCATTACTCCTTGTTCTGTCATCTGGTACCATTGAGAACAGTCTAGATCCATCCTCTTTGGAACCCCCGTTCAGGTAGTTATCAAATCCCCCCTCATTCTTGTCTTCTGCAGACTAAATAATCCCAGTTCCCTCAGACTCTCCTCATAACCCAGGAACTCATCTGGCTCTTCTTGAGCCTAGGGGAGGGTCTAGCGAAGATGCCCCACTTTGGGAAATGCAGGAGAAGGGAAAGAGATTGGATGAGAACCAACAACCACTTTCAACTCTGATTTTCTGTCTTAATGCAGATGCAAATTGCAGTAACCTGGGGGCTGCTCTAACTTTTGCCACTTGCCAATGGTCTCCAATGGACCATTCACCAGCTGAGACTAGCCAGGATGTGCTACAGACTCTATCCCTAAGAAGCCCCTAGGGCAAGGACTGCTAGAGGAAGGCATGGAAACTAGCTGTCCCTACTGCGCCTGGGGAATCCCTGCCATGAGAAGTGTGCGTGTTTTCTGCTCACTCTGCACTGCCTGAGTATTGCAAAGGGAACAGAGCATAGCATATATCCCAACCTATTGATTTTGGCCCCTTGGTTTTTTAAAAGTAATATGTGGGCCCTCAAGCTGAAAACCTGTCTCAAAAGAGTGAAAAGTACCTTAAACATTAAAGCTGGTGCTTCTTGAAGTGGGCCACATTTTAGTATTTCAGGGAACTGCCATATTTAAAGAATTTACTTCTCGCTTAAAGTAGAAAACTCAACATTACCTTAACTAGAGAGCTGCTATGATGCTTTCATAATATACTGTATATACAGAGGGGGGGGGGGGGGGGGATGTAGAGACCCAGTATTGTAAACCAGGTCAAAAATTACATAACATGTCATTGCTTGAATTCTCTCTAGGCTAACTTTATATATTAAAAACTCAGCAGGGCAATTGGCAGATGGAGTTTGACAAACCAGAAATGCAATCATAGCTAAAACATAACAAGAGTTCTCTTTGAAATCTCTCTGGGATATGACCCCTTTTTGGAATCATAAAATATATGATCAGTTGCTGTTTTCTTTGCTTCCTTTAACCACGAAGCCAGAATCCTCTTTTCTGGCTGTCAGAGGTTCAATGTTGTTCCTTTGTGAATGGAACTTGGAAACAAATCTCTTTAACTGATTCTGGATTGCAGAAGAGGTCATAGGTGCCACCTCCGTGGGTGCTCTGGGGCAGGAGCACCCACGGGGAAAAATTAGTGGGTGCAGAGTAGTGGGTGCTCTGCACCAACCAGCAGCCAAGTTCCCTTCCCCCTGCCCCACCTCCTCCTTCCCCCTTGAGCGCGCTGTATCCCCGCTCCTCTGCCTACCTCCTGCCCAGCAACTGCAGAACAGCTGTTTGGTAGCATTAGCACGCTCCGGGAGGGGGGTGAGGAGCGGGAACGTAGTGCGCTCAGGGGAGGAGGCTGCGAAGAGGTGGGGCTGGGGCGGGGATTTGGGGAAGGGGTTGGAATATTGGCAGGGAGGGGGTGGAGTTGGGGTGGGGACTTTGGGGAAGGGGTTGGAATGGGGGTGGGGAAGAGCTGGGAAGAGGCAGGGCAGTGGGCGGGGCTTCATGGAAGGGGTGGAGTGGGGAGGGGTCGAGCACCCATGGGAAAGAGGAGAAGTCAGCGCCCATGGAAGAGGTATTCTTTATTTTTTAATCTAATGCATTACTCATTGTCGGTTCAAAAATGTATAGCAAGTTAAAATGTGGAGGCCATGTAAAATTAAATAAAATAAGTAACCAATATTATACTGACTAGAATGGGGATGAGAAGGCAGTCATGAGAGTGGAGAGAGAGAGAGATCAGTATGAGCCTCAGATCCGCAAGTGAGCAGCCTCCTGCTGTTTAAGTAGGTCTAATGTGCTGCGTAGGACACATTCACTTCCCCACACCTCCGGTTGGAGCGCTGTGCTTTAGAGTTTCTGATTTCATCCTACCTGAGTTTATGAGCAATGTCTCATCTATTTTTGAATCAGCTTTAAATTTCTTCCATCCTTTCTTTGATTTACAAAAGAAATTAATGCTAGAATGATTCAGTATTAAAATCTACAGTATTAATCAGTGAAGCAAAAAACGCATCCTCAAGGGCTTGTCTGGAAGTGTACTGACCTGCCATGCACTAACTAGACATGTGGACCCTACTACTGTGCACTAAAAATTTGGTAGTGTGTTTTGATCTACTCCTGTTTCGAAGCAAAGTATATATAAGTGCATTACAGAACTTTTAGTTTGCAGTGGCAGAAGCCACACAGCCAGTTAGTGCATGAAAGGCTAGTGCATTGTAGATTTATACTCCAGTTTACCATGCACTAACTGTCTGTATAGGCAAGTTTTAAAATAGATGCTGATTCAATCTCTAGTCATACCCTTTCTGTTAATATGCTCATGGGTGTCCCCTTGCCCTGCATATCCATCGAAGGATAGGAAGTTTAAGTTCTAAGCATCAAGAAGTTGTATTTTTCTTGATATAGCTGTGAGCTCTATGCTCCTATTTAGCCCACCCTTTTAATAATTATCCTTGTTATTGAACATGCTGTGCAAGAGATTTTGCTTCCTGTGCCCCAGTCTGACACTGTAAAAATTGTTTTCCGAAGCACCAATAGTTTACTGGCACAGTGCTTTTATGGGGTACCCAGTGATGAACATGGGTAAACACAGGAAGGGAGAACAACATAAACCATAGGATATTTGCTCTGCTTCAGTGCCTAGATCTCTTGTAATGTGTACCCTATATTCTCTTCCAAAAATGCTATTATCCCTGGATGATTTCACATAAAGGCTAATGCACAAAGTAATTCTAGTGGGGAAGGGGGTTGTTTTAGCTACTATTTTGGTTCACTGGTTTGATGTGGAACATTTCAGCCAAACTTCATTGTCTAAATGCATTAATAGTTCAATGCAGTTAATTAGTCAGCCATTACAGTAACAGGATTGGCACTCTTAGGAAATAAAATAGATGCGAACTGCCCTGATAATAAAAGGTTGATTAGAATTAAGATGAACGACTTACTGAAAGACAAATGTGTCTTAAATAACTTTCCAGCTTTACAAGTTACTTTGTAACTCGATTCAGAGTAGCAGCCGTGTTAGTCTGTATCTGCAAAGAAAAGGAGGACTTGTGGCACCTTAGAGACTAACACATTTATTTGAGCATAAGCTTTCGTGAGTTACAGCTCACTTCATCGGATGCATACGAATGAATGAATGCATCCGATGAAGTGAGCTGTAGCTCAGGAAAGCTTATGCTCAAATAAATGAGTTAGTCTCTAAGGTACCACAAGTCCTCCTTTTCTTTTTGTAACTCGAGTTCATTATTGCAGGCAGATATGAAATTAGTGGCACAAGAGGGTAAAATCTGAACATCCAACTCATTCTAGTCGTGTCCACGAATCCCAAGTTGAAAATCACTGTACTAGTGGATGTCCCCTACTGGCCTAGGTAACTGGAAACCACATCTACCCTTCCTTTTCCTGGGACAAGGGGGGGTTGCTTCAGAGATTCTTCTAAGGGTCTGTCTTCACTGGAGTCATAGTGTTAGTATAAGTTAGAGTCAACTCCGGCGTTAGCCTCCACTGAGAGCAGTCACCGTGCAAAAATAACACTGGGGCTCCAGTGTGTTTGCATGAGCAGCATAGAGTCATTTTACTAGCAGGACAGAGTAGCTGTGTCCCCAGCAGCGCTGGAGCTTTGACCCAGACCCCCTGACCGGCCGCTAGCTGGAGCTGATGGGTATGGCTGCACTGGCCATAGGAGACGTACCGGTGTTAGCTCCCATGGAGCTCACGTGCTAAAAAAGCCCACTCCCTCCTCCAGGTATCTATGATCTCGGACAGGATCGTACTTGGGGAGGCTGGTAACTCCCTCCGCTCTTGAGCTGCTGGCTGCATTGCTATTTTTAGCAGTGCAGTGAAGACATGCCCCAAGAGACGCCCTCTCCCGATAAAACAAGCCAAGGCGCTTCTGAATGAGAGACACAGCCAGGCCCGTGGGGATAACTGTCAGCTCCTACCTCAGATTTACCCCGTGCCTACGTTCCCCTTCCCACCCTTTTCTCCAGGATGGCATTTTCCAACGCGGCAGTGGGGTAGGAGCGGTGTCCTGCCGGGCGGGGGCGGCAGCCGCTCTCTGTTGAGCGGCAGCGCTCAGAGCCACATTCTCAGCAGCGGCCTCCTGCCAGTGGGGGGCGCTGCAGTGGTGCTGCTTTGCCGCCCGCTGGGCTCTTGCCCTCTGCCCCGCTGCAGCGCCCCCTCCCCACAGAGGGAGCCCGCTGGGCGGCACCGGCGGTCCCTGCTGCGCTGGGGCCGGGCAGGTACGAGGGCGGCGTGTGGGAGAGGGGCTGAGGGGCCTGGTGGCAGCCGTGGGGTGCCCCTGTGTGGGAGAGGGGCCCTCAGGCAGGGGAGCGGAGGCGCCTGGTGTCAGAGCCGGGGGTGAGGCAGGCAGAGGGAAGCGGGTGGGGCCTGGGCGAGGAGCGGGGACAGGGCCGGTGCGGTTGAGGGGAGCCATTTGAGTGCGAGTTTCTGGGGGCCTTGGGGCAGAGGCTGGGATTGTGAAGGCGCAAGGAGGGGCCATGCGGGGGCAAGGAAGGAGTCGGGTCGGATGACTTTTGAGAGGGGATGACTGGGGCTCTCAGGGAAAGGAGGAGGAGAGATTGAGGGGTTATGGGGAGACTGTGTGTTGGGGGGAGGGGGAATATGGGGAAAAGGAAACCCTGCTGGACGGGTGTGTGGTAGCATCCCGTAGCAGTTAATGCCTTGAAGGAGGGTTGCAGTTACGAAAAGGTTGGGGAAACCATCTCAAGGAACACCGCGTGGCCGCGGGAAGTGGTGCAGGTGGCGCTTTCCTGTCTGCCACTACGGAGCCAGTGCCGTGGTGCTGCCTAATGTTCTGGCAGTCAGAAGAGGTACAAAATGAGGTACAAAGCGAGGTGTGGGGGAGGGTGTTAGTCCAGTGTCCTGGCCGAATTCCACCAGTACAGTCTGCCTAACTAAAATTTCCACCTGCAGTTTCAATTGGATGCTTCACTTCATGTTCTCTTAAACAGCTGCTGTGTTCCACTGCTGAAATGGCTGCATTTCACTGTTGGTTTGACCTACCTCAGTGGGGTATTTTGAAGCTTAATTCATGTTTGTACTGCGTCTTTCGGTTGTGGTTTTGAGGTTATTGGCATTTGGAATAAAACAATAAAAACCCAAGGCCTAGGCCTCCCATTTCCCCCCCAGGTTGCCATTGTTGCTGATAGCACACTACTTCAGCTGCAAATAATAATTCCCACAATCAAAGGGGTTAAATGCAATTTTCACTACCAAATCCCACACCTGATTTCAATAAGCAAGTGTACTCTTGCCAAAGTGCTTTTCACATGCCATTGTATGCAGCTCAAAACTTGTGTTGTAGTATCATAGTAGTCTCTACTTTTTTGGATGACTTCTGGAAAGCTCAGGCTTATACACTGCAAACTTGCGGAAAACATGCAAAGAATAGTTAAAACTTGAGTGATTGTCAAAGTGGAAAAAAAAGGAAACTGCTTGGGGAAATATGACAGGTAATGGTTAAATACTGTAGGACTTCATTAACTGGTGGAGGGAGGGGAAAACCACCACCCTCTCACCACCTTTCAGAATAAAACCTGGCATATATTACTGTAAA
The DNA here is from genome assembly GCF_015237465.2 of Chelonia mydas. Lineage (NCBI taxonomy): Eukaryota > Metazoa > Chordata > Testudines > Cheloniidae > Chelonia > Chelonia mydas. The sequence goes on along the minus strand of NC_057855.1, from coordinate 32,202,812 downwards.
GTGTAGAGTGGCAGAAAATAGTGTTTACCCCTATCCATATCCCTTTACTGTGTGTTCTATGCTGTATATGCATCGTGCGTCTTTGCCTCATTTCTTATGGCTTTCCTTTTGTCAGTGTTCTAGGGTTTTCTGTACATGTGTTGTCTTGCTAAGTCTACATGGTGCTTTCGCTATGTGTAGATGGAGAACTGTTGGTGTGAAACTGAGGTGGGTTGGGCTCGCTATGAAGCCTTGTGGCTTGTTGGGGGACAGCAGTGTGACAGGGAGGCTGGGATTCTCTGTGCCTGTGTGCTCAGTCAGACTTATGTCACTTTCAGTAGCTCAGTTGTCCAGTGGCTTCTTAAGGTGGCCAGCATTGGCAGAGGCTTTACAGAAACGTGGACAAAAATAAATAAATAAATACATGATAGACACCAGGATTCTCGCAGAGGGACATATCCCCTAGAAAAGTGGCTATGGTCATGGTAGTCCTAGTTTGTCCTGGTGTAGCAATAGGGTTAGCGTGTATTCTGCCTGCTGCTAAGACTTCTGTGATCATAAATGTTGCTTTCTGGAAACAGTATCCTGAATTCTCACTAATGGGGCTAGCTTGATTCACTCCGGAAAGCCTGAAGCCAAAACTGTACCTGCAAGTTGGGGCATTTCCCCCCTGTCTTTATGGTTGAAGTATAAACTTGAAACATTTTTTACTCCTGAATGTGCCAGGATGTACACACCCTTACTGTAGCTAATTCTCAGTAATCATAGTTATCTTGCTTATGCCATAGGCAGTTATGTTGTTTAAATGTAACTTGCCTGTTCCTGTGGTATTGTATATAATTTTGATTAGCATGTGGTATTGACTAAACTGGGTAGTGGTATGTGTTATTTTAGCAATAATGTTTTAAATCTATTATGATAGATTGCTACCTAATATATATGTATCATATTTTGCTGCATGTCCTGGCCATTCAAAACTTAAAGGTGACAGCAGACAGAGAACTTGGATCTTTCTGCTCCAAAAGCTGCCAGCTGAGCAGTTCTGAGTCAATGTACTAGAGAGCAGCAGTACAAATACATTCTCTCCACTTCATTACGCTGTTTTCCATTCCATTCTGTAAAAACCAGCAACTGTCGCTCCCTTTCCTGTTGATGTCACTTCAGTGTTGAATTCTGCAGGGTTTAACATTATAGGGGAATGCCAGCAGGTTGAGTTGTCTTTATAAAGGCAACTAACTAGTACTTCTAACTAGTAATTAGAAGTGGGTGAGTGGGTGGGGGAAGTGGCAGGAAGACTGGGGGAGAATAAGGGTGTGGGCAGCTGTCAGCCCCATATTTTCACCTTCCATGTGCCGGCATCTGGGGGATGGATATGAGCTCTTCACCCTACCTCTGCATGTGTGTGAGAATCTGGAAGGTTCCTGCTCATCTGTGGGGGTCTGACACCCTCTCCTTGCCCCTTCTCTTTGAGCCAGATTGTGGAGGGGGACTTCCCTTTCAGGGGGTGTCAGAGCCTCACTTCCTGCTCTCCCATGTGTATTGCAGGATCTGGGGTTCCCGCCTATCTATGAGGTACGGACAGCCCCCTTCCCCCAACACTTCTTTTTTTCACTCATGAGAGCCAGGGTTCTGGAGAAGGTTTGCCTTTCTGAGGGGATCGGAGCCCCCCATCCTATTCCCCTCTCATGTAATATATGACCTGGGGTGCCTCATCCCTCTAAGAAGGTCTGAGCCCAGCTCAGAGCATGCACCAAGATCATACTGCTGACATTGGATTGGGATGAGAAGCTAAAACCAGGTTTGCTTGTCATAGAAATTCTGCAGCTCTGGAGAGGAGGGATAGGAACACCCACTGAAATAGATGGAGCAATTCACATATCTCACAGCTATTGTTTCAGGCTGCGCTGCATTCATCTCCACTGGGTATTCTCTTTCAGCTGAGACCATCTCATAGAGATGAATGGGATACTTCAACTTCTCCAAGTCTGCTGTGTTGCTGATGGATATGTAGAGCCCTTCCCTTTCATTCGCCCTTTAATTTCATGCAGTATTATATGGGTGTGCCAGTTCAGCTGTAGCTAAAGTTGGGAAACACTTCCTGTTTAAAGGATGACTCTTACAAGTGCTCTAAAATCTGTGTGCTTTACACAGCTTGTTCTGAAATTTGCTGTGCCTCGTGGGATTGTAGGGTAGAGTTAGTGATCCAAATGTAGAGCCATTTAAGCAAGGGTTTCCCAAGATAACAGCCACCAGGGAAAACAAAACAAAACAGCATTTCCTTCCATTCACAGATTCTAGCAACTTTGATTAGTTTGAAACCCACTGTGGGCAGAATCTAAGGCTGTGTCTTTACTGCCATTTTCAGTGCTAAACCTTTAGTCATTTGGGGTTGTGAAAAAACACCCCCGAGAGACACAATTTTTAGCTCTGAAAAGTGCCAGTATAGACAGCGCTTTATCGCCGGGCACGCCCGGTGATAAAGCTACCACCCCTTGTTCAGGGTGGTTATTTTTTATTGCTGGGAGAGCTCTCCCCCAGCGATAAAGCATGACTACACTGCCCAAGTAACTGTGTGGCCACGCTGTAATGTGGGCGGTGTAGACATACCCTAAGAATGACCTGTAAACATTTGGGAAAAATCTGCCTCTGACAAGGTTTTAGTTGTTTCTTTCTTTTGGAGAATTGTAATCTGAGTACAGCAGACTATTCAGGAGGTGCTGAAACTATTTTTTAAAAGAAAATAAATTATACATGCAAATACTCACTGGGAGGGGAGGTGTGGTTAGGGATGCAATAGTAGGTGAGTTATAGGGAGATGAGCGGGGTTGGGTCTGCAGTGAGGGATAGGGTATTATGGGGAGAAGACTAAGGCAATGTCTGCACAATGGACCCTACAGCAGCATAGTCTCCCATATAGCCGCTCGATGCCAGTGGGAGAGAACTCTCTCCCTGGCATAATTAAACCATCCCCAACAAGCTGCAGTAGCTATGTCGGTGGGAGAGCATCTCCCGCTGACATAGCACTGTCCACACTGGCACTTTTGTTGGTGAAACTTATGTTGGTCAGGGGTGTGTTTTTTCACACCCCTGACCGACAGAAGTTTTGTGGACAAAAGTGCAAGTATAGACAAAGCCTGAATGGGAATGAGTGGTAGGGGTGGGAGGAGGGGCTGGAGATGTTCAGATAAGGGGGAGGGCATACGGATTAGGGGAGAGGACAGGAGGGGTTGGAGAATGTGAGGCGTACCAGAGGAAGCTGGAGGTTTTGGAGTGGGGCAGCCGTCAGCCCTGAATTCTCCCTTTCTGTGTGTCCTGGGATATGGAGGAACCCTACCCCTCTGCATGGGTCTGAGCCCCTCTCCCTGCCTGCTGTGTGTTCTGGGATTGGGGGAGCCTGCGGTTTTGGGGTGTCTAAGACCGCCTCCACGTGAGTTGCTATCTAGGGTGGGATTGGGGAGGACTGAGGGTAACGCAAAATTAAACATCTAACAACCAGAAAATGAATTGTTAAGGTACTGTTACCTGTAGGGTGAGATGAGGGTTGGCCAGAGTGTAGGGGAAGGGGCACATTTTGGAGGAGGGGGAGACTGGGTGGGCTTGGCTGATGCAGGGGTAGAAGTCCCAGCTGAGGGTGGATAGTGAGAGTGAGGGGCATAGCTCTTTATGCTGCTTGGGCTACATAACCAAGGTAGTGCGTGGCCCTTCAGCAAGCTGCTGCCTGTGATATGTGTACATAGCAGCATAGAGCAGGAGACAGCAAGGAGCAACTTCTTACAGGTTAATGGGCTTCTGCCAACTACAGGCTTAATAGGATGGAAAGGAGAGGGAAAGCTGGAAATATTAGCAGGAGAGTGCTGAATGTTATGGGGAATGGCGGCTCGGGGCAGAGCAGGAGAGAGGGACACCAGTCATCTCTCTCACATGCATGAAGTTACTGTAACCACCATACAATAAAACTATCAAGGTTTTTGGACATAGAAAATGGCTGCAGTTTCTTTCATTGGCCCGGTTAGCAACTACACATCAGACATTTCAAAGCATGAACATTAGCCCCATTCCACTAACAAAATGTACAAAAAGGGGGTGGTAGGAATCATGTAGCAACCGTGTGGCCTTATGGAAAGACAACTGGACTGGGACTATTCCTAGCTGTGCCACTGGCCATTTGGGTTACCTTGGGCAAGTCACTTCACCTTTCCATACCTCAGTTTCCCGTCTGCAAAATGGGATGATGATGTAATTTTTTTTTTGAGCTCTGCTGACGAAAAGCACTATGTATAAGCTAAGTCTTTTGATCGTTACTTAGCCACAGTAACATATAAATTGCAAACCTAGGTGAGAGCCACAACTGTCTAAATGGCCATTAACTTCTACCAACAAACATTTCTCCTTCTGTTTTAAAAACTAGGAAATTAAATGGCAAAAACCTTTGTTAATAACACTGTTAAGCTTGCCTGGTGATAGGTTGTGCCCTTCCAGAATGCTGAGTTCAGAAAACTGGGAAATCCAAAATTAAGGTACACATAACCTTAACTCTACCATTTGTGAGTGATAACTGCCCATACCACATATATTTGCCCTCTGACTTTTCACTGAAAAGGAAAGAAGCTATCTTCATCTGCCCTACACTCTCTCTCCCTACTACATTACTGACCAAATCCTACAACTTGTGAAATTTCACAACCATTTGATCGTCTGTGTGCATACGCTGATTGTTTTGGGGCATCGTTCAAAGAGGGCAGCTTTAAGGTTATATGGAAGTGTACCTTAACTCTGTATTTCCTGTTTTTCTGAAGTTTGGTGGTGTTTTTTTTCTGAACTTGACATTCTGAGCAACTATAACTCTATGCTAACTAATGTTTTTGCCACTTATACCCTACTCTGAGTAGGTCAAGAACAGGGGTGGGCAAACTTTTTGGCCTCAGGGCCAAATCGGGTTTCTGAAATTGTATGGAAGGCCAGTTAGGGGAGGCTGTGCCCTCCCCAAACAGCCAGGCGTGGTCTGGCCCCCGCCTCCTATCTGACCCCCCCGCTTCTTGCTCCCTGACGGCCCCCCCCCCCGGGGACACCTGCCCCATCCACCACTCCCGGATCCATGCCCCCTGACTGCCCTCTGCTGCCCCATCCAACCCCCCCTCTCTTTCCTGACTGCCCCCCCGGGACCCCTGTCCCCCATTCATCCCCCCTGTTCCCCACCCTCTGACCGCCCTGACCCCTATCCACACCCCCAACCCCTGACCACTACCCCAAACTCCCCTGCCCTCTATCCAACCCCCCTCCATTCCCTGCCCCCTTACCATGCTGCCTGGAGCACCGATGGTTGGCGGTGCTACAGCCGCACCTCCCAGAGGACCAGAACAGGCAGCCGTGCCGCCCAGCTGGAGCCAGCCATGCTACCGCGCAGCACAGAGCACCGGGTCAGGCTGTGGCTCTGCAGCTGCTCTGTCCGGCAAGAACTCGCCACCCAGAGCATTGCTCCAGCGGCTCAGTGAGCTGAGGCTGCGGGGAAGGAGAGACAGCTGGGGACTAACCTCTGAGGCCAGGAGCTCAGGGGCCCGGCAGGAGAGTCCCATGGGCTGGATGTGGGCTGTAGTTCGCCTACCTCTGGTCTAGAAGGCACATTGATTAAAACACCTATGCTTGGTTTACACTAGTGCTTTTACTGTTGGTGCAACTCCATCAGTACTAGAGCAATGGTGGGAGATCTGGAAACAACCTTCAATGTAGACATAGCTTTTGTCCTTTCACAAATGTTATTATATGATACTCAAACTTTCATCCTTGTCTCTTAGTGCAGTCCCCTCAATATTTAGTGTTCTAAGAACACCAGTTTGGGTTGACTTCAAGAAATAGAATAACTGCTCAGAATGGTTTTCAGCAAAAAAATCCCTCTTCCTATTGGAAATAATTTAAGCAGCTCTATATACTGGACAATGCCACTCGGCACCATTTCAGAAAGTGTTATTGATATTTGGTGGAAGATGGGCCATCTCACAGGTTTGGGAGGGGTCATGGGCATCAACAGGCTTTGTTCATTACCTACAATATGGCTTTTAATTGTGGTGCTGTCCATATTTTGTTCTGCAGGCTGCATGGAAGCTGTTTAGAAGCCATTAAGTATTAAATGAAGGTGGGGAAAAGGGGAAAAAAAAAAACTTCTTTGAGTGCTTGCTCATGTCCATTCCATGCTAGGTGTGTGCACGCCGCGTGCACTGTTGCTGGAAATTTTTCCCTTAGTGCAGGTGTGGCCAACCTGAGCCTGAGAAGGAGCCAGGATTTACCAATGTACCTCCTGATCAGCTGTTTTGTGGCATGCAGGAGGCTGTGGGGAGGACAAGCGAGGGCACTGCAGGCTCAGGGGAGGGGGTGGGAAGGGATGGAGTGGGGGCAGGGTCTGTGGCAGAGCCAGGGGTTGAGCAGTGAGCGCCCCCCAGCAATTTGGAAAGTTGGCGCCTGTAGCTCCAGCCCCGGAGTCGGTGCCTATACAAGGAGCCGCATGTTAACTTCTGAAGAGCCGCATGTGGCTCCAGAGCCACAGGTTGGCCACTGCTGCCTTAGTGGTATCTGTTGTGCTGGCTCTAGCGCCCTCTGGAGCCGCCTGCGTATGCGCTGGTATAAGGTGTACCACTGGCCCCGTATCGTCTCAGTTGCTCTTTACTGCGCGTCACATTTGCTGGAACAACCTTTTCTTGGTCTGGCAAGGATTCTTTCCAGGGGTTTTGAACTCTTTCTTCAGTCATAGTGTTAATATTTTAGTGTATATAGTTTTTGCAAGTTATGATAGTGAATATAGTTGGTGTATAGTTCCTATTGTTGAAGGATTTTTTGCCCCAGGGACCGGGCATGCACAGGGCTTTGAGCCTAGTGCCTCTTGTGGCAAACCTGTGATTGTGAGTGACTTGAATTGCTTAAAGTGCTTGGGGGAAACTCATGTAAAGGACAAGTGAAAAATCTGTTGGGACTTTACCCCCTGCACTAAGAAAGACCAGGGCTAAAGGCTATCCTCCTGAAAGCTGCCCTCAGACCTGTCGCAGAGCAGAGCCACTTTGATTTGGCACTGAGTACTTTGGCATTGGTGCAAAGTGTCTCCCCAGTACTGAGTTCTTCCCAGCACTGTTCTCCATTCCCAGTGCCGAGGAAGAATCACAAAAAGCAGCGCACCAAGAGAGGCCATTCACTAGTGCAGAAGAGAGACAAGTGGGGAGAGGGAGTGAGACCCATGCCTGGCCGCTCTTCTACCTCAGGACCCACGTCGGCACCGTCGACTCCACAAAGTCCAGTGCGGAACCCTCTGCTGACACCAGGGAACCACTGTGATACCAGTGGACTTCTAGTGCCATCGACCCCAGAGGATTTTCAGGCGGCTAGGGACCTTCACTCTCTTCCAGTCCCTCCAACCCCACTGGGGCACCGACTAGCTCTGGCATCCAGAAGCAGGAGAGAACAGAGTGCAATAGGCGCCTTCCCAGTACTGGTTCCCACCATCCGGGGCAAGCCCCACCTGATCCTGGTATCCCACTCCCTGGCACTCCACTGGTCCCTGGAATCCCGGCACCGTATGGAAGCAGGAGTGGGTACCGCTTCACCATGGTAGCTGGGAGAGGAATCCTCTTCAGGGTACGAAGGGGAACCCTATATACTGCCGAAAGCCCACCATCGGTATCCAGCCTACTTCCCACTGAGCTTCACTGCTGGTCCTCCGACAGGCCCCTGGCCAGCGGGTCACTAGCTGATGCAGTGGCCCTACTGGAATGCCCCAGGTTTTCCCCAGGTACTGGGGCCTGCCTCCCACCGCTCCTACTCGGTGGCCTCCAAGAGACGGGCCACCACTTCTTCCTGCTCAGCACCGGATCCAGACTCCAATACTAAAGTCCAGGAGATGCCTCAAGGGGACATAGTCGAGACAGAGGAAGGAGCTCCTCCTCCAGTGCAAGCCGCCTCCTCCTCCCCAAATGAGGCCGTTGCAGATCCCAGAAGTTTACTTCCCCAGGATGATTTCAGGGCCCATCAGGACCTCCCGCAGTGGGTTGCTTCAAACCTGGGCTTGGAGATTGAGGAGCTCAGAGACATTGCACAGCCTTATTGATGTCCTGACTGTAGCAGCTCCATCCAAGGTGGCCTTACCCATCAATGAGGCGGTGATGAGACCAGTCAAGGGCCTATCGCAAAGTCCTTCTTCTCTGGCCCCCACTTCAAAGAGGGCAGAGAAAAAGTATTATAGACCAGCAAGTGGGTTTGATTACCTGTACTCGCACCGTCCCTCCTGGGGTCCCTGGTGGTGTCTGCAGCTATCGAAAGGGACAGACAGGGCCAGTCAAGTGCTAGCCTGAAACAAAAAGACGCTAAGAAATTGGATCTTTACAGAAGAAAGGTTTATTTTCTGGGTAGCCTTCAACTACATATTGCCGATCGGCAAGCTTTGCTGAGGAGGGATGATTTTAATCTATAGGACTTCCTGAATAAATTGAAAGACTCCCTGCCTCAAGAGTTGAGACAGGAGTTTGCAGCCCTCCTCGAAGAGAGTAAGAACATGGCCAGACCTCTCTCTAGGTAGTTCTGGTTGCTGCTGACTTGGCGGCCTGGACAATGGCCTCTGTGATCATCATGAGTCTCTGTTCCTGGCTCCAGTCCTCCAGCCTTCCCCAAGAGGTCCAACAGTCAATCCAGAACCTCCCATTTGAAGGCTCCTCCCTTTTCTTGGAGCAGATGGACACACGACTTCACGAACTGAAGGACTCAAGGGCCACCCTACGATCCTTCAGCCTGTATGCTCTGTCTGCCTCCAGAAAACACTTTAGGCCCCAGCAGCCGCCTCAGTTCTTGGGACCTCCAAGACTTGAGCCCTACAAAAGAAAAGAGAGAGGTTATAAATGGCGCCAACCACTCCCATCCACCTCAGCCTCCCAGTCGGGGCCTCAGAGATACTCCTGTGGACCCAAGAAGGCCTTTTGAAGATGCAGCCAAGGGTGCTGTACCAGTTGCTGTTTCAGATCTGCCCCCCCCCCCTTCATTTTTGGACCATCTGTTCTTCTTCAGCTTGGCTTGGGCATCCATAACATCGGACCAATGGGTCTTGAGTACAGTGACAATCAGATATACCCTTCAGTATTTATCCACCCTCCCTCCAACCTCCATCTCTGTCCCTCTTCAGAGACCCTTCACACTAGCAGCTCCTTGTCCAGGATGTGCAATCCCTCCTGTGTATGGGATTGTGGAGGAAGTTTCTTAGGATTGAGGTGGAAGGGGTTATACTCCCAATATTTCTTAATCTCAAAGGCAAAAGGGGGCTCCAGACCATCCTTGATCTATGTCGCCTCAACAGATATCTTAAGAAACTGAGATTCCGCATAGTCTCCCTGGCTTCCATCATTCCATCCTTGGACCCAGGAGGCTGGTACGCTGCCCCCGACCTATAGAACATAAGAATGGCCATACTGGGTCAGACCAAAGGTCCATCCAGCCCAGTATCCTGTCTATCGACAGTGGCCAATGCCAGGTGCCCCAGAGGGAGTGAACCTAACAGGTACTGATCTAGTGATCTCTCTCCTGCCATCCATATTCACCCTATGACAAACAGAGGCTAGGGACACACCATTCCTTACCCATCCTGGCTAATAGCCGTTAATGGACTTAACCTCCATGAATTTATCCAGTTCTCTTTTAAACCTTGTTATAGTCCTTGCCTTCACAACCTCCTCAGGCAAGGAGTTCCACAGGTTGACTGTGCGCTGAGTGAAGAAGCACTTCCTTTTATTTGTTTTAAACCTGCTGCCCATTAATTTCATTTGGTGGCCTCTAGTTCTTATATTATGGGAACAAGTAAATAACTTTTCCTTATTCACTTTCTCCACACCACTCATGATTTTATATACCTCTATCATATACCCCCTTAGTCTCCTCTTTTCCAAGCTGAAAAGTGTTAGCTTTTTTAATCTCTCCCCAAATGGGACCCGTTCCAAACCCCTAATCATTTTAGTTGCCCTTTTCTAATGCCAGTATATCTTTTTTGAGATGAGGTGACCACATCTGTACGCAGTATTCAAGATGTGGGTGTACCATGGACTTATTGTAAGGGCAATAAGATATTCTCCGTCTTATTCCTAACATCCCGTTTGCTTTTTTGGCTGCCGCTGCACACTGCATGGACATCTTCAGGGAACTATCCACGATGACTCCAAGATCTTTCTCCTGATTAGTTGTAGCTAAATTAGGCCCCATCATATTTATGTATAGTTGTGGTTATTTTTTCCAATGGGCATTACTTTACATTTATCCACATTAAATTTCATTTGCCATTTGTTGCCCAATCACTTAGTTTTATGAGATCTTTTTGAAGTTCTTCACAGTCTGCTTTGGTCCTAACTATCTTAAGCAGTTTAGTATCATCTGCAAACTTTGCCACCTCACTGTTTACCCCTTTCTCCAGATCATTTATAAATAAGTTGAATAGGATTGGTCCTAGGACTGACCCTTGGGGAACACCACTAGTTATCCCTCTCCATTCTGAAAATTTACCATTTATTCCTACCCTTTGTTCCCTGTCTTTTAACCAGTTCTCAGTCCATGAAAGGATCTTCCCTCTTATCCCATGACAACTTAATTTATGTAAGAGCCTTTTGTGAGGGACCTTGTCAAAGGCTTTCTGGAAATCTAAAGTACACTATGTCCACTGGATCCCCCTTGTCCACATGTTTGTTGACCCCGTCAAAGAACTCTAATAGATTAGTAAGACACGATTTCCCTTTACAGAAACCATGCTGACTTCTGCGCAACAATTTTTGTTCTTCTATGTGTCTGACAATTTTATTCTTTACTATTGATACATGATACAAAATAGAAATGAGAAAGTATGTATCTTCCATGGGCACAGAAGATTTCTCAGATTTGTAGTGGGTCATTGCCAGTATCAATTCCCTGCCCTTCCCTTCGGCCTATCAGCAGCCCCAAGGGTTTTTACGAAGTGTATGGTGATTGTAGCAGCCTTCCTCAGGCAGCAACATGTTCAGGTCTACCCATACCTTGATGACAAGCTGATCAAAGGTCGGTCACAGGCTCAAGTGCAAGACAGCATCAGCCTGGCCCGAACCATCTGTACGGTGCTGAGCCTGCTGATATATGAGCAGAAGTCAACTCTCATCCTGGTTCAGAGAATAAAATTTATTGGGGCAGTGCTCGACTCAACCCAAGCCAGGGCCCGCTTCCAGACCATGGCAAACCTGATATCCAAGGCCCACCCAATCACAACAGCTTGAGGGTGCCTCAGGCTGCTAGGTCACATGGCAGCTTGCACTTACATGGTTCATCAGACCTCGTGTGGGAAGTGCACCTCAACAACCTCAGGACTCGGGGCCTCTAATCCTGGGAAGAACTCTCCCCCCACATAAACATCAGGGAGCTCAGGGCGGTATGCCTGATTTGACAAGTTTTCCTTCCCCAGGTCTCAGGCCAGGTGGTTCAAGTCCTGACAGACAATACAGCGGCCATGATCTATATCAACAAACAAGGAGGGGCCTGATCCTCTGGCCTGTGTCAGGAGGCCGTTGGTCTATAGGACTTCTCTGTGAGACACTCCATCTCAAGGCTTCTCACCTCCTGGGAGCCTGGAACATGTTGGTGGATTACCTCAGCCAGTCCCTCTCCTCTCACCACGAGTGGTCTCTTCACCTAGAGGTCGTCAGTGTCATCCTCCAGAAGTGGGGGCCTCCCCAGGTGGACCTGTTTGCCACCAGGCAGTACAGAAAATGCCATCAGCTCTGTTTCCTGCACGGGCACAGTATGGGCTCCCTCTCCGACGCTTCCTGCTATTGTGGGCAGACCACCTACTGTACGCCTTTTCACTGATTCCCCTTGGTTCACAAGGTTCTTCTAAAAATCAAATGGGACAAATCAAGAGTTATCCTGATAGCACCAGTATGGCCACACCAACTTTGGTTTAGCACACTTCTGGACCTCTCAGTGGCATCTCCACTCTCGCTTAACACAAACCTCGCCTCCCTGCAACTAACTGCATGGCTGAACCCTGAAGAACAGGCGTGCTCGGAACAGGTTAGACAAGTCTTACTAGATAGAAGAAAGCCTTCCACCAGGAACACGTACTTGGTGAAGTGGAAATCTTTTACTTGTTGGGCCTCCAAATGGGATCTCTCTCCATCTCGATCTTCTCTTCAATCTCTCTTAGACTATTTGCTCCACCTGAAGCGGCAGGGGCTGGCACTCTTATCCATTAAAGTTCGTTTGGCTGCTATCTCAGCTTTCCACTCCCTCCCCCCCCAGTGAATGGCAGATAAGTGTTCTTTTACAAAATGACGGTCCGGTTTCTCAAAGGGTTGGAAAGACTCTATCCTCAGGTTCGCAAACCAGTCCCCCCATGGAACTTAAACCGGGTCCTGCTGAGGCTTACAGTCCTCCCACCCCCTTTCGAGCTGTTAGCATCCTGCTCCGTACTACTTCTCTCCTGGGAGGTCACCTTCCTGGTGGCAATCACCTTGGCCAGAAGTGTCTCAGAGATCAAGGCCCTTATGTCAGAACCACCTTACAAAGTGTTCTTCAAGGACAAGGTCCAACTGTGCCCTCATCTAGCCTTTATGCCAAAGGTGGTATCACAATTCCACAACAACCAGGTGATTTTTCTACTTGTCTTCCCAAAACCTCACAAAAGCTCAGAGGAACAATGGCTTCATACATTGGACGTTAGGCAAGCCCTCGTTTTATATATTGAGAGAACTAAGCCCTTCCGCAAATTCATGCAACTCTTTGTGGCAATAGCAGAAAGAATGAGAGGGCTATCTGTGTCAATCCAAAGAATCTCGTCCTGGATAACTGCCTGCATTCAGGCTTGCTACAAACAGGTGAATATCCCACCTCCAGCCATCAGCTGCTCATTCCACAAGAGCCCAGGCTTTGTCAGCAATTTTCCTTGCGCAGGTACCAATCCAGGACATCTGCAGAGCCGCTACTTGGTTGTCGGTTCATACCTTCACATCCCACTACACCATCACCCATAGGCCCAGGATGATGCCAGTTTTGGGAGAGCAGTATTGCAGTCAGCACATCCATAAACTCCAAGCCCATCTCCTGGGATATTGCTTGTGAGTCATGGAATGGATATGAGCAAGCACTCGAAGAAAAAACTATTACTAACCTTTTGTAACTATTGTTCTTTGAGATGTGTTACTCATGTCCATTCCATGACCCACTCTCCTGCCCCTCTGTCGGAGTTACCAGCAAGAAGGAACTGAGAGGGTGTGAGGCTAGCAGTGTCCCTTATACCGGCATGTACGTATGCCAGCAGTGTCCCTTATATGGTTCCAGAGGGCGCTAGAGCTGGCCCAATGGATACGCCAAGGGAAAAATCTCCCGCAACAGTACACACAGCACATACACAGCTAGGATAGAATGGACATGAGCAACACATCTCAAAGAACAATAATTATGAAATGTTAGTAACTGTTTTTTTCCCTTGTCGGCGCACAGTTCCCGCTCTGTCTTTTACTGTTCATACTGCTCTTCAGCACTTGCTGAACTGGTAATTAAATTACTTATATTTCATGAAAAGTTTGCAATTAAAATTGTTAAACGAAGGTCATTCAGATGTTATAGTTAAAGCATTAAGGGCGTGATTTTCAACCTCTACTCCACTTCAACATTGACAGTTTATTTAGACAAATCACTACTTGATATGTGGCAGGTAATATCAATAGTACATACCTGAATCAGGTACCTAGACATCTAAATAGCATAAATTGTACCTGTAAAAAAATTTCCCAGCTCTTGTGCCCAAAGTGGAGGCCAGATCTTAAGGAATTTAGTTAATTTTACGCCTCATATTATCAGAGGAGTCTATAATTTAAATAACATGATTTTATAATATGAGATACCAGATTGCCCATCATTATAAATCATATTAAATGTAATTGTCAGAAAAACTAATAATTTGTTACACCTGAAAAGGTGCATGATTGTTCTCTAGTTTCTAGTACGCTGTACATTCCATTTCTAAATGCACCAAAGTAATGGGGCTTGCACCACATCCCTGGGGGCTATTCTGTGATCTCACCTTGGGTCATCACAAACCTGGGCTGGTCATTACATTCACAACACCCAGCACCTTGATTATTATTACTTAAACACAACTCCTAGGAATCAAATGTTACAACAATATAACTGTAAGACTTTTTTTTGTTTAAGGAAAGATCCAATTCTTTAATGGGGCATTCTGATTTTCTTATACACTGGCCATGCAATAAATAGCATTGCCTATACATCACCATGGATAACTTGGTTCATTTACTTCCAGATGAGTGTTTTGTACACCTGCACACAGTGCCATGATGACAGTACCATCAGCCCTTGCTATTAGTGGCACAAATGTTTAGATTAAGATCCAGGATAAAGCAAAAGCTGAATAAAACACTTTAACGGAATAATCATTTGACTCACCCTGGATTTCAAAAAAATCAACCCCCCCCCAAAACAAAAACAAAAACAAAAAACCAACCAAACAAAAACCAGTGAACAAATGTAAGGGTGAAGTTAGCAGAATACTTTACTGCTCCTTAAAGCAGTTTACAAATGCAGATGTACTAACGTAGAGACAAGCTAAAAGAGAAGCAATGCATATGTTATATCAAATCACCTTGTTTTCAATATGAAGTAAACCTGGTTTTTTGCTTGTTTACAAATAACATAACTTTTAACGTTTTTCTTTCAATGATCAACATATCATATCCAAATAGTGGGTTAAATTCAACAGTTTTTCTTAACTAATGATATGGGTAAAAGGCATTAATAGACTTCAGCAATAAATAATTATGTTAATGAGTGAGTAGTGGAAAATGACAGCTGGAGTTGCGTGGATACAGCATGTCCTAGGTCACCTTTGGATGACAGTTGCAACATAGGACAGCTAGTCTCAGTGGTAGTAAGTAGTTCATCATCATTGTTCCCATTATGCCTCTGGCGTTTAGGGCAGTGACGAAGCTCCTCCACTCCTGTCTCTCTCTGGCAAGTCTTTCAATGTCCCCCGCTGTACCCCAGGTTTTTCAGCCTAGCTTCACAGCTCTTTGCCATGTTGTTTTCAGGCGGCCTCGTTTTTGCTTGCCTTCAGGTGTCCATCTTATTGTAGTAGTAAGTGGTTGGAGCCCTTTAAATAATGTGAAGGAGGAACAAATGGGTATTAAATAGAGCCCAATGAGCATGGGTATGTAGCCTCTTGGGCAGCAGAAACACAGGCACCTGACCCGTAGAGCTGAACAACATTAAGGACAAGGGGCTCAACCTACACAAATCACACTTGCACTGTAGGTGGATGAACAGACACCCCAGCTTTTAATGAAGATTGTTGCTTGTAATACTGGACTTGCACAACGGAGTGATTGTTTAAACCTCTGTCCCCTTATCTTACATGTGGGGTTGAAACAAAGTTTAATGAATAATAAACCTACAGTTGTGTTCTTTCTTCTGCTGCCACAGATGTTTGGTGTTTGTTCCTCTTTCTAGATGAAATGCATGAAATTAAGTGCATCTCCGCCCCCCCCCCCCCCCAAGAAAAAGCCTAGATAGTTATTTGAATGCTTCTCTTTACCAGTGATATGAACATAAATAAGCTTAGTACTGGAGTACAGCTGACATTGCTTTATAACATTCTTACAAAAGACATAAAAGATCTGTGCAAGGAAAAATTGAAAACAGCATGAGTTTGCACCATGCTGCCTTAATGGGAAAATTAGGCTGAGGAATCCTTTACCAAAAGCATTTGGAATCTTTTACTGGGCTTACTTCACAACTGGTTTGTTCCAGTCTTTTGAAAGAGAAGGTTGGGGAAGTGAAGAAAAGAGTTATGTTTAATCATTTCCTTAATGTTTCTGTTGGTTTCAGAGGGAGAAGGTGAAAATTAGCACAAGGAAATACAAATTGTTTTAAATTGAGAACTTCTCCCTTTTTACTCAGAACAACCAGGAGAGGAAAATATTGGTAGGAGAGAGGTTACAGAGAAACAAGTTTTAGCTATGAGCTTGCTTAAAGATAATACAACAAAACCCTCCTGAAGCCCTCACGTAGCAATTTATCTGTTCTTGGAATAGTGAAGGCGGCAGAAGGGAAGGATTGCTGGGGATTAGTTTAAATGAACAGATGTGAATAATTTTGTGATGTCATCTTTAGAATTATGTTTGACTCAAAACCACAGAGGAAGCAATCATTGTAGTTGTGAGTCTAAAGACCATGAGCTTGTGGGCATAGCCTTTCTTCATTTAAACACAGCTCTGCCCACAGGAGCCCCACATTACATAGTCTTTTGGGGCTAAGGATGCTACTAAGTCCATCCACGAAGGCATCCCTCCAACTGCAAGCTGGCCTTAAGAACATGGCAAATTATGAGAGAATCTTTCCTGGTTGTGGTCTACACTAGAGTTTGGATTTGTTTCACAGGGGTGAACTCCCAATCCTGCAAGTTTTTCATGTTTAACAGGTGGTAGACTTGAGAGAGAAAACTACTGAACCATGGGTAGTTCAGGTAACTTAGGAAAACAAGTCTAGTGAAAGTGCATCTGAGAAGTTAGTTAGTCCAGGACACATCAATACCAGAAAAAGGGGAAGGACTTCAGAGAACAACAACAGTAATGATCAAGGGGAAAAAGAAATTAACTTATTAGACCAAATTAAAAACAATATTTATTACTAAGGTATTAATCTGCTAACTGTGTGTGCGGAGGTGGGTTGTGTGGATATGGTAACGGTCTGCAGATATTTGAAAGATATAGACGATAGACGAATTATTTAACATGGAACATAGGCAGAATCTGGAGTGGTGAGCTGTAACTAATAGAGGGAGATTAGGATGAATATCAGGAAAATCTTCATGACAGGAAGATGTATAAGACTGTTGAACAGGAAGCCACATCACCTGACATTTAAATCTAGACTGAACAAAACCATAGTAAATTTACAACGGTATAATCATATATTAGCAGGGAAATTAATTAGCTTATCCTGGGGGATGTTTCTAGCTCTAGGTTAGGTGAGTTTTTTGATGAACTACATAAGAAAACAGTCTCCTAATATACCTTTTGTCATAACCATACAGCTAAGGGTAGCCTAGAATTTCTCCTTACCTGTAAAGGTTAAGAAGCTCAAATAACCTGGTTGGCACCCGACCAAGGGGACCAATGGGGAAAGAAGATACTTTCAAATCTTGGGGGGGAGGCTTTGTGGTGTGTTCTCTGGGGAAAGCAGAGAAGCATCAAGTCAAAAAAACTCCTTGTCCTATATAAACCATCCTGTACAAGTCTCTGATATTACAAAAAGAGTAAGTAAATAAGGCAAGGCGCGTTAGATTACCTTTTGTTTTCAATTTGTGAATTTTCCCTTTGCTAGAGGGAAGTTTATCCTGTTTTTTTTGTAACTTTAAAGTTTTGCCTAGAGGGGAATCCTCTGTGGTTTGAATCTGATTACCCTGTAAAGTATTTACCATCCTGATTTTATAGAGGTGATTCTTTTACCTTTTCTTTCAATAAAATCCTCTTTTAAAAACCTGACTGATTTTTCCATTGTTCCAAGACCCAGGGGTTTGGGTCGTTGATCATTTTGTAACCAATTGGTTAGGATATTATTCTCAAGCCTCCCCAGGAAAGGGGGTGTAAGGGCTTGGGGGGATTGCTGGGGGAAGAGGAACTCGAAGTGGTCCTTTCCCCTGGTTCTTTGTTAAATCACTTGGTGGTGGCAGCGTTACTTAAACCCAAGGTACAAGGGAGAATTTGTGCCTGGGGAGTTTTTAACCTAAGCTGGTAGAAATAAGCTTAGGTGGTCTTTCATGTGGGTCCCCATGTCTGTACCCTAAAGTTCAGAGTGGGGAGGGAACCCTGACACCTTTATAAATTGAATTGACACAATGTAAAGAGATTCTACAAAACCATTTTCTTTCACTGGATGTCACATTAGGTTCCTCTAAGCTGAAGACTATCCACCAGGCTACAATTAGTGAAGTTAAAATATTTATTTTCAAAACATCAGATTAACTTGATTCTTTTTTCCCTGGAGTGTACACTGTAAGGTGGCTTTTTTGAAATGGAGAGCACATGCTATGAACATTAAATTTGAGCAGCTTTCCTCTTCAACAATGTTTTGCTTAAAAACAAGATCAACCCCAGTTGTCTTTAAATTCTTTTATTCTGTTCTTCTACAGTTCAGCTTTACTTCTCAAGTTATAAACAGCTGGATACTGTTTTTCTCCAACATGTGCATGCTTTTCACTTCAATCAGATGTGTTTATTCCCCTCCTCTCCCGCAATTTTGTGGAGTACAGTTCCCCCTTGCAGCATTTTCAGTAAATGTGGGATCAGTTGAGTATACAGAAATAACTTCTTCTATAAAATTTCCATAAAAAAATAGCAGGTATTTATTTACAAAGTGTGAAAGACTGCAAAGTAATAATTCCTTATTAGATCCAATACACTGTATGCTAATATCAATGTTCTCATTAGGAAAGTAAAACTTTATGTACTTTGTATTTCTGTCTGCCAGTGTTTAAAGGATATATAACATCACATTATTCTTACGCTACTAATAGTCATATACAATGTGGTAGTAAAAATTAACATTACTTGATCAGAACAAACAAATCAAGATAGCTTAATAGCAGCCTTTGCCAAAACAAAATAATAGGGTTATAATTAAAAGATACCCAGCAAGAAAGAAACTCATGGAATATTAAAAATCTGCATCAAATTGTTTGAAGTAAGTTGCCCAGAAAGCCTGTAATGTGTTAGATGGCAGTTTACTTTGGGAAAATCTTTAGGCTATGTCTACACTACAGCAGCGCAGCACAGCACAGCTATGTCACTGTAGCACAGACATTTGCTAGAGACAGATGGGGTTTTTCCATCACTATAGTAAATCCACCTTTTTAGAGGTGGTAGCTAGATTGATGGAACAATTCTGCCGTCTACCTACCTGCATCTACGGGGGCGGGGGGTTAGGTCAACCTAACCTGTTGCTCAGGGCAAGAAATTTTTCACAGCCTTGTGCAAGGTAGCTAGGTTGACCTAAGTTTTAGATGTAGACAAGCTCTTAGTAATAAGGTTTTAGCAGTGCAGGAAAGGGGAGATGTAAAAATGCTTTTATTTAATGCACAAACATTTTGACAGAAAAACAGTAAGTTATTTTATGCCAGTAAATATTTTAGGGAAAAGACCATAAGGTTATTGGATTCAGTAAGAGAACAGAATGAATCAAACCCTCAATTGATCACCATAAAACAAAGATCAGCAATTTCCACTCATTCTATAGTGGAAGTACTAGAAATAATTAAATCCTATACAATTTACAGCAGCACCAATTAGAGCCACTATAGCTAAAGTTGTCTCAGGGCTTCCATTTTTCAGGAGTTCACAAACCTTTCTTTAAGTTTGGTCTGAGTTGAAACTTGGCATAAAACATCCAAGCCCATGACTGAGACGACTCTTCTGTTAACTTAAATAGGTAGAAAAGTGGTTAAAACAATTAATGGGCTTTTAAGTGGTTTCAGCACTTCAAACACAAAAAGGAAAAGTTTTAAAAAGTTAACTCCATGCAGAATTTAGTCCATATTGTGGATAAATACTTCAATTATTATCTTTAGAAAATTACAATTGTAGTTACACTCATTCATGCTGTAATGGCTCCATAATATAGGTTGATATACATAAGACTGTTGCCCAGTATTATTCTGCTTTAAGAGAGCAATGATCTATTGCTAGATCCCACTGTTCAGAAGTGCCTACATACATCTACTGACTTTAAACTGTGTCCTGGCTTGTTCTGTTGTCATATCTCACAATGACATGCAGAAGACCCAAATAAAAATATCCAGCTTGGTGTCTTGCTCCTGGGATAATTATTGCACTCAGGTCCCAGGTTGAGCTTTGAACCCTCCATTTTTACAGGTATGTAATGAGCAGCACCACTGGAAGCAGGAATAATCTTTCACAGTAAGAATTTTGGGTGCTATAAGGGTTATAAAATATATATACAAATTGGCTAAATTACGAGCCTATTTGAAGTGTTCTGTGTAAAATGGATGTGCCAGTGCATCAGAGACAGGGGAAGTGCACAGAATTTGTTTTTGCCCAGAAGGTGCTTTTGTGAGGAAAAGTCTCTTATCACCATATTACCTGAAAAACAAACCCAAAGCTGCTATTAACCCTTACCATTACGTTAAAGGTTAATAAACCCAAACAAAAAATTCAGATTTCAGGATAATACAGTGATTTCAAGGGCATAACACAGAGTATCTTCTATATTATATTTGGTGCATGGACAGACTGTCAACCCAGAGTTCAATTAATATTTAATGCTGAATTTTCTTGCTTTTGTACATTTCATGGTCCTTCAAAATGTTAATCACATGGGATAAAAACCAGCTTTAATCAATCAAGTATACATTCTATTAAAGGTTGACAGGCACCAAATTTAGATTTTACAAAAACCAAGATCAACTGAAATGTTCCCATGAATTTGTTTTTAAATTATAGCGAACACAGATTTTTTATTTTGACTTGAACATTCCCTGGCAGCATTTGCAGTCTAGCCATTACAGCTATTCTAGTGCATGAGAGCCAGAACATGACAAGGGTTAATTTCTGAATTTCACTCAGCCTGCGTAATGATAATAGACTAAATATTAGGGCTGTCAAGCGATTAAAAAAATTAATCGCACTGTTAAACAACAATAGAATACCATTTATTTTAAATATTTTGGATGTTTACTACATTTTCAAATATATTAATTTCAGTTACAACACAGAATACAAAGTGTACAGTGCTCACTTTATATTTATTTTTGATTACAAATATTTGCAATGTAAAAAACAAAATATTTTTCATTTCACCTCATACAAGTACTGTAGTGTAATCTCTTTGTTGTGAAAGTTTTACTTACAAATGTAGAATTATGTACAAAAATACTGCATTCAGGAATAAAGCAATGTAAAACTTTAGAGCCTACAAGTCCACTCAGTCCTACTTCTTGGTCAGACAATCACTCAGGCAAACAAGGTTGGTTACAAATTGCAGGAGATAATGCTGCCTGCTTCTTGTTTACAATGTCACCTGAAAGTGAGAATAGGCATTTGCATGGCACTGTTGTAGCTGGCGTTGCAAGATATTTACATACCAGATGCGCTAAAAATTCATATGTCCCTTCATGCTTCAACCAGTATTCCAGAGGACATGCATCTGTGCTGCCGACAGGTTCTGCTTGATAACGATCGAAAGCAGAGCGGACTGATGCATGTTCATTTTCATCATCTGAGTCAGATGCCACCAGCAGAAGGTTGCTTTTCTTTTTTGGTGATTGGGTTCTATAGTTTCCACATCAGAGTGCTGCTCTTTTAAGACTTCTAAAAGTATGCTTCACACCTCGTCCCTCTCAGATTTTGGACGGCACTTCAGTTTCTTACACCATGGGTCGAGTGCTGTAGCTATTTTTAGAAATCTCACATCGGTACCTTGTGTTTTGTCAAATCTGCGTGAAAGTGTTCTTAAAATGAACATGTCCTAGGTCATCATCCGAGACTGCTATAACATGAAATATATGCAGAATGTGGGTAAAACAGAGCAGGAGACATACAGTTCTCCCCCCAAGGAGTACAGTAACAAATTTAATTGATGCATTATTTTTTTTAACAAGCATCATCAGCATGAAAGCATGTCCTCTGGAATGATGGCTGAAGCATGAAGGGACATACGAATGTTTAGCATATCTGGCATGTAAATATCTTGCAACGCCAGCTACAAATGTGAATGCCTGTTCTCGCTTTCAGGTGATGTTGTAAATAAGAAGCAGGCAGCAGTATCTCCCATCAATGTAAGCAAACTTGTTTGTCTTAGCGATTGGCAGAATAAGAAGTAGGACTGAGTGGACTTGTGGGCTCTTATGTTTTACACTGTTTTGTTTTTGAATGCAGTTATGTAACCAAAAAAAAAAATCTGCATTTGTTAGTTACACTTTCATGATAAAGAGACTGCACTTTAGTACTTGTATGAGGTGAATTGAAAAATACTATTTTTTATCATTTTTACTGTGTATATATTTGTAATCAAAATCGATATTCAAAATGTAAAAAAAAGATCCAAACATATTTAATAAATTTCAATTGGTATTCTGTTGTTACAAGTGTGATTAATTGCAATTAATTGTTTTAATCACGATTAATTTTTTTGAGTTAATTGTGTGAGTTAACTGCAATTAATTAACAGCCCTACTAAATATCATTACTAAAGAGTAATTTAAATTTTAAAATTCTGCTATTAACTATGCAGATAAGGGAATTTCTTCTAAACAACTGTTTTTAAGTTATTTTTAATAATATTATAATGAATGTTGCTTCATCTAGTGAGGGGGGTCTCTCCTCTTTAAATAAATAATAGCAACAGGCCTTTGGCTTCATCACATCCCAGGCATGGAACAATTGCAAGAGCATTAACTGCCTCCGAAGTCTTATTCTAACTAAAGGAAGCTTACATTAACCAGAAAGATAGTGACATTTTTAGATTGTGATCATGATGTGTAATCCCAAAGAGGGACAAAGTGAAATAAGATCAAACATAGTCCTAGCCCTGTCTCACTGTATCTGGATAATCCAGCATTTAGAGTATATTAGGATCATGCAATTAAGAGACATCTGCAATAATAAGGTACAACTGCAAGGGTCAAGACTGAAAGCCCATTTTTGTTTTGGTTTGTTTATTCTATATTAAATGCACACTGCAATTACTTGCTTTGCTTTTTCTAAATCAGGGTAGTTTGGCTTTTAGACTAATTAAAGGTAAAGTAAAGTATTTTTAAAATGCCTCTGGATATTTTCAGTTTTAAAGTGCCTGTTAATTTTCCAAATGACCATTATCTAATTTTTAGACTGTAACAAATAAATTTTAGAGGTGGTTTTGTTTAAGAAGGTAGTGTGTGTGTATGTGTGGGAAAATAAAGATAATTTGACAGCTATGTTCTTAAATGATAGATTCTACCCTAAAACAGCTTTTTATGTCTGATATGTTTGAGAACAGTGATTATTTAGGATCAAACTTTGGCTCTATCACACCTTGTTGCAAGGTGGGTGAAGTAATATCTTTTATTGGAGCAACTTCTGTTGGTGAAAGAGACGAGCTTTCAACCTACACAGAGCTCTTCTTCACCTACAGAAGTTGGTCCAATAAAAGATATTGCCACACCCACTTTGTCTTTCTGATATTATGACACCAACCCTGCAAACAACTTCTCCATACAAGAAAGTTGTGCCAGTTTAACTACACTACAGCCTATGTTGGCAGAACTTATGTCGCTCAGATGTGTGAATAAACCACCCGCCTGAGTGACATAACTTACACAGACATAAGTGTCGATGTGGACAGAAGCTCTCCCACTGACATAGCTGCTGCCACTCATAGATGTGGTTTTATTATGCTGATGGGAGAGCTCTCACCCATCAGCATAGAACCTCTTCACCGGATGTGCTGCAGCGGCATCACTGCAGCATTGTACGTGTGGACATGTCCTAAAGGTCTGATTTTGAATTGATTTAGTTAAACTAAACTGCAACAAGGCTGCTTTAAACCACACAGAAGTTTGCATCAGTTTAAGTCTATTAGGAATCTTTGCAACCTGTATCAGAATAAGCCACTCTTAAACCAGTGCAAACTCCTCTGTGGATATTTTTATTTTGGTTTCAGTAAGTGAGTTTAAAAGCATACCTCCAGCGAAACTGGAATAACTTTCTCATACAGATGAGACTTTAGAATAGATTAATTTTGCCAGTGACTTCAGTAGAACCAACATTTGGCTTGTAGAAATGAAAAATCTGGCACAACTGTAGTGTAATCATTAATGGCCAGATTGAATAAACGTTAGAGCTAACTTCCACACAGTAGAAATACCCTCCATCCTCTTCCTGGAAACACACACATTTTTGGGATGTTTGTGGTACAGTCTAGAAGGTTTTATTGACTCTTTCCCTAAGTTTAAAAGTCCCCAGTCCCTAAAATAAAATGTTTAATATGTAAAGATTTTACTGCAATAGATTTAAAATGTATACACACAATTATATTGGTTACGGCGAATTACTTCATGTACTTCCTCAAATAATTTTAGTAAATCATACCCAATAAATAAACATATAAATCATCCAGAATAGCAGTACAAAACACAAAACAACAAAAAAGCACTCTCAACCACAGGGTCACTTTGCAAATGTTCATATCACAATTTTCTTTATGCTTAAAGTTTAATTGCTACCTGTCACCAGATAACAATGGACATATTAGCTGTATCACACAATATGGCAACTAAACAGAAGATGAGAGAACCAGTCAAGCTGTTAATGATCACATTACTATGGTAATGCCTCCTGGTGCCATTCAGAGTTAAAGGGCCTTTTTGAGGGACTGAACACCCATTGCTCCTATTGACTCAATGGAAGATGTTGGTGTGCAGCAACTTGAAATCTCCTTATAATTCAGATACATTTAAGGTTCAATTGAGATACACCATCAGTTTTTGTTGCAGTCCTGCAATTTTGCAGCAGACTCATCAGACAAAAAGGAGGTTAAGTTACATGCTTGAGTTCACACAGTGACTCCACCTGGATGAGGACCAGTTCCCAGACTTTAATAACATCACAACTGCCTGTGTTAAAATTCCCTCTGGACTGGAACTTGGAACATAGGATCTCAAGCAACTTCCTTTTGAAGTCCCAAAACTGGTTTTATGTTTTGGCCTCTGTATGATTTAACTATTTTCAGGGGGGTGGGAGATCAATTTGTGAAGCTGATCAGTTAATAAAGCTACCTACTTTCTCTGCTGTATTTTAATGCCAGAGGCTGGTGATGCTATGCGATGGTACTTGCCAAAAAGCGAGTAGTAGTGCAGTGTGCTCTTAATGGGAGTTTTGCTGTGGACTGCAATGGGAGCAAGCATGCCAAGCTCCTGGGAAAGAACATTTTTTGTCAACTTTTGTCATGAAAGCAAAATTATTACTGCTCCTCTTTGGGCTAGTGTTCAAAGTGGTGCTTATGGGTTTCCTTGTTTTCCAAGGCCTGTTGCAGTGCTTGGTGGATGGTAAGATGGGATGGATCTGGACACACTGACTTTTTTTTTTTTTTTTTAAGAGTGGTTTCATAAACAAGAGAAACCACTTTCCAAAGGGATTGTCTTCAAGCTAAGAGACCACTGAAATAACCTGCCCCCGTCAGCTATTACTGACCTAACAGTTACAGTGCCATTTCCAGTTCAAGTGGTAGTTACACTGGCAGCTGTCTGAGAATAGATTAGTAACATGAGTCAAGACAGAGGACATTACCTATTTCACATGTCCAACTGTCTCTGTGACCTATGCTCATGGGATAACCCACTAGTCTTGTCCAGATTGGTAGGTAGCTTGATAAGCATAGAGGAAAATTTTCCTTGTAACTTTGCTAGCCACCTCTCCTCCAAATGTGTGTAAACATGACAGACTGCAACATTCAGTAGGGATTCAGGCAAAACTCCTAACTAAATAACACAGCCATAGTCATTGTGGTCTAACAGCTAATACTGGTATTTAGAAATGCCTAAAATATGTACATGGACTATAAAGATGAAAAAGGAATCATTTCAATTTATCATTTCATTATTCACTCTTAATTAGGTTTAGCATATTGAAAAGAATAAAAACAGACTAGTTTAAACTTGCATATCAAAACATTTCAGGTCAACCTGTTCTGCTTTGATATTAAAGAAAGTGTGGAATGTTTAAAAATTCTCTGTTCAGAGACATTCTAGGCACCAAGTTGGGATGCTAAAAGTAGAACTGGACTCAACTCTGAGATTTTTGTGAGCCTAATTCAGCCCTTTAAAGACATTTTTAAACAGAGGAAAAAAACCTATATTTAACCATTGTACTGGTATGATTTGTTGTTGATATATTCCACTGTGACTCAACCTATTTAACAGCATCTTTGGTCACAATGGAGTCAAATATATAATCCAGTATTTTATACATTTACCTTTTCCAAAGCTGCAAATAAATATTTTCAATTAATGTGACCTTCAGTAAATAGAGGTGCAATTTATTCACTAAAGAAGCCCAGTTTACTAACATTTTGGGTTGACATGATTGTGAAAATCCTTTGGGTGATATTAAAGCAAAATTACTACTACTCCAGTGCCTACTTCTGAAGTGTAAGAATTATTTTTGCTAACTTGACAGACTAAAAATCAGATTCCAGTTTTTCCTTTTTAAAAAATCCTGTGAAAACAGTTGTTTGGAGTTAAATGTTCCACTGCAGTGCCAGCATGGTGTCAGTTAGTGCAGAACAGTTGGAAAATGGAATTAACTAGAAACAAAAAGTTAATTTGATTAGTCTGTTTTCATTATCCTAGCTGAGTGAAATGCAAAAAGTCAAACTGCATAAATAGTGAAAAGTTAGATTTTCACAAGAATCTTAAATTAAAAAGTTATTAGTTTCCAAAATAATATTTTATATGACTGTGTCCCTTGAAAACTGCAAACTGCCTGAAAATGATGTATGAAGTCCTTACTATAGAAAGAAAGTCTTTTGCTATTATATTCCATTTGATTTTCTAAAGTAGGTTAAGGTCTGTGTAGATATTCAAGGGAGAATTTATTTTTAAACTATCAGACAACTTATTAATACTATTTTCTTCACTAACATTTTTTCTTAAAAAAAATTAGTGCTGGTGTAGGGAACACCACCATTTTTATCCTCACTATGTATAATGGCTAATATTCAGTTATTTATAATAAATTAGGCCCAAAATATCAATGGAATAAAATAATGGAAAAATATGAACCCTTCAACAGAAATATACTAATTTCATTCTTTACAATATCTAAAATGGATTTCATCTAGTTCAAGATTAATTTCGCCACTTGCATTTTATATTACTTTGACTCTTCTATACAGCAAGATGAACAGAACAAAGCAAACATACTAATAGCCCCTCCCCATAATGGTTTTAATAAGTAAGATATTTAAAACTATCTATTTTAGCTTTTTTTTTAAAAAAAAGATAGCAGAGCCTAAAGACTATGTAAGAATCAGCATCTGTTTGTCGATACTATAATCATCTCCATTCTGAGTGGGATAAATGAGGGGGAAGAGAGAAACTGGAGAAGCGGTGTCCCAAGTTATGAAAAATAAACTTGTGCACTTAGCAATTAGTCTGCTAAATCTTCAGGGATTTTGCTTTTTTCCTTGGTTGCAGTTGAAACACTTTGTTTGCTCTGTGGCAGTATGCCACACTGTGTTCAGTTATAAAAAGTTTTCAATCTGTCACTTAACTTTGGGTGCTTTTTGCGTGTATATGCGTGAAAGTTTCCATTTAGTTTCACTGAACACAGTGCAAACAAAGGCAAGAAACTGAAGTTACATCATGAAAACCAGGAGCTCACACTAAAAAACACATAAAAGCAGCATCTTGTATATTCTGTTTTCTACTGTCTTCATTCTGGGGAAGAGGAATCGTCATCATCATCATCTTCATCATTGAATGAGCATGGGGTTTCTCCTCGTGACTCTGAATAACGTGATGTTGCACTGCTGGATTGTTGACTACCAGGGGCAAGGAACTGTCCAGTTGCTAAGGCCACTTCAGCATCCAGACACAATCCTGGATTTCCACTATCAAAACAACAGAAAAGTCATCCTGTAACTTGAGAGAATTTCTCATGTTTGAGAACTTTTTGTGGCTTCTTGTTTTTATTTAAAAAGAAGCTACCAACAAGAAACTACCTGAAACATTATAATTTAAAATGAATCTAGTATTTGTGAAAGGGGACAGGAGGCAGAAAAGCAAAAGAAACTCAAGGATCAATGGGGGTATGCCAATTTCTCTTGTCCCAGCTAGGGAAGCTCCTGAAGCCAAGAGAAGGAATCGAAAGGGAATGACTCTCCCATTGCCTTGTCTATGCTGTAGTGCAGAGGTGGGCAAACTACGGCCCGTGGGACCGTCCTGCCCGGCTCCTAAGCTCCTGGCCTGGGAGGCTAGCCCCAGCCCTTCCCCTGCAGCTACGCTGCAGCGCGGGCAGCACTCTGGGCGACGGGGCTGCCTGCTCATGCAGAGCAGCACTGCAGCGTGTCTGGCTCAAGCCAGGTGGTGTGGCGGCCAGGGGGTTGGACAAGGGGCAGGAGGTCCCGGGGGGCAGTCAGGGAACAGGGGGCGGTTGGATAGGGCAGAGGTTCTGGGGTGGGGGCGGGAGTTAGATAGGGGGTGGGGTCCCAGGAGGGGACAAGGAGCAGGGAGGGTTTGGATGGGTTGGGGATTTTGAGGGGGCAGGCAGTGGCGGATAGGGGTTAGGGGCCAGGCTGTTTGGGGAGTCACAGTCTTCCCTACCCGGCCCTCCATACAGTTTCGCACCCCAATGTGGCCCTTGGGCTAAAAATTTTGCCCACCCCTACTGTAGCGTGTGCATTGAGAGGTGAACTGCCATGAGCAAGAACTTGTTAGGAACTCTAGGGGCCAGAAAAAAAAGGCTTTCTATCCAAATACATGACGACAAACATTTAGGTATTGTGATCAATTTGTATTTTAAAGCCAATTCACAACCAAGAAATTTAAAAATTAAAGCGAGGATTAGGCAGTGTGGAACTTATTTCCCTGATGGTGCTGGCAAAAGTTAGGACATGTACAGACACCAAAAATTTCAACTAAAATCCTCAAGGCTCCAACTTGGGTGAAAATGAAATAAAAAAAAGTCTCATCCTACTCCTCATGATGAATAATGTATAAAAAAAAGTTTGAACTGTTCACAAAGAGTTCTGAATTATGAACAAACTATTTTAGATCTTTCTAAAAGGTGAAGAGACACCACTTTTTCAAATCTCCTATACAAACACAGTTTGTCCAATTAACCTCAAATGTACACGCAGCCATTCTCCTCTGGGCAGAGACTACAAATCAGAAATTGTCTGTGGAAAGAAGCCTTTTATCAGAAAGTTAGAATGTTCTAAAAATCAGTCATCACAGAAACTCCTTTTATACATTTGAAATGCTACAGTGGTGCCTCTGTAGTGCTTCAGTGTAGACCAGTGGTCTCCAACCAGTAGCTCGTGATCAACTGGCCAATCCTGGAGTCTCTGGCAGTCAACCATGATCTCCGGTCACTAAAAGTCCGGCGGCGCACGGGGCTAAGGCAGGCTCCTTGCCTGCCCTGGCGCTGCGCTGCTCCCAGAAGTAGCCAGCACACGCCTGAGGAGGGGCGGGGGCAGGGGTCTCTGTGCACTGCTCCTGCCTGCAAGCACCTCCCCCACGGCTCCCGTTGGCCGGGAACGGGGAACTGCGGCCAATGGGAGCTGCAGCACACAGAGCCATGTGCCCCCCCAAGGGCTGCAAGGGTGTGATGGCTGCTTCCAGGAACTGTGTGGGGCCAGGGCAGGCAGGGAGCTTGCCTTAGCCCCGCTACGCCACTGACTGGGAACCGCTTGAGGTAAGTGCTGCCCAGCGGGAGCTTGCATCCCAGCCCTGAGCTCCTCCCGGAACCAGCACCCCATACCCCCTCCTGCACCCCAACAATCTGCCCCAGCATGGAGCCCCCAAACTCCCTCCCAGAGCTTCCACCCCTCACCCTCTCCTGCATCCCAACCTCCTACTCCAGGCTCAACCCAGAGCCCCCTCCCACACTCCAAACCCCCCAGCCCGGTGAAAGTGAGTGAGGGTGGGGGAGAGCGAGTGACAGAAGGATGCAGGATGGAGTGAGTGGGGCAGGGTAGATCCTGGGTTGCACTTAAATTCAAAAAGGGATCTTGTGCATAAAAAGGTTAGAGACCACTCGTGTAGACATTACCCATACAAACAGGACGGGTTCTGCTCTCGTCAGAGGAAATGCACCTTCCCTAGAGCTGGTAGCTAGGTCGACAGAATTCTTTGGTCAACTTAGCGCTGTCTGTACTGGGGATTAGTTTGGATTAACTATGTCACTCAGGGATATGGATTTTTCACATGCCTGAGCGATGTAGCTGGATTGACCTAACTTTTTAGTGTAGTCCAGGCCCTAGTGTTCTTTATATTTAGTTGGGGTGAAATTCATTCCTATGCTAGAACACCCTATTTTGAGAGGGCAAGTGGTGCATCGGGGTGAATTTTGCACTTTATCAATACAATTATCACAGGAAACTATCCTTCATTCTTTGAAATGGAAAAATCGCACTCTAGTTACCTTGATTTAGAAATAGACGTACCGCCAGCCATTTCTAAAGTTGAAACTGAATGAGCTGAATTTAAAAGTAACCCCTGGTTCAACCATGAAAGTCCTGTAGACATATCTAAAAGAAAACACAGTTACACATTAAAGTTACAGCAACATTTTTCTTTCTTTACAATGTTAGAATCTGCATTTAATTTGCTTTTGGATGTCTAGCTTTTAATTTAAACGCTATGTACTGTTTTTGCATCATTAACCATAAGATTGCTAGTACTATACAATCATCCTCAAATGTGGTACTCGGGAAACGTTCAGTATTTATTTTCCACAAATGACTTTCAGATTAAATCTGCTCTGCTGAAAGTGTCAAATAGGTTCCAAGTACTGTAACTTCAATATCAGCTTAATATCTAAATTGTGGGAAATAGCTGTTCTCTCTTTGCTCCATACCTCACTAACTACAGATATCAGCATTTAGTTTATTGTGCTGATGATTATACAAGACCCAGAACATGAAACAACATTCATAGCCCCAAAACTTTGTTAACGCAGAGTTAAGGTTGATGGGCAGTGCCTCATATCCTTTCATAACGCTGGCTGCAACTATACTTAAACATCTGAAAACCAGGAGTTACAGCATGTACACCAGCCCTACCATTCAATCTTAACTCTGGTACCTAGAGCTGGCAAGAGCCAGTGTTCATATACTGTAATTTCAGACAGGGCTGCCCTAAAATAAGCAGATATGAGGAATGAAGTAAATGTGGCATGTTGTACAGAATTGTATTCTCTTGTCTACATGCATTCCAACTACACTTCACTGTGCTAGGGATGGCTGTGTTGACTGGTACAGAGATTATTTTTGGCAGGTTGCCACAGTGTTGTATCTGTACCCACAGAGCTTGAGACCCCTCATTTCTGTGCTGAGTTTTGTGCACATGCAAATAGAAGAGCACAGTAGTTTATCCTTGATGCAGAAATGTGTAACAGTCTGGGAGTAAACATGACAGCATGATTTAAAACAGACAGAAAAAAGTGATGTTCCAGAGGGAAGTCTTATAGGGTTAAAGGGTGGAAACATCTGGCAACGGTTTATACAGGTGAGGTGAAGTGATTGAGTATAGACCAGCATAGGTGCCAACTTCCCCTCTGCCTGGTGGGTGCTTGACCCCCTCTACCCGATTCCACCCCCTTCCCCCAAGTCCCTGCCCCATCCTGCCTTTTCTCCGCCTCCTCCCCAGAGCACGCTGCATCCCCACTCCTGCCCCTCTCTCCTGGAAAGTCCTAAGTGCTGCCAAACAGCTGTTAGGCGGGGGGGGGGGGGGAGTGGAGTGGTGGGGACACAGTGTGCTCAGGGGGGAACCCGGGGGGGGGGGGATGCGGAGCACCCTCTAATTTTTCCCCGTGGGTGCTCAAGCCCTGGAGCACCCACAGAGTTGGCACCTATGTAGACCAGGAATAGCCAGCTGGTGGTCACTAAGCCTGCCCTAAATACAGCTTTTGCCTGAGTGAGCACATGGTCTTACCATTTCTCTTACTGTACCCATGTACTCCACAGCATCTGGAACAATACAGTGCTAATCCAAAATTGATTCAGCTAATTC
Organism: Chelonia mydas; assembly: GCF_015237465.2. Classification (NCBI taxonomy): domain Eukaryota; kingdom Metazoa; phylum Chordata; order Testudines; family Cheloniidae; genus Chelonia; species Chelonia mydas. The sequence continues at coordinate 32,171,059 of NC_057855.1, read as the reverse complement.
ATAATAAAACACTCCTATCCTAGAATAAAAGCATCTACACAGGGACCTAATGAGGAATAACTATTTTGAAACAACTCCCAGCATAGACAATCCTTTGGGGCTTGTCTACATTTAAAACATTGCAGTGCCACAACGGCACCGCTGTAGCACTTCAGTCAAGTTACTACCTTTGCTGATGGGAGGGGTTCTCCTGTTGGTGTAGGCAATCCACCGCCCAGAAAGGCAGTAGCTAGGTCGACTGGAGAATTCTCCTATCAGCCTAGCACTGTCTACATCAGGGGTTAGGTTGGTTTAACTGTGCCGCTCACAGGGGTGGATTTTTCACACTGCTGAGCAATGTAGTTGTAGGGACCTAACTATCTAGTGTAGACCAGGCCCCAGTGTAGGAGAATGGGGCTCTGCACAACCCTCTGCAGCCTAAGAGATTCCAGGAGTATAAAGTGCTGCATTCATCTCAATGAGGATTTTGCATTGCTTAGATTTTCTATAGCAATTTGTGGAGGAAAATATCTTTTGTGGTTTAATATTGCTGTTTTTAAAAAGGCCATATTACTCAGGGCAAGACTACACTACAAAATTAAAGTTGATCTAAGTTACGTCAACTTACAGCCACAGCAGTAATTAAACTGCTTTTGCATGTCCACACTATGCTCCTGTGTTGGCGGTGCACACCCTCACCAGGAATGCTTGCACCAATTTAACTGTCGGTATGGAGCATTGTGGGACAGCTTCTGAAAGGTGGCAACAGTCGATGTAAGCAATGCAGTGTCAACAGTAACACTGTGTCAACCTAACTACGTTGACTTAAGTGCTATGCGTCTTCTGGAGGTGTAGTTATTAAGTCAGTGTAGTGGGTGAGTAACAGTGGTGGGGGCTGCATTTTAGTGTAGATACCTACAGAGTTAGGTCGATGTAAGCTGCCTTAAATCAACCTAACTCTGTAGTGTAGGCCAGCACTAAATGCTTCTAGTGTCTTACAAACTGCCTCCCCATGGAAACGTCAGCATTTTGAGAGGCGAAATTGGTAGGTCTGAACCCCTGGTTTGTGTAGACTGGATGAATTATTGTAGGAAGTTGAAAATTGTTTTATTTTTCATGATAAACATCAGTTACTATGTTGACTGACAATGGCATCCTGGCACTGCATCAGTCAATATTGAACTTATGCCAGTCTTTAGTATAGAGCTCTTATTAGGGGGGCATTTCCAGAAGCTCAGCAACCCATTTGAACATTCTGACATCCATCAAAGTCACAGTTACTTGCTTTTCTTTGTTTATATTCAGTTCTGTTGTTCAGGAAATGGGTGAGAAGCATATGGCATGATTTATATTACCCTAATACTGTTGCTTACTAGAGTCTTTCACCTTCCCGCAATTTGAAATTATTTTCCTTGGCAATACTTAAAAGTAAAATGGAAGTATGCAAATTGGTTTTAGAGTACTCTGAAATCTCTGCTCTTTAAACCAGAAGCTTTTCTTTCAGGCCTACCCTTTCACAAGGAGCCCTTGCAGAGAGCAACTATCACAACACACAAAATATGTGTACACTACTGTACCATGGTGTAGATGCTTCCTTTGACAGAAGGTTTTTTTTGTCAATGTTAGACTTCACCTCTCAAAGAGGTGGTTTAACTGTCGACCTAGCTGCGCCTACATCGTCAATGTAACTGGGCTGCAAAATTTTTCACAGCCCTGAGTGCCATAGCTGGGTCAATATAATTTTAAATTTAGACCAGGCCTCAGTCTCAGGAAGCTGACAAGGGCAGGACTCAAACTTACAGTACATGGGTGCTACTTGGTACTCCTGGGGGAATTCTGTACCACTGCACAATGCAGAGTTTGCACAGAATTCTGTGTTTTGCCCACATAATTGGGGCTGCAGGACTCTGCAGAGCCCACCTTGCACTGAGCAGAGTATTCTGCCCAGCGCAGCGGGCATAGAGGACACTAAAGAAGCTGGTAGGGAGTAAAGGCTCTGGGGGTGCAGGTATCTGGGGGGCAGAGGGTTCCCCACAGCTGGGCTCTGGGGGGGGGGATGCCACACAGCCCCCTCCAGCAAACCCCCCCCCCAACTGGAACTGGGTTGCAATAGGGGTTTCTTTAACTTTCTACTCCTGGGGGAATGTTTTTTGTTGTTGTGTGTATTGTTGACATATTTGTTGACAGGTATTTTGAAATAAATTACCAAAATAACTGAAACTGGAGTGATTATATTTTGACAATTAAATATGCAGAATTTTAAAATATTGTGTGTAGCATTTTTATTTTTTTTTGGCACAGAATTCACCCAGGAGTATACTTGGGTTCAGTGGCCAGAGCACATCACCTTAAGCTACCTACTCTAATGTCAGCATGTCTGCAGACACTGATTGCAGTAGAGCCCCCAGTCCTGCTGCACCTGCACAAATAACTTTCTCTGGATCAAGCCACTCTGTAGATCCAATGTTTACCCTGAATAACTTTTTAAAATATTGCTTCGCTAAAGGGGAAGTAGGTGCTGGGGATCCATCCTGTGTAGCTGGTATCACAAAAAAAGTTAAACTGTAAAATTTTCATGTCACATGATTTTTTTTCTTGGTGGTGGTGGGAGGGATGGACTCTATCTTAAAAAACCTTATACTGGACCACTAAGCCTGCCTTAGATCTATTCAGACACAGCAATTTCCGAGACATTCTAAGTAAGCATGTGGATTTTAGAGTAGTTAAACAATAAACTAATCACAATCTAAAGTACGACGCTGCTACCACCCCACTCTATATACAATACATGTTCCTGTTCAGAAACTATTGTCTTCTCAGTGCCGGCAGTAGTAAACCCCCTTTTTCCCTGCCCCCCTCAAAACAAACCACCCTTGGGTTTTGTTAACAAACTCAGCATTTATGGTTCAAGATACATAGAGAGATAGCTGTGTGCAACACCAATATGGTACTTTAAGTTAAATTTTGGACCAGACTCCTACTAACTTAGGTAAAAGTACACCAAGCTTTTATTTAAAATAACATGATTAATTTCAGCACAATGAGATCTAGAGAAAATTAAAAAGTAAGAGTGTGTACATTTGTGAGAGAGGGGGCTTTCTGAGGGAATGGATAAAATGTAAACCTTTTGTACAAAGAAAACTTTAAAAAGTTAATAAATGAAAAGATTATTTCATATGTTTTGCATTAATCTGTATAAGCAATTCTAAAATGTTATTTTGGGCTGAGAAGTAACATATTCTTTAAGAAAAGTCATTTATTTTAGCAGAGATGGTCATATTTGGTTGTAGATTTTTCACCAAATCTATCCACGTAACTCCAGACTAGGAGATCCTTCCAGCTTTCCTTCTCCAATGGTTATGCATGTTCATTTAGCAAACACACACTACCATAATTAATCTTCAGCCTTCAGTATCTGTTTAGCTAAAATAATAGCACAATCTTGGCCCAGTCTCTGAGGCCAGGTATGCACTAGGTGTGCTTTAGTGGTATAGGAAAAGCAATACAGTAAAAACATCCCCATAAAAGAAACAAGCTTTGCTGGTATAGCTGCATCTACAGTAAGGACTTCTGCTGGTAGAGCTATGTCAGTCAGAGATCACAACCCTGACTAACATAGCTATGCAAGCAGAAATTTGTCCTGTACACATAGCCTGAGGCTCTCATCATTCTGTACAGTAAGTATGCTTTGCTAACGAGATGCCTAGCAATGAGCTGATTCAGATAATTCTTTACTTCTGACACCCACTACAGAGGTTTCTCTTCCATCATAGTCTAGCTCATGGGATAGGCCAGTGTGGGAAAGCTCTGACCTTTGCTGTCTGCAACAAACGTAACCAGTAAATAAATACAAGACATTGATTTGCTATTCTTGAACAGTAGTTAACTAAAGCCTATATATTTTAAAGCACCATGGCAAATTTGATGGAAATAAGTCATAAAATGTGGATACTTAACCTTAAATTCACTGCTCTAGTAGTATAAGAAATAAAGCATGCCAAAGTTAAAAAGGGAAGTTATACTTTGCTGAGAGAACCATGAAATCAGGCAAATGCCCTCTTTTCGATACCTTTGCAAAACATATTTAAAACAGGTTTCAGAGTAGCAGCCGTGTTAGTCTGTATTCACAAAAAGAAAAGGAGGACTTGTGGCACCTTAGAGACTAACAAATTTATTTGAGCATAAGCTTTCGTGAGCTACAGAGCTCACTTCATCGGATGCATGTAGCTCACGAAAGCTTATGCTCAAATAAATTTTAGTCTCTAAGGTGCCACAAGTACTCCTTTTCTTTATATTTAAAACAGCTACTCCTATTTGTTACTACAGGCATCTGATTGCAGTAACTATATAATTTATACTGATCCTCACACTGCATAATTATATTAGGAGCAACCAATAAAACAAACCTTCGAACTAAATGCACATACTTTAGTACACAATACTAGATTAAAAGAACCAAAACTTTTGGCCATATTTTCTCATAACCAAAATAAGACAGCTTTGAAAAATATACTCAAAGCAACCCACATCTAAAGAGTACAGTACTTGTCCAGAGTACTTTGAATAAAGGCAAACAAATACAGGACTTGTGATTAGCAGCCAGAAGCCTAGTGTGTTACCAAAGAAATTATGCCAACAACAAAAATTTTGCTTCTTTAAAAGTATAAAAACTTATACCAATATATATATATGTATTATAAATTATCATCTAAGTGACTGGACAGCTTCCAACTGCATTATCCTCCCAAGGAGAACTATAAAATTACTTCGTTTACAAGAAAAAAAATTATTCTCTCTCATTTGTAGCAGAAACACCATTACCTTCTATAGAGCTTCCACACCTAGGGAACAAAGTATTAAAAATTAATCTTCTATTCTTAGCTACAGGAAAGGGGACCCAAGATTTTTTAAAATAATAAAGCAAATCAATACAACAGACATAAGGTGAAGTCAGATTCAGATTAACAACACAGGTGCCAGGCTAATGGCAGTGTTCCAATTTTTCTGAAAATTAAGTGTTGAAATTTCTTTTTAGCAATTTACTGTGTAACATTCCTTTCATTGGTGGAAGATCTCCTGAAGGGAATCAGAAAGTTTAAGAGAACTTTAGAACAATTTAAGTTTAGACTGACAACAGCCAAGGACCAGAAGCATGTAAGTAATCTACAATAATGCATCATGCTGTCTAAGTCTATAACTGGAAGCCCACCTAGCTATGACCACTAAGCAATTCATCCAAGCAGAATGTCTAGGAGAAGAGGGTGGGAAGAGAAAATCCTCATTGTGTACAGGATGTGACTAACCTTGGAGTTAATATCCAAAAAGATTTTCATAATACTGAGAAGTAATGTAACAAACACTGAACTTCAATGTCACTTAAGAACAAAGAGAGAAGACTGAATATATAGGAGAAAGCATAAGTTTACAATGATACTTGCAATGATAGAAAAATACAGAAAGTAATTATTTCAAGAACCTATACTATGCATTTTAAAAAAACATCCAGAATCTTATTCAAGGAGAGTCCAGCTATTAGACTGGCACACTGCAATTCTAATAAAAGAGATCAACACTCCTCATTTTAAGAGCAAATTCTACCTTTTAATAAAGGAGGGTTGCAACATTTTCTAGGAAGTTTAAAGTTAATGACACTTTGTGCTTTTCATTAATAGTTCTCAAAACACTATACATAAGGAACAAAGAGCTGAAAATGACTTGCTCAAGATCAGTAACAGAATTCATATCTGCAAATACACATCCCTTATTTCCTCTAAATCAGGGGTTCTCAAACTTCATGACCCCCCTATTACTACATGACCCCAGGAAGGAGGACTGAAGCCTCAGCCCACTTGAACCCTGCCACCCCAGGTAGGGGGACCAAAGCCAAAGCCCAAAGACTTCAGCCCGAACAGGGGACTGGCAACCTGAGCCCCGCCACCCAGGGCTGAAGCCCTCAAGCTTCAGCCTGGGCTGGCTGGGCTCGAGCTTTGGATTTGGCCATGGGCCAAGTAAGTCTAAGCCAGTCCTGGTGACCCCATTAAAATGGGGTTGCGACCCACCTTGGAGTTCCGACTCACATCTAAACCACACTACCTCTCATTATTATTTACTATTTATAATGCAGTAGTACTCAGAGGGCCAATTAAAATCAGGGCCTTGTTTTGCTATGTGCTGTACAAATACAAAGAAATATGTGGTCCATGCAAAATGAGAGATTTATAAGGAGAATCTCCTCAATAAGCTGAAAGAGCAATGTAAACATTAACACATTGTAAAATTTAAGATCATAAGTGATGATAGTCTAATATCAGCTCTGTCCTCTGCTAAGGTGCTCCCTATTCCATACATTTTTGGGGGAGTGGGGGAGAGGAGAAGAAAGGAGAAATGGACTTCCTTTTATAGGTCTTTCCTGTTCCTGTTATCCAGGATTCTTTTGAGCCTAAAAAGGAGTAGCAATGACACAATGAAAATACTGTCATTTTGAGGGGCTTTGGCTATATTATTGAGTCTCAAAGGTTACGTTGTCACCAGAAACTATTCATGGAATTATTCCTTTGCACTGCAGCCCATTCATGAATCAATATTCTAAACAATTTTAAATTAAGTCTACATGTGCTCATCGAAGATTAATTTTAAAACCACCATTCATTTGTGGGATCCTGCTGGCTTTCATAAATCTGCTTCAAACTGTCTTATGCCTCATGCTTATGTAGTTTGACGTAATTAGAAATGCTTCAGTAAATTATGGCTTTGAATTTAATCAAGGATAATATTTAAAAGCTTCATTTAACTTACCTGTAACATAGCTTTCTAAAGCTTTTGGCACCAATAATTTTGCAGTTCTTAGATCCTCCGCTGAGCATTTGCCTGCCTCTAGGCCAAAGGACATTCCCATTCGCTTCAGCACCTCAATGTCATCATGAATCTCAAACGTGTTATCAAAATTAAAGAGGTATTCAAATCTGTACAGGAGAAATGTCAAAGTGAGATGGTTCTGGAAGGAACCATGGGCCTGATTATATTTTCCTGTTCTATACATTGAGGAAGTAAATGTACAGATACAATTACAATATTTTAGGATTTCTTCAGAGGTCAAAGATGCTTTTTTTCTAAATACCATGGGTAGGTACAACAAGAGCTTTTCTCCTGTACTTAGGAGACTGGCATCTCTGCAGGGTTCAAATGATCATATTTCCCAATTAAAACAACTTTTTTCATGGCAGGCAATAAGAGTCCATAAACCTTTCTCCTTCATTAAACAGATTAAAAGATGAGGAAAACATTCCTGCTCCAGCAAGAAGCCTTACTTGTACTAAATCCAATACTTTTTGAAAGTCTTCTACAGCTTTGTCACCAAAAATAACCATATTTATTTTTGCTGCTTTTTCCTTAAACTTTCTGTTCTAATCCATAACATCCCCAATGTGAACTGCCCTATTTACTTAAATGTAAATCACCTTTTGGATAGTTTATCAATTAAATAACAACCTTCTAAATCTGTTTGCTTACAGGTCCTATATGTTAAAAAACTGTCATATCAAGTTTTGCCAGCATAGTTATTTCAGTTAGGAGTGAGGAAAATAAAAATAAAAATCATACCCTTAACCAGCATAGGTATGTTGGTAAAATCCCCCATGTAGATGCAATTTGTACTGTCAGAAGAGTCCTTTTGTCAGGATAGTTTATCTAGTTCAGGGTGGTCTCTCCATAATTAAGCATTGCTGGTATAGCTATACTGTAAAACCTTTGCAGTTTAGACCAGCCCTCTGTCTCAGAACTGTTGCATTATTAGCTCAGCTTGTACTCTGGCCTGCTTGAAATACTGAGAATAAGCCAGAAGTCATCTATTCTTTCCAATAAAGGACAATAATCAACTGTTTAAAATTTATTTTAAGCAACTTGTCTCTTCTTCTGCCTTGAAAAGAAAGAGAAGTTTAACTAGACTGATTTATTTCTGATTAGAAAAAAGCCCACCGTCTTTCTATGAAATCTGTTTAAGCCCAGATCCCTAGAAGACAGTTTTTTGTTCAATTAATGCTCGAAATGATCACAAAACACTTGTCAAACATGAACAACTATCTATTTCTTCAGTGCTTTTGCAACCTGAGACTCCAAACCAGCAAAAATGAAACATGTGCATAACTCTACTAGCACTGATGTAACTGGAGACTGAGCCAATATGGCAAATATCTGAAGCGACTATGTTCTCCAGAATTTCATTTAAAAAAAGAGAAAACCTCAAAAACATGAACTGAAGGCAAGATGCAAGTCTGCAAAGGGCCTGAAACAATAGCTCTGAAAGGTATGAACTGCCTCATTTATTTCATTAAGGTGCAAACTCAGGTGCCCAGTGATGATGATTTATATGTCAGCATTGTTAACTTTCATTCCTCATGTAAGAAAGGAGAGGAGGGATCAGTGATCTGCACAGTTTACTGTCAGCGGCATCTCACTTTGATGCCATAGGTGGGTGGCAAGTTGAAGACAGGACTATTTTTTCCCCCTTAGTCAAGGGGTCTAACAGAGCCCATGGGCATACTAAAACTCCACTTGGGGAGAGGGCGGGTGCCAAGTTCAAGGAGCCCATTAGAGCTCAGAGAGCCCATATGATCATACTTTGAACAACTATGTGACCTATAGCAGGAGTTCTCAGTGAGGGGTCCAGGGCCCCTGGGGGGCTGTGATCAGGTTTCAGAGGGTCCGCCAAACATGGGGCATTAGACTCATTGGGGCCCAGGGCAGAAAGCTGAAGTCCCACCACGTGGGACTGAAGCCTGTGGCCCCAAGCCGTACCACCGGCAGCTGAAGCCTGAGCAACTTAAGTTTGCATGGCCCCCGATGGCATGAGGCTCTGGCCAATTGCCCTGCTTACCCTAACGTTGACCCTGGCTTTTATAGGCAGAAAAACAGTTGGGGCATGGAGTTTTTATAGCATGTTGTGGGGGCCTCAGAAAGAAAAATGTTGAGAACCTCTGATCTATAGTAAGCAGCATCTCATTCTAGCAACTGGCATAGAAGCAGTTTATTTTGTGGGTGGAGGAGTTTGGAGGAGTGCCATCAGATCTTTTTTCAGTCAGACCCCTGAATGGAACTACTCTTTGAGTACAGTTACACATGCTTTAATGTTTGAAGGATTGGGTCTAAATCCTGGTCTACACACAGTTTCTATACCAGTATAAACTGTCAGAGATATATTTTTTTAAATTTATATAGTTATACTGGTACAACCTCTAGTGTGAACATAGTTATACTGCTATAGTTTAAATATATGGGAAGGGCAATAACCTATATCTGTATTAGGCACCTTTGTAATGATGTAAGTGCGTACCCAGTAGGTGGGTTGTACTGCTTTAACTGTATCAATATAGTATGAATATAGTTTTTTGTGTAGACAAGCCCTGAGAAAAAAAATCACACCAAAAATACTAAGGTGTATAGTAATTTCAAAGTTTAACTTAGAAATGTTTAAAAAAACAGTGTTTGCTGTACAGTATCTAGAAATAACTCTTGAGCTCAGCTGTATTGGTATGAATAGTAAAGTTATATGTATTACATGCTCTGCATTTCTGCCACAGAATTCATTCACATCTTACCTTGGAACACTGCTCTAGAATCCCAGCTTTTATTTTTTTAAAATGGCTTTTCTAGCCTTTATGGGTGAGAAGAAAACTTTCTAAATGTGAACCAAGTGCAAACCTGTGCTTTGGGGCACACCAGACGCTGTCTACACTGGTTTTTTTCTTAAAATTTCCTGTTGTTGCAGCACTAGTATAGACCAATCACCAATATTTTAACAACTGTGATGTCTTACCTAACAGATTGATTTCATGTAGGGCTCTCAAATGGTTAAAAAAATTAATGAACTGCGATTAATCGCAGTTTTAATCATACTGTTAAGCAATAATAGAATACCATTTATTTAAATATTTTGGATGTTTTCTACATTTTCAAATATATTGATTTCAATTACAAATACACAGAATACAAAGTGTACAGTGCGCAATTTATATTATTTTTTATTACAAATATTTGCATTGTAAAAAAGATAAACAAAAGAAATAGTATTTTTGAATTCTCCTCATACAAGTACTGTAATGCAATCTCTTAATCGTGAAAGTGCAATTTACAAATGTAGAATTATTTTTTGTTACATAACTGCACTCAAAAATAAAACTGTGTAAAACTTTAGAGCCTACAAGTCCACATTTGTAAGTTGCACTTTCGTGACAAAGAGATTGCACTACAGTACTTGTATGAGGTGAATTGAAATATACTATTTTTTTTACAGTGCAAATATTTGTAACAAAAATAATAATATAAAGTGAGCATTGTACACTTTGTATGCCAGTGGTTCTCAAACTATTGTGCTGGTGACCCCTTTCACATAGCAAGCCTCTGAGTACGACCCCCCTTATAAATTAAAAACACTTGTTTATATATTTAACACCATTATAAATGCTGGAGGCAAAGCGGGGTTTGGGGTGGAGGCTGACACCTCACAACCCCCCATGTAATAAGCTCGCAACCCCCTGAGGGGTCCCGACCCCCAGTTGGAGAACCCCTGCTGTATTCTGTGTTGTATATATTTAAAAATGTAGAAAAACATCCAAAAATATTTATAATAAATTAAAATTGGTATGCTATTAGTTTAACAGTGCAATTCAGAGTGCGATTAATCGCAATTCATTTTTAAAATTGAATTAATTAGTTTTGAGTTAATCACTTGAGTTAACTGCAATTAATTGACAGCCCTAATTTCATGGTGATTAAACCACCAGTAGCTGCTGGGACCTTATCCACACATGCAGCCCACTGGTGTGAACACCAGTTGACTGCACAGGGAGTTGCAACAGAAGGAAATCGTAATGGAAAAATATAGAGATGCAATCTCCTGAGATGCAAACAGTGGCTTTAGGGATGTGAAATGTCCCACTCATCTCAATGGGGTGTTAATATTGCAGATTGATGACATCAACAATTTAAAATATATCACCACTGATAATTTTAGTATCGCACAATCTCAAACTCCCTCCCATGCCTTCCCAGGTACCAAAAGCTTCTGCTTACCTACCAACAACTTGAATAATTCAGTTATGAAGTTTCAATAAAAAATATTCATCTTATTAACAATTATTTAATTTGATATTAGGCTTAAAAATTAGGGTCAATGTAAAAATAATTGACGGGATATTATGCTGTACTATTCATTGGAATATTTCATTCAATAAAAATATCAATTTTTAATCTACCATTAGCTGGCATAGCATTTCCAGGCAACTGCACTGGAGTGTTGCAGAAATTAGGCCTCTTATAAGAATTTCAGCCAACTGTGCTGTAGAGTGCACAGGGTCCTGATTATACATATTCACTAACAAATTCACTGTAGCCAGAATTGTAATTTGGATGTTGAAACTGAAGCAATTAGGGACTATTATTTTACTTCATTATAAAGTTTCACTATGTTCAAGTTCACCATAAGGAGGTTTCACTGTAATGCAAAATCAATGTACAGTAGAATGAAATCCATAACCAATAACATTCAAGTAAAGAGATCTATTTACCACTAATAGACTGTTATGATCTAGTAAACAATGATACATCAAGACTGTATTCTTTCACCAGCTGATAGAATTCACAAGAGAGCTGAGAACAAATAGCAAAATCCAGGAGCATGTTATACAGACTCACTCATGTATAAGTACAAGAGTCACAGGTTAACAGCAAAGAAAAGCTTACAACTAAATCCATAATGAAATAAACCATAACCCAAGAAATAATGCAAGTGAAATATTTTGAACTGTTGCATACTTTCATTCTTCTCTATCTTACAAAGCATTAAGGACAGTGAGCCTGGTGCCACTAAAATGAACCAAACATCTGTTTCAGAGTTTTCCCAATTGTCTCTGGCACTTATTTCCATCTCATAATTTTGAGCAAGTTGGTAGCCATATAACTCTGAATAAAAATTGTAGAGCATGCATCATACATTTTACAAAAGCACAATGGTGGTTAAGTATACTGAAAGAGGTATCAAACACCATAAGCGCTGATTTTATTTTTCCCAGTGGATGTTCCACCCCAGCTCTGCCCTGAAGCCCTGCCCCTTCCCCCGAGGTCCCCCCCTTGCTCTGTTTCTTCTCATCCCCCTCCACCTCTTCTCCTTCACTTGCTCCTCTCAGCCCCCCACCGCAAGGCTCCCCCCCCCCACCCGCCACTGATTCCTCTCTGCCCTCCCCCGAGTGCCTCCTGCCAGCTGCCGAACAGCTGACTGGCGGCCAGGCCGAACAGCTGTGGCTGGTGGGTGCTGAGCATCCCCTATTTTTTTTTCCATGGGTGCTTGATCCCCGGAGCACCCACGGAGTCAGTGCCTATGTCAAACACTAGGAAGATGAAAGAGAAATGCAAATGTATAATTAGTTTCCAAATGAAGTGCACAGACTTTCTTTTCAAAGAAAAATCCCATACTGATTATACAGAAGACTGAATATTCCAATATGTGGTTCCACATCACACTCACTTATCACTTGATATGCTGCAGTCTATAACAGTTCTTTTGCTAGTGTTAACTATTAGGAAAGGGAGTTGTATTGTAGAGTTCAAAGCTGGAGGACCTTGATTCAGTTGTTCATTTTGCTGATTTCTTTGTACCAAATTTTTGAATGCTATTTGCTGTAGAAAGAAGAAAAAAGAAAAAGAAAAATGATCACTGTCATTCAAATGTAAATGAGGACTCTTCCATGATCTGGGATTTTACAGCTGTTTTAGTAACCAAGTACCAGTATCTCCAGCACCTGTCTGGTATCTCTCCAAAGATGGGGAGGCCACAGTCTGAACCCTCTGTGCTGGCCAACAAACACTCCTTTGTGCTGGCCAGGAACAGAAAGGGGTGCATGCTGCACCTTTTCAAGGGAGGCACAGCAGACATGCTCCCCTGGCAATCTCTGAAGCTTTGGGAGGGAAGCACAATACTGAGTACAACACCCAGGAGACAGAGCATCTCTGCACATTAGGAACTAGGGCTTAAAAGACACAACAAAGGCCTTATCTACTAGCCAGGGTGCATAATTACATATCAGTTTAGAAGGTCAGAAAATGTAAAGATAACAAAGTTATACTTAAAGTGGATCAAATGGCACCGTCCACAGCCCGCTCCTGCTTGTCTTTACTCTCTTATCCATCCTCCCCTTTTCTCTCCTCTGTTCACTCTATATCATCCAGTCCTAGCAAATCTGTAGCTTTGAAATCACCCACTTTCATAACTGTTTACAAGTATCCTTCTCTCCACAGTTCATCTTTTGCTATGGGATTTTGTATATAGTCAAGACTGAAATGACTGGCAATAATCTGGGATATTTGTGAATCTTCTGTAGTCCATGTTTGGCACTACTGATTCCAGTCAATAGGAGCACATTGGAAAGAATTGCTAAATGGAAAGAATTGCTAAAATTATTTGAATGGTGAAAGTAATTAAATTAGAATCAAGCACTGAAGAACTATAATAAAACAGATACATAAACACAGTGAGCAGGGAGTTTATGGGTCTAATTTTCCTATTGCTTTCATCAGCGTGCCTTCTTGGAGTTGCTTAGGATGTATATCGGTGTTAGCGAGGTCAGAATTAAGTCCCACTATTTAGAAAAAATATTTTTGCCACTGAGAAAAGCAGAAGTGTCCAAATGCTTAGAATTTCACTGCAGATCTGATTGGGTAAAACACCATCATATTTTGCACCAAGAAAAAAAAATGTTAATTTCTATTACCCTATGACTTTAACTCATGATCTTTACAAATGCTCCATTATGTACAAAGTATTCAAAACCTAGGCATATATCCAAACACTATAAATACAGTATAGGCTTTTAAAAAAATGAAATGCCCTTTCTGCAAACAGAAATGCATCTGAAGTTGCAATATTTCTTCATTCCAGGCCAAATCAGCAGGTTTTAAAAAGCTTTCCTAGGTTACTGCATCAAAATGTGAAATAAGTGCCAGGCCTGGATTCATGAGTCTTTTATAATAAAGGATCCTGACGTTTCAGTTCCCCAGCAACAACTGATTCTCAGCTATGGAATGTACAACTGAACCCATGCAAGTGTGTGTTTAAAATTGCATTTTTCAATGGTAACTTGTCAGAGGGATCAAGTGGGGGCCTGTGGTCTCGTTTGCAAAATGTAATAATGACATGGGGTAGGAGATATTGACAGATAATGACAATTTTGCATCAGGAGGCTGCATCATCCAAGAGGCCCCATACTAGGATGGCAGGGGTATTTTAGGTCAGGATTCAGGTACATTGCAATATCACTTTCATGAGCACTAAATTAATCTAAAAACATTTATAAAGTGGAGAAAAAAATACTCTGAACCTTAACAGTTTTTTGTTAGTAACTGTATAAACAAAAATTAAATTTACCTGCAATAGTAGTTCTTGCAGCTGGGCTCTCTTCTGCTTTATTCGTTCTAACCGTCTCTGTTTCTCTATCTTTAGAACATAAATTTAGACACACTATGAAACAATTTTGTAAATATATAAAGTGCCTGGTCTTGTTCTCTGTCTAAAACAAAATAGATTTTTGCAATAAAGGAAGTGAAATTCTGATACACTTACAGAAATTCACACTATATTTGTTTGAGGGAGGTGGTTACAGGGCATGGTACATAAGCTGAAAATCCTTCCCAGCTCCATCCTGCTGCCCTGTAGCTTTCTCCTTTCTCATGTGGACTAATCACATAATGGGGCATCTCCAAGAACCAGGATTTACACAACTTAATTGTGGACTGCAACCTCAATCTCTGCTTTTATATCACTTTCCCTTCATTAAAAGACCAATACTACCCCACCTAAGTTGTAGCATTTCCCCTCCCTTATTTTTCCCTGTTGGATATATGTCAGAGGAACTTTCTCCAGCACTGGATAGGAAATACTTCATCCCACAAGAATGGAGCCATCGCAGTACCACAATAAAACATTTGCTTTCTTATTCCCACTCATTTGTGATTAAAAGCATCCCATCAACAGTTCTCTCAGTCCCTGTTTACTCAGGACTGAAAGACAAATATCAGGACTGGGCTCAGGACCATCTAGGTTGGCATTTTAGTGTATCATCACTAGGCCAAGAGTGACCACTCTTTTTGACTACTAACCTGAAACCTGGATAGACTAGCAAGAATTCAGTAACCAGTCACAAGAAGAGGTTAAGGGAAAGCAGCTACCATGCTACCAGTTTCTTCGAGCAGCCATGGTGACACAAATGGAAATAAACAAAACCATTTTCAACAGTATCCAGGACAATGGTACTTCAGGACCTACCCATGCTGCCAGAACACCAGAAACTATACTTTAAATTGAGGAGAGTCCTGAGGAAATCCAAAGAGGTGGACAGTCTAATGAAGCTACAGTGCTGGTCTCTATGTGTATTTTTAATGCTCCAGGTCAGGGGATCTCAAACACGCGGCCCGTGGGGTTCTTCTCTGCAGCCCACCAAGCTCCCCGCGTCGTCGTCCCCCGTCCCCTCCCCAGCACACTGCGTCCCCAGCGTACCTCCAGAGCAGGGGTGGGCAAACTACGGCCCCGGGCCGGATCCAGCCCCTCAGGGCTTTGGATCTGGCACGCGGATTTCCAGCCCTGTGGTCCTGAGGGCCCCGCTTCCCTGCGACCACGGGGAGAGGGGGAACAGAGAACTCCGTGAGCTGTTTTTGCCTGTGGTTACCTCCCCTGAAGCTCCCGTTGGCCGGGAATGGGGAAGCACAGCCAATGGGAGCTTTGGGGGAGGTACCCACAGGCAAGAACAGCTCACGGAGTTCTCTGCTCCCCCTCCCCCCGGGGCCGCAGAGACAGGGCTTAGCTTTGCTTGACCTATAAGACTATCAAAGTCAATAAATTTTAAGAGGTCTAATAATTTATCCTCTCTCCACATACTGATTTTTTCTCTTTAAGGTAACCTTTACACAGAACTACATTTTTGTTTATGTATTTAAAATAACTTCAAAATACACTTTTTTTTTTTCCTTGAATGGAGGGCATTTACAAGTTGGTAAGCCTATTGATTTAAGCACATGTGAAAACACAGCTTTATTTCTTTTCTGTTAGATGACACTGAAAGCAACATTTGAAGGAAATGCCTGGTTTTCACTGTGCTCAGAGGCTTGTGTAACTAAAGTAATAAATAGAAAAAGGACATAAGGTTAATTTGAGTTCTCACACTGTAGACAACAAAATGTCAGAACAATAACATCGAAGTTTATCATTTCATAGCAATATGATTCACAGCAAAGAATTCACTTAATCATTCACACAAACTGAGTTTAAAAGATTTGAATTAAGACCAAAGACTCAAAAAATATTCACAACAGACTATTATGATAAAATGTACTTTAAAATGAGCAGGCGTAGCCTTATTCCCTGGGTTTATCATACCTGTCAGCCTACTGTTTGACACAATGATTAAAGCAGTAAAAGTTTTTCTTTTTCTTTTCTCCCATTGCCCATTTCAATGTCCTAAGAGGTATTATGTGACTAGAATTGGACAAAATAACTTGTTTTTCACTAGGTGTACAAAACCAGATATTTTATTCAAGTAATTGCAAAAATTCACAAATGTGATAGAGACTGAGATGTTGTATTTTCTGCTAGTCAGTACATTTTGGTGTGAACATTGTCACATTTGTCTTGTACAAGATACATGACTATTGTCCACAGGGCCAGTGACAGTTTCACAGAGAAAGTTTGGCATCTTTGCAACAAAATGACAGTTTTCTCCCTGTTGAAAATGCCTGACAAAAGATTCAACAGGAAGTTTTAAAAATATTTCTTACTTTTCCTGATGAGCAAATATTATTCAGCATCCCTGAATTATATTCCATTTAAAGAGGTTTTCTATCATCCATATGAATATCTAGATCAACTTACTCCCCAGTAAATTCTTTTTCTAAACCAGGGGTCTCAAACACCCATCCCACGAACCTCCCCAATGTGGCCCGCAGGACTCCAGCAGTTTTGGGGCCGGGTCTCTCCCTTGGCCCCACCTGCCGCCCCCGGGCACTCCCCCACCAGGGGCTCCGGCAGCGGAGCGGAGCTGAACAGCGTCTGCCTGCTCGCTTCAGTGGCTACCGGCCCATCCCTGCGGCCCCGGGGCAGGGCTGTGCCTCTGCCTCCACATGCTGCCCCCACCCCGAGTGCCCCTGTGGCCAATGGGAAGCTGCGGGGGCAGTGCCTGGAGGCAGCAGTGCACGGAGGCCCCCCAGCCCTGCCTTGGAGCCCCAGGTAAGTGCTGCACCCCCGACCCCCACCCCCTCTCCACATACTCCCTCCCACCCCCAAACTCCCTCCCAGGGCCTGCACCCCCTCCCCACACACCCCAAACTCCCTCCCAGAGCCTTAGACAGGTGGGGGGTGCAAGTGCCCTAAGGTAAATTGAGTTTGAGACCCCTGTTCTAAACAAATCATCATCATTGTGGCAAATACCAAAGGGACTTGGCCTCGTTTGCAAATCAAGCGCCACCTGGCTTGAGTTCTGGCAAATTGCTTGAATTGTTTTAGCTGTATGTTCAGTTTATGGCTACTGGCAATCTTATTGGGCCACCAAAGTTTATGGCACCCACATGAGCACCCGCTGTGTAGCGGCATTCCGTGATACATAGACTTTGGAATTTCTTGGTCTTGCCTTGTAATAATATGTCCAAGAAAGCTGCTGAAACTGAATCAGTGGTGGAGATGGTTGCTGGGTTTGGCTTTGAATATTTTAATTTTTGATCTTGTCCATCCACTTGATATAGAACAGCTGCCGGAGATGACAAGCATAAAAAATGTCAACTCAGAGTTCTTCAGCCCCTATGTTTCACTTCTGTATAACAGGGATAAGCATTAGATCTGCAGCTTCGTAGCATGCTTCAAGTCATGATGTCCCCAGAGGCCATAGAAGGGCCGAAAACATGGTAGCAGATGCTGCTGTTTATTTAAGCATCCACATCTTTTGATCATCCTTCATCATGGTCTATGATGCTGCCCAAATATTTGACAGCTGATATCTTATCTGGACAGGTTTATACTGTGTTGGCTGTAATCTGGTACTGGAGGCTGCTTGGTGGTAATGGTCAGGCACTAGTTTTATCTGGATTAATAACCAGACCAGTGCACACTAGCTTCTTACTTGACCAGACTGGCCATGAGCTGCAGTGATTCACCAAACTGAGCCAACGAGAGAATGTCACCAGCATATTTGAGATCTCAAAACAAAATAATGTTCAGCTCAACACCACTGATAGCTGCCTCCTCAAGCTTTATTCATCAACCAATCAATGCCAACATTGAACAATGGATGATGACAGAACTCAGCTTTGCCGAACTCCCGTGGAGATAGGAAACCATGCTGCATACCTGCCATTGACTTGAACACAGCTCCTGTTCCATTATAGAGTTCTTCTACCAATGACCAGTCTTCCCAGAGATGTTTAGTTTCCTTATCAGGTGCCATGAACTTGCCCAAAGCACTGAGTGAATGGCCCGATGGAAGTCAATGCAAAAGTGCTGTGCACAGTTTATCATATTCAGCCATTTTCTTAAAAGGCTGTCTAAAGTTAAATATCTGGTCAACAGTGGAATGACCAGATCTAAACCCACACTCAGTATCCCAGCCTATGCCATGAAGTACATCATTGATTTGAGATATTAACATAGAAGCAAAGACTTTCCCTGAGACCAACAGCTTAATACTTCTTTAGTTGCTACATTCAGCTTCATTGCCCTTTTTGAACAAAGCAGAATAACACCATTCTTCCATTCATCAGGTATGATAGTAGAGTTCCAGATGACCTGGAAGAGCCTGTACAGTGATGTTACAAACCCCTGGTGCGTTCTCAGACTTCAACTTATGGACTGTGATTTGAATCTCTTCTTGGATGAAGGACGGTAGCTCTACTGGAACTTCCTGCTCATCTTCAAATGGAAGAGGGACAGCAGGCAGCAGACAATTGAGGAGCATTGTGAAATGATCTTCCCATTGATATAACTGATCCTTCAGACTCTGGCTGATGCTGTCATCCCAATTCTTTACTAGGCAAGCTGATGCCACCTTCCCCTGCAAACATTGCAAAGTTGAATAGAAGATGTGGAAATTGTGCCTGGTGGCAGTGTGTTCTAAATTACCTGCCTGAATCTACTTCCAGGATTCTGTATCTTTCTTACACAATGACTTGATGAAGTTCCGATGTGAAACCCATCCAGCCTTTCTTTTTACTCTCGACGAACGTGTCTTTGAAGTCTCAAATTGTAGCCTCAATTTTTTTCTTAGCAGTTTTTCTTAGCACCAACTTTTCCAGTTGCAGCGAGCGTCTCCTCACTGATCCATGGAAGACATCAGAGCACTGCTTTCAAACAATGCCATTTTTCTGGGGTCAGTAACCAAAGCATTGACACAAATTGCCCATATTACACTTATGACTGATTCAGACTGCTATTAACCTAGAGCCTAATGCCCTGTGTGATGGGTGTATCTGGCCTTTGCAGCTCCCTACAGGAGGCCTCATAGTCCTACTACACTCCATGTCAGGAAGCAATGATGTAGGAGGAATGGAGCAGTGACGCTGAGTCCTCTAGGCCTGCCTAGAAAGTCCTGTCTGGAGCAGCCATCTTGGAGACTAGAGAGACCTGGCCCTCCAAGAGCTAGAAGGACTAGCAACAGTTATCTGAGCCCAGCAGGCTCAGATAAAAGGAGCTGTAGTGCCCTAGCAGGGTGGCCTCCGGCTGGGCCCAGAGGAGCAGGGATGGGTATTCCTCTCTGCCCAAAGAAGCCTGTGGATTATCCAGGGTTTATCTCTGCCACATTTGCATATCTGGGTTTGCAGGGAGAGAGGGACTTGAGAACATTGTCCTTGAGCTAAGGGTTAAGATAAGATGGGCCAGGTGGGAGGAAGCCCAAGGAAGTAGCAGCAAAAATTTGAGTACTACTGTGATTGCTATTCACGGGGGTGCCTGCCTGGAACCCAGAGTAATGGGTGGGCCCTGGTTCCCTCACTGGCAAAGTCGTGTAAACTCTGAGAAAGGGAGGACAAGCGTAACCTAAGACCAAAGAAGGGGAGAAGGCTGTTTGGAAGCCCAAGTGAAGGGCTGAATTTAAAGGTCCAAGAGCCAGAGCTGAAGACCCTGGTGAGGGCAGATACACTGCTTATTTGTTGGACTCTTTGCTATCCCGGAAAGGGTTAATTGTTGACTGTGTGACAGAAGACTGGCAGAGGCAGACAGATGTCCTGTAGGGGGTGCCAGGAACAGGAAAAGGATTGCAATACTGCACCTGCTGCTTGGAGACACTCAAGGGGTGAATACCCTTTTACACCCTGCATGACTTGATTGATATTTATTTTTGTCAGGAAAACAGGATTTTTGGATTGGTATAAAGTATATTGTAGGCATATTTAGAATATACACAGAAACATTTCACTGAGGATTTAAATCAGGACTGGCTCTAGGCACCAGCAAAGCAAGCACGTGCTTGGGGCGACATAATTCCAGGGGCAGCATTTTTTTTTTTGCTTGGGCAGTTGTGCTCTCGGAGCTTGGGGCGGCAAACTTTTTGCTTGGGACAGCAAAAAACCTAGAGCCGGCCCTGATTTAAATATCAAATGTTGCTTTTATTTACCTAATAAGCAGCAATCAGATTTTTTTTAAAGTTCATATTTTAAAACATTTATTATGCAAATATAAATACACTCACTCTTTTCAAAGTGACACCATTACCACAGGACATCATCTGCAACCGAAGGGATTTCCCCTTCCCTCCACTTACCTCTAGGTTTTGACATTCTTGAGCTGAGTTTGTAGGAAGGCCAATCCATTTGATTTCCTTTTTCTCTTTTGAAATGATGTTCATTGCCATCAGCACATTGAGGGCATCATAAACTCTCCGCCTAATATTCTTCTGATCATAAGCCTGCTAAAAAAAAAAAAAAAAAAGCACTGCAGTATTAATTAGGTCAAGACTACTGCAAAAGCTAAAAGTTAAGATGACGCTTGAAATTTCCCTTTATAGGTTTGCAAGTAATAAGGATGACAACATATGAATAAAAGTAAATGGCAATTGAAGTCAATATGGCACTAAAACATGTGCTTTAATTTATGCTATTGCTTTGAATAAAACACTAAGGTGATTGCATGAAAGCTGGGAGATCACTCAGAAACAGTGAGGTAAAACTTAATACAATAGAATATACACCGTCTGCTTCTTGATGTTGCATATTAAAAAAATACTGTTAGGCTTAATCTTGTCCCCCTTACATGCTTGAGCCAATATCATAGAATACATCATTTTAAAAAAATCATTTAAAACAAAAATCACTTAAAACAGAAGCAGATTGTTCTCAAAGCATCGTAAGTACATAAAGTAGAGTATTTCTGATACAAAAGGAGAATGTATCAGCATTGTAAAAGATTCCAAACTAGGAGCTGGATGAGTATCCTTACAATTACAGCTATACACATTTTTAAAACAAATAACTGCCTTTAAGAAATCTGTTGTAATGAAACCAATTTTTAAATATGTATCACAACGTGTTTATGGAGAAGAGTGTTTTTTACCATTTGGATTTTCAAACTGCTGAGTTAAGAGAATGCACAATATTTTTGTTTAGCTTAGGTTGCTTTTTTCTCTTCATACGTATAGGCTAAAATTAATATTTCAAACCCTCACAAAGGACGTCCTCTAGCCCTGCCAAACTAATTATTATTCTCTGTTAACCAGAAAATAAAATAATCCCAAATTATGTTTTTATCCTGGCAATTAATTTACTGCCTGAATTGCTTAAACTCCTATATATTAATAACAACCTCAATCAAAATATGATTATATCCTATACACCATTATTTCTACAGAAATTGATTTTTCTAATTGTGTTTCCGTCATGATAAAAATGATTAATCTGATGTAATAACTTGTGCAGTTTTGTGTACACATAATTAAGACTTGGTCAGCCTAGTTATTACAAATTGTGTATTTGAGACAGGTGTCCTCCATTTCAGCTGCATTTGAGACAGGTGTACTCCATCTCAGACTCTCAGTTACTTGGGGTGGAGTGTGAGTAGAATATTTTAAAAGCCAGTATTAAGGCAGCCTGTTGTCTGTGTATTTTGTTGTATTTTAAAGGGTATTCAGTGGTATTAATTCTATATTTAAAATGGAACCTATTTTATATACTGCATGTTGATATTTTTGGGAATGTTCTAGGCCTAGATCTATAGCTCTGAGACACATTTGTTTGAAAGCGACAGTGGAACATGACAAGTCAAGGCAGAAACAAGCGTAGAATTGTAAGAGAGGTGTGACAGGATATGACAGTATAGCTGTAAAATAAAAAAATTGACATCACATCTACTTACCGAATCTGTAGCCAAGTGGCTATTAGAATTTGTGAATTCTGATACCAGTTCATCAGCTACTTCATTGTAGGACGTTGTTCCTTTACGCTGGACTTTTTCACATACTTTCATTGAAAAATGCCTCAGACCCTTTCCATTTTTATCTCCTTTTTTGCTTCTTTTACTATGGAAGGAAAATAAGTCGTTTTGAGATAATGACTTTTTGTAAGTTCTTCTGGTTAGGAAGCAAAATGTCAAGCTTGTTAACAGGCTTTGCACAGTGAGATGGCTGGTGACCGACATTAGGCATCACATTTTTATGAAGGTTACAATAGCCAGGAAAGACATTTTTATAATTTTGAACTGTGAAAAGATAAATGATGACGTAAAGAGGGATGTGATAACCTTCAAGGATTTCAGGTCCCTTACACTCAAAGTAGCGCTGAAATTAACAGGAATTTTGGGTATACAGGAAACACAGAATTAGGCCCAAATATGAACCAAATAACATATATTAAACCTCTTCAGACCTAATCCCACAGTTCTCATATGGACACTGAGCATCAAATAAGCCCACCAAAAGTTGTGAAAATGGTCATTTTGTGTGTGTGTGTTGAGAGCATAGGGCCACTGTCTAGGCCCAGCCCCACTTTTACCATTGAGAAGCCCTTTCTGCTACAGCCTTTTTTATATTAACATGGGATAGTGTTTCGTTCTCCAAAGGCAATGTCTAACACTACTAATAAACACTTGACAGTGAGAAAGTATTAGTTAAAAAGAGTATAGATTTCTGACACAGTACATAGATTTTCCGTTTTAAATCTTCACAATAAGTTTCACATTTGACTGAGCTGACTAAATCAGAGATAACCCATCTTCAGCAGTTGCTAGGTGCCTGACTGAAGCATTCAGCTATCAACAAAAATTAGTTACAAATTCCTTGCCAGAGTAGCTAAACAAGTAAATGGATGCAGGCAGTAAAATGTCACCAAGAATAAGCAAGTTATGGGCCCAATCTAGCATCCAAATAAGTTAATAGAAGATTTATCATTTACTTCAATGAATGTTGGTTTAGGCCTTATGTGCAGTATACAAGATCAATCTGATTGGCCCACAGAATGTGATTTCAAAAGACGTGGATCTATTAAGAAACAGTTTTAATATGAATTTTTGCAAAAGGTCAACACAATCTCCCCCCCCTGCAACCCCAAGAACATCAAAATTACTAGAATAGTAGGAGTGGCAACCGGAGAAGGAAACTTGCTCTATTGCAAAATAATTTGTCTACAGATTCCTTCTAAATTAACATCAGTAAAAGATTAGTCATTAGCAAGACGATTTTACTGGCAGACCTAGCTTTTACTGGGTCTAACTGTAATGGAAACTCCATGCCTTGTATTTATTGAAAGCATTATCTCGGTAAAGAATTAATTAAAGTTTCCAAGTGGTACAATAGTTTTTTTCTTTTATTCAAACGTGCAGGGTATCTGAGGAAGGGCAAACTTCCTATACAGAACTAAATGGAAACCAATCTTAAAAACAATTAAATTTTTAGAGCTTTTCAGACCTGTGATATAATGCAATTGTTGGGTCTGATCCTACACTCCTGCAAAATTCCCATATTATGAATTTCTTAAATGGGAAAAAGATTGTTGTTGTTTAACAGGGTAAATAGCATTTTTGTTTTATATTATGGGCCAGTTTCTAGCTGCTCTCTTGTTTGTGATGGATTGCACCAATAGCAATTTTTCCTCCCATGCATATCCTTGCAGGGTGCAGACAGATTCATGGTGATTACATCCCCTGAGAGCAAGGTGTGAAGGGGGTCGGGATTATACCAAAGAAGAATGGCTGAGCATAGAGAATGGCTGAGCATCATGCATCTGATGAAGTGAGCTGTAGCTCACGAAAGCTTATGCTCAAATAAATTGGTTAGTCTCTAAGGTGCCACAAGTACTCCTTTTCTTTTTGAGCACAGAGGGCAATTTATACTTTATCAGGAAACACAGGGCGAGTACAGGGGCAAGCATACGCTCACTTTTTTAAAGGGTGGAATAGTTGCAACTCTTGTGCATGCTCCCCAAGAAACCTGATAACCTTCTGCTGGCCAGGGGCTGCAAAAACCAACGTATCACTGTATTTGCAGCAACAAAACAAAAAGCAGCAGCAGCAGGTTCTTGATAAAAGTAAAAAGTAGGTCATAGAAATAAAGCACTTCATTCTGGAACTAAAGTGTTAACTTTCTACAGAAGCAACTTGTTAAAAGACTTCCATCTAGATCCCAGTGACTACTATATAATGTTAATATTTTGATATATCAGGACACTTAGTTGCAAAAAGATTTATTTGTAATTCTTCTTTGTCTCCAAACGAGTTTCACAACATTTCGTGTAAGAAATAGCATGAACAAAAGAGAGCATTACTTGGTGCTCACTCATCAAGTCCTAATGTGCCTAGAAGCCAGTAAGGAGATAAACTTATGTTTTATTGTGCTTAAAAACTGACATAATTAATCATTATACCTTAAAACAAAAAGGCTCAGCAATCAGTATTTCACAATAAAGCACATATTCAGTTTAATCAGAGATCTGTCAGTGCTTTGATGCCAGTGAGTTTAACTCTGATTACTGCCAGCATGGATTCAATACTGGGGAACTATTGACTATTGATGTCCATCCAGGGTTCATGTATCTGCTGCATGTGAGATTCTATTGCCCCAGAGAATTCTATTTGAATAATAACATCTAATTTAAGCTGTTTCTATTCCCTTCCCTCTCCCAACAAAAGATCAAGATTTTATGTTATGGTAATGAACCCAATGTAAACAAGATCAGATGCATTTATCATCCATAAACTACGTATTTCAAGATATATGTTCAATGGACAATTTTTTCCACTGTTAAAAGGATGCTTTCAATTTAAACATTTTGCAAACAAACACTTCTTGATCTGTATTAACTTTTTAGATTATTAGAAGCAAAAATTTAAAAAAATCCAATTTATTTGTCGCTCGTTATCTTCTTAGTTTACTTTTTGCATTTCTTATAGATTGGACAATGATAATCTCTATGAGGCCTTTTATGAGGTTTTAGTGGTATAATGTCTGGGATTCAAACATTGCAGGGGAGTGTTTATTTGGAGAGTGTTTGTTTTTTTTTTAAAGAAGTGTTTTCACTGGATTTTTTTAAATTGTGGAAACATTTTCTATTGGCTTTAAAGAAGTGTGTTTTATATAAAATTGAAAGTAGGGGGAATCAAGGGCTTGCCCAAGCAGTTTGGGAAGAATACCACACTAGAATCTCACAAATCGCCACAATATATGAGAAACTAGCAATGGCTCCACAAAATATGCAGCTACTAAGAAGTATAATGTCAGAATAAACCCTAAGGAGAACCATGTGGAATTATAGGAGGGTACCAATCAACAGTTGTCTAAAATAGTAAAATAGAACAGGGGTGGGCAAACTACATCCCGCAGGCCACATCTGGCCTGTCAGACCTTTTAGTCTGGCCCTCAGCTCCTGCCAGGGAGTGGGGTAGGGGGTTTGCCCTGCTCCGGCGCTCCAGCTGGGGAGTGGGGTCGGGGACTTACCCTGCTACATGCGGCTCCCAGGAAGCAGCCGGCATGACCCCCCTCCGGCTCCTATGTAGTACACGGAAGCAAGGCCAGGCAGCTCTGCGCGCTGCCCAGTCCACAGGTACCACCCCCCGCAGCTCTCATTGGCCATGGTTCCCGCCTGGCTACACCTCGGAGCCGGAGCGGGGGGACATGCTTCCAGGAGCTGCTTGTGGTAAGCACTGCCCGGAGCCTGCACCCCTGATCCCCCCTCCCCCCCCACACCACAGCCCTGATCCCCCTCCTGCCCTCTGAACCCCTTGATCCCAGCCCAGAGCCCCCTCTTGTATCCCCAGCACCACCCCAGAACCCGCACCCCCAGCCAGAGCCTTCACCACCCCCCTCCCCTCCCGTGCCCCAACCCCCTGCCCCAGCCTTGATCCCACTCTCTGAACCCCTCGGTCACAGCCCAGAGCATCCTCCTGCACCTCAAACCCCTCATCCCCAGCGCCACCCCAGAGCCCGCACCTCCAGTCGGAGCCCTCATGCTCTGCCTCAGTGTTATAAACATTGTTTGGGTGAACTACCATCAGTTCCTCCTCTATCACAGAGCTCGCTGATAAGAACTCCAAAGCAGAGGGAGGAGGACAAATAGTGGAGCATACACAGGGACATACATCTTGAAGAACCACAGATACTGCACAAGGTGAGTAACCCTTTCTTCTTCTTCTTTGAGTAGTGTACCTATGGTGAGTCTACAGCAGTATGCCTAATGGAGGTGTGGGCCTTCGGAGTCAAATCTAATATTGAAGATACTACAGTAGAGCCAAATATGGCATCAGATGCTGACTCGTGACTGTATAATGTTAAGCAAATATATGAGCAGATGTCCAAGTCACTGCTCTGCATATTTCTATGATCAGAATGTTCTTAAGGAAGGCTATGGAAGTGGACAAATATCTTGTGGAATGAGTTCGAACTCCAGAAGGAGGTTGAAGGTCATGAGAGCGATGGCAATAGGTAATGCAGTCCAATATCCATCTAGAGAGTCTTTGTTTAGAGATTGGGGATCCCTTAGATCTGTCTGCAATGGAAAAGAATAGTCTGGGAGATTTTTTGAGAGGTTTCGTCCTATCCAAATAGAAGGCTAGTGATCTCCTGACATCAAATGTGTGTAATGTTGCCTCCCTTTTGTCCTGGTGTGGTTTGGGAAAGAAGGCTGGGAAGTGAATATGCTGAATTATGTGGAAGTCTTTTTGGTAGGAATTTAGGGTGTGGTCTTAATGCAACCTTGTCTTTGAAAATGGGGGGGTGGGGGCATGCCATTAGTGCCCCTATCTCTCCCACTGTCTGAGCAGACATGATGGCCGCTAGGAACGGTTTTCCTAGCGAGATGTAGAAGAGAGCAAGCGGCTATAGGTTCAAAGGGAGACCTTGTAAGGCACTTGAGGACAATGTTGAGATCCCATGCTGGTGTAGGACATCTGATTTGTGGGAAGAGGTTACCCATACCCTTGAGATACCTTTTTGTTGTAGGATAAATGAACAGAGAATAACCATCTATCTTATGATGGAAGGCGGTGAGGGCTGTGAGATGTACCTTTATGTAGTTTAGAGATAATACTGACTTTTTTAGTTCTAGGTCCTAGAATCTAGGATGTAGGCTAGCACAAGTGGTAGTGGAGAGGATGTAGAGGTAACGTGTCTTGAGTCACACCAGAGTTGGAATTTCTTCCACTTTTGAATGAATGTGTGATGAGTAGTTAGTTTTCTGCTATGTAACATCACCTCCTTTACATCCTCAGAGCAGTTCATTTCTAAACTTTGGAACACTGAGGAGCCATTGAGGTGGAGAACCTGAAGATTGGGGTGGAAGATCAGTCCCGCATCCTGAGAGAGGAAGTAAGAAATGGGCTGGAGAGTGTTTGGCAGGCAAATTGCCATTTGAGTAAGGTATGGAAACATGTCTGTTTTGGCCATGTTGGAACTATAAGAATAACCCTGTCCCTTTCTTTTCTTATTTCGGGCAGGATCTTTTGCTTCTACTGCATCTAGGTAGGCCCCTATGAATTCCAGATGTTGTACTGGGGTTAAAGTGGATTTTTGGACATTTAGTTGTAGTCCCAGCTGTAGGAATAGATTCATAGTCTTTTGTGTGACTTTCTCAGTGTTGTCAAAGGAACGTACTTTGAGCAGCCAATCATCTAGATATGGGAATATCATAATTCCTAGTTTGTGAAGGTATGCTGCTACGACAGAAAGGACCTTCTGCACCCAGAGTGTTCTCGATGACAGACTGAATGAGAGCACTTTGTATTGAAAATAGTCTTGATCCAGAGAGACTCCTAGAAACTTCCTGTGTGATGACTGGATTGTGATATGAAAGTAAGCCTCTTGTAAGTCGAGGGCAGGGAACTACTCCCCTTAGTCCAGAGATGGGACTACTGCTGCCAAAGTAATCATCTTGAAGTGTTGTATCTTTACGAATCTCTTGAGTGACCTTAGATCCAGAACGGGTCTCCAACTGCTGTTCTTTTTAGGTATCAGGAAGTATTTGGAATAAAAACCCTTCCCTCAGTGTTGACTGGGAACTGGTTCTATAGCACCTAGGTTCAGAAGATAGTTTGTTTCCTGACATAAAAGGTGCTCATGAAAAGGATCCCTGAAGAGGGATGAGGAGGGAGGGTGGGTAAAGTAGATTGAATATCTCGTGGGGATGATCTCCAATATCTGCGTCTCTGTGATTATACGTTCCCAGTTTTGACGAAAAAAGAATAAGGTGGTCGCCAAAGAGGTGGAGATGTTTGGGTTGTTGCAGCAAATAAAAGTGTGTGGGGTAAACTCGGGGCCTCGATCAATACATCAAAATTGGTTTTTAGATGTAGATGGTTGTGATGCTGAAGATTGTGGGTAGTGATCTTCACTTTTATCGTCGTCATCTTTTCCGTTGGGGTTCATAATGTTTCTGGGGAGGAGGAAACTGAGCCAGCTGGGATCTCTGTGCCTGCCAACTGTGATGTAGTCATCTCCTTTTCTTTTTTTTTGTAGATGTGTAAATTCCCCAGGAACGGAACGTGGCTCTGGAGTCTTTTAATGTTTGGTGGGATTCTTCTGTTCTGTCTCCAAATAACTTGGATTCTTCAAAGGGAAAGTCTTCCACAGTGGATTGTACCTCCTTTGGAAAGCCGGAAAGGTGAAACCATTAAGCTTTCTGCGTGACAACTGCAGCTGAGCTGGAGTGAGCAGCTATACCAGCAATGTCCAGAGAGGCCTGCAACTATGTCCTTGCAAGGAGCTGACCCTCAGCAATGATTGCCTAAAACTGTTCTCTTTGATCAGTTGGGAGATATTCAATGAAGCCGTTTAACTTAGAGTAGTTGACATGATTGTATTTTGCCATAAGGGCTTGGTAATTAGCAATCCTAAATTGTGGGGTCACTGATTAATATGATTTCCTTCCAAATAAATCCAGTCATTTCCAGTCCTTGTTGTCAGGTGCCGATTTAGCGTGTTGCTGTCTGCCATGTTCATGTACAGCATCGACAAGGATATTCAGGGATGGACAAAAAAATAAAAAGTCCATGTCAGTAGAGGGAATGTAATATTTTTTGTCTGCTCTTTTGTATGTGGGACATATTTTGGCTGGTGTCTGCCATATAGTTTTCACTGGGTTGAACAAGGCCTCATTGACAGAGAGCGCAATGCGACCTGATGAAGAAGTATGTAGGATGTCCAGCAGCTTATGTTGTGACTTCTTCGGGCTAAATTTGTACGGAGTTCGCTACTGTTTTAATGAGATCTTGTAACTATTTGAAGTCATCTGGCAGGGTTGGTGGGGAAGGCATGACATCTTCATCAGGAGAGGACGAAGAGATGTTGGTCACAGGAGTAACCTCATCTACTCTCACTTCCTGTTCCTCAAAGATCTCCTCTTGAGGATCAGGAGGTCTGGACAGAGAAGCTGAAGGAGATTGTCTTCCTCTATCCCTTTGGGTGACACTAGATACCCTTGAGAATTGCTGTTTATAGGCTGCCTGTGGGTCTCAGTAGGGCCAGTGAGGTGGTGCTAAGTGCATGGGTGGGGACACCCAAGGGTGTCTGTACCAACTGGGTGAGCTGTGCCTCCCATGGCAGTAAACTGGGGTTGTAGCGATTTCTGGGTGGCTGGCTTCTTGGTATTGTAATGGGGAGCCTTCCACAGACACTGAATAAAAATCATCATCATCCTCTTCATCATCACTTGACAGAGGTGAAGCGGTCATGGATGCTGGGGGAGACTGCCTCAGTACTGCACATAAGTCAGGGGACTGAGATATGGCTAGTATTGAGATCATGTCAGTGCTGAGTAGAGGTGAGTCAGGCATCTCTGAGATTAGTAAGTCTTCAGAGAAATGAAATTCCTGCAGTACTGGAGTAGCGATGAGGTAGGCTGAGCAGCAGAAGCTGATGTAGACGGAGCCGATGGTATCAAGAGTCTTCTGCACTCCAGTGAATAGCCGGTAGGTGTTGTTCTGGTCCTCTGTGGAGCCGAAGTACTTGGTACAGAGGCCCGAGAGGACTCCGTGGTGCCTCTTTGGAGGAGCTATATTGCTCTATACCACTCCTTTCCCCAATGGTACCGATCTTCCCGAGTCTGTGCCCTTAGAGTCTTTAGACTTATTGGTGGTATGGTACCTGAGGATCCTGCAGCCTCGTGGGTATCCAATCATAGGTCGATTGGTACTGAAGTGGTTGATCTGGTCTGGGATCTCTCTCTCTTTTCTCAGGGGACTTTAGCCCACTTCTTTGAGAGGAATCCAAAAATTTCCTCTTTGAAGTCACCAGAGAGCGTTGAGCCGAGGACACTGATAGAATTGACTTAGTCAAAGACCACTGTACAGGAGAGGTCCCAGGGCTGGGGTCAGAGGTTGGTCTGAGTGAACTTTCCATCATGAGGCATTTCAATTTTAGTTCACAGTTCTTCCTAGCCCTTCATTTTAGTTTCACACAAAAAGTGCACTTTTGAGGCACGTGTGACTCTCCGAGGCAGCGAATGCAGCAGGAATGTTCATCACTGACTGGAATGGCTTCTCGACGGGAGAGAGAATATTTAAACATGGGGAAGATGGACTATCTTTTCCAGGGTTCACTTCCCGAGAGAGAAGAGACAAAGAAGAACTAACTAAGGACAGGGAGTTAGATATTCTAATAACAAAATAAAGAGGAGAAGAAAAAAAAAAGAAAAGAAGGGGAGTATTAACACTAATGAAAACTCTAGGAACTACACTATTAACTGCAAAACAAAAGTAAGATATAGATAATGAACTCTGAAATCGGACTCTGAGAAGGCTCTGTCTGAGGCGAAAGGGGTTTCAGAAGGAACTCAGGGTGGCTCGCCTGCACTGAGGCAGAGCACAAGATGGGAAGAGTGCATGTGTGGGCCGAACGGAGACTGCTACCTAAAATCTCTGATCTGAGGTGCAAGGACATGAATACAGCTAGAGTGGGGCACCCATACGGACAATACTTGAAGAAGAAAAATAATTTAACACCTGTTTCAGAGTAGCAGCCGTGTTAGTCTGTATTCGCAAAAAGCAAAGGAGTACTTGTGGCACCTTAGAGACTAACAAATTTATTTGAGCATAAGCTTTCATGAGCTACACCTCACTTCATGTGTTTGTTACATAGAAAACCAGAACCATTCCACTTCTGGGAAAGAGTTTCATTTATTTTTAACGGTTCTCTTTTTTGTCTCTATGATTACTGCAAACATACTATTATAACTAAAGTAGTTTAGCTAAGGAATAAGAGTAATGGAAAACCACTGTAAGTGGGAACTTGTCATCTCTCCCTCTCAAGTTGGAACTGAAAGCAAATCTGGTTACAAATATAGAGACAGAACACACATTCAGCAATACTCACCTTTCTGAAAAATCTGATTCTATAAATTCCCGAGCCCGTTTTCTGTCCCTAGGGAGAAGGAAACATTTTTTTTTTTAAATTTAACATCTTTCTTTTATGCAGGGCCAAGAAAATATATACATTTTGTATATAGGAATATCAACAGCCTTGTACTTGAGCATTTAAAAAATCATTCATTTTTAAGTACAGTTAAATGTACTATGCAAACTATAATAGAGAAAAAATAATGCAAATATCACCTGACAGAATTTAAGTGAGAAATGGTTAAAATTTTGGACCCAGCATGGTACAGAGAACAGAATATCATAGTGGGAGTGAGGAAACATACGTTCTATTCCCAGGTTTGTCACTGATTTGCTGCGTGACCTCAGGCAAGTCACTTGGCCTGGCATTATTCAATGTGCCTAAGGGAGCTGGACAACCAAATCCCATTGAAATTCAATGGATTTGAGTTGCTAAGTCCCTTAGGCTCCTTTGAAAATCCCAGTCTTAAATTCTGTGCCTTGGTTTTTCCCATCTTAAGGAGATGATAAAGGTTACCTTTATAAAGTACTTTGAGATCTACAGATGAAAAGATGAAAAAATTATTAAGTACTAAGATTTCATGATGGATAATGTATTCACATATCATCCAACTTATATCTTTGTTATATAACAAGGTCCTACAATTTAAGAAAGAACAGATACTTTCCCTATACTAACTGTATGTATACTCAATCAGTGTGTATTCTACTATAGGTGCGCATGCATGCACAAATGGATTTATTTAACACTAGAATCTAGTGGGGCTGTGCATGCACCAGGTGCCTTCTTGTGATTGAGGATAAAGGGTGGGGTTGTTGTGACCCTTACTCAGTTCCTTCGCAATTTGAACGCTGTGGTAGCAGAGGACTCTGAAAGTAGGGATGAGGGTGGTTTGTGGGACCCACATGGACCACATTAACTTGAAGAACCATAGTTACTGCAGGCTAAGTAACCCTTCTCCCTCTTTGAGTACATGTCTAGTGTGGATCCCACACTCTAAATGACTGGCAAGCGGTACCCCTGCTGGATGGTGGTATGTGTAGCAGCTGCATCAGTCAGAGATTGAAGCACTGCTTCCCCCAAATTTGGCATCTGCTCTGGCAGCTAAGTCCAATGCATAATGCTGGTCAGGATTGAGTGGATTACTCCTTGTTGCTACCTTGCAGATCTTGAAAACTGGAACATTCCTGAAGCAGGCAGAGGATGCTGCTTGAGCCTTGGTGGAATGAGTTTTGATGTTCAGTGGGAAAGGTACACCAGCCAACTGGTAACACAATGAGATACCCAGATATCCTTTGTGATGATATGGCCTGGACTTTGGAGTGGCCACAACAGCCAGAAATAAACAGGGAAACAACCTGAACTATTTGGTTCTGTCAACATAGTAAGGCAGGTTCTGGAAACGTTCAATGTGTGTAACTTCCTCTCCAGGTAACAATGGGGTTTTGGGAATATATCTTTGGGAATATATCCCAAAGACTGGAAGATTGCTTGATTCAGATGTAATTTTAAGACAAGCTGGGTGATGTATTTATGGATAAAGTGATGCTAAAAACTTTAACATATAAAGCATCGGGAAGGGAGGGTCAGTCGCAAGCACCTTGGAGCTTGCACACTCTCTTGGCTGAAGTGATTGCAACTAGGAAGACAGTCTTCAGAATGAGATGACAACCAGCATTCTGAAAGGGACTTAAAAGGAGACCCCATGAGTCTTGAGAGGATAGTACTAAGGTTGCAGACAGGTTCTCTGACCAGGTCCTGAGACACTTTGACATTATCAAGTGAGAGATAACTGAATAAGACTGTACAGGTGGATAGCAAATAGAAATTGCTGCAAAGTGGATTTAATAGAGCTGAATTAATGGCTGGAGTGTTGTAAATGTACCAACTAGTTGAGGCTCTGTAGTACTGAAGCCTAGTATGGTCCAGGCCCAGTCGGATTGCTCAAATTAAGAAATTTTTCCATTTAGACAAAAAGTCCTTCTGGTGGACATCTTACTGATCTGTATCAGGATCTTTTGGACTTTTCTAGAGCAGTCCCTGTCTTTATCCAGCCAATATCCAAGCCTGTCAGGTGCAGTGACTTAAGATCAGAATGGAGTATCTGACTGTGCTTTTGTGAAAGCAGGTCCTGGAATTCTGGGAGCTGAATCAGAAGCTGAATGGACCGCTGCAGAAGGTTTGCCAGCCAAAACTGCCTTGGTCAGTATGAAGTCAGTATGAAGTGAATGATTACAGCTGTCTCTTGATTTTGGAAATCACTTTGGGGATCAGTGGAACTGGTGGAAAGGGGGGGCTGAATACCACTACAGAAGACACGCATCAGCCAAGGAGCCTCGGTTCCTGCCCCCTCTGGAATGCTTGATGTTATGCTTGGTGGCAAACAGTTTTATCTTGAGAACCCCCCCATTTATGATTAATCTCCACAGGGACCGCTTTTGATTGGACAGAGATTGTCTGCTCAGGAAGGCTGCCAGGTCATAGTTAACTTCCATAAGTGAAGAGCCATCAGGGTTATCCTGTGTTGGTGGCACCCTGTCCAGGGCTTGATGGACTCCAGACAGAGAGGAGACAAGCGTGCGCCTCCTTGCTTGTTGATGAAGTGCATTACAGATGTGTTGTCTGTCTGGATCTTCACTGTAGAATTCTGAAAAACAGACAGGAAGGCCAGGCAGGCTAGCCTGAGGTGCCGAGCTCCAGGACACTGATGTGGAACCCCGTGTTCTGAGTGATAGCTATTGCAACAGGAATTTGTCTTCAAAAGGTATACTTTCACTGATCTAGGAGTCAAGGCTCCTATGAACTTTATCATATGTGATGAGTTAAGAGAGAATTTTGTGTAGTAGGCACCTTAGTTCAGAGAAAAGGGATAGCACGTATTCTAAGCTTGCCATCATCTCCTTTTAGGAACTGCCCTTAGTCAGCCAATCATTGAGGTAAGGGTAAATGGGAATGCACTTTCTTCTGAGATGGGTCACTGCTACTTCTAGGCACTTTGTAAAAACTCTTGGTGCCACAGAGAGCCTGAAAGGCAGTACCTTACACTGGTAATGATTGGTTCTCACTGTGAATCATATGTACTTCATGTACACCAGATGGATAGCTGTGGGTCTCTCATTCCCTGTGCT
This sequence comes from Chelonia mydas, assembly GCF_015237465.2. Classification (NCBI taxonomy): domain Eukaryota; kingdom Metazoa; phylum Chordata; order Testudines; family Cheloniidae; genus Chelonia; species Chelonia mydas. The sequence goes on along the minus strand of NC_057855.1, from coordinate 32,136,126 downwards.
GTTCCTGGTCTGGTTGAGGACTCAGATGCTGTATCCTTCAAGGAGTGATGTTTTGTGTCATCCCTCTGAGACCTCCCTTCACATTTGATGCTGTCTTTGGATTCCATCTGTCTCTATAAGTGAGTGCTGTCTTTATGTAAAGGCATGGTTGCCAGTTTTGATGCCTGTGTCAGAGAGACCAGTGCAGGTGCCAGAGCAGTTAATGAGGAGACTGTCATTATTGAGGCCTGCAGTTGAAGACTTCACTGATGTTGAAGTAATCAGTGTTGAAGTCACTGGTGCCAGTTATCGTGGTGCTCTCTTTATCTTCTCTCCAGTGCTTGATCCTGGGTTATGATTTGGGCTCAAGGGAGCTCTGGCCAATGCTGGCTCATTTGGCCTTGCTCTAATAGTGATCTTCATTTCTGGGTCCAAAGTTACTGTCATCGATTGCTCTAGCAGATATAGCTTGAGCTGGGTGTCCCTGGAGGAAAAGGACTTGCACACAGAGCACCTGTCTGGGATACAGCATTCCCCTAGGCAAAAGAGGCATTGTGTCCATCCTTGGTGATCAGTCACTCACAGGAGGGCAGGGTTTAAACACTTAAAATTTGGAGTTTGCCACAAGGTGTGGTGGTTAGCATGAAGTGCCTCATCCTGGAGTACAGGAGGATCCCCGGTAATTTTTCTTTTCTCTCTCTCTCTCTGTCAAGATAAATATTTCTTTACAAATCTGATGACATAAATGGTTTTAAAGTCTCTAAGAAGCGTAGTGTGTTGGCCAGGTGGAAGGTTCCTTCTCACTGCCATGGGTGGTAAGAGGGAATTGAGAGAGGATCAGAGCCACTCTACCTTTAATCCCTTGTGTAGGAGCATGAGGAGGCACAGGGTGCACGTGTAGTCCTGAAAGACTCTGTTATTCAAAAGAATCTGATCTCGCATTCATGAGGCACATGTACACCTAGTGTAAGATTCAGACATAGAACTTTATAATCTTGATCAGAACATCAACAGATTAGGAGTAATCATTTAGACCAAGAGACTTTTGCAAATCACAGAAGTCTGGCTGTCCTTCAGTGCTAGATGTAGAAAAGAAAAGAGTCTCCTATATCAACCAGTATGAAAGAAATCTGAATGTCTAGTGATATTTACCAAGCACTCTAAATACCCTGCTACCATATAATCCAAATATCACAATAACATACACACTAACAGAAAAAGACAAAAAACATAAGAGGGCCAACCTATTGACTTACCCTTAGTTCAACAATGGCCATAAATTGGATTTACTCCCCAAAAATTCAGAACCAGTTGCTCTTTCAGAAGATTAAAAAAACCTGGCTAACTGGTCATGCAGTTTACTTGTCAACTGTTCAGGTTGTCATTTCTGCCACAGAGCAAAAAGTGCTTAACAGGCCTTGTGGCTAAAACATAGGACCAATAGTCAGGATAGAAAATTCTATTCCCATTTCTGCCACAGACTTACTGGGTACCCTTTGACAAGTCACTTAAACTCTCCATGCCTCCATTTCCCCATCTTTAAAACTGGGAAGATATTACTGACATACACATCACTGGTTAGAAAACTGAGGATTACTTAATTAGTGTCTGAAAATTGATCTGAGAATCCTGGATAGAAGTGCAAAATATTACTGAGAGAGTAATAATATTAATAGTTGATGTAGCATCGTCCAGCCACTTACACACACTGTGCCTTTTCTGTCTGTCTAATTTTTTATAAGGTCAGCCATCACCAGGGTATCTCAGCACTTACAGCATTCAAAAGATATATAAGCCTATTTTAAACGAGTAGTAGTATGTGCAGGGAAGGATATGTTGATGTTGGACTACTGGGTATACTTGTCCTAAAAGTCTTACTTGTAAATTAAAAGTGATCTTCAAAAACATTGTACTAAATCTGTCCATGATATCTTAAGGTGCAGGAATGCCGAAATCAAAAAATAAAGGGGTCCTGAAAGATTTTAAAGGTCAAAACCCAAAGCACCTTGCTCTTCAGTCAAAGATCTCTGTGAGAACAGTAGATTGCAACACTGTAAATCACTAATATGAAAATACAGTCATCAACAACATTTAGAGTTTATCACTAGTTTTATGGCCTGTTTTAAAAAAATACCTGTTAAGGCATGTTTGACACACCCGTCTACTGTTGGCAAACACCAACAGTCCTCTACACTAAGGATACCATAAATTTGTATGGATCTATGAAGAGTAAGGACTTGTTTTAATTCTGCAAATACATTCAGTCCTTTGCATTACTACAGGAAAATAAGTTTCACCACAAACCCATATACAAATTAGGTAGTGAAATGAACCCGGACTGAAATCACTGGTACATGTAGCTACACGCTTACATATTACAGACATTAAAAGTACAAAATATGCTTAACAGCACACACCCTTTGAACTGTGTAGGAACTAGGATATTTGAGCCAAGATACACATGCAAGAGTATACAGAAGAAAAATCAAAACAGGTTTGCCTCACTGCCCAGCACTTCTCTTTAAACAAAACAAATCCTTACTCTGGAATCCAGGCAGTGGCTTCTGTTATGTGCGTCTGAGTGACCATTGCTGGTGCTGGGGTGTATGGACTCCCAATCAGAACACTCCCTGAATTGGTCAGTCTTTGTGGTGTGCTTATGATCTATGAAAATTAGAAACAAAATTATGTTCTATAAAACAATTTAAAAGTAAATGGACATAAATCAAAACTAATCATGGTCTTAAGCAACAGTAAAACAATTTTAGGATTATATAAACTGCAGTCACATGCACTTAACACTGAAGAGGCATCTCTTAAAAATATGGCCTCAAACTATCCTGCAACATATTATATTCCAGGCCTTAATGTCAGATCCAATTCCACTGTCATTTGGCAATTTCTTTCAATCTAATGAGAGAGATTTTCTTAAGTAAAGAGTACGAAACTGAACTTTTGCTTACAATGCATGTGTCAGAGGTGAAAGGCTCTCTCTCTCTCTCTCTCACACACACACAGCTGTCTCTTGATTTTGGGGATCAGTGGAACTGGTGGAAAGGGGGACTGGATACCACTGCAGAAGGCAGGCATCAGCCAAGGAGTCTAGGCTCTTGCCCCTTCTGGAACGCTTGATGTTGTCCTTGGTGGCAAACAGTTTGATCATGAATCTCCAAAATCAAGAAAATTCTGCAGAACTGTAGATGAATTATATAATCATATACATAAAATTATGAAATCTATACCTTAAAATTCTGTTTAAAATGTTGTCTACATTAAAAGAGACCTGTTGCAGCTGAATCAGTGGGTGCAGCTAATCAGTTCTGAACACAGTTTAACTCGGGGATCTCAAACTCAAATCACCATGAGGGCCACATGAGGACTTGCACATTGGCCAGAGGGCCACATCACTGACACCTTTTCATACAAAGATACAAAAGCCCTCCCTCCTCTGCCCCCAGCCCTGCCCCCACTCCACCCCTTCCATGAGGCTCCGTCCCCTCCCTGCCCCTAGTCCAACCCCTTCCCCAATCCCCGCCCCGCCTCTTCCCCTGAGCGCGCCACGTCCCCGCTCCTCCCCCTCCCTCCTGGAAAGTTCTAAGCGCTGCCAAACAGCTGTTTGGTGGCGGGAAGCGCTGGGAGGTAGGCAGAGGAGCGGGGAATGCGGCATGCTCGGGGGCGGCGGAGGTGGGGGGTGCAGGGAGCTATGGTGGGCAGCAGAAAATAACTCAGTGGGCAGCATGCGGGCCTCGTGTTTGAGACCCCTGGTTTAACTCCAAGTGTAGACAAAGACAAACCAAGTTGCCTAAAATAGTAACTTAATTTCTTATTAATCAATCAATCAGTTTACCTGTACTTTTCCTGGGGCCTGTAGTGACCCATGTGAGTCAAAACTGCATACCTTAGATTTTGATGGGACTAAATTTCAGTCATTCGGCTAATCTGGTTGGCTCTTATTCAGGCAATAAAAAAAGGCCTACACAAACAACTGTTAGGTTAGTTGGCTTATGTATTCATGAGGCTTTCAAGTTGTAATGGGTCCACCACAGTAGGGATAGGTATATCCTTCTTGGAACAATCAGAATCCTATGTGTACTGTTGACGCTGGGCCTGAATTTTTTCAGTATCCGATATTGCAAATGCCTCATTCGTAGATGAGCGTAGGGAGTTACATTCATCGCTGAAGCCATGAGACCCATTAACCACACAAAAAACGAATGAATTTGTTCTGGAAATTGATGTAGAAGGTTTATGGCTGATTTTTTCTTTAAGCATCTGTCTCCACTGTTAAGTCCAAGATGGCTCCTGTAAAAGGAATCCATTGAGTGGGTATTAAAAATGATTTTTCCCAGTTTATTCTGAGCCCTAAGTTGTTGAAAAGCATACAGATCTGAGGCATGACTATAGAGAGGACTTTCTTTGATGGAACTTTGATAAACCAATCATCTAAATAAGGGGAGATGAAAATACCCTGTCTCTGGTAGGTGGACAACCACCACCACTGACAGGCATTTTTAAAAAAAAACACTTAGGGCCATAGGTAGGCCTAAAGGGCAGAACTTGTATTGAAAATTATCTTTTCCTATGACGAAATGGAGATATTTGCAGTGAGACGGTCTTATGGATATGTGAAAATAAACATTCTTTAAATCAACAGCTGCAAACCCAGTCCTGTTGGGTAAGAGAAGGAATTACAGATTCTAGAGACAGCAAGTAGAAGTGGAACCTCTTTAGGGAAAAATTCAGTTTCCTCTGGTCCAATATTGGATGGAGATCCCCATCTTTTTTTTTTTTTTTTTTAACATTAGAAAGTACTTTGAATAGAATTCTTCTGTTCATCCACAATACTATTAATAAACAGTGATAACTGATTCCATAGGTGATGCTAGTATCATGCCGTAACTTCCTGATATTTCATGATTCTCATTCCGAAGGTGGCAGATGAAAAATATTTTCTTCCTAATGCATCCTCTTTCGCTCCCTATCAGAAGAAGTTTAATACACTATACCTCCCTCAGAGCATTGAACTGTAGCCTCCAGCACCAGAGAAATCACAGGTGAATGCATATGAAACACAGGAAAACTTTACCAGCTCCCCCCAGGAGGGTTATCAGCTTCCTCAGACATTGATTCAGCTGATTTAGCAGGTTGAGAAAGTCCATCCAGTAAAGGTGAAATAATTCTGCTTCTGGAGAATTAACCCAAAATATCAAACACTGGGTGTAAAGTCTCCTCCACAGCTCTTTATAGCATGCCCAGAATCTTAGGCATTATATCCTTTAGTTCAGAATAAGAACTACATCCTCTGAAGGGAATGCAAATGAAATCCTTACATTATCACCTGGGATATTTGACCCTCCAATTCTGGATCCGTCTCATGAATTTATTTGATTAACATAGTTCTTCCTCCTCTAACAGCATACCAGGAATGATCACTGATCCAGTGTCTTCAGCTCCAAAGGCTGGAAGTTCTCTCCCATGGCAAGTGGAGAAAGTTTCCTTGGATAAATTTGTCCTGGTGAGGGCCAATACAGCTATCTCATCTATGGTGGAACCTGCATTCTGGACAGAATTCTATATTTGGATCCAGGTGATAAAAATTTTGTTGATAAGGATCTTCATCACACTGCCTTCTTACAAGCAGTCTTTCTTTGTGCTGCAGTATCTGTTCCTGATCAGAGTCATATTGCAGATTCAATATCAGTTCTGAACCTGATGCTAGGATAGATCCTGATGCTAGGATGATAGAGCTCCTGGCTGTAATATTGAGAAAGGTGAGAGTGCTTTGCTCAGAGAATCAGGAGGAGTCTTACATGGAGGAGAAACTGAAGAGCTTTCCTGATTTTGTCCCTATACGCTCGCCCTATTCCCATGTATACTTCCTTGGTGACATGCCCCTCCAGCCATTTCCTGTACATATCCCTTTTGGTTTTTAGATAGCTAAAAAGCTCCTTGTGCAGCCACATTGGCCTCCTGTCTCTCTTATCTTTCCTTTGCATCGGAATAGCTTGATATTGAGCCTCTAGTATTATACTTTTAAGAACTGCCAGCCCCCTTTGACCTTGATCTTTCCATGGGACCATGCCTATTATTTCTATGAGTCTGTTGAAATCCATCTTTCTGAAGTCCAATGTCCTTGTTTTGCTGTTCTCATGTCCTTCTTTCATAGAATATTGAATTCTATCAGATCATGATCACTTCCTCCCAAGTTTCAGACCACCTTCACAACTATTTCAGCCCTGTTGGTCAAAACCAGGTCCATAATGGACGACCCCCTTTACAAATACTTTACAAAGGTTTGTAAGAACCATTATTCCTGATTTACAGATAAGGAAACCGAGGCATAGAGAGATTAAGCAATTCATCTAAGGTCACTGTGGCAAAGGGACTCATCAGCTGGCATGCCACCTTGTGGCTAGGTAAGGTGTTGCAGGGTTTTCTTCTCTGCAGTCTTGCTGCACAGGTCTGCTAGTGATCCCCTTTTTCCTTGTGACTTGACCCTCTGACTCAGTCACTCTCACCACTTTTGGGGTAAACCAGGGTTTTCACCAATAGTCTCAGGACCTCACAGGATGTTGATAGCCTTGGGCCAGGCCTAAGAGTCTCTCTGGCAATTGTGTCTGGAGTCTTCCTGCTAGTCTTCCCATTGAGAGTACAGGGGAACCCAGTCCCCCCCTCTACCCTGGGTTCGAACCCAGGGGTTATCTGGTCAGTCCTCTTACTCCTTCCCTGGGCTATTCTTCCTACATTAGCCCACCATGTCACCAGGCATCTGCCCTCGGGTCAAGCTCCAAGTCCTAGTTCTCTAGGTAACAAAGAAAAGGAAACTAAATGATTACCGTTAAAGTGCCAAGTCAGTCATTTATCCTTATACTAAGAACTCTGGGAAAGTATTTAAAAAAGAAAGGTTACTTCTCTTCTAGTAACTGCAGTTCTTCAAAATGCGTGCCCCCTATCTGTAGTACACTGTGGGGGTCCATGTGCCAGAAAGCCAAAAGATTCTTGCTAGCAGTATCTGTTGGTCTGTGTCTGAGCCCCCTCCTTCTCATGCTTTAAGTACATTAAGTATTCAAAAACACAAGAAATGGAAGCAGATACAGGAGAGCCAGATTGTCCCTTCATCCAAGTTTGAAATCCAGACCACTTTAGATAGTAACAAATTCTAGTAGATTGCTTTTGTGAGTTAATTAGTACATCCTGCACAGATGAAGAATGCGACTGCTCAAGAGCAGACTGCTCAAGTCCAATCACTCATGTCATCAGGTGAAGAGACTGTGGATCCATATGAAAGATCCTGCCCTCCTGCTTGGACAGGAGAGTTGACGGCAGGGGAAGATATGTGAAGACTCTGCTGGACAGCTGAAGGAGACTGGTAATGACCACTGCTGATATGGCCAAGTCGGGGCAATGAGTATCATCCTTGCGCTGTCCTGATATATCTTTCTTTTAAATCAATGGGAAGAAAGGAAACACATTCATCAAGCCCTTCCTCCAATGCAAAAGGAAGGCATCTGACAGGGATTGTCGGTCTCTGCTTGCTCTGGAACAGAGAGGCAACATATTCTGTTGACCCTTGTTGTGAACAGGTCAACCTTTGACTGACCCCAGCTGGAGAATATAGTCTGAACCAACTGATCCTTTACAGACCATTTGTGCATCTGGGAGCTGTCTCTGCTAAGACAGTTCATGACGATACTGTTCTCCCCTACTAGGTGCAGGGCCACAGGATAAAATGTCATGACAAACACACCAATCACATAGACTTATTGCCTCTGTGGACAGAAGAGCAGAGTGGGCCGCCCCTGCTTGTTGATATCATCATCATCATCGGCAATCCCTCAATTCGAGGATGATCTCTACCACAGCTTGATGTAATACATCACTGATGTATTTTCTGTCACAACCTGTACAACACTCCCTTGCAGGTAGGGGAGGAATGATTTGAGAACCAGATGAACAGGTCTTAATTCCAGTACATTGATATGCAGGGATCCCTCCTGAGGGGGCCAGTGCCCTTGAACTGTCAAATGATTCAGATGTCCTCCCTAACCCTTTGTTGATGTGTCTGAAGTCACTGTACAGGATGGACTTGTAGGATTGAACTGTGCACCTCTGAGCACGTTCGTCTCGACTGACCATCAGTGGAGGGAGACTATGACATTCTGAGGCATGGTGATCAATGACTGAAGGTTGTTCTGATTTAGTCTCTAAACCTGAGACATCCAGTGTTGTAAATGTCTCAACCTTAGATGGGCAAAATGGATTATGTAAATAGTAGCCACCATGAGACCCAGGAAGAATTTTAAACCTTCTGGGTGGGACACTGTCAATCTATAATGGTACTGACTAATCTTGATAAATCTATTCTCTGGTAGACAAGCTCTGACTTCCACAGAGTCCAGTATGGCACCTACAAAGGGAATCCTTTATGAGGGGCAGAGGATTTTCTCTGGGCAATTAAGAAAGAGCCCAAAGTCTGAAAAGAATTTATTCTTGAAGCCAATATGGTTTAACAGCTCTTCGTGCAAGAGAGCCTCGAGTAGCCAGTTGTCTAAATAAAAGTAAACATAAATAGCCTGATTCCTCAGATGACTGCTACCACAGAAACACAGTTTGTAAAAATTCTGGGTGCCGTGGAAAGGCCAAATGGGAGCACCGTGTATGGATAGTGGCGACAAGCCACTATGAATCAGAGATACTTGTGATGATTTTGATGAATGAGATGTGCAAATATGCATTCTTTAGATCGGCGGTTGCAAACCAATACATAACTGACAGCAAAGGGGTTATGGTGGCCAGAGATAACATGCAGAACCAAAACTTTCAAATGTATTTATTTAAATCTCTTAAATCCAGTATTGGCCAAACCCCACCCCAATAAGGCCCTAGGTCCCATGATTGCCAGTCACCCCAGCAAGTAGGATTTGGTGCCTGCAGGAGGCAGGCCATTGGGTGGTACAAAGCAAGCTACAGACTTCTGTATTCTTCCTCCATCTTCTTCCTGCTAGAGTTACCACTGTACATCCAAAACAGAATGTAACAGTGGATCCAAAGGGAAGAATGGAAATCCAGCGCTTTATGGAGATCCTGTAGGTATCCAAGGCAGAGGAAGCAAAGGGTGGTCCAGGGGAAAACGCCCAATGTTTTGTGGTCTATTCTTCTTAACAGAGGACAAGGAAGATGAACTTGGAACTGGGTAAATATGTCTCCTTTTGGAAACCCTAATCTTCCCATCCAGAAATGATGAAGCAATCAGAGCTGGAAGGTAAACCTTGTCTGTCACAGTGACAGAGCTCTTCAGAACTGACCCCAGAACTGAAAGAAGATCCAAAAATCACAATGCAACATTAGACACAGGTCTGTATCCCTTGTAACTGAAGATGGAATGGACCTCTGCTTTGGAACTGTAGCAGTTTTGTCAGAATCAGATGGATCGGACAGGTCTGATGCACAGGAACCAGCACTACTAATATTGGCCATTTTGGCTCTAAGCCTCCTTTTCTTCGATGCTATGACAGAAGGAACTGAAGGCATTGATTCTGACCCACTGAGCAATTCCATCTTTCTAGCACCGGAAGTGGAAATCAGAACTGGTAATGGTCCTGCACCTCCAGGGATTCCATTTGGGTTGAATAGGTGGGAGGAACAAGGTATGGCATCAGTGCTGAACTGTCTCTCAACCTCTCTTCCAGAAATGAAGCTGTCAGATCTGACCACATGGGCCTCCATTTAAACATCTGGAGCCTCAGGGGATTGACTGAGTGAGGCGCAGGAACCAAGTCCAACACCAACAGGGGTAGTGGCTTCTTGGAACCCTTCAGTTGTTTGGAGCCATTGGCAGCCACAGGGGCAGAGAGACTGATCTCTTACACCTAGGATCTGAGTCCTGACCAGGTCTAGATGGTCTAGCTACGAGGTCTTCTTTTAGGAGGAGGAGCTGCAAGCGAATCTCCCTATCCTGGGTGTGAAAGTTTGGCAAACAGAACACCCAGAAGGTGAGCATCTTTCTCCCAGGCACTTGAGGCACCACATGTGGTTGTCAGATGCAGAGAAGACAGCCTCTTGAATCCAGCTTCTTCTGTTTCCTCAGTTCCTCCATAACCCGAAGCCTGGAGAAATCTGAATTCATGAACTAACTATACTGAAAATGAGCTAACACTATTTCTAAGTAGAAAAGAGACTCCAAAGAAACCAGAGCAGTTCACATCTGCCCAGGCATGCAGATGGAAGAAACTAGGGTAGTGAGGGAGCTCCACCCCCTTTATAGTTTCGCCTTCAGTGTGTCATGATACTGAAGGGTGGAGGGCATGGTAGCGCTCTAGCTGACACTGCTAAAAGAGGTTTTTACCGTAAGGCTGTACAAGGTGGCACAGCACCCATAAGTGGAAATATGCAGAAACACTTGAAGAAGAACCATTCTTTAGTTTATTTATAAAACAAACCCAGATTTTTTACTTCTTAACACTGCTTAAAACAATGCAAATTCAGTCATGAATTTCAGAGCATCTGTGACTTATAATAGTAAGCAGATAAAACTTCAAGATGTAAAACAAGACGGGTAGTGAAGATATTTTAGAATAGTGCAGTCAAGGAGACTGTGAATAAATTTAACTGTTAACTTATTGCAGAACTGATGCCAAATCAGTTCTACAAGTTGTTTGCTTGCAATGCAGCCAGATTGTTATAGTAATTATTTTCAGAAGTGCACTCAAACATTCTCTGGGTTTGAGTCCTTCACTACTTGCTTCTGCTTTTAGTTGTAATAAACATTAGTTAGCATAAAATTACCATACTCTGCTCAGGCTTGCAAGCCACTGAAATGTCAAGGTGTTTGTTGGCACAAAATACTGCCATAGTTCACTGGCTAGCACACAACTGGATTTCATCATCATGTACCATTTTATAACAAAGGAAGATAACAGTGTAAGATTGATTTTACTCCAACATTTCACTTTATTCCAGCAAGACTCCCGTGATAAACTTTCCATGAAAAAGCTCTTTCAAGATGCTTATTTTGTTTGATTGTTGGGCTTTGTGACATCTAAGGAATGACATTTTAGTTATGTTTTGAACACCACATGTATTAAGCTTTAGGATGTATTGTATTCCCTCTTCTACTGTTTAATGTATTAAAACCTGAATATATATTCATCAGCTACCTATACTGTTCATGTGGCCTAGGGTATTTATTCTAATGGGTTACAACATAATATTTAGAGTATACTCCTTCCATTTTTCCCCCCTCACCTTAGTGTCATTTTAAAATTTCTTAAGAAACACTGCCAATACTTCCTACAGCCATGTTTGGTTTCTCTTAAAAATACAATTCACATTTCTGTTCCTAATGCAGGTAGTGGCCAGTTTGAAAAGAGATGCTTTTGGAAATGGGAGAAACAGCACAAGCCAAGGTATTTGGACAGTTTGATATTATCGGAGCCTGATTGACTTAACTGTGTTGTAACTGTGTTGGGAATAAGAGATCCCCCAAGATGGTTGTATCTGTAGAATGTAGGTGAACACTAAAAGATGGAATATCCATTATCAGTTTACTTTAATACTGACTTAAGAATCAGAAAACCTTAATGGTAGAAATTAAGCAGTGCTTAGTTAGTTGATTTAGTTGAGTTTTTTTAAACAGTTAAACCAATATTGAAACTGGATGAAAACAATGTAACATATTCAGAGTTTATAAGCTAAACATTTTGATTAAATGTTAAAATATTAGAAGTTTTGTCCAATTGTTAAACCAGCATTGAAGATTTTAACCACCTCTTCTTATACTGATCTGCTGCAGTGCTACAAATGATATAACTTTTCAGCAAGTTGGCCCCACCCAGCATGACTCTCACATGCCAATTATAATTTAAAATATTATTTTCAGTTTGCTTTGCAGTTTGCTCATGTTGAGTTGCACTTCATCCCCTCTAAGCTTTCACATTACTAGCCTAAGCTGAAGAGATTGAGTTTTCCTTTAAGTCATAATACTAACACACCATAAAGAGACTTGTATAACTATAATCTCATCATAGCATTACTATGACAACTAGTAAATTATATTTAGAATGTGCAAACCACTTGAATGTTACAAAAGATGGGTCATTATGGCCTTTACTTGTTGTACTCTAGTGCCCTCTAGAGTAAACAGACAATAAAGCAGGTCACAGAATGCATTTTTTTAAAAGGTCAAACCTATAAACGTAGCAGGGCCCCAAACTGATTAACACTGTTTGGCCTAGCCATTACAGATGGGATCTAGTCAGGTTTTTACGACTGACAATGAATTGTTCTACTCCCTTCAGTGTCAAAGCTGCAAACTGTCATAATCAGGGACACTAGAGAGACAAGGTGGGTGAGGTAATATCTTGAGTTAGTTTCCAAGATCTGAAGAGCTCTGTGTAAGTTTGTTTCTCTCACCATCAGAAGTTGGTCCAATAAAAGATATTACTTCACCCACCTTTTCTCTCCAATATCCTGGGACCAACACAGCACAAAAAAATCCCTGATTGTTATTTTAGTATCTACATTTTTTTTACAGTATGTAGAATCAAAGTTTTCCTTTAAAAAAAAATCATTCTGAATTGTATCATTTTCTGTTGCAAAGTAATAATCTTGCTGTCCTATTAACCCAGACTGCCAAAATATAACAGCAAAGCTATTAACTCTATATGGGCTTGTCTATAGCTATACTGGTATAGTTATATAATTGCCAGCATAAACTAAACTGCAAAAAGGTACTCTTATTCTGGAATAAGAGTAGCTAAATAGGCAGTTATATCCATATAACTATAGCAGTATAATTATATTGCTGTAGTTATGCTGGTTAATTTCCCTGGTAGATACCCTATCACTTAATATGCCTTATATTTCATTCCCAGTCTCTCCTATTCCAGTACAATATGCCTTAAAGGGGTGTTGATTTTAAAGTCTGCCAACAGCAAGGACCATTTACAAACTATTGTAATTAAGCAATCAGAGGGCACTTGTACAGTGCATCAGGAAAGGCTTGTCCACACTGGGAAAAAAAGGTGTGTTCTTACCATGTTTTAGCTAACCCATTGTAATGGCCACAAGGTAAAGTCTTAGTATAGACTAGGTAGTCTGTAGTATTCACATATTTTAGCAGGTCAAGCTAAACCGCTAGTGTTTACCTCAACCAGCTAAAATTTGTTAAAACTACAACTCTCTTAGGGCTTGGCTACACTTACATTTTCTAGTGCTCTAACTTGCTGGCTCAGGGGCGTGAAAAATCACCGCCCTGAGCGCAGCAAGTCAGAGCACTTTAAAGAGCTAGTGTAAACAGGCTCCAAGAGCTGGGAGCCACGCTCCCAGCACTCGGAGCTAATCCCCTCGTAGAGGTGGATTACCAGGAGGGGGGGGGGGGGGACGACCTCTCTCCCAGCACTCACACATGACCACACTCACACTTCAAAGCACTGCCGTGGGAGCGCTCCCACAACAGCGCTTTGAAGTTTCCAGTGTAGCCATACCCTTACCTTCACTAGGATTTTAACATGGGTTAAAAAGACTCCTTTTTCCTAGTGAAGACCTAGATTATGACTGTTCAGTGTCGATAAGTCTCATACGTTCAGGTGAATTACAATAGAAATCGGTAAAATAATTAGGAGTCCAGGGGCACCTTAAAGACTCCATGCATCTGAAAAAGTGGATTTTTTACCCACAAAAGCTTATGCCTGAATAAATCTGTTAGTCTCCTCGCTGTTTTTGTGGATACAGACTAACACGGCTACCCCTCTGATACTCGGTAAAATAATGAACACATATATAATACATTACTGACTAAAAGGGTAGCCATTTGTTTGACTACATTCACGGTTCAGTATTAAAAATGTTCAAGAGACCGAATTTAGCCAAATTTATTGTCTAAAAACAGAAGAGAACAATACGAAAAAGAGACAAACATACTCTCCTTCTGGGAAGCAATTCTTATCTCACAGAATGTTCACCTTACACAGGAGGTATGCTTCAAAGATACACATTTCAACTAATTGTATTTATAGTATGATTTTATAAGCTACACAACTCTTTACACATCACTTAAAGCAGGGGTGGCCAACCTGTGGCTCCAGAGCCACATGCGGCTCTTCAGAAGTTAATATGCAGCTCCTTGTATAGGCACCGACTCCGGTGCTGGAGCTACAGGCACCAACTTTCCAATGTGCTGCGGGGTGCTCACTGCTTAACCCCTGGCTCTGCCACAGGCCCTGCCCCCACTCCACCCCCTCCCCTGATCCTGCTGTGCCCTCGCTCCTCCCCCGAGCCTCCTGCACACCATGAAACAGCTGATAGGGAGGTGCGGGGAGGGAGGAGGAGGTGCTGATCTGTGGGGCTGCTGGTCGAGGGGTCCTGTTTTCTGTACCTACAAGCTCTGTTTTAGACCATGTTCATGTCATCTAATAAAACTCTTTTTTACTGGCTGTTTGAGAGTCACGTCTGACTGCGAAATTGGGGTGCAGGACCCTCTGGCTTCCCCAGGACTCCACCTGTGAGGACTCGCTGTGGGAAGCGCACGGAGGGGCAGAGGAGGCTGAATGCTCCAAGGTCAGACCCAGGAAGGTGGAAGCTGTGTGAGCTTTTTGCCTGGAGACAGTCTGCTCAGAGAGAGGAGACTCCCCCAGAGTCCTGACTGACTTTGTAGGGAGCAGGTCCCGAGCATCGCCCGGGGACTCCGTGACAACTGGTGGCAACGGTGGGATACGAACCAGTTTGGGGCTGGTTGGGGACAAGGAGTGAAGTGCAGACAGACGTGGTTGTCTGGCTCACTGCCCCCCAAAATCCTTCAGTTGCAGTAAACTGCTTGCAAAGACTACCATGAGGATTCCTTGGTCGCTGGGAGGCGCTGGGAGTGCGGGGGTGGGGGTGGGGGGAAGCTGACGTATTACTGTGTCTCTTTGGCAATGTACATTGGTAAATTCTGGCTCCTTCTCAGGCTCAGGTTGGCCACCCCTGACAAAGTTTAGTGAGCTTGCAGTGGCACAGCTGAATCGATGCAGCTGTAAGATCATTTGTGTAGCTGCTCTATGCCGGTAGGAGAGAGCTCTCCCATTGACATAATAAAACCATCTCCACGTGCGGCAGTAGCTATGTCGAATCTCTCCTGCTGACCACACCAGCGCTTCTGTCAGTGTAACTTATATCACTCGTCCCTGATGGTTTGTGCCAGCTTTGACCTTGGTACATCCCTTTACTTTCCCATAACTCGTTTTGAATACTAAATGCCAAGTGTTGAGGAGTTATTAAATTGGTACATAATATTCATGTAGCTTTGTTTTGACGAGTTTCCTATTTTTTAATGCCAAAGCGGACTTCAGCTTTGCAATGTTGTGGGATCCTTGCCATGGGTGAACAGAATCGTGGGAAGAGTGTAATACATTCAGATAACATAACTTCCCAACAGCCATATATATAATGTATATTATATTAAAAGCATGCATCTCATGCCTATTAAATTTGGTTTTACTATGCCTTACATATGTATATTGGCTAACAATCTCTTCAAGACCCAGTACAAACTAACTAATCCTCATCCAATTACTTCCAAGGGATGGTGTATGTATTATCTTCATTTTACAAATGGGAACTGAAAGTGAAGTCACTTCTTCAAAGCCATAAAACAAGCCAGTAGCACAGCAGATACTATAACTAAAGAAGTTCCTGGCTACCAAACTTATTAAATCTTTCTCCTCCCACAACCCAAAAGCAGCTGCTCTTTCTTCTCTCAAAAATTCCAATCCTTAGCAATCATGTTCCACGATCTTCTCTGGCTGCAGAGGACTGTGGGATTGGGGTACAGTAAGCAGCAGCCAAGTAGATGTTACTGTGGGTAGAATGATATTGGAGGGACACAGGATGCTACTGCTGTGGGTGCTAGATCAGGGGTGCTTTGGATAGATGCTGTATGTGAAGAGTCATCCAACTCCCTACTTTTATGACTGCTTGGTTCTCCAAAGGATCCTCACCATATCACTCTTCAGTTCCAGGAGAAGCACTCAATAAAAGTTTGTAGCCAGCTCAGTGTTGTGAGCAGTGGGTACCTGTGCATGTTCCACACAATGAAGGAGCACTACCCCCAGAACTGAGTAGGAAGGGCAGAGAGGGAGAGCAAGAAGTCACAGTACAGATGGGTAGCTCCTACACGAGGTCAGAGCCAACTTCTACTTTCCTGTCCTTCTTAGGTTTACCTAAGTCCTCCTGGCGAGGCTCCAAAGCGGATTTGACAACTGCCACATCAGACTATATTGCCTCAGCAGGTTTACCAGAGCCCAGAAGATTTAACAGGGCCACTTTGTGGTGGCTGATCTAGTTTGCACCTTTCTGTGCTGGTTTCCACCTTTTGCTCCAGAATCTAACATTTCTAAAAAAATTTGTTGCTAGCCATTATGGCCGCAAAGTTCAAATATAAAGCCGATATAAATTAATATTGTGAGTTTTGCCTGAGTGTGAAGACAAGATGAAACAATAGCTCTGTGAGAAGTGTGGACTGGTCCCATTAATCGCAATGATGTGTTAACTCTGAAGACCAATGGTAGAGATTTAAATACCATCTTTAAGTATTTTACTCCTGATCAAAAACCACACAAAAGAAGAGGGGTGAGGATATTATAAAGATCTTCACACTAATATGAATGACATTTTATTTTAGTGTCATGGGTTGTGGATGGAGCTTTGGAGCTTCAATGAACCATCATTTATCCTGAATTTAAATATTGTGAACAAATCTGTGACTAAGTGGCCAAAAATTACTAAACATCTAGCTGCAATAGTACTTTAAAAATATTTTAAGCCACAGATTTAATACTTTAGCCCCTTTGACAGCAGTTTTTTTTTCTGAATCAACTCTTTGCTCCCCTGGTTCTTTAAAAAAGACTTTCTTGTCTAGGCTGGAGAAGAATGGGATATATTTGCCTACCACTTCCTCTTTGGCATTTTATGTCCCATCTTCTGTTCACCTGCAGCAACTGCACTGTGGTACCTAACCTCTGACCTGAAGGATAGGCATGTTGGTCCTTTGTTTCTGTGCTGATATGTGCTGCTGGACACATCACCTGTTGTGTCACTATGATACCTGGCTATAAAAAAAATAAGAAATACTTGTACAGTGTACAGCTCTTACAGACCTGGGAAGTGGAATCCAGAATCCAGATTTGAAGATATCTTACTAAAAGATGCATAGTTCCAATGGCTAGAATGATAATTTGCTCTTCTTACTTAAGTAACACTTTTTGTTTTCATTGCAATACAAACAAGAAACAACAAAAGTTGTGGACCACAGTACAATCAGAACTGTATTTAGGGTACATGTTTGTGTGGTTATTCCACTCCCACCCCAAATTTTGAGATCCAAGAGTGAATTTAGATTAGTTCTGTGGATTTTACATGTAGACTTTAATCCAGAAAAAAGAAACACCCATCATCAACTAATTGAGTCTCTCCTCAACTCCTTAGGACTGTAGAATTCTTAAACAGGGGACACTGGACACCTACAAAAGAAACTGAATTTCAAGTACACGTTGGCCCCAGTTCAGCAAAACACTTAAGGATATGTGTAGCTTTAAGTATAATAGTAGTCTCATTCAGTCATTTAGAAGGTACCTACACAGACAGTGAGACTATTCAATGCCTAAAGTTAAGCAAGCGCTTCACTGCTGTATCAGTTTCCAGAAGCCAAAAAGTTTAGGTGGGAATCTCTTAGAACCCAGTAACAATTCCCAGTAATGTCCTATTGAGAGATAACTGTTTGAAAATTATTATAAATAAATTTAGAAAATTCCTAATTGATAAGGTTAAACAGGCAACTGACAGAGACCACCAATAGTACAGATCTGGAGCCAAATCCTATTCACCTTCTTCCTGTGAATTGTCCTGCTTATTTCAGGTGAGGTGAGTTAACTGAGTAAGGATTTGGCCTTTAAAGTCCATGAGGAATGCTATAGCTCCTGCTTCTCTCTCTCTCTCTATATATGGCTTGTAACCCTAAGTCAGTCTTCAAAACCAGTTCTTTCCATTGGAATCACAGGTTTTGGCCAATAAAAAGGAGAAAACAAACAGTAATAATACTTAGCTCTTATACAACACTTTTAGTTCATAGATCTCAATGCTTTACGAAAGAAAGGAGAACAGCATTATCCTCATTTTACGAAAGGAGAAACTGAGGCACAGAAAGGGAAACTAACTGGCCTCAAGTCACACAGCAGGCTAGTGACTATGCTGGGAAACCAGAACCCAGATCGCCTGACTCGTTCTCCATCTACCAGCCCACACTGCCTTCTATCTCTGAAACAAATGTACCAGAACAAATATTTTATTATTAATTTGAAAAGGGACACTCAGGTAGATTTGACTCAAGGTTTATGTTTTGTTTAAAAAAAGTTTCAAAGGCCAGGAGAAATTTTTTAAATAGATAAAGGAAGAACATAAGAATGGCCCTTCTGGGTCAGACTAAAGGTCCATCTAGCCCAGTATCCTGTCTTCCGACAGTGGCCAGTGCCAAGTGCCCCAGACGGAATGAACAGAACATGTAATCATCAAGTGATCCATCCCCTGTCGCCCATTCTTAGCTTTTGGCAAACAGAGGCTAGAGACACCATTCCTTCCCACCCTGGCTAATAGCCATTGATGGACCTATCCTCCATGAATTTATCTAGTTCTTTTTTGTATCCTGTTATGGTCTTGGCCTTCACCACATCCCCTGGCAAGGAGTTCCACAGATTGACTGTGCATTGGGAAGGGAACAGTGTGATCATCTATGTATAACACAGGCCATAGGACTTTCCTGACTTAATTCCTATTTGAACTGCAGCATATCTTTTAGAAAAACATGTAATCTTGATTTAAAAATTGCCAGTGATGGAGAATTCACCACACTCCTTGGTAATTTGTTCCAATGGTTAATCACCCCCACTGTTTACCTTATTTCCAGTCTAAATTCGTACAGCTTCAACTTTCAGCCACTGGATCTTGCTATATCTTTGTCTGCCAGACTGAAGAGCCATTATCAAAATTTGTTCTTCATGTAGGTGCTTGTAGATTGTAATCAAGTCATCCTTTAATCTTTTATTGAGATAAACGGATTCAGCTTTTATAGTCTATCTATAAGGTATGTTTTTCAATCCTTTAAAACACACTCATGACTTTTCCTCCCAATTTATCAATGTCCTTCTTGAATTGTGGATACCAGAATGAGCCTCAGTATTCCAGTAGCAATTGCAAGTGCCAGACAAAGAGGTAATGTGACTTCCCTACTCCTATTCCACATTCCCCTGTTTCTACATTCCAGGATTGCATTAGCCCTTTTGTCAAAGCACTGCATTTGGAACTCACGTTAGTTGATAATCCACCATGACTTTTCAGGTCTTTTTCAGAGTCACTGCTTCCCAAGATAGAGCCCCATATCCAGTAAATATAGCTTACATTTGTTGTTCCCAGATGTATCTCCTTACACATTCCTAAAATCTCATGCTTCAGGGCTTCAGCTGACCACCTGCAGCATCCAGGATGGAATTTTCCCTCTGACCCTACTGCATTGTGGGTGGTGGTGGTGGTGGTTTGTTGTTTTCTTTCCCTTCACCTTCCTATGAAGCATCAGAAATGACCACAGTTGGAGATAGGACACTGGGCCGGGTAAGCCAGTGAACTCAGGTGATACTCAACATTCTCTCAGGTACTTGGCTGGATGATTCCTGTTCACATGCTAAAAGTCTAACTGACTGACATAGGTGGGGTTAGGAAGGAATTGCCCCAGGTCAGATTGGCTGTGACAGTGGGGTTTTTTTGCCTCCTCTGAATCATGTGAGTGCAGGTCACTTGCCAGATCATCTGGGTATCTCTCGCTTAATCAAATCCTTGACATTGCACTTGGGCAGTGGGGCATCTTGGTCCCTCCTATGCTTTGCCTGTGGCACATAATAGGTTAGTCTCCTAAGGGCTGTAATACTTTGGTCTAATTCAGTTGTTGGGTTTTGTGCGTGGGTGTTGGCCTGTGATATACAGGAGACCAGACTAGATGATCTGGGGGTACCTTCTGGCCTTAACTCAATGACTCTATAACTCTGGTTGGCTGTATTAAACTCATTTTGCTTGTTTGCACCTGGCTTACCAGATGGCTCTCTATCACTGATGTGTGCTCTTCATTATTTACCATTTCCCCCAATTTTTGTGTAATCTACAAATTTTATCAGTGATGGTTTTTTTTTTTCCAGGTCATTGATAAAAAATGTTAAATAGTGTAGGGCCAAGAACCAATCCCTGCAGAATTCTCCCACCCAAAACTGACAACAAACAAACAAACCCCATTAACCAACAAATAAAATGAATGATATCCCTGAAGTATTTGTAACCCAGACTCTGTAACATTTTATTTCTTGACTCTTATAGATTGAGGGTAAAATTTGCAAAAGTGCCTAAATCCTACTTTCAGAAGTGACTTAGACATTCAGGAGACTAAGTGTAACTGAAAGTCTGTGGAACTTAGGTGCCTAAGTCTCTTTTGCCCTCAGACAGACACAAAAACAGATCTATGTTGCTTTGCTATGCCGATATTTATAGGGCCCTCATCACTGTCTATGCTGACTAAAATGCTAAAAGTTCCGTAATGGTGTGAATTACATCAAAATGTTAGTATTCTGTTTTTTTCCTTAACTGTGTAAGATGTTACTACTATAGCAGCTAGGGAAACATTTTCTAAATTTATGATTTTATCTCAACAGTATTCATTTGCTACTAAAGGGATGTTTTAATGGCTTTTCTCCATGATGTGAACTGATGTGTTTACTCTTTTCTTAGCATATGTTCAGTTAAAATTAAGTTCTGAGTCTATTCTATTTATAAGAAAATATTGCTTAAAGAAATAGCTTCATCATATAGATTTTTCTTTATCATCATCAATATCTTTACATGTAAACTGTTGCATTATTGGATAATTTTAGTTAGCTCGGTGCTGTGCTTGACAGAGCATGTTACTGAAGACGGTGGAAGATAATCACCCTCAAGGGAATAGACGTTTCAGTTTGCAGAAGAAATATCTCCATGATCACCCATCTCTTTCCAAAAGCTATAGGGGTGGGGTTTGTAATTTTATTAAAAGGGTGGAGGCAGAATCACAAAGTTTAACATTAAATTTTGCTTTTAAAAAGTCTCATGAAAACATAGAAGAGTTAACAAGGTAGACAATAACCTCCTCTTCAAGCTTGCTTGAATTTTTGATTGTGACAAAAAGCTAGAGGGATTTAACTGTGAACTCAGGTTTTATGAACTATCTCAAAAAATTGAGTTACCATGTCAGCAGATAGTAGGGTAACCAGATGTCCTGATTTTATAGAGACAGTCCCAATATTTTATAGGGCTTTATCTTATATAGGCTCCTATTACCCCCTACCCCCGTCCTGATTTTTCAGCCTTGCTGTCTGGTCACCCTAGCAGATAGATAAGGTAAGAAGTTGGCTAGCAAAAGGCAAAGGTTATTTTTGCGTGAAGTCAACTAGCGATGCCATATGTTTCAATATTACATGTAAGACCCATTTTATACACCAATAATGTGGAAGAAGGTACCTGCAGAGAGGGAGCAACATTTGTTGATAGGTATGGGGGCAAGCAAATACCCAGTTTTATGTTGTGGAGGAGGAAGAGTAAGAGTCAGAGTGACTTTAAAAACACAAGTACTTTATGAATTTCAGTCTAAGGTAATACAAGTAATCCGGGCAGAAGAAAATGGGCACATTCCTATTTGCTCTACATTACAAGAAACCAAGCAGGTGAAACAATTTAGTACAGCAAAACAGTTAGGAAAAAGGCAAACAAAATTCTATAATACTGTAGTAATACTAGATTCACAGATAGCAGGGTGATTAATCTGCTGATGGTGAATCAGATGCTGCTCTTCTGGCTACTGTTTGAAAAGTGATAGGACAGCCAGGAGGGGAGGTTTCATGGCAATTGAGAGGATACATGAAGATCTTGGAGAACACCAGTGAAGGCACCTATTATTGGTGGCTGCTCATGGTGGACTGAGTTAGGGTTTACGGAGTTACCTGTGAGTGATTGGGTGCATTTTACTTTAAGAATAACAAGACTCATGTGCATAGTGTAGACAAGAACACCTACATAGTGTAAATAAATATCACCATTCCTGACTCTGTAACATAAGTTTCTCTCCACCAACGGTAACTACCAGCTGAAAGGCCCTGAAATTGCTGATCACTCAGGTGAGGACAACAATACATATGGAGAGATACTATGCAAGAAGAATTCTCCCTCTATAGAAGTTAAATTCTGAATATTATGCATAATTTTGGTCACTTGTAAATGATGTGATAAAAATGAAACTCATACGGAGTATCATCAAACATCTGTCCACAACTGGTTAAGTCAGAACACAGTTTAAGAGCACTCTTGGATTCCTCATATAAGCTCTCATATAACAGCCACTGCAAGCAATGCTTTCTACCACCTATGGCTGGTTAGGGCACTGCATCCCATCCTGACGGACAATGACCTGGCCTCAGTAATACACATCTTTGTCATGTCCCATCTGGAGTACAGCAATTCAATATAGTGAGGCATGAAACCACCAGCCCTCAGGAAACTGCAATTAATACAATATCAGTAGCATGTCTCCGCAGTAACATAGGCTTTCACAAGCACATTTTACAAGCTTCCATTTACTATGCTCGCTCCACACAGAATATTACATCAAATTCAAGATCTTGGGCCTTACGTTAAAGGTGCCTTAATGTTCTGGGGCCTGGATACCTTCAGAGATCGCCTACGCTCTGGGACAAGAACTGTAGTCAGCAACTCCACTCCTTGGACACAATAGAGTTGTCTACTGCAAAAGTAAAGCTCATTTATGCAAGAGGCACACCTTTCTTAGGGGCCTGTCCAAGATGGGATGTTGGGGGTTAGATTAGATGACCCTTGCAGTCCCTTCTAACCCTATGATTCTATGAACTCCCACAAGATCTAAGAACCACCACAAATAACACCAGCTTCCATTCAAAGCTGGTGCATTTTCTTCAATCTGGCCCTTGCTAGTAAAAATACATAGCATATATTAATTTTTTAAATGTAAGTTTTAAAAGATGTACATGCAGTTTTCCCGAGAGGGGAGGAAGAGAGAAAAGAACTACATATTACACATTAAGATGTTAGTCACGTTGCTGAGGTGTTGGAATGTGCTCAGACAGCATAGTCATGGGTGTTGTGATAATTGGGCCTACAAATTTACTCTAAATGTAAGGCTCAACTGTAAAAAGTACATGAAGGTTCATAAGATGTCACAATAACCTAAAATAACAAATGTTGATGGGAAAAGGTATGAAAGAGGAATAGAAAGACTGAATTAGTCCAAACAAAAAGGCCTATTGATTTAACTCAAGGACCATGCTTGGTAAATAAGAAAAGTGTGGAACCAGAAACCAGTGAATCAAAATTGCTGTGGCAGAAAGTAGGCCTAATTGGTTGACAAAATAATACGGTTATGCCCACTATTCACTTTGTGGGTCTTCAAAGAAAGACTTTTGGGGAAAAACCCTTTTGGGTTTCAAATGTAGACAAGCCCTGAGTCTGATTATGGCGGAAGCAGTAGCAGCAGCCAGTTTTCTATCTCCAACAGTTTGTCCTGGCTTTGCCCATTAAATTTACTGCTGATGTCATGAATGTGTGCTCTGTATGACTGAATGCATGCTCGTCTTCCTAAAAGCAGTAAGAGGAGGAGATAAACAAAGATCCAACCTAGTGTCAAATTAAAACCGCCACAGATCAAGTGTAATTGATGATAAACTAATAGTTTCTCTTTTTCTAAAATAAGAGGTCAGTGAAGAAATAGGTCATATAAAATTTAGTAGGAGTGTGTCCATAGGTTGCCTTACATTTGACTGTTAACTGGACATTTAGATTCATAGAAGACCTTAGCTACCCAAAACTGGATCACTGGGCAGTTTGCATCTGCCAAAATAGATGGGGAGTATTTCAAAGAAACCCTCCTACATGCCTCTTAAAAAGGACCAGATTTAAGTTGAGTTTAGAGTTTGAAATTATTCCTAAACCTGCCGCTGGATTCCCCTATCATATGTTGTCATTATGCAACCATGTTTTCCTATCTATTTTTTTAAAAAAAGTTTCTCTTTCTCCTGTTAATGTGAGAAAAAACTCACAACAAAAAAGAAGAGCTGCCTATAGAAAAAATTTATATTTAAATTATCTCTACACAAAGAACTCTCATATTGATAAAGTAGGTAAGTTTGCAGGATTGGGCCGTGTGTGTTTAACTCTATTCACATGAATAGCCCCAGTGAAGTCTAAAACTGTCAAAATAATGAACAGTCATTTTCTGTCCAATATCTTTCAAGCTATAGTAATCTCAGGTGTTCCTTCTAACAATAGATAAAATAATTCAGACAGAAGTATGGTTTTTAACTTGACAGTATCCCTTAAGACTACTCAATTGTTCAGTTTACTCTACTCTGCAGAAATGGGTTGCTCCTGATAAGTAAACACACACCAAACATTTATTAGAATTTATACTTAGAGGCTGATGTAATTTCCAGCCCCCCACTCCACCCTCCCACACACATGTACACGTTTTTTAAGAGGCAGGGGCTGTATGAACTGTCAACAACAGAAATAATAATTCAGCACTTGTGGTAGCAACAGAGAAAGCTGTAGCATGACAGGACTCAGGCAGGTCAGGAGTTTTCACCACTGTGTTGTCTAACCCTGGAGAGAATGTGTGTGCTCAGATGAGGGAGATGACAGGGCGGTAAAAATGTCTAATTTCCATTTCTATGTTACAGCTTTCACTATTGCTATCACTGATGGAACTAAACCAGTGGCCAATAGTTGTGAATCACAGGTTACATTTTTGCAAAAAACAAAAACAATCATATGCACACACTCAGAGTGATTGTATGAACTTGGTGATTCTCTCTCATTCTTTTTCTTTGCAATCACTTATGGCATCCACCTAGCAACACTGTTTTTGGTAAAAACATTCTAGAGCATCATTATAGTGCATGTCTTACAAAGTTCATTTTACCGGTGTTTTCAGGAACTTCTGAAACGCCAATTCCACAATGCACAGTACTACTCTAGAAGCAAGGCTTTTAGCTAATACCAAATGCAAGACGCTGTACACTGGGAAATAAAGTTGGGAGGACTAGCTATAGTGCTTGTGGTTTCCTGTCCAACTTGGACAGAAACCACTTGAGACTATGGGTTTTGCAAACTACAAACCATTACAACAAATTACTGTAAAACGCCTTGGATGGATGTTGTATATGGGCCAAAGTCATCATGTATTCCAAGCAATAGTTTACTACAACATCTAGTTTATGCATGCAAGACTACTACTGTCCTATCCATTAAGAAATTGATCTATTGCTGGAAATAGTTCTCAAAATGGATCCTCCTGAACCAGTGCCGTACACTGCTTAGCTAGTATAGACAACAGCAGACCATTTTTAGCAGCGATATATTGTTATATAGATATAACAATAAGTTGAAACTCTAGGCACATAACAGAATCCAGGTACTCTCTCATCTCTTGTGTGGAGGGAATGTATCACACAAAAATATTCAACAGCAGCGGCAACATTCTGGAGGGCAAAAATGTTTTTTTCAATATAATTTTGATTAAAGGATAAATGTCATGTAATAGGTGTAGCTGTATATTTTTGCACAAGGAGCCTCCACTCACTCTAGAACATGTAGGTATGCCCATACAGAATCTCTCCTGGGAGTGGTGTTATGGTAGAGTGCCAAGAACACTGTTCCTACTTCATTACCTGTGGATACAAGGGGAAGCACTTATGTCTATTCAACGGCATTTATAGCTGGAGGAGAAGCTGCAGTTGTAGTTTGTACTTTCACTATTAACCTTTTTATGTTAAGTAAACAGAAAGTCAGTCATATAGTTGCCCAGAGTTAGAGTACTTACCATTTGGGGTCCAACATTCACGTTTATTGGTCCCAAGGTTTTTGGCAAAATCTTAGCTGGGGAATTGGTGCTGGAAACTGGTAATGCAATTACTGAAATGTTACCTAAAGAAAAGTGATAAAAAAACAGAATTCTAAATTATTCCCTTAAACAGTAAGCTATGAGTAATGCTTTAGTGACCTCTTTCTTATGTCAAATTTTGAAATATGTGAGTTTCTTCTTTTTCTTGTACTTTGTAAACATACCCTCACAAAAGGTCAAGGTCTTTTAACGAGACACTGTCAACTCACCAGGCCCCAGATTTTTACCTACCTTAAAAGTTACGTATTAACTTACATACTTCCTGAAATAATATCCTCTTGTCTCCACAAAAAAGAGAAACCCACCGGCTGCCACATACTTTAATACAAAAAGTTAAACTCATGGGTGTGCCTACAAAAATAGACCCACACCTGGATGATTTTTCTGTATACTTACAATGGGCTAGTGCTGTCATTGTAGTGTCACCTTACCAGGATGAGGACTATGTTCACAATGCAAGAGTGGTAGTTCCCATTGCAAACCATCACCAAATAGTTGTGTGTTGGGCACCAATGTGGTGACGGAAAGTCCAAAACTGGTACTCCTGTCATGGAGGTTTGCATGTCAATGCATACTCTATGACTGACAAGCTATCAGATCACAGAAGCATTTAAACAACTGAAACCCAATGTGCCCAATTTGCTCCATCCCTCTGTCTTAATAAGCCCATGAGTATACTGACAGGAAGGATTAATGCGGAATGGTGATACAGACTTTAGTAGATCATTGGGGCAAGTTCCTGTATGTGCCCACAGGTGTCCAGGCAAAGTGCATATACCAGAATTTTGAAAAACTGTTCCCCACCCCCGCCCCCCAAGAGCATGCAGAGGCCAAATCTCTGTTCCCACCAAACAACATCTGAATCTCTATAGTGTTCTAGGTGACCTACTGATATTATATATCCACTTTCCCTATGGCTAATGAAACCAGTCCTAAACCTTTCTCTCCACCACCTTGATTCTTTTCCTTCAGCCTTTGAGTATGCTGTAACATACTTTATTCTAAAATCCCTTTGACCCACTTATCTTTCTATTGCCCATCTCCCTTTGGATCTAAGGTTCTTGACTATGTCCACCAACTGTCTTGACTTTCTCTGCTGTAACTCTCTTCTGTATACCCTGTAATCCAGCTTCCACCTCTCCATGCCAATGAAACTGCTCTAACTCATGTCACTAACAACTTCCTCCTTCTCAGCCTTAAGGGCATCATCACCGGAGTTGACCTCCTCAAGGTATCAACCACTTTAACCTCAGCTGGCTACTCCCATCATCTTCCACTTGCTCTCCTCCCTGGATTTTTACAATTCTGCACTCTCCTAGTTCTCTTCCTATCTCATGAATCATGCATTTTGCTTCCCCCTTTTCCTGTTCCATCAGAGTCCCTCAGGGTTCTGTCTTCGTCCATATGCCCTATCTTCTTCTCCCTCTATACTTTCGCATTAGGTGACTTCATCCATTTCCACAGTTTTAGTTATCGTTAAGATGACAAATCTCAAATTTCTCTTGCTACCTCTAATTTTTTTGTTTCTGTTTGCGTCTTGAATCTCTGAATGGCTCCTTCACATCACCTCCTTGATACATAGCCATCATCTCAAACTAACCATAACAAAAACAGATTTTTGAATCTCTCATCTTCCCTCTCTTCTGGGTTTTTCCATAAACTGACAGACAACACCATCCTTTTCCCAGGCTCACAACCTCAGTGTCATATGATTTGTCTCCTCCTTTGCCAAGTTGTAGCCAGGATAATGCCAAAGCCTTCATCCTTATGTCTTCACTAAAAGTTCCCTTCCCTCTTCATCTTCAAATTAAAATTCCTACCCATGTCAAGATCAATGTCTTCAATTCTGACCTCTTACCATCTCATTTCATCCTCTTCTAGGCTATACAAAATGCTATTTGTAAAAACCATCCTGCTTGCATGTTGTTTAAGTCACTCTTCCTCATATTCCTTCACTGGCTTCCCCGTCTCCTTCGCCACCATGTTCAAACATTCTATCTTCAACTGCAAGGCTGTACACTCCTCTGTTTAGACCTCCATAATCATTTCCCACTACTCCCAGCTCCTGCTATCTAAGCATTTCCCAAATCTCCCTCCCAAATGGTTATTTTGTTTCCTTTACTCACTTGCCCTTGCTCATTCTTCCATGACTCCCTGATGCTCAGAACCTCCTCCCTTTCTGTACCTCATTTAAACCACATTTCTTCCATGAAAACTTTCAACGACAAAATTTAACCAGAACATACACAAATGGGGGGCGGGTGGGGTTTACTTACAAGCACTGTAACTGTTGTTCTTCAAGATGTGATTCACATGTGTATTTCACTCAGGTGTATGCACACCCAGCACGCTGGAATAAGAGATCTTTCTGGCAGCAGTACCCGATGGGGCAGTGCATGCACACTGGAACTCTTCTGGCTCCTCCCAAGGCTATATAAAGGGTGGTGTTGCTCTGAGCCCTCTCAGTTCCTTTGAAATGAAACATGTTTCAAGACACCAAGGCAGAGGGGACAGGTCATGGAATACACATGTGAACCACCTCTTGAAGGTGTAATAATTTTTAATTTGAGCGGCTGCACGTGTATTCCATTCAGGTGACTCACAAGCAGTGCTGTTTGGAAGTGGAACTCAGAATCTACTTAAATAGTGAGTGTAGGATTGCTTTCCCAAAGTTTGCATCAGATCCTGAAGAAGTTGTGATGGTGCAATGGTGAGTGGAGAGATGCCCAGAGAACCAGTGTCCTACAGATGTCCAGTAATATGGGAATATCCCACAAAAATGCTACCAAGGTAGCTTGAGCCCCTGTTGAATGGGCCAACAGTCCCTGCAGTGGATGGCTAATGCAGGAAATAATCCATTTGGAAATGGTTTGTGTTGAAATTACCTGACGTTTCATTCTGTCAGCAAAAGAGACAAAGAGCTGAGGAAATAAACTAGAGGGCTTAGTGCTGTTCAGTCAAAAGGCCAGTGCTTGCCTTGCATCCAAAGTATGATGTACTCTTCATCTTCATTTGAGTACAACTTTGGGGAAAAAACAGACAGGCATATTATCTGGGTCAAATGAAATGCCCACACTACTTAATTAAAAACTGATGACGTGACCTCAAGCCTACTTTATCTTTGAATAATTAGGTACATGGAGGACCTGCCATCAGCCTGAAGCTCACCCATTCTTTTGAGTGATATAACTGCAATGAGAAAGGATATCTTTTGACAGAGATAAGGCAAAGAACAGGTTGCCAAATGCTCAAAGGGAGGACCCATCAGGGCCACTAGTACAGTGTTAAGGTCCAAAAGTGTGTCTTTTACAGGAGGAAAAATGTGAACAAATGCCTTTTAAAAATGTAACAATCATGAGGTTTGAAAAAAAATGACTTCCCTTGAATGGGAGGAAGGATTGCCGAGAATGGAGCTAAGCGGACTCTCAGCGAACTCAGAAAAAGACCCAAGGATTTAAGGTGAAGCAGATACTCTAAAATATCCTGGATCATATCACCTGCTCACTAAATTCTCAGACTAGTGAACCAGATCGAGAAACGCTTCCTAGTGGATTGCTTTCTACTAATAAGTATTTCCTGAACTGCCATGAAACAGTCTTTTCCCACTTGATCTACCCACTCAAAAGCCATGCCATGAAGTGCAGGCTGCTTGGATCTCAGAGCCACATCTCTCTTTGCTGCTGGGACAGCAGGTCTGGAAGAAAATACAGAGGTCATGGGGGTTGAAGAGTCTGTGAAGATCTGAGAAGCACCACAATCTTGACCATACTGGTTCACTGAGCATTATCTTGGCACAATCTTGTTTCAATCTGACCTGACCTGAGGGATGAGCGGAATAGGGGGGGAAATACATGAGTGCCACTCCGCATCTCAGCAGAAAGGCATCAGTCATTGAGCCTGAACTGTGAACTGCTTGAGAACAAAACTGACAACAATTCCTGTTGTCTTTTGTTGCAAACAAATGTTGACTGACGGAATCCTCTAGGCCTTGAATATGGTCCTCAACACATTGTTCTTTAGGGACCATTCATAATTCAAGGAGAAACTCCTGCTGAGATGGTTGGCCAGTTGATTCAGGAGCCAGGTAAATGAGCAGTAATGGAGCTATGTCTTCCTTAATGCAAAAGTGCCAGAGTTTAATCACTTTCCAACAGAGCTTAGTGCACTGTGCTCCCTCTGTTTGTTCAAACAGTACATTGCAGATGTATAGTCAATGAGTATCTGGGCCACTGATGTGACGATCAAAAGCACAGCAGATGTTGTGAACTGTTCAAAGCTCCAGAACACTGATATGAAGAGCTGCTTTCTTGCTTCATCCACAAAGCTTGGGTTTGCAAATCCCGTGGTTGCACACCCCATCCTATCAGAGAGAGGTCAGTAACATCCTCTTGGTTGGAAGGGGGCAAGCAAATGGTACGCCTCCACATTCACCGCTCTAGGGACCACAGAAAGAACGTTGATCAACTTGTCCAAGGACAGTTTCTTCAGTAGATAGACTACAATCAGCCATCCCTGAATGATGTGCAGGCTTAGCATGACAAGCAGGGTCACTTAAGCACATGAAGTCATATGGCCTAGTAGACTTAAACATATCTGAACCGTGGTGATGGGGCAAGACTTGAGAGATGGGCTCAACAGGACAATCACCTGAAACCTGTCTTGAGGGAGAAAAGCCATCAATTTAGTTGAATTGATTAGGCCTTCAATGAACTTACTTTTCTGTCTTGGAACTAATGACAACTTTCCTTTGTTCTGCATGAGTCCCACACAATCAACGAGACAGACGAAATGGACATGGTCAGGGCTTAAATTCTGAGAGATTACTTCCTGGAGCCCGTCCCCCACCCATCTGGGGCTGCGGGCTTCAGCTGCAGGACCTTGAAGCTTTAGCCCTGTGGTGGAATGGACCCGTGGGGCTCCAATCCCACAGGAGGCGCCAGAACTCCCACGGGTTTGAAAATATTTACCAGAGCTCTTCTCCAATGGAGTCCAGCTGAATTTAGGCCCTGGACATGGTGAAGAACTTGACGGGATAGGGACTTTGGGGAAGCAGTGGAATGGGGATTGGGCGAGAGGAGTGCAGGGGCAGGGTGTCGAGCACGCACTGGGCAGAGGGGAAGTTGGCGCCTATGCTTGGTACTGATAAAGCTGGTGCTGGAACAGTGTCCATGGGTACCAGACTCAATAGACATCCCACAGACAGTACAAGAGTCAACAGCATGGTACTGATATGTTCCCCAAGGATAACGGTTGATGGCTCAGCTCTCCCTTGAGTACCTGAGGAGTTCTGGTGATATTCCGTGTCATTCTTCAAAGAGGAGTGCGAGGGGATATGCATGCCCCACACTGGAGAAGAAAGGGTTAACCCCACACTATGGGCGATGGACGTCCCACCCCTCAGGCTGAGCATGCGCCAACTGCTGCCTAAGTATAAAAGGGAGCAGCCCAGCTCATTCTAGGCTAACTGCTGGAGGGGAAGGACCTTTGGCTGAAGTTCCAGCTGAAGAGCTGCCACAGCCCTTGCCTACAAGAACCAGACACCGTGTGAGCCGGATTGGAGGCCTGGAACCCAAGGATCCCCGGAGGATCTCCATGCTGAAGAGCTCGGAGACCCTGATGCCCCACGGACAGCAGCTTCTGGAACTACGGTAGGAAGTGACCCAGGGAGGGTGAGTGAGTGGTATGTCTCACCTGAGTGAGATCGGGGCCCGGTGGAGTCAGGCGGACCCGGGGCCCCCCACCCAGGCCGTCACCCCCCTTTCCCCACCATATTGACTCTAGCCATTTGGCTGTGCTGCCCTATGTCTGAGGGCCACCATATTCACTCTGGCCATTAGGCTGTAACCTCAGCCTCTGGACTGTACTGTGGCCGCCCCAAGGGCTGCCAGGGAGACTAACTGTGGTGATATCACCACCCTGCCCCGCCCCAAAGGGGAATGGGGTGTGCATACACCATGACAAGGAGGAAGAGTACTTCACGCTGAAGTGGCTCGGGTCTGTTTTATGGGCCCTCTTTTGGGGAAGCCATGAAGAGAAAGACCAAGTCCTCCTTTTCAGAGGAGAAGAATCTAAGTCCATGCATCTGTCAGGGACCATTACAGCCTCCCTAGCAGTCCAAGAGGCTGAATGATCTGTTGAAGGCCCGGGACTAAGCTGAGCCTCAGTGCCTGCTCCCTCAAATGCTGCTTCAGGTGCAGATCTCTGGAAATGTGTCCTTTTCTTGAACATACCCCTGAGTGGAATAGACCTGTGCAACCACTCAGAGAACAAAGCATATACATAAGTGTTGTTTACCTATTCTCATCTTGTTAGTTGATATTTTAAAAAATAATTTATCTAAGTTATTGCAGAAGTATTATGCTATATGCTGGTCTTCAACTGACAGCACCTGATCCTTATGATCCAATCACAGCCTCAATCAGTGACTGACACTATCACTTAAAAACCAAGTATTTGGACAAGATGGTAATGGCAAGTTTCATCAAAATTGAGTTGGATATGTAGTGTTCAAGAGATGTGCCACTGCTAATAAACCATGGACTTAAATTACAAGTGTGGGTAGCTCCTATGTAGCCAGCTACAAATAAAAATAGTTGTTGCACAGGCAGGTTTTTAGTACAGCATGCTGGTAGGAGAAAACCTGTTTGAGGCCTTCCGTGAGCTGATGGCCTATAACATGCCTACTGAATTGGGATGGGGAGCTGTTCACACACTTTGTAGCTTGCATAGGTCTAGCTTATTGCACACACCAGGGTTCTTTGCATCCCTTCATTCCACCCCCACAAGTTCCCTGTGTGCCACCCTCCCATTCCCTTTTGTTTCAAGGACTCCCTGCAACTTCCAGAACCTCCTGCCTCATGCCTGGGGCTGTATATCCTTGTGATGATTCTAGGGATCTGTCTGTACAAGTGGAGATTACTTACTGTAACTGGAGGTTCTTCAAGATGTGTGATCCCTATCTATCTTCTACAAATGGGTATGCGTGTACGCCACAAAACAGAGTCTGGAAATTCTTCAAAGCAGTGTCTGACCCACAAATGTGCAGTAGCTCTCCCCGTGCTCCTGACTGATGGTAAAAGGGGGTACGGGACGACGCCTCTCCTCTCCTTTTTACCACAAGTCCAACCCGGATCCAAAGCAGAGGAGATGGAGGGCAGGTAATGGAATACTGATAGGGACCACACATCTCGAAGAACCTCTAGTTACAGTAAGCAACCTCCACTTTGAGTGATGGTACCTAAGTATATTCCACATGTGGGTGATTGATAAGCAGTGTTCAGACTAAAGGTAAGTGCAAGCCAGTAGAAAAGATGCTTGCAGTACTGCCGATCCTACTGCTGCATCAGCAGCCAAGGCATGAGCTACAAAATAGCATGTCATGAATGTGTGGACAGAACTCTAGGTGGCTGCCCTGTAGTTGTCCTGTAGAGGGATGTCAGATAAGGATGCCGTGGAGGCAGCTTGTACTTGCAGGGAGTGAGCTTTAACACCCTCGGAGAGAAGAATTTTTTCTATTTTGTAGAACTCTCAGATGAATCCCAAAACCCACTTAAAAATCCTCTGCGAGGATATGGCTTGCCCAAGCGATCTCCCTGCTATGGCAATAAAGAATCATGGTGATTTCCTAATGGGTTTGATTCTTTGCAGGTAGAATGTTGGGCACGTCAGAGATCAAGAGAGTGAAGTCTCTTGTCTTCAGCGGAAGCGTGGGGTTTCAGGAAAAATATAGGCGAGTAAAGACAGAATATCCCTCCACTGGAGGGAGGAAGGCATGAATTGATGCTAGGTGTACTTGCAATGAAATAATAGAAAGACAGTCTAGAAAAACTGGGATGCTCAAGGTGTCTGATGAATGTTGGTGGAGTTGTGCCCAGGCCAAAAAGTGTCTCCATTAGGCCAAATAGCAGGTTGTAGTAGAATCCTTTGGTTAAGGATCGCCTGAATGGGGGCTGAGCATGTGTGTTCTATTTCCAACAGCCATCCAATCACCTGGCCATGAGATGGAGTGAGCCCAGGTTGGGATGCTTGATTCCTCCCCCCGCCCCCACTCCTGGGTTAGGAGACCCAAGAATGGGCAGATCCTGACTGGGTGGTGGACAGACATTGTTAGACATTCCATGATCCAGAACTGTCTGGGCCAATATGGTGCCAAGAGAATGTTGGCTTTATGTTGTTTCTTCCCTGTGACCTATGGAATTAGGGAAATGGGAGGAAAGACATATCTGAAGTTGTTTGTCTAGGACAGCG
Organism: Chelonia mydas; assembly: GCF_015237465.2. Lineage (NCBI taxonomy): Eukaryota > Metazoa > Chordata > Testudines > Cheloniidae > Chelonia > Chelonia mydas. The sequence continues at coordinate 32,101,874 of NC_057855.1, read as the reverse complement.
GAACAACATCACCTTGGGAGAAGAGTCATGACCCATGGCTCCTCTGGAACAATAAAGGGGGAGCTTTCTGTTTGGGATGTGAATAGGTCCCATAATGAAGTACCCTATTGTATAAATATTTCTCTTAGGACTGTGTGAACTACCCACTCCTGGCCTGTCAAGAAGGCCTTGCCTGCAAAGAAGTTGTGAATACTTGGAAGGTACATGGCCTGTATTGTGATATAGTTCCTGACACAACAATTCCAAAGTCTGGTGACTTCCAGGAAGAGCAGATGAGATCTCACTCCTCCCTGTTTGTTTATATAGACCACAGTGGTAATATTGTCTGACATTCACTGTATATGGAATGAGTGTATGAGCGGAAGGAAGGCCTTGCACACAAGGTGGACTACTCTCCGTTCCAATATGTTTATGTGTAGTCTGGTGTCTCGTGGGGCCTAGGTATCCTGAGCAGTGCGGTTGTCCAGTTAAGCACCCCACCTCAAGAGGGAAGCGTCCACCACGATGGTGGCCAGAGGAGTGGGAGGGCTGAAAGGAATGCCCACCATGACCTTTTCCAGATTCAACCACCACTGAGGGAACAGCCATTTTGGAGTTGATATGGTCCTTGTTCGGACAGTAGATCAAGTGGAACCAAGCTTGCAGGCACTGCAAATGGAGTCTGGCAAACAGTGTCAAGTACCTGCACACAGCCATGTGGCCTGACAGTGAAAGGTACCTGTACACTATGGTTTGTGATCTGCAGATAATAGATGAAATCAGGTTGTTCATTGTAAGTCCAATATCGCCCCTATAAAGTTTATTGGCCTTGTGAGTAACAAAATGGACTTTTCTTCATTTATGCAAATACATCAGGATAATAAAAGTTGTAGGAGAAACCCTGTTGCCAACCTGACCTCCTGACAAGATTGGCCTAGCAGGAGCCAATTGTCCCAGTATGAAAATATCATATAGCCCTGGCGTACCATCTGGGCTGCTACCACACAGAAACCTTTCATAAATACTTTGGGAACCATAGCTAACCCAAAGGGGAGGACTCGAAACTGGAAGTGTTCCTGGCCTACCATAAAATGCAGGAACTTTCTGTGTGATGGATGAATGTACACATGGAAATATGAAAACTTTATTGTAGACTGCCACGAACCATATTCCTTCCTGATGGCAGGGGATTACTGATGCCAACATAATCACCCAGAATTTGTTTTTGAATAAAGATGCTGAATGTCCCATGAAAACTGCTGTATCACCAATACCCCTCTGTATATGTATCCATCATAGGTTAGCAGTGCTACGTCAATATCTTCCCCCGATCAGGGACAATGGGGAGCACTTATCTCTTAATGAATGAATGATCAATAGATAATGGAATTTGCTGGTAGAAGAAACTTTCTCCTCTGGTCTGAGAGATTTTTGGAGGAGTTAAAAGTTGCCAAAAGACAAAACAAACAAGTCAAAGGGGACAGGAAGGAAGGAAGGGCATGGACAGCCCAAGTGAGTGGTGATTTGAGGGGAGAAGACTCCATGTTTTAGCACACAATCCATGATCAGCAGAAGGACTTAGGTGCCTCCAGAGGATCCTGACCCTCGCCCAAAGAATGTTCTGGAGTGGTGAGGAAACTGAGGCAGGCAAATGATGTAGAATTTATTATTTTGTATGGATGTGTATTTCTTGTGCTATTAAAGGACAATGTGCTAGACTCTGGGAAAAGTGTGTATGCGCGTGTTGTATGCTACACGTCTTCGGAGAGAGTTAAACCATAACCCAGAAGGATCCATCCTTTGGTGGAATCCTGGGAGAACATACTTTTAAGCTCCTGGAATATCTTGGGGATCAGCACTGGTCCTGGGAGCCTAACCGGTGGGTTGAGGGGCTCCATTTCTGTGAAGGCATTTCCTCTCTTGCCTGCAATTATGTACCCCCCATTTCTTCATGCCAGCATTTCCTATTCTCCCCCCATTCTAGGGTCCCTCACTCTTCCTCCTAGTGGAGGGACTCTATGTGCATTCCCATTTCCACAATAGGAGGTATTCTGTATGTCCCATTTCCTCCTCCCACAATATTGGGGGTCACTATTCCACCCCATGCCAGAAGCTGCATGCACTCCCACTTCCCCCCTCCACTATTATTCTTTTTGTCTGGGAGACAAGTCATTCAGGGTGTCAACATGTTAAACTCTACTGGGTGGGTGAGCACAGCTGAGTTGGGATATTATTACACTAAAATGCATTAATGGGTGCCATAAAACAGTTGTTTGATGTATAGAAAATTGCAGAGGTGCAGGAAGCGGTGGTTATGCTCCAACATATGGCAGAGGCTCCAGGTGTCCCTGATTTCCTCCCCACAAAACTGTAGGGTTCTGGCCATTGATGCTTAGAACATTCTCTGAGAACTTGGAATTGACCGATATGGTGTTCAAAAATCATCACATTACATACAGACAGAGAAATGAAATTGAGAGGCGTGTAAAACCTTCACAAACTCCTCTTCAGCTTACTAAAAAATGTTGCTTCATGCAGATCTGAAATGTTTTAATATCACATTTCTTAAACTTTTGTATCAACCAACAACAAAAAAAGTGTTAGTAATTAGACCTTGCCAAAACTTTTCAGAAGTTTCAGTTTTCTGAATGGGGGTTTGTACCACATCAGAACAAGATCAGAATTTACTGAAAATTCTCAGTGAATTGAAGATTTTTACTTTGGAAACAAACCATGGTGCTTCTGATAGTAGCAATAGCAATTTCACATTTACTGCTATTGAGCTGGGGCTCCCAGGGCTTTCAGGCTCCAAGCAGGGAGCCTGGAAGCCCTGGCATGGCAAGACTACCCTGGAGTCTAGCTGAAACACTCAGGGCTTCTAAACTAAAGCTTCCTGCTTTGAAGCAGGGAGCCCAGCAGAGCTGGGAGACTAGAAGCCTTGGAAGCCCCAGCTCCAGGGCTGGCTTGATCCAAGGAGCCTAGACAGCCCCAAGAAAGCCCCAGCTCCAGCAGGAACCCAGGATGGAACTTGGGGCTGGCTTGGTCTCTGATGCAGAGTGGGGAGCCTATCCAGTTCCAAGAGCCCCAGCCAAGATCCTGGGGCTGGGTTGGCCCCTGCCATGGAGTCAGAAGCCTAACCAGCCCAGGAGCACCAGATCCAGTGGCTGCCTGCCGTAGAGTGGGTTGAACCTAGTGACTGCAAATGGGGATCCTAGGGCTGAAAGGCTCTCCACTGGGCCGCTGCCCACCTTGGGACATCAGCATGTTTCCAATGGAAAGTTGCCTAGCTAGCAACAAAAATTTAGTTTAATTTGCAATAGATCTGACCAAATATTTTGTACAGTGAATCAGCATTTTCTGCTTAAATTAAGTTTTGTCAGATAATTTCCAACCAGCTCTAATAATAATGTGTTGCTACAGTTTTCATCTGATCTCAAAGGCCTTAACAAAAGAAATCCACCACTTTTTATACTGATATATTTACATAGTTTTAAAACTGACTTAATTTATATTTTTGCTAGATTTTAGACCATTTATTTTTACCAAGAAGTCAGTTCAGACAACTACAGTACTTGAATTTCTCCCAGCACTCCATCATGATCTACAGATAGCTGCCATCCTATTAGTTTTTTTCAGATCTGTGAAACTGTGCTGCTTTTCTCAGTTCCACTTGCACTGGGCCTGTGTTTTACCACACCAACAGCCAATTAATGTGAACTCAGCCAAGTACTGTGTGTTATATTTTCTATGCCCATGTACTTTTTATATTAATATATTAAAGTTTTTGGTTAAATGTCTACCACAAAGTATTGAGGAGGTACAAGGTGACTGACTTAATGCTTTCATTTCCTGACTTTTGAGTATTAATGTAATAAGATTACAATAATAATAAACGTAAAATTTCATGGTTTATAATATAACAAACATTCCTGTTTTAAGACCAAGTCCATAACACTTATGTCCATCTACGTAGCTAACCCAACTACCTTGGCACAAAAGCATTTTTTCAAAATGTGGCAATGATCATAATGCATTTGAGTCAATATTTTTTAGTGTGACTTGTTTTGCAAAGCAATCTAGATGACCCCACAAGATCACCTTTAGCCTGTTTGTTTTACAAATGCAGAAGATACAAACTCTGCTAAAAAAGCCTACATGGTCTAAATTTGACATAGACATCATTCAGCCATGGTTTATATATAAGAGTTCACTGTCAGTGATGCAGACTTATTTTATTTTATCTACTCTCTCTCTCCACAAATCCCCTTTTGATGGTAAATGAACTGCACCAGAAAACAAATAATAAAGTGACCTCCTTTAAGATGCATTTTTTCTTGCCCTTCTTGCATAACTTTTTTGCTTCATTATGATTCATAAATATGGACTGAAATGGTTTTTAAAGCAGAGAGGAAGGGGTCTTACTGAATTTTTACCTTAGAAATATCACACACATGCTGAATTATTCTTTCACCTTCCACTGAAGGAGTAAAAATTGAGTCTTCCACTAAAAGAGCATTAATTCTACATGTTTGTCAGGGTGTTTGTTAACCAAATATTAAGAAAAAACAAAGTTTTCAACAGTGATAAAAATATCCTCTCTCTCAACTTTCACTCCCTTACAATGTCATAGTCCAGGTACTTAAACGATCATGACAACTGTACTAACTAATCACTTCATAAATATTTAAAAATGGAAAATAGTTTCTAGAGTCTGTTTGTGTGGATGGGTGCACGTGCACCCCAAGTGAAGGAAATGAGTTTGTTTTGAAAGCAGTAAGGCCCACTGTCATTCTTATCTCTTGTATGAGTGAGTTCCATATTCTAGGTCTAGCTCTGCAAAAGTGGAACAGAGCTGCAGTGAGAGGTCAGGGGCATGAGAGAGATCATATCTTAGGTAGCTAGGACCAATCCCATGGAGGGCTTTGAAAATCAGGACCCAGCTCTTTAACTAGTCTGTTCACTGGAGAGCAGCATGGAGAGCAGAGCACTGGGGTGACAGGTTCACAGTGATCATGGTTATGAAAAAGACTTGATGAGGTATTTTATATCAGTTGAAATTTTCTCAGTAGACATGGCTTTATTCCTAGTTATGAGTTGCAATTACCAAGCCTGGAGGTTACCAGTATTCCAGCAAAAATAGGAATGTCAACACTTGATATATCTAATGTTTTAAAAAAAGAGACAGGGTTAAAATCCCTTCAGGACTTATTTGTACATAATAAAGAATCTAAAAAGGACAGACATGTCTCTTTACAGGTCACCTTTGAATAGAAAACAGCAGACTTCAGTAATGAGTATTCAACGCAATTCTGTAACGAACTTACAGAGTGTCTGGAAAGCCTTTAAACATGGAAAAACACTACATAAATGTTAAGTATTAATAGTGTCCTTTGTGTGAGGACCATAGACAATAACAAGATTATGCAAATGATCACATTTCACAGAACAAGCACCAGCAATAATGCAAGCATAGACAAAGATAGTTGAGCATAAAGTGGCAGATTTATCCCCTACATATAGTAATCCTCTCATATGGATGAAACAGATCAGCACAGATAGATCAAAGTACAATGACTCAGATAACAACTAGCTCTTCTATAGTGTGTTTCATCCATAGCTCTAAAAAAGCTTTAGAAAGGAGTTTGAGATCATTATCCTCATTGTATAGATGGGGAAACTGAGGCACAGAGCACAAGTGGCTTGCTCATTGTCCCACACCAAACCAATTGCAGAGCTGGGACTAGAACCCAGATCTTCTGAGTCCCAGTCTACTGCTCTATCCACTAGGCAACACTGCTTATATAGGTCAAACTTGCTAACTTGTGTGAAAACTACAACCTGCCTTGTCTTCACTAGGATTTTACCTCAAGTCAGCTAACCTGAACTGAGATCACTTTTTTTTTTTTTTTGTAGTGAAGACAAGACTCAAATATTCTAAATCTACCAGATCCTCCTTTCAAGTTTTGTGCAGACACAACACATACTGTTTTTCACACATGGATCACTGACTAAGTTCTTCAGGGCAGGGAGTATCTACTATTCTGTGTTTGTACAGCACTCAGCACAATGGGGCCTACTTTCAGTTGGTCACTAGAAATTGCCATGATAAACATGACTATTAATAATAATAATCATTGGCATATTATGACCCCTGGTATCTAACTATTTTGTCTGCCTGCACTAGGTGGGAAAGTCCTTGGTCACAGTAAAATAAACAAAGGAGATATTCTAAGCACTTATCATAAATAATATCTAGGTGCTAATACAAAATAGCCAGTATGGCTTTGTTTTCTCCCAAGCTGCCCTGCGCTCTTGGGAGGAGCACTCCATAAACATCTGCAAAGCTACTTCATTATCCTTCTTAAAACTCTTCTTTGCCATGACGCCTTCAGTAAACTTGACAAAGGTTAGGCTGCTGGGTAAGCAGATACCACTACCTATCATGCTGATCATTGTCTCATTGTTTCCTTGTACTCCCCTCTTCTGTAACTATATGTTAGGTTTTATCTTATAATTCACTAGTAAACTCTTTGGGGCAGGAGCCATATTTTTGTTTTGCTTGTACAGCTCCCAGCACACTGGGGTCTGGGTCCTGACAAGGGCTCCTAGGCAGTATGGCAATACAAATAATAAAGCAATTACTCCTGTATGCCTAACCCACATCACATATTTCTATTGTTTGTATTTTGTGTGTACAGCACTATGCACTACCAGCACCCAAGTAATTTTATTTTAAAAGGTTATTCTTGCTTTAGAAACTTAAGGCAAGAGCTTCAGAGATAATCCACAGGACTTGTTAATAGTTTCAAAAAGTAAACTATATCAAATATTTTGTTTGCAGGTACTATTTTCCATTAAAAAAACCTGTCCAGTAATCAAGCTTGCATCCATAATCATACTGTATATAAAACCAATGCACAAGATAAGTACTGTTAATCACTGGTACAAATTCAAAATAAGGAGCTGTCATGAATAAGTGCATTAAAATGCTATTGTTCTCCTGACAGAGAGGTATCGTATTTTTTCAGTCAATATCTGTCACCATTATTATTGTGCATCATGGAGGACCACCAATGCTATAATTTCTTATTTAGAAAATACAAGCAGTATTAAATGAATTGAGACCTATGCCTTTACATGACATTGGAGGGAAAAGATGTGCTTCTTTTTATCTACATACATTACCAGAAATTTCATTTACATGATATTTAGATTTAAGTTTTACTCCTATAACTTCATTAATAATTACAAAGTTGCTGTGTTATAGAACATTGTTATTTAGCCAATTTTTATAGGTCAATCATTCCACAACACTTATTTTAGATACTTAGTCTGTACATTGCACCCTGACATACAGCATTGACTGCTATAATGTTACAGTCTTTTATAAAAGACACAAAGCTACAGATTTTTCAATTATTTTTCTGTTTAAATTCTGTCAGGTCTGAAACTTAGTTGAAATAACAGTCAGAAACAATGTCAATTTGGGAATACATAGAATCTGTTGTTGCTTGTTTGAAGCAAACCATGTCTGAAAGGAAGCATACATCACCCAACTGGGGTAACAGCAGAGAATACATTTCAACAAGAAAGCAAGCCCTTGCATTTAACAGGAAAGAAACATATTAGATTTAACAGCATTTAAAACCTAGGAATGAATATTCAACTTGGGAAATGTCTGGTCATCATGTTTTATCCTGAATTAATAATTAAATCATTGTAAAGAGTAAAAACTACCTTACAGAGAGCTTTTAATTGGCAGAGCTAAAACTGGTCTAAAAGTTGTGAAATATTTAAGGTATTTTGCAATAAGGGTATGTGATGTTTCTTCATGCTTTGGTTTCTATGAAGTTAAAACCTTTTAAAGGTGGTATAGAAAGTATTACATAATTCGATATCATGATGTGTATTGCTTCATTTGGTACCTGTATTATTAGAAAAAAAACAACAAACAAAAAGTTATAGCCTCAAGGAACAAAAACATAACATCCAGCATTTGAAAATTAGAAACACCGACATGGGGAGAAACAAAAACAAAACAGAAAAATCTTTTAACTTCATTGACATATACACTCGTCTAGACAATATGCTGGAGGATGGAATAGAAAATGGTAAATATTTTGCTTTTAAAAAGAGGGTTGGTCTGTCCCAGCCAGGGAGAATTGTCCTGTAAGATCAAACATCATCATCCGTTCATATAGCCATCCCTTATATTACAGTAGCATCTAAAAATTGCTAGATGTAGTACAGTCATATATGAAAAGAATACGTAATCCCTTTCCATGAAGAGATTACAGCTGCAACCCCAATCCTGCAAGTTGATTTATGTGGGCAGATCCCTATGCCTGAACTAGAGTGACTAGATGTCCTGATTTATAGGAACAGTCTTGATTTTTGGGGCTTTTTCTTATATAGGCACCTATTACCCCCCCACCCCCATCCTGATTTTTCACACTTGCTATCTAGTCACCCTAGCCTGAACAGAGTCCCAGTAACTTCAGGCTCAGTGTAGTACCCACCCATGTAGAAAAGTTTGAAGAACTGAAGTCTTCGGTGCCAATTCTCTGGATCTTTGGGAACAGACTCTTACACCCATATGGTCCTGATCCTGCAACTGGATCTCACTAACAAGTTTAGTGTGCAGCATAAGGATAAGCATTATTTCAACAACATAAGGTTATTACAAAAATGTGAAGCATTACAGATTATGTCTGATGCAAAGGCCCAATATTTCAATGGAGCTGCATTCATGACCCCTCCCACATGAATCCAGTTGGAGGATCAGGGTCTAAGTTTTCTCTTCATCTTACTAGCAATAAATCTTAAAATTATGTAAGGTAATGGAATAAAGGAACAACACAGCAAGAGAAAAAACTACGTTGTTTAATTGTCAAGGAGAAAAAAACTACATTGTTTAATCGTCAAGGACAAACTCAAGTCTTTGATCCATTCAAAGTATTACAAATTTTGATGCTATATTATATATTTTAAAATAAGTATCAAGCATACCACTTCCATAAATATTTAAATAAATCAGTTAAAAACCACCACTCTCTCTTACCCAACCTATTAACTGATAGCTATGAGCTAACTGACTCCCTCTTTATGGACAAAATACTTTAATTGATGTAGATCTTGCTCACATGTAGGCCCCTTAGGTCAATCACTATACTTTATTTAGGAAGCAAACAGAACAATTAACCCCTAAAATAACTCAGCCTTTTTACATGTGAATTTCATTTTAAGCTTTTCTACTGAACCTCAGATAACCTCTAAGTTTTTAGCTGGCTTTAACACATCTAGATAGTTTCTCAAGTATTTAGCCATTTGGGGCACAAAATGAATTTGAATAAAAAATATTTCTACCAAGTCAGTTCCCTATACTTGATTTAACTGAAGTAAAAACCCACTTTTGCAGATATTAACTCATTCCCAGATAATACACACCTCAGATATTTTTTAAAAGCCAACAATAAGAAAATCAAAGTTTCCAAGATACTACACTGCAATTAAAAATGCAAAACATCAAATAAAATAATTTAATTCCCATAAATTTTCTTTAGACACGATCTGGTTAAGCCAGATTTATAACCTCCTCACCCTCATCAGCTACTGTGAACTTTGAATGAAACAACCTCAATTGTAACAGGAGAGACATCTGTTTCTTTTTTTCTGAATCAAATCCTCATCAGGAGTTTCCCAGCTCAAAAGTCTGTTGTGCATTTTTTTTTAATCAAATCTTGTTGATTACTTCCATGGATTTAATTATTATTATTTTCATGATTATGATCCCATTACAACTTTATTTGACAAAGCTAAAGTATTAGACAGATTCCTGTCTAAATTAAAACAGTTATGTAGTATTGTTCTTGGTAACATATGTATTGGAAAAAAAACAACACAGCGTACTACTGCTCATACTTCAGGCTACTTAAGTATATACACTTATTCCGGGTATCTCAAGTGTACTCACACCATTTCTTGCGATCATACAATAGTAAAGTCTTTACTTATACTGTTCAGATCTAGGCAAGATGTCATTTATTATATTTTCTTGCCAACCCAAATAAAAAAAACCTAGCATAATGGCAGTTACTACCCCAACAAGCAGACACCAAATGGTGCCACCCACACTCTCACACTGTGCCTCATAATAAACCATAAAGCAGTGGAATGCACTGGCCCCTTTATGAGCAAACAATACCCTGGCTTCATTAGAATACAGCTGACATTTTCAAAGCACGAATACTTCAAGAGAATTGTACTAGATAAAAATTATTATAGTGAAATACCATGTAATAAAATACATACATCTTAACCTACTTTTAAGATATGTTTCTAAAGATCTAAAGAATAATATTTTCCCCTTTTGCACATTTTTTTAAAGAAATAACAAAAGTAAATCATAAAGGGCAAAGTTCGTTATATCAATTTAAAACAGGTATAAGCATTTTGGCTAGTTTTAATGGCATGAGGCCACATTCAATGCTTTAATTAGCCAACACCACTTCTGACAACTGAGTTAAAGAAAGAGGAGGTAAAATAATTCCCAAATTTTAATCTATTTGTTTAGACATGTAAATGACAAACTAGGCTAATTCTTTACCCCTCCCCCCCAAACACACTGTAGTTTTCTTGCTTGCAACTTTCAGGAATGTCTTAAATTTAATATGCTAGGAATTCTTTATTAATTTAAAAAACAGTAGCTGTTCCAAAACACCAAATACTTTCTGAAAAATACTTATACAGCAGACAGAAACAAAACGCTCTCTCTTACCTGGACTAAGGAAGCATGCCTCTCACAGCAGTACCAACAACACTCTACAGTCTTTGTTACCATTCAGAGGAAACTTGAGACTGTGCCAGACATGAGCAATCAAACTCAGAACAAGCCCACTTCAAATACTTCGCTAGAATTCCAAAAAGATGCTCAAGATAGATGTCCTATGGTAACTCTAATTGATAAAGATGAAACAATTAACTGCACTAAAACATTTTACAAAGAACTGGCATACCATAATCTGCAGAATGAGCAGCACACTATCATACTCTCCAGCTTTTTAAAGCTCACACTTCTTACTTTTAAAGATTTAAAAATAGTTTTTACTCATGCCGATGTTTTATAATTTACCATTCATTTTGATTCAATTTAAACAGTCAAAGCATTACAATCTACAGTATAAAAATCTAAATAGTGAAGCCTGTATATGCAAATTATAAAAGTTGGAATGTTCTTTTGGTTCCAGGCTGCATCAAAAACTTGCTACAGCCTCAGAGCAGGAAGCCTTAACATTTCTTGAAAGCCAAGCAAAAGTAACACAGGAAACTGAAAGAAATCAATTTTTTTTTTTGTTTCAGGGCCAGATTCTGCAAACACTTGCTTCTTTTTCCCCCTTTTTCATCCTAGAGCATCTTTGCAAACATGGGGAACAGTACAGTGTCACCATTCATTCTTGTCCATGGCTTGTTCCTTCACTAAAACCAGCCTGGTCACGTCTCTGCCTACAAGTCCCACAGTCTAGTTGATGGTCAGCTCAGGGTCAGACTGACTTTGGTTGTATTTGTATTATTTTCTTTGGCATCCTCTCATGTGTTTGTCTTCTGAAGTGTCCCCATCATCATAATCTTTTTGACTGTAGTCAGTCCCATATCCTGAGTTCACATCCTGCTCTCTAACTTCTGCAGACCCTTGCAACATGTCAGTAATTTTACCCACATAAATAGTCCTATAAATTTATGCTCAATAAAATTACTTGTATGTACATGTTTGCAAAATTTGGACTTAATTGCTCAGCTCTGAGCAAATTCTAAACTTTGAATTATCTGCTCAGCTTTCTTATTTATAGAGCTGAGCCTATCATCCTCTGGTCTTAACAGCTTGTTTGATGCTTTGACCAGCAGGTCCATTCCTAATGTCAGTGAAGAATATCCTAGAAATACTATTTTTATTTACAACTTGCTAGGACCCATTGCCCACAGACAGGATCAGAACTATATTGTACAAAGCCCTGTACAAACACAGTCCCCAATCCTGTAATGAACACCATGTATGCTGACCCCAGACGCTGAATGGGGCTCTATGTGGGTGCAAGGAACCATAGAGGCAACTATGGTCCTAGCCTTGAAGACCTAACAATTTATGGTCTCAATCCTGCAATAAGAGGTACACAGGCAGACCACTGCACCCATGCAGAGTCTCACTGACTTCAGTGGGAATCCATGATACACAGGGGTCCACCTAGAAGTATTTCATTCTAGGATCAGGGTCCAATGCCTCTAACTACCATTATATTCAAGACAGTTTTACTGAGTTATCTTCATTTCTCCATTTGCTGTTACAACTCTATCTTCAATGCCATTAATTCCAGCTCTAGAATATATGCTTTATGTTGCCACAAGCAGGAAACCCAGTTTGACAGGTCATCCTCCACGTGCCCAAATAAAAATCTACAAAGAAAACCAAAAAAAACCTGTGGTTGTTTTAAGCTTAAAGTCCTACATATATTTCCTTTAAAACAATGTTTAAAAGCTGCTGTTCCTTTAAATGTCTCTCCTGAATGATTGCCCGGTCAGTTCCTTTCATATCTACGCATCTTGAAGATGTCTGTCCATTATGTGCAAGGATGAGAAAATTATGGAAAAACTTCACCATCTTTCAACTGGCATGATTAAAGTTGATGGGCCTGACTAGTTGCCTGACAGAAGCATAGCAACTACTAGAAACAAAACAAATAGGACTGAATGAAGGAAAATTATTCTCTCAGCAAAGCATCTCTTCTTTCCCAGCTGGAAAGCAACTGTATAGGACAAATTATTTTAAGAAGCCACCCTCAGAGTTCAACAATTGAATAGTCAAGTTCAAAAGTTTGTTCAGCCTGACCTTTCCCCGCACTTCAATTATATGACTGTATCTCTGAATTTATAGTAAGACTGTAGAAAAGCTGCCAGAACTATAAGTGCCTCTGTGGTGCCCCCTCTAGGTAACCTGGGATGGGATTCACAAAGGTATTTAGGCACTTAACACCCACTGATTTCCAGATGATTTTAATGGGAGTTAGGTGCCTAAATACATTTGTGAATCCCTACCCTTGGTATCACAGCTCCTGAATCATTCAGGAGGTGGTGGTGGGTCCAAGGAGTGAGCTGGGGCACTAATTGTGGAAAGGCAGAATACCACAACTGTGCTGAAATGCAGGGATGAGTGGAAAGTAATTAGAAGCTAGATAAATACATAAACCAGGTAGGGACTGAACTTCAGAGGCTCCAAGGACCCACAACTCCATTTGCAGCCAATGGAAGCTAGGCTTGCTCTGAAAATGAAGTCTGTTACCTACAGAAGATGAAATGAATTTTTTTTTTTATTAGAAACAGAAAAGGGTCATGGGAGAGACCACCAATTGCAGAGAAAAAATATTTACAGAAAAATATCCTATCCTTAGGATGCCTTTTTTAGAATTTACTATAGTCTATTTTATAGATTAATGGATTTTAAGACCAAAAGAGACTATTATGTCATCTAATCTGAGCTCCTGAACAACAGATAATGGATTTCATGCAGTGAAATCACTACATCAAGCTCAAGAACTTGTGGTTGAATTTTTCTCTTCTTTTAACTACTAATATTTAATGAAGATATTCACCACAAAATGTTATTGCAACATTTATAACAAGAGAATGATTAAACTGACACTTTTAAAGAGGACATTTATATTGAATTATGAAACTAATAATTGTTTACTTGTCTCTGTTAGGAACTAATAATTTTTTGTATTTCCATCTCATACAAATATGGTAAAAATATATTAAGAACTAGAGAGGGCTTTTTAACATTTTTTGTTTTGCTTATTCTGAATCTAGAATTGGTTGTAAGAATGCCATTCTGCCTCTTCTCTAGTGTCCCTGTCAGCTTCTGCAGAATTTAAGTTTTCATTTTAAATACAGATTATGTTTCCAACCCTATTGGGCACAAAGATAACCTTTTCAATGTGAATACTACAGTGCATCTGAAATAATTCCTGTAAAATGGGGGTTGGACTGCCACAATTAATCTCAGTGGGAGCTAACTTTGAAGCCTAATTATCTCAGTGTAAATACTAACTTTAAGTCTTACTCTTCTGACCATTTTACCAATGTATTTATACAGTGTGGCTGGATTCTATACAAGTTAGAAATAAAAAGGATTATATTAGGTAATTAATTTATGTATTTTCAACACATCATGGTACCTAAACATCAAATAATTACATGGAGACCCAGCCCAACCCAGAAGCATAGAGAAAAGGGCCAGGTTTTCCCGCCATCTCCTAGTCTTATCTGCCATTTTAGTCAACTGAAAACTCATGAGCTTGTAATATCTTGACGTGCTTTACTGAATTTTCCTCATTGACTGGTGCTTGGGTTAACTTCTTGCCTTAACCCATGTATTGCATGCCCACCACACATCTCATCTTTTCATCTCCTTTGTTCCATCTTCTCATAATGATATCTTTCCTTTCCTCCAACTACCCTCTCTCTCTCCTCCCCTTTCCTTTCCTCTTCCCACCCCTTCATCAGCCCCCTCACCTCGCAACCTTCCCCCAACCAAAAATAATCAATAATTCAGAATATAAATATGTATTTTATTATTAAATAAAAAACCTCACTGTAACAGGATGGCAGAAATCTGCTGATCCACCATGACAACAAGTGTTTGAATCCTGCAGAGAAACTGTCTCTGAGTTAATGAGCCATACCTGCCACAAACCTTAATATAAGGTTGATAGGCAGTGACCTTTGGGAGAGAATAACTTCTAGAACTGCCCATGCAAAGGGAAAAAGCTTAGAACGAGGTTTATGTTTTACTTACAAATAAATAAAGCCAAGCCCAGGGAGGAGGGTAAATTTGGACAATGAATGAGGTTCTCTGTGCTCTGGTGAGAATGGGGAGACACTGAGGCCTGGATCCTCAAAGGTATTTAGGCTCCTAACTTTCACTGATTTCAATGAAAACTAGGAACCTAAATACCTCTGAGAATTTGGGTCTCAGCCTATATATATTTGGTACAAGAAATGGGTTTTGCAGACATGATCTGCACAGAGTGAAAATGAAAAACGTCCTGAAATGGCTAACTGAAAAACAACAGCAGCAACAAGA
Source organism: Chelonia mydas (assembly GCF_015237465.2). Taxonomy (NCBI): domain Eukaryota; kingdom Metazoa; phylum Chordata; order Testudines; family Cheloniidae; genus Chelonia; species Chelonia mydas. The sequence continues at coordinate 32,086,762 of NC_057855.1, read as the reverse complement.
GCACACAGACCACAGCCTTACCGTAACAAACACAGACTGTGGGCCAACAAAAAGTTGTGGCTGCAACCTAACAGGCTTTGTTGCAATACATAAAGAAGCAACAGAGGTTTGCAGCCCAGCAGGCATGAGCAACCATTTCACCCACTTGCTAACTGGGCTGCTTATAAATACCAATCCTTTAGCAAAATGCAAGAGTGGAAACTAATCAGAGGTAAACTTAGCCATTCTCAAGCAGGTTGTTATCGCAACTCAGTGCAAGAGGGAATCTGCCTTCCAGATTCCGGGTGAGCACACTGCCACAAACTACAAGACCATAAAAAGTGCTGTCTTACAGCAGTGTGGGGATCTTGGAGGAGAACATAAGAATGACCATACTGGGTCAGACCAATGGTCCATCTAGCCCAGTATCCTGTTTTCCAGCAGTGGCCAGTGTCAGATGCTTCAGAGAGAATGAAGCATTAATTAAGTGATCCATCCCGTTATCCAGTTCCAGCGTGTGGCAGTAAGAGATTTAGGGATACCCAAAGCATGGGGTTGCATGGCTAATAGCCACTGATGCACCTATCCTCCATGAATTTATATAATTCTTTTTTGAACTCGGGTATACTTTTGGCCTTACATAACATCCCCTGGCAATGAGTTCCATAGGTTGACTGTGCATAGTATGAAGACGTACTTCCTTATGTTTGTTTTAAACCTGTTGCCTATTAACTTCATTGGGTGACCCCTGGTTTGTGCTATGTGAAGGAGTAAATAATACTTCCCTATTCACTTTCTCCATACCACTCATGATTTTACAGACCACTATCGTTTGTCGTTTCTTTTCTAAACTAAACAGTCTGTCTTTGTAATCTCTCCTCATATGAAAGCTGTTCCATGCCCCTAATAATTTTTGCTGTCCTTCTCTATACCTTTACTAATTCTAATGTACCTTGAGATGGAGCGACAAGAACTGCACACAGTATTCAAGTGGTGGGCATACCATGGATTTAGAGAACGGCGTTGTGATAATTTCTTATTTATCCCTATCCTAATGGTTCCTAACATTCTATTAGCTATTTCTGTTACCTGATGTTTTCAGAGAACTCTAGATTATGACTCCAAGATCTTTTTCTTAAGTGGTAACAGCTAATGTATAGTAGGGGTTATTTTTTTCAAATGTACAGTATTTTGAATTCATCAACATTGAATTTCATCTGCCATTTTGTTGCCCAGTCACTGTTTTGTGACATCCCTTTGTAACTCTTTAGAGTTAGCTTCGAACTTAACTATCTTGAGTAATTTAGTATTGTCTACAAACTTTGCCACTTAACAGTTTATCCCCCATTAAAGATTATTTATGAATACGTTGAACAGCACAGGTCCCAGTACAGAGTCTTCAGGGACGCTGCTATTTACCTCTTTCCATTCTGAAAATGACCACTTATTCATACCCTTTTAACCAGTTACTGATCCATGAAAGGAACTTCTCTCTTATCCCAGGACTGCTTAGTTTGCTCAAGAGCCCCAGCTGTTTGGACAGGCACTTGAGTTGGAGCACCTCAAGTTAAATAGAAGAGGGCTGGAGTTTCTCCGTTTCACCCACAATCCCCTTGGTCTTCTAGAACCAGGACATATTAACCTTCTGGGCACACAGCAAAGTTGTTTTTGTTTTTAAAACAGGCTTATGGCAAAATTGTGGATTTATAAATAAACATGCGATGATCTGTGGCTTTGCTGCTCAAGTTTATGGTGAGGGTGGAAGGTTGCAGATTTCATGCCCAGGAACTCTCTAGGCTGCCTGACTCCACCAGTAGGCAGCTCCTCAGGATGCCAGCTCCAAGCAACTGTAAACTAATGACTTGGGTGAGCAAATAGGTTCTGGGGGTAGATTTGTGTTGATTTGTTTGGGGGGAGGGAGGGTGCTGCAGTGCGGGCCTGTGTGTGTTTGGGATTATTGCGTGTGCTGGTTGCGTTGTGGGGGTGGTTGCGTTTTGTGTCTGAAGGGTTGTGCTGGAGAATTTTGATCAATTTGTGTAGGTGGTGAATAAGGGGTAGGTGTTACGAAGAATGTGTGTGTGTGTGTTTGGGGTTATGATGTGTGATTGTTATGTGGGTGGTTGTGTTGATTTGTTTGGGTGTGTGGGTTGCACTGGAGTTTGAAGTGAGTTGTATGAGTGGCAAATCAACCTCTGAAGAACTGTAGCCCTTGGACCAAGTAATCCATGATCTGTGCAGTCTCCTTCTTATCACTGACTCATTACAACCAATTGTTGCCTGCAAATTAGCTGTATAATAAGTATACTGAGTGGCTGAGTTACCTCTGACATCACAGTGGTCTAGGTCTGTTGGCACTGATAGACACATGCTGTACTGTTTATTTACTTTGTGTACACACACACACACGTACAATATACACACATATAGTGGGGTAGTATAGAGTCAAACAGTACAGTTGAAGCAGTAGGGGCTAGTCGAATTTTACTTTTCAGACGGGGAGTATATAATCGAAGAAAGGAATCAATTTTAAAAGAACTGGTTAGAGCTTAGGGGAGATTCTAGATCATATCTAAAGGATATAATTATGAATTCCTTTCCTGATTCACCAGAAAACAGTAAAATAGAAAACTACCTAATTTGTGTTATACCCCTTCCTGAGCAGAAATCTTCTCATAGTCCTGCAAAAGAGACCACTAACAAACAAAGCAGTTAAGAACATTTAATATATTAATATTCAGGTCTGCTGCCTCTGAAAGTATTGTCACATCAGTTATTCATGTAATAAAAAAATCTGAATGAAGATAAGCAAATCTGGCTCAAATGACCTGAGTGAAATGACTGTGTAATATGAAGAAATGTCTATAGACTGATACACCTTATTTTTAGTGTTACGTGTTCTGCTAGTTTATACAAATCAATTTTTGTAATGTACAGTTGTAATGTTACACCTCTGAGAAGTCAGCTAGCTTTCCCCTATACTCTATTTCTCCATTAAAAATAGACCAGAGCAAGCTGATAAAGTGACCGGTAAGAATCATGAACAGTCACAGGAAAATGGAGAGTAGAAAGAGCCAGTTGGGGAAGGGGCGCTGTGTCCCCAACCAACTATATGAAAGTAGGATCTTTTCACAAGGCAAAGTAAAATCCCCAAACTAGTGTAACAACTCTCACACCCAGCAATAGGGGTTTCAAATCTACTAATGGAAAGAGGATGTTCCCCCTTCCCAGTGGGATCCACAGTTTTGGAAAGTGCCCAGATAAGTCTTTCAAAGTGAAATTTTCAGATACAGAAAGCTATTTTAAGTTATTTTTTCTGCTTTTATGGTGCCTCTGTATAAGTTGGGCTTTCAGTAATTAAGAGATCTGTCTTTAAAGGTGGAGGAACTTAAGGAGTTTCAACAAAACCGTAACATTTGTGAAGTAACGAGGCTATAGCATGATTTACACAAAATACATGATTGTGGCATGGGGTATAAAGATTTTTATCAATACTTTTTTGGGATGACCTGAATAATTCATTCATGAGTTTGCTATGTGTAAGTAATGCAGCCATTCCAAAGTCATCCTGATAATGGTGTGGTGTAAAGAGTTTATGTATTCACTGTATCTATACACACATTGACCATTAAAGAAAGGGATGGTAGCACTGCCTATTATTAACGCTACCTGACACTTCCCATTAAGACCCGATTTTCAGTTTCTTATAAATTTGCTTGTCTACGGGGGATATACCCTGGAATAGCTATTACTTAACTATCCCATGATAGCACAAACTGGGTACCCAAAAATCAGTAGATTAAAAAAACAAACAAAAAAACTTAAGGGAAAGTTACAATAAAATGTTAACATACTACATCATACATTGAATACTAACCTGTCCCTGAATAAGTACAGATCTGGCTAAAAGATTCTGGCTTGCTGGCTGGGAAGCCCTCCTCCTCTGATAGAAAGGATGACTAAATTTCTAAATATCTATCCTCTTTCTGGCACCATTTTGTGTATGTACTTGGTGTGAAAGCTTCTCCACTACAAAGACAGTCCATATTTTACTATATCACAATTTCACAGGAGGAGGTGGTCACGTTTCCAATAATGTGCAATACAAATCTAGCTGCTAAACAAAATAATTTGTCATTCTGTTTAAAATGTAAATCCTCTACTGGGCATTAGGTAAGCAGGTCAGGGGATCTCTAGGAAGCTGGCATTTTGTCATAAGATTAATCTCTAATTATTTTCTCCCAAAACCATTTAATTTCTGGGTACAACGACTGTATCTGCAAATATGTTCCCCTTTCCCTATATGGTCCCTCCAACAATACCTTCCTAGTAGCAAAAATATGATGGATCTTAACTGGAACCAAATGCCATCTTTTCAGTAATTTATACAAATGTTCATTATGAGCTGCACAAATTGATGATGTATATCTCCTTTCCCCATATAAAGATCCATTCATTTTGATCAATTTATTTGTTCAAATCCGTCTCCAGTCTTTTCAGCTAGGTTGTTGTTTTCTTAACATCTTTTTCATTCAAAATTATATATGCCTTAGAAATTAAACCTGGTGTTCCTGCTTGCTCCTGGGTCAAATCCTCAAATGTGGTTAAAGATTTAGCTAGCGCTCCCTCATATGCCCAGATTTCAAAATAAAATTTTGACTTAATATTGAAAATATAAGATTTTTATATTTACATTATTACATACCTCTTGGTATGATTTCAAATCAGGAGTTAGGAACAGCTCTCCAAACTGAGTAATCTCAGCTACTACCCACAACAAGTAGTCACTCTGATATTTCCTAGAGATAAATTCCTGATTATTAAAAAATGTAGCTAAGGGAGAGGAATTTAGAAAATTTGTCCAAAGCTATTAAGGCGGTCTGGATGAATGGGTGACTATTTTTGGTGACCTAAACTTCTTTTTAGCCTAACAATTACTATGAATAGTTATATCTGAACTCCAGGCTTGTTCGAATGTTTGGATGTCTTACTGTTAAACCCAGCTGATCACATCTTTTAATTGTGATGCATAATAATAATACTGACTATTCCAAAGGTGGAAAAAGGATTGACATTGTGAGTGAACTGTGATACCTAATTAGAAGAGGGAAAAAACAGTGATTTTTAATTATGTCACAGGTAAAACAAACGAGTAATTATACTGATGTGACTTACACTTGTTTATTAATGCATAACGTAGTGAAAAAGGTGAAGGGGTAGAAGGGATAGTTCCATCATTCTGGAAGCAGAATCCTAATGCAAAATGCATTCACGATTAACATGACTTAAACCTTAGTAATATTAAGGCACAAAATTGTCTTTTATTCAGCTATCCATTAGAAAAGTAAATAAAATAGAAATAAAAAGAAACAGTTGGCATTGTATCTGTTTAGTTCTATCCGTAAATTTATGTTAAGGCTATGGTCGTCTTCTTTTGTATGCCATTTGAAAAGCAACAGGCTGAGATTATTATTGAATCTTGATATTCAAAAGCCATTCTAATACTTCTGGGATACCTAAGTGGATCCCCCTTATGCCATCCCTGTAAGCGTGAATGGGGCAACTGTCTGTGATGTAGGGCATAATTTGTACCTCACCAGTCACAATTTGGCAATTCTCTTGAACTCATAGGGTCAAGATAAAAATTATACAAAGTCACTTTCCCCCCCAGTTAGTACATTCATGTTGTTCATTCAACTATATTAATACTCTGCAGTTTAACAGCACCTTTTATGAGTATCAAAGTGTTTTACAAAATCACTGAGCTCCAACCCCACTCTCAGAGATCACTTCAACTACTGTATTGCAGCCACCTTTTGAGTGGAACATCCTAGCTGTTCCAAACAATACACAACAGCAGCAGTTTAGGGTCAAAGGTAAAGAATACTGTATCCAACTGGAAATGCATGGAATTGGAAGCTGGCAAGGACACTCAGTAAAATGCAATGGGATATTTAATCAACACAAGTAGTCATCAGAACCTCTTAAGTCTCCTCTGAATGAAAGCACCTTCATTAGCATAGTATCCCTTAATGCCACATCTGTAACCAGAGGGAAGAGTGTCAATTACTGAATCAGGCCAGGTCTATACTTAAAACTTTTGTTAGTAATGTCGATTAGGGGTGTGACTTTTATTTTAAAAAATAACATTTCTATAATGGCGAAAACACTAGTATAGACATACTGGCATAATAATGCTTTTGATGGTATAGCTTATACAGGGTCCTCATCCTGTTATGTTCACAGCATACATACAGAGAAGTCAGATAAACAAATGCATTGCAACCTCCCAGCAAGAGAAACACTATCTCTAGAATTCAGAACACCACTACAAAAATCCCCAAAACAGAAACAAAGCAGGCTGCTCCCTAAAGCTCACCCCACCTTACTCTAAGCTAACTGGCTGTAGAAAAGACTCTGATCACATGCTTTCCTGCAGATCCCCACAGCCTTCAAGCTGGACCAGGAAATTCTTTACAAATTACGTGACAGCCTACAATTCCAATGCAGTTTTCAATATACCACTCAAACAAAATAAGCATACTGGCAAAAGCATGTTTTTGTCAGTATAACTGTTTACACGAGGGCTTTTGTCAGTAGAGCTATACCAGCAAACCTTTTCTAGTGTAGTCTAGGCTTAAGTATTTCTAAAACTTATCATTTTGGTGTCCTGACTGAAACAATACTTATAACTTCCTTCGAGGTCACTTATCAAAATGCTGACCAGACCTAAGCCAGATTAGTTTGTGAAATTTTACAGGTCCTCAGTGTGTACACTACAAAGTTATGCTGGCATAACTATGCTGCCTAGGAACATGTTAAAAAAAAAAGTCACACTGCCTAGCTGACATAGCTGCAACTACACTGCTAGTATAGCTATGTTGATGAAGAGTGGTTCTGTCAGCTTAGCTAATGTAGTATGGGGTAAGGTGGCTAAGCAATGCCCACAAAAGAAATCCTGTTGGCTTATGCTGGGTCTCCCTTACTGCACTCTTCTGGTATAGCTATATCAGCAAGCATTTGTAGTGTAGACAGCTAAGGATTACAGAATAAGCGTGGTTGCATAAAACACAACACATTAGGCTCCTTTTACAGTGGGGCTAAAACTGCATCAATCGGTTTTGATCCTTAATGTGGATAAGACTTAGTTGCCTTGTATTTTGTAATTTGGAACCCAACTCCCCAAAACCACCACTTGTGGTCATGTTTTTTCACTGGTTTCCAGTGCAATCCACTAAGCTTATATTATCTTTGTAGCCCTGAATTCTTGAACACAGTTATCAGAGATATCCTATAACCAGTTCTAACAGTTAAGACTAGCTGGAAATTGCTTACAATTTGATTTGAACATTAGTTTGAACTCTCCAAGGCTGGGTAAAGGACTATGATTATTTTTTAAGGACTTATGATCTGTTCCCTTTGACTCCATGCCAGAGCCCAAGTCTGTGAATCTTCACGGCATGATGAAAGATGCAATTATTTTGATTAACATCTGATTAACATGATTTGATTTTGTGATTTTTTTTTTGTAATTAAAAACATCAAGCTGCCATAGTAGCACACACTATAGATCAGGGGTGAGCAAACTTTTTGGCCCGAAGGCCACATCTGGGTATGGAAATTGTATGGTGGGCCACGAATGCTCAAGAAATTGGGGGTGGGGAGGGGGTGAGGGCTGGCTGGGGGTGTGGGCTCTGGGGTGGGGTCAAAAATGAGGAGTTCAGGGTGCAGGAGTGGGCTCTGGGCTGGGGCAGGGGGTTGGGGTGCGTGTGTGAGGGCTGCAGCTGGCAGGGCTGGTTCTTGGGTGCAGGAGGGTGGGACTGAGGGGTTTGGAGGGCAGGAGGGGGTTCAGGGCTGGGGTAGGGAGTTGGGACGGTGGAGGGGGTCAGGGGCACAGGCTCCGGACGGCACTTACCTCAAGCAGCTCCCAGAAGCAGCAGCATGTCCCTCCTCTGGCTCCTACATGGAGGCACGGCCAGGTGGCTCTGCACGCTGCCCCATCTACATGCACCGCCCCCACAGCTCCCATCGGCCTTGATTCATGGCCGATGGGAGCTGCGGGGGCAGTGTGCGGAGCCCCCTGGCTGCCTCTACACTTAGGAGCTGGAAGGGGGACATGCTGCTGTTTCCGGGAGCTGTGGAGCCATGGCATGTGTGAAGTGGGGCAAGCCCAAGACCCCGCTCCTGTAGTTTGCCCACCCCTGCTATCAATATTAGTCAGATTTAGTAATAAAAACATTTGAAGTTGGAAAACAGTTATTTCCAAAAGCATCCCCATGGGATCTTAGTCTGCTTGGATTTCCTAAGCTGCTGTGATTATATGTTTTATATACACACATGCAGGGCCACATGCTGTCCTAATATGGGAAAAACCACAGAGAATCTAGGAAACTACCCAAACTTCCAGTGACAGTTTCTTCCAAATCATTCTCTTGGGAATGGCAGGCTTTGCTCTTGGGAATGGCAGGCTTTGCTCTTCACAGGATAGAAGATTATGTTCCATAAGACTACAGCTCTTTGGCCATCCTGTAGAGGAGCCTTGGACAACTCACTTGGTTCCCCAGGCCCAATGGCAACATGACCCCCTAAAAGCCAGTACTCTCCTCCTTGCAGATTTCCTTCACAATGTGTCACGTTTCACTATCCTCCCTATAGCAGGGGGCAGAGTATTATTGTCATGCTGAGAGGTACTGGTGACTGCATGGATCACAAGCTTCACTGATATTGATGGGGGTGAATACACCCTTCAATTCTCATGACTGAGGATAAAACAAAAGAGGTGTGAGACCCTGCCCAGGAATTTTGAACTGAGCGGGTGGAGGGGCTTTACTGAGTTTTGTTTGGGCAAGGGTGTGTGTGCCCAAGTGTGAAGGACTGCAGAACACAGAGAACCAAAGAGTGAGGCAGACAGCCTGAAGCAGCAGCAGAAAGTATTCTGGGGAAGAGATTTTTTGGGTCAGGGTGCAGGCTGAAAAGAAGCTTGTTGGTGTCATGAGCAAAAGAAGCTGTTATCTGCTATTTGATTCCTTCTGTGTTCAGAGACAAAGAACTTGGCAAAAAATGGTTTTTAAATAACCAAAACTGCATCACAAACACCTCATTATCACAAATTTATCTTCTTAACTGGACTAACCTACTAGACACTGATTTTTTGACTAGCCACTCAGATCAAAAAAAAGTGGTAGAAGTGGTGGAAGTGGTGGAAGAAAAGAAGAGGGGGGAAATATGGATCAGGCAGAGAGTTTCTTACAGGCCTGCTGTTGGAGCAAGAAATTGAGATTGGATAGGCATTGTGATTGAATAATCACCTGCATTACAGCTGACCTAACACTCAACAACTGAAAAACCAAAGCCAAGACAGAGCAGATAAAAATGTGGCAATCTGGGTCACTCACTCAACACAAAACCCCTCATTGCAGATGGTGGGTGGTGATACATTCATATTTTTATGAACATGTTGATTTACAGTCATTTTGCAAGTGCTTCAATTAAAAATTCTATCAGAGTTAAGAAGTTTAAAAGTTCAGTCATAGAATCATAGAATATTAGGGTTGGAAGAGACATCAGGAGGTCATCTACTCCAATCCCCTGCTCAAAGCAGGACCAACACCAGCTAAATCATCCCAGCCAAGGCTTTGTCAAGCCGGGCCTTAAAAACCTCTAAGGTTGGAGATTCTACTGCCTCCCTAGGTAACCCATTCCAGTGCTTCACCACCCTCCTAGTGAAATAGTGTTTCCTAATATCCAACCTAGATCTCCCCCACTGCAACTTGAGACCATTGCTTCTTGTTCTGTCATCTACCACCATTGAGAACAGCCTAGCTCCATCCTCTTTGGAACCCGGCTTTAGGTTGTTAGCGACACTGGGCACTACACTAGGTAACTCGGGAGGGTGGAAGACCACAAGTGTCGATGAAGCCCTCTTGCTTTATGCCCAGATAAACGAAGGCCCCTTTGCTCCTTGAACTTTTTGTGACCCTGCATAACCATGAAGAAGCTAGCACACAGACAGACAGGTTTGCACACGGCTCGCCAGCCAAGGCCAGCTTCGGCCTGGGAAACAAATAAATAAGGCAAAAATGTTTAGCAAAAACCAGTAACAAATAGACTCAAATAAGGCAAGGCTCGGGCAATGCTACTGAGGAAAAACACAACTGGCTGCTTTAGCTGATTGGCTACGGTATTGTATGGGGCAGCAAATAATTAATTGCATAAGCTTATATAATAAAATAAGCAAAAGTATAAAATATACTAAAATCTGTATGCGCTGCTGCAGGATTTAAGACAGCTCAGTCTCCCTGCGCCCTATTTAAAGCTTCAAATAAATCTCTCTGCTTCTCCACCCTGTTGTGGTCATTGGTGTGACGCACACCGGGCAACGAACCCAGCTGTTGCTTGCCTCGGGCACTCTGTGCTGGCAACAAGGTAATTGAAGGCTGCTATCAAATCCACCCTCACTCTTCTCTTTTGCAGACTAAATAAGCCCAGTTCCCTCAGCCTCTCCTCGTAAGTCATGTGCCCCAGCCCCCTAATCATTTTCGTTGCCCTCAGCTGGACTCTCTCCCATTTGTCCACATCCCTTCTGTAAGTGCGGGGACCAAAACTGGATGCAATACTCCAGGTGTGACCTCACCAGTGCCGACGAGAAGGGGATAATCACTTCCCTTGATCTGCTGGCAATGCTCCTACTAATACAGCCCAATATGCCATTGGTCTTCTTGGCAACAAGGGCACACTGCTGACTCTCATCCAGCTTCTTGTCCATTGTAATCCCCAGGTCCTTTTCTGCAGAACTGCGTGGAAGCCAGTTGGTCCCCAGCCTGTACTGATGCATGGGATTCTTCCTTCCTAAGTGCAGAACTCTGCACTTGTCCTTGTTGAACCTTATCAGATTTCTTTTGGCCCAATCCTCCAATTTGTCTAGGTCACGCTGGACCTTATCCCTACCCCCATCGTATCTACCACTCCCCCCAGCTTAGTGTCATCTGCGAACTTGCTGAGGGTGCAATTAATCCCATCCCCCGGATCATTAATAAAGATGTTGAACAAAACCGGCCCCAGGACCAACCCCTGGGACACTCCGCTTGATACCGGCTGCCAACTAGATATCGAGCCGTTGATCACTATCCATTGAGCCCGACAATCTAGCAAGCTTTCTACACACCTTATAGTCCATTCATCCAATCCATACTTTTTAAACTTGCTGGCAAGAATACTGTGGGAGACCGTATCAAAAGCTTTGCTAAAGTCAAGATATATCACATCCACTGCTTTCTCCTATCCACAGCGAGCCAGTTATCTCATCATAGAAGACAATCAGGTTGGTCAGGCATGACTTGCTCTTGGTGAATCCACGTGGATTGTTCCTGATCATCTCCCTCTCCTCCAAGTGCTTCAAAATGGATTCTTTGAGAACCTGCTCCATGATTTTGCCGGGGACTGAAGTGAGGATGACCAGTCTGTAGTTCCCCAGGTTCTTTCTTCCCTTTTTTAAATATGGGCACTATATTTGCCTTTTTCCAATCGTCCAGGACCTCCCCCAATTGCCACAAATTTTCAAAGATAATGGCCAATGGCTCTGCAATCACATCAGCCAACTCCCTCAGCACCCTTGGATGCATTAGATCTGGACCCAGGGACTTGTGCATGCCCAGCTTTTCTAAATAGTCCTTAACCTGTTCTTTCACCACTAAGGGCTTCTCACCTACTCCCCATGCTGTGTTGCTCAGTGCAGCAGTCTGGGAGATGCCTTTGTCTGTGAAAAAAAAAAGCATTGAGTGCTTCAGCTTTTTCCACATCATCTGTCACTATGTTGCCTCCCCCATTCAGTAAGGGTCCCACACTTTCCCTGATCATCATCTTGTTGCTAACATACCTGTAGAAACCCTTCTTGTTACCCTTCACATCCCTTGCTAGCTGCAACTCCAGTTGTGCCTTGAGCTTCCAGATTACATCCTTGCATGCTCTAGCAATATTTTTATACTCCTCCCTAGTCATCTGTCCAAATTTCCACTTCTTATAAACTTCCTTTGAGTTTAAACTCACAGAAGATTTTACTGTTAAGCCAAGCTGGTCACCTGCCATATTTGTTATTCTTTCTGCACTTCGGGATGGTTTGTTCCTGTGCCCTCAATAAGGTTTCTTTAAAATACAGCCAGATCTCCTAAACTCCTTGCCCCCTCATGTTAGCCTCCCAGGGGATCCTGCCCATCAGTCCTGCAAAATTTTGGATAATCTGTGCTCTGCTGTACTATTCCCCCTCAACAGATGTCTGGGGAGTGAAGTCTCTCATCACCATCAAGTCCTGTGTTTTGGATGACTGTTAGTTGTTTTAAAAAAAAAAAAAGCTGCATCCACCTCTTCATCCTGGTTAGATGGTCTATAGTAGACCCTTACCTTGACACCAATCATTTTTTACCCCTTTTATTCTTACCCAGAGACTTTCAGCCCTGCCTGTTCTATCTAAACCTTGGTACAAACATATACATCTTTGATATACAAGGCAACACCTCCTCCCTTTTTTCCCTGCCTGTCTCTTCCTGACAAAGCTACACCCTTCTATATCAACATTCCAGTCACGTGAATTATCCTGCCAAGTTTCTGTGAAGCCAATTGTTGTAACTGTGATTATTCACTAGTATTTCTAGTTCCAGTTTATTCCCCATACTTCTTGCATTACTATATAGACATCTAAGACGTTAATTAAATTTCCCCTCTATATTCCCTTTTGTCTTTGCTGTGATTGCTCCTGTTCCCTCGCCCCCAAATTCTGACCCTTCACCCAGGTCTCCATGTTTTGCATTTACCTGTGGGCTTTTGTCTCCTGCCCCCATCAAGCCTAGTTTAAAGCCTCTCTCATTAAGTTAGCCAGTCTGTATCTGAAGATACTCTTCCCCATCCTTGATAGGCAGACCCTCTGCTCAGCAGTCCTTCTCAGAATACCATCCCCCAGTCAAGGTCAAGGAAGCCAAAACCCTCCTGGAAAAACCATCCACGCAGTCATGCATTTACCTTCAGAATGTATTTGTCTCTGCCTGGGCCCCAACCCTTGATGGGAAGGATTGATGAGAACACCTTCTGTGTCCCCAACTCTTTCACCCTCACTCCCAGAGCCCTGTACCCACTTCCGATCTGCTCACCTTGCAGTATCATTAGTACCCATATGGATAAGCAGCATGGGGAAATAGTCAAAAGGCCTGATGATCCTCGGCAATCCTTCCATAACACCTCGGATATGGGCCCCTGGCAGGCAGCACACATCCCAGGATGCCAGATCAGGCCAGCAGATTGACGCATCTGTCCCCCTTCGAAGGGGATCCCTGACCACCATCACCCTTTGTTCACTCTTGAGAGTGGTGGCTGCAATCCTCCCAGCGTTGGGGGTATATGGCTTCTTCTCCTCCTTCTCCTTTAGGGGAGATTTCTCATCTTCATTGCCAGGGCAGCATACCAGTTTCTCTCTATGGATGGTGCATAGGGAGCAAGGATGGAGCACTGCCCGCTACCAGAAGTTACCAGAAGCCAGTTTCCTTCCTGTGAAAGAGTAGTTTTCGTCTTCCCCTGGTGGTGTTACTGCAGTCCTCGCCAGCTGGATTACTTCTTCCACCTTGGAGGTCTCCATATGCAGGTTTTCAATGAGTTCCCTGTGTGTGTGGATGCTCCTCAGCTTAGCCACCTCCTCCTGTAGCTCTCCCATCTGCTTCCACCTCTCACACTGGATGGTCTGCCTCGCCTGGCTTTCTATGATTGGGAAATGCAGGCCACAATCTCTGCAAATCCACACCAGGACCTGGGTAGATGAATCCACGGTCGGTTCTTTTTCTGGACACAAGTGCAGGTAGAGAAGCCAGGACAAATGATGGCACTAGTGATGCGGCCTTTCCTAACTATGCTGATTTTATCCTTTCATCCTCCTATAAACTCCCTCTGCTATCCTCTTGTTCTTAAACTTAAAAATATCAACTTTTTGGCCTACAAAAAACTTCTCATTTCTATATCTAATCAATAAATTAGTTTTGTAAACGTACTGGAATTAGGTTTATGTCTGAGTTCTGTTTTTGAGATCAGTCTACCAAGAGAAAACTACTGTGTTTGAATTTTATAATGGTTTAGAAAAAATTTAACCTATGTGTTAGGTGTTCTTTTAGTGAAACAGATATTCAAAAACACGAAGACATGGGGGGGAAATAAAAAGAGAAAAGTTACTCATCTAAAAATACAGAAAATATTTTTACTATGATATACTCATTCTCCTTGGCACTGGATCTAGACATTCTTCCTCTGTGTTTCCACTAACCTCCAAAGAGAGAACGTGTACTAGCTGCTTAAGTGGAATGCAGATTTTGAGAGAGAGAGAAACATTTGGGATGAAAGGAACAATATAAATAGGTCTCTTTCATCACTTGCTTATTATTTCACCAATAACCATGATCAGAAAAAAGTTTTCCTGAATTTTGATTAATACAAAAGATTATGATTAAAAACCCACTTTGTTAACCTTTGAGCAAAACATCCTTCTTTTGAGTTTTAAAACAAAGTGAAACTCCAAAACAACAATCCAAATCAACCTCAAGGCCTCAAAGAGAATCCTAATAAAGAGGAAAGTTTTTGACAGCTGACAATGCAAAAACATTTAGCAAACAAATCTCCCCACCAACATTAAATGCCAATGATATGTGCATCAGCACCCTGCCCGGCCGCTGCCCCAACCTCAGCAGTAAAGGGGGGCGGGAGGTAAAAAGTTTGGGGATCATTGACCTAAGCTTACCATCCCATGACAATCTAGGTAGGCCTACCTTCTGCAGATGCCCCAGCAGGGGGTCTGAGTTTAAATTTGTTTTTCTGGAACAGCTACCCAGAAACTGCCTCCTCTCTTGAGAGAAAAAGCCTTATGATCCAGCCAGAGTTCCTTTGGTTCTTGTCAGTTCTCACACTTTTGCCCTGTTTGTCAGAATCAGTTCAGCAGGGCATAGCAGGAGATTGAGCCAGACTCCTCAGAGCCAATGGCCCATAACAAGCCTCAAATGTTTGCCAAGGAGAGTCTTATCTTGAGCTATTATTTTCTTCTTGCTTATAACCCACTATTGAACTAAACCAATATATTTATACAGTAAAACATTATAATATTTATAAATTACAGAGCAACTCCATGTTTGTCACAATTACTATTTACTATTTGTATTACAGTAGCATCTAGAAGCCCGAATAAAGCCTGGGTTCCCATTGTGCTACATGCTCTACAAATACAGTGAAGGATTATCTAAATAATCAAGACAAAAGATATATTACAATCCCCAATTTATATATGGAGAACTGAGGAGCATACAATACATAATTAGATTGTGGAGCTCATGCCACAGGATGTTACTGAGACCAAAACCTAAAGACTCAGAGAGGGTTTGGACATTTATATGGATACTATTATCTCTGGATATTCTTGTTACATTTTGATGGCAATCTAAAACCCCATACTTCTCAGTTTAAGCCAATCTATAAATGAGGGAATAGGACTACACCTTCATGGGGGCAAGTTTTCACACATCTGCCTCTCCTTAATACACTAGAGGATGATGCTCATATACTATGGTGATGAGACCAGTAAAAACTTATATAGAATATGATATAATTATTCTGAAACATCTAGTACTGGTCACTGCTGTAAACATGGGTCTGATCCAATATTACAACTGCTATGAGGCACAGATATTAAGTGATTTGCCCATGGAGGCACAAAGTCTGTGGCAGAGCTGGGAACTAAATCCAGATCTTCTGAATCCCAGTCTAGTACCTTACCACAAACTCATCCTCCCTCAGTGGCATAGATTAACCCTGGGAGAAGCTCAGTCCATCTTTCCCTTAGTCAGAAGAATCCCTGCAACATGGAGACTGAGGGTAGAGGTAAGAAGATGGCGTATTCACACATTCCACACCCCCATAAAAAGAGTAATTTAATATTCTGATAGCTTTTATTATAAGTCTGATTTGGCTTGTCATCTTAAAGCCTTAACACTAGATTCACTGTTGTGGATCTACAATATAGCATTCACAGATACAGAGGTATCTAATACCTTAAGCTTTAATATTTTAAGTTGGGCCCAAAAAAGTTAAATCAACCACATATAGTGGGCATACCAACAATTTAGGGGAAGATTTTAAATTGCTAAAGTCTGGAGAGAAGGCAGCCTTACAACGAGTTTATTTTTTGAACAGACAAATTCAACTCCTCTTACCTTTTGATGGACTCCGGTTCTGATCTATAAATCCTTTCAGGTCTCCATTTGTGGAAGTTACACCAATCTGAACAAAACATTTTAGAAGTCTTAAAATATGATCAGCTTTGTAATTATTTTCTACTATGCAACCAACAGTAACCTGAAAAGGTCAATTTTGTGGACTCAAGTGCTTAGGGATCACTTTTATAAGCACCTTATATTACTCACCTGCTAAATTTGAAGTCTTCAGATTCACAATGTTAAAAAGTAATCAAAAAATTGCGTAAGAATGGCCATATTGGGTCAGACCAATGTCTTGACTCTTCCCCAACAAAGCGTGTTCATCTATGTGTCTGATAATTCTGTTCTTTACTATAGTTTCAACCAATTTGACTGTTATTGAAGTTAGACTCACCAGCTTGTAATTGCCAGGATCACCTCTGGATCCTTTTTTTTTTTTTTTTTTTAAAGTATCACATTTTCTATCCTCCAGTACAGAAACTGATTTACATGATAAGTTACACTGCACAATTAGTAGTTCTGACAGAACTCTTGGTTGAATACCATCTGGTCCTGATGACTTATATCTGTTTAATGTGTAACATTTGCTCCAAAACCTCCTCTATTAACACCTCAATCTGGGACGGTTCCTCAGATCTGTCACCTAAAAAGAATGGCTCAGATGTCGAAATCTCCCTCAATTTCAAGGTTAAATAAAAGATTCCCACAGTACATCTCAGCAAAGCAAAATACAGAAACAAAATATGTGTTTCTAAAATTGTGAAACATTCTTTGCCAAAGTTAGCACATCTGAGAGAAAGCATAGTTTATATAGCACAAGATCCAAAGTTAAGGTTCCCTCTAACCCATTTATTACTGCTTCTTTCCGCAGCTGAAAACAAGGAACCAGCCATGCTATCAGTCAGGTTTCTGTTGACTTGCGGAAAAGTATTTGTATTACTGTTGCACATAGAAACCCTAGTTCTCCTCTACACCCCTCAGGCACCACCACCACCAACCTGCACCCCTCCCCCCCACACACAGGCAGGAGACAGGCGGTGGTTAAAGGCTTCTTACCTTCCCCACCGCTTGCTGTGCTCTAAGCTCTTGTCCAGCCAGGGAAGGAGATTGCTCTGGGCCCCTGTCAAATGCACAAGCAGCTGGAAGGGAAGGCAACCTCACAACAAAACCCACCTGCCCTCTTCCTCCTCCTGAGACAGCAGCTAGGGGTCAAACTGCAGGTTGTGACCCCTCAGGGGGTCGGGAGGTTATTATGTGGCGGGGGGGGGGGGGGGGGGTTGTGAGCTGTCAGCCTCCACCCCCAAAGCCCGCTTCACCTCCAGCATTTATAATAGTGTTAAATATATATTTTAAAAGTCTTTTTAATTTAGAAGGGGGGATGCACTCAGAGGCTTGCTGTGTGAAAGGGGTCACCAATACAAAAGTTTGAGAACCACTGAACAGTCCAGCCAACCCTGCAGCATGCCAAGAAGGAAGAGAAAGCAACCGAGTGGTCCAAGTGACGCCTGATTATTAAGAGGGACAGGGACATTTCTTCCCCCTTCACCCTCCGGGTTGGGGAGTAGGGAGAGGGCAAAAAAACAAAACAAAACAAAAAAACAAACCACAGCCCTAGCATATTAAGTCTTTTCACTAGCAACCAGCAAGGCAGTATAAAACCCAGCCAGGTATCAAATCCACTTTGCACTGCACTTCTCCTGGAAGACACTGTAGACATAACTGAATGCTGTTTCTAGAACAGAGGTGGGAAAACTATGGCCCGCGGGACCATCCTGCCTGCCCCTGAGCTCCTGGCAGGGGAGGCTAGCCCCCAGCTCATCCCTCCCCTCGCCCGCAGCCACGCCACCGTGCGGGCAGCACGGCTGGCTCTCTCCGGGCAGCGGGGCTGTGAGCTCCTGCTGCTCTGAGCAGCATGGTAAGGGGCGGGGGTGAGGTTGGATAAGGGGTAGGGGGTCTGGGGAGGCAGTTAGGGGACAGGGAGCAGGGGGCGGTTGGGTGGGGTGGAGGTTTGGCGGGGGTGGTGAGAGGACGGGGGGTTGGATAGGGTGCGGGAGTCCTGGGGGCCTGTCAGGGGGTGGCGGTGTGACTAAGGGTTGTGGGGGGCAGTCAGGGGACAGGGAGCATGGGGGTTAGATGGGGGTGGTGTCCCGGTCAGGGGACAAGGAGCAGGGGGGTTTGGATGGGTTGGAGGTTCTGAGGGGTGCAGTCAGGGGGCGGGAAGTGGGAGGGGGCCAGGCTGTTTGGGGAGGCACAGCCTTCCCTACCCAGCCCTCCAAACAGTTTCGCACCCCGATATGGCCCTTGGGCCAAAAAGTTTGCCCACCCCTGTTCTAGAGGAAAGGGCAGTCATATGGACTCACCCATATATTGCTCATCTGGCATTTTTCCAAAGATAGGTATGAAGCCTTATGCAGCTGAGCGTCTCACTTCTCTTCCTACTGCAAGTGCTTCCTGAGAGAATGTCTCTATTTCACTCTCCCTACCATAGGAAGGGACATTCTATTTCTCCTTGTGTCAAACTCAATACTGAGATGCCCCCATCCTCAGTTTACAGTTATGCCTTTCATAAACCCCCATGTGACAAGAGTGGACAGAACAAACCAAAGCAGCCCAGCAATGGTGAAAACAGTATGATGAGCCTTCCTCTTACTTCATAATTATGATCATTTTGATATTACATTCCCCAATTAAAAACTAATCTCTTCCATACTACAGAGGACTCCCACATGGTTGCAAGTGGGGAAGAAATAATTGGAAAAAATAACCAGCATATTTAGAGACTTTTAAATTTCCAAAATCTGGGAGTGGATAAAGGTTTAGATAAGGATTCAATCCATAAGATTTGTTTATTTTGAAAGAATCCCCTAGACATATTATTGAACCTAGCCCCAGTTAATGCCATTGATACCTGGCCGAAGAGCTATATGTGAATTTGGCAAGGAATATTCTTTTCCTTTGGGGATGTCAATAACCAAAAGAGTTTAACCTGCAAAGGTGTTTTTGTTTTGTTTTTTATTGCGATTTCCTCTTTTTTAGGGGATGAGTTTGCTGAATCTTTATGCAACATTTTGAATTAAGGAAGCTTTTGTTAGTCACTGAAGTTAAATATGCATTAATAAAAAAAGTTTTACATGGTCTGACATTCTATTTTCCTGTTAATAGTTCAACTGTCACACTTGGCTCTTGTGAGGTCTCCATTTCACTAGCTCTCTAGTCAGTCTTTCAGACTACCCACTACTTGAATATACTCTAAAGTTAAAAATTAAAAAAAAATAAAAAAGATTTCTGGTCGTCTTTATACTTCATAAAGCATCAAAAATGAAAAAAAAAAGTCACATGACCAACTTTTTCCTGCTGAAGAGGTCACCTTTAATATTCCTAAAGCACAATTTTAATATTTAGCTGCTAGTGCTGTTTCCCTTCTGTTGCTTTTTATAATATCCTGCTTGAGACAGCGGATGTATTCTGTTGAACGGTGTTTCTCAATGACAAGTCCACGGACTAGCACCAGTCCCTGAGATTTCCCTGACAGTTTAGGAAGGCAGTAAGCTGGGCCCTGGTATCAAAAAGGTTGAGAAACACTGCTGTAGAATACAAGTGCATGTAAACAGCCTCTTTTGCAAGGCATTTGATGCAAGGATATGAGCAGCTTCCTTTCTGTTATTTTGGCTGCAAGGGAAAGTAGTTATTATATTCTATAACAGTTCTTAGGATGACCCAATAGATAGATGGGGTTATAGAATATCTATAAATAAATATTCCTAACATGAACACAGCACTTTACAAGCACGTAATGGACAAGGTCCAACCCAAAAGAGCATACAATTTAATATAATACATTGGTTAAATTCAAAAGCAAAGAGCCTGAAGACTGAAATACACTAAATTTGCAAGGTTTCATGGAGAGGAATATGAAGACACCAGGACCATGGCAAGCACATCAAGATTGGAACAGGTGACATGTCTGAAAACTAACAGAATTACACTGTAATTGATCACTGCCAAAGGAGCAACTACAATTTTAATTGCCCACCTTGCTCTGGGAAAGGCAATAAAGTTGCACATACATTGAAACTTGCAAGGGTTTTAGAGCCAGGGCTGTCCGGGCCGGGCACATTAGAAACTCGGCGCCTATCTGCGGGGGAGGGGGGGCGGAAAATGTGTGTGTGTGCGCTTCCCCCCAGACCCTACCCCCGCTGCACTTCTTTCCACCCCTCCCCCGAGTGTGACACACCCTTGCTCCTTCCTCCTCCCGCCCAGGCGCCTCCTAATGCTGCAAAACTGATCTGATATGCAGCAGGTGGTAGGCACAGGGAGGGAGGGAGGGAGGGAAATGCGCTGATCAGTGGCTCCCGCCAGCGGGCAGGAGAACTGGGGGAGGGAGAGGTTCTGGTAGGCGGGCTCCTCCTCAGTCTGCTCGCCTCCCGCCTCACCTCCCCGCATGCAGGGCCCCCCAAAGTGCGGGGCCAGGGCAGTCGCCCCGATTTGCGGTACCCTAGGGACGGCCCTGTTTAGAGCAAATGGAAAAGATGGAGTATTGGGTCTGAACACAGACTCCGGCTCATAGACAGACCAAAAAGCTTACTTCCAATTCCACACCTTCACCTGAAAAAACTGGAGGGATTTTATTTGTGTACGCCAATGGCAATCCTTTGAGACATCAATTTAAAATGGTATTCTGCAAAGCATTAACTTTTCCAGGGTCCTCATCCCCAGAAGAATTTGGCACCCATCATGTATAAGAGTGACAGCTACCTCAGCGCCATTGGCAAGGACTGATGACACAGGTCTAGGCCACCAAGAAGTGGGTTTCAAACCACTTTAAACTATTTATCCAGACTGCATACTAACTCAAACATACACAAGTTCATATTAAATACCTTTGTGCTCTTTTTCCAGAAAGTATCATCCAAGAACTATATTATCTCAAGTATTTTCTGAGCATGGAAGGAGAGAGGAACTGAACAACAGTAACAAGGCACTCAACTGAGGTTCCAGATCACCACTGTGAGATGTCACTGGGAAACTAACAGTTAACTCCACCATCTGAAATGGAAAATGAAATATATCTGTCCCCAAGGGCCATGCATCGTGGTGTAAACTTCTTCCCTGCAGTGTTTGACAGGGTGTCAAGAACAAAGTCAGAAAGATGTTAACCAGGTGATGATTATTTGAACATGTGGAAAGGTCCTGGGCCACTAGAGAACATTATATTCAGCTGCTCCAGGTTCTTTCATTCTGCATTTATCAGAAATCAGTTCAGACTTGTTTAACCTGGGCCTAGCTCTAAGAATGCTTGAGTTTGGGGAGAGCAGCCAAGTGAAGTGCTGGCAAAATCTTACAGTTTAGTCCAGTTGCAATGCCCTTAAGGGGAAAACCCAGGGATAATTTAGGGGTAACATATCAGTATAAGGAAAATTGGGAGCAATAGGAATCATCTTCACGTCCTGCAAATTACAAGAGAACATTAACAGGAGAGAGGAGAAAGGAGTGTCCCCAACCAAGAGATAGCAAATAACCTGGCAGGTGACACAGGTGGGTAATCTGGTGGATGTCAGTTCAACTAGCTTCCAGCCAGTAGACTACAGTTGTAGCTGTGTGGTAAAACCTGGGCCCCCTTAAGGCATTAGCTGTAAGCATTACCTAAAATTATGTTAAAAAACCACAGGTATTTAACCATTGTGGATTAAAATAAAGTTGTAACCTTTAGCCATCACACAAATGTGTGTCAAGTATTCATACCAGTATATGATCCATAAAGGCAGAGATGTCAGAGCATGGAGAAGGAAAGGCAGAAAGTAGAGTGTGAGAAAAGGAGCAACTGCTAAAGAGACTATGTGTATCTATATGTTTCTGATATGGCTTTCAAAAGCAGTAAGTCAATTAGGTGACCATACCCCATGCATCTGCAGCTGTTAGCATCAAGCCAACAGAGTAAAAACATTTGTTTTCTTGAATATATATAGTAGATGAAATTATAAAAATTACTTGCAAACTCAGTTTGTTGAACAGTATCTTTTGGGGTTATTTTTTTCCTTTTCTCCCCTCCCCCACCCCAAGATTGTGGTAGTTGAATAATTTGGTTTAAAAAAAAAAAATCGTGGCCAACTGACTGGACTGCCTTTGAGTGGCAAGTTAGTATTTTAGTTAGCATCTATACATATCCTGCACGTTTACAGACACAAATGATGATGTAATGTATAATTCAAAAAAATGTAACAAAGTGCTAGATGGAATAATGAACATACCCAGTGGTCAAACCTTATCTCACCAGAGTGACAAAATCCTTCCTCCCCAGAGACAATTTCTGTTTATATCTATTCCACCTGGGAGTCGTCAAAGCTCCTCCCCACAACCTCTCCAGATTCTTTAGCCTGGAAAGGGCCGTACCCTCTCCTTATACTGGCTTTTACAGCTCTGCTAGCTGTCTCGTAAGATCAAGGGCTTTTGACTCTTAGAGGTGGTGGCTTTGTACAGCTGGAAAGCACAGCTGAAGTTTTTAACCACGTGAGGAGTAAGCAGAGAAACAGATATATAGGAAGTGGTTTAACAGCTCTGGAAGAGGTGTATTTGTAATTATGATTTTCTCATTGTGAAGGCACAGGATCAAAGTTGGAAAAAGGAAAGGATTTCTGCCCACCCTCTACATTGTCCCAGAGCCTACTATGAATTCCTGTATAAGATATCCCAGTTCAGTGGTTCTCAAATTTTTGTACTGGTGCCCCTTTCACATAGCAAGCCTCTGAGTGTGACCCCCCCCCCCTTTATAAATCAAAAACACTTTTAAATATATTTAACACTATTATAAATGCTGGAGGCAAAGCAGGGTTTGGGTTGGAGGCTGACAGCTCGTGACCCCCTGTGTAATAACCTCGTGACCCCCTAAGGAGTCCCGACCCCCAGTTTGAGAACCCCTGTCCTAGTTCAATGAACTAGGAGGAACTTGAGTACCTATTATTCTACAGTTCCTAGTAGTATATTATGGGCTTTGTAGGCAGATACACCATATTCCTTGCCCCTTAGAACTTGATCTAAATTTTAGACAAGATACAACAAATAATGGGAAAGGGCAGATAAGAGTTAAGCATCATGCAATTACTTAAGTTTGCTGTATGACTTCTTGGTGATTCTGCAGATTATACATGGATATATACAAGTGGTTCAGCTAGCATCGCCTATAGTTAAGGTTACCCAACACTCATTAAGTATCTTGTTATAAGCAGCTGGAAACTGCCAAATTTAAAAACTGTCTAGGCTGAATTTTTCTGGTAAGTTTTAGCTAAAATGGTTTGGCCATTTCTATGAATGAAAAATATGTTGTTTTGCCAATGTTAAATTTCTAAAACTGTTTAGTTGAGAAGCTCTGGCACCTCCATGCTTTGGACCAGGGACTTGAAACTTGGCATGGGAGAAGCACAGCTTCTCCATAGTGTCAGGAACATGCATTTTGCCATCACCATAACAATTTGCACAAATTTGGCCTATTTATGAGCTTTTGAAAAACTGCAATTCAGTAGAGACTTGTCAAGAGATTGCCAGCTAAACTCACTGAAGATTCTGTCTGTACTGGGCACATGCCATCCTGTCACAGCTCTTACATGCTAGCCAGACTGCTCAGGCATTATTCCAACAAAGTGACTGAGCACGCTTCATTCCAAGGATTCAGGAATGGAGCAGGACTTTTTATGCAATTGCTCCTCTTGTCTATCAGAGGCTATTGTGGCCTCACACACCAGAACTGAGTTCAGGCAGACACGCTTCTGTGCTCTCAGTGCCTGCCTCGCCACTGGTGCCCAGGCAGTATGGAGGACAAGGAGGAATCTACCTGCCTTGAATGTAGACTGATGAAGAGAAGTTGAGAATAGGAGCCGTGGGAGGATCGGAGCAAAGAAGGAACCTGGACATGATCTGAGGAGTGGGGGAGGGAGAGGGCCAAGGAATGTCTTTGGGGACAGAGGAAGGAAGTCTAACCACTCGAGCACACTCCCTACGTAACTCGCTCCCAGGAACGTAACCCATTATTCCTCACCATTCCTTTGCTGTCTAGCAAATAGCTGTGAAAGTCACTGGCAAAATGTCTCTCTCCATCCCTCTCTAATGACAGGTTTGCATAGAAGATTCTACAACTACCAATTGCTCTATTAGCTCAAGCGGTAGGGGACCATATTGTGGAGCTAAAGATCCCAACCCTGATGAAGACCCATGTGGGGGAGTCAATATGGGTCCACAGGCTGAAATGATTTTTTTCAACAAAAATGTTACATCCAAAAAACTACATTAAAAGAGCTTTCAGGTTGCAAATTCTAGCACTCAAAAGTTAGGAAATGCCAGAATTAAAGTTGTCTGTGCAACGTTAATTTGACCCTTTTGTATCTATGCATTATGATAGTTTTTATTTACATAATCACATACTATTTCTTCCACAGGACCCCTGGGAACTGGAAGCACAGTGGTGGGGAGGAACTAGGAATTGCTGGGCAAGGAGACTGGAGCTGACTGGAAAGGGGAAGAGAGTGGGACGAGCAGCACTATAAAAGTACAAGACATAAGAGCTAGTAGGATTGTGAGGAGGAGAGAGGCAAGAGTTATGGTTAGTCTGGGCACTTGCGCTTTTAATGAGCACATCTTGATTTGTTAATGCTTTGTTTTCAACTCCAGCTTTGCAATTGTACTTTTTTTTCCTGTTGGTTCATCATTGTGCTTAGATGGAATATTGGATGGAATATATGAAAGCTACATATAATTTTTTATTAAGATTTGAACTTAAGATTTTTCCTGTACTAAAGCTCAAAAACATTTAATTTCTCATTCTCTGTCCATGCAATGGGGAGGATGGCAACACAGTTTAAACAAAGTTAAGGTAAGAAAAAGAGACGACTATATGTAAAAATATAAAAGGAAGTGTCTCAGGTTGTTGTTCTCTATTGTAAGGACTGAAAAGATTTAAATTTATAGCAGAAGTTTAGCAATACAAAAGTGTATACAGTGTATTCAATACAACAGTGACACTAACTTTCACCACTAAACAAAGCATTCAGTGAAACAGATATGCTCATCTCAGCTCAAGTGTTACAATCCCTGAAGACATAACTCTATTTGGATGTAGCCTATATACCAAAGGTTTAAAAACAGCTTAGTGAAGACCCAACTGAATCTTAGACAAGATTCAAAGTTAAGAGACGTGGAAGGCCTAAAGGAACCTGAGTTTGTTCAAGCCGTCATGTTAAGTGAAAAAGGATGGCAGTTTGGTGCAACATCACAATATTGCATCAAAATACAAGCACATTATGTTTCATTATGATGTTTTTACAAGATCCAAGTCATTTTGGTACATGTCTACAGAAGAGGGGTATGTGGGAATGTCTCCCTTCAGCACACCCAAACTGTAACCAAAAACTGGAACAACCCCAAAAAAGAAAAGATTGGCAACCCAATCCAGGGTAGGAATGCTACACACACAAAAAATTAAGTGCTTGCAGGTTTTGGATATATATTTAAAAGCTGAACAAAGTAGATACCGTTTCCCTTCAGTCAAGTGTTTCACAGCCTTGTGGTTAAAGATTGCAGTTTTAGCCGTGCCACACCCTAGCTCAGGAAGATATACAACTATACTGAACAAGAATGTAACTCCAACAAGCAGAGAAAATTGACAAGAAAATCTACATAAATTGAAGATAAGCCTACTTTCAAAAAGGAACTTTCACATTGAAAATTAGAGAAAAAACACTTTTCTTTCATAGCCAATATTTTAAAACATTTTGAGAAAGATATTCTATTCACCTTTTGCAAGAATTTACACGTCTGAAGCGTTTTAAATCACTCAATTTCTACTTGTGAAAATATAGGATTAATTTAATCTGTGACCTGACAAGATTCTTGTTCATAATTTCCACAACAAATGTTGAACATTTATGTTTCACCTTATGAATAAAACGAAACAATGCATATTGTGAAAGTGAATGGTCACTTATGAGTTTTGTACCTAGCAATTGGGAACAAGAACTAGAAATGTTTAAAGGGCAAATACATTTACTGAAAAACTGTTTTATACATCATCAAGCAGCGAAACAAACCTCATTTCCCCCTTTCTAGGTTACAGTATTTTTTTTATTACAGTTTAACTAGTTTTCAGTAATTCTACAAATCCCAGGTAAAAAGAGGTTTAGAATGCACCTGAGGAGCTAAAGAAATGCTGTCGGCTGTGTAGACAGTTAATTTATACCTTTCAGACAGGGGTTTCAACACCTCATGAAGAATTAACTGTATCCAGTTGACACTTCTGTAGTCTGAAAGGCAATTTCTTGCACCTTCTCAGTACTTGACAAGGGAATTTTGCCAGAGTGACTAATTGGAAACTGAAAAGGAGTACTTGTGGCACCTTAGAGACTAACAAATCTATTTGAGCATAAGCTTTTGTGAGCTACAGCTCACTTCATCGGATGCTTATGCTCAAATAAATTTGTTAGTCTCTAAGGTGCCACAAGTACTCCTTTTCTTTTTGCGAATACAGACTAACACGGCTGCTACTCTGAAACCTGTCATAATTGGAAACTGGTTCTATTACCAGAATTAATGATACACTTCAAAAAGCGTATCTGAGGGCATGGCTACACTTGCAGTTGTAGAGCGCTGGGAGTTAAACCAGCCTTCGGAGACTGCAGCAGGGAAAACGCTGCCGAGTGTTTACACTCTCAGCTGGAAGCGCGCTGGCGTGGCCACACGAGCAGCTCTTGCAACGCCACAAAGAGCAGTGCTTTGTGATAGCTATCCCAGCTTGCATGTGGCTGCAACGTGCTTTTCAACTGCTGGGGGTGGGGGTGGAGTGTGATAGGGAGTGTGTTGTGTGTATGTGGAGGCAGAGAGAGTGGGTTTTTGGGGGGCTGAGAGCGTGTCAGCATGCTGTCTTGTAAGTTCAGACAGCAGGAGACCTCCTTCCCCTCCCTATACCTCCCCCCCCACCCCCCGGCCTCTCTGTCACTCACTCAAAGCAAGCAGCATTCCTCAGTGATGATTCCTTTGTCCCAGAGCAGATAAGCAGCCAGCTGTCAGAAACAGAGCTTTGAAAGGGCAAATCTGCATTCCTACAGTGAGTTCAAAACGATGACAAGAGTGGCCACATGACTTAAGGGGATTATGGGACATTTCCAGAGGTCAATCAGAGCACAATAATGCAATACCTCATTCACACTGGCGCTGCGGCGCAGCAAACGTTATTCCAATAGCCGAGGTGGAGTACCAGCAGCACTGTAGCCGTGAAGTCAGAGTGCTCTATATATCTTGCCAGTGTGGACGGGTAGTGAGCGAATGCGCCCGGGGCTCCTTTATTCCGCTGTAACTTGCAAGTGTAGCCAAGCCCTTAGGCCTTGTCTACAACAGAAAGGGTTTGCTTGAAAACTGATCTTGGTATATATAGCTATACCAGCAAACCCTCCAATAGAGGTGCAGTTTATACCAGTAAAGGAGTTCTTTCGCTGGTATAACTTACTACCAGCTTCCCCAACTAAATAAACTATGATGCAAAAGCACATTTGTGTCAATATAACTGCATCTTGCATTAGGGCTTTTGCCAGCACAGTATGTCTGTTAGGGATGTGATTTAAAAACTTTTTTTTTTTTTTTTTAAAAGCAACACTCCTATCCGACAGTTACACTGACAAAAAACTTTTAAGAGTAGACCAGGCCTCAGGTATTTATATAATGACAATATTCTTGTTGTAGCGATCAGAGCTTGGCTTGTATGTAAACATTTTATTTGTTTCGTATTTATTTGCTTAAGTACACTTTGTTTAGAAATGCCTACTATACCTCTTTGTTGAGACAAAGATTCTAGAGTAATTCCAGAAGCAACAAGTTATAATAAGTGGCTCTGGTAAAGATTCTACATTAAAATAAACACAATGACTTGGATGTTAATTTTGTATTAGTACAAAGCATTAAAATTAACAGAACAGCTATTACAGGTAGTTTCCTACAATACTGTGCAAAGTAAATTGGGATTCCTCAGTCACTATTACCATTATAGCTCACTCAATGATTTGCTGTAAGCTGAAGTCTGATGTACAAAGTCTATGGCAGAAGTATTCTGCTCATTTCAAATGGCAAAAAAAAATTAATTTGAGCGATAGCAGTACAA
Organism: Chelonia mydas; assembly: GCF_015237465.2. Lineage (NCBI taxonomy): Eukaryota > Metazoa > Chordata > Testudines > Cheloniidae > Chelonia > Chelonia mydas. Next base: position 32,058,421 of record NC_057855.1, on the reverse strand, counting down.
AATTTTTTGTAAATATAGTCTTATTTCTAGTTCATCTTCAAGACTCAGAGCAGCTATATGCTCAGGATTAAAAAATGTAACTAGGTACTAGCACCTTCCTGAAAGCATTTCCTAGGATTTTTTTCTCCTCCAACATGGTCTCTTTATGCAACTGTAACAATCAAATTTATACAACAGTACATGGTCAGGTCAGAATTTAATGGTTCTAACTCACTAGAAAATATCCCCCCCCCTTAAAATTAAACAGGAATCAGTTATTTATCTGATTTTGTCTTGTGGATGGGGAGGTATCATGGTGTGATGTTGCACCCCATAATGCTTTATAGAAATATGCTTATGAGGGTAAATATGACACAACTGGAATATGTTTTATGCTAGATATGCCATGTAACATATCTTTACAAAGGTTATGATCTACTGAATATATTCATCCTGTTTGTATGCATGTATCATTTTTATATCTGAAGTTATGATGCACTGGCTCTATGCTTGTATTTAAAGTGTCTGCTGTAGGAAGCACATAAGACAGATTTGGTCAACATAGTGTGAAGGAGTTATTCCAGTAATTGGGAGTACTTAACTAACAATGGACTTTGGGAGACGCCAATCCACATCTGAGTTTTTCTGGGAACATTCAAACTAACATGTAAACAATGGCGTCGGCCTGCAAAAAGCTTAATCATTCATAGACATGTGACTTGCCCAGTTGGCTAGAGACACCATCTTGTGGCTGTGATGTTGCACAAGAGAAAGACTATATAAGGCCCTGGAAACCCCTCCATTTTGTCTTCAGCTGGATAGACAGCCTCTCCACCCCAAAGAGATGCCTGAAAGAAACTGGAACAAAGGGGTGTGAGCAGGGCAGCAGGTTTGTAGAAATTTTGGTGGTGCCCAGAACCCCCAGAACCCCCCCGCCCCGCAAACTCCCCCCACACACCTGCCTAAGGCTCTGGGAGGGGGTCTGGGGTTCAGGCGATTGGGGTACACGAGGGGGTGGGGATGGAGGCTGTGAGAGGGAGTTTGGGTGCAGAAGGGGTGAGAGGTCAGGCTCTGAGAGGGAGTTTGGGTGCAGGGGGTGTGAGGGGTCGGGCTCTGGAGGGAGTTTGGGTGCAGGCTCTGGGCTGGGGCAGGGGATTTGGGTGCAGGAGGGGTGCAGGCTCTGGAAGGGAATTTGGGTGGGGGAGGGGGTCTGGAGTACAGGCTCTGGGAATGAGTTTGGGTGCTGAGTGCAGGCTCTGGGCAGGGGTGCAGGAGGGGGTGGGTGTGCAGGCTCTGGGAGGGAGTTTGGGGACAAAAGTAGGTGCAGGGGAGGGGTGGGAGTGGAAGAGGGAGTTAGGGGGGAAGGGGTGCAGGATGGGGGTGATGGGTGCAGGCTCTGGGAGGGAGTTTGGGGGTGAGAGGGGGTGCAGGAGGAAATTTGGAGGCCAAAGGGTGTGTTTGCGGAGGGGGTGTGGGTGCAGGCTCTGGAAGTGGATGGGGGGGGTTCGATGCTTACCTGGGGCACCCCCTCCGGCAGCAGCTCCTAGGCAGGGGGGTCTCCTCATGCTGTTGTCTCCAGGCACCGCCCCTGCAGCTTCCTATTGGCCGCAGGGGCGTTTGGGGTGGGGGCAGTGCACAGCAGCACAACCCCCTCACACGGGCTGCAAGGTCCTGCTGGCAGCCATAGTGGAACGAGCGCGCAGGAAGCCGCTCAGCCCCGCTGCACTGCTGGGTGACAGTGGGAGCCCCCAGGCTGTTTTAAATTGCCCGGGGGCGGCAGGTGGGGCAGGGAGAAGCGCGGGGGGAGTGTGTGTGTGTGTGTGTGTGGGGGGGTGGTGGGAAACTTTGCTGGAGCCGGGCCCCTGGGACAGGAATATTCCTGGTGCCCAGGCACCATGGGTCCATAGAACTCGCCACCCATGGGTGAGAGCGACTGCTGGACCCAGACTAGGAGAAAGTCTAGTCTGTAAAAGAAGCTTATTGGAACATCTCTGAGGGGAGATTTACCTGCATTTAGTTTTGTACTGTATTAGGCTTAGACTTGCGTGTTTTATTTTATTTTCCTAGAATCATAGAATATTAGGGTTGGAAGAGACCTCAGGAGGTCATCTAGTCCAATCCCCTGTTTAAAGCAGGGTCAACATCGACTAAATCATCCCAGCCAAGGCTTTGTCAAGCTGGGACTTAAAAACATTTTTGCTTGGTAACTTACTTTGTTCTGTCTGTTATTACTTGGAACCACTTAAACCCTACTTTTTAATATTTAATAAAATCACTTTTTACTTATTAATTAATCGAGAGCAAGTAATTAATTCCTGGGGGAGCAAACAGCTCTATCAGTGTTATAGAGGGCGAACAATTTAAGAGTTTACCCTGTATAAGCTTTATACAGAGTAAAATGGAATTATTTGAGGTTTGGACCCCAATGGGAACTGGATATCTGGGTGTTGGAGACAGGAGCACTTCTTAAGCTGTTTTCAGTTAAGCCTGCGGTTTTTGGGGGACCTAGTTCAGACCTGGGCCTCGGTTTGCAGCAGGCTAGCGTGTCTGGCTCAACAAGGCAGGGTACTGAAGTCCCAAGCTGCCAGGGAACACGGGCTTAGAGGTAGTCCCAGCACATCAGATGGCAGTCCCAAGGGGGTCTTTGTGACCCAACCCATCACACATGGCAAATACCTCAAGAGGGATTTGAAGGAGGAGGAAGTACTAGCCTTACAAATGAGTTCAGAAAGCGTGTTTCATGCGTAAGGAAGCAGACAAGGCTGGCATCATTGGCAGGGGAGGAAATGGGCATGAGACCCAACACAAAATGAGATTAAACAGGGAGGGGGAGAGTTACATGAAGGACCTTAAAAGTGAGGACAAGAAACTTGAATTTGATGCGATGGAAAATTGAAGTGCCAGTGGAGATATGCAAAACATGGTGAAAGCTCTGGGCAAAGAAGCTTGGCAACTGCATTTTGTATGAACCAAAAGAGGAAGATGTGAGTGTAGGAATATCACAGGAAAGAGGTTGCAGTAATTAAGATGTGAGACAAAGCCTGGAGGAAGTTTTTCAGCTGTAGGAACTAAAAGGAAAGATTGGATGAAGGAAGAAAAATAGCAAGATTTGAGCTCCATAACCCCAAACTCCCATGACAGTTATGTTCAACCAAAACATTTAAACTGTCAATTAGTTGGAGGGGACTTGTGCACAGAAGACAGAACTTTCACAGGAGTTGGACAAAGTCTATAGAACTCACTCCTGAAAAAATGACCATGAAGCTAATCATTTTTCAGAAATAAATGCAAGACTTATTTCTTAGACTTAACATTTCTGTTAACAGGTAGCACAAAAGCTGAGGAAAAACACCTGTTAACTAATCAAGCTAATTCTATGGGCTGTGAAAGATAGCTAGATATTTTTAAAATACTGGGGAAGTGTTTATACTGTCATGATAGGGGGTTCTCATACACACAACACCCATGTACTATAATTCACACTAATATCACAATTAATTCCTGGCCAAATTCAAAAGGCCAGAGTTACTGGTAGACCTTTCAACTTATACTTACATTTTTTGCCGTCATGTCAGACAATATTTCTTTATATTCTGTAAAACCATAAGTTATCCTTTTTCATCTTCAAAATGTACATCCTGTTAAAAAGACAGATTTTAACACCTTATATAATTAAAATGGATTCCTGAAGTACATCACTAATTTAATGTATTACCCCATAGACTGTAAATGGGTGTCTTGGGTGGTGATAATTTTTAGTGACAGATTAAGCATCGCCTTGAGTCACATTTTGCAAGGCCGCTGGGAATGTAACACGGTTTAGGATAGCTATTAACGGTAAAGAGGTACCAAGTATATCATAAAGGCCTAACTATACTAAGCACTACTACTACTACTAAAAAAAGAAGCAGGCTACACTATTAGTAAGTGTTGAAACCAAAATTCCTGAATTGGTTATAGTGGGTGCACACTAACCCTAAACTGAAACTGAATGAATTCTCTCCATAACTGATAGATGTTCTGTAGGCCACCCAAGGACTTCCAGCAAAAACAGCAGAGAAAAGAATTGAGATTCCAGATTTCACAAACAAAACCAAAAGAACATGCTTGTGGCATTTTTTTTTTCAGGCCTTCTTTCAGCAAGAAAAAGTACAAACTCAGTTCTCTCTCATCTCTTTCAGGTCTTTAAGAAATGAAGGATACTTACTTATAACTGGAATAGTCACACTCACGGGAACATGCCTGCCAATGTAGCCTAGTCTGTGGAATCTTCTCTAAGCAGTGCCTGTTGAAGTGCTCGCATGCCCCCTTCCACTCCTCCTGTCCCTATATGCAAACGTTCTGAGAGTGAGGCTATAAAAAGGGGGCACACAGTGCCCTCTACCACCTCTGTTCCTTCCACTGTTGTCTCAGAGAAACTATCTGTAAAGACTCAAAAAGAAAAGGAGGGCAGAGAATGTGAAGGAAAAAAAAAAAACATCTCCAAGAACTCTGGTTATAAGTAACCAACCTTCATTTTTTCTTTGAGTGGCCTCTGCATATTCCCACTCATTGAATCATTTGGTGAATACCAATTTGTTGGATGTTATCAGATTCCAATGGCTTGCAAAATGAGTCAGACTGTCTCCAAACAAAAGGGTAGGAAAGACTAATGCCGATTGGCTGGCCACACTTGAGTCTCATGTCAAATTTGAGTTCTCCAATTCAACAATGATATAGTAGCTGAAGACTACTTTGACTTTGAGGTTGAAATGACTTTCTTCTGCTGGGTCTGAGAGGAAGCAGGCTGTTGATGCCTGTGTGACAAATAAAATACCAAGACAATGGAGGATTACAGAATTGCCTCTGATACCTAAATGAAAAAGTAGATTGTCTTCTTCTGGAAGTAGAATATAATCCAAGAGAATGAGCAGTCAATCTTGTCTTTTTAAAAAAGTCTCCAAAAGATCAGTTTTATTACTGAAGTCAGTCACCATAAAAGCAGAAGGTCCTCAACTTTTAACTTTAGCTGTGTAGCCAAAGTAGAAGATCTTAACCAAGCATATCTTCTCAAAGTGACAGTAGATGATAAAGCTCTAGCACCAGAATCCAAAGCATCAAAAGAAGCTCTAAGAGCATTCTATAAGTGGTCCTCTTATCCCATAAATGAAACTCAGAATAGGACACAGTAGCCTGATATTAGCTATCCTAATACCAGCCAAAGAAAACATCTTCCTCCCTAAGGCACCCAATTTCTTTCCCTCCCTGTCGTAGGGTGTAGAATGTGCTTGGCTTCCACCATACCTGTTGCTCATAGCTGCTACCAAAAAAGAATCTGGAATGGGATGAGTAAGAAAATAAAAACACCTTATGTGGTAACTGGTACAGTTCATCAGCTTTTTCAGATATAGGTTGACAGGAAGCTGGAGTAGCTCAAATAGCTTTTTGTAGGTTGTAAAAGACTATCCAAACTAGGCAAAAATACTCTATTTTCTGAGGGAGCTCCCAAAATATCAGAAACAGGATGTGATGCTTCCTCCACTGTCACAGAAAGTAACGAACAATAAAGGAATATGATCAAGGTTGTGGAACTGGAGAGTATATTCTGAAGATGAAATTATGCCCACATTTTCATTCTGGGAAGAATCTGTCTGAATCACATTCTCTGACTGCTGCTGTTCCATGTGCTCAACTACTTTCTCATCTTCCTTTGATAGGATATCAGCTACTACAGTAGGAGTAGCAGATTCATCTGCAGCTACTGGATCCCAGAGGTCTTGATCTGATTTTTGGAAGCAGGCACACTTCTATATCAGCGATACTGGGGAGATCCCATAAATTCCTTACATGGGGGCTAATATGGCTATGGAGCCTGTCAGAACCCCAGTCTGGAAACATGCCCATAGGATGAGGAGATCCAAAAGATCCATGAGGTGGAATAAATCCTGACTTAAGTGGTTGAAACTTAGGCTCTTTGGGTTGTTCGGATCCTCTTCGGATTGCAGATCCGATCTCAGATCCATAACAGATTTTTTTGTTTTTTGACAGCAACAGAACCTGAGAACAAGTCAGTCCTAAGGGAGGAAAAGATTTGCTCAGGGATCCCTTTGGAATCTTGGGAAGAGGCAACAACTATGGAGAAAAAAAGACAAAATGTCCTCTGACCTGCCCCTCTTCTCAGGAGTAGAGGCCCAAGAAATAACTATCAGAACCTCTCTCTCTTCCCCCCTCCTAACCCCCCCACAAGAGAGAGCCTCCGGATCCAAATGAGAAGACTCATTTCCCTGTGGTAGACATTGATAAGCCTTTATCAGTTCTGATATTGATGCTAAAACCAATACTACTGTCTGTGCCAGTCTCATGCCTTTAGACATCTTTGGCTCCAAGAAAATCCTAGTATTTGCAACTTCAGCTGTTAGGCAAGGTTTGCCTTGTGGAAACAATCCTGACTTTTGTCTAGGAACAGAGGAGAACAGATCCCAGTCCCATGGATCCAATGAATCACCTGTACGAGATCTGGCCCTAACAGTGGTTGTCTTAGCAGCAGCCTTCTTCCTCACAACCACAACTGATACCGTAGGAGCCTCGAGCAGATCTAATGCTCAGACTGCCAGAGCACACAGAGGTAATTCTGGTACCAATTCCAGTTGTCTGAGGCACCTTAATCTGGTCAGATGCTTAAAATGGAGCAGATACAACTATTTTTTCTTCATGCTCCAACTTCTCAAATCTGAGAGGCTTATCTAATAGGTCTTCCTGAAATAAAAGTGTGCGAAGTCTGTTCTGTCTCTCCTTACATGCTCTAGATATAAACGTAGAGTAGATAGCCTTTGCCAAGACATGTTAGTTACTTCACATCATTGTCCAAAGTTGGAAAACTGCCAGACAGGAAAGCACATCTTAAAATCCACTTTCTTCTTTTTTAGATCAGTCATCCTGCATGGAACCAAGCCTTAACCCTATACTAAAAATAACTATAACTCCTCACTCTAACACTATCAGTTATCAGTAAAACTATAATAGAAGAACAACTATACTTAAAAAAACAACAACCTATCAAAGCACCAGAGGAAAAAAGCTCCAGGTCCATCAGACCCAGTGAGGTTAATTTACATCTGGTGTTGCAGTTACCATGTTTCCTTTTATAGCCTCACCCTCAGAACATCTGAATGCTAAGGGGTAGGAGAGGGCACACAAGTGCTCCTCTGCCAGGCATTGCTTGGAGAAGCTTCCATCATGTAGATTGCATTAGTGGCACACTCTCACAAGCAGGAATACGAAGAGCCTATATATAATGTATTCTTCCTCTCATGGAATAAACTACGGAGTACTGAACGTTACCAGAAATAAGTATTGAGCTCCCACATATAGGCGACTACTACCCTGAGTCACCTATGAAAATTTTCAAGAATTTTTATAAAGAAATAGTTCTAAAATTGGAGGCTACTACAAAGAAAAAATTCAAACTGATTACAGATTACTACTGACACATAGCAAGACTAATAAAAATATAAAATTGATTTTAAAAATTTACAAAATTAGATTTAAATTAGATATTTATTTAAAAATAGTTTGTTTTTTTAAATAAACCTGTTTAAAATTAAATTTGAAATTGATAACATGTTAAGGCCTAATTTTACTATAATCTAATACTAAATTATATACAAAAAATATTTAGGAGTATGTATTTGCTGCCAAGTTTTAAAGAAAGTCAAAACCACTGAACTGGTGAAAATCACCACCTAAGCACCTGGAACCAGAGGTTGCTGAAATGCTAAACTAGCTTTGGACAGCAGTAGCCTCTTCTGCAGGTAGAGAGAGAATATTTTTTGCAATAGAGCTTATTCAATTCGGTGACTAGTTCGTTCAAAGTTGAGACACTGATTGGGAGTTGACAAAAGCAGGAAAGCTTTTCTTCTTCTTCCAGTCTAGATGTGAGACAGCGAGATCTACTAGTTCTAAATTGAAGAACACAGTGACAAGAAAAAATCAGTTCAATTCATCACCTACACATACTTCTTTTGTTTAATCAATCAGTTTTAAATGTAAAACCTCTTTTGATAAACTGTTTGATAAACATTTTCATATTATCTAGTAAAGTTAAGGTAATTTTATTTAATAAATTCAAATGCTGCTTTTATGCATGTAATTGAATTTGAATTTCCATCCAAATAGAACCTGAAACAAAGCCACCAAGGAGTGGGAGAGCAGTACAGAGCACCAGCTGCCCAGTCTCAGTAGCTCCCCTCACTTACGCTCCTATCTCTCTGCTCCCCCCCCCCCGTCACAGCAAATTTCCACCCCTCACCCTCTCTCCTTCCATGATGGAGAAAGGAGGGGGCTGGTCCCCCTGGCCTCACTTCATTACACCCCTGGACCTACCTGGGTTCTGGAGTCTACGCTGGTGACTAGGAGGGTAAGTTGTAGAACACCCTAAGGCACTGTGGTCTAACTCTGCTGGTATGACTCTGCTGGTATGAACTAAAAGGTACCTAGTCACCCCAGCCTGTGGCTTGCGGTGACAAATCCAGTCCAAAACCCACAGGAAACCTCTGTTGCTTCACTTCTGAGACCTTGACTGTGCAGTCTGTGCATGTGACTCAGTGCCAGTGGAGAAGAATGTTTATACAAGTGTGTGTGAGCTTGCTGTGACCCAAGGACCTCTTGATGCCAACTGGCAGAAGGCACAAGTATGCATAAAGGTTACAGGGATCCCCTGGGTCCGGTATTTACATACTAGTTCACCAAAAAGTGTCATGTAAAGTCTCTACTGAAAGCCTGTGTCACACTGGTGGTCATAATCTTGTAAAAATGTATTTGTGGATAATATATAATGATATGTATACACTGGAAATCATGTTCTTAAAGCCTTGAAGTGAAAGGCAGGTCACCCAGAGTAACATGTCTTAAAACAGGTTCCACCAGACAGGAGAAGGGAGACACACTTATCTCCCTGGCTGACCACCGTGCATGTCTTATGAGGGAAGTCTATGTGCATTCTGAGTCAAATGCTAACAAAGAGACTGCGGGGACTTCAGGACGAGAAATTAACAGGAACAATGAACAAAGAGAGGAAGAACAAAGGACTGGTCTAATATAGCTAGGGGTGCAGAGAGATGCCCATGCATCCTTCATCTGGGAAGACAAGCTGCCAGCGGGCTTGGTCTTATGAAAGGAAGGTCTCAGCCATGCTGGTTGAAAAACCTCTTTGAAAAGAACTTCATGTAAACAGTACCTTATTAGACAAGAGGGCATTTTGTTAGTTTAGTAAAGTAATAGGATGCATGTTATTTTATATATAACCCATTGTTTCTGCAGGACAAGGAGGAGAAAGACACTGGCCTAACAGCCCCCACCCCACCCCTGAATTTTGATCATAGGTGGGCTGGGGAAAAAAAAACAACAAAACACCAACACACAACGGGTGGGTCACCTTAGTGAAAAGGCTGGGGACACTAATCAAGTGTATTGAACTTGCCTACTAAAAATTATGTTTTTCTTAACTGAACAGATTATGTAACAGTTAATTTATGTTGCATTTTTGATAGTTGTGCAAATTATCTATTACATAATTTATGGTTGACAAGTCAGCTGTTTTCCTTAGCAATACTACAAGCACAATGCCTCTTTGCAAACAAAGGATTTAGTCTAAAATTATGGTGTTGATTACAGGTAAAATATCACACAAGTGCAAGGCACCAATCTGCACAATATCTCAAAAATAGCTTAATAAAAGTGGCGATTTATTTTTTTCCCCCCCCCCAACATACAGAGTACCAGTAATTTGGAGTCAGGCAAGCTGAGATAGACATTTGGAGACAGCATCCCACAAATGTAAAATAGAGGTCTTGAAAGCTGAAGAGAGCAGAGAACAAGAAGTGCAAGAAACTTTGTCAGATGTTTGAGGAAACAGAGGAGCAACTTCATAGACAGACCGAACATTGTAAAGCTTACTGAAGCTCTGTTCAGCAAATCTGCCATCAAAAGCCCCTGATAATGTACCCTAAAGGAGTATTTACAGTGCAACCTGAAAAATGTTAGAATCATACCAAGTTAGAGCCATCTACAGAAATTCTATTTTCCAAGAATATTTGAAAATTACATAAGAGAAAATAAAGATAAGCTAAAGATTTGGGATCGAATCACTATTGTCACATGAGACCACAGATGCAGAAAATCAACATTCGCTGATTTCAGCAAACCACAATGGAAACACGAATTGAAATTAAGGGTACTTCTGTTGAATTGTGGGGCATTGGACTCTGAACTTTAAGACTATTAGCCAAGCAACATGGGAAACACTGGATAAATACAAAGTTTCCTTTGACCAGATCACTGCAGTTGTATCAGACAACACAACATATATGAAAAAGGCCAGGAAGCAGAGCAGAGCATGAAAGCGCATGCGACATGTGTTGTTCACCTAAACCTGGTTGGTGACATGTGGCATAAAAACCTTGAAAAAGGAAATGACGTGGTTGTCGTGAAACAAACATTTACAGCCTTCCCTGCATGTAAAGCTTGCTTCTGTATGCACCAAGAAGATGAAGGAAATAGTCCAGTTATAACGTGCTGAAACAGTAGGTTTAACATTGTGTTTCCACTTAGCTCTCACAGAGAACTACATTTCCTTTTTCAAAGAAGAGAGCAATCACTCAAGCAGGTTGTGCGTTGCAGATGTCATCTATTTATTCCAGTTACTAGAAGTCCTTAAACAGCTGAATATCTTGCAAAGGTATGAACCACCTACCATTCATACCTTGACAAAATATGAAGAACCTGTGATATGCACATGCATGTGAGTGAAGAGCAGTGCCAACGAAGGTGAGCATGTAGCGGGCAAAGAAGCACTCCGTAATAGTGCTGAAAAAATTGAAAGATACATGCAGTGAAACTCTACTGCCGCATTTAGTTAGCCTGCAGCAACATTTTTCAATGCTTGTCTAGTATGTGACACAAATCAAACAAAATATCTCATCATACCTGAGAGAGAAGTGTCTGACGCTAATACACTTTTTGAAGATAGTAGCGTAGCACTGCATGAATACCATGCTTACTTCAAAATTGTCCAGAAAATGCGAAGTAACAACTTTTCAGTTTTGGAGAAATCTGAAACGAGATTGCAAACACTTGCCGTGATTGCTCTCTCTTGTTTGACTATGTCAGTAAATAGTGCTGATGCAGAAAAATCATTTTCTGCATACAAAAATGTACTTCAGGATGACCAGTGTTCCACCAAGGTATAAAACAAACATCTTATACCAGAATAAACTTAAATATACAACTGTACCATGCACCACATGCCTGTCATTTCCTCTAGTTCTATTTTTAAAAGGGTGTCACTTCATTTCACATCATTATTGTTAAGACCAAATTAAAATAATAAATAATAAAAAGATTCCTTTGCATCTCACCTGTGCTTGTAGAGGGAAGGGATTTATGTATATTTTATTTAAGGAAGTACAGATATTTGAATTTTCATAACTGTGACTTTACACATCATTTCTCCTAAACCCATTCATTTTGAGTAAATTTATCATGACTGTTCTGGAATTTTTGATAAAAAATGCCATGACAAATCTGCAGCCCTAGAGATGATGGATCAAACTCAAGTTGGCTATAATTCTGTCCACTCTAAATTTATTGCTGGGATGATTTTAAGAAACCATACAAGTGAATTAATGAACACTATTCCTGCTACATCTTAAATACTATCCAGTCAAAACTGCCCCCCCATCCCCCAAAATCTAATTTTTGTGACAAAAATCTAAGACCATCAGAAGCATTTCCTAGATTATAGTAGCACTATAGCTCTGCTATAGTTAAGGTTAGGACCAAAATCCTGTATAAAGCTCAGTTGTTCTAAGTGCTCTAAAACCCATACGGTTAATCAGATGCCCTTGAAATTTGGTTCACCACATGGGGTCGTGTGGTATGGCCAGTGATCCAAATTTGAGGCCTTTTGACCAATGGTTCACAAGATACAGTCCCCAATTGGGGAGGTGGGGTAGGGTGACCAGATGTCCCAATTTTATAGGGACAGTCCCAATATTTGGGGCTTTTGCTTATATAGGCACCTATTACATTCCACCCCCGTCCCGATTTTTCACACTTGGTATCCGGTCACCTGGGGGGGGGGGGGGGGAGAGGAAGGAGGGGGAAGCAGATTTTCTTAAAGTTGACACATTCTGGATATGTTTTTTTGCTCACAAATAGAGATCAAACCAGCGCTCAGATCATCGCACCAGAATCACCACAACTGAGTACATGGCACCCACCAGCGCTTTGGCGGGGGATATCAAATTAAAATGTTAATTGAAAGAGCGTTTGCTTCTCCAGTTATGTACTCTAAGGGTATGTCTTCACTAGCAATGTTAAAGTGCTGCCATGGCAGCGCTTTAACGTGGCTGTGCAGTCGCGGCACTAGAGCTGGGGGAGAGCTCTTCCATCTCTGTAAAAAAGCCCACCCCCATGAGGGGAGTAGCTACCAGCACGAGTGCGCGGCTCCCAGTGCTGGTGCACTGTCTACATTGCCGCTTTACAGCGCTGAAACTTGCAGTGCTCAGGGGGGTGTTTTTTCAGACCCCTGAGCGAGAAAGTTGCAGCGCTGTAAAGTAGCAGTGTAGACAAGACCTTGGGCTTACATGCCTAATCAATTACACTGAGCATGTGTGGAGAGAGAAGCTAACTGAGGATATGTTATAGTCATTGGATCAAAGCACCACCCCAGGCACTCCGAATTCAAAACCAACCTAGGGCAGAAATCTGAAGTTAGAAAAAGCAGGCATAATGCTCCAATCTGACTCTGCCAAATGGCTGTTTTTTTAAATTAATTTATTTTAGGGAAATTTAATCTGAATAGCAGATGAGTATTCAGAAGGCACTGGAACTACTTTTTGAAAAGAAAAACTATACAAGCAAATACTTGCTGGGCGGAGAGGGTGGAAGGATGGGTGAGAAAGGGGGGGAAGGGAGTTGAGGAATGAGGTGATGGGGAGGGGATGGTGACATGGGGCAGTGGGAAGGAATGGGTGGGATATGGGGAGGAGAACAGGGGCAGGGGCACCTGTCAACCCACATTCCCCTCCTGTGTGCCACAATCTGGGAGCCTCCAGCTCATCTACCGGGGTGTAATTCCCTTCCCAGCCCCCGATGTGAGACAGATTTGGGGGTGGGGGGGTGTTCTTGTGCCTATCTCCCTACAACATGTGTATACCAGGCTCTGAGATTGCCACAGATGAGCAGGGTATCTAATCAGCTTTTCCCTGCGGCCCCCAGCCCAGTCATGTGAGCCAGGTTCTGGAAGAGGCTTGCACTTCTCGGGTGTCTGATGCCCACTCTCTGCCCCACTGTGTGTTCACCAAGATCTCAGGGACCCTGCCCATCTATGTGGGACTGACCCCAAACCCCTGACCCCCATGTGAGCTAGGTTGGGAGGATTGGCTTTCTGGGGGTGTCTCTCTCTCCCCTCCTCCCCCATGTGAGTCAGATCCACTGATGTGGAGCAGTTCACACATCTTGGAGCTATAATTTCAGGCTGCCTTTAGTTCCATGGGGTATTCTCTTTCAGATGAGAACATCTCATTGAGATGAATGCGCCACTTTACACTTCTGAGTATGCTATGCTACTGATGGATGTGCAGATCCCCTCTCCTCCATTCTCCCTCTAATTTCATACACATAATGGCATTCCAGCTCCGCTTTAGCTAAGGTTGGGAACCTCTTCCTGTTTAAAGGATGACACTTCTTCAGGCTCTAAAATCTGTGCGCTTATACAGATTGTTTTGAAATCTTCTGTGCCTTATTGGAGTGTATGGTAGGGTTAGTGATCCAAACGTGGGGTCATTTGAGCAAGTGGTTCCCAAGATACAGCCACCAGGAGAAAATGAAATACTTTATTTTTGTTTAAGTTTCACAAATATGAGCAACTTTGAAGTTTGAAACCATCCTGGGCAGAAATCTGAGAATGAACTGTAAAAATCTGCCTCTGTCAAGATTTTTTTGGAGGCGGGTATGGTGGGTTGTGTTTTTAAAGGACCATAATGTGAGTACAGCAGAATATTCAGAATGAATTGAAACTATTTTTGAAAAAAAATAAATAAATTACACATTCAAATACTTACTGGGAGGGGATGGGTGATTAGGAGCGCAAGAGTACTCCTCACATTTATTATGTGCAAGCAGAATAAAGTCCAGACTGGTAATTATATATAGTTGGTGCTTTAATAGGGCCAATTAAAAATAATTATCAGCGAAATCAATTGGAAGGAAGAATTTAATAAAGAAATGTGAATGATAAATTGTGAATCATTTAAAAACATCTTCCTAGAGGCCAAAAAAAAGCCATAATCCCACAACTGAGGAAGGCAGCCATAATGGTTAAAAAACATACCTGGTTTAGAGGGGAAGTGAAGACAGCTATAAATTTTTTTTAAAATAATGTGTAACAAATGGAAGAAAGGGGAAGTTGATAGTAATATAGAAGCCAGAAGTTAGGAATTGTAGAAAATTGATATGGGAAGTCAAAGGACACGAGGAAAGCAGAGTTAAGGAGAATGAAAAGTTTTTCAAATATATTCAGAACAAAAAGAATTCTGGCATGTCCAATACAACATAGCAATGGCAGCATTATCAATAATAATCCAGAAAAGGCAAACATGTTCAATAAATTTCTGTTCTGTATTTGGCAAAAAAACCAAACATGATATAGTCTCACCATATGGTGATAACACTATTTCCATTCCACTAGTATCTCTAGAGGATACAAAACAGAGGCTACTGAAGTTAGACATTTTTAAATCAGCACACCCAAATAACTTGCATTCAAGCGTTTATAAAGAGCTGGTTGAGGAGCTCACTGGACCATGCTGATGCTGATTTTTAAAAATCTTGGAGTGCTAAGAAAGCTCCAGAAGACTGGTAGAAAGCTAACATGCCAATGTTTGAAAAGGGTAAACAGGATGATCCAGGTAATTACAGGCCTGTCAGGCTGACATGGATCCCAGGCAAGATAATGGATTAAAAAAACAAAACACAAACACCCTAGAACGATATAGAATTAACATAACATACATTAAATGGATTAAAAGTTGGCTAATGGATAGGTCTCAAAATATAACTGTCAATGGGAAATCATCATAGAGTGGGTGTGTTTCCAGTTGGGTCCTGCAGGGATCAGTTCTTGGCCCTCGCTATTTAACATTGTTATCAATGACCTGGAAGAAAACACAAAATCATCACTGATAAAGTCTGCGAATGACAACATTTGGAGGAGTGATAAATAATGAAGAAGACAGGTCACTGATTCAAAGCCATCTGGATCTCTTGGTAAACAGGGTGCAAGCAACAATATGCATTTTAATATGGCTAAATGTAAACATATGCATCTTGGAACAAAGAATGTAGGCCATACTCACACGATGGGGCAATCTACTGTTGGAAGCAGTGATTCTGAAAGAGATTTGGGGGTTGTGGTGGATAATCAGCTGACCACGAGCTCCCAACGTGATACTGCGGCCAAAAGAGCTAATACAATCCTGGGATGCGTAAACAGGGGAATCTCAAGGAGGAGCAGATATGTTATTTTACCTCTGTATTTGGCACTGGTGTGACTACTGCTGAAATACTGTCAAGGAGGATGTTGATAAATTGGAGAGGACTCAGAAGAGCCACAAGAATGATTAAAGGATTAGAAAACACGCCTTATGATGACAGACTCCAAGAGTTCAATCTATTTGCCTTAACACAGAAGGTTAAGTGGTGACTTGATTACAGTCTATAATTATTTAATAATGAGCTCTTCAATCTAGCAGAAAAAAGGTACAACATGATTCAATGCTGGAATTTGAAGCTAGACAAATTTAGACTTGAAATAAGGTGTACATTTTGAACAATGAGAAAAATTAGTCATTGGAACAAGTTACTAAGGCTCCACCAATGACCATTTTAAAAACAAGAGTAAATGTTTTTCTAAAAGATATGCTCTAGGACAGGGGTTCTCAACCTTTGTCTTTCTGAGGCCTACCCCAACGTTCTATAAAAACTCCACTGCCCACCTGTGCCACAACTGTTTTTCTGCATATAAATGCCAGAGCCCAGTGTTAAGGGGTAGCAAGCAGGGCAATTACCTGGGGTCCCATGCCACAGGGGGCCCCGTGCAGCTAAGTTGCTCAGATTTTGGCTTCAGCCTTGGGTGATGGTGCTCTGGGCCCCAGGTTTCAGCACTGCACGGCATGGCTTTAGCTTTCTGCCCTGGGCCCCAGAGAGTCTAACATCAGCACTGCTTATTTGACTCCCTGAGACCTGCTCATGGCCCCCCCCAGGGGCCCCCAGACCCCTGGTTGAGAACTGCTGCTCTAGGAATTATTTTGAGAAAGTGCTATGGCCTGTGTTACTCAGGAGATCAGACTACATGATCGCAATGGTCCCTTCTGGCCATGGAATTTATGTATCTATGAGTAGGTGGGGTTTGGGGTATTAGGGAGAGGGAGATAAATGGGAATGGTTGGTATGGGGAGGAGGATAGGGATTAGGGAAGTGGTGGGAGAATGTGAGGGGCAGATGAAGTTAGGGGTTTATAGAGGGCTGGTCAGCCCTGAATTATCCCCTTCTGTGTGTGCTGGGATCTGGGGGAGCCCTACCCCTCCCTCTACAGGGTTCTGAGCTCTACGCCTTATGTTTCTTGGTATCTGGGGCACCTTGCTCTCCTGGGGGATGTGAAGCCCCTCTCCCTGCTCCTCCATATGAGCTGGGATCTTGGGGGGAGAAAGGACCTGATGATAAGAAGCTAGATTGTCGGGCTCAACGGGTAGTGATCAATGGCTCCATGTCTAGTTGGCAGCCGGTGTCAAGTGGAGTGCCCCAGGGGTCGGTCTTGTTCAATATCTTCATAAATGATCTGGAGGATGGTGTGGATTGCACTCTCAGCAAATTTGCAGATGATACTAAACTGGGAGGAGTGGTAGATACGCTGGAGGGCAGGGATAGGATACAGAGGGACCTAGACAAATTGGAGGATTGGGCCAAAAGAAACCTGATGCGGTTCAATAAGGATAAGTGCAGGGTCCTGCACTTTGGACGGAAGAACCCAATGCACAGCTACAGACTAGGGACCGAATGGCTAGGCAGCAGTTCTGCGGAAAAGGACCTAGGGGTTACAGTGGACGAGAAGCTGGATATGAGTCAGCAGTGTGCCCTTGTTGCCAAGAAGGCCAATGGCATTTTGGGATGTATAAGTAGGGGCATAGTGAGCAGATCGAGGGACGTGATCGTTCCCCTCTATTCGACATTGGTGAGGCCTCATCTGGAGTACTGTGTCCAGTTTTGGGCCCCACACTACAAGAAGGACCTGGATAAATTGGAGAGAGTCCAGCGAAGGGCAACAAAAATGATTAGGGGTCTGGAACACATGACTTATGAGGAGAGGCTGAGGGAACTGGGATTGTTTAGTCTGCGGAAGAGAAGAATGAGGGGGGATTTGATAGCTGCTTTCAACTACCTGAGAGGTGGTTCCAGAGAGGATGGTTCTAGACTATTCTCAGTGGTAGAAGAGGACAGGACAAGGAGTAATGGTCTCAAGTTGCAGTGGGGGAGGTTTAGGTTGGATATTAGGAAAAACTTTTTCACTAAGAGGGTGGTGAAACACTGGAATGCGTTATCTAGGGAGGTGGTAGAATCTCCTTCCTTGGAAGTTTTTAAGGTCAGGCTTGACAAAGCCTTGGCTGGGATGATTTGATTGGGGATTGGTCCTGCTTTGAGCAGGGGGTTGGACTAGATGACCTCCTGAGGTCCCTTCCAACCCTGATATTCTATGATTCTATGATAACAAAAAATTAAACATCTGTAATCCAGAAAATGAATAGATAATATGCACACCAACCTTGCGTGTTGTGTGGGTCCTGGCCACTGTGTGTGGAGAAGGGGCTTGGTGTGGAGGAGGAGCAGACTGGGTGGACAGTGGGCATGCCTTGGGAAGCCTGGCTGAAGCAGAGGCAGCAGTCCAAGCTGGGGGTGGGTACTGGGAATGATGGGCCCAGCTCAGGCTACATAACCAAGATAGCATGCGGCCCTCCAGTAAGCTGCTGCCTGTGATGTGTACGAAGCAGCATACACATATAGCAAAGTAGACAGCAAAGAACAACAACTTCCATGTCAATGGCTCCTACAGAGCAAACTAACGGCTTAATAGAATGAGAGGGGGAGCTGGACATTTTGGTGGAGGGGGGGTACATGTTTCGGGGAATTGTGGGGCAAGGGGTAAAAGGAGACATATACCAGTCTTCTCGCTCATGCTTAAAAAGACTGTAATCACCACGTAATAAAAAACTGTCAAGTTTTGGGACACAGACCATGGATGAGATTTCTCTCGCTGGCCCTCTTAGCAACTGTATATTGCAAACATTTCAAAAGCACAATCATATCCCCATTCTACTATCACAAAAAGTAAAGGGGGAGGAAAGGAGCATTTAGGAATCACACAGCAACTGTATGGCTTCGTGGAATGACCCCTGGACTGGGACTATTCTTAGCTATGCCACTGGCTGGGCAAGTCACATCACCTCTATTTGCCTCAGTTTCACTTCTGTAAAATGGGGATGATGATGTACAATTCTTTGAGATTTACTGATGAAAAGCACTATATAAAAACTAGGTCTTTTGATTATTACCTAGCCACTGTAACATATCAACTGCAAACCTAGGCGAGAAGCACAACTGCCAAAATGACCTTTGACTCCCACCAACACACGTTTCTCTTTAAAAAACTAGGAAATTAAATGGCAAAAAACGTTTGTTAATATAGAGTTAAGGTTGCCCAATGATAGCTCAGACTCTTTCAGAACGTCCAGTTTGGCAAAACTCAGGATTCTGTAAACCAGGAAATACAGAGTTAGGGTAAATGTCCATACAACCTTAACTCTGCCCTCTTTGAGCAATTCCGCAGAACATCTATACCACACATAGTTCACACACTGCCTTTTCACTGTAATGGCTTGCTCTTTATTTTCATTACTTGCACTTGCTCTATGCTCAGACAGAGTCTACTCCCCCAACAGAATACCACACTCATACAATTTAACTACTTTATATTGTTTTACAACTCCATGACACTTGCACACAGGATATCACCTGAACCTATACTTTCCCCTACCCATCACTAAATCCACAGACTGCTCTCATATTCCACCTCACTACTGACAATATTCATGGCAAGAAGATCCCAGTGCCTTGGTACTAGCACTATCTATCCAATTTTGCATTGAAATGATGCACCCTGGAACCTCAACATACACGTGCACATCTTTGCTTTGATAGCACACATCACAGGAGACGGGGACACACCCAGACCCAGATTTCCTCATATCACAATCATCATAGTTCTATGACGTTCTTCAGGCAAATCCTGGATCACCTCTTATCACAATCACAGCTCTTCCAAGCTGCCCCAGTTTATTCCTCCACTATTCAATACATCTACACCTAACTTTGTGAATGCAGCTGAGAGCATGCAAATAATTCCCAAAGGCTATTGCCAGCTCCAGGAGGGCACAGTTAAGGTTGTATGGGCATTTACCTTAACTCTGTACTTCCTCATTTTTAGAATTTTGCTGAATTCAATGTTCTTAAAGGGCACAAGCTATCACCAGGCAACTTTAACTCTGCATTAATGAAGTTTTTTTGCCATTTAATACCCGGGCTTTGGAGCGGAGCCCGGAGCTGGAGTGTGGAGCAGCTCCGGAGCTGTGGAGCTGCAGGTTTTTGCCTGGAGCTGGAGCGGAGCTCCAAAGCCCTGTTTATTATACATTAATTCCAACAGTTTAACAAATAAACATTCCCTTGTAGTATTTGCAAGACAAATGCTGCAGCCATGTGCTAGTGCATCAAATCCAGGAACTGAAAGCAACAAAAATAAACTAGTCTATTTTCACTGCCCAAGTTGAGAGAAAAGCAATGAGTAATCAATATAAATGATGAAAACTAAGGCTAGATTTTTAAAAGTTACTTGGCTTAAACAATATAAGGAACTCAGGAAAAGGAATATGTATATACATAGATCGATTCTTTAAGTGCTTCATTTTAAAGTAAGGGAAATCTCAGACTTGATTTGATATCGGGAATCATCGAATATCAGTAATGACTCCAACTCAGATTTCCTGCCAAAATAGCAACACAACCACTAGTCCTCTAATAGAGACCATTAACTTCGTAAATAAAAGGAAAACAACCTTTGTGGTGATGTAACAGAACACAAACAGCATTTAATATGATCAGTTTAGCACAAAATTTTTGAAACCAAAAATGCTTGTTGATTAGTGATAGTCCCTTACAATCAACAATTCTGAATGCTGGCATATTAAATTTTAAAATCACAGCTCAAATTATGAGAAGATTTAGAAACAAACATTGCAAAAACGTTACTAAGTTCACTTCATAACTAAAGATGATGGGTAAATAAGTGGGTCTACTAAACTAGGAACCAATGCGGATATCTTTCATACATTTTATTCCTTATGTTTGGAGTCTGTATGAAATTCAAATTTAAAATTCAATAACTTCATCAGGGATAAATTTCAACCCAAGGGCAAAGGATCTATCCAAAGTCCTCTGAACCATGAACTTGTATTAGATATATGTTGTTTTGGGGGAGGGGAGGGGAGAAGGGGATGGCTGCATACATAAAAACAAAACTGCCATGTCAGAGCACCTCTATACACTTTGCAGTGTGCGAAGTGGGGGCTCTGCAAAGGCCTCATAGGACAATACAGAGAATATCATTGGTGACAATGTGGAGGTGGAACTACTGGATCTGTGACTGTGAAGGTACAATGATTCCAAATGACTCCTGCATAAAGCATGGAGAGGTTGTAGCCATTAGGCTACAACCACAGTAATGGAGAGACTGTACTGTATTCCTACATCAGGTGTTAAAATTTGGGATGGACGTGCCCATTCTCTTCCTAATCCCTGTTTCAGCCCCACCATTGACCCCTTAGGCCTGCTATTCCAAGTACAAAAGTCTTGGATCCTATGCAAGGGAGATGGATGGATGTGCTTTCACCTCAAGTGAAATATTTCTGTATTTGATGGGCAACCTGCTTTCTGTGAAATTCAAAAGTCTTTCTGATCTGATATACATAAGGCTAGAAAGGGATACAATTGCCAAGCATATTTAGTCTGCTTAGAGATAATTTTATTAGTGAAATGAATTACTGATAATTTCTCAAAGATTAAGTTGTATCAAGTTTAGTGATCCAGGAGATTTTATCCAAAAAAACTCTACTACAATCTTGTCACCAATCTCTATGCCAGTAAAAACAGTTGGTATTCTTCCAGCTTTATGAACACATTCTGTCAAGCTCAAGAAGCCAAACTTTGTGATCTCACCATCTGCCATGACCTCTTGTCAGTTTCAGACAAAAGAACCCATGCAGATGGTCTCAAAATGTAGATTCTTTCCTATTCCCAGTTACTACTTGACAGCTTGCATCAAACAGATAGCAAAATGCAAAACTTGACTTTGTTCTCTCACTGGGTTTCTGATGAAATTATACAAAGATGGATTTGGAGGCCCAGTCCTATGGCATGGAAAATGTGCCTCATAGATTAAGTATCTTTCTCCAGAATGTAAAGCTTTTCTTTCTAAAAAAACAAACCACCACAATTTGTTCACCTTGTGGTTACACACAATTTACCTCACTGCTCTCTTGTTAAAGCAAGTCGACAGCTGAACAATACACTAAGCAATAGGAATACCAGGGCAACAACAAAGTCCAGTTATGATCACAAACACGGAACACATTCAAAATCCAAAAAATTATTAATTTAGTTAAAAGATAGCTACGTCCAATTCTGATTTATCCAGCGAGATAGATTAAAAAAAACCCCACAACCTAACCCAATCTTCTCTGCAGCTTAAAAAGACTAATCTATTCTAAAATTTCATTCATATTAGAGCTTTGACATATAATTAGTTTATTGGAAACAGACAACACAAGTTACAGAATGTGTTTTATTGCAGAAAAATATTTAGTTCTCCAGAAATTGATTTGCCCTTAAAATTAATTGTTCTAAAGACTCATTTTTACACAATAGCATAATAAGCTTCTGGTAAACAAGTCTATTAAACAAAAACCTCCGGAAACTAAAGAGAGCCTCTTACACTGGAAAACAGACTATTTCATTCCTATATCCATGTTTAAGCAAACTTCAGTTTTAATTTCTTTCTCTCCCAATTTTTTTCATTGGCACCTCAAGACACTTTACCTCCAAAACAAAGGAGCACCAACAGATGAATCCCGCTGTGCTCCTAAATATCACCCATCACCTACCCCACCATCACCTCCCACATACTGCAAGTCTTCCAAGCGTCAGTGCTGTTATTATGCCAGTATTATACTAACCGTCACACAAGACAACAAAATAATGCAACTGGACCCTCTAGTTGTTGGATAGCTTTTTTAGAATTTAAGCCATCACTTTTACTGTATTTCATTAGATGGTATTTGGACATGATCATGTGGGTAAACTAAAAAAAATAAAAAAAAATTTTTTTAATCACAGAAAAAAATCCATTCCTAACAATCTATTTAAGTGAGGCAGCTAGTAGATCTTATGTTTACTGCAATGTAAAAATTATTTTACACTCTATGTGCCACTCTTCCTTTCTGAAGATATTGTTGAGCTGCTCCTAGTTATATGGAAAATTGACCTATACAGTGCATGTATTCATTCTGAAAGATAGAATAAATTATATGTACATCTATTCCTAGAATTAATGTTAGGGTTCAGCCCAGTGTAGAACAAGATTAGGTTTCATAAGGCTGCCGGGTAACAGAAAGGTTCCTTGATTAATCAGTACAAGCTCAGTTTTAAAGCTACTAATTTATGCATAGTGGCAAAATGGATTAGACCACCTGTTGCACATATGCTACTAAACTGTGTCTCGGTTTTCAGACCAGGTTCTTAATTGCTCCAAGTGTTCACCAGAATTTTTTCTTCCACAGGAATAAGTGTATTGCCATCTTGTTTCTACAAATCTTACAAATACATTTTAGTATCCAATTCCTATTAGACGTTATTCTCAGATTTTGTAAAAACAAAGCTTCTGTTGAAAATATTACTGATCAGTAATCAAATTATACAGTTTAAAAAATGAAGATTTGGTATTACAGAAACAGAAATTCAAATTTGTTAGCAAACAAAAATATAAGTGGGGACTTCTTACTTTGGAATTTCTATTAATTATTCTGTGATCCTCTTATGTGATGCAACAAATTACCCATGTATTTGATAATAGCTTCTATTAAAGATCATTTGAACAGACTTTGAATTTATTGTTTGTACATATATTACAGATATGTTACTTTGTTTCTGTTCTATTATTTTTATAATGTTCCAAGTGTATAAAATATTTCTATATGATATTTTTGTTTGTTACCTTTCTTTAATAAAGCTCCTTAAATAAATGATCATAAAAAGTTTAAGAATGTGTTTAATAAATAAGATAGAATATGAAACAAAACCAACATAGATGGCTATCACAGAGGCCAATATCTATTTTAAAATAAAAATGGAACAAATGAGTGCTTATTTTGAGTCTTAAACTTCCGTGTGAAATCATTTCAACAGATGGCTGGATATGAGGGACTGCAGGTACTAGGACCTTTCTCT
Source organism: Chelonia mydas (assembly GCF_015237465.2). Taxonomy (NCBI): domain Eukaryota; kingdom Metazoa; phylum Chordata; order Testudines; family Cheloniidae; genus Chelonia; species Chelonia mydas. The sequence continues at coordinate 32,034,796 of NC_057855.1, read as the reverse complement.
GCTTTCCCCACCCAGTAATTCCACTAACAAATATAACTCCACTAACCCTTGTCCTGTTGCCAATCTTACACTATACAAATGCAGCAGTGCTAGGAGCTGCTGAATACATTAAACAGCATTGTCACCAGAAACAGAAAAATACAGGAACAGTCTTAAAGGCTTAGCCTTTGGCAAGCTAGAACCAGCAATGGGGTGTGGATGTGAGAAATCAGTCAACAAGGGGTAAAACAGTATGCTTAGCATACTGAGTGGGGGCAGAACTATAGGGTCAGACTAAGCACACTGGACTACTCCTCTGCTTCTCTGAATCTATCAGACAATTCTCATTCTGGGATCTTGGCTTCCTAGGGTGAGACTAGCAGAACTTCCAGTTCAGATATTTTTAACTGGACCTCTAGGGAAACAGTGTAGAGTACAAGCCTAGCACCCCCTCACCTCTCTGCAGGGGACAGATATACATAGGCCCTCCAAATATTCTAGTCAGTTCCTTTGACTGAATGGGAGGCAAAGCACGCCAGGAAATAAACCCATTCAAAAAGGACAAAACCAAAAATTTAAGATTTTAAAACCAAAAATAGTTTTGTTTGGATGCTTGCACATACACAAACACAGGATCACTAAAACACTGAATATTTTCAGAGAAGCTGATTTACAAGTAAGCCATTTTCCTTCTTCCCTGCGTTTATTAATGTAATTTAGGGAATTATTTGTTTATTGGGGTACATAAGTTTCCTGTTGTGTTTTTTTTAAACTAGTAGTACTATCCCTTTTTCTTTACTATAGGTGAACTAGTCACCCTGTAGCAAGGCGCTGCCACGTCCTCCTCGCTTCTGTCCCTTCTATGCCCACAAACCAGCACTCTGTGTTGGTGCAATCACCTGTGCTCTTTATTTACAGTATATTTTCCCACCACCTTCGAGCTACAAACAGTAGTACAGCCACAGGGACTGTTAGCTCCCACAGCCAGCAGAGAAGAGCTACCACTCCCTCTAATTCTCTGGCTCCTCCCTTACCTTCTCCTCCCTGGTTTCTTTCCTGCCAGCCTTTATGTAGCCCCTCACTAATGAGGTCAGCAGTGGTTCCGTTTGCCAATCAGGCCTGGACTTACTTAGCCAGCTCCATTTCCCCTTTCTTGATTGGAGCTGGCATGACAGAGTCCTAGCTCAGATTTCCGTAGCCAGCACCCTGTCGCACACCCCAAACCTGCTTTGACCAAATAAATGAGGAGGAGAAAGTGAGGGGTCTGCTGGAACAGCCTCTGGGAAAACAGAAGGAAAAACTGCTCAACCAGACACTTCAAGGAGGAGGAAAATGTGAGCACTAGTGTTTTAGAACTGCTGAGCCATGTAAGAGAGGAAGGACTATGCTGAGGGAATAAGAGAAAGAATTCATCCCCTGAAGCAACATGCTCAAACACTCCAGAGTAAAAGGGGCAAACTAGGGTCGGACAGAGCTTGGAGAAAGAAGGCTCACACATACACCTCCACTGCAGCTAGCCCCACATTCCATGGAGGTGGATGCATCTGCCCTGTGCCTGTTAGGAAGTGTGCAGCTGGCAGACCCCAGGTAACGACCCTAGATAAAGGAGCGGCAGACTGGACTGTGGAGAGCATGAGACACCAAGTGAGACAACTCCCTTTCATCTTGGAAGATGTACAGTCAGCATTTTTAACACAGAAAATTTGATAAACCTGAATTCTGCAAAGATAAAAATATTAATTAAAAGAGCTGTGCTGGTCAGAAAAAGGGAGCACACCCAAAATTCCTAGAAACAGATTGACCTACTTGAATCACATGGTAAACACATGGTAAAGCCCAAAAGTCGAGATCTGTGGAGACTCAAGGAGAAATATATATTTTTTCTCTATAAAATAAAGGAGTAACTGGAGCAGTACCATGAGAAATGTACTGTATCTCTCTCTGTTACATAGCAAGTGAATTGCATAGGATATCTGGGATTTTGAGGGTGGGGGGGGTTCAGTGCCAAAGTTGGAGCCTACTGTTCAAATTAAGGAGCCACCTGCAATCTGAGATAAGACATAACACTGACAGAAAAGTGACATGCAAAGGCAGTTCTACAAAACTTACATTCAAGTCCACCAATTCCTATGACCTGATGTTAAAAAAAAAAGCTTTGAGAGACCATGTGAGGTTCCTTTTGTAAACTGTCACATAAGCAGAAGAGAGTATACTAAAACACAACTACTAGCAGAGCATTCTTCATTTTTCCCTCATAATCATTAGGACCCCAACCCCACCTATGAGTGTTCAGTTAGGATTCTCCTGGTACCTACAGCAATTGCTCACATGGAAAAATAAGGATATAAAGAAATTATTTCATATGGTCAGAGCTTTAAAGCATCATGATAGAAATTTCATTCACTAGTTTATAAATTCATCTGATTAAGATAACACATGGGAATTTACAGGTATTACTTTCGTTACTGGAGGATACCCACACTCTTATTTAAGGTCCCACTCCTACAAACATGTATATACAAAAAATGATTGAACTGGAGCTAGTGAGAGTACTCAAATGTGTAAGAGGCTTCATGGGCAAGGCCTAAGTGATTTCCGTGTGTAGTGTGTACTCTCCAACAAAAAGAATTCCAATTCTTGGTATTTAAGAACAACCCATCAACTTTTGTATATCTTGTATAGTGATTAAAAATAGTCTTTTGCTAACTTGATTTGAATCCCTACTATGATACTCAATACTAAATGCTGAGTGGTTGTTATAGCATTTACTTGGTAGCAAACACTAAGTTGTTCTACAGAACTAGGTCACCAACTAGCAGAAGCAGAAATCTACTTTGAAAGTCAGTTTCAGTAGTTAACTGACAGTCTATAGTAATTGGCAAGTTTCCGCACAGAACAGGCTGGCCATAATAATGACATGTTTAAATTGGGGATGGTTCAGTCACTATACTAACAGGTGGCCCTTGACAGCTGGCATACTTGCTTTCAGTCACTCTTATTACAGGCACACACAGTACCTTTTGAATTCATTTTCTTTATTAAATGGCAGTTAATTAGGAAAGATTTCAGAACTAATTTCAGCAAGCTCTAAACTCAGAACTGTCATGGTGAACATTTCTTCTATGAAGTGTGTTCTTAAAGTCCGAGAGCTTCTTATTACCAATAGCTAACTCTCTATTTGACCAAATGAAAGTTAGTTCCGTCCCTTTTTCATTGAAGAGCTACATTTATCTCACAAGAATTAAAAGATGCCCTATTAGAAAGCTTTGTACCACAGTAGAAGCTGGCCCAAAACCAAGGGTCATTAGATATTTATGTACTGATCTTGTAACATGAATTGAGATAAGTGTTTAGTTTCATTTTCTTAGATTGTACTTCTTGCAAAAGTTTTGTATCTGTAATAGTGGAAGGGATATATAATCCTGAATCTGAAGTAGCTGAAAATGATTTGACTGATCATCAACCTACTACAAGTAGCCAGAAACTGATATTTCAGCAAAAATTATGGAATGAAGCAGTGCTAAGTGAGCTTTCATTGTTTTATCTTCTTCCAACATAGCTGTCCTGTGCGTTTTTAAAGATGAAGTTCAGTTCTTATTCCACTCTTACTAATGGATACAGCCATAAAAATGTAGAACAGCTACCAATACTGCAAGTCTAAAGAAGTTCAGCATTATAAAATTGCCATGCCATAACATACACCACCTTTTCATGGGATTGCAGAACACAAATTGCTTGCTTTTGAGACCCCCTTGAGAACAATTTAAACGAAGCATCAACGTGGATTTAATTTTCTTACAGTAACCCCCAACGTACTTTAGTTTATTTTCATTTAATTACTTACGTAAACTTTAGGATAGGCGTATTTGAAAGCAAGATGGATTTAGGTAGCTTGTTGGCTTTGCACCAGCCTTGTCTGAGACCTAAGTCCAAGAACACATTATCATTTCCTGGCACCAGACCAGAGGGAGCAAAGTTCATAATCTCTGTAAGACTGTTAACCCACCTACAGATCTGCTCACTTATTCTCTATTGACTACATTTGTAGGACTTTACTACTAGCTGGTAGGATAAGATTTTTCCTCTAAACAGTGTACAACAAAAAAAGCTAGAAGCACATATAAAAAGCAAATCAAATTAATGGAATTGCAGAGCATTAAAGAAAAACAAAGAACACTGTTTTAAGGCAGTATTGTATGAATAAGACAACTATGGTTAACTCCTGCCCAGTGAACTACACAGGCTACAGCTAAAAGGCCACATTCTGCTTCAAGATGACACACAATTAAGATTTCCATAAAACGCAGCATGGATAAACAGCTCTCTTTTCCCAGCTATATCACACCACTATTTTCTCTTCTTGAATTTGGTGCACATCTCCAGAAACTTGCTTTGTACTGTAAGGTTCACTTATGCAGCTCACCACCATAGGGTGTCATGCATGTTCTTTTGCTGCTCCTGTAAATAGGCTCTCATAGCTTAAGCAGCAGAAAAACTGAAAAAGATATTGTCTATTCCACTCTGTGTCAGCTCTTAACTGTGCACCTGGACAAAAATGCTGTTCTGGATATGATTCTCACATACACCTATTTCCAACACACAAAGTGGGAAAATATGAGGTACTTCTAGAAAATTAACACCATTTGTCTTACTATATTATGCACTTTTCCCCAACTGATCTGTCTGGGCTAACCTCTTAGAGGCAGATAACACTTCATAGCCTGAACTCAAACAAGCTTCTATACACAACACTAAACTCACCTGGATCAGAACTTGCACTACTTTCAGCAATGGGCTTTTGCGGAGCAAACAATTATACCAAATCATTACAAATTTCCTCTTTGCAAACCTGCCACAAAAAGGGTTCACTGAAGACTACAATGAGATGACAGAACTAATTTCACATGCAGACTAAACTAGATTTGAACTAAAGTTTCTAGAAGTGAAAAACTGGTGCAGTAAGTCAATGTGACACTTTATTCCTCATATTGAAGAGATTTACACTTTAATATCTAAAGAATGTTACTCAAAAACAATCATAGTTTTACAGTTTTATGTAAAAAATACATAATTCAAAAATAATTTGGTCCTGTTCTTCCTGGTAGCCGTTTGCATCAAAGGGATCCAGTGTGTACAGTATGCCAGATAATGTAGTGAGAATTACTGCCCACCTTAAGAAACAAGTAGTGATAACAGTTGAACAGAAGGCTCAGACAAGTAGTACATCTATTCATGTTAAATTACTTTCTGTAGCTATATGAAGTTAACTGTGTCCACTGAAGGTTAACTTGAGTCAAACTGCTCCTTTTCATTCTTTATAGTACAACAATGATTTTTGCACACACACAGGAAACAGTTATAAGAGAACCATAAGGGTTTTTACAGAAAAATACAAGATTTCTCTCAGAAGTTTGTCTGTACAGGACAGTGCCCACTAATAACAAAATAGGAGTCACTTTTAAGAATTATTTCCCAGTTTTCCCCTCTTTTTTTAGGGTAGGCCTAAATCACCTGACCTATTATTCCTAGGTCTCTTTTAGAGATAATGTTTCATGTTTAACAAGAGAAACTGTCTTGAGAGGAGGAGATATTTCAGTACATTTTTCTTGCAGCTACTTCTCCTGTCATCTTTTCTTTCCTGTTATCTAATTTCTCTCTTCCTTTCCCAACTCTATCAAAACTTCCGCAAGATATTGCATCAGGGGCACCGGAACAGGGGTGAGAGGGAGGAGGGCCATGGCCCCCCTGACTTTTTACTGGCCATAAGGGTGAGCACCACGGGGAGGGGTGGAGAGAAGCAAGCGGGGGCCAGTGCCTTGGGGGAAAGAGACAGCATGAGGAGATGGGGCCTTGGGGGGGAAGGGGTAGCACGAGTGGGTGGGGCCACGGTTCGGGCATCTGTGCCCACCCACACTTTTAGGGCGCTTTCACCGCTCCTGTATTTCACTGTACATACAATATTCTAAACAACATATTTCTGAAGTTGCAAGTACCTGTGTTTATATACATAACTATCTGAACTGTAAAATACATTTTCTCATTTGTACCATACCAGTATCAATAAATCATCAGTGACTTCCATTCCCATAAAACTGACATGCTTTCAATACAAAATATTAGTATATTACTATGTGATCAAGTGGATTAGCAGCCATAAACTGATGTAAAAGGATTAACCTGATTTAATTCACTTTAACCACATAAGTATATACTGGCATACAAACAAATTTTTATCAAGCCATACATCAAACCAATTCGTAGTTTGGAATTTCTTTAATAGACAGGACAGATAATATATGACCTGGTCATTTATGGACAGTATTATTCTCCAGTTGCTATTAAAAAATTGAGATGCTTTAAAAAACATTTAATTCCAACATTGTTAAGACTAGCCCAGTAATCAATGCTTCTCTCTCCCTTTTATATTTCTATAAAAGTTTCTATTAAATTGGCTTAACATTTGTAAGAGTTGCCAGATAGGATTCAGGCTCTGGTTTTGCCATTCTATATAACAAATAAGCATAGCAAGAGACCATGGAAGCTCACTCTTTAACATTATCTCCCAAACCCTTCTCACAAGTACAACAGATATCAACTGAAGATTTCAATAAAGTTAAAAACAGATACACAAAGTAAAGGCGGGGGGGGGGGAGAGAGATGTGGTTTGCTGATTCTACATTATATTTTCAGCATTATTTCTAGATTACTGACTAAAGTTTGCATTGTGAAACATAAAGTCTATATTCACCTCCATCTCCCTTACGCCTTTAAAAGAAGAATTATGGGCCTTCCTAGTGACCTCAAATGTGAAATATGGGACTCTTTCTGCTCTCATTTCCCACCTTTTGACTACCCATCCCCACAAAAAAAAGAATAAGAAACCAGCTGCAGGTCCACGAGTGGCCCAGAACGTTTTTCAGAGTGTTGCATAAATTTATAGTGCCAAACATCTTAACTTTGTGCTGCACATCAGAAGTTAGCTGTTAAGGGTTTTTTTTTTTTTTTAATGGAACTGATAGGAACTAAACTTCCAAGGAGAACACAGCCTTGCTATAAAGTGAATTAAACACCGAACTGCCACACTGCTAGAAGGACCAAATACAGAACGCTACTGAGCCACCCCCCACCCTCCCCTCCTCCCCTAGAAACTCCTATCTCCCTGGGAAAGAGACGGGTCTGAGGAGACTGGCCGTGTGTGTGTTGTAATTGGTATCTTCCCCACTTCTATGACCTCCAGCTGGGTTTCAAGCAGTGGCGGAGAAGCCCCAGCGAGACAGACAGGGCGGCTGTCACATGGCACTACCCAGCTCCAGACACAGGCCTGCGTGCCGGGCACGCCGAGCACAGCGGGCTACCTGGCTAACGCAGTGAAAGGGGACCGTGGCTCACAGGTGTCAGGCACATCAGAAGTTAGCTGTTAAGGGTTTTTTTTTTTTAATGGAACTGATAGGAACTAAACTGCCAAGGAGAACACAGCCTTGCTATAAAGCGAATTAAACACCGAACTGCCACACTGCTAGAAGGACCAAATACAGAACGCTACTGAGCCACCCCTCACCCTCCCCTCCTCCCCCAGAAACTCGTATCTCCCTGGGAAAGAGACGGGTCTGAGGAGACTGGCCGTGTGTGTGTTGTAATTGGTACCTTCCCCACTTCTATGACCTCCAGCTGGGTTTCAAGCAGTGGCGAAGCCCCAGTGAGACAGACAGGGCGGCTGTCACATGGCACTACCCAGCTCCAGACACAGGCCTGCGTGCCGGGCACGCCGAGCACAGCGGGCCACCTGGCTAAGGCAGTGAAAGGGGACCGTGGCTCACAGGTGTCAGGCACCAGAGCCTGTCTCCAGGGCTCTCGGCGGGTAGGTGAATCCCCGTGACAGTGGCCCCACGTCAGGGAGCCGGGCAGGCCCCCAGGGAGAAGGGCAATACGGCGGTTAGCCCCCGTGCACGGCTGGGGCGGGGAGGGAGACATCACAGCCGGGGACTGAGCGGGTCTGCCCCCTACGCAGCAGCTCACCGCGCTCTTCCGCCCCGTGCCTCCACAGGCCCCGGGGGCGGAGCGGGCTCGGCCTGGCCAGCACCAGAGCCAAGACAAGGAGCCGACGACGGCTCCTCCCTCGCCAGCTGCTGTAGCAGTTAGCCGGCCACCTGGCAGCTGCTCCGCCCGGCCCCGAGGAGAGAGAGGCGCCCCCTGGCCGTCTCTGCGTTGCCGCTGGCGTCGGCGCCACCCGAGAGAGTGCACCGAGAACCAACGACCCCCGACGCATAGGGTCCCAACCACCCCAGCTCACCGTGCCTCCAGCCCGGCCCACTCTCCGGCTCGCTCCACAGCCGCACCGAGCCTGTGTCCCTCTCCCCCGCACAAGCTTGGCGGCGTCTGACAACTGCGTTCTCCCATTGGCCACCCCTCCGCGTGAGGTTAGGCGCCGCCATCCGCCCATTGGCGCAGCCCCGTGTGTACACAACCCGCCCACCAATCCGAGAGACAGCCGGGGAAGGGGCGGGGCACAGACCGAGCTAGTTCTAGAGGGTCGTGCTGGGTAGGAGCCGGGATTTCCCATCGCGGCCGCGTTAACCCTGAGCCAGCCCTGGTCCCGGCGGGAGGGGGGAGCTGCGGTGCCGGGATGGCCCGGCTCCCTCTCCCCGCGCTCACACAAGGGGAGGGAGCGCTACCTCTTAGCAGGACTGACACCCCCCCCACACCCCGAGGGGTGGCTGACGCTCAGCCAGGACTCACCACGCCTACACTGGTGGGAGACAGACTCACCCAGGCCTGGCTGCTCCCCCACGGGGCGGGGGGGCGGATACCAGACTAACCGTCTCTCGCCCGTCACACACACCCCAAGGGGGAGGAGCGGAGACATTATCTCCCATGATGCCCAGTGCGCGGATGGCCGGAAGGAACACAGCTGTTGGAGGAGGTGGACATCGCCAGTTCATGGCCCCGCTGCGGGCAGATGAGAAGGAGGCCCTGTCCCCAGAGACTCACCCCATCACACTGGCTGAAGTGGAAGTATTTTGGCATGGAGACATCAAACTACCATATTAACCCAATACAGCCCTTTAGTGAAACCCTGCAGGGCAGGATGCCTGGAGGTTGGCTAGTTCATTACATAGTTTATAATGACATTGGCCATAGTCACAAACTAATATTACATTCATATTTTAACATACATGTGCTAAGGCTGAAGGTACAGAAATCTAAATATTTTATACCAATGACACTACCAAGTTGCATATTTGGTGAATATGCATTGTCTTAATTATACTCTGCATAGGTCATAAACAAGACAGTAAGCATAATGATTACCAGGGCTTTATCGTGACAAGGCTGCAACACGTGACAAAAATTAATAGTGTTCCTGACTGGTTTTGGCATCAGTGGGAGTTGGTATTCAAACAACTCTGGCAGCTCCCTAAGATGCTGCCTTTGAGCCTGCAGCGGGAGAGACTTAAAGGACTGTGTTCTTCTAAGCAATTTTTCTATTATTAAAGTCCTGAAAGTCTCTGACTAGAAAGTTGGCCTACAGCCCAACGCCTAGACATATACCAGGAGTATCGTCTCAGCTCTTCAATCCATGATACTGTAGATCCGTTGGGGTCAGAATCACCATTTCAGGTTAATAGTCCCTGCCAGTCAGGTCTCCAGCCAGAGTCGTAACTAAGCATTTTAGCACATGGCGCTAGCAAGCATATTTGTGCCCCCTCAAAGTGATGAGCGGGGAGGCATGCAGGGTCACATGCCACCCAAGATTTCTGTCTTCCATTTAGCACAGAGTTTTTCAAACTGTAAGGGATGCCTCACTAAGGGGATGACTCCCACAGCTTGAAAATCTTTGCCTCCTGCTAGAAGCCAGGGCATAATATCAAAAACCACTACTGACAGATTTTGCTACCAGTTACTAACACCTATGGATGTTCTTTTTCTGTCCTGTCACAATTTGTTACTTCCTTTCTCATTGGTGAAAGGATAGCACATTTTGATGGATAGGTATATGTCACAATTTGCTATCTCTCACCTTTGTCATCTTCTGGTCCAGGGGTAACAAAGGGCATCAACCATCCATCACAATTTGCTACCCCTAGACCAGAGGATGAAGAAGGTGAGAGATAGCAAATTGTGACAGATGGTTGATACATAGCCATGGATGGTGCACCACACTCTGAACCCATACAAAAGCTCCTGGTGAGTACACTCACCACTGACACAAAGAGCCAAGTAGGCACACGCACAAATGACATACTAATTGCAGTGACTGTATGCTGACATAACTTGAGTTAACATAAGTTTGTAGTGTAGTGATAGGCCTTAGGTATATGAATTGCTTGGGAGAAGTAACCACCAAACTATGAGGCTAGGCCAAGATTCAGCCAGAGGTTTAGACTCCTACTTTTGTGCATCTGGACCTCTGGCACCCTAAAGACTCAGGAGCAAAAAGGCACATAAAAAGAACTAATATGATTTTTTTTTGCTTTTTAATTTCATGACTTAGGGGTGTATAATTCATGATTTTTCAATTCTTGTGGTTGTCAAGCAACCTTGGGGTTGTAGATGTGTGTTCATTATGTTGTGAAGGCCAAAACTATAACTGGGTTCAAAAAAGAATTATATTTAAGTTCCTGGAGGCTAGGCCATTAGCCAAGATAGTTAGGGATGCAACCCCAAGTTCTGTTGTCCCTAGCCTCTGACTGCCAAAAGATAGGAGTGGATGACGGGATGAATCACTCAATGACTGCCTGTTCTGTTCATTCCCTCTGAAGCACCTGGCATGGCCACTGTTGGAAGACAGGATACTGGGCTAGGTGGACCATTGGTCTGACCCAATGTGGCCATTCTTATGTTCAGTAAAAATTACAGTAGATTTTTGCCTTTGAGAAGGATTTAATATGAGATAGCATACTGCCCTTAGTGAATATTTGGGAACCAAGTTCTACACACAAATAGTGACATGCGAAAAAGCACTAAAGGGCTGGATTGAAAGACAAAATAACAGTTCAGAAAGGCAATCCCCATTGGAGGATCAAATGAAAATTAAGACGTTTTGATACCACACCAGAAAATCAGTTGGACTGGAAGTCACATGATCCAGCAGAATAAACTTGTGCTATAAAAATAAAAAGAAAAATTTAGAATTAAAAATTCCATATTAAAAATCACAGTAAAAACATCGGATGTGCTATATTAAAAATACAGATGTCATTGATAAAACTACTAGCAACTACTTACTTATAAATATTTTCAATGATTTTTTGGTATAAAATATAAATTAAATAGCAAAATGACATCCATCTACACAATGTTAAAGGTAAATGATGACGTGCTAAGAGTAATAAAAATAAGATTTTAAAAAGTAAACAATTAGATGGTCAAACCTATATTTAAAAGGGATTACAAGAAAGGGAGTGCAATTCAGTGAATCACAGCAGCAGATAAGACAAATTTGCAAACTGCTAGGAAAGACTTTGTACAGACATTAACTAAAAAGGGATTCTTTTAAACAAAATGTGTGACATAGTTTTTGGGGGTATATGTAAGATATTTCACTGAATCAAGTTTCCTTTAGCACCTCAGCACGTTGTATCAGACAGAGAAGACCTGTCATGTCAAGGCATTGGGACACCTTGTGCCTTTCAGGACACAGCCCCGGGAATCATGTGCTGAGATGTACTGTCCTGTGAGAGGCGAAATAAAAAAATTCCTCTGCCCCCACTCTATCTTTGCAAAGACAGCAGGTTGTTAACCCCACTTTTATCCCCTCTGCCCCTCCCTGTGCCAGGGTTTTGCTCTCTGCCAGAGCCTGTACCCTTGGGCTTAACCCCGGCTCCTGCTGTTTCTTCCTGATTTTGTCCCTTAGCTTCCCCAGCCTCCAGCTTGACCCCAGTTTGACCCAACTGGGCAGTCATTTTCCACCCCCTGCACAGACTCTGTCATCCCCCCCAAAACTCCTTTAACCTCCGTGAACAGCAGCAGATTTTAATCCCCAGTGAAAGGAGCAGCTACAGCAGCTGTTACTAAGCATGCTCAGTATGAGCCAAGAAGCACACACAGAGTACTGCCAGCCATGGTCCTAGCACCAGGGTGAGCCTGCTCCAGCCGGGTCCGTGATCCTGCAGGGAAGGGGATGGTGCTGAGCACCCTAAACTCTGGCCAGTACTGCTGGAACTGATCCTGTGGGGATTGGGAGCTGATGTTGCTGGGCCAGGTCCTGCATGCTACCCCATTTTTGCACCCCTGCTGGCTCTGTGCCTTGGGCCGCTGCCATGCCCTAGTTACGGCCCTTTCTCCAGCCATTAGCTGGATCTGGGCAGGGACCCTTTTCCCACTCACCTCTGAACAGAAGTTTTAAGTCTATTCAGCCTCTTGCCTTAAACTGTGATGGCCCCAGAAAGCCAGTCTGCCTAAAGGCTACCAGTTAGGCTGTGCTTTCTCTCTGAGGAAACTGACAGTGTTTTTACCAGTGATCCTACAACTCTGTCTCAGCAGAGTACATTTATTTTAAGGACAAAAAATAGCAGACTGAGAAAACAAAGAACAACAATAAGAACGACAACAAGAGTTTCCCTATGGATGCTAAAGCCTGACTAGAGGTCACCCATCAGTCTTATGGGCCCAAGTAAGCCAAAGTCTTTCCAATCCTCCTACAAGGGCTGGACCTGCCCCCTTGGACAGAGGGCTCTGTCCATTTCCTTAATCAAAACAAAGGCTCTGTGTCAGTTAAAGCTCAGCTTTTTATACCAAAGCCCCTTCTTTGTTTGAGTCTCTTGAAAACCTAGTTTAAATCAGTATATGCAAATACCCAAGTGGGGGGTGGTTTTCTGGAGTTGTTTACAACCTCCAGGGTTATCACCCACCTCCCCCACTGTTTAACGTTCCTCTAATAGCTGTAATTACCTTCTCCCATGGAGTAGAACACATTCATATGCAAGCAGAGTCAGGATGAGCTCCACCCTGACATCTGGTGGTGAGGTGTGGCAAGTTGTGGAAAAGAACTTCAGGGGCTGATCTCATTTGCATAGGCACACCCACCCCGCCTAGAATGAGGCCATAGCTGCCCAAATGGTCAGTTTGGCTGCTGTGGGATCCCCAGTGTCTCTGTTATTGGGGCAGGAAGAATAAATTGTTATTACTCTGATTATGGGAATCAAGGACAGTGGAACTGTACTTGGCCTTTTGTTATGATGGAGGGACTCGCCATCAACTAAGTAGCACTCGCTAGGCAAGGGACATGGGTTCCAAAACTCTGTAAAAGGGGAGATGCTGGAAACAGGTATTAATACGTGGTGGCATGGGCCCCCTGGTGAGGGCCTTACATGCTAATTGCACTGCCTCCTCTCTCCACTGTGGAATATCAGAGCTAATTTTGATTCCATTAGGAGTCTAGTTACAGGCTACTGAGTTGAATTCACTTTGGGCTAATGGTGCACCAGCACTGAGGCTCCCCTACTACAAGCTGAAATCACAAAAGAGCTAAACTTACTAAGAGCTGAAATCACTGAGTGTTGTGTTAAGTGGTGGGGGAGCCTGAAGATATATAGTGGAGCAGTTTGCAGGACGGTGAGCGGAGTGGCTGGTAGAGCAAAGCAGTTTGCGGGACGGCGAGCAGAGCGGCTTGTGGAGCAGAGCAGTTTGTTGGATGCCTAGAGCAGCTCATGGGGCGGCTGGCAGAGTGGAGCCCCATGGAGAGGTGGGGACATCAGATTTGGATCACGTAAGCTGCCCCTTAAACCCCCTCCCCTGCCCCCCCTGCCCAATCTCCACCCAGGTTGGGAGGTAAAACTCTGCAGATAAACTTTTGAACTCTGGGGCTGCCCTAACCAGAGACAGAGACTTTGGGGTTGACGGACTCAGGAACCAAAGGGAAAAGACACGCCCCAATTTGCTTGGGGTGGGTTTTTTGCTCATGGGTTGTGTTACGGATCCTGTTGGTGGTGTTTCCCCCAACATAATGCCACATTGTTTCTCTCTGTTATTAAAAGGCTTTTTGCTACACTCAGACTATGTGCTTGCGAGAGGGGAAGTATTGCCTCTTGGAGGTGCCCAGCGGGGGTGGTATATATTTGTCCCAGGTCACTGGGTGGGGGCTCGAGCCAGTTTTGCATTGTGTTATTGGAATGGAACCCCTAGATACTGAACCCAGCCCTTGTTGCTGCCAACTGTGACAGGCAGAAGGGTTACACATACATAAACCATTCATAAATTTAATACAATGGCTCCCAAAGATGCTGTATGGGATTGTAATATCTATCTCAGTCAGGAACATAGGCTCCTATAATTTCTGGGGGGCAGCTGCCTATCACAAAGGTCTGCTCTACACCCATTTTTAGTACCTGCATAACTATTTTCGTTGGGAGTGTGTAGGTTTGTTTATTTTTTTTCCAAAGTAGTACATCAATACATCCCCTAGAGCGAATGCAGTTAGAACAGTATAAAAGGTGTCTTGCAGCAATAAGTTATTCCCTTTCCTGTATGTGATTAAGCTACACCACCAGTGTAACTGCATCCACACTGAGGGCGTTGTACTGTTTTTTAACTGGTACAGTTAAAGTGGTACAAATTGGGTGTATACAACAAGAACTAACACACAGCTACTGGGCTTTTTTTGCTCAGCTGGTAGAAAAAACGGTTACCTACCTTTTCGTAACTGTTGTTCTTCGAGATGTGTTGCTTATGTCCATTCCATTTTAGGTGTGTGTGCTCACGTGCACAGTTGTCGGAGATTTCTGCGTTAGTGGTAACCATAGGGCTGGCTGTGGTGCCCCCTGGAGTGGCACACTCATGCGGCGGTATATCAGGCGCCGCTGGCCCTACACCCTCTCAGTTCCTTCTTGCTGGTAACTCCGAGAGAGGGTAGGAGGGTGAGTAATGGAATGGACATGAGCAACACATCTCGAAGAATAACATTTACAAAAGGCTAGTGCCTGGTTTTTCTTCTTCAGGTGCTTGCTCATGTCCGTTCCATGCTAGGTGACTCACAAGCAGTACCCCCAGAGCTGGGCTTGAAGTTCACAGCTTAGCAGCTTGCAGTACTGCCCTACCGAAGCCAGCATCATCCCGGGCCTGCTGGGTAAGTGCATAGTTGGACGTAAAGCTGCCCTGCAGATGTCCTGGATAGGTACTTGGGCCAGAAAGACTGCTGAAGAGACCTGTGCCCTGGTAGAGTGGGTGGTGATGATCGCCAAGGGTGGCACCTTCGCTTGATCATACCAAAAATGAATGCAGGCAGTGATCCAAGAGGAAATCCTTTGAGCGGATACAGAGCAACCTTTCATCCTGTCACCCACAGAGACAAACAACTGCATTGACTTATGGAATAGCTTGGTCCTGTCAATGTACAAGGCTAAAGCCCTCCTGACGTCCAGGGCATGCAGCTTGCATGCCTCCTACAACTTATGTGGCCTCAGAAGGAAGACCAGTAAGTAAATGTCTTTGCTCAAATGAAACTGAGAGACTACCTTCGGAAGGAAGGCCAGGTGTGGTGTCAGCTGGCCATTGTCCTTGTAGAAGACCGTGTAAGGCGGTTTCGAGGTGAGCGACCAAACCTCAGATACCTGGCAGGCCGATGTCACTGCTATTAGGAATGAAGAAGGAGAGAGCAGGAAGCCAGAGGCTAAAAGGGAGGACTCGTGAGCCGCAACAGCACCAGATTCAAGTCCCATGGAGGCATGGGATCCCTAATGTGCAGGTAGAGGCGCTCTAGACCCTTAAGGAATCTGGCTGTGATATCCTGAGAAAAAACCGACCTGACCTCGAACGGCAGGTGGAAGGCTGAGATGGCCACTAGATGGACCTTGATCGATGCGAGGGACAAGCCCTGGAGTCACTGATGAGGCTCGGGCCATGAAGGCCACTCCTTCCAGCACCAACGTGGGATCCTGCCACCAAGTGAGAGAGACGATAGTATGCTGTCCGGAATCCTGATCACCTGGTCCATGTGGTGCTAGATGGGGACATAGACTGACGCCAGCCACGTCTGTAGGGATCTGGGGCAGAGTCTTGTGCACCAGACCATGGAAGTGCATGCCACCATATGACCCAACAATCGCAGGCACGTATGGGCGGTGGTGAGCGGGTGGGCTCACAGGCCTGAGATGAGGTCTCCTATGGCTTGGAACCGAGTCTTGGGGAGGAAGGCTCTGGCTCGAGTGGAGTCGAGAACTGCCCCAATAAATTTTATGCGCCGCACTGGAGTTAGGGTTGATGTATTCTAATTTATTATCAGCCCTAGGTTGCGGCAGGTGGAACAGCCCAGATCGAGATGTTTCCGCACCAGATCTGGGGACTGGCTCCTTAACCACCAGTTGTTGAGGTACAGGTAAATTTGGACTCCTCAACGTCGCAGGGAAGTGGCCACTGGCACTATACGCTTTGTGAACACTCTCAGGGCCGACAAGAGGCCAAAGGGCATCACCATGAACTGGAAATGGCGCTGGCCCAACGTGAAACAGAGGAAGCGCCAAAGCCCTGGGAAAATGGAAATACGGAAGTATGCATCCTTTAAATTGAGGGCGGCATACCAGTCTCCCAGATCCAGGGAGGGAATGATGGAGCCCAGGGAGACCATGTGAAATTTCAACTTTTCAGAGACTTTTTGAGGCGAAGCAGCTCCAGGATAGGTCTGAGGCACCCTTTTTCCTTCAGAATTAGAACACAGCAGGAGCAGAATCCTCTGCCTTCCATGTTCAGAGGAACCTCTTCCACTGCCCCAAGGCCCAGGAGGTTTTTGACCTCCTGAATGAGGAGTTGCTTGTGAGAAGGGTCCCTGAAGAAGGATGGGGATGGGAGGCGTAGTCAGCTATAAATTGCAGGGTACAACCTGAAGAAACTATCGAGCACCCAGCAGTCTGATGTGATACGGGACCAGGCTGACTGGAAAGGGTGGAGGTGATTGAGAAAGGAGGGGGATGGATCCGGTACACTGGCTGGGGCGCACCCTCAAAACGGCTGTTTCTGGCCTCCCTGATTTTTGGGAGGGTCAGGCTGCACCGCTGGGTGGGAAGACGATGGATAACATCTCTTAGGCCCCCTGTCCTTGTCCTTCCTCCTGTAGGAGCCTGACCTGGAAGGCCCCAGGACCTGGACTGCAGCAGAGGGGGCGGGGATGGAGGATGGAAGGCTTCCTAGACTGCTGAGCAGGATGCTGGCCCAAGGAGCAGAAGGTGGCTTGGGAGTCCTTAGCCCATGGAGCCTTGAGTCAGTTAGCTTGGAAAAGAGCCCTCTACCCTCGAAGGGGAGGTCCCAGATTGTGGCCTGCATTTCAGGAGACAGCCCAGAAGCTGCAACCACGAGCTGTGTCTCATGGCCACTGCTGACGCGATCACCCGGGCTGCCAAGTCCGTAGTGTCCCAGGCCATCTGGAGGACTCCCCTGGCTACCGCTGTGCCTTCGCTCACTAACACAGTGAACTCTTTGGCATGATCCTGCAGGAGGGCTCCATGAACTTGTTAAAGGAGTCCCACAGGTTGAAGTTATAACGTTCCAGGAGGGCCTGGTGATTAGACACTCGGAACTGCAAACTGGCTGTCGAATAAACCTTTTGGCCAAACAAGTCCAATCTCTTAGCGTCTTTATTGTTCGGTGTTCCGCTAACCTGTCCCTGCCTGTCCTTTTCATTAACTGTGGACACAACCAGTGATGTCGCCGGGGGAGGAGTGCACAAATACTCAAAGCCCTTTGCAGGGACATAATATTTCTTTTCCATCTTCTTGGAAGTCAGCGGAATAGAAGAGGGAGATTGCCACAACAATTTGGCTATCTTGAGGACCCCGGGGTGGATGGGCAATATGACCCATGCTGGGGTGGTGGCTGAGATGACATTAAAGAGGTTGTCAGCCTCCTCAGCGACCTCCTCAATTTGCATACCAAGGTTTTCCGCCACCAGTTTAAGGAGGGCCTGGTGCTCTTTAAATTCATCCGCGGGACTGCTAGGGCAGGATGGCTCTGTGACCGCCTCGTCCGGGGACGATGATGAAAATGGTACCTCCTGGGGGAGGGTGTCGTTCCCTTCCTTTGTGGGGAGGGTTTCCTCGGTGCCGGGATGCGATGCGCCACATTGGCACCACATTGTGACCGCGGTGCCGTGGCTGGCTTGTTCGATGCAGCCAGGGAGGGCTGGGAGTATTGGACCAGCATAACCGGCACCCCCCATGGGTTCCAGTATGGCTACTGGGGGAGCCACAGTCCCTGCTGCACCGGTGCCATGGCTGGTGCTGCCTCAGTCTCCAGCATTGGTGGGGAGTAGCCCCTCCTCAGCAACAGGCTGGTGGTCTGACCCTGACCATTGTCCCTCTGGTGACCACGGTGGAGCCGTCAAGGCCTGGGTCTGTTTGCTGACTCTGGTGGGCAAGCAGCAGGGCAATGGTAAGTAGCGCTGCCTTCCTGAGGAACAGCACAGGGGCGAATGAGACCGGTTCAGAGATCCCAAACGATCCCTCCAGGATGGCAACCGACTTCTGGAAGACGGCCTGGGAGCGGGTGACCGGCGCCTCAGCGACCTGTAGCCAGATGATCGCCAGTACCAGAGGTATGGTGAATGGTGCCTCAAATCTGGAGTCCCACACCTAATAGGTGGGGATCTCGCTGGAGACTGAGGCCTCCGGGCTGGAGAGCTGGGACACAGTGCCAGGATCCAAGGTCTCAGCGATGGGGACCTGTGCCTGCAGTCCAGCAACTGGAGGAAGTTATGCCAGTCTATGCTGCTGCACTCCGGTGGGCTTGTCCTTCGGTGCAGGGGGAAAAGCCACTTCTGTCACCTGACGTGGCACCTGCGGAGCCCACTGGCTCTGCTCTCTAGCTGCTGGGACCGCTTCGAGCACTGAAGGCCTCACAATAGGCTGGGAGCCCCTGCTGCTGCCCGAAGCGTGAAGCAGGTCCCAAGCCGGACTGGGAGGTCCAAGCTCAGTGGCACCCCGCGAAGCCCCAAAGTGGGCGCATGGCCTGACACAGGTCATTTGCCCATGGTCCCTCTGTCCTTCAATGCTGAGGGACTTTGCTTCTTCTGCCACTTTCTTGGCACCCCCAAAAAGGGAGTGGAGCCAGGCCGAGTCCGGTGCCAGCAGTGCACTGCACACCAAGGCCGATGTACTCAGTATGGGTTCTGCGGTGGAAGGCTCCAACACCGGGCGAAGAGCAGCCTCCATCAGGATGGCCCTCAACCAAATATCTTGCTCCCTCTGGGTCTGAGGACAAAAGTTTTTGAAGATGCAACACCTATCTTTCCTGTGGCTTTCTCCCAGACACTTGAGACAACTGTCATGGGGATCACTGATCAGCATTGGCCTGCTGAATGCTGAACACAACTTGAAGCCGGGAGAGTGGGGCATGCCCTGCTTTGGGCAAAGTCTCAACAGGGACTCTAACTAATGAACTTAACACTATCAACTATGAACTATATACAACAACCAGTAGAACGAAGTCTATGAGAAAGGCTGTGAAGAAATTGTTAGTGCTCTTGCGATGCAAGGCAAAGTGCTCCAACCAACCGTCATGGGTAGTAAGAAGGAACGGAGAGGGCATAGGACCAACGATGCCTGATATACTGCTGCATGAGCACACCACTCCAGAGGCTGCGACAGCCGGCCCTACGGATACCGCTAAGGCAGAAATCTCTGACAACTGTGCATGTGGGCGCGCACAGATCTAAAATGGAATCAACATGAGCAAGCACTCGAAGAAGAATAGTTGCTTGTTGCATAGCAGGCCAAGCTATTCGGGGGAAAGGAGAGCCTATTGGGGGAACTGGAAAAAGTAAAACCTTCAGCTTAATACACGCTGCAGATTTCATATAGCATACCTTCGCATTTACAGCAATACCATTCACTGTAATTTCTAGATGTGACACCTATCCAGGGAATAGTAAGACCTGCAACGGAACTCCTTGCCTCCCAGTCTCTACTGGTCTTATTTTCCCACTCAAAAGACTGACTGGGACTTCTTCTGTTTGCAGTGGCTAGCACACACAAAACCTTCAAAGGAATACTGAGAATTAACCTGTTATTAACGATTAAATATAGCTGTGCAGACAATAGCTAAATTCAGTTGCTTACAAGGCCTGTGTCCAGGGTCTAACTCAAACAACATACCCCTCCCTTTTACTGAAGGGGAAGAGGGTAAGAAGCAGCTGGCATAGGTGGCAACAACAACAAAAAAAGCTTTCTTTGTCAGTTTTGCACCAATGAGAGTTTCCCTTCTCTGTCCACTTTAAGGCAACAGCACAATTGTGGCCTTACCAGGTACGAAAATCTGACCCTATATTCCTTAAATGAAAGCTTAGGTTCTGGAGCACAATTACTGACTTTCTAAGTTGCCAGAGGTCAGTTACATTTAACCCTTGCTTAGTTTTTCCCCTAGCCTCATGTCTGTCTCCTGTTGCCCAACTGCAGGTCTCCTAGGGGAGAAAAGGAAGTGCTCTTTCTTCCAATAATGAATCATTGATATGCGATGGTCCTCTCCTGAGGAGGGTGGTAGGGGAGTATCGCCTTGTAGTCAGGGTTTAGGGTCATGACGTGCAGGGGGTTGTTGGTAGGGGAGCTCAGGCCCTCCCACTCCACTGGGCTCTGACATTGAGCGCTATCAGTGCTCTGATAGCCAGGGCTGCTTAAGCCCTCCATGAGCCACTTCCTATCACCTCTGCCCCCCGTGACCAAGTCACTATCTGGGTTTAGGTGGTGTGAGGGATGTCTACTCACCAAAAAGGACTCTTCTGGCATCTGTGTGTAGCAAGATCGCTCTCCTTTCTCTCTTGGGCAGCAACTGCATCCTCTGGTGGAATGGCCATCCTCTTGGGCCAGCTTAGTCCAAGGGCTTTCCCCTGCTGGGGTAGTTCAAACAAAAATAAAGGGGGATTAACCAAGTCCAAAGTTCATATGAGAAGGAAAGGGGAATGCTTCCCTCTCAGGCTGTCTCTGCAGCAGGTCCTCCCTTCTATCAGGGAGGGACCTTTGGGCAGCTGTTTAGGGAGAGATTCTGCCTTCCCTCAGCTCTTCTCCCCTGGAGCTGCCTGCTGCAGGTCTCTGTTCTTTCCTGGGCTGCCACCAAATGAACTGCTCCCCTGCCTTTTAGCTCCTCCTCCAGCTGGTGCATTTGCTACAAGTGTGGCAGGGCAGGACTGTCTGGGCCCAGAATAGTTTTTTAATCCCTTGTTGCCTAGTGTGGAGTTTGTATAGCCCATCACACTCTGAAAGAGAAGTTAAATATTTGTATGTTATATTAACATTAATTGTTAATCTCTGAAATAGCACCAGGCTGAAATCTCCCTCCCAAGATTTGACTATTCTTTGTTTCTGGGTGATCTCTGTAGAGAATGCAGTATGTGTAAGTGCAACAACCTCTCCCCTGCGCCCCCCCCTCCCCCGCCTTTTTTTGTTAGGTACACAGATGATTGTATACATCAATCCTGTTGTAAGATGCCCACACTGGCTCTACCTCATATTTCACAGTAATTTTACAGTCACGATAAAGAGCTGGGTTGACCTGCGGATGGCTTTGGTATGCTTCAGGTAGAACGCTAGGGTACACTGGACATCCAAACTGTACAGCTGCCTCTCCTCATTGGTGGAGTGTGGCTTCAGGCAGAACACCAGGAGGAAGATATCCTGATTGACATGAAAAGGAGACACCACCTTAGGCAGGAAAGCTGGATGGAGTCGCAGCTGGACCTTGTCCTTGTAGAATACTGTATGCGGAGGCTCCAATGTGAGGGCCTTAATCTTGGATATGTGCCTTGCCAGGGTAATGACTACAAGGAAAACAACTTTCCACAACAGATGGAACAAGAAGCCATAGGCTCAAAGGGCAGTTCGATGAGCCTAGAGAGAACCAGGTTGATGTCCCATTGGGAAACTGAGTCCCAGACTGGCAGAAAGAGCCTTTCAAGCCCATTAGGAACCTCATTGATATCTCATGTGAGAACACCAATTGGCACTGGATGGGTGGGTGGAAGGCTGATATGGCTGCAAACTGCAATGGACAAAAGCGCAAGGCCTTGGTGCTTTAGGTGGAGCAGGTAATCTAGGATGGACTGCAGAGACAACCATGTTGGGGAGATACTATGCTCCAATGCCCAGCAGGAGAACCACTTCCACTTTGCCAGGTAAGTCGTTCTGGTGGAGGGCTTTCTACTTTCCAAGAGAACCTGCTGTATCTGGCTAAAGCAGGCCTGTTTCTCTGGGTTTAGCCACGCAGCAGCCGGGCCACGAGGTGAAGAGACGGAAGGTTCAGGTCCTGCGAGAGCAGGTCTGGGTGGCTGGGCAGTGGCCATGGTGCAGCCACAGCCAGATGTGCCGAACCAGTGCTGGCAAGGCCTTGCCGGGGCGATCATAATGACTTGCACTGTGTCCCTTTTGATTTTCGATAGGACCTGAATGATCAGCAGAATCGGCGGGAACGTGTACATCAAATCCCCCGCCCATAACTGAAGAAAGGCATCGGAGAGGGCACCCTGCCGAGGCCTTGGAGAGAGCAGAATTGATGGCACTTCCTGTTCTGTCTGGTGGTGAATAGATCCACTCAGGGAGCCCCCCAACTTCTGGAAGAGTGCCCGGGTGACCTCTGAGTGGAGGGATCACTCATACTGAGAGAAAAAGGACCTGCTGAGGTGATCTGCCAGCGTGTTCCAGACACTATGCGAAGCTTCCAGGTGGATCGCATGCTAAACACAAAAGTCCCACAGGCGAAGTGCTTCCTGACAGAGGGCCTATGAGCGAGCTCACCCTTGCCTGTTGATATAGAACATTGAGGCCATGTTGTCCGTCAACATCCGCACTACTCGACCGGACAAGCGTGGCAGGAAGACACGGCAGACTACGTGGATGGCTCTGAGCTCCCTGACATTTACATGTAACACCAGCTCTTCTGGAGACCATGTCCCTTGGGTTTGTAGCGTACCAAGATGTGCTCTTCAACCAAGGTCAGAGGCATCCGATATCAGGGAGACTGTGGATCATGAAGGTTTGCAGCATGGTGACACTGTGCTGAACTTGGGTCCTGGAGCCAGTCGTCGAGGTACAGGTAAATCTGGATACCCTGATATCTCAGATTAGCTGCCACTACTGACATGCACTTGGTAAACACCCTCAGGGCTGCTGCTAGGCCAAAAGGGAGCACCGCAAACTGGTAGTGGGCGGTCCCTACTGTAAAGCGCAGGAAACGTCTGTGTCCGTGAAATATCGATATGTGGAAGTATGCATCCTTTAAATCGAGGAAGGCCTACCAGTCTCCTCCCTCCACTGAAGGGATGATGGAAGCCATGTGAAACTTCAACTTCTTGAGATATCTGTGGACTTCTTGCAGGTCCAGGATGGGTCTTAGACCACCCTTGGCCTTTGGGATTAGAAAATAACGGGAGTAAAACCCCTTGCCCCTGAAATTTAGGGGGACTTCCTCCACAGGTGCCACCTGCAGAAAGTCCTGCACCTCCTGAGCGAGCAGGCTCTCGAGGGAGGGATCCCTGAAGAGGGATGGGGAGTGGGGAACAGAAATAAACTGAATCCACAATACTGAGAACCTATTGGTCTGATGTTATAGAGACCCAGGCAGGGAGGAAAGGGGACAGGCAGTTGGAAAAAAGCTGGGAAGCAGGATCCAGGACACAGGCTGGAAGGTCGCCCTCAAGTGTACCCTCAAAACGCCCGTTTACCACCCTGTTGGGTTGCGGGTGGAGCCTGAGTGAGTGGAGAACGTCGGCTGGTGGCCCTGCCAGCACTTATAGAACTTGCCCTTCTTGCGGCAGGACTCTGACTGCGGCTGACTTCCCAACCTCTGGGACTTTTGCGGCTTAAATTGCTTCCTTGCCAGCCCTGGAGCATACAGGGCCACGGTCTGCAGGGTTTCCCTCAAGTCTTTTAGACCATGCAACTTGGTATCTATTTGTTCACAGAACAGCGCCAGGCCATCTAAGGGGAGGTCCTGGATTGACTGCTAAACCTCCATGGAGAGGCCCAAAGATTGTAACCAGGATTCTCATCTCATGGAGATGGCTGAGGCCATAGTTCGGGCCTCAGAGTCCCCCGCATCTGAGGCTGCTTGGAGGGCTGCCTTTGCCACCACCTGGCCCTCATTGAGGATCGCCAGGAGTTCCTTCATGGGGTCCTCAGGCAGAGGGTTTCTGAACAAACTTAGCCATGGACTGCCAGATGTTAAAATCATAGCAGCCAAGCAAGGCCTGATGGTTGGCTACTCATAGCTGGAGACTGGAAGATGAATAAATTTTTTTTCCAAAAAGAGATCAAGCCTCTTTATTTTTGGGCGTCGCACCTGGGTGACTCTGCCTGTCATGCTCATTAACAGCTGACCCCACCAGTGAGCTTGGGACAGAGTGTGTGTAAAGCAGGGGTCTCAAACTCAAATTTACCTTAGGGCCAGTGCCAGTCCTCAAATCCTCCCAGCAAACCAATAATGTCACTCATGCCACCCAGAACCCGCCGCCCAAAACTCTGCCCTCCACCTGCTTAAGGCTCTGGGAGGGAGTGGGGGGGAGGGTCTGGGGTGCAGGCTCTGGGCTGGGGCAGGGGTGCAGGAGGAGGGGGTGGGGTTGCAGGCTCTGGGAGGGAGGAGGGGGGGGGGATGCAGGCTCTGGGAGGGAGTTTGGGGGCGGGAGGGAGTGTGTGGGAAGGGGGAGGAGGTGCAGGCTCTGGGAGGGAGTTTGGGAGTGGGAGGGAGCGTGTGGGAAAGGGGTGGGGGTGCAGGCTTCCCATTGGCTGCAGGGGCACTTGGGGCGGGGGCAGCACATGGAGGCACAGCCCCACCCCACCCTGGGGTCACATGGAGGGGCCAGCAGCCACGTGGAGCAAGCAGGCAGGAAGCCACTCAGCTCTGCTGTGCTGCCGGTGGTGGGTAGGGCCCTGGGCCATTTTAAATCACTCAGGGGATGTGTGGGGAGGGAGTGCCCAAGGGCGGCAGGCAGGGCCAAGGGAGAGATCCGGCCTCAAAAGAGAGATCTGCGGCCTGGAGACTTTGGGGTGGTTCTCAGGCCGCAGATGGCCCGTGGGACTTTGAGACCCCTGGTGTAAAGGTATTCATAACCTTTAACCAGCACTTAATATTTACATTCTGTCCACTTGGAAATGGGGGGCAGCAACGAGAGCGTCTGCCACAGGGACAGTAATTTTTGCCACTGCCTCGTGTGCAGGCAATGCCACCCTGGCAGGGGCTGCTGAACTCAGCACATCAAAGAGGGAGTCTGAGGGCTCCGCCAGCTCCTTGGCTTCTAGCCCCAGTTTGAGGCAACCCTCTTTAGAATTCTTGATGAGCCTTGGCATCATCCTGGGGGACTGGGTGAAAGGGCCCCATTATGGCCTCGTCAGGCTAGGATGAAGAGCAGGCAGGTACTGGTGGGTCTGCCACCCCCGCTTCCTCCTCCATGAGCACCTCCGTTGGGCCCGGGTGACCCTGATGGGTTCCTTTCCAGTGTCACCTCCATGTCGGGGGGCCAGTGGGAGACTGTCGCCGACCATTTGTCTGATGCCGCTGAGGTCAACCTACGCCCTTGCGAAGGCTGTGGGAACCCCCAGGGATTCCATAGGTGCTGGGGGAAGCTCCACTGGCCTTGAGGCCACGATACTGCAGGAGGTGCCACCGGGAATGTCGGTGTGCCCAATGAGTGACCCTGGCCTACTGGCAGGGACTCCTCCTTGCTACGGAGTCTGAGGAGGAAGGGCTGCGTCAAGGGGACCAGGACGGTGCCAAGGCTTACTGTCTACCCCAGTCACATTGGTGCCAGCCCTGAGGCTCCGCTGGGGATCTTCATGAGGGCAATGACTCTCCATGCCTTGATCCCCGTGATCTCTGCCTAACACTCAGTGAGTGGTGCCAGTCCGTTGAGCAGGAGTAAGTAGGTCTCCGTGCTGGGGAACGTCGGCACGCCCGTGGTGATCCATACCAGCTCTCCGGTGACCAGTAACGGGGCTCCCAACACCTGCAGCCTGAATTGCTGGAGTGGTGCCAGACACTGGGAGAGCGGCTCGATTTGCAGGGATGGGTGCACCTCTGCTGGTCTGTGCCATTACACTGGTGAAGGCCTCTTTGAGCCCAAAGAGTGCTGCCTGAAGTCCGGGGACTGACACTGGGAACTCCGATGGACAGGCTGACCTGTGCCCGAAGCGTGGTGGCTCTGCACAGGTGAGCGTTGGTGGGACACTCCTTGTGGTGAGAAGCGATGCCACACTGATGGGGACTGTTGGAAGGGTTCCAAGGTGGGTTTGCCCCTGGAGTGGGGTACTGGCGTGGGCGGCACTGGTAGGGACAGGATGTTCTTAGTGGCCTGCAGGGCCTCTGGTGTAGACGGCACCACCAGGTGCTGAATGCCTGTGCTGCTCTACAGGGTGGCGGGCGTATCCTGGAGTGGACTAGCCTGCTCAGTGGGAGTTGGGGCCTGACCTCCATCCGGAGGCAAAGAGCCGCCCCTCGTGGGTCTTTGCTCTCCTCCGGCCCTCTCCTTCCCTTTACGGGATGCAGGAGAAGGTCCCCTTCCGGTCTGTCTTTGCTTTCTAGCTGGCACCAGGGAGGTGGATCGACGCCGGTCTGCAGATGGTGCTGCCAGTGCACGCCGCACCGAGGCCACACTGCTAGGAGAGGAATCTGATCTGGATGTCTCTGGTGCCGGTGCAAGTGCTGACTCCATAAGGAGCAATCGGAGACGAATGTCCCGCTCCTTCTTGGTCCGAGGTTTAAAACTCTTACAAATGCGATACTTGTTGCTCACATAAGTTTCCCCCAAGCACCAAAGACAGCTACTTTGGGGGTCACTGACTGGCATAGGTTTTTTGAAGCAGTCACAGGGTTTGAAGACTGGGGACCAGGGCATGCCTCATCCCTAGGCTAAATCCCATCCAGGACTATGAACTAACACAAATTACACTAACAACTTTATACAGCAAAAAAGTTCACAATGAGCAGTTGAGAGAGAAGCTTGCTGAGGCAAGGGAACGTTCCAGCACCATTACTGGCAGTAAGAAGGAACTGAGGGTGAGGGGAGCCGACAGTGCTCCTTATACCGCAGTATACGCGCACACCACTCCAGAAGGTGCCAGAGCTAGTCCCCTACGGATACTACTGAAGGAAAAACTTCCGGCACCGGTGCATGTGGCGAGCACACACACCTATAATGGAATGGACATGAGTAATCACTCGAAGAAGAACCAGTCATTTTTTTATATATCTGCAAGTACCTGAAACCAGTCTTTTTCAACACTTCTCCACCCTAGACGGCTCTCATCAAGTCAGGACTCTTAGGCGGCCATTATCATAGCAGAAAGACTGTCACTTGGGTTTTCAATCCTCACATCTGAATCATGTGGGGTAGTGCCCCACCCTAAGTAAAATATTCATAAACTCGAATACGGAATTCCAGGTTAAAATATAAGTACAGATTGGAAATATTTGCCATTTGCGCTTTATGACTGAAGATGCCCAATTGACAAAAAAGGTAGAAATTATATAAGCTTTTCAAACTAAAGAAAAACCTATGCCTAAGGAGGAATCTAAAATTAAGTTAACAGTAAGGAGTGTGTGAAAGGCCTAGAATTTTCAAATAGAGGTTGATGTAGATGAGCTTGTACAATGTCTTCACTGCTAGATCTGAATTAAAACTAACATAAATGAATGAAATGAACTCCAGAGAAAATAGTCTGGAAAAGTAGCTGGACTTGGACTGTTTGAAGTTAACTCCAAACCCGCAATCTTCTTATATTATTATTATACAGGCACAGCAATTTGTTATGGATACATATTTTGACAAAAATAAAATCAATTTGAGACCAGGAGTCATACTAATAATCTTTGTTTAAAGTATCTCAATGCAAATTTTATTCATTTGAATCCTCAGTATGTTAAAAATCTATCCTTAAAAGAAGCTAAAAGCAAGTAGTCTACAGAGATCAAGAGCTAGTAAGTTTTAATTTTTTAAAGAGTGTTAAGATTGGAATACATTTTGCAGTTGAGCTACTCCTGACAAAAAGGGGTTATAATGAAAATTATTAAAGACTCTTAATTATAGCTAGATGCTGCTATAAATTATAACTTACTCTGTTATATTCATTATAATTTTTATTCTAGTTTTAAAAATAGTAATAGTAAAGGATGTCTTCAAAAACAAAGCATGTTTGGCTCTGCTTTAGCACAATATAATTTAATAATGATGGCTTAGAAAACATTAATACTGTGACAAAGTTCCTCCTCTGCCTTGGTGGGTCCTGCGCCTATTGGCAGATTTTCTCACCTCAGAGGTTCACGGCAGCCCTCAGTTTGGCCACTTTTGTGGCTCAAATCTGCCATTCCCTCAGTTAGCCTCATCACTGGCCAGCATGGGGAAAGGAAGAACAATCCCCGCAGTCTCTGCTCATCCACCTAGTGGATCGGGGAACAGGCCAGAGACCTTCCCCTCTGGTGGAACCCACAGTCCAGTTCAACTCCTCCGGTATCAAGTAGGGAGTTGGAGGGATGGGGGGGAACCCGGGCTGCCCTCTACTCTGGGTTCCAGCCCAGGGCCCTGTGGATGGCAGCTGTCTACAGTGGCTCCTTTAACAGCTGTCTGACAGCTACAACTCCCTGGGCTATTTCCCCATGGCCTCCTCCCAACACCTTCTTTATTCTCACCATAGGACCTTCCTCCTGTTGTTTGATAATGCTTATACTTCTCACTCTCAGCTTCTTGCGCCTCTTGCTCCCAGCTCCTCGCACACACCACAAACTGAAGTGAGCTCCTTTTTAAACCCAGGTGCCCTGATTAGCTTGCCTTAATTGATTCTAGCAGCTTCGTGATTGGCTGTAGGTGTTCTAATCAGCTTGTCTGCCTTACTTGTTTCCAGAAAGTTCCTGATTGTTCTGGAACCTTCCCTGTTACCTTACCCAGGGAAAAGGGACCTACTTAACCTGGGGCTAATATATCTGCCTTCTATCACTCTCCTGTAGCTATCTGGCCCAACACTGTCACAATACATATACCTTTTGAAAAAAATAGGATACAATATGTAATTACTTTTGACAGCTATTTGCATTAATTAACAGTGCCATAAGATTGTCTTTTATTACAAAATTAAAGATCTGTTGAGCTGCATATCAGATAAGAACGGTTAGCTATAAAAATCATAGAAACAATTTCATGTAGTACTGATCCACAGTATTTATATTTAGACTTAATATAGTACCTAAGCTCTAGACACTGTACAAAATAACACACACTATGGATAAAAAACTCATTACAAATATAGATTCTGTCTAGTCAATTAAGATGTAACATAATAGCTCATAGTCAGCAACACATACTCATACATAAAGTACCCATATTAAATGAAGTCCACCATAAGTAATAGAATGCAATCACCCTGTTCTTCCCAGAAATGCCCATCAAAATACCATGGTTTTTCAGCATGCCCTGAAAGTTAAGAAATTCAGGCTTTCAAACCAAGGGAGGGGAACGGAGTGCCAAAGTAGAGAACAACCCCTGATGGAGAATGCCTTGCCAATAAGAAGACAGCTATACTCTGCATTAGGTTAAGATTGTAAATGATCTCAAAGTGTATCCCAATGCAGAGCATATTATAGTAATCAAATCTCCATCTGACAAAGGCAAACAAGAAGTATCTTTTGCCACATTTCCCCACCCTTGTTCACCATAACTGGGATAAGTGTCCTTAGACCCCAGAGACCATGAATCAACTTATACTCCACACACGGCAGTGGCGTTCAAGGTTCTTGTGCACCCTCATGTCACCAAAGGGACATGGCTGCTGCAGGTATAGCAAGGAGGATATGATGGGTTAAAATGCAGTAGTAACTGATCTAACAGAAGTAGGGAGGCTGCTGAAATTTAACAGAACCAAGTGTAAACTCCATAAAAAAGTGTTGGTTTAGTTTTTATTGTTCTATAAATTCTAAGGTTTCATTAATCGATGGCCATTCAAAAAAGTGAACTCTTCCATTAGTATGATGTCTGGCTGTACCAATTCAAGGAACGTTGTACTGCTTTTATCCAATTATCCATGGCAAGTGTGTATTCTCCAGAGTCCCTCTTGGGCTCAAAAACAATTTCAGTTCGCCTCAGTTTCTTTAGTTGTTCTTTGTCAGTCCAAAACCCTGTAAGTACAAAGTTAATCCTAAAGCTTAACTGCAAATATTGTGTTGGGAACAAATCCATACAATTGAACAATAATTACATTTAGAAGCATGGTGAAGATCATTAGGATTTTCCTTATTCATTCCAGTAACTTTCTTTATAAAGTGGGTGAATATTTTTAAATTCTGAAACAATTCCAACAGAATTCACTTAACTGAAATCCTGACAAACAGTATATCTGCTTAACTGTGATGGTTTCCAAGGAATGGATTTAGTACATCTATGTTCATTTAGGTTCTGTCAAAATTAGGAAAATGAGCAAGGGGACAATAGGCCTCAGCCACGGGTGGCCTCTCAACTAGGTGGGACCAGGGGAACCAAGGGCAAAACTGGTCATTTTCCTACTTCCTTACTTAAAAGGATAGAAAAATGGCAAATCATACCTCGTGTTGCCTACAAGTCTATGTAAAATATGCGAACAAACAGTTCACACTTATAAATTATATACTGAAGGTCCCTTTGTCTACTTCAGGCTGTTTCCTTACTCTGTTTTAGCTGCTGAATAAGTCTCACCTTAATATAGGATTTTTAAATATTTTAATGTTTTGTACTATACACATTTTAAAAGCCATTTAATAATACAAATAGCCATCAACAAAATATATTACTGTTAATAAAGACCATTGCTTAATAGACACATTTGGGTTTTCATTGGAGCCTGGTTAATTAAATAGATTGATTCTACTTTACTGGAGCTGAATCTTTTTCTGTTAACAGTCAATTCACTTTATACTATCCCTTCTGCTTATTACTGTCAAAATCTTAAGAACAAAATACGATTTTCTAAACTTATTTTACACATTTAGATTGTAATCTGAAAACATACATATATAAGCTTAACTTTTTAAACTGACATGATTGGGACTACTTATGTGCATAAGTTAACCAAGTGCATAAGTGTTTGCAAGACCAGGGCATTAATTTGTGTTAGATGCACTGTCCCATTAAACTAGTTTTGTATATTTTGCTCCTTGCTCTCTCCCCTCTGTTCCATCACACACGGATGTATGAATGAAAAGCGCTATTTTATCTTGGATTTCCACAATGACAGTGAAACTGTGAAAATGGTTAACTGAATATTTAGGGACAATTTATTATCGGAAAATTAAAGAATGACGAAGCCATGTACAAGTTCTGCTGATCTATTTGTAGTCTTCAACTGTATGTATTATAATGAGAAAAAAACTAGTCAGCAAATATTTAGATGGAAAGTTTTTCAAAGAATATACATACCTAAAGCAAGACCTGCTAGAAAAGCAGCTCCAAGACAAGACATATCTGTGTTTACAGGCTTGTCTATCTTCTTATTAATTAAGTCAGAAGTCATCTGCATGACAAAACTATTGTTACTGACACCTCCATCAGCACTGTGTGGGAGCAAACAAAGGTAAAAGGTTGAGTTTAATAAAAATATTTAGCATCAAATGTTCAGAAACAACTTCTGGGTTTGCATACAGATACAGAAATCTGTCTACTACATTTGTGCATACATATTCCATTTTATGTGTGAGCAGAGTTACAGGTACATATTTAGAGGCCAGGATAAGTCCTCTTGGGGAAAAAATACTGCCTTTGAAGTCCGAAAAAAGTATTTTGAAAAAGCAACTTGTTTTTTTAAGATTTTAGCACAACTTTGATTTCAGCCTCCTAAAATAATACAATTATAATCCTGATTGAAATGTTAAGACTTATGGTAGAACATGGCTTTTACATGCTGTAGCCTGAATCACAGAACACTCAAAAATATCCTTTAGAAAGTTCAGTAAGTTCAGTTTGTGTTCAAAGAGCTAGAGAGATACATTTTCTTGTAATTAGTTAATCTTTGTTGGTATTCTAGCCTATTCATTCACAGTTGCTTCCTTCTGTAGGAAGCATGAGAAGTAGGCTGCAATCTCTCCAGTCTCTCTTCACTTTCTCCTAAATGCCTTTGTATCATAGGCTTTGTCTACAATAATGAACTAAGTCGATCTAAGTTATGCTAGTTAAGTTACATAAGTTACGTAACTCAAGTCAACATAGCTTAGCTCGACTTACACCACACTATGTCAATGGGAGATGATCTCCCAGCGACATAGCTTCCACCATTCGTTGAGGTGGAGTACTGATATTGATGGGAGAGTGCTCTCCCATCGACTTATTGCGTCTTCACCTGCTAAATTGACACTATTGCATTGATCGCAGTGGTGCCGATTTAGCCCCTACCGAAGACAAGCACTGAGACCTGGCTTTCCAGCCAAGGAAAACAGGCATTTATGAACATTGACCCTGTATTAGCTGAAGAGAGTTACTAGAGTTACAAGGCATTCCTTCCTCCAGGAGCACCAGGGAACAAATAACTAAACTATAAACAATTACCAACACTTTTGTCACACAATGAATTACTATACCACTAGACTGCCATACTGCCAGTTGCTTACCCACTTTCCTATTATTGACACTTATAGTTAAGGTTGCCCAATAGTTCCCATTAAAAGACCTTTTTTAGGTTGCTATTGTCTGCAGGACTCTTGCCTCAGTTGCTGCAGAAGTTGGAAGACGTGGAATGAATGAGGCAGGTGGCTGCAGGAAGAGAAAGGATGGTCTCCTGGTTAAGGCAGCTGAATGCTGCACTGGAGAACTTGATTCTACCCCTGCGCTATCCATATGGTCACACATAGAAGCTGTGCAGGGCTGGAGTTACTATGTGATGATGGACAAGTCACCTAAATGTTGGTTGCCCACTAACTGCGTTCCTCATTTTTTGGGCGTCCAACATGACACACATGGGGGCCAGATGAGCGCTCAGATCTGCAACTTAAGTTGATGAAGTGTGCTTTAAACATACGATATGCTATAAAAATGCTACCAATTCTGGAAAATCAGAGCCAAGGTGTCAGAAGTTAGGCATCCAAAATTAACACACACTTGACAATTTTAGCCTCTCTCTCTGTGCATCAGGGTATATTTACACAGGGAAATGAATAAGCATTAGTTATATCAGTATAATTAAACTGCTCTACAATTACTCTTGTGGACACTCTTATTTGGAATAACTGTGGCCTTTTTTCAGTTTAGTTTATGTTGCTTCAAAAACCAAAACCAAAAAGAGGCCAGTTATTCCTAATAAGTGTTTATAAGAGTAGCTACAACAGTATTATCATGTTGGTATAGCAATGTAAAAATTAATTTCCTGGTGTAGACAAACCCTCATTTTCCCATCCATAAACAGGTGATAATACCACCATCTATTCTCACAGGGGTGCTGTCAGATAAATTCATTCTTAAAAAGAACAGGAGTACTTGTGGCACCTTAGAGACTAACAAATTTATTTGAGCATAAGCTTTCGTGGGCTACAGCCCACTTCATCAGATGCATAGAATGGAACATATAGTAAGAAAATATATATACATACAGAGAACATGAAAAGGTGGAAGTTGCCATACTAACTCTAAGAGGCTAATTAAGATGAGCTATTGTCAGCAGTAGGAAAAAAAAAAAAAAACTTTTGTAGTGATAATCAGAATGGCCCATTTCAGACAGTTGACAAGAAGGTGAGAGGATACTTAACATGGGGAAATAGATTCAATTTGTATAATGACCCAGCCATTCCCAGTCTCTATTCAAGCCCAAGTTAATGGTATCTAGTTTGCAAATTAATTCCAGTTCAGCAGTTTCTCATTGGAGTCTGTTTTTGAAGCTTTTCTGTTGCAAAATTGCCACCTTTAAGTCTGTTACTGATGTCAGATTTGTGTCTGGCACATGATGGCATATATCATATTGGTAGATGTGCAGGTGAACTAGCCCCTGATGGCGTGGCTCATGTGATTAGGTCCTATGATGGCGTCACTTGAATAGATATGTGGACAGAGTTGGCATTGGGCTTTGTTGCAAGGATAGGTAGGTTCCTGGGTTAGTGTTTTTGTTGTGTGGTTGCTGGTGAGTAATTGCTTCAGGTTAGGGGGCTGTCTGTAAGCGAGGGCTGGTCTGTCTCCCAAGATCTGTGAGATCTCACAGATCTTGGGATCACTCTCACAGCCACGCCATCCGGGGCTCGTTCACCTGCACATCTACCAATGTGATATATGCCATCATGTGCGAGCAATGCCCCCTCTGCCATGTACATTAGCCACACCGGACAGTCTCTACGCAAAAGAATAAATGGACACAAATCTGACATCAGGAATCATAACATTCAAAAACCAATAGGAGAACACTTCAACCTCTCCGGTCTCTCAGTAACAGACTTAAAGGTGGCAATTTTGCAACAGAAAAGCTTCAAAAACAGACTCCGATGAGAAACTGCTGAACTGGAATTAATTTGCAAACTAGATACCATTAACTTGGGCTTGAATAGAGACTGGGAGTGGCTGGGTCATTACACAAATTGAATCTATTTCCCCATGTTAAATATCCTCTCACCTTCTTGTCAACTGTCTGAAATGGGCCATCCTGATTATCAAAAGTTTTTTTTTCCTCCTGCTGACAATAGCTCATCTTAATTAATAAGCCTCTTAGAGTTGGTATGGCAACTTCCACCTTTTCATGTTCTCTGTATGTATATATAACTTCTTACGATATGTTCCATTCTATGCATCTAATGAAGTGGGCTGTAGCCCACGAAAGCTTATGCTCAAATAAATTGGTTAGTCTCTAAGATCTTTTTGCGGATACAGACTAACAGGGCTGCTACTCTGAAATTCATTGTTGTTTGTGAAGTACATCAGGTACTATGGTGAGAGCATCACAGAAACACCCAGGAGGGATTTAATAATTTTGTATTCAGTGTAGGTTTGAATGGTGTGCGGTAAATAAGACCTGAGGCCACACACAATGAGCAGGTAAAAATATTGAATTATCATCTCACTCAATGAAGCAGAGGTCCTATGGAGCAAACAGTAATTTTGTGTTCATGTAATTAAAGACTATCATAATATATACATACAAGAGGGGGTGAATTAAGATTATACAGGCAACTTTAATTATGGCAGGTGGTAAAGCAGAAAAACCACCCTCATCAGCATGGAAAGGGTTAAAGAGAGCCTTTGGGTCCAGCTAGCCTCATCCTGTTACACCTGCAGCCAATGCCAGGTTGGGAGGGGAGAAAAAAGGATGGAGCCTGGTTCACTTTGGGGCTGACTGGCGAAGAGGCAGGAACGAGTTGCTTGCCTACTTGAGGGAAGGATCACTAGCTTGCTACCCAAGGCAGCCACCAGGAACCAAACACTGTCTTCCTGGCCAAATGAGATGGAGAAAGAGGCCGAGCAGCACCCGGCCTAACAGGAACCTGGGTGACCGAAGCGCAGAGACCTTGTTGGAGGTTCCAACCCCACCAAACTTATGGATGCCTTACCCAGAGGAACCTGGGACTGTAGTAGGATGCTGTCTAGGGTCCATCAGGGGGCATTACTAGAGACAAGCCACCATAGAACTACAA
Organism: Chelonia mydas; assembly: GCF_015237465.2. Taxonomy (NCBI): domain Eukaryota; kingdom Metazoa; phylum Chordata; order Testudines; family Cheloniidae; genus Chelonia; species Chelonia mydas. The sequence goes on along the minus strand of NC_057855.1, from coordinate 31,999,297 downwards.
TTATAGGGGGCATGCCCCAAACTGAAGTGACAGCAGTAGAAAATAGCCCAGGGACAGACTCCCCGCTTGGAGGTCCCCTACTAAGGGATTGACTTACACAGGGCCCTAGGCTGGGAGATGGTGGAGTAGGAAGGCCCGAGTCCCCCAGTCCTCCTGCCTTAATGACTGAGGCACCTATGCCACAGAAGTGGGGAGCAAGAAAAGCACTCCAACCACTAGTCCAACTGTCCCTCTAAGCTCCCTGTTACATGGCATTTCCTAAATTGTGAGTGCCTGATTTTACAATCATAATGTTCTTCTAATTGTAGGATTTTTAAGTAATTTCCTAGGTTTTTAAAAAAGTAAAAGGTGAAAATAAAACAAATTCCAACATGTGGAACAATATGATTCATCAGCAGAATTACATCCTTCATATCCACAGCACAGATCTCTGCCACTTGAACTAACAGAGTAACTGACAGCAGCAATAGGTTGTCATGCTCTGTTTGAGCAGTCTTTAGAGGGAGATGAGGCAAACATTTTCTCAATGGGTTTCACAGTTGTTGGCTGACAGCAGTAAAATGTGGAGATGTAGGAATTCTGGGCTCTATGTCAGGTTCTGAGGGAAGTATACTGTTGTGGTTACATATCCTTCTGACCCATCTCCCACCAAACCTGAACTCTTTCTCCTGGCTCATCTGGCCTGTCCTTGTCCATGTCTCTCCCCACAGATGCCCGCAAGCTCCTCGTCCCAATCCCCATCCGCTATCATACCTCAACACTGTTCCCCCATTGCCTTGTCCCAGTCTTCCTTTTCACCACCCCACAGACCCAGCTGCTCACCCCTCAGCATTTTGGTCATGCTGTTTCCTCCTCCTTGCTGCTTGGGTGTCTGCAGGGAGACCACTGACAACACAGAAGAGAATCTCTCCCTGCTCTCAATTCCCGGATGCAGCACAACAATGGTCCCTGGCTGCTGAGAGGAGCAATTTCACAGAAAGTTCTACTCATCCTTTAGAGTCTTAGGATAGAGCAGGCCCAATACAGATGGAATCTTTGGAAAATTTGTTACCAAACCTTAACAAGTTTCTACTGAGCACGTGTGAAACGAGGTTTTCAAAGGTTTCAGAGTAGCAGCCGTGTTAGTCTGTATTCGCAAAAAGAAAAAGGAGTACTAGTGGCACCTTAGAGACTAACCAATTTATTTGAGCATAAGCTTTAGTGAGCTACAATTCATTTCATCGGATGCATTCAGTGGAAAATACAGTGAGGAGATTTATATACACACAGAACATGAAAAAATGGGTGTTATCATACACACTATAAGGAGAGTGACACATCCACTCCCAGTCTCTATTCAAGCCTAAGTTAATTGTATCCAGTTTGCAAATTAATTCCAAGTCAGCAGTCTCTAGTTGGAGTCTCTTTTTGAAGTTTTTTTTGTTGAAGAATTGCCCCTTTTAAGTCTGTAATCGAGTGACCAAAGAGATTGAAATGTTCTCCAACCGGTTTTTGAATGTTATGATTCTTGACGTCTGATTTGTGTCCATTTATTCTTTTACGTAGAGACTGTCCAGTTTGGCCAACGTACATGGCAGAGGGGCATTTCTGGCACATGGTAGCATATATCACATGTACATTGGTCAAACTGGACAGTCTCTACGTAAAAGAATAAATGGACACAAATCAGATGTCAAGAATTATAACATTCATAAACCAGCCGGAGAACACTTCAATCTCTCTGGTCACTTGATTACAGACCTAAAGGTCGCAATATTACAACAAAAAGACTTCAAAAACAGACTCCAACGAGAGACTGCTGAATTGGAATTAATTTGCAAACTGGATACAATTAACTTAGGCTTGAATAGAGACTGGGAGTGGATGTGTCATTACACAAAGTAAAACTATTTCCCCATGTTTATTTCCCTCCCCCACCACCCACTGCTCCTCAGACATTCCTGTTAACTGCTGGAAATAGCCCACCTTGATTACCACTACAAAAGATTTTCTCCCCCCCCCCCTGCCCCGCCCCGCCCTCCTGCTGGTAATAGCTCATCTTAAGTGATCACTCTCCTTACAGCGTGTATGATAACACCCATTTTTTCATGTTCTGTGTGTATATAAATCTCCTCACTGTATTTTCCACTGAATGCATCTGATGAAGTGAGCTGTAGCTCACGGAAGCTTATGCTCAAATAAATTGGTTAGTCTCTAAGGTGCCACTAGTACTCCTTTTCTTTTTGAGGTTTTCAAAGGCTCACAACCTGGCCAAATTTGGACAGATTTTCCTGGACGTTCCAAAAGGCACATCGCTGACACAAGAATGATGCCCTTGCCAAATTTCAATTCCTGCTCTACAGCAAAGAGGTGCTACCGCCGGGGTTCCTTAACTTTTTGCCAGCACAACCCCATTTTAATTAACTATTTCCTTCCAGATCCCCAGACAGCATGAAGGAAGCCATTCTAACAAACAAAATGGTGTCCTCCATGTGGTTTGACCTGACACACGTGGTGCTTATGAGGTCATGCTGTATAAAGGATGCTATTTTGCTCTTCCAAATGGCTTCCTCCATGCTGTCTTGGGTCCTGGAAGGAAATTAATTAGTTAAAATGGGGTCATATGTATGGTATGTGCGAGGTCACGCTGCCTGTAGGATACCACTATAGACCAAAACAGTGTCCCCTAAGCTTGTGAACTGACCCCCAGTTTGGGAACCGCTATGCTACAGTTTCTCAATGAAACAATTGGAAGAATTTTTTAACACGACCAAAGCAAAAGTATTTTTCCCTAACCTCATGCTCAGAAGTGACAAAAAATTTTGCTGAATTTTTGAAAAAAAAATTTAGTCTGAGGCAGATAACCAGCATGGAAAATTTCAGCTAAAATGGTTATAGATAGGCAAAATTATAAGAACCTAAAAAAAGGGTCTTATGATGGAAAGTGTCTGGCAACCCCAGTTACAGGCATCACTACCTGCACACCCTGAATATTGCAGAGAAAATTAATAAAACCGAATTTGTTCTGACTTCTATTAAAGAAAACCTGAGAGTGAAAGTTCAACACCAACTCATATTCACCAATGCAGATTTAGAATCCATATCACTTTTGAAGTTACATCAATAGGAAAGCTACTCTTAGGGCTGTTATCCACTTTTCAGTAATGGAATGTTCACAAAAAGACAAACTGAATAACAAAGTTCTAGAGCATGTCTGTTTTAATTGAACTCACAAACACCGAACAAAATTTATGACTTGTGATATTAAAAATAATACAAACATACCGAATATTTCTAAGTGGAACCCGCATCTGTTTCACAATGGTATCATACAGCTGTTTGTTTCTTTAAAAAAATATTTATAGATATTAATGTTGTGTTTATACATAATGTATATTCTAAAAACTGTGTTCAATATCTATACAGTATGCAAGGAGATTATATGACAAAATGTGACAGCAGTTTTGTCAAATTTGCCTGCGACAGTTGACAAGTTCCCAGCATGGACTGAATGATTAAAAAATGAATGGAGACTGGTTTCTGTTACACACCATTATGATAGTATTCATGCGGCCCTGTCAGGATCAGGACCAACTGTGCTAGGCACTGTGTAAGGAGATATGGTTCCTGCCCCAAAGTGCTTACAGTTTATTTAAGACAAGTTACAGCAGGTGGATGCAACATACAACCTTAAGAACTGGAAGTACAGAAAAACATTAACCCTAGCCCCAACTGCTTTTTAAAGGGAGACAAAATGCTACAAAATGGAGGTTACTTACTGTAACTGGAGGTTCTTTAAGATGCATGTATTCCACACCTGGGTATGCATGCTCACCTTGCACTTGAGTCTGGAATTTCTTCAAAGCAGTGTCCGCCTGTATACAGTAACTCTCCTCATGCTCCCGACTGAGGGTATAAGAGGCAGTGCTGGTTAACACCTCTCCATTTTCTCTTCTTACAACAATCCAAATGGATCCTAAGCAGAGGGGATGGAGGGTGGGTAGTGAAATACTGACAGAGACCAAATTTTTCGATGACCCTCCAGTTACAGTAAATAATCTCCATTTGTTCTTTGAGGGATGGTCCCTATTGTATATTCCATACATGGGTGACTGTCAAGCAGCGTTCTGACCTGAGGAGGGTGCAAGGAAACTGGTAGAAGAGATGTTTTTAGTGCTGCAGTTCTATGGCTGCATCCATCTTTGCTGCTTGGGTTAGAGCATAGTGTGACGTGAAAGTATGGATGGAATTCCAAGTCGCTGCTCTGCAGATATCCTGCAGTGCCTTTGTGGAGTAGGCTGTGATATGCTCAGGAGGGGGAAACTGCTATTTTTGCAGTACTCTAAGATCCATCCTGAAACCCATTTAGAAATCCTCAGAGGATATGGCTTATCCCTGCAACCTTTCTGCCAAGGCTCCCGAGACTTTTCCTGGATTTGGTGGGCAATGAAGATCGTGTCAGTTGTCCTGCAGGATGGTCTAAAACCGCACTGAGATTCCGGCAATATTCCCTCAGAAAGGGGAAGTAATCGGATAAGAGGATACAGGAAAGAATCTTCCCTGCTGTAGACAGCAAGCCAATGTCTTGATAATTTCCACACTTCAATTCATCTCCTTTCTTAAAGATTTTAACCATGTTGGCATTTCTCAAGTCTCCCGGAATCTTCTCATCATACCAGATATGAAGAAAAAGTTTGTGGAGCATCCCTACCAGCAAAGTCAGGATCTGTACATGGCCTTCATCGATTTGACAAAGGCCTTCAATTCAGTGAACCGTGAAGCCCCGTGAAAGGTGCTGACCAGATTTGGCTGCCCTCCCAAATTTATTAAGGTCCTAACGCTTGCTCCCGTTCTCTGTAATGGCATGGAGACAGATCCTTTTGCCATCAAAACTGGGGTTAGGCAAGGATGCATTATTGCCCCAACTCTGTTCTCCATCTATTTAGCAGTCATTTTGGTCCTTGTTAAAGACTGCCTCCCCAGTGGAGTTGACATTCAATACAGAATGGAAGGGCGACTTTTTCATCTTCAACGTCTCTATTTGAAGTCTAAAGTTCATAGGGCGTCCATTACTGATCTTCAGTATGCTGATGACTGTGCCATCCTCATGCACACTGTGAAATGACCTTCACTCCACACTGAATTTTTTTGCACAAGATTACCAAAGCCTAGGACTCTCACTCAATATTGAGATGACTGAAGTGCTCCATCAACCTGCTTCAGGCCTTACACATGACCCACCACAAATCACCTTTGAGGAACAGACTTTGGAGGCAGTCGAGCATTTCTGCTACCTCTGTAGCCAACTTTCTCAAAATGCAAAAACTGACAGTGAGATCCAGCACAGGATCCAGTGTGCAAGTTCTTCCTTTGGGAAATGGTTCTGATGCATTTTCATGGACCATGACCCACCAAGATCCAGGTTTATAAGATAATTGTTACAACGAGGTGGCTACTCCTTTATGGATTCGAAACTTAGGTGACCTACTGACAGCACCTCAAGAGTCTGGAGAGGACCACCAATGATGCCTCCAGAAGATCCTTCGCATCAAGTGGGAAGATCGCTGCACAAACGCTAGCATCCTCACTGAAGCCAATGTCACCAGCACTGAAGCAACGATCCTCATGCACCAACTCTGCTGGGCTGGACGTTGTGTGCGGATACCAGACTCTCGCTTCCCGCAACAAATCCTCTACTCTCAGGCCACACATGGTCAGAGATCATGTGGTGGTCAGAGGAAATGCTATAAAGACTCACCAAAATCGTATTTCAAGAAAACTGATGTGCATATCACAAGCTGGGAGGAGCAAGCCACCAACTGACCTCAGTGGTGCCACATCTTCCATCAGGCAGTGGCCCACTTTGAGGAGAAGCATTTTGCCCTTGAAGCTGAAAAGAGAGAGAAGAAAGGGGAAATTTCTTTTTTTCTACCAGCAGGCAGCTGACCCACCACGAAATGTTTGTTCCTACTGCGGTCAGATCTGTGGTTCCAGGATTGGACTCCTGAGTCATTTCAGAACCCACATGTAAATCTGGGGTAGAGATCATCCTTGGACCGAGGGATTGCCAATGATGATGACCTGCCAAGGCAACAAAGAGTCTTGGAGATTTTCTAATGGGTTTGGTTCCCTGCAGGTAGAATGCCAGAGTGTGCCTGAATCCAAGGAGAAGAGACTTCTCTCTTTTGAAGAAGCATGGGGTTTTGGGAAGAATACAGGTAAGTATATTAATTGATGTGGAACTCAGACAAAACCTTGGTGAGGAATCTGGGGTGTAATTTAAGGGAAATCTTGTGAAATTCTGTATAAGTAGGGTCTGACATCATGGTTCCCAGCTCACTGACCCTTTTTACCAAAGTGATGGCTAATAAAGAATGTCACCTTAATGGGCAGGTGGGTCATGGCACATGTCACCAACGGTCTGAAGGGTGGGCCCTAGAGCATTAAAGGACAAAGTTAAGGTCCCACTGAGGTGCAGGTTTAATGACCGGGGGGAAGGTCCTGACCACATCCTTCATAAATCAACTGTGATCAGGGGTATGAAGATAGAACATCCTTCCACCAGCTGGAGAAGGCACTAATTTCTGCTAGGTGTACTTATAGTGAACTGAGGTCTAAGCCTGCGACCTTTAAGAAGAAGAGATAGTCTAGGATAACTGAAATGCCCACAATATCAAGTGAATGCTTCTGGTGATGCACCCAGGCCAAAAATCTCTGCCATTTAGCTAGGTAGCAGAGTCTACTAGAATCCCTCCTGCTTTGGGTCAGGATTTCCTGAATAGGAGAAGAGTCTGAGTGTTCCGTCTCCAACATCCATCCAAACATCAGGCTGTGAGGTGGAGTGAGTTCAGGATGAGGTGCTTGACTTTTCCCCCATACTGAATTAGGAGACCTTGAAATGCATGGATTCTGATAAGGGGAAATGTGGACATTGTTAGGAGCCCTGTGAACCAGAATTGTTTGGGCTGGTATGGTGCTAGGAGGATGATGATGGCTCGGTTGTGCCGGATGTTTCATATAACTTGCAGTTGTAGAGGGATGGGAAGAAATGTTTATCTGAGGTTGTCTGTCCTGGAGAGCATCACCTTGAGCGTCTTGGCCTCTGGCTCCTTTGGAGCAATACATGGGAAGCTTTCTGTTTGTATGGGATGCAAACAGGTCCCCTAGCAGGGTTCCTATCGTGTGAATATGGTAGTTAGACTGTGTCATGGATCTCCCACTCGTGGCCTGCAGAGAAGCTTCTGCTTAATCTGTCTGCCAGGGAGCTCTGAACAGCCAGGAGGTAGGTGGTGTGTACAGTGATGACTTCTAATAAACCAGTTCCAAAATCTGATCACTTCCAGGCAGAGGAGACGAGATTTCATTCCTCCCTGTTTATATAGACCACTGTGGTGATATCTGCCATTATTAGTATGTGGAGTGAGTGGGTAGAAGGCCTTGCACACCAGTCAGACAGCTCTGAGCTCCAGTAAGCTTATATGTAGCCTAGACTCTCATGGTGTCCAGATACCCTGATCTTTGTGTCAGTTCAAGTGTGTGCCACTACCTGTGAGGGAGGCATCTGTCATGATGGTGGCCCTTGGTATGGAAGAGCTGAAGGGAGACTCTACCATGAATTTGTTCGGGTTGGATCACCAAGCGAGGAAGGTGAGAACTCCAGAGGAAACAGTGATTTTGGAGTTGATGTGATCCCTGTTTGGTTGGTAAATCAAGTGGAGCGAAGCTTATAGATACCGCAAGTGGAGCCTGGTGAAAAGTGTCATGTAAGTGCATGTGGCTATGTAGCCTAACAGGGAGAGACACTGATGCACCATAGTTCGAGATTTGCAGGTGATGAGAGAGATCAGGTTGCTCATCGCATAAAATATGTCTGGAAGGAGGAAAGCTCTCACAGAGACTGAGTCCAGACATGCTCCTCTAAAATGTATTGTCCTCACGGGTGACAAACACCTAAGGTGGCAGAGGCTCTGAAAAAACTATTGCTGATATGACCTCTTGGTGAGATCAGCTTACCAGGAGCCAGTCGTCCAGGTATGGAAATACTGTATATCCCTGACATCTCATCTGGACTGCTACCGCTGGGAAAACTTTAATGGTGACTCCCATGGAAATCAATTCCTGGGGAGGTCATAACTGGATAGTGTGACAAAGCTCTGTCCTTGCCTCCGTGGGTTCCGCGTTTCCTGGCGGACTTCGCTAGCCTCAGAGGCTCACTATGACCCTCCACGTAACCCTTCTTTCTCTGGAGACAAGGGTCACAGTCTACTGAGCCATTTTCATCATAAGCCAGCAAGGGAGGTGAGGAGAACTTATCCTTCCTTGCACAGTCTGTTGTCTCCCAGTCTCAGTGATTAATCAGGGGGCAAAGGTGGGGCGGGGGGAGAGCCCGGGCCCACCCTCTACTCCGGGCTCCAGCCCAGGGACCCTAATAGTATCAGCTAGGGTAGCTTACCTTTTAGAAACATGACATGTACAATTCCCTGGGCTACTTCCCCCACAGCAGCCCTCACTTCCTCAAGCTCCACTCCACTTCCTCAAGCTTCACCCTTATCTCAGGGCCTCCTTCCTTGAGCCTGATATGGTGTGTACTACTCAGCCTCTCCAACAGCACAACTTCCTTCTACAGCTCCTGACATTCACACCCACCTGACTGACTGGGAGGCTTTTAACTAGTTTCAGCCAGCCCCTGATTGGCTTCAGGAGTCCCAATCAACCTAGCATTCTCCCTGCCTTCTGGAAAGTTCTTAATTGGCCCCAGGTGTCTGAAATGGAAGCTGCTCCAGGTCAATTAACTTAACCTGGTACCAGGGATTTGTTTAGCCTGGAGCTAATATATATCTATCTCCCACTACTTTTCTGTGGGCATCTGGCCTTGCCCCGTCACATATCCTCCCCCTCTGCTCAACACCATAGAGTTGGGCAACTTGGAACGCCAGGCAGTATGATCGTGACAGACCATAAGCGTTGCCATGGTGACATCCAGCCCTGTGCTGTATGCGGAACTGGAATAGTTGGAGGAATAAGAACCACCTGGTGACTCTTGCATTCTTTTCCTTATTCCGCTGCATCCACTGGAGGGGTGCATGGTCCGTCACAAAAGTAAATCGCCGGCCTAAGAGGTAATAACGCAGTGTCTCCATAGCCCATTTGACAGCAAGGCATTCTCTCTCGACTACTGTGTATTTCTGTTCTCTTGGGAGAAGCTTTCTGCTTAGGTAAAGGATCGGGTGTTCCTCTTCTCCCACCATTTGCGATAGAACTGCTCCCAACCCCACCTCGGAAGCGTCTGTTTGTAAAATAAATTCCCTGTTAAAGTCCCGGGCTATGAGTACGGGGTCATTACAGAGGGCCATCCGAAGGTCTGTAAATGCCCCCTCTGATGCGTCGGTCCACTTTACCATGTCTGGACCTCGGGCCTTCATCAGGTCCGTTAGGGGACTTGCCCTAGTGGCGAAGTGGGGAATAAACTGTCGGTAGTAGCCTACCATGCCTAGGAACGCATGGACCTGCTTCTTTCGGGTCGGCCAGGGCCAGTTTTGAATTGCCTCTAGCTTATTCGTTTGGGGCTTCACTATGCCCCTTCCCATAATATATCCCAGGTACCTAGCCTCTGCTAGCCCTATGGCGCATTTAGCGGGATTAGCAGTGAGGCCAGCCCGCCTTAAGGTGCGCAGTACTGCCTCAACTTTCTCCAAGTGGGTTCCTCAGTCTGGCGTATAGATGACGACATCATCTAGGTATGCAGTTGCATAACTAGTATGGGGGCGCAGCAGTTTATCCATGAGGCGCTGGAATGTGGCTGGGGCCCCATGTAGCCCAAAAGGGAGGACGGTGTACTGGAATAGCCCATCCGGGGTGGAGAATGCTGTCTTTTCTTTAGCTTCTTTGGTCAGAGGAATCTGTCAGTACCCTTTTGTCAGATCCAGTGTAGTCAAGAATCGGGCACTCCCCAGTCGGTCAACCAGTTCGTCGATGCGTGGTACGGGGTATGCATCAAACTGGGATATTTCATTCAGTCGGCGAAAGTCATTACAGAATCTCATGGTACCGTCAGGTTTAGGCACTAGAACAATTGGACTGGACCACTGACTAAGATTCTTCAATAACCCTTAATTCTAACATTTTCTTTACTTCGGCCTTGATTTCTTCTCTTTTGGCCGCTGGGATTCGGTAGAGTCTCAATGTTACCTTGGCTCCGGGGATCGTACAGATATGGTGATAGGTCTCAGTCATCCGCCCTGGTTTTGTAGAGAACACATCTCTGTTGCAATTAATCATGTCAGCTGTCTCTATCTTTTGGACATGGCCTGATGGTCTTTGTATTGACAAGGGAGTACCAATGATGAATCTGGACTTGCTCTCAGAGATGGGACTGGAGAGCGTTTATCTTTGCCCCCTGGTACTGCAGTTACCAGCAGATCCCTGTTTTTCTGTGCCTTATCCTCCAGCCTGGGAGTCTTCAGTGGAGCTGGTTCCGTGGGTCCCATATGCGACATCTCACCCGACCTGGTCTAACTTGGAGAGGAAACAAGTTTCTTCTGGACAGTCCACTGCAGGGATCAGTCCTACTGCACAGGCTTGTGCTTGGAGGGGCACTGCTAGTCAGCTAGTACAGGGGGGTCTCCCAGGCTTGAGTCAGACCGAGCCTCTTCCTTCAGGAACTTTTTCAATCGGAGCTCTTTGGCCTCTCTAGTTCTGGGTGTGAAGGATTTACAGATAATGAACTTCACAGAGATATGTGCCTCACTCAGACTGTAGAGGCACCAGTGATGCTCACTGCTGATGGAGGAAGAGTGAGGGCAAGAGACTCAGTTCTTGAATCCTGGGATCCTGGGCATAGTCCTGGGATCAGGGAGGATGTCCCTCCAACTGGGGAGTGAGGGCGGGGATATTCTATTCTATACTAAACTATATACTAACTAGAATTCCTAAGCTATGATATAAACTATTTACCATTAAATTTTACAGATTCTGCACTAGTGAAGGAGGACATGATTCCAACTCAGGCCATGCGGTGATAAGTAGGAACTGGGAGGCATCAACACACATTACCTCTGATACCCATGGTCTGGAGCACAAGTAGAGTTACTGTGCCTGTGCAGGTCAACGGACACTGCTTTGAAGAAATTCCAGACTTGGGCACACAGCGCGCATGAGTACTAATATGTGGAATACACATACATAAGGACCATCACTCAAAGAAGTAGTTTAACTTACCCTAATAGTTATAGGGAAAAACATACATCTGAAAGGAAAAGATATATTTGAAGCTTTTTTTGCCAGCTCTTTGGATGAGATTTTCAGCTTTCCATGTATGCAAAAGACACATACCCCAATTCAGCAGCTAATGTATCTTCTGTCTCTCTTATGTATTTTTAAAATGCCTATCACTATGTTATATAAACACGGAGGACCTAAGAATTAACCCAGCAGCCTCCAACTTCATGCCTACTTAAAATAGGTTGAGAGTGAAAAGAGGATTACTTTCCACATAAAGGTAGTGAGGAAACAAGGGCAAACGTCAGGTAGAAGACAGATTTTGGACATGCAGAAGGGCCAAGTCCATTTTAATTTGAGAACTGTTATGCTGGGTCAGTTGTTAACAAAAACAGTAACCCCTGATAAATATACAAAACTTCCTGTCAGTGTCAATAAATATAATAAATTACCACCGTTAGCATTTTATAAATTGCTGAAGTCCATGCATTCATGTAACAAGTGATTATCTGAATTCACACACTGAGTGACCAAAATACAGAATAATTAGATGAGAGGAAAACAGAAATCCTAAAGATAATGAATTAAGAAAGACTGCATTCAATACCTAAAAGCGATAGATTCCAACATAGCTCGTATAAGATGGTTTCTGGTGGTGGAAGGTTTCAGCCCCATAAAGGAAGCACATGCATAAGGATCATTCACAGGAACCTGAAATAAAGGTTTGACAATAAAATGAATTACTGAGTTATATTTGCAGCATTTTGAAAAAGGATACAAGTAGTAAAAAAAAAAAAACAAAAAAACCTTACACATGACAGTTACAGGAAGCGTAATGAGAAGAAGACAATTAAGACATATGTAAGCATTAGATAGTGTTATTTTAGCTGTCTATATTTCAGAAAAATCAGTTTTCAAATCAGTTTCTTTCAATAGCAAAAAGGTTTCCTATTACTGCATTTGTTTTTCCTCCCAGAATTCTGTACATTAAATATCATTCATTGGTACTACCTATAAAAATATACATAGAGTACACATCAACTAAAGTACAAGTGTCTAAGATAGAGTACAGTATTATTAAAGTTGGGGAGGTTTTGGGGGGGGAGGGGGTTACTGATTTTCCCCATACTTTTTGTACAGAAAAATTCTGTAATATAATACAGTAGCCTTGAAGAGGCTAGTCAATTTAAATTACGTAACATAATTGCACTAATGTTTTGAATGACATAATGATGCGACACACTAATTCTGGCTGTCTCATAAAAAAGTCATCTCCTTTCATAGGATGACTGGCAATGGTTTTTGCATCCATCTCTGCGCTCCACTGTTTTGGTGGATTTGAGTGACAGACTGTCATTCTACTTGCCCTTAAATGCATTAAGACAATGTTAAATGTTTTTTCAATTTTAAAAATAACACGACATTTTAAAAAACTTTCCAGGATTTTTATTTAGTTCCCTAAATATCTGCTATACAGAATTCTGAAGTAGCCCTGATTTTAATCATATTGTGACATAAAAAAAACCCCGCAAAACATCACCAAAAAAATCAAGGAAGTATAAATTACTTTAAAGTACAAATATAAGAGTAGGCATCTGTGGGGGAAACTGGGAATGCATTAAAGCCCAACCCTGATGGGTGCTGAACTCTCAAATATTCCCATAGACTTTGATAAGAGTTGTTGATGCTCAGTACTTAAGATGTAAATGAAGCGACAACCCACTTGCCCAGATGAAGGCTAGTATGTTGCACACTGAGACTTAATTCAGAAATTAGTTATGTTTAAAGTCAGTAAAGAATATATTCAGTTCTCCAGTGTACAACCACCTTTTCCAACTTGTCAAGCATTTAAGCCAACCATACTACTAATAAAAGATTCCTTGTTGACAAGTGTGTGGATTGTCAAATATAAGCAAATAAATAGGAAGGAAAGGATTCATGATATATATTAAAGGTGAATGTCTAGAGGACCAGAGCTTTATTCACTTTGTTTAAAAGCTTTATTTGCATTTTTATAACATATCACACATAATATATATGTATGACCTACATAAACTTTAGAACAAAAGTAAGATGAGTGAGTGATAATAAATCAAGGAAATATGCATTTTAAATTTGTACAGCAGGAATGCTTCTGTCCCATTATGAGAAATGCGCCACATCACAGCAACATCATCCAAGTTAAGAAGGGAGAAGCCTTGTCCTCATTCTCATAACAGGAGGTGTCAGAGAAACATTTGACTATCTAGGAAATGAACATATTGCCTCCATAACATGTCCAACCCCTGCTATCCTGATGTCTATGAAACCTAAACAAGCAATCAAATTTAGATTCCTGGAAGATAGTTGGAGCTAACCTGTACAGCAGGGTAGATGTGTCATGGTTGAGCTCCAGAAGTGCTTACTCCACTTCAGGTGCCTACTTCATACCATAAATCTTTTCAGTATTTCACCCTCTTCCCCCCCAACTCCACCCCCCAAACATACACATCGTATAGATACAAAGAATTCATGATTGTATGATGTAGTATAAAAAGTTGTTTAGGAGAACGTTGTGATGGCTGTGTTACTCAAAAACAGCAATGCCTGAGTAAGTTTCTCAGTCATCCTGATTAAGGGATGATCAACCTGTATCATCATGTATTCTATATGTGTCACATATTACAGAATAGTTGTTTTAGAAACATTTAAGAGTTGTTAAAATAATTCATTTCTTTCTGTAAAGTCACAAGTCCAATGGTACAAGGCTTGTAAGGAGCCATAAAAATGTCTCTAAAAATTGCCTAAACTAGCATTTCTACAGTGAAAAATGTCACAACTTTGAAGTTTGATATCTCAAGCCCTTCTGGTGCTGGGAGTTCTGGATCCTAAGAGATCTTTTATTCAATGGTATGGAGTTCCCATTTCTAGTCCTCTCAAGATGAGAGGGCTTTGGGCAGGGGTAATTTTGCGGGGGAAATGGGAAATTGCAAAAAAGTCTGTGAGAAGACGAGTTTTCACACAAGTTGATTAAGAAAATTTGTAAAATGTTGGGATGAAAACTCCTACCTAAATTATTTTAGATATTTATATGGTATTAATTGCAAAGAATAGGAAGACAAGGTTCCTCAAAAAAACATTATTAGTGAATTTTTTAAGGCATGTAACATTTAGGCCTTAAACTATCTGACAGCATCTCTTTAAGCTTTGCAAGTGGGTAAATATAAAGGTCTGGTCTACTCTACAGATGTATAATCGGTATAACTATGTCACTCAGGGAGGAGGTGGGGGGAAATCCACACCCCTGAGCAACATAGTCATACTGACCTCACCCCGCATCTAGACAGTGCTATGCTGGCAGGAGAGCTTCTCCTGCTGACATAGCTACTGCCTCTCAGGAGGTGGATTAACTATGCCGACAGGAGAGCTCTCTCCCATTTGCGTACAGCATCTTCATTAAAGAGCAACAGCGGTGCAGCTGGATGGAGCATTTTAATGTAGACTTGCCCAAAGCAGGACATCAGCTCTGATCACATTAACTGTATCTGCATGCAGGCCATTCTGTACTACCCTTTTTGGCATCTTAAGTAACAACTAGTAATTTCTTTTGATTTACACAAGTGTCAAAAGACATCTAAACTAAGCTGACCCCACCAACAGCCTGCAACACAACTCCCACAAAAAATTTCCATACAAAGCTCAACCTCCATCAAGTCTCTCTCTCTTCAAAAGCCTGAGTAAAACAGGTGTCCTACATAACATGCTCTGAATCTCAGCAGAATCACACAATTCCAGACGAAATGAGAAAATAGCTGAGGGACCCTCATAGAGAACACTTCAGTACCAGCAACCTGTGTTAAATTGAGAAGGATCCAATTCAAATGTCTCTACTGACTAAAATGAAGCAATAGGCATGGGGAGGGAGTTAGTGTCCCAGGTAGAAAGTCCTAAGCCACTGAGAGCTTTATAGGTCAGAAACAGCAAGTCAAACTGCACTCCAACAGGAAACCAGTGCAGATTATAGAATTCTAGTGTCATGTGCTCCCATAAATACCACCTTCAGAAGCTATATCCTTCAACACCTAAGTTTCCAGGCTGATTTGAGCTGAAGCTCTGCATAGAACACACTTAACTAAACCAGTCTTTGTGTGACAAAGGCATGAATCATGGTAATAAGGTCTGCATCCAAAAGAAACAGCTGCAACCTCACAAACCAAATGTAGATGGAAAAAGTATTCTGGGGCACCAATGATACGATAATCCAGTAGCAACTGAGGATCCAATCAATACCATGAGACTGTGAACCCAAGTCACAAATGGCATGCCCACCTGCACTACTAAAGGAGGAAGTGATATCTTCGTGTCTAATCTTGTAGCTCCTCCCCATACTTATATCACTCCAGTCTTAATTGGGCTGAATTTCAGCCAACTAGATCTAATTTATGCCCCAACAACATTGGGCTAGGTGGAACAATTGCACTGACTGGGTGAGAAAGGACAAAGATATAAAGTGGGGCGGCAGAGTACTGAAAACAGGACTGCCCCATAATTCCTCACTAACAAGCCCCTACCCATATCCAACAGTTTGGGAAGACAAATCTTGTGGAACTTGACATGACAGGATCCTTAAGGAGGAGAATCAGCTGCCCCACAACACCCTCTGCGACTATTCAGCCAGGAAAGAATGGAGACACCCAAGAGCAGCAGCATCCAAGCTATCAACACTCCACAATGAACAGTACTGAAAACACCCACTATATCCAACAATATCAACACACACCAGATCTTCACCCACTGATAAAAAGAAATCTAAATGCTGCCAGTGCCATTTCTATCCCATACCCAAGCCTGTACCTAGATCATCAAGGGTCTAGGAGACTTAAGGTATTTAGATCCTCTGAGAACCATCTCATCCCAGCCTTCTCTACAACTTTGACAAAGAATTGAAGATGTGATAGTAGCCAATTGTCAGTGTCAACTGTGGATTTTCTGATCAAAACCTACATTATAACAGCTTCCTTAAGAAAAGCTGGTACCATGAGGTCTCTAATGTAGGCACTGACAATCTTCACCAGCAACGGACCTAGTATCTCCCTGCTGGTCTTCACCAGCAAGGAACAAAAGTTGCATGTTGTGGAATCAAGCACTCCCAACGTCTCTAGTACTTGAGCATTACAGGCCTAAAATTTCAGAAAAGATTCAGTTTATGTCCCCCTCAAAATTTGTGTCTGCAATTACAAAAACTTAGCCAGAATCCATACTATTTTACCCATAATGGAAGGAAATCAAAAAAGCCACCAAATGAAGGCAGCTTAGATTAACTAAGCAGCCTACTTCTCAAAATAAATCTACTGATCAAGATTTTGTGGACTCTCTCGTGGAAACAAAGAGCCCCTTTCTTTGCCTTTTCCCATTAGTGCTTTAGAGATGGGGTATGATAAAGAGGTTGAGATTCTGCTTTTTAAAAAACAGACTGTGGGAATAACAGAGTGGGCAGACTGGCATACACCTGTCAAAACTAAGTACCGTACTTTTGGATCTAAGGTAGAAAAGTGGCAAAACCTTCACAGATACCATGTATCTTAAACTAACAACCAAAAGTTATACTAGACAGTTTGGGGGAATGGGGAAAAACCAGGGTGGATAAAAATCAATGATTTAAAAAAAAAATCAATTTTTTAAATTTAAATTGGATTATTTGGTAAAATGCTTTTTGAGGAAAAAACCTATCTAAAGATAGTTTTAAATAAAATACATTATAGCTCAAAGATATCTCATCATAGAATAGGGATTATAAATTCTAATTCTATAGTATGAGACAATATATTTATGTAATGTTTAAGAAAAGTTTTGTAAATGAGTTCCAATAGTTCATGGATTAGGGACCCCAATCTTATGGGGTTCCAGGGGCTTCTATATAGATTTTTTAGATTAATCTTTCTATCTACCCGATGGGACTCTGTATCTTCTAGACTGAGCACTATCAGAGATGCTTAGTTTTGTAGTTCTCAAACTGTGGATGTATCTCCAGTGATAACATGCTTGTTAACAGCAAAAATGTTTTTAAATAAATAGAGGAGAGAAATAACAGACCTCAACCCTATTGTCCCTCTGCAAATTTGTGTACACAGAGTCAATCCCTTACATCTCTCTAAAAGTGAAAAGTTTCAAAAAGTTCAATGAATAGAAGATTGTTGGGGGTGGAAAAGATCTGGACGAGGAGACGACGTCTGGAGATAAATGTGAGAAGGGAGGGACAGACAGTAGAAACAAAAGTGAAATGGTTTGAGCAGCATATTCCAGAAGTCTTGAGGTCTTTCTGAGCGTAGCCTTCATTGATTTGAGATCTACCATATCATTCTCACACTAGAAGGGAAAACCTATAATGGCAGCAGGCTGTAAAAGAGATTCAGTTTGGGAATATTTTAATAAAGTTCCTCTACCTGTGGGTAAAACAGGCATGCATGCAAAATGAAAGCAGTGCAACAAAGAAACGCAAGGCCCGGTTGTCCAAATGAAACAACATCATGAGAGTGTTCCTTCTCAGGAGGAAGCTGCATTGAAGATGATGAAAGGAACATGTCTGAATATGCAGGATCTTCAGGTTGGTAAACTTTTTTATTTCATACTTCTTTCTTCAGGACTGCCTGTCTTCCTTCTGGACTATTCTTGAATTCTCATGTTTGAGCAAAAAACATAGTTGTTACTCTATGGTACTATCATTTTAGATGCAGTTGTGATAAAAAAATAAATAGCTGAAATAGGCAGATCTTCCTTTTACAATTTCACCATTAAAGTAGTACTGAGTGTCAGTGAATGCAATGAGTAATATTAAATGAGCAGTATGGTAATAATAATTAAATAACTGCACTGACTTATTTTGTTTAGGAGAATCCATCCTCAACATACAGGATTCTGAAGACTATCTACCTTCAAGATCACCATCATTTTCTATAGTTTCAGAGTTATCTGCCAATGATAGTGTTTCAGTCACATCATGCATGTCACATAGCCACAGTATATCACCTGTAGCAAAAAGAAAAAAAAAATCTCCATCATCCAGAAACAACCATAGATAAGTTTGTGATAAGAACCAGCAGATTACAAAAAGAGGTAATTGATGAAAAAATTGCCCTGTTTGTTTATGCAACAAACTCTCCTTTCCATAGGATTGAGAACCCACACTTCATTAACATGGTTCAGTCATTAAGTCCAGGATACAGTCCACCCAACAGAGCAGATGTCGCAGGCAAATTGCAGGATAAAGTGTATGAAAGAGAAATTGAGCACTGTGCAAAAGGTCGAGAGGGTGAAATTGTTAACCTGATGGGTGAAGCAATGTCCACAATGATCCTGTTGTATGTGCTTGTGTGACAACGAAGAAGGGAATGTTTTCCTTACAGAAACAATTGATACATCAGGAAATGCATACACAGCAGAATACTTACAAGAAGTAGCAGTAAAAGCTATAACAACTGTGAAAAAAAATTCAAATGTCTAGTATGCAGGTTGGTCACAGACAATGCTGCAAATGTATCCAAGATGAGAAGAAATTATTTAGAAGAGAGTGAAGAGTGTCCCAAGCTAACAACATATGGTTGCAGTGCTCATTTGATGCACCTCCTAGCCAAAGACTTCAGAGTTCCAGAAATAAAGGCTAATGTAGTTGAAATTGCAAAATACTTCCGTAACAATCATTTGCAGCAGCTACTCTGAAAAAAGTGGGAGGAACCAAGCTAACTCTCCCACAAGAGAGTTAACTAAATTCAAAAATTCATACGCTTGTTTTGTTAAAATATTATATGTTTGCTGTTGAAGAAAAGAATCCAGAATACATAACGTTGTTGTTTTAGTTAAATAAAACAATGTAAATGTCTGTCTGGTGACGTTCTCCTCCTAATACAGCATGGCAAGAAAATCCTCCAAATATTAGTGATTAACCTGTTGAACTGGAGATATTTATGAAGTCATTGGGAGGTGAACTATCTACTTCAATTACCTTTGGTAAATGAAATAACCAAACAATAATTCATTTTCTGATATAGCTGTAAAACTAATCTGAAAAGTTTTCAAAATAAATCACTTAAAAAACGTATAGCGTGTACCTTCTAAAAATGAAATCTACATCTATCTCTGAGTTGTGAAGAATACGTATTAAGGTTATAGCAAGCAACAAGAATGCACTATTATGTAGATATCCATGATTAAATAAATAGTCTTCCTGACTAGTGATTTAAATCATGATTTAAATGAATTTGATTTAAATCAAATCCACCCTCGGAAAAAGAGGTGATTTTTGGCAGAGCGAAGCAAGGTTCTGTGCTCAACTTGATGGCATTTCTCTTTGGATGCAACATGACAACTTTTGAATGCTACATCCAATCTATCCCAAAATGTCAGAGAATGTTCTAAGCCTCAATGGTCAGAACCCTACTGGTTGTGATGGAAACTGGAAAACCGCAAGGGAAAAATGGGAGACGCACCTTCCAGCCTAACAATACCCTAACTTCAACAACCATCATGTATCCATCAAATTCTCTCTAGAACACTCCCAACACCAACATCAACTTCCTGCACACCATGATCAGCCGCAACAACAGAATGTTACCTACAACTATACAGAAGAAGCCCACAGACCACCACACTTACCTTAACAGATTTTTTTGTTATGTCTGGCGTGGTTACTGGATCTGTGATCTATAGCCACACACTCAGATACCACAGAATATGCTCCAAGGATAAAGCCCAAGATACACACCTTACCAAAAAAGAACATTCCACCAACAAAGCAGATTGCATCATGGAATGGGCCACCCAAACACCCAGAGAGATACTGCTTCAATAAAGAAAAAAAATCCCAGCTACCGCACACCCCTACTCGTCACCTACCACTACACATTGGAACTTGTATAGGATATCATAAAACAATTACAACCCATACTCGAAGGGGACCACATCTCAAAAGAAAGCCTTCCTAAATTCCCTCTTCTGGCCTTCAAACAACCGCCCAACCTCGCCAACTCATCAGAAGCAAGCTCCCCATTGACCAGGACACACCAACGCAAAGTGGCACCAGGTCCTGCCGAACAACAGATACAAAACATACAGACTTATCTCCACTGCTACAATGAACAATACCCTCCGCAACATACCTTCCAAGATCCATGGTCCTACACATGTCTATCACAACATGTGGTGTACCCCATCTACTACACCAAATGCCCCAACAACAACTATCTGTTTTCATCCACATGATCACTATACTCTCAAATGAACTCATACACAGACACTCACCCTATCACCAGTGGATGAACATTTTACACAAAGTGATCACTCTGTATCTGACCTATCAGTCCTCATCCTCAAAATGACAACATCATCTTCAGAAGATGAGCCTGAACTTAAATCCATAATTCTGCTGGACACTAAAAACCATGGATTTAACTGAGACACTGGTTTTACACCCTGCTGCCTTCTACCCCCTCCTTGGTCCCAGGACTGCAGAGGTGTTAATTGCCCACTTAAAATTAAGTGGTCTCCTATAACATGTGGGACCCCTTTTGCGTAACAACCTGCCCCACCTTGCATTTAGCTTGAACACTGTGGTTACCTTCCCCAGACTTGATAAAAAGCTCTGTGAAGCTTAAAAGCTTGTCCCTTCCACCGACAGAAGTTGGTTCAATAAAAGATATTATCTCACCCATCTTGTCTCTCGCACATCCTGGGACAAACACAGCTACAGCTTTACTGCAAATAACCCCTCACTACAGCTCTGCCCATCCTCCCAATGCAATTTAAAATGCTGACACCCTGTATAGCTTATCCTCCAAACAAACAAACGAACAAAAAGAAATAAGAATTGAGAATGGGAAAGAGGACATGGGAGGGCATACAGAGTCTCTGGCATGGAGGGAGTGACACACACAGCTCTTGGTATGAATGAAGATGTAGAGACCCTGGCATGTAAGGGAAAGGAGAACTGGGGTGAGGGGGGGGTTTACACAGAACCCCTAAAGGAGGGAGATATGCAGAGCACCTTGCAGGAGGGGAAGAATGGGGATAATGGTATCACGGGACAGGAGCATGGAAGGAGAATGGAGGACCCTGGCATAGGGGGGGAATACAGAGAGTCCCTGGCATGAGGAAAGGGGGAGTTGCAGGGAGTACCTGAAATACAGGGAGAGAAGAGGGTGGTGCACAGGGAGCTTGTGGGAGAAACTGCAGAATGTTAAAAGCCCCTGGTGTGTGCAATGAGCTCAGTCTACGAAGCAACCCTCTAGTATATTTTAACAAGTTTGAGTTGTGCATACTGAGAACTACAAGAAAACACAAATGTACAGTTAAAAATTAAATCCACATGCCACCATATAGTTGGTTAAACAGTCATTAGTGCTATGCTTTAAGGCCCCGATTCAGGAAAGCAACCTTTTTCAGGGAAGTTCTTAAGCACTTAGTTAATGCTTTCTTGAATCGTGGCTGTGCAAAGAAATGACATAAAACCAATACTTTGAGTCCAGCTCGGTTCTTTGAAAGAATAAGCTCGTGGTCAAGGCACTGGATTGAAATGCAAGAGATCTGGGCTCTGTTCTTGTGACACTGGGCAAATCACTTAATCTGTCTGTACTGCAGTTCCCCATCTGTAAAATGGGAATAATATTTCCCTACCTCATGTGTTTTTTTTGAGGATACATTCATTAACGTTTTTAGATGTTCAGATACCACAGAGGCCCTCAGATACCACCGTGATGGGCATGGAACAAGAACCTGAATAGAACAAAATAGATACCATGATAATGGGCAAATTGACAGATATTAATGTTTAAGTAGGACACAAAAAATCATTTGTGTCATATTATTAAGGATGATATTTTTACCTGCAAACCACTAAAAGATGGAACAAAACAAACTCCTTCAGAATCAATCACACTTCGTGCCATTGTTGATGTCTCGTCTACACTGGTGAAAAGATCTGTAGGGGTCCACACAAAAAAGTCAACTGACTAAATTATTTACTTTTATTTTTCTTAATAAATTATTATAGTCAAGATTCCTAAATTAAATATTTCACTTGGCACATATTAAGAAAAAAAAAATCTTTCTGAATTTCAATTCCATCAGCCCATGAAAGAGAACTATCCAGGATCAAGAAACCAAATCCACAACCATCTTCAAATATCCGTACCACGCTATAGCCCATTAACTCTCAAAATCTTGTATCAAGGATAATTCCCTCTAGTCAGGGTAATATGTATGGGACTTGTGGAAGCTAATAATGCTACTCTAAGTTAACTGGAGGTGATGTTGAGAAATATAAAAGGATGTCTTCCCCCATAAGCTGTAACTGCCAGCCAAGATCCAACAAGACTACAGGCCAGATCCTTGGCACCCTGTTCTAGCTACACTGTGGTGCTCAGACAGTGCCAAGCAACCAGAAAGAAGCCTTAACTGGACAGCTGGGGATTCCACTGGTGGGAGGGAATTACTAAGTGCCTTGAGGCTTCATGTCACCCATTCCCAATCACCCAGCACAGATGACATCATGGGAAGAAGGGGTATGGCTGGGGTGCCCTATGAATTGATAATTCCCAGTTGGGATAATAGTCCTTAGGGCTGCATCAAGTTACAAAAGAGACTAAGCAGATGGAGTGGAAATGTGACTTAGAACCTCTTCCCCTTGCTCCCCAAATCTCACGTCCCAAACCAAGCACAGTTTGGCTAAGACCTGAGGATCAGGTTCTACAATCAGGAACTGAACAGAAGGCTCTTCTATGGTAGTACAGATTACTAACCACTAGGCTATTTGGAAGTCTATGGGCATGTCTACACTAGAAACTTAAGTCAACCTATGCTATGTCAACTTACAACCACTGCAGTAATTACTATGGTGGTTGATGTCCACACTACCCTCCTTCTGTCTTCACCAGGAGTGCTTCCACTGAGTTAAGATGGGCAGTGGGGGGGGGCTGAGAGTCCCGGTGTTAGGGCAGCAGCCGGACTCCCCACAGGGAGCTGGGAGCCTCCAAGCAGCAGCCAGGATCCCCGTGGGGAGCCAGGAGCCTCTGGGCAGCAGCCAGGTTCTCTGTGGGGATTGGATTGTTGCAGCCTGGCTGGGAGCAGGGAGCCCAGGGGCAGTCGGGCTCTAGCTGGCGCCCCACACCTACCCCCATGATAGCCTGGCTTTCTTGTCAATTTCAAGGCTCCATGCTGGAGAAACTAGACAACTTATCTATTAGAGAGAACAAATGGAAGCCTAATACTATGAACAGGAGCCAGCTAGAGGACCCTATAAAGAAGCATTTTACAGGGTTAATTGTTTTATAGCATTATACAATTGAAAAGCCACTTACCTAACTCCTTAGCCCATTTTATGGTAGAGCCTGCATCTGATGCATTGCCTTCAGCTAAGAAGACCACCTCTTTCCCAATCTTCCAACCAACCACTGGATACAGACCTTAAAATTTTGCACGTGTGCACACACACACACACACACACAATAAAAGAAAAGTAGTCAAGTCCACAAACTGCTTCCAGAGAGATTAAATAAAACACAACTAACAAAAAATCCTTAAATTGTAGCTGCAACTTTTATCCACTTCCTTTACAAAATTCAACTTAAATGTCAGTGCCTCAGCTTGAACATTTTGTGGGGTCTTAGAAGAAAATATTCCACAAAAAATTAATAGCAAAAGTAAACCAGAAATGAATAATAGTTTATTTTTAATAAAGGAGAAATACAATGCAACCTAAAATCAATTTAGAGTCACTATATCTAATTACAAAAAAAAAAAAAAAGTCAGTGAAAGAATAAAAAAACTACTAAAAATAGTTATTTTGAGAGCTTCATGAAGCAGTTTAGGATTTTAAAAAATTCAGATCCTTATTAGAAACAATAAGAAGTCTTAAAGCTGTTAAATTCTACAATTTAAAATACACACACACACACACACACTTAAAGCTATTTAACATGTACGCATGCTTTTCTTAAATTACAGAAGTTACTTTACACAATGGTTTCTAAAGGGATCTGTATATTCCTAATCCTAATATAAATCAGGAGGCTTGAGCCTCCAAGTGGGAAATATACAGATATACTGAAACATAAAACAGCAGTCCCAACTGAGAAAAAAAAACCAAACAGTCTCATTCGCGGAAGGTACTCAAATAGCGATAAAAAGTATTTCTGAAAATTCATTTTTCAGTATATGATTCTATGTAAGAGAAAGTTTCATAATTTGGCCTCCCTGTGCCCACAATGGCTCTTGCAAGCCACCTGTGGTACTGTACTGTGTGATTTGCCTTATACAAAACAACACAAATCCCATTTTAAAGTATGCGTAAGTGTATAAAACGAACAGCATGTATTTACGCACACATGACATGATAATTCAGTCTGTGTTGGAGTTCATGTCTAGCTAAGGAGTGATTCAGGAAAAATAGATCATTTTGTGAAAAGGACACACTTGTGCTAATAACAGCTCAAAAAGAATAAAGAAAATGCAGAAATACAAGGGCAAATATGACGTGGTTTTACATCAGTTAATTTGCAACTATACTAGGTAATGTGTTTCCAAGTGCTGTCTGCTGAAAGTATGAAGCCTTCAAAGCTGTTGTGACATTTGGAAACTAATCATACATGAAGATAAACTGAGCATTTTTTTTTTTCAGAGAAAGCTTAAAGCCTTGAAAAAACATTAACAAGTCTTGATTAATTAAACTAGTAATGTTCAACACAAATGTCTCTCATTTGATATCTATACAAGCTGTGCAGAGTGTAAGGCACAACCAATTACACGGAACCTCATGTTTTTCTTTTCAAGAGACATGGTTTCAAATGTTAAAGGTCTTCAAGCAAATCACCAAACTGCAAACAGTGCCTTTGTCGAACTACACTGTTTCACACTTTATTAGTGATTAGGGTGACCAGATAGCAAGTGGGAAAAATCGGGACTGGGGGTGAGTGGGAGGGTAATAGGCACCTATATAAGACAAAACCCCAAACATAGGGACTGTCCCTATAAAATCAGGACATCTGGTCACCCTATTATTGATACAACTCAGGATGTCAGAGAGCAGCTGCTTTCAAAATTGAGGGAATGGGTCTACTTAGCAACTCACCTGGTGTCTCTGGTATTGCATAGCTTTTACTCTATGAGATGACTGAGTGACTGTTCAGTTGAAAAAGACTCACACTTTTGTAAAGCTGTGCCAGAACACACATCAGGTGAAGTATTTGAGACAACTCAGGGGACAGGTTTCAGAGTAGCAGCCGTGTTAGTCATAGAATATCAGGGTTGGAAGGGACCTCAGGAGGTCATCTAGTCCAATCCCCTGCTCAAAGCAGGACCAATCCCAAATTTTTGCCCCAGATCCCAAATGGCCCCCTCAAGGATTGAACTCACAACCCTGGGTTTAGCAGGCCAATGCTCAAACCACTGAGCTATCCCTCATTGAATCATAGAATCATAGAATATCAGGGTTGGAAGGGACCTCAGGAGGTCATCTAGTCCAACCCCCTGCTCAAAGCAGGACCAATCCCCAATCAAATCATCCCAGCCAAGGCTTTATCAAGCCTGACCTTAAAAACTTCCAAGGAAGGAGATTCTACCACCTCCCTAGGTAACGCATTCCAGTGTTTCACCACCCTCTTAGTGAAAAAGTTTTTCCTAATATCCAACCTAAACCTCCCCCACTGCAACTTGAGACCATTACTCCTTGTCCTGTCCTCTTCTACCACTGAGAATAGTCTAGAACCATCCTCTCTGGAACCACCTCTCAGATAGTTGAAAGCAGCTATCAAATCCCCCCTCATTCTTCTCTTCCGCAGACTAAACAATCCCAGTTCCCTCAGCCTCTCCTCATAAGTCATGTGTTCCAGACCCCTAATCATTTTTGTTGCCCTTCGCTGAACTCTCTCCAATTTATCCAGGTCCTTCTTGTAGTGTGGGGCCCAAAACTGGACACAGTACTCCAGATGAGGCCTCACCAATGTCGAATAGAGGGGAACGATCACGTCCCTCGATCTGCTCGCTATGCCCCTACTTATACATCCCAAAATGCCATTGGCCTTCTTGGCAACAAGGGCACACTGCTGACTCATATCCAGCTTCTCGTCCACTGTAACCCCTAGGTCCTTTTCCGCAGAACTGCTGCCTAAGCATTCGGTCCCTAGTCTGTAGCTGTGCATTGGGTTCTTCCGTCCAAAGTGCAGGACCCTGCACTTATCCTTATTGAACCGCATCAGGTTTCAATCCTCCAATTTGTCGAGGTCCCTCTGTATCCTATCCCTGCCCTCCAGCGTATCTACCACTCCTCCCAGTTTAGTATCATCTGCAAATTTGCTGAGAGTGCAATCCACACCATCCTCCAGATCATTTATGAAGATATTGAACAAAACCGATCCCAGGACTGACCCCTGGGGCACTCCACTTGACACCGGCTGCCAACTAGACATGGAGCCATTGATCACTACCCGTTGAGCCCGACAATCTAGCCAACTTTCTACCCACCTTATAATGCATTCATCCAGCCCATACTTCTTTAACTTGCTGACAAGAATACTGTGGGAGACCGTGTCAAAAGCTTTGCTAAAGTCAAGAAACAATACATCCACTGCTTTCCCTTCATCCACAGAATCAGTAATCTCATCATAGAAGGCTATTAGATTAGTCAGGCATGACCTACCCTTGGTGAATCCATGCTGACTGTTCCTGATCACTTTCCTCTCGTGTAAGTGCTTCAGGATTGATTCCTTGAGGACCTGCTCCATGATTTTTCCAGGGACTGAGGTGAGGCTGACTGGCCTGTAGTTCCCAGGATCCTCCTTCTTCCCTTTTTTAAAGATTGGCACTACATTAGCCTTTTTCCAGTCATCTGGGACTTCCCCCGTTCGCCACGAGTTTTCAAAGATAATGGCCAATGGCTCTGCAATCACATCCGCCAATTCCTTTAGCACTCTCGGATGCATCTCGTCTGGCCCCATAGACTTGTGCACGTCCAGCTTTTCTAAATAGTCCCTAACCACCTTACGCGCGCGCGCGCGCGAGAGAGAAAACCTGGATTTGTGCTGGAAATGGCCCAACTTGATCATCATACACATTGTAAGGAGAGTGATCACTTTAGATAAGCTATTACCAGCAGGAGAGTGGGGTGGGAGGAGGTATTTTTCATGCTTTGTGTGTATATAAAAAGATCTTCTACACTTTCCACAGTATGCATCCGATGAAGTGAGCTGTAGCTCACGAAAGCTTACGCTCAAATAAATTGGTTAGTCTCTAAGGTGCCACAAGTACTCCTTTTCTTTTTGCGAATACAGACTAACACGGCTGTTACTCTGAAACCTGTCACAAATGAGTTCAGGTTCCTCAGGAACAGAACCTTCATAGGGATGGAGTGGAGACCCTTGCATAGATATTTGGAAGGCTGAGGCAAAATCTTCATCAAAATCCTCCTCCTCTAAAGTCATTCGGTAATGGTGGGGCAGCAGGAGGAGCTTGAGGTACCACCATCAGTACTGGATGGGTGCGCGGAGATAGAGAAGGTTACTCATCTTGTGCAATAATTGAGGTTCTTCAAGATGGTTGTCCCCGTGGATGCTCCACTTTAGGTGTCTTGGCACCCTGCGCTTCTAATTGGAAATTTGTAGTAGTAGTGCCCTGGTTGGCCGCGCCAAGACACCTAAAGGGACACTTCTCAAAGAAGAACTGGAGGCTCTTGGTAACAGGGAAGTGTGAAGTACCACCATAGGTACCAGACAGTTGCGTCCAGAGATCTGTCGGTACCATGTCCTGGGAATGAGCTCAAATAACAGTAGCCAAAGGAGCCACAAGTTTCAAACACTCCGGGGGATAGGGGTGGAGGGAAGAATGCAGACAGAGCTCAAGCTGTTTTTTTCAGTACCATGGTTGAGCTCTTCTTGATGCCATGGTCTCCTGTCGGTACCGACGGTCTTTCGGAGCCTCATATTTTAGAGTCTGTACGCTTAGTAGAGCTCTCAGTACCTGAGGAAACAGCAGCCTTGGAGACCAATGGGAGCCGGGGAGCTGATGACTTAAAACTTTTTTGAGGTATATTCCCTACCTGGAGAACTCAGGGCACGGTCTTTGGAAGACTTATGAGAGGAAACTTGGTCTTCTCCTTAGATGCCCTTGAGGAGTGTGGCTCAGAGACAGAAGAGGCAGCTGACTGACTCAGAGATTGTCATACAGGGGGGCGCTTCTGGCATGGATCAGAGGCTGGACGCAAGCTCTCCATCGTAAGGAGTTGAAATTTTATTTCCCTGTTCTTTCTGTCTCTAGATTTTAATGAGACAGAAGTTGCACTTGTGGGAAATACAAGTTTCCCCAAAACAAGGGATGCAGTGGGAATGTCCATTGCTCACCCGGATTGCCTCCTGGCATGACAGGCAATGTTTGAATCTGGAAGAATTGGGTATACCCTTGGAAAGGGCAAAACCTTGCGGAGGAAAGGAAATATCTAAAAAGCTATATCTATCCATCTATCTATTTGTTTCTTTTTGTTTTAAAAAAACCAACTAATATAACTATTACTAAGTACTAAATATTATAATACACTAACTACAAAAGCTAAGAGAACACAGTTGAGGCAAAACTGAACTCGGACAATTAGCTAAGTTTCCATCTCAAGCTGGGGTGGCTGAGAAGGAACCGAGGATAGCCATCCATGAAGTGCTATACAGCAACAGCATGGGGCACAAGACTAAGTAACATGCATGTGAGGGCTGAACAGACACTGCTATGAGAAATCTCAGATCGAAGGTGCAGGGGGCGCAAGCACACCTATAATGGAGCACCTGTAGGGACACTCCTTGAAGAAGAAAATGCCTTTCATTCCTTCTTTATACATCCAAAAGCAGCAAAAAATGGACACAAAACCTATTTGTATCCCCTTTGCAGTCACCTTTAAAAAACAGGTCAAAAACCATAAAACATTTTTAAATGACAAAGCTTACCTGCCCCAGGCGTATGAAGATGGTTCCCAGTGTTAACATCCCAAAAGATACCCGTTCCCATGGTTAGTTTAACATCTCCTGCATGAAAGCAGCATTGTCCAAACATGGCTGCCTGCTGGTCCGCTACCTACAGTGCAAACAAACATACAAATTACTAACAGCAGCTAAATTTTGAAGCATAAAATTTCTCCCCTTCACCCAACACATATATGTCAAACTTTAGAATAACCATATTCATACTTTAGAATGCACATTTCCCTTTCTGAAAGAAAGTAACAATAATAGTATACAAAACTTTTTATCCATGGACTTTTTGTTTTTGATTTTCAAGTCTCTTCTACTGGTTACATTAATCATAATGGACCAGATTCTGCTATCTTTGCTCACACTGTTGATTTCAGTAGTACCACTAGCAGAATAAGGTACTACTCAGACAATGGCTGGTACACATTCCATGGTAAATGTGTTCTTAAATAGAATATTGCTTATCATCCATATCTGTCAGGAACTGGTATAAATAATAAGCTAGTTCTAAACTGTTCTGAGAAGCTAATGGGTAGGGCCCTACCAAATTCACAGTCCATTTTGGTCAATTTCATGGGCATAGGATTTTAAAGAGTAAATTTCATGATTTCAGCTATTTAAATCTGAAATTTCACAGTGTTATAATTGCAGGGATCCTCTTGACCCAAAAAGGAGTTGGGGGGGGAGGGGCAGGATCACAAGGTTATTGCAGGGGGGAGCTGCAGTGCTGCTACCCTTACTTTTGTGCTGCTGCTGGCGGCGGCACTGCCTTCAGAGCTGGGCAGCTGGAGAGCGGTGGCTGCTGGCCAGGAGCCCAGCTCTGAAAGCAGAGCCGCTGCCAGCAGCAGCGCAGAAGTAAGGATGGCCTGGTATGGTATTGCCACCCATACTTCTGTGCTGCTGCCTGCAGAGCTGGGCCCTCAGTCAGCAGCTGCCATTCTCCGGCCGCCCAGCTCTGAAGGCAGCAGCACAAAAGTAAGGGTGGCATGGTATGGTATTGCTGCTGGCGGGACACTGCCTTCAGCGCTGTGCGCCCAGCCAAGAGCTGATGCTCTCCAGCCACCCAGCTCTGAAGGCAGCATAGAAGTAAGGGTGGCAATACCGTGACCTCCCTGCAACTCCCTGTCGGGCCACGAATCTCCAGTTTGAGAAACGCTGGTCTCCCCTGTGAAATCTGTCCACTATAGGGTAAAAGCAAACAAAAGACCAGGTTTCACAGGGAGAGACCAGATTTCACAAATTGTGATGCGTTTTTCATGGCCGTGAATTTGGTAGGGCCTTACTAATGGGCAAGGCTCCCTGTTCTACGCAGCATATCTAAATAATTATCCTTTATCCTACATAAGTTATAAACAAAAACTTATCCTCTTCCAAGCAATCTCCCCCTGCTGGGAAAATTAGACCCACACCATGAGGGTTGCTAGGCTTGGTTACAAAGCTTTTTGATTATACGTTTTTAATACAGTGGAGAAATCTCTGAATTCCAGGCTACTCTAGGCAACTAGCAATTATTTTATGCCACAGCAACCACTCTAGTTTTTGAAATATTGCTTCGAGCCTCAATTTTTTTTCTACCTCATACTTCAGTTTTCTCATTTAAATCTAAATTATATACAAGATGATTTCACCAGAACCAATGCTCCACTTACTAAGCAGCCTACTGGACCTAAATCATTGAGCAAACTGAAAATTCTGCAACAACTTCAAGTAAAAGTTCAAAAATTGCATTTTTAAATAGTTAAGATGAACAACACAATCAGTACATTATATCCTGAGTCATTTTAATATTAAATTCAATCAAAATCTCAATGCTCTTCAATTTATTTTATACAGTCCCCAATTTTCAATATGCCATTCCATTTTTTCTTCTTTTTTTAAATACACAACATTTAACAACAAACGTATTGTAGAAGCATTCTAGGGAAGGTTCAATGTTTTGGCACCTGGCAAACGGGACAGTAGGGACTTTAACCTTCTAGGATTCTGAGAGGTGGTGGTTTGTGTTCCCCTTTGTGGGTAGGGATGCAGTTGAGGTTTTGGGGTCTTTAATTCCGATTTTTCTGACCCCAACCTCTGACTCCACCCACCCTTAATTGCTCCTATTATATTCACAACTGTCTCCAACAATAAATTACTTTTAAAAGGAAACCTCCAGCTAATCAGTGAAACAGTTATAAAAGCTGACATTTAAACTGGCTTCAGCATTTACATTCCATTGCGATAAAAGGAGCGGTTGTTGGATGTCATTTTTCCATTCAGCTCATATTTTATTTACTTATAGGTTTTCTACAATGTTTGTTACCTCACAAACAGTAATGGATTTCACCAGCCCTATGGCGGTAGTGAAGTATTATCCATACTTTACGTATGGGAAACTAAGGCACAGAGAAATTAAAGCCCCAATGCAGCAAGGGAATCTATTAGCACAGACACTTTTGCACCCGTGTGGAATCCCAATGGAGTTATGCTAGGTAGAACCCATTGCAGGATCAGGCCCTAAATAACTGGCCTAGAAAACCACCCTGATCTCATAAGTCCTAGTTCAATGCCTAACAACAAGGTTATTTTCCCTCTCTGGATGGCTTGCTTCACAACCATAAGGGTTAGAAACTTTTCCTTTGTTCTAAATGAAAGCAAAGATTTTGGAGCAAAATTTCACAAATTTTATAGTCATGGAATCTCAGAAAACACAGGACACAAACAATGATAAACTAGCAATTATAAAGACAGACACACAAGAGTATATTTACAAAAAAATAACACTATTCACTCAAGTACAAAAAAAAAATCATTACAGATTTTCACTTACCAAGGCCACTATTGGAATAGGCACCCCAAATATTTCAGCATCAACTGAACCAAAGCTATGACTTAAATAAATGTTAAAAAAGTCACTGCACTGAATTGACAATTTTGAGAAATTAAAAAACAAATTTTAAAATAAGTCCTCAACATACACATAATTCAATGTTACTAAATTTTTTTTTAATTTACAGAAATCATGAAGCTATTTTACCTTTTTCTGGTACAAAATACCAATTTGGATCTATGAATCAGACAAAAATGTGCAACTACCAATATTTACCATTAAAATTATTTTTGGCTTCACTTACCATACTACTTTTTAAATGTCTGCAGAGATTTTTGTGATCTTTTTGTAACAATTTAGTTATCAGATGTTATATTTTTGTTTAAGATTCTGTGTGCATACGTACTTTGTGTCCTCTACTGGAGGATATATAGACATCGGTATTGAAAATAATTTGCTCAAAACAGAACTCCAACACATCTGAAATAACAGAGAGAATTAAAAAAGTTAACCACGCTCAAAGAACAACCTACAACATTATGTTAATAGATTCATACCTGAAAGGGTTCAAAAATCCCTGTTGAACTGGCATTTGAATAATCTGTAGCATACACAGAACCTAGCAACAAAGGAACAAAAAGTTTTAAATGCCTAAATATTCAGAGAGAGAGTTATTTGAAGCAAATATATGTACTATAAAGAACTTGATGGCCCCTATTCAGCCCAAATTCACCAGTCTGCACACCCAAAGACATTTTAATTCCACCACACTGTAAAGGGTGGAATTCTATCCCTACCTTCTGAAGTGTCCAGCTAATAGCCTTATTTTTTCTGCATGCAGTTGTCCAGAAATGAAATGACAAATTCCTAGGCTTGGCAAGCCAGTCAACCGACCGATCAAATGATGTCAATTGACTGCCTATTATCTAATAAAAGTCATATATCATCAAATATTCCAGCAACAATCCGCTGATTCAGGTAGTAGCCTACTTTTCTGACTGCATTATGGTGTTTATTCTGTTAGCAAGCCTATCTAAATGTCTTGATCACTCACTTTACTACATGTTCATGTCACCAGTGGGGAAAAAGATGAATTAACTGAAAGTTGATCTAGAAGATTCCAGACAATCAAGAAGCTCAAACATGTCTGTCTGTCTATCTATCAAGCCATCAATGTACATGGCTGTTTACAAATCAAGTTAAAAGAGAGCTTCCAATCTAAACTGACTAGACAAACTGTTGTATCAACCAGGCAAGTTACTAACAAGCTTAAGAAACTCTCCCAATTAAAATAAACATTATTGTTCTAACCACAGGAACAAATATGAAACAAGACACTATACTATTGGCAGAAATATTACACTGAAAACACTGTAGATACTACATAACATAGTCTCTAGTCCAGACAGGTGGTTGTCTGGGTCTGACAGGCCGTCTCTCAAGCCCCAGTTCCAGTGCAATGTCTTGTTGTGTTGGTACCACGGTGAAGTCATCCAGTGCAGACTGGGTGTTGGCATAATCTCCGCTTGGTGCATAGGCAGGTGCAAGATAAGAAGCATTCCATACCCGCCCATCAGAAAGTCGATCGGTGTAAGGTCCCTTATTCTCTATTATTTTAAGAGGAGCTGTGAATTTATGGTCCCCTTTGCGTAAAATTCCAGGTTTTCATATTCTAACAGAGGAACCACACTCAAACTTTGGTTCCTTAGCACCCCGCCGGCTTGTCTGTGAAAGCCTTAGACTTTGCTTGGTTCTGTTCAACTGTTTTTCTCACATCATCCTTGTTTGGGGCATCAGGTCGTGCCTTTAACAATCCAGCAATGTTCAGTTTAATATTCATCTGTTTCCCATGCAGTAACTCTGTAGGTGATCTTTGCGTTGTGGCATGTCGTGTAGCTTGGTATGCTTGCAAGAAATCAGTAGTGAAGGGTATCCACAATCGCCCTTCCAGTTTAGCTGTTTGCAAACTCTCTTTCAAACTTCTGTTAAACAGTTCGATTTCCCCATTGGCTTGACGGTAATATAGGGATGACCTTCTGTGTAAAATGTTCCTCTGTGCTAGAAAAGTTTCAAACTCCAAGAAAGTAAATTGACTACCATTATCTGAAACCAGTTCTGTGGGGTTACCTTCCCTGCTAAAAACTGAAGAGCGGAACTTAATTACTGTAGCAGAAGAGATTTGCGATGTAAACGCTACCTCAGGCCATTTACTGAAATAGTCTATTAAAGTGATTGCATAATGGCAGTCACTTGGAGAAGTATCAAAGGGTCCTACAATGTCAATCGCCACTTTTTCCCATGCAGTTTCAGGAAGAGGAACAGGCTGTAATGGAGGGGTACATGTCACTGCTGTCTTATCATGCATTTGGCAAGTGACACAGGATTTTATGAGTGCTTCAGTTTGAGAGTCCATCCCTGGCCACCAATACAGATCCTGTAGTCGTTGTTTGGTTCGGACAATTCCTTGATGAGTATCGTGTGCCAGGTGTATGAGTTTTGACTGTAATTCTTCTGGCACAAGGAGCCAGTGTGTACCTTGTAGAACACAGCCATCAAGCAAAGAAAGTTCATCCCCAGTTCTTAAATTAGGCAGCAAAACTGAGTCAAGGTTTTTAGGGTGACTGGGCCATCTCTTTGTCAGAAATTCCTGTAGTTTTTGTTAATTGGACACGCTGAACAAGCAGCTTGAAATTGTTCTCTTGTAACTGCAGTGAGAGTGCTTGTAATAAGTGCAACCACTACATCCTCATCATCCGGTGGACCATCTGGTGAAGGCAAAGGCAGGAGAGAAAGGCAATCAGCCACCATATTTTGGTTTCCAGGCTTATATTCCAGTTCATAATTGAAAGAGAGTAGTCTTGCAGACCATTGAGCAATACGGTATCCTACTCTTTCCAGTCCTTTCGTGGTGAGCAACGTCGTCAAAGGGCTGTGGTCTGTGCGCAACTTGAACGTGCGGCCCCACAGGTAAGTTCTCCATTTTTCAGTAGCCCAGACGACAAGCAAGTGCTTCTTTTTTGACTGTAGAATATTTTCTCTCGGCATTACTTAGTGTCCTTGAAGCAAATGCAACAGTCCTCTCTGTGTTGTCCTCATGCAGTTGTGTGAGAACAGCCCAAGTCCATAACCAGAAGCATCAGTAGTTACAATTGTGGGCAATGCAGGACTGAATAGTGCAAGTACTGGACTAAGTACAATCAAGTCTTTCACTGTTTCAAAACTAGCTTGTGCATCCGTTGTCCACACTAAGGTTGAACTTCTCCGTAGTAATTCTTGTAAAGGTTCAATGACAGAAGCATAACTGGGAATCAATTTTACATACCAGGAGGTAAGACGCAAGAAAGAACATAAGGTTTGCAAATCTGTTGGAGGAGGAGCATTTAAAATTGCCAGGATATGATCTGGATCAGGTTTTAGTCCAGCCTGTGAAATTGTATGCCCCAGAAAGCAGAGTTCAGTTTGTCTAAATTTGCATTTGGACCTATTGAGCTGGAGGCTTGCTGTGCTGATGCAGTTTAGTACAGACTGCAGATTATTGTCATGCTCCTCAGAAGTATTTCCAAACACGATATCATCATCCAGATAGCACTGAACTCCATGTTGATTCTTCAGAATCAGTGACATTTTTTGAAAGGCACTTGGGGCAGTTGCAGGACCGTATGGAACACATTTAAAACGAAATAGTCCCTCGTGTAATAAATGCTGTGAGGTCTCTGCTATTTTCATGCAACATAACCTTGTGGTATGCGCTCTGCAAATCAAGAGTAGAAAACATCTTTGCTCCACGGAGTTCTGCAAATACTTCTTCTATGTGAGGAAGAGGATGGCTGTCAATCACAATAGCTTTACTTGGCTCCCTTAAGTTCACACAAAGGCGAATGCCTCCACCCTTCTTCTGCATCACTACTATAGGTGAAACCCATTCCGAGGAGTCAATGTCCTTTTGAACAAGTTTTCTAAGTTCCTCTGAATCAGCTTCCCTGACTGAAAATGGTAAGCGCCGTAACTTCTGTCGTACAGGCATCACATTATTCCGCATTTTAACTTTATGCGGAAACCCATAAGTACAGCTGAGTTTCTCCTCAACCTGGTGTTGGGTCCCAGCTGAAACTGGTGTGTGTACCGCAAGAGTGCTTTGCTGAGGAAGATCAATTCGTCCATTAACTACCCTGAGATTTACAGCAGCCAATAAATCTCTGCCAAGGATAGGAGTGCCTTTGTGGACAATGTAGAAATCTGCAGTTACACAGCCATCACCAAAAGTAACTATTGCTGGCAGGCAGCCATGTACTGGAATATAGTTTTTCAAATAGCATACCAACTGAAGTTTGGGTTCAGTAAGAGGCACATCTTTAAAGTAATGCAAATAGATGGAATCAGGTAGTATAGATACTGCTGAGCCAGTGTCCAACATTAGCTGAATAGAGTGTGATTTGCCTGAGGGTATGGCGGAAACGTTTATAGTGCACTTTATTTGTTCTGGAATATGTGCAGTAGTGATTTTATCCACGCTCAGCACAGTAACATCTGGTATTGTAACTGCATGCACCTGTTATCTGAACTGGCTGCTGCGACATACTTTAGCAAAATGCCCAATCTTTTTGCAATGATTGCACTGAGCTACTTTTGCCGGACATTCTGTGTAGCTTGCAAGGTATTGTGGGGATCCACAGCGAAAGCATGCTTTTACTGTATTTTGAATTTGCTGATTTGGTGGTTTTTCATTAGTTTTCCTCTTGCAATTGTGTGTCTGCAGTGGTAGTGAACTTTTCTGCAAAGGAGTCACAGCCTGGACTGTGCCTCCTGTATCCATGCTCATTATTTTGGCTTCAGCTGTAGCTGACTCAATCTGAGTAGCAATGGTTATTGCTTTTTCTAGTGTAAGTTGTGGTTCTAAAAGTAAGCGTTCTCTTACACAAAGCATGCTTGTTTTCTCAATGAGCTGGTCTCAAATCATCTCATCTACCATATTCCCAAAGTCACAAATTACAATCAGACTCCTCAGGGAAGCAAAATACTGCATTATAGTTTCCTCAGGTTTCTGCTCACACTGGCGAAATCTGTAGCGATTAGCTACTACATTGACTTTTGGAACAAAAAAATTCTTTAATGCAGTGAGTGCAGTCTCATATTTATCATCTGCAAGGGAAAAAAGTGTAAAATATACACTGCCCTTCTGCTCCAAGGCAGTGGATTAGCAGAGCATGCTTTCTTACTTCAGAAATCTCTGTGGCACTGAGACTTATTTGTTTGCAATCAAACATATGGATCCAGGTAGTAAAAGTAACTGGAGGCTCACCTGAGCTTTGCAGAAAGGGTGCAGGTGGGTTCAGAGGCAGAAGATCCATCCTCGTCACCAAAATGTTGTATCAACCAGGCAAGGTACTAACAAGCTTCAACAGGACTTATTTTTAAAGTGGAAATCTCTTTACCAAGCTGCTGCTGCACCCTCTGTAGCTTTCTCCCAGCCTCTCAACTCTTCCCCCTCCTTCCTGTTTCCTGTCCTTTCAGACTCCCAACAGCCAGTGCTCCCAATTCTAATAATTACAAGCAATGTCTAAACACCACACAAATCTACAGAAATTAACTCAGAAGGCAGTGAGAGAAGAGCGTACACAGCCATTAAGCCTCCTCCTCCAAAACAAAGAGACTAGATGCACAACCATTAAGCTGATTGGAGAGTTTACCTTCTGCCAATTTAACATAAATTCATTAAAAAATTATGTTTAATGGCTATGTGTTTATTTAATTTTGTTTTTCTCTTCTTTTGTAAGAGAGCAGAACCACAAGTCAGAGGTCAAGAGCCAAGTCAGGACACTAGGAAGTCAAGCCAGGGGAGCAGGAAGCACAAGGCACACAGTACAGAGCAGGATGGATCGCAGTTCTTCGGACAGCTTCCGGTTCCTGTCTTAAGTAGGGCCAGCAGGCCAATCGGCTGCTTTGGGACTCCACCAATAATACCTCAGAGGCGGAGCTTCAAATTGGGGCTGGGCTTCATGGGAACTGGTCAGCAGTTGTCAGCAGACTGCCAAGTGGAGAGTTGAATTGTGGCTGCTTCTGTGGACCTGGGTTCAAGACTCATGGGTTGTGACACGCTAGCTGCGCCTCCCTCCACTTCGTGGTCTCTCTGTGTGCCCTGACGTATCAAGCCTCCTAACCGGGGATGGAATTATGCAATTCTCCTATTCTTAGACTTAACCCTGGGCTACAGTACCCTGTGTATCCACCATTCTTACCCTGCAGGTCTGACTGAGCTCAGGCACTTGTGGTTCTTCCCTTAGGGAGTCTGAGACCCCTGGAATACAGCAATCAGACAGCCTTCTTAAAACCAAAGTATTGTTTACATGTCCAGTAGGAACAAGGCTTTCAGATTAAATGTATTTTTAAATAAAATAATCTACAAGCATATCTATTTTACCTAAAGTCTTACTATCCTCTGATGGTAACCTAGGCAAGCCTAATATCTTCAGACACTACCTGCTCAACCCTGTGTCTCTGTGTTCCCCCAAACAACTACTGTCTTCTTTTCTTGAGAGGGTATCTCATTTTAAATTCTGGTTACCATTTTGTTCTTTTCATTAGCCATCAAAGCTAATAGTTTTGGCAATGTACCTTAACAATTCAAGTGTTTGTTGAGAGGTGGCTCTCTTGAGCCCCTCTTTTCTGCCTATTTTTTGGGACAGTCCCATACTGAGTTAAACCAATATATTCATACAGCAAACATCCAAATAACCAGACCAACATTCAGTATTCATAAGTAACCCCAAATCCATCACACCTAATGTGGCAGTTGGGCTCTTGGGAATAATGGTAGGGGAATGCATTCAATATCTGCTCTGATTTGAAATATGTTTTGTTTAACCAGTGCTTCCAAACTCACCTTTGGTGAGTTTATATAACAGCCATGTGTCGATTGTTCCAAAGCAGCAATTGTTTTCATTGGCTGCTTGTTGTACCTGAAAACAAAAACAAAAAACCAAAAAAAAAAAAAAAAAAAAAAAAAAAAGTGTGTTCAGTGTGGATGTGAAGAAAGGAATACATTTTCTCTCTCTCTCTCACCCTTCCCTGTTTCCAAATATTTAATTGGGGGATAATAATATGCATGTCCCCAGAAAACAACTGACAATATTTCCTCTGGGAAAGGGCTGTTAAATCACAGGAAGCTCTAGTGCCAGGCGCTTCACAGTACCATTTCTCTTCTGAAGCACAGCAGACCAACCCCTATCCCCCAGCTGCCTGGTCTACACTACAAAGTTAGGTTAACATAAGCTGCCTTGCATCAGCCTACTTGTGCATGCGTCTACACTTAAATTTGTCTCCCAGCAACATAAGTATCCTGTTAAAGTAATGTAGTATCACTACCTCCCCGAGTGGCATTGAGCCATGGTTGATGTACGAAGGACGATGCAATGCTAGTGTAGATACTGTGTTATTTACATCGACCCTAACAGTCTTCCCAGCAGCTGTTCCACAATGCCTGACACTGGCTGCTCTGGTCACAACTGGCCCGGGGGTCAGAGAGACCAGAAGGCTTCCTTGCTTTTTAAAGCCCTGAGTATTTTTGAAATGTCTTTTCCCGATTGTCCAGCTTGACATACATACCTAGCAGCTCCCCATTGTTGTGTGCAACTTGCCAACTGACCATGCCAGTTACATGCTCTAGATACACTCCAGCTTGGAGTAGACAGGAGATATTGCATCCCTTAGGCCTGTGGGGAGAATAAGCTGTACAAGAACAGCTATGGACCAGCTATATAAACGTGAACATCTACAAATAGACTGCATGGGGGATGCTGAAGGAGTATGACAGGGACCAACAGCAATGCCGAGTGAAAGCACAGGAACTGCCTCAGGCATACCAGAAGCCCAAGGAGGCCAACAATCAATACAGTTCAGAGCTGCAGACCTGCCGCTTTTACAAAGAGCTGCATGCCATACTTGGCAGAGACGCCTCTACCACCTAGCAGACCACCATGGATATCTCTAAGGAGCCCAGATCACAAGCCCCTACCATGAACAGCGAGGATGAAGAGGTGGTAGAGGAGGAAAAAAGAGGAGGATGGAGGACATGCGACTGGGAGGCAGGGTGCTGGGGGACTTTAGTTATGCTGCAAGCTGTTTGAGACTTCACCACAGTCTAGTCAGGCCCAGCAGTCAAGCCCGATGCACGGGAAGGATCCCTGGGTAACTGTGTAAATATATTCCCCTTATAGTGATGACACCCCCAACTTAACAGGACATAGCTAGCTATTAGCTTTTCATTCATTTACTCATACAAGAAGAGGTAGCAGTACAAAAAAAAAAAAAAAAAGAGGTAGTATTGTTATTTGCTTTTCATTCTGCTATAGAGTTAAGCCATGTGGAGCAGTCTTTTTATGTACATCAGGGATATCCCTTGAATCCTCCTAAGAGATCTTGATGAAATTTTCACGGAGGTAATCCTCTGCAATCCTCTGCCAAAGGTTTCTAGGGATGGCAGCCTTACTTCTTCCTTGCAATAGGATGTGTTCCCATGCCAGTCAGTGATAACTTCAGCAAGCACCATTGTAGTACACTGGGTGACAGCATATGGGCCCCTCATGGCTTCAGAACATCAGCTGTGCTCTCTCTGCCTTTGTCACTCTCAGGACCGGAGTGAAATATCAGCTAAAATCACCACCGCTTGTGGAAAATGGTGTCAGTATTCCGTGTCATTGCACTATACTCGTAGTTTCATGCAACTGAGCAACTCCCTCCTCATTTTCCTCACCCCATGTGAGCCATACTCACCATGGCTGGAGCTGAGAGTGGGGCCATGCACAAGCACTTGGAAGTAGAAGACAATAAGCATGCCTTGTTTAAAACTGTAGGGGAGCAAGGGAAGGGAGTTCTGAATCTTCACTTCTGGTTTCTGTTGTGACTATTGTGACCATTGTGACAGTGTCAGGCCAGATGGCTATAGGAGAGTGATAGAAGGCAGATATATTAGCCCCAGGTTAAGCAGGTCCCTTTTCCCTGGGTAAGGTAACAGGGAAGGTTCCAAAACAATCAGGAACTTTCTGGAAACAATTAAGGGAGACAGGCTGATTAGAACACCTGCAGCCAATCAAGAAGCTGCCAGAATCAATTAAGACAGGCAGGCTAATCAGGGCACTTGGGTTTAAAAAAGGAGCTCATTTCAGTTTGTGGCGTGCGTGCGAGGAGCTGGGAGCAAGAAGCGCAAGAGGCTGAGAGTGAGGTGGTGTACTACTGGAAGACTGAGAAGTACAAGCATTATCAGACATCAGGAGGAAGGTCCTGTGATGAGAATAAAGAAGGTGTTGGGAGGAGGCCATGGAGAAGTAGCCCAGGGAGTTGTAGCTGTCACGCAGCTGTTACAGGAGCCACTG
Organism: Chelonia mydas; assembly: GCF_015237465.2. Lineage (NCBI taxonomy): Eukaryota > Metazoa > Chordata > Testudines > Cheloniidae > Chelonia > Chelonia mydas. Next base: position 31,957,952 of record NC_057855.1, on the reverse strand, counting down.
TAGACAGCTGTAACCCACAGGGCCCTGGGCTGGAACCCGGAGTAGAGGGCGGGCCCGGGTTCCCCCCATCCCTCCATTCCCCCAACTCCCTACTTGATACAGGAGGAGTTGAACTGGACTGTGGGTTTCACCAGAGGGGAAGGTCTCTGGCCTGTTCCCCAATCCACTAGGTGGATCAGCAGAGACTGCAGGGATTGTTCTTCCTCCTTTCCCCATGCTGGCCAGTGATGAGGCTAACTGAGTGAATGGCAGATTTGAGCCATGAAAGTGGCCAAACTGAGGGCTGCCGTGAACCTCTGAGGCGAGCAAATCTGTCAATAAGCACAGGACCCACCAAGGCAGAGGAGGAACTTTGTCACACTATACTGACTATACCTCGGTGTTTTATCTGCAGCTCCTGCCATTTCAGCTTTGAGTAGTTCCCCCTCCACACTCACAGAATGCCTGAGCCAGATAAGGAGGAGGAATAAGAGCACTAGGGATGACATGTTCAATGAGCTCCTGCAAGCTAATGCTGCATCAGACCATGAGCATCACCTGGAGGGTGAACACTGCAGATAGCCTGGAGAAGGGAAGAGCAGACAGGAAAAAGGTCCAGGATTCCCAGCAGAAAGAGGAGAGGGAGATGCACCAGGACGTAATGGGGCTTCTCTGGCAGCAAACAGAGATGTTGCAGACTCCTGGGAACATATAGGTTCAACAGTCCCAGGCTCACCTCTCTTTGCAGTCCATGGAGAACTCCATTACAGCACTTCACTACAACCACCCTCAGCATTCCACATGGCATGAGAGGCCACATCCCTACCCCTACCACTCCACTCAGGGGGAACATTAAGGACAACCACAGCTTCACATACCTGACCTGTGAAAACCACAGATGTTGTATATGTAGGTAAAATGGAAATGAATGCTTTTTCCCCTTGTTAAGTTCTGATCAAATACATTAAAAATATCTCAATAGCTTTTAAATTACACAGATTTTTCTTTGCACTGCTTTTGTTACTGATTATAATATTATTTAAAAAATAATTAATTATTAATTCACAACATATGCTGCAGAGTGCCTAGCGGTTTTGAAAGCACTCACTCACTTGGTACTGCAGACTGTGACACAACTCATAGGATCAGTAACAAACACAATGTAATAATCAAATGTACAGCAAGCACCACAAAATTAATAGGTACATTGATAGTGTTATATTCACAGATGTACACCAAGCACCACACAATTCCAAACAGGCCCCAAAGCAGCATAACCTGATAGAGCACAGTACACCACAACGCATTACTGTGGGTCACTGTTAAAATACTCTTTCAAAGCCTCCCTGAATTGTATAGCTCTATGCTGAGCTCATCTAATTGCCCTTGTGACTGGCCCGTCCTCCATCCTGGCAGCAACTTTTCCCTTCTGTTTCACAAATATGATGCAGGACACAATAGGCAGGTATAACCACTGAGATTTTTCTTCACAGAGATCCAACCTTGTGAGTAAACAACGCCAGCGTCCCTTCAGGTTTCAGAGTAGCAGCCGTGTTAGTCTGTATTTGCAAAAAGAAAAGGAGTACTTGTGGCACCTTAGAGACTAACCAATTTATTTGAGCATAAGCTTTCGTGAGCTAGAGCTCACTTCATCGGATTCCGATGAAGTGAGCTGTAGCTCACGAAAAATCCGATGAAGTGAGCTGTAGCTCACGAAAAATCCGATGAAGTGAGCTGTAGCTCACGAAAAATCCGATGAAGTGAGCTGTAGCTCACGAAAGCTTATGCTCAAATAAATTGGTTAGTCTCTAAGGTGCCACAAGTACTCCTTTTCTTTTAGCATCCCTTCAGTGTACCAAAAGTGCATTCAACTGTCATTCTGCATCTGCTGATCTGTAGTTGAATCTTTCCTTGGTGCTGCCAAGGTGGTCAGTGTATGACTTCATGAGCCAAGGGAGCAAGGAGTAGCTCAATCCCAAAGGATCCCAACTGGCATTTCAACATTCCTAATGGTAATCCACTAGTTGGGAAAGAAAGTCCCTGCTTGTAGCTTTCTGAACAGTCCTGTGTTCTTAAAAATACAAACATCATGCACCTTCCCTGACCAGCCAACACTAATGTTAGTGAAGCATCTCTGGCGATCCACCAGTATTTGCATAACTATAGGAATGTAGCCCTTTCTGTTGATGTACTCTGTGGCAAGGTGGTCTGGTGACAAAATTGGGATACGACTGCCATCCATTGCTTCATTGCAGTTCAGGAACCCCACTACTGCAATCCATCCACTATGTCCTGCACATTGCGTAGGGTCACAGTCCTGTGTAGCAGGAGACGAGTAATAACCCTTGTCAAGGTTCCTCCCCCACTCTGAACTCTAGGATACAGATGCGGGGACCTGCATGAAAACCTCCTAAGCTTACTTTTACCAGCTTAGGTTAAAACTTCCCCAAGGTACAAATTAATTTTATCCTTTGTCCTTGGAATATCCACTGCCACCACCAAACTCTAACTCGGTTTACTGGGAAACGTAGTTTGGACACGTCTTTCCCCCCAAAATCCTCCCAACCCTTGCACCCCACTTCCTGGGAAAGGTTTGGTAAAAATCCTCACCAATTTGCATAGGTGACCACAGACCCAAACCCTTGGATCTGAGAACAATGAAAAAGCATTCAGTTTTCTTACAAGAAGACTTTTAATAGAAATAGAAGTAAATAGAAGTAAAGGAATCACCTCTGTAAAATCAGGATGGTAGATACCTTACAGGGTAATTAGATTCAAAACATAGAGAATCCCTCTATGCAAAACCTTAAGTTACCAAAAAGACACACAGACAGAAATAGTCATTCTATTCAGCACAGTTCTTTTCTCAGCCATTTAAAGAAAACATAATCAAACACATACCTAGCTAGATTACTTACTAAAAGTTCTAAGACTCCATTCCTGTTCTATCCCCGGCAAAAGCAGCATACCGACAAACACAGACCCTTTGTTTCTCTCCCTCCTCCTAGCTTTTGAAAGTATCTTGTCTCCTCATTGGTCATTTTGGTCAGGTGCCAGCGAGGTTACCTTTAGCTTCTTAACCCTTTACAGGTGAGAGGATTTTTCCTCTGGCCAGGAGGGATTTTAAAGGGGTTTACCCTTCCCTTTATATTTATGACAAGTCTGCACGCTTGCATGACGACACCCCCACACAGTGATTTCCCAACTCCAAAATGATTGCCCGCTCATTGGTAGCAATCCAGCATTGCAACTTTCCACAACACGATTGCCACTGTCAGTGCAGCTCTCATTTTGGTGTACCTGTGCTGGAGAGCTGAGGCAAGCTTGGAGCACAGATCCAGGAATGTGGCCTTGAGCATCCGAAAGTTCTGCAGTCACTGCTCACCATCCCAAGTCTGCATTAAGATGTGATCCCACCAATGAGTGCTCATTTTTCAGGCCCAGAAATGGTGCTCCACCATCTGCAGCTGAACTACAAACCCCACCGGTAACCTTGAATTGATTCTCACTACGTCACACAGCAATCTGTCCACACTGATTCGATTTTTCTTAAGGCTCTGCAAATAGAGGATCGTGCATCCTGTGTTTGCAACACTTACGACAATAGCCCAGAGCTGTGCAAGCTCCATGCTTCAGGTCAGAAATGACAGACAGCAAGGAGGGCCATGCAGTTTTGTGGGAGTTTTTAAAAAGGCGTGAATATTATGGGATATAGATGACATTAGGGGATGGAGATAGCTGCACACTGAGAAGTTGACCCCTTGCTCCCAGTCACTCCTGAGCAACTTGATTCTTCCTCACCATGCATTGCCAAACCTTCCCAAAACACAGCGCTGGACAGTGGCAGGTTGCACAAGGAGATACCTACCCATGGTGCACCCACTGTGCATCAATACAAACTCTCCTGATGAGTACACACAGCACCAACACAAGGAGCCAACTATGCACGTGCACAAGCAATATGCTAACTGTGGCGGCTTTATGTTGATGTAATTTGCATCGACCAAACTTTGTAGCGTAGATATGGCCTGTCCCTAAACTGCAGTTTTTGCTCCTGTGCACATACAGTTTTGCAAGTCTTGTTGCTGCCAATGGGAGATTAGTTGCTCAGCCTTCTTTAGCAGCGGCACATAAGAGCCCTAATAGTGTAAACCCGGAGACTTTGAGATCACTATTAGTGGAGTTCAGAAATGAAGGCAGTGGAAGAGGAGATATGAAGAAGTGGTAAAAAAAAAAGTCTTTTGTAGATATGAAAACAACAATGCTAAAAGAAAAATAAGAATACCTAAAAATATGACCTTGCCAAAGGAAAGCAAATAGGGCTGTCAATTTTTGCTTCCTTATGTTATATAAAGAAAGCCTGAAAATTATTATTTCCCTTCTTCCTTCTTTAAAACTTAGAAATTCAGATTTTACTTATCCTATTTTTCTTGAAAGACTCAAAGGATAACCAGAGAACTTGCAGAATGAGGAGACAGATTGACTTATTGAAAAGGGAAATGATTTTTTTGGGCAGAGCTTTGGTTTTTGTTTTTTGCTTTTTAAAATTCCAGTAACTAGGGAATTCTTGAGAGAGAACAGGACTTTAACTGAAGACTCAGCACCCCCATCTCTTTTAATTTTAGGTTAAAAAAAGCTGATAAGTCCATATCTGAAAGAGCCAACAAGTCCACCAACAAATCCAGGGAAGACCATATTTGACATTCCTGATATTTCTATGTTAGAACAAACAGGGTAATAGATTAAAAATAACTTTTAAAGTCTTCCTTATTTGTTGTAAAACAAACAAACAAGCAAACAGAGGATAACCCTCCCCATTTCTCTTTTTTAAAAAAAATCTGAAAGTAAACACACAGATAAATTAAGTAAAGGGAAAGGAAAGGAAAAAGCCAAGTCAATGAACAAAAACAGGAGACACAGTGAGTTCATTGTTCTTTAGAAGGTTTGGTGCTAGCATAATATAATACACAGAAATGTTTAATTTTACATATCTGGAACTGACACTATACACCAGGGGTAGGCAACCTATGGCACGCATGCCAAAGGCGGCATGAGAGCTGATTTTCAGTGGCACTCACACTGCCCGGGTCCTGGCCACTGGTCCGGGGGGCTCTGCATTTTAATTTAATTTTAAATGAAGCTTCTTAAACATTTTAAAAACCTTATTTACTTTACATACAACAATAGCTTAGTTATATATTAAAGACTTATAGAAAGAGACCTTCTAAAAATGTTAAAATGTATTACTGGCATGCAAAACCTTAAATCAGAGTGAATAAATGAAGGCTCGGCATACCACTTCTGAAAGGTTGCCGACCCCTGCTATAGGTCTTTAAATCAAGCCTTTAAAATTACATAAACTCTGAGTAAGTGGAGATCCCTGTTTTTTGACCATTATGTTACTGATTTCTGGAACTGTTGGGATAAGGTGGACTGGAAATGTAACATTGTCAAAGATAAAATAAAAATATGCCACATTGTTACACAATAAAGTTCAATTCACTTTAAAACAAATTACAATAAAAATTATGTTGTATAATGTTAAGATTAATAAATAAAAGAAATGCAAAACTAACAATATGATTATGCTTTGTAGGTCAGACTACTCATGTGAGTAATTTCACACAGGAACACATGTTTGCAGGAGCAGGGGAAGTTTGTAAAAAGATAAAATAGATCATTAGCCTCTCTTTCCATTCCCTTTGAGGGAAGGAAAAAAAAGAAAGCAAAAACCGAGCAGGTAACCATCAAGAAAAGTCACTATTCATTGCTATTATGTACCAAGAATATTACTTTTCCCCCCCAACAACTTTCTTACCTCAGTTATGTTTTGTAAAATCCAGGACAGCCTCAAAGAGACATGTTGTGTTGTGAAAGTCAATGAACTAGCAGTCAAATATCGATCGCTCCGAGTCAAAAAGTGAAGAATTGTAGAGATAACGTGGATTGCCTATTCCAAAAGAACAGAAGTTCTTAGTTGCCTTAGTTGTATTTTACACATATGTATCAAAACACAGAGGTTAAATGAATTGCTCAGTGTCAGAAAGGAAATCTCTGACAAACCAAGGAATTTTACATCTTATTATGAAGGTACCAGTAGTAGCTTTACAGGTAAGGTTGACTTCAATTTTTCCACGTAAAGTAGAGACCAATCTTCTTTGTTTTTAAGAACACACATGCTCCAAATTTACAACACATAATTGGAATAAAAAATGAATATTCTAAGTATAAAAATCTCAAAAACCATACCGACAAAATTAAATTCAGAATCAAAAAAATCATTTGCTAGCAATGTTAACATGTGACATATTAATATAACAAGGAGATTCAAAGTTATACATATTTATTAGCTGTCAGGGTTCCCTCCCCACTCTGAACGCTAGGGTACAGACGTAGGGACCTGCATGAAAGACCCCCTAATGGGTTTTATTTCTACCAGCTTAGGCTAAAAACTCCCCCTTAGCACAGGGAAAATTCACAAGCAAAACAAAAGAAACTAATCCGCCTTGCCTGGCTTACCTATACTGGTTACAATATTGGAGACTTGGATTAGGATGGGTTGGAGAAGATGGATTTCTGTCTGGCCCCTCTCAGTCCCAAGAGAGAACACACACACACACACACACACACACACACACACAGACAGCACAAAAAAAATCCCCCTCCCCCGCAAAGATTTGAAAGTATCTTCTTTCCCCATTGGTCCTGTTGGTCAGGTGCTAACCTGGTTATCGGAGCTTCTTAACCCCTTACAGGTATGGAGGAATTCTAGCCTACCCTTAGCTGTATGTTTATGACATGCCCCCCAAATCATATACAGTGCTGGACAGCCTGCTCCACACTGGCTGTGATTTCTTCCTGGAGTTCTAGGAGAAAACAGAATTAATAAGACACATGCCCACCTAGATACGCTATTGATTATACTAAAACTAACAGTGCTTTCCACACTTTAAGGACGATTTTAACCAGTTGATTCTGGGAAACCTTCACAGGAGAGTGCATCAGCCATTTTGTTAGAAGCTCCTGAAATGTGTTGTATTTCAAAATCAAAATCTTGGAGAGCTAAACTCCACCGAAGAAGTCTTTTGTTATTGTCCTTGACGGTATGAAGCCACTTCAGTGCAGCATGGTTGGTTTGCAGGTGAAAACGCCATCCCCAAACATATGGGCATAGCTTTTCCACAGTGTACACAATGGCGTAACATTCCTTTTCGCTGATTGACCAGTGGCTTTCCCTCTCAGACAGTTTTTTGCTGAGAAATACGACAGCTTGGAATTCTTGATCTGGTCCTTCCTGCATTAAAACTGCTCCCACACCATGCTCAGATGCATCCGTGGTTACTAGGAAAGGTGTGTCAAAGTCTGGGGCCCTTAGCACAGGGTCTGACATGAGTGTTGCTTTAAGCTGGTTAAAGGCCTTCTGACACTCATCAATCCACTGACCTGCATTTGGCTTGTTCTTTCTGGTTAGGTCGGTCAGTAGGGCAGTGATTTGGTTGTAGTGCAGTACAAATTGCCTGTAATATCCGGCCAAGCCTAAGGAGGACTGGACCTGTTTCTTTGACTCTGGGACAGGCCACTTTTGGATAGCAGTCACTTTGGCCTGTAGGGGATTGATAGTTCTTTGACCCACCTGGAGTCCAAGGTAAGTCCCTCTGTTTAGGCCTATTTAGCACTTTTTAACCTTAACAGTTAGTCCTGCCTCCCTTATGTGCTCGAAGACTTTTTGTAGATGCTCCAGGTGTTCTGCCCATGAATCAGGAAAAATGGCTACATCATCAAGGTACGCGACTGCATAGTCTTCCAATCCTGCTAGGAGACCATCTACAAGTTTTTGGAAGGTGGCGGGTGCATTTCGCAGCCCAAAAGGGAGCACATTAAATTCATACAGCCCTTCCTTGCCGGATTCATCCAGCAGTACTTGCCAGTTCTCCTTGGTTAAGTCTAAGGTAGAGATGAACTGGGCACGTCCCAGTTTCTCCAATAGTTCATCTGTGCGTGGCATTGGATAGTTGTCTGGGAGAGTTACAGCATTTAGCTTAAGGTAGTCCACGCAAAAACATATCTCCCCATCTGGTTTGGGAACTAGAACCACTAGAGATGCCCATGCACTGTCAGAGGGGTGGATTACACGCATCTGTAGCATATCCTGGATCTCCCGTTCTATAGCAGTTTTTGCTTGAGGAGACACCCTGTAAGGTTGGGCTCTAGTTGGGTGAGCATTACCTATGTCAATGGAGTGGTGTGCCCATTCAGTTCATCGTGGGGTGGCTAAGAACATCGGTGTGAAGCTGGGGCACAACTCCTGGATCTGCTGTCGCCGTATACGTCCAAGGGTCATGGAGAGGTTCCCCTCTTCCACGCCACTGTCACTGTTTCCTTCATAGTAGACACCTTCAGGCCACTCAGCGTCATCTCCTCCCTGGGCTGTAAACTGACAAACCTTTAATTCTCTGGAATAAAAGGGCTTTAGAGAATGAATATGGTACACCGTAGGCTTTAGGTTTGAGGTGGAGGATGCTATAAGATAGTTAACAGCTCCCAGGCACTCTTGGACCGGGAAGGGCCCTTCCCACGATGCTTCCATCTTATGGGCCTGGAACGCCTTCAAGACCATGACCTGGTCCCCTACTTTGAAGGAATGCTCTCTGGCATGTTTATCATACCAGGTCTTTTGCTCTTCCTGAGCATCTTTAAGGTTTTCTCTAGCAAGGGCTAAAGAGGTTTGGAGGGTGTTCTGGAGGTTGTTCACAAAGTCCAGAATGTTAGTTCCTAGAGAAGGCGTAAACCCCTCCCATTGCTGCTTCACCAACTGTAATGGCCCCTTAACTTCATGGCCATACACAAGTTCAAATGGTGAAAACCCTGAACCGGGATGTGGTACAGCTCTGTAGGCAAAGAGCAACTGCTGTAACACTAGGTCCCAATCGCTGGAGTGCTCATTAACGAATTTACATATCATGGTCCCCAAAGTTCCATTAAACTTCTCCACCAGGCCATTAGTTTGATGGTGGTAAGGGGTAGCAACCAAGTGGTTCACCCCATGAGCTTCCTAAAGGCTTTTCATGGTCCCTGCCAGGAAATTAGTTCCCGAATTGGTAAGGATGTTGGAGGGCCAACCTACCCTGACAAAAATGTTGGTTAATGCCTGGCGCACACTTTTAGCCCTGGTGTTGCTTAGAGCTACTGCTTCCGACCATTGGGTGGCAAAATCCATGGAAGTCAATATGTACTGCTTCCCTCTGGGTGTCTTTTTCGGGAAAGGACCCAGAATATCCACAGCTACTCACTGAAATGGAACCTCAATTATGGGGAGTGGCTAGAGAGGGGCTTTGATCTAGTCTTGGGGTTTTCCCACCCTTTGGCACACCCCACAAGACCAGACATAGGTAGAAACATCTTTGCCCATTCCCTCCCAGTGGAATGACCTCCCCAAACAGTCTTTAGTCCTGTTCACCCTAGCATGGCCACTAGAATGATCGTGGGCGAAGCTCAAGAGCTTTATCCAGTACTTAGTTGGAACTACCAACTGTCTCGGAGGATGCCAGTCTTCCTGGTGCCCATCAGAAAGAATTTCCTTGTATAAAAGTCCTTTTTCTACAACAAACCAGGATCAATTAGAAGAGCTGAGAGGTGGTGGGTTGCTCCATGCCGCCGTCCAAGCTCCCTGGAGGCTTTCATCTGCTTCCTGTTTGGCCTGGAACTGTTCCCTTATTGCTGGAAACATTAGTTCCTCACTGGATTGTGGACCTGGGCTTGGTCCCTCTGGAAGCGATGCAAGTGATGGGGCTGTTTCCGTTGACTGTGAACCGCTCTCCGCTGGTGCACTATGTGGTATTTCAGGCTCTGGCTGAGCCTCTTGTGTAGGGTTATCTGCTGCTGTTGCCAGTGCAGGCTCGGTGGTGCCCTCTGGTGTTGGAGCTGCAGACGGGGTTGCAAGTGCTGGATTCAGTGCTGGCAATGGTTATGGTGCTGGTTGCTTCACCAGTTCCGGTTCTGGGACTGGCTTTGGTTGGGTTTCTGCGACTGGATCCGCTATGGCTGTTTCAGTCGTTGGCAGGGGATCCAGTTCCACCACATCCATCTGAGTCTCTGGTAACACAGATGGGGCCCTGGTGCAAGGCTCAGGAACAGGGATAGGTGTGAAAGCTTGCTTAGTCTGGCTGCGGGTGACCATTCACACCCTCTTGGCCAGCTTTACATGGTTGGCCAAGTCTTCCCCCAGCAGCATGGGAATGGGATAATCATCATAGACTGCAAAAGTCCACATTCCTGACCAGCCCTTGTACTGGACAGGCAACTCGGCTGTAGGCAAATCAAAAGAGTTGGACCTGAAGGGTTGAATCGTCACTTGGGCCTCTGGGTTGATTAAGTTGGGGTCCACTAAGGATTGGTAGATAGCTGACACCTGCGCTCCAGTGTCCCTCCACGCGGTGACCTTCTTCCCGCCCACACTCACAGTTTCCCTTCGCTCTGAGGGTATCTGGGAGGCATCTGGGCCTGAGGACCTTTGGTGTGACCCCAGTGCAATGAACTGTAATCTGTTGGGGTTCTTGGGGCAGTTGGCCTTCAGATGCCCCAGCTCATTACATTTAAAACATCGTCCAGCTGACGGGTCACTGGGGCGAGGTGGGTTGCTGGAGAATGTTGTGGTGGGAAGATAAGGGGTCTGGGGTTTTCCTTGGGGTGTAGCTGAATCCTTGGGCTGCCCCCGGTGGTAGGGTGTAGTCTGAGGGTGTCCCTTCTGGTATCTGCTCAAACTGCGACCAGGACTGTTCCTCTCTGCTACCTCCACCCATTTTTTTTTCAGTTTGCTCCTCTCCTCTGGTGGTCTGGGACTGCTCGTATTGATCAGCATAAGAAGCAAGACTTTTTGCTGAGTCAATTTTCTTATCCCATAAATACTATTTTACATCATTACTGGTCATAGGTCAGGAACTGCTCCTGTATCATCAAATCACCCATTCCTTCAAAGCTAGTTATACCCCTTCCTTTGACCCATTTATCGAACAGATCCTTCATCTGGTTTACATAAACCACATTACTTAGTCCAGCCCCTCTCTTAAGGGCTCTGAATGTTACTCCATAGGTTTCAGGTGTAACCAAGTCCTTAAATTTATCATAGCTTGAAGTGTCATCAATGGGCATCTTAAAGATTCTGTCCAGAGCTCTGCCAGTCAATTTTGCTACCAATGTGGTCATCTTGTGATCATCAGGAATTGCATGGAGTGTGCACAATCTCTCAAAGGTGAGGAAATATTCAGCAATATCACAGGATTCATCATACTGTGGACATAGTTGCTCCCATTTGTGGATTTTTGGGGAAGTGGAGCCAGCAGCTGAAGGATTTTGTCTCCAACTCTATAAAAAGCCAGTTCATGCTTCTGGTCCTCCATAGCTCTCCTGAGGGCAGCCTCTTCTCTGGCTCTTTCTGCCTCCATAGCTCTCTTGTGGGCAGCTTCCTCTGCCTCCACAGCTCTCTTGTGGGCAGCCTCTTTGCCTTTCTCTTCTCTTTCAGTAGCTTCTTTCTCGAGTTGTTTTAATTAGAAAAGGAACATAAGAGACTGATTGTTCTCTTGTGCTTCCAGTCTGGCTAAATCCAGTTTTTTTTCTGGATGCCACTTTCTGTCATCCTAGCTTTTCTGTGTTTAACCTAGCTATACCCGAGAGTTAGAAAGAAAAAAACCAACCCAGCTTGTGAATTCGTTTGGTACTGTAACTTGACCCCTCTGCCTTCAGGCAGAGAAAAAAAAAAAACTAACTGCTCTGAGCAAAATCCTGTTTCCAAGCAGCCAAAAGGAAAGAAAAATTTGTCCTTTTGAAATCCTGCTGTGCTTTTGGTTCAAAAATGATCCCACCTCTCTGCCACCATGTCAGGGTTCCTTCCCCACTCTGAACTCTAGGGTACAGACGTGGGGACCCGCATGAAATACCTCCTAAGCTTATTTCTACCAGCTTAGGTTAAAAACTCCCCAGGCACAAATTCTCCCTTGTACCTTGGGTTTAAGTAACGCTGCCACCACCAAGTGATTTAACAAAGAACCAGGGAAAAGGACCACTTGGAGTTCCTCTTCCACCATGTCAGGGTTCCCTCCCCACGTCTAGGGTACAGACGTGGGGACCTGCATGAAAGACCCCCTAAGCTTATTTCTACCAGCTTAGATTAAAAACTCCCCCTTAGCACAGGGAAAATTCACAAGCAAAACAAAAGATAAACTAATCCACCTTGCCTGGCTTACCTATACTGGTTGCAATATTGGAGACTTGGATTAGGATGGGTTGGAGAAGATGGATTTCTGTCTGGCCCCTTTCAGTCCCAAGAGAGAACACACACACACACACAGAGCACAAAAAACCCCTCCCCCCAAGATTTGAAAGTATCTTCTTTCCCCATTGGTCCTGTTGGTCAGGTGCTAACCCGCTTATCTGAGCTTCTTAACCCCTTACAGGTAAGGAGGAATTCTAGGCTACCCTTCACTATATGTTTAGGACATTAGCTTTATAGGTGGATATAGAATGTCAGTGTTTAATTTCTTCGCTTTCATGTTCTGTCATTTTGTATGCTAACCGTATTATTTTTTGTTTAAAGTTGTAAACTACATATCATGTCATTTATTGAAATTATGTATTAGGGCACTTGCAATATTTATCACCACCTAATTTGGGTAAATGAAAACAAAAGCAGTATCTAAGCAGCATACTCAATGAGCAGCCTTACCTTCAATATGAGACCCCTGTTCCAGGAATTTACAAGTTCAGCAGCTCTTTGGTCTTTCCAGCTTATAAAATTATGAAATGGTTTTCCTGTCTTCCTGAAAACCAGTAAGAAAATAGGATTTGAACATTTCAATTTGAAGCTATGGCAAGCATATTGCTGAAAAAAATTATATTGAAGTGTTTGAAGAAAGAGAATGTCTGTTAGCAATAATTCCTAAAACAACTGCATAAAATTCTGGTGGGTTTGAGAAATTAACAGGCACTTATACACCATCGTGCGGAGTGAAGTTCTTAGCCAGAACTGTAGCTCTGGAAAAAGAAAAAAGAAAAAAACAAAACAAAAAAACCCCCACTTTTGTAAAGCATAATCAAGAACAAATCAAAAGTTAGGCAGCCATAAAACTGTTCTGAATTGCTATAAAATGTATCTGTACGAACAGCAGGATGTGGCTGATGCTGACTGCTCTGAGGCAGGAGCTGGAGAGTCTGGGGATTTGAATATTGAACTAAATGAGAGTGAACACTGTAATGTAGTTGTGAAGAAAGCTAATATCATTCTGGGGTGTATTAACAGGAGTGCCATATGTAAGACATGGGAGATAACTGTCCCGTTCTACTCATTACTGATGAGCCATCAGTTGGAGTACTGTGTCCAGTTCTGGGAGCCATACTTTAGGAAAGATGTGGACAAAATGGAAAGATTCCAGAGGAGAGCAACAAAAATCATAAAAGTTTTAGAAAACTTGACCTATTAGGAAAGATTAAAAACCTGGACATGTTTAGTCTTAAGACAAGAAGACTGAGGGGGGCCTGACAACAGTCTTCAAATAAGTGAAGGGCTATTATAAAGAGGACTGTGATCAATTGTTCTCCATGTCCCTGAAGTCGGACTAGTAGTAATGGGCTTAACATGAAAGAAGGGTGATTTAGATTAGATATTAGGAAAAACTTTCTAACTATAAGGACAGCTAAACTCTGGAATAGGCTTCCAAGGGAGGTTGTGGAATCTCCATCATTGGAGGTTTTTTCAGAACAAGTTGGGCAAACACTTGACAGGGATGGTCTAGGTTTACCTGGTCCTGCCTCAGCACAGGAGGCTGAGCTTGATGACTTTGAGGCCCTTTCCGGCCCTACATTTTGATGATTCTATGATTTCTGTAGTTTCTCCCCCTGCCTACCATATACGCTAACTGTACTTGAAAGCCATGTTGGAGATCTGACACGTACAAATCTGTCAAATGCCAGTCAACTCTGAGTACCATGGGTGCAAAAAGTGAGAAAATGGGAACAAAGAGTGAAGAGAAGGACAGACCAGACGCAATAAAAACAGATGAGTAACAAACTGCTCTAGCTTAAAATAAAAATCCACAGCATCTGATCATGATGCTGTCCCATAATAATGAACAAAATAAGCTAATTGAGTAACATTTAAAACTTCTCCCTCACAGATTTAAGAAAATACAAGACTGTATTGGATTTACACCTTCTTCCAAAGGCGTCCGATTATAAAAATCAGGTTCAACATATTATCTGTATTATCATAGTGTCTAGAAGCCCCAGGACCAGGACCCCATTGTTAAGTGCTGTGCAAACATAGAATAATAATAATAAAAAAAAAAGAGATAGTCCTTGCCCCAAAGAGTTTACAATCCAAGATCTTGTCTACACTTAAAATGCTGCAGCTGTGCCACTGCAGAGCTTCAGTGATGATGTTATCCATACCAAAGGGAAGGGTTCTCCTGTAGGCATAGATAATCCACCTCCCCAAGAGGCAGTAGCTAGGTCAATGGGGTTAGAGCCGAGTGATGTAGTTAAACAGGAGTGTGGATTTTCCAGACCCAAGTGACATAGTTATACCAACCTAATTTCCTAGTGTAGACTAGACCCATGAGACAAGACAACAGATATAGATGGACAGATGGGGGAGTAAAAGGAAGCAATGAAATACAGGATTCCAGAAAGCAAAATAAGAGCATGTATGTGACTCAGATTCTTTGGTCAAAATTCAAATCATCAATCAAGTTGCACCCAGCACAGAGCACGTTAAATCAAATAAATTTAAATCATCTGATTTTTTAAAATTAAATGATTAAAATCAGATTATGGCTTAACCAAACTAATTTTAAATATTTTGTTATTGCAACTTTAGATTATTTTTTAACTAACTAAATTATGAATGCTGATTTTTTTAAAAGCATCTACTGGTAGGGTCTTTTATTTGCAGTTTACAAGACTGCTACAAGCAAAAAACCAGAATACTGAGAACTAATGTTCTGATTCTTGCAAACACTTAAACAGTATGTAATTTTACTAACCTGAATAGTTCTACAGTAAAAGCTGTGCTATCTGGCCCTGTACCAACCAGAAAGCTCTATAAACCGGCATTTCTAATCTTCATGGAAAGTCCCGGTTTATAGTCGAGTTGGCATGGGGCCAGCAGGTTCCTTATCTGGCTCCATGTGGCTCCCTGGAAGTGGCGACATGTCCCTGCTGCTCCTAGGCGGAGGAACATCCAAAAGGAGTTCAGCGTGTGGGAGGAAGTGCAGGTCTGGAGCTTGAGGTGCAGGAGGAGGTGCGGGTTTGGGAGGGAGTTTGGGTGCAGGAGGGGGCTCGGGGTAGGGGGTTGGGGTGCAGGAGGGGTTTCGGGATACTGGATCTGGGGCACTCACCTCGGGTGAATTGTCCCTGCTATTCCACAAGTGGTGACCTGTCCCTGCTGTTCCTAGGAGGAGGCATGTCTAGGCAGTTCTGTGCACTGCTTCTGCCCACAGATGCTGTCCCCACAACTCCCATTGGCCACAGACCCAGGGCTCGGGGAAGGGGCAGCGCACAGAGCCTCCTGCCACGCCTCCACCTAGGAACAGCAAGAACAGATCACTGTTTGCAGGGAGCCGCCTGAGGTGAGTGCCTCTGGATCCAGCACCCCAAAACCCCTCCCACACCCTAACCCCGATCCTCCTCCTGCACCCAAACTCCCTCCCAGAGCCTGTACCCTCGCATCCCCTCCCACACCCCAACGCCCAGCCCTGCACCCAAACTCCCTCACTCTCAGTTAACTGGAATTTTTCACTTACCAGCACCCCCCATTCTCCCAACATGCTGGATAAAAAAAGCTTTTACTGTATTAATTTCAAAGGGACTACTCGTGTTTCAAGTTAAGCATGTGCACAAGTGTTTGTAGCATCAGGGGCTAAAAAATTGTAGCTTTTATTAAAATATTTTCTCTTAAGTGGCATAAAATGTTTGTCACTTCAAAACAAATTTGCTTCAGTACTAATAAAAAGTTATTACTGCTTTCAGTACTTTAACACTGTGTGACACTCATTACCTCAAAGTAGCACCCTGGAACCCCCATATTCATCACTGTAATAGGATTATATGTTTTGTACAATGTGTGCCTTGTAAGGTATCATTTGAAGAGTCTTGATCTGTTGAACATTAATATCCTGTTGGACTGTATACATTATCACTGTATATGAAGTTATGAAATATTGTAATATGTGTTACTGAAATATTGTGTGTGGTTGGGAGATGCCCACACCCAGCCTTTCAGACATGTGCTGATGGCCCATTAAAAGGGAATCCACTTTCCCAATGGCCATCCCAGAGACTTCTCAGAGAGAGCACGTAGACAATGGAGACTGCCTGACCAAAAGGGGATGCCTGCACATGACATCACAGCAGGGAACTTTTAAGCAGCTAGAAGAAGGTATAAAAAAAGAAACAATGACATCATCCCTTGGCTTCTCTCCCTGCCCAACTCTACACCTGGAAGAATGTCTGAAGGACGAAAGACTTTCAACTGGAAGGAGTTAGGTCCCAGGCTGAAATGGGGTCCAGCCTGTGTATTGAGGAACTGTAAATCTGCTTGTAACATCTGTCAGGGTGAGCAAAGCTGTTCAGTTCAACTCTTTCCTAGATTAAAAGTTTAGGATTTAGAATGCGTATTTACTTTTTATTTTCTTAAAGTAACTATCTCTGACCTTTATGTCTACCATTTATCACTTAAAATCTATCTTTCTGTAGTTGTTAAACTTATTTTAATGTTTTATTCTTCCAATGAGTTTGTCTAAAGAGCTTGGGAAATCTACTCAGGTTACAAAGGCTAGTGCATTTCCTCTTTCCTATGAAGAAGTCAGGCTGCTAACCAATACAAAATGGTACAGATCTGGGCTGCAAGGCTGTGGAACTGGAGGGAATTTGCTGGAGCCTCTCTACTGATGGTTCATGAGAGGCTAAGAGATCGTTCATGTAACTCAATTGGGTGCATCCCTGCCTTTGAATGGCTGTATACGTGCAGTACCTGCCAGAGGTTTGTAGCTTCACATCAGTATCACAGTGAGAGGCATCCCAAGTTGGTGGGTTTGGAGAGCTCAGGAATCCCCCAGTCCAGGCTCACCGCAGGGACCCTGTCACACACTGTTATTGTGAACTTTTTAATACAAAGGTAACAATTTTCAAAAATAGGGGCCCGAAGTTAGGCTCATAAGCCTACATTTAGACATCTACAGGTGATATTTTCAAAAGCACCTAAGTAACTTAGGAACATGTGTCTTATTGACTTCAAACTGCATATTATGGTGGAGAACAGCCTGGTCAAAGTATTTCCACTTTTGGACTTGTGGAAGTTCAATATATCAGAAGATTTATAATATAACAATATAACAATAATATAATATAACAATATAACAATCAGATTTTGGTTGTAAATACAGTACGAGCTATTCGCTTATCAACTTTGTGTTTCAGTTTGTGTTGTTCTCACAGTAAGGATGTTAATGAGGCTCTGGATTTGTCCTTTTCAACACAGATGAGCATTTTAAGTTAAACATCTTAGTATGTAAAATCTGAAATTCTACTAACAATTAGGAAACTAATTAAAGAAACAAGTACTAAACATCCAGTTCAGTAACTTAAGACTATGGGAAGAGAGTAAAAAACTAGCAATATCTAAATAAAAATGTTGTGATTTTTTAATTTAAAAATTGGTTTTTATCCACCTTAATTGCACTCATGTTATAGCAAACCTCCAATATCTGGCCTTCAGCCTGGAGAAACTGAGGTGAGTTTTATCATCAGGAAAACAAAACCAGGGAATAAGCGTAATTATTTTTTCCATTTCCCTGATGTGAGCAATGTAACAAAGGAAAATAAGAGTCTTTAAAGACATAAAAGTTTGGGAGCATAATGTAATAAAAATCTTATTCCAGGGGCAACTTAGTGATAAAAAAGTGTTATTTGATTCATAAAAATCTACAGAATCATCATTTCAATGTTGTCACCCTTTGGGCCATGGCAGGAGGATTCACTGCCTCCCCTCCCCAGTTCCCAATTCCAGATCCTCCGGTTGATGGAAATTTTGATAATAAATAATATTGCTGGAAATGGATGGAGCTGTGTATCATTCAAAAGCTCTTTCTCCCACAAACACAATGATACTAAATATGATAAACCTAAAGCAATTATGTAGATATATATTTACGAAAATGTTTAAAAATCACCATTTTTTAAATCATACTTTGAACACAGGCATGTCAAACATGCAGTCCTTACAAAGTTAAATTGTGACTCTTGATTGATAGTACTGTGTTATCAACTAATGCTCAGGACATGATACCTGATTAATTTTTGTAATGTTACATAATACCACAAATGGTCCTTACTTGACCTAGATAGTTAAGTAAGCACAATAAAATGTGTATGAGAGACATGACTTCTTCTCTGGACCTGCCACTTAGTAGCCGTTATCCACATATGGGAACATACGAATTCCCCTCTTCCTGAGGTAGACCATCACCATGACCATACATTTGATAAAAACCCAGGGGGGAAGAAGACAGACTGAAAGGAAGGACCATGTACTGAAAATGATGGTTCGCCATGATGAGAAGTTGTCTGTGGATCGGGAGAATTGCCACATCTGGAGCAGAGATCCCCATCATGCAGTGCTTCCCTGCTTTTCTGGTCCCAGAGTTCTGTGCAGTTCTTGCCTTGGAATCTCTGTTCTCTATTCTGTATGCTAAAGGAGATGCCTCCTTGTCCCATCTTTGATGCAAATGAGGCAAGGGGAGTTTCCTTAATCCTGTCATCCTTATCCCAGGGATTTAGGTGTGTCTCTTCCTGTCACAGAATATCAGGGTTGGAAGGGACCTCAGGAGGTCATCTAGTCCAACTCCCTACTCAAAGCAGGATCAATCCCCAATTTTTGCCCCAGATCCCTAAATGGCCCTCTCAAGGATTGAACTCACAACCCAGGCCAATGCTTAAACCACTGAGCTATCCCTCCCCCCCATGGAAAATACACGTCGGGCGGGCTTGTCAGTGCCTACCCCGACGTTGAGGCAGGAAAAGACCAGAGAAGTCCTCAACTTATTATGGCCACCCTCACGTAGGTCACCGCTTCATGCTCACCCTGCAATACTGGTCCCAGACTCTCACAGTACATACGGGGTGAGTGTAGAAGTTTGTTCTCTCTTCTCTGCCCCCTCACAGGTCCCGAACACGAGCCATGACATCCCACTGTTGCACCAGCACTCTGCTGTTCATAGATGTCTAGAGTCTGATGCTGTCCAGGGTCTATGCTGAACCTGTGATTCCTCTGAACCTCTGGAGGTGCTTGCCAGCTGGAGCCCAGGAAGTAAAATTGCTATGCCACATGAATGGATTCTGTGGCAATGGAAGCAACCCCCTTTACCTAACTGCAGTGTCACTACCAGTTCTACGCTGTCGGCAACTCCTCGGGTTGCCCTTGGGAAAGCGTTGCCAATTGCATGCAGAGTGCCACTGGGGAGTCACTCAAGTTTTGTTATGAAACTAAGACCACACCAGACTCCGTCCCATTCTTCTGTAAGCCACTGTGGTCTCGAGAGGGTCATACACCATCAAACGCAACCAATGACAGCCTCCCAGGTGGCAGAAGGTGCAGGATAGTCCTAGTTTTCTCCGCTCTTTGGGGAGCAACCATGCCCCCCCTACGTGTCATCACTGTCGTTGGAACCTAGACACCTCCGTTACCTGGAGATGAACTGCAGCTGTCTCTGATCACATCAGCAAGCAAGAATATCACACGGGTCCTTGTAAACTGGGAACCGCTGAACTGAACTGGACATCAGCTGGACATGACTTGATTCAGCAAGGTCCCCCAGACTGGGTAGTTCCATTAAAGGGCACACCTTGTGACAAGCTCATGCCAACAATTTGGTTTAAATTCTATGGGCACATTGCCCTTTTAGAGTGATTCCATGAGCTCGGATTGTACAGAATGGAACTGGGCCAACAACAACAACAAACAGTTTTAAATTTTGACCATCTGATCACAAACCTCGCTCCCCTCCGACGATTAAGAGAACCAGTTTCAGGAACCCATGTGTTGAAATTGGATCAACAAGAACATTTGGTTCTTCAACCTCAGACTTCTCTGAAGGAGGTTCAAATCCACTTAGAAGGCATGAATATCTCTCACATAGCACCTGTATGCGCTCCCTTGATTGGAACTAGCCATAAGGATTGGGATGAATGGATAAGAATGTGGTAAGGGGCTGACCATGTAAATAGATTTTAGTGATTGGACTGCACCTGTAGGAACAGGAATCACTTTAGTTGATGCCGCAAACATAGAAGTTCTGGCTAATAAACTATCATATGCCACTGAAAATATAGGAAAGATGGGAACCCCATCAATAGTATCTTTGAAACAGTTAAGTGAGGAACAGCAGTTAATAAGTAAGGTATTTCCTGGGTGAGAAAGACTCATAGAAAAAGATTAAGAGTTAAGGATGTCTGGTGTACAGTCCCTCCAGAATAATGTTGAAGTCAGCTGTAGCTCACAAAAGCTTATGCTCAAATAAATTTTTTAGTCTCCAAGGTGCCACAAGTACTCCTTTTCTTTTTTCATTGACTTAAGCGTGTGAGCTCAGGCTCTCACCCAGAACATAATCATGGGAATGATTAGGCAAGCCATAGCAGGCCAAAGTCCCATGGAGGCAATCAACTTGATTCAGCCCCATGTTACGAAGGAAGAATTAGTCCTCCGGCCCTGGTGGAGACTAGTTAATGCTTCATACAATCACCACCAGCAAAGCTTGCAGTTATTCCTGATAACTGTGGTAGGCAAAGAAATTAGAGTAATCCACCCAGTAGTCCCACTGGAATCACAGATTAATGATAACTCAGTAATGTATTCTAGAGATCCTAACACTTGGGCCTGGCAGAAAGATAATGTGTGGAACACAGTAAATGTAAAGGGGTGTAGGAGAAAAGAAGGTTTGGGCTATATCTGTGAAGATCAAGCATTGGAGGAACATGATGAATGCTTCTTCCCACAACCTGGGAGTAAGTCTCACTGTTCCTTCGATGTTATCCAGGAAAAGGGGTCTGTTTTTATCTATGTTGATAAAGCGTGTGTGTGTGTGTGTGTGTGTGTGTGTGTGTGTAAGAACAAGAGGTAATATTGTACTGATTAATGGACACTGGATTTAACCCATGGTGTCTTACGTTAATCGCTGTTTCTGTAATGTAACCACTATTGTTAGTTGTGATATTAAGTTTTCTGTGCCTATCTGGACTGTATAACATTTGAAAGCCTATCCTGAGCTCTACAAGGAGGTTTTCCCTCATTTCACTGGGAATGGGTCTCACTGCCATTAAGGGACTATTAAATCATCCCACCTTAGAAACTGAGCTGCAGAAGCTCCGAACTTTGGGGGAGAATGGAAAACTCGAGATTCAACACCACAACCCGGAGATCTCTAGGCTAGCAGTTACAGTTAAAAAACACAGGTCATCAGTCCTGGTGGGAGACTTTGCTTGCGTGGGGCCCCAGTGCAACAGGTCTTTTAAATATCATGCTTCACCCCATTGTGGTGATCATCGGTTTCCAAATTATACTAGCAGTTGGTCTGGTTCTACTGGTTTGCTGGATCCAGTGACTGATGTGGCGGCTGCAATGGATTGAAGATCAGACCTGGTATCACCGAGTAAGGATGTGATGGGGATACTTGCTCAACACAAGCACCACATCAATGGGAGGACTTGTTACCTAGCAGCTCTGTGTTCTTGGGGAACCAGGGTGCAGTACCCAGCCTGTCTGACTCACAAAAGACCTTTCCCCCACCCTCTGGCCGCTGCTTGAACCAAAACCAATCAGAAGAAAGATTTACAAAAAGCAATGAAAAGACAGGGAGAGACACACCTAAACCCCTGGGATAAAGATGACAGGATTAAGGAAATTCCCCTAGCCTCATTTGCACTGAAGATGGGACAAGGAGGCATCTCTATTAGCATACAGAATGGAGAACAGAGATTCCAAGGCAAGAACCACATGGAACTCTGGGACCAGAAAAGCAGGGTAGCACTGCATGATGAGGAATCTCTGCTCCAGATGTTAATGAACCCATGCCGGCACACACCCAGCCCAGTAGTTATCAGACCAATTCTAGTAATAAATCCTTTATTGGTATCCAAAATAGTGAAGCTCCCTAATTGCATTGTGAGCTCACTCCAAGGAACTCCACCCAAATCCAGGAATGATCAGCTCCCATGGTCTAGCCTGAACAAAACAACTTTGGTATACTTCCTTGTTTACACATAAACAAATCTAGTGTTCTCCCTTGAACTGCAGCAGGGAGAAGTAGAGCTCTGTATGAGAACACAAGTGATACAAGCAACACATTGATAGAAGTACAGAACACCCCCCACCCCAGAAGAGTAACCCTAATAAATGAGCATACCCCAAAGTAACGGGCAAAGCTATCCTAAAAGCTGATTGGATAAAGATTAAGTCTTCTGTAATGTAGAACTGTATAAAAGAACATGGTCCCCACCTGGAGAAACACTGGAGTAGAAACTGAAGAATGGGACTGAAGGACCAGACTAAGAGATCAGAGAAGGCGAGGACTATTATGGAAGGTGGAAGAACTTCCCAGGGCCCCAAAATGTGGTCATTTGGGCCCATTTACCAATTCTATCTTATCTGTTATTTGTCTGGCATAAATGTATGCCAGACACTATAAAGTGACAATAATTCTGTCTGAAATGATTAAGCCTAAATTGGATGCACTTGTGACTCAGTATCTCAACTTTTACCCCAAACATCTCCAATAGCGATATCTATGCCTGGATTGTGCAGCAATAGTTTTTTTGTTTTGTTTTTTTGTTAAGGAGTTACCCTCTCAACAAATGCTATTTCTGAAGTGTGATTTTTCCTGTTCTGTTTTCCACAATTAAAGAAGGTTTTCCACTTGGCTCTTCATGACATACTAGATGCATCCATTGTTCTTTCACATACTCTGTTATCTAACTCTCTGGAAGAATTGGGTAACAGTCAGGAACACTGCCTACAGAAAGTGAATCACAGTATATGCACTACACAAACTTTTGAAACACCAAGCTGTATACATTCCTAAACTGAGTAATTGTGTGATTTTATTGCTGTAACTTTTGTCCTTCCCTTGCCTCACCTCCCTTTCTGCTATAGGTTATCTTCACTCTCCGTGCTCATGTAAAGTTAGATTGTAAGCTCTTTAGGGTTTTTTTTTATTTGTTCTGTAAAGTGCTTAAATTTATAGGGCAAACCAATACACTTTTGCAACGTGCATTCATTTTAACCTGCACACACTGTACATACTTGTTCCACGTAATGAAAGTTCCTCTCTGTGTTGAGATGCCAAGACCAGCAATTTGATTCATTTGTAGTCCTGCAGCTAAAAGTAAAAATATATTTTCAAAGTTGAGAAATCACTTTTATGCTAATATTATAACATGACATAAATACACACCTTATGGAAAGTTAGGAAATTACTCAACAAATGTAATAAATACTGATTTTTACTCATTGGACAGCTAAACAAGTGACATAACTGCTGAAATAACCAACTACACAACACGAATCTGCAGAGCTAGACCAATTTGTTCCAAAATAGTTGGATATATAATCCTGGATTTTACAAAAGCAACATCTGCACACTGGCCCTTTCATTGCCTATATTTTTATTAGGCAATCCCTGTAGGCTTATTCAGGAAGCATCACGAGGGGAAGACAGATACTGTGCCCACATGGCAGAAGTAATGAGACTTTCAATAGGGACGTTCTAGATATCTTTGGGAGCATAACATAGGCTAGATGAAAGGCAAGGAAGTCTCATGAATAAACAAAATCACTTTTGTGTTGTACGGACAATGGAGAGGCTTCACCCTGATAATTTAGGGCTTATTGATATTACTAGTTTGTAGAAGCACTCAGCCAGACAAAGTATCCCTGCCCCGTGGAGCTCACAAGTCTAAGAAAAAAATAAATTTGTGATCTCTGAGCTACAGAAAGGGACTTCATATAATCATTTAAGCTCAATAAGGCAGAACTCTTTAAAATGAATATTTCTAGAATTAAAAGCAAACATACTAAATGTGGTCTAAAATTTCTATTTTGTAAATGAATACTTTTATAAAATCTTCTAAAAATAGAAATATCTCCACAATTTTCTTTTCTAAATTCCAGTGAAAACAGCTGTTTTAAACAAACTTTTCCTCAGAGTTTAAACCCAAACACTGCAACTTTAATAACCTGAACATGCAACTGACATCACTGATTTTAATTTTTTATGTCGAGAAAAAAAATCAAAAATACAGAAAGTGAACAAAAAGCATGACTAGCAACATACAAACTGGATTTTAATATAGGTATTAGTAATGTAAGAAATGTCTTTGTTTACTATACGATTTTTAAGTTGACAATGTCCCTTTACATTTAAAAAAAATTAATTTAATTGTAGAATTTCATATTTGCTGAGTGACTTACTAATTTTGTTATGACTACCTTTTGCGTAATAACAAAGTTATTTTATTTTAAGTTTAAAATTAGTGTTCCAGAAATTATATAAATGTTTGAAAACAAAATTTTGTCTTCACATACCCTGAAGGGAGCTCCGGTTGATTTCAAAGGGACTTACATGCAAGATGTCCAAAGGCTGAATTTCACCCGAAGGATATGTTAAGAAATCCCATTTAAACTGATGGACTATACACAGTGAACCAAAATTAGAATTAATTTGAGAATTTTGTTGCTCTCTGGTAAGTTATTACTGAAAGCTTCATTAAAATAACTAAATAAGGGCCCAACCCTGTAAACACATGCTCATGTGAAAATTTTTGTGCATTAAGTTATTTAAATGCCTAAGGGTTTACAGGATTAGGTAGACAGACCGTTCTTAAGGTATTTTGTAGTTTCCTATTCAGCAGCATTAATATGTTTTCAGCAGATGACGTTGCATAAGTACAAAAATAACTAATAGATTAAATGATTTTAGTTAACATCAGCTACTATTATTTGGTTTCATGAATGATTACCTTGTACTGCCTCTTTTATTACATCTGTGACCTGAGTCCACAGAACTTCAGGATCTAGTTCAACCCAGCCAAGATGAGGATGAAGTGTTTCTACCTGTTTACAAGAAGTATAATATTACTATGAACAGTAACAATACTATGAGTGTCCAGGCTCCTGCAGTACGCACAATAGGGACCAGTATACATCCCTACTGTAACTCCATTGACACACTGGAGGAATATTAGAGATGGATCTCACCCCTTTACATTTAAAATGTTCCCTTTAATAAGCCCATAATACAGAAGGGTTCATCCCCAAAGCTTTAACTGACCTTCCTGCTCACTGAAGTGGAACAAGTAGGCTCATTTAGGTTTTTTTTTTTTTTTTTTTTTTTTTTAATATTATCAACTTTATTACAATTTTAAGAACATAACATTAATATTATTTTCTTCTAAAAGTGTTTCAAATATTTTTCCAATTGCTTTGATACTTTAGAATTAATACGTTATTTCTTGTCTTTTTTATCAGTTACAGAAGAAACACATATGTAATCCAAAAACGAATGGAAAACACATACAAGTAAAACATTCTAAAGGAATTGAGAAATTGTCTTGCTAGGCAGGAGAAAATCTTGTCCGAACTGTGTTAATATTCTCAAAGCAGAAAGAGTTCGTTTTTGTTGCACTCCAGCAGGAAGGAAATTCTGCTCAGATAACTGAGAAGGAGGAAGGTATAGAAAGGACTTTAATTATAGTCTTTAAGTAGAGTCTTAAGTCAAAAACTTACATTTGTTGCAAGTTTAATAATTTTTTTTAAAGCCACACATATTAAAAGGGATTTTTTATTTCTAAACATCTGCTCATTGATTTTATCATAATTATGTTGTTACTTTACAACTCCTATGTAAAATTAGGAAAAGTAGGTAACACATGCTTCGTATATTTTTTTTAGATTTTGCTACCTTGGATCTTCTATTTTTCCCCTGCAAATAACAATATTCCATATTTTAGACTGATTTAAGCCAACAGGCAGGAAACCATAATTAAAATCAATTATTTTAATTTTGTTTAGTAGTTTTACTTTTTAGTTATTTTCCTAAAGAAAGGTTTATTCTCATTTGTTGGTATACATTGGTACTTCTTTTTGCTAACCAGGATACACTGTATCAGCACACATTTATTTAAACAACTATACAGTTTAACGTACATTTATTTGAATTCTAAATTTTTTAAGGTTTGTTTGGTTTTTTTGGTTAGAAATTGGTAAATGACTAAATTTGCAAGGCCTTAATCTCAACTTGATGACATTTGTTTGTCTGTAACATGATGACTTTTGAACACCACATCCAATGAAATACAACATTTCTGGGAATGAGCCAGGTCTCCATGGGCAGAACCCTATTGATTTTAGGGAAAAATCAGAAAACTGGAATAGTGGAAGTGTGGATCCTCCCATCTAAAAGCTTCAAGCACCTCTGTAATCCTCTATATATCAAAGAACTGGTTGACACCAATTAACGCCTTCCAGCATAACAATACCCGTATCATCTCAGATCATCCTCCCAAGAGAGTTTAACAAGTTGATAGCCTGAATGCAGGCTGGTTCCAAGGGGGGGGGGAGCGAGAAGGGCAGTTGCCCGGTGCACCAACTTCCGGGGGGTGCTCGACCATTTCCCCCCCCCCTGACAATTGTGGGGTTACTGAAGAGAATTTCTGCCCTGGCCAGCAAATTGGCTAGGGCCACTCCTGCCTGAATGGCTTATCTACCAGACAGAAAGAAGAGAAATAATAATGATGGGGGAAAGGGGGCATACTGAGCAAGGAGGAAGGAAGCATGGGGAAGCTTGGGATGGGGGCCACACAGAGCCCCTGCATGGGGGGTGAAGGGGGAGTGGGGGCACATACAAAGCCCTGGCATGGGGGCAGAATGGGGGGCAGAAAGACCCTGGCATGGGGGAAGAGGACACACACATATCCCTTGGTAGGGTGAGAATGTAAGATCCTGAAATGGGGCTGAAGGGGAAAATGCGGGGTTTGAGGGCAAAGGGGAATGGGGGACATATTGGCACACAGCCACTGGCATGGGAGAAGTGGAGGCAAACAGAACCTCTGTAATGGTACGGGGTGAGAGGAGATGCACGAGTCCCTGAATGTAAGGGAGATAAAAAAATTGGCACACAGAACTTGTGGGGTGAAACAGAGGAATGCAAGAAGCCCTTGGTGTATGCAAAGAGTTTGGCATGATGCTACAAAGTGTGCAACCCTTAGTTTACCTGGTGATGATTAATTTTTTTGATGTGATTTGTGTCAAGCTTCATTTGGATAGAAATTGGAATTCACTTAAAATGCACAAAAATAACATTTTAAAACTGTTTCTGTATCTGCAGAAGAAGCTACTGCTGTCAAAAACTTGTTTAGAACTTCAGCAAACTCTGGTTCCTGGTACTTAGCCAGTGACTTCCACCAATTCAGTGGTTTGCCTTTCTTTCAAACTTCAGTAGCAAACATGTACTGCTTAAATTTTTTTATTCAATTTAAATCATTCTAGAGATTACACTAAATGTAGGCCTTAACAGATTGTCAATTTAAAATTCAAATATAAACAGGTTTATTTTTTAAAAGGAACATGTATTTTTATCAAAAAATTTTATTTAAATTTAAAAATCCAATTAAAAAAAAGTCTTTAAATCTATCTTGTTCATGGCCTAAGAACAAGAAAGGTTGTGGGGTTTGTTTGTTTGTTTTTAGTATACTGACAAGAGAAAAAAAACCATGCCACATGAAATAAATAAAAATGACAAACCAAAACCTTTACTTACCAGACGATGAAAGTAACAAACCTTGAGTCTTATGTCAGTTTTGAATTGTGAACCTTTTCTAACGGTCTGTATAGCTTAAAAGAAAGACTGCCCATTGCTTTCTACATACAGATTCCTTTCTACATACAGATTCCAGTCACCGAATTCAGAAGCATGGTACCTGCCAAATACTAAAGTGGTTCCTACAGTCTCCACACCCCAAGTATGAACAAGTGGTTTAAATACTGAGGGCACGTCTTCACTGGCAATGTTAAAGCACGGCAGCGCTTTAATGTGGCTTGTGTAGTTGCGGCATAGCATTGGGAGAGAGCTCTCCTAGCGCTCTAAAAAACCCACCTCCACGAGGGGCGTAGCTTCCAGCGCTGGTGCGCTGTCTATACTGGCACATTACAGCGCTGAAACTTGCAGCGCTCAGGGGTGTGTTTTTTCAAACGCCTGAACGAGAAAGTTGCAGCGCTGTAAGTGCCAGTGTAGACAAGTCATGAGAAATGTCCCAGCTGTATTTTTTCCTGTAATGTTCTCCAAAATGAGAACTTACAACACTGTTTTGAGCTCAGCATTGCATGTTGAGTTGAGTGCTGTTCCAAACTAGCCCAAACACCTTCGCTGATGTATCTCAATCCTAACTTGCAATAAATCAATGTGTATTGATCTTGTACTGGGTTTAGAAAGCAAAAACAACCCATTTTGCCAACCTCTGTGGCAATTCTGTCTTGTACACAATTGAGTATGAAGACAAAAAAATCACCAAACTTATTTGTGAGTCAGCCCCAGTCTGCACTAAAAACAGACATTTTCAAAAATTGCTTAATTCAGCACCATCAAGAGTAGTCTCAAACATTTTTTTAAAAAAGCATTTGAAGATAGTTGTAACCAACCTATAATGACTCGTGCACCCATCTACAAGGTTTGCTTAAACCAGCTTTTAAAAAAAACACACAAAAAATAGGCTTTTTGTAGCATAGATGTGGGCTTAAAACAGGAACTGACAACCCACTAGAGTGCTGCTGAATTATAACCATGGAAAATTAAAAACAAACTTTAGCACACCATTTTCAACTGCAAAACACATGAAAGTGCTTTTATGCTAACTGTTTAACTGAATTACCACCCAACTGTTTCTTCATGTATGATGGGTCACAGATGTTTTAACTGCATTAGAATATAGCTACCAGCTCAGCACCTTGAGCTGGACTGCAGAGTTCTCTCTAAGGACTAACAAAAGTTATTTTTAGTGGGTATTAGCCAATTTTGTATTAAAGAAAACCACAAAAAAAAAAATCTATCAAGAGTTAAACTGAACATTAAATAGAAAATCCAATGTCTATACAACATTTTAATACTAACCAGTCTAACAAAAAAGCTAACATAATATACATTTTTCTCATCAAGAACAGCTAGAATTAGTAGTAAGGTGAACTTCAAATCTGTTAAGTTCTAAAGAAACAGAAGAGATAATTTTATCAGTATATTATTGGTAGAATAAATTAAAAATATAAAAGGCTAAGAGATTCTTGAATCCAAAGTGTAGGAATGTTCAAAGGAAACAATACGCAGTTTGTATGTCTAATGCTGATCTTTGAGCCGCTCCTGTGACCAATATAATATTTCACTTAACTACTTATACTGCACCCCAGTCATGTTCATCATGACATATCTGCACTCAAACTCTACTGTGAAGAAAATATTAAACAATAGCCACTAATTCAGAGTATAATTTAATTATGCTACTTTGCAGTTACGTAGCACATTTCATTAAAGGAGGTCAAACCACTTTGCCAACATTAAGCTTTGCAACACAACTCTGATGTAGGCATTATTATACCCGTAACATAGAGAGTTAAACTGAGGGAGAAAAACACTAGAAAACTTGCCCAAGATGAGTTAAAAAAAATAATCTTCAGAGTTGAGACAACAACCCAGTGCTCCTAACAATCTCTCTACAACAAGTGCATACTCCTCTCTTCCATCTTCCCAAGAAAGGATCTTTTCATCATCAAAATTAATGTATTTCAGTATATCCACTGGCAAACATAGTAGGATACCCTTGTCCACTCTTGCCCCAGAACTAACATGGCTGGCTGCCCACATTTTGATGTGACAATTACCCAGAAAGTATATAAAAGATGAAAATTACAGTAGTCCGCAGGCCAGGATTTTCTATACTCAATCTTCAACCAATTACTCCTGAAGGAATTCTATGCCAAAAAATGAAAAATTTTGCAAAATTCTGCACATTTTAAATGTGGAGGCTCCAGCATGGTAATGGGGAGTACAGGCCACTGACTGCATGGAGGTGGGAGATCACTCTGTTGCCTTCCCCTGTCCCCGGGACACGGACTAGGTGGTGAGGCTGCAACTGACCCTGACGCACTGCAAGGGCCAGGCCTGCCCCAGAAACCCCCAGGTCCTGCCCCTCCATACTGTGCGCACCACAATAGCAAGTGAGACAGATAGAGTCTCACACACATGCCCAGCTCTGGCCCCCAAACAAGGTGTGGGGCAAGCAGGCTATGCCCGGCAGGATCCAACTGTGGAGGGGCTTAGTGTGGGGGGATCTAGGTGTGTGGCAATCTGGCTGCGGGTGGCTCACGGGGGGAACTGGATGCACAGAGGCCCATTGGGAGTTCCGGTGCAAAGGGAATGGGACTCTACAGGGATGATCCAGGTGAAGGTGGGTGGGGCACAGTGGGGGGCATTGTTAGAGTGAAAGTCTGGGTGCAGCTGGTTGGGGCCCAGTGGAGTGAAGGTCTGAGTGCAGGGGCTCATCAGGCTTGGGGTTTGAGTGCCAGTGGGAGCCGTGATCGGCCAAACCTGCGGACGCGGCAGGTAAACAAACCAGCCCAGCCCACCAGGGGCTTTCCCTGAACAAGCAGCGTCCCAAGTTTGGTAAACACTGCTTTACGCCAATTCACAAATGTGTGTTTGTTTGTGGCACAAAATTCAGGGGCAGTTAAATGATTAGATTGGTTTGAACAAAAAAAGCAAATAGCACAGGTGAGTGAGCACAAGTAGGTTTTGCTAGCAAGCAGAGGGAATATAATTACATTTGGTTAAGGATGACCTAGTAGATTTCTGGTTGGCTTAAAAGTTTTATTTTAATATGTAGTTTAATATGTGTTTCATATGCATGTGGTTTTTATGTGAAGTGCAAAAGATAACTGGATGAGAGTTTATAAACCAAAGACCTGTCTGCTCTGCACGAATATAGCACAAGGGTGGCCAAACTCAGTTACCCTCAAAGCCACATACGATAATCTTCAGAAGCTCAAGAGCTGGGTGTGCATGCCAAGGCTTCTGCCCTGTGGCGTGATGGTGGGGCTGCGGGGAGGGGAGTTTTGGGGATTCTCCACTATGAGGTCCACCTGCCAGTGGTTGGGGCTTCTGCCCTGGGAGGGACGGGGGATCTCGGGGCTTCAGCCCCAGGGGAGGACCCTACTGGAGCTAGGGGCTGAAGCCCCACTCCTGCTGAAGTGCCCAAGCCCTGGCAGGCACCTCCCGTGGTGCTGAAGCCCCACCACCTGACACAGGGCAGAAGCCCCGAGCTCCTCCCCAGTCTGGTAGGCGGAGGGGGTGGGGGGGCACGTGGGGCTCTGCGAGCCGCATGCAGCTCTGGAGTTGCGATTTGGCCACCCCATATAGCACGCTTAGTATGAGAAGGTTTTACCAGGGTTTCCTTGGCTAAAACATCCCTTCCCCCTGTACAACATGCTGTGTTTCGCTAGTGCTATCACACATCTGTGAAGCGTCTGGGGATCCTCCACAATAAAACACGTTCTATGCAAGCAAAGCGATTTTAATCTGGTTGGGAAAAACCTGAATGAAATACATGCAAACGCAAGGGCTGCCACAAGACACGAGAACAACTGGAACAAGGCGCATTGAAATGGCTCATTAGAACACGCTACAAACAGCTTCCTTCATTTTGTACCCGAGAATCCCCTGTAAACCTTCCCCGCCCACTGTGCAGTGCCGAGCCGTGGGAGCGGGCAGAGGAGGTGCGTGCGCGGCAGGCTGCGCCAGGGGGCGCTGGGGTTTGCTGGGGCAGAGCCCCCGCACCCTAGGAACGAAGCTGGCTGAGGCAGGGTCTGAGCCGCCGACGCGCCGCAGGAAGTCGAGCCCCGCTCCGCGGGTGAGGCAGAGTCTGTCCGTGGAGGGGCGGAGACTGGCCCACACACGGCGGGGCTAAGGAAGGGGTGACGGCAAAGCCCCGTCTCCGAGAAGCTGCCGGGGGAGGAAGAGCGCGGGTTACAGGGCGCCCGGAAGGGGAAGAGGAACAAGGTCCCCATAGCATGTGGTAATGGGTGGGGCTAAGCTTCCTCCCAACCCACAGTAACCTCCTCCCCCTCCCCGGCCGCTT
The DNA here is from genome assembly GCF_015237465.2 of Chelonia mydas. NCBI lineage: Eukaryota > Metazoa > Chordata > Testudines > Cheloniidae > Chelonia > Chelonia mydas. The sequence goes on along the minus strand of NC_057855.1, from coordinate 31,925,759 downwards.
TCCCTCATTCACCTTCTTGCTGCTAACGCCTCTGACTTCAGCTGTCTTGTCGTAGACGTGGCAGCGCAGCATTATGCTGCCCACATCGACCCCCACCACATACGTCGTGGCGGCGGCGGTGCTCGCCCGCCCTTCCTTGCAGCGCGACATCCCCCCGCATGCGGCGGCGGCGGCTGTTGGGCGGGGCGCGGGCTCGAGCTGACTGAACCGGCGCGGTTCACCCTGCCGCGAACGAACCACAGCCCGGCGGCGCCCCTACGGCATGGGCGGGCCTATGGGTGGCCGGGCCGGCTGAGGGGGGAGGGGCTGGCCGAGGAGGGCTAGGAAAGGCCAGGGGCAGGAACGAACAGGGCAGGGATTAAGCGGAGTTCCGGGGAGCTAAAACTACCTGTTAGAGGCAAAGGTAAACGCTGGCTCCTGCCTGTTTTGGGCCAGACCCAGCCGAGCCACTGCTGGTACTTTAATACATAAACAAACTAAAACCCCTGAGCAGAGAGGCCGAGTACTAATGACCCAGGTGTGCGGAACCCCCGTTCTGCCCCAGGCAGGCCACTCTCCACCCCTTCCCTCAAGGTCCCCACGTGCGCCCCGCCTCTTCTTGCCCTCACTCCGCCCATGCCCCACTTCTTCCCGCCCAGCGACTCCTGAACACCTCTGGACACCAGGCAGGCTGGGGGGAGAGGGGGAGTTGCCGGTCGGTGCTGAGCACCCACCATTTTGTTTTCCAGCCCTGGAGCACCCACGGACTCAGCTCTGATGGCCCCAATCCCCAGCCTCATGAGAGCACAAGATAGTTGCAAAAACTCTCATCCTGCCAATTTTTCCTTCCTGTCCCCAAATTCTGATGCCTAATCAGAGGAGGAGTGGAAGCTCCTGATACAGCAGTAAATCCGCATGGTAATAGATCCTGGCACTGTGGCACACGTGCTACAAAGCCCCAGATTTCAGAGTAGCAGCCATGTTAGTCTGTATCCGCAAAAAAGAAAAGGAGGACTTGTGGCACCTTAGAGACTAACAAATTTATTTGAGCATAAGCTTTCGTGAGCTACAGCTCACTTCATCGGATGTATGCAGAGGAAAATACAGTGGGGAGATTTATATACACAACATGAAACAATGAGTGTTACCATACACACGGTAAGGAGAGCTATTACCAGCAGGAGAGTTCGGGTGGGGGGGGGGGGACCAGGACCTTTTCTAGTGATAATCAAGGTGGGCCATTTCCAGCATTTGACAAGAACGTCTGAGGAACAGTGGGGGGAGGAGGGGAATAAACATGGGGAAATAGTTTTACTTTGTGTAATGACACATCCACTCCCAGTCTTTAGTCAAGCCTAAATTAATTGTATCCAATTTGCAAATTAATTCCAATTCAGCAGTCTCTTTGTTGGAGTCTGTTCTTGAAGTTTTTTTGTTGAAGAATTGCCACTTTTAGGTCTGTAATCGAGTGACCAAAGAGATTGAAGTGTTCTCCGGCTGGTTTTTGAATATTATAATTCTTGATGTCTGATTTGTGTCCATTTATTCTTTTATGTAGAGACTGTCCAGTTTGGCCAATGTACATGGCAGAGGGACATTGCTGACACATGATGGCATATATCACATTGGTAGATGTGCAGGTGAATGAGCCTCTGAGAGCGTGGCTGATATGATTAGGCCCTATGATGGTGTCCCCGAATAGATATGTGGACACAGTTGGCAACGGGCTTTGTTGCAAGGATAGGTTCCTGGGTTAGTGGTTTTGTTGTGTGGTTGCTGGTGAGTATTTGCTTCAGGATGTGGGGTTGTCTGTAAGCAAGGACTGGCCTGTCTCCCAAGATCTGTGAGAGTGATGGGTCGTCCTTCAGGATAGGTTGTAGATCCTTGATGATGCGTTGGAGAGGTTTTAGTTGGGGGCTGAAGGTGATGGCTAGTGGCGTTCTGTTATTTTTTTTGTTGGGCCTGTCCTGTAGTAGGTGACTTGTGGGTACTCTTCTGTCTCTGTCAGTCTGTTTCTTCAGTTCAGCAGGTGGGTAGTGTAGTTGTAAGAATGCTTGATAGAGATCTTGTAGGTGTTTGTCTCTGTCTGTCTCTGCGGCTCCTGATTTAGACAGTGTGCCCCCAAAATCTCTGATTTACCCCGCAAAGAGAGAACAAGTGTGGACGCTGCTACTGCTACACACACAGCAATCTGACAAATACCCAGATTTTGCACCTTCAGTCTGCCAGTTTTTAGCCCAAACTCCCAAAATTCCAGAATATGATTAGCCACTCCAATTGCACTTCAAAAATCTGGACCCTGATGTGCTCCATCCCAGTATTGCTGCAAAAACTCATGTCTGGATCCTACCAGCTTCGTCCAAAGTTTGGCCACAAACCCAGAAATTGTACTGTCTTTTTATGTTGTTTGCATCATTTAAGGGAAATGAAGGAAAAATTGATAGCAATATATAAATCAGTAATTAGGAACTGTAGAAAATTGATAATGGAAGTCAAGGGACACAAGAAGAAATCTATGGCCACCAGAGTCAAGGACAGTAAGGAGGAGTTTTTAAAATATGTTAGGAACAAAAAGAATTTGACAATGGTATTAGTCCATTACTGAATAGAAGATTAGAGTTGGAAGACATCTCAGGAGGTCATCTAGTCTAACCCCCTGATCAAAGCAGGACCAACCCCAACTAAATCATCCCACCCAGGGCTTTGTCAAGCCGGGCCTTAAAAGCCTCTAAAGATGGAGATTCCACCACCTCCCTATGCAACCCATTTCAGTGCTTCCCCACCCTCCTAGTGAAATAGTTTTTCCTAATATCCAACCTGGACCTCCCCCACTGCAACTTGAGACCATTGCTCCTTGTTCTGTCATCTGCCATCACTGAGAATAGCCTAGCTTCATCCTCTTTGGAACCCCCCTTCAGGTAGTTGAAGGCTGCTATCAAATGCCCCCTCACTCTTCTCTTTTGCAGACTAAATAAGCCCAGTGCCCCCAGACTCTTCTCATAAGTCATGTCCCCCAGCCCTGCTAATAATTTTTGTTGCCCTCGCTGGACTCTTTCCAATTTGTCCACATCCTTTCCTTAGTGGGGGGCCCAAAACTGGATGCAGTACTCCAGATGTGACCTCACCAATGCCGAATAGAGGGGAATAATCACTTCCCTTAATCTGCGGGCAGTGCTCCTACTAATTTAGCCCAATAGGCCGTTAGCTTTCTTGGCAACAAGGGCACACTGTTGACTCATATCCAGCTTCTCGTCCACTGTTATCCCCTGGTCCTTTTCTGCAGAACTGCCACTTGGTCCCCAGCCTGTAGCAGTGCATGGGATTCTTCCGTCCTAAGTGTAAGACTCTGCATTTGTCCTTGTTGAACCTTATCAGATTTCTTTTGGCCCATTTTCCAATTTGTCTTGTTCACTCTGGACCCTATCCCTACCCTCCAGTGTATCTACCTCTCCCCACAGCTTAGTGTCATCCGCAGACTTGCTGAGGGTGCAATCCATCCCATCATCCAGATCATTAATGAAGATGTTGAACAAAACCGGACCCAGGACCGACACCTGGGGCACTCTGCTTGATACCAGCTGCCAACTAGACATTGAGCTGTTGATCACTGTTATACCAATAAAATAAAACTCAACAGGATCTTTTAAAAGGGGATAATACAAAATGCCACGTTTATTGTGAATACAAAAAGAGGCACAGTAAACCAGTAATCATAAACATTCTATCCCATGTACTTACACAAAATATGAAAAGAGGCAAAGCAAGTAAAAAGTCATATTTACTACATCCCATTCACTCCCACACACATACACATACAAGTTCTGCAAAGTTGTTATAATTACCAGCCTAGAGGTTGCTCATGCCAAGTTACTGGCCAGGTAACCTGGGCATGAGGGTGGAGCTGAGTCTTTCTCAGATGTGCGTCTGATGCTATTGGAGGGTGGTCACAGAACCAGACTCAAAGTTCTTGGGTCTGTTTTTATAGGAGTTTTATTCCTATGCCAGTCTATGGAGGTGGCTTTATCATGCTGTTGCTGAATCAATCAGCAGATGGCACATCCCTGATGGCTCCTTGCTGCCAGATGTTATCTTGTTCTTGGGTTCTCCCATCCTTGAGGCTGTTGGATGGATTCCAGTCTTCCCTCTGGGGGTCATCCGGTTATCTCCACTTAGCGCATTCTTCGGCCAATCAATGCTGAAGTGGTAACTCTTAGGCTGGCATTCCTAACCATTCATCTTCTATTTACACACAACATCCATTCACATGCATTCTCGAGCTTTATTTCAACATATATCTCTTCTGACTTTAACAACTCTTAGGGTGTAACGAAACTGCTTAATCCCCTTACCATATAACATACATAACAAGCAAGATAAAGAACGCGAGAAGGGTGGGAGTCTATGTGTGCTGTTCCGAGGAACAGTTGTTTTTGCAAACTCTTATCTCTTCTGAGAACAGACTCTATGTCCCAGGATGTGCTGAGAAGTTTGGCCTTGCAAACCGCTCACAGAGAAAGGAAAAAGAAAAGGCCTTCTAATTAACATTACTTTGGAATCTTTAAACTATATAAAATTAAAAATCATACTACCTGTTGAGCCAGACGATCTAGCCAGCTTTCCATTTGCCTTATAGTCCATTCATCCAATCCATACTACTTTAACTTGCTGGCAAGAATACTGTAAGAGACCATATCAAAACTTTGCTAAAGTCAAGATATATCATGTCCACCGCTTTCCCCATATCCACAGAGCCAGTCATCTCATCATAGAAGGCAATCAGGTTGGTCAGGCATGACTTGCCCTTGGTGAATCCATGTTGACTGTTCCTGATCACCTTCATCTCCTCCAAGTGCTTTAAAATGGATGCCTTGAGGACCTGCTCCATGATTTTTCTGGGGACTGAGATGAGGCTGACCAGTCTGTAGTTCCCCCGGATTCTCCTTCTTTTCCTTTTTAAAGATGGGCACTATATTTGCCTTTTTCCAATCATCTGGGATCTCCCCCGATCATCACGAGTTTTCAAAGATAATGGCCAATGGCTCTGCAATTACATCAGCCAACTCCCTCAGCACCCTCGGATGCATTGCATGCGGCCCCATGGTCTTGTGCATGTCTAGCTTTCCTAAATAGTCCTTAATCTGTTCTTTCACCACTGAGGGTTGCTCAGCTCCTCCCAATACTGTGCTGCCCAGTGCAACAGTCTGGGAGCTGACCTTGTCTGTGAAGATCGAAGCAAAAAAGCATTGAGTACTTCAGCTTTTTCCACATCATCTGTCACTAGGTTGCCTCCCCATTCAGTAAGGGTCCCACATTTTCCCTGACCACCACCTTGTTGCTAACATACCTGTAGAAACCCTTATTGTTACGCTTCACATCCCTTGCTAGCTGCAACTCCAGTTGTGCTTTGGTCTTCCTGATTACACCCCTGCATGCTCCAGCAATATTTTTATACTCTCCCTAGTCATCTATCCAAGTTTCCACTTCTTGTAAGCTTCCTTTTTGTGTTTAAGCTCTCTGAAGATTTCTCTATTATGCCAAGCTGGTCACCTGCCATATTTTCTATTCTTTCTGCACATCGGGATTGTTTGTTCCTGCGCCCTCAATAAGGATTCTTTAAAATACAGCCAGCTCTCCTGGATTCCTTTCCCCCTCATTTTAGCCTCCCAGGGTATCTTTCCTATCAGTTCCGAGAGGGAGTCAAAGTCCAGGGTCTGTATTGTGCTGCTCTCCTTTCTTCCTTTTGTCACGATCCTGAAGTCGATCATCTTATGGTCACTGCTGTCCAGGTTGCCACCCACTTCTACTTCCCCTACCAGTTCTTCCCCATTTATGAGCAGCAGGTCCTGAGGAGCATGGCCCCTAGTTGTTTCCTCCAGCACTTGCACCAGGAAGTTGTCTCAAACATTCTCCAAAAACTTGCTGGATTGTCTGTGCACTGCTGTATTGTTCTCCCAGCAGTTGTCAGGGTGATTGAAGTTCCCCATGAGAACCAGGACCTGTCATCTGGAAACGTCTGTTGTCCGAAGAAAGCCTCATCTACCTCATCGTTCTGGTCTGGTGGTCTATAGCAGATGCCCACCACATCATCACCCTTCTTGCTCTCGCCGCTAAACCTAAAGACTCTCAACAGGCTTTTCTCCAGTTTCACACTGGAGCTCTGAGCAATCATACTGCTCTCTTACATACAGTGCAACTCCTCCACATTTTTCTCCCCTGCCTGTCCTTCCTGAACAGCTTATATCCATCCATGACAGTGCTCCAGTCATGTGAGTTACCCCACCAAGTCTCTGTTATTCCAATCCCATCATAGTTCCTTGACTGTGCCAGGACTTCCAATTCTTCCTGCTTGTTTCCCAGGCTTCTTGTGTTCATGTACAGGCACCTAAGATAATTAGCCGATTGCCCTACTTTCTCAGTATGAATCAGGAGGCCTCCCCTGCTGCACTCTTCTCCTTGTGTTTCCTCCCAGTATCCCACTTACCTCAGGGCCTAGGTCTCCATCCCCCGGCAAACCTAGTTTAAAGCCCTCCTCACTAGGTTAGTAAGCCTGCCTGCGAAGATGCTCTTCCCTCTCTTAGTTAAGTGGATCCCATCTGTTCCTAGCAATCTTTCTTCCTGGAACAACATCCCATGGTCGAAGAATCCAAAGCCCTCTCTCCAACACCACCTGCGCAACCACACATTTACTGCCACAATTCGATGGTCCCTACCTGGGCCTTTTCCTTCAACAGGGAGGATGAACAAGAACATGACTTGCATCTCAAACTCCTTCATCCTTCTTCCCAGAGCCAGATAGTCTGCAGTGACCCTCTCAAGGTCATTCTTGGCAGTATCATTGGTGCCCACATGGAGAAGTAGGAAGGTGTAGCAGTCCAAGGGCTTGATCAGTCTTGGCAGACACTCTGTCACATCCTGAATTCTAGCTCTAGGCAAGCAGCACACTTACCGAGTTTCCCGGTCTGGGCGGCAGATGGATGACTCCCTTCCCCTTCGGAGGGAGTCCCCAACCACCCGTCTCCTCTTCTTGGGAGTAGTGGACGTGGAACCCCCATCCCTAGGTCAGTGCATCCCATGTCTTCCGGTCAATGGGGTCTCCTGATCCCTTTCCCTCAGATGATTCTTCCAAACCATTCTCCGCCATCGTACCTGTGCAGAGAGCCTGAAAATGGTTTCTTACCACTATCCACATTGGGGGTACATGGGTTCTCCTTTTTCTTCTTCTGGAGGTCACATGCTGCCAATTTTCTTCCCCGTTCTGCACCCTCTCTGATTCTTCAGCATGCTGTGCCTGCAGTACGAAACGCGGACTTCTGTTCAGAAAGTCTTCATTTTCTCTGACACAAGGCAGGGTTGATACTTGGGTTTCTAGTCCTTTAACCTTCTCTTCCAATATGGAGACCAGCTTGTATTTCGTACAAAGTTGCTTCTATCCTTTGGGAGAAAGACAAACATGGCACATCCTGTGCAGGTCACAACAGCTGATCGATGGCTCACTATCCATACTTTCTTCATTCTAAGAGCCTCTTCAGATGATGTATTTAGTGCTCACAGAAGCCTGAAAGACAAAAACTCTGTGGGAAGTGCCACCCAGGCAAACTCCCTGTTTGCTTCTCCTCTATTCGCAGCTCAATTGGTTCGCAACTGGCTGCTTTTTTATAAGGCTGCTGGCTCGAAGCAGTTGCCCCAGCTCAACCATTCAAGGCCCACCTGGAACAAAGCACTCCCAATTCACACTTTTCAAACAACCAACCACACAGTCAAACAGTCACACTTTTCAAACAAACAAACAAACACACTGTCACACAGTCTCTGCAACTAACACCAGTCAAACAAATGGTCACAGCAGACAGACACTCGGATATTCACCCCACCAGCTCACAACACAGCCCCACCCCACTGCAGCAGCACTCATCGTAGCTTCTCTCAGACAGTTCCCAGGCAAACTCCCTCTCTTTGCTTCTCCTCTGTTCACAGCTTCCAGTCTACCATGGAAATGGTAGAATTATCAATAATAATGCAGAAAAGGCAGAAGTGTTAAATAAAGATTTCTGTTCTGTAATTGGCAAAAAGCCCAAACCCCAATGATATAGTCTCATCACATGGTGATAACACTCTTTAATTCCACTGGTATCTCTGGAGGGTGTTAAACAAGCTACTAAAGTTATACATTTTTAAATCAGCAACTCCAGATAACTTGCATCCAAGAGTTTTAAAAGAGCTGCTACATTAATGCTGTACAATTAATGCTGATTTTCCACAAGTCTTGGAGCATTAGGGAAGTTCCAGAAGACAGGAAGAAAGCTAGTGTTGTGCCAATTTTAAAAAGGGTAAAAGGGATAACATCGGTAATTATAGGCCTGTCGGCTTGATTTTGATCCCAGGCAAGACAATGGGGTGAATGATAAAGGACTCAACTAATAAAGAACTAAAGGAGGGCAATGTAATTAATGCAAATCAACATGGGTTTATGGAAAATAGATCCTGTCAAAATGACCTGATTTTTTTTTTTAATAGAGATTACAAATTTGGTTGATAAAGTAATGGTGTTGATGTAATATACTTAGACTTCTGTACAGCATTCGACTTGGTAGCTCACATTTTGATTAAAAAATTAGAATATAAAATGAACATGGCACACATTAAAAGGATTAAAAACTGACTGATAGTTCTCAAAATGTAATAGTAATGGGGAATCATCGAGTGGATGTGTTTCCAGTGGAGTCCTACAGGAATGGGTTCTTGGCCCTACACTATTTAACATTTTTATCAATCACCTAGAAGACAATAAAATCGTCACAGAAAAATTTTGGAGTTGATACAAAAATTGGGGGAGTGGTAAATAATGAAGAGGACGGGTCACTGATTTAGAGTGATCTGGATTGCTTGAGAACCTGGGCACAAGTAAACAATATGCATTTTAATGAAGCTAAATGTAAATGCATGCATATAAGAACAAAGAGTGTAGGCCATACTCACACGATGGGGGACACTCGTGGGAAGCAGTTACTTGAAAAAAGATGTGAAGTGGTGGCAGGTAATCAGCTTAACATAAGCTTCCGGTGTGATGATGTGGCCAGAAGAGCTAATGCGATCCTGTGATGAATAAATGGGAATCTCAAGTAGGAGTAGACAGGTTCTTTTACCTCTGTATTTGGCCCTGGTGCAACTGCTGCTGGAATACTATGTCCAGTTGTAGTGCCCACAATTCAAGAAGGATGTTGATAAATTGGAGATGGTTCAGAGAAGAGCTGTGAGAATGATTAAAGAACATGCCTTATAGCTGTGGTCCCCAAACTTTTTATGTCATGCTCCCACTTACCTGTAATGACAGGTTTCAGAGTAACAGCCGTGTTAGTCTGTATTCGCAAAAAGAAAAGGAGTACTTGTGGCACCTTAGAGACTAACCAATTTATTTGAGCATAAGCTTTCGTGAGCTACAGCTCACTTCATCGGATGCATACTGTGGAAAGTGTAGAAGATCTTTTATACACACAAAGCATGAAAAAATACCTCCCCGCACCCCACTCTCCTGCTGGCAATAGCTTATCTAAAGTGATCACTCTCCTTACAATGTGTATGATAATCAAGTTGGGCCATTTCCAGCACAAATCCAGGTTTTCTCACCCCCCCCCCCCCACAAACCCACTCTCCAGCAGGAGAGTTTCCCCTTGTTTTTTCCTACCCCCCCACCCCCTCCTCAGACATTCTTGTTAAACCCTGGATTTGTGCTGGAAATGGCCCACCTTGATTATTATACACATTGTAAGGAGAGTGTTCACTTTAGATAAGCTATTACCAGCAGGAGAGTGCGTTTTTGTGGGGGCGGGGGGGGGTTTGAGAAAACCTGGATTTGTGCTGGAAATGGCCCAACTTGATTATCATACACATTGTAAGGAGAGTGATCATTTTAGATAAGCTATTGCCAGCAGGAGAGTGGGGTGGGGGGAGGTATTTTTTCATGCTTTGTGTGTATAAAGGATCTTCTACACTTTCCACAGTATGCATCCGATGAAGTGAGCTATAGCTCACGAAAGCTTATGCTCAAATAAATTGGTTAGTCTTTAAGGTGCCACAAGTACTCCTTTTCTTCTTACCTGTAATGTAATCTGTTTGTGCGCCCCCAGGAGCTAAGGCCAGATCTGCTGCTTGGAGCCGAAGCCAGGGCCTCAGCTGGGGGCAGGGTTGTGGCCAGATCCTAGGTGGTACTCCCTCCCCGCCTACCTTGGGGGCTGGCCCGGGTCCCGCTGCGCCCCCCTGAATGTTCCTCCACATCCCCAAGGGGGATATGCCCCACAGTTTGAGGACCACTGACTTACAGTGATAGACTCAAGGAGCTCAATGTATTTAGCTTAACAAGAAGGTTAAGGGGTGACTTGTTTACAGTCTGTAAGTATTTACATGGGGAATAAATATTTAATAATAGGCTCTTCAGTCCAGCAGAGAAAGGTATAACATGATCCAATAGCTGGAAGTTGAAGCTAGACATATTCAGACTGGAAATAAAATGTAAATTTTTAAGAGTAATTAATCATTGGAATAATTTACCAAGAGTCATGGTGAATTTGCCATCACTGACAATTTTTAAATCCAGATTGGATGCTTTTTAAAATATGTGCCCTAGGAATTATTTTGGGGAAGCTCTATGGCCTGTAAAAAGAAAAGGAGTACTTGTGGCACCTTAGAGACTAACCAGTTTATTTGAGCATGAGCTTTCGTGAGCTACAGCTCACTTCATCTATGCATCCGATGAAGTGAGCTGTAGCTCACGAAAGCTCATGCTCAAATAAACTGGTTAGTCTCTAAGGTGCCACAAGTACTCCTTTTCTTTTTACGAATACAGACTAACACGGCTGTTACTCTGAAATCTATGGCCTGTGTTATACAGGATGTCAGATGAAGTGATCAGAATGGTCCCGATTGGTCTAGGAATCCATGAATTTAATTTTAAGTACCGAACAACGTCCTCTCTCATTGCTGCAACCTGATCTTTGTCTTGGAGAAGCAGGCAGTTCATTTTCCAAAAAAGTGATTTTTGGGATCCACCCCAGCTATCAAAGACTATTCCGCTCGGTGCATGAATGATCTGCAGCTCTTGTCTGGTTCATTAAGGATTCAGAGACTAAAATAAAATCTATTCTATAAAATCTATAAAATGTGTGAGCTCTTTTTCCTAGGTGCAGTTCTCTCCAGCTGAGAGACTGAATTGTTGGCACAGAGAAGTTAATGCTGCACCTGCTTCTTATAGCCTCCTTGTCTTTTTTTTTTTTTTTTTTTTTAAAGTCAGATCTGCCCTTGTGAGGAATTGGTGTGCAAGTGAAGTCTCCTCCAAGTATAACTTCCCCTTCTCCAAAGTGTTGCAGTTTTTTTTTTGAGAGAGTCATTAAAATTTTTTTTGCTTTTGATTGGGAACATACACTGAGCCTACTGTTGTTGAAGCACAATTGCTGTTGAAGCACAATTAATAACAATAATTAATTGTTATTAATAAGACAAAACATCCCTCCTTATCCTTAAATTGATCTTTAATCTGAAAAAGTTCAAGTTTAAAAAATATTGTGCCCACTCCTCTTTCCTTTTCTTTGGCTGAAGCAAAAAGAAAGGCTGCTGAAAACCAATTAATTACCTTTCATCGTAATAATTGGCCCCTCCTGAGAAAATGAGTTTCTTGAAATAAAATAATCTCAGAGTGTTTTGTGTTTTTAAGTTCTGCCAGGTCTTTTTTTCTTTTTAGTGTCATTATTTAGCCCTTTGACATTCAAATATGTTACTTTAAAAGGAAGAACCATTGATAACTATTTCACTTTACTTAAAATCTTGAAACTCTCATTCTTTAGCTGTTTGATGGCATGAAGCCTTGTGTGGCCATGTCTCTCTTGTTTCTAGTTATGTTGCATTTGCGTACCTGAATATGGCTTCGTTTTTGTCTGTAAACTTTTGTATTTCTTGTAATAATTTCCCTTTACCCCTCCTGCATTCCCTTTTCTTTAAATCCAAAAATAAAATACTAGAATAGCATATAAATCAGACCTCAAACAACTGCGCTTTGCTGAACCCCCAGGTCCCGTACTTTCCCCGTGAACACTCGGACTATTTCACTTGTAATCCAAAAAAGGTAATGTTTTCCATTTATGGTAGTCTTCACCCTTAGGGATAGATTACCACGGGGGGGGCAAACTTTTTGGCCCGAAGGCCACATTGGGGTGCGAAACTGTATGGAGGGCCAGGTAGGGAAGGCTGTGCCTCCCCAAACAGCCTGGCCTCTGCCCTCTCCCACTTCCCACGCCTGTCAGAACCCTCCCCCTGCTCCTTGTCCCCTAACCGCCCCCCAGGACTCCACCCTCTGTTTAACCCCCACCCCCAGAACCTCTGCCCTATCCAACTGCTCCCTGTTTCACGTCCCCTGCCTGCCCCCTCCCGCCCCCTCCCCCCACCCCTAACTGCCCCCCCCGGGACCTCATCCCCTATCCAACTGCCCTCTGCTCCCTGACTGCCCCCCAGGAGCCCCTGCCCCTTATCCAACCCCCCCGGTCCCGGCCCCCTTACCATGCTGCTCAGAGCAGCATGTCTGGGAACCGTGCCGGAGCCAGACACTCTGCGGCGCTGCCCTGGATGAGTGCACAGCCCCACTGCCCAGAGCACCGCCTGTGCAGCAGCGTAGCCACAGGGAGACGACAACAGGGAAGACCAGGGGCTAGCCTCCCAGGGCAGGAGCTCAGGGGTTGGGCAGGATGGTCCCATGGGCTCTAGTTTGCCCACCTCTGGATTATCAGCGGATCATTTGAGTTACAAAGAGAGGATTTACACAGAACCCCTAAATGCTCCTCTACTTCCCGTCTCCATTCTCTTCCATCCCCCTTTCCCCTTAATCACTCCTTCCTTAGCGTCCTTTAGTGTGTCTGTTTTTTAAGATACAGAACACATCTCTCACAGAGATATGATAACCCCAATTAAAGCACACTTCACACTATTTCCCTTCCAACATTAATATAGTTACTTTACAACTGTTCATTCTTGGTGACTCCCAAGAAGTCCCTTCTGGATGGGGGCTGCTTTAGCTATAGATGAACCAGGCAGGTGCCTAAGGGAGGGCAGATTTTTCAGCAGCTGACTAGGGTTGCAGATTCATGAGAGGTTTCAGAGTAACAGCAGTGTTAGTCTGTATTCGCAAAAAGAAAAGGAGTACTTGTGGCACCTTAGAGACTAACAAATTTATTTGAGCATAAGCTTTCGTGAGCTACAGCTCACTTCATCGGATTCATGAGAAGCAGCGTGCTGCCACC